>NC_092746.1:64519763-65859263 GCF_047496795.1 Chiloscyllium punctatum
AATATATGGTTAAAAGCTCAGCATGGGTTTCAAGTAGGCAGAGATGGGTACTGCAGATGCTGGAGATTAGAGTCAAGATTAGAGTGGTGCTGGAAAAGCACAGCAGGTCAGGCAGCATCCAAGGAGCAGGAAAATCGATGTTTCGGGCAAAAGCTCTTCATCATGGGTTTCAAATATGTCATCAACTTTGCAAATAAACTGTTGCCAGAGAAATCAATAGATTTAATAGCATGTGAACCAAAGATTAAAAGATACAAAAATGATTGCTAATTCTTTGTTTCCTGACATGGCAGTGAATAAATTAGATTTTCAGCATTGTAGTGCTGATTGGCTGAGCAATACTCTAAACCTTAACCCTATCTCCAGAAAGCAAGGATTTTTTGTAAGCATTCAAGACTTGTTGGGCCAAAGGGCCTGTTTCCATGCTATAGGGAATATAATCTAATCTAAACTGGATGATGCTGATGGTAGCTGGTAACACTCTGCTCAAATAGCTGGAATATTGGTAGTGAGTCTCCTGCTCTTTGTTTTGTAATGACTGGAAAGTAAATTTGCACATTCACACATGAGAGGGATTTGCTAGTTTATTTAAATTTGCCTTGATTTTTTTTTCTTTTTGCTTATTTTGTGTGGAGATTGAGAATGGCTGGCAAGAGGGAGATGGTTGAGTGAGTAATCAATGAATGGATATTCTCCAGCACTTTGTTTTCATATATTTATTTTAAGTTTATGATTACCATTTCCTCTTGCAACAGATTTTCCAGTTGGATTTCTCCTGTCGTTTTGGGTTTTGGAAGAATGATTAAAAGGACAAGAAAGATTTTCCATGTTGGTTAGGAAGCAGCACGTACCCACAGGCATTTCTGTACTCTGATACATGGAGAGACTCTTCTGTCCCCGTTAAGCTGACAATGTTATGATGCCATATCAGATCAACTTTATGTGATGATCCCAGCCAAAGTCAACATATTTAAGTTGTGGGTCAGATAGTATCCATGGAAAAAGAGCAAGCAAATGTTTCGAGTCTAGCTGACTCTTCATCAGAGTCCTAACCCCAGCCCTTGCCATATGTTCACAGTACCTACTGACCTTCCCCTCATTAAGGCTGAATGTACTGTCCTCAGTGAAGGACTCAGCTTCCTACCCTTATGCCCCACCTTAACAAAATTGGGGGTCATCATGGCATTGAACAGTTTTTCCACCGCCCCTGTCTCAGTGCTCACTTCTTCAGGCTGGACTCCCCATTTCATTCTACTGATCCCTTCACCCACCTCTAGTATTCACCCTCCACTTGGATCCCTTCCCCCGGCCTCGATTGCTTCATTGAAAACTGCCGATGTGACATCAGCTGTCTAGATTTCTCTGCTCCTCTCACCCACTCTAACCTGTCCCCTTCTGAAATTGCCACACTTCAGTTTTAGGTCCAACCATAACCTTGCTTTCAAACCGGCTGATAAAGGTGGTGATGCAGTAGTCTGGCGCACTGACCTTTATCTTGAGAAAGCTCAATGCCACCTCTCAGACTCTTCTTCCTATCAGCCCGGACCGTGACCCCGTATCCGAACAGCAATCCATTGTTGCAGGACTGTCACCGATCTCAGCTCTGATGAAGAGTCAGTTAAACTCAAAACACTAGCTTGCTGTCTCTCCATGGATACTGTGACTGACTGTGATCTCCAGCATTTGTTGTTTTCACTACAGACTCTAGCATCTGCAGTAATTTGTTCCTATGTTTAGGTTGTGATCTGTTTGGGACCAGTAACCTTATTCTTAAATAAACAAATGGGCGATCCAATGGACTTTTTAAGAGGATAAAAGCATAATATTCCACAGTATTGAACAAGCAACAATAAATTTTACCATACAATATTAAACAGTAACAAAAGAGCTACAATACATTTACAACTTATTTTCTAATACCCAGTTACCGTAAAACAACATGGATAATAGACTATGATCAAACACCCCAAATGCACAACAAACAGCAAATGCGATCAAGGCAGATCACCCAGGTTTTCTTAGCAAATCCTCCAGACATTAATAGAGATTTTATTGTTTATGTTTGATGTTCTGACCTTGAAATTCCTTCTCAGCAGACATTCTGACATGAATTGCCTCAATAAATTATCTTGTTCTGCTTCATCATCAGCCTGTCCCAGTTCCCATTTCTTAGACTTTGGATCAGTATTCTAGTCCTTACTCATTGCAGAACTTCAGCTTTTTACTAACAGCTAGTTTCAACAAGCTAGATCTGGCCCTGAGTTTTCCCAAATCTTGTTCTGTTATATGAAGCAAAAACAGCTTATAGGTATTTTGGCCTCCATTCGCTCAGCTATATTGAAGTATTCATGTTTGCAAGCTTAGACAATAGACAATAGACAATAGACAATAGACAATAGATGTAGGAGTAGGCCATTCTGCCCTTCGAGCCTGCACCACCATTCACTATGATCATGGCTGATCATCCTTAATCAGTATCCTGTTCCTGCCTTGTCTCCATAACCCTTGATTCCACTATCCTTGAGAGCTCTATCCAACTCTTTCTTAACTGAATCCAGAGACTGGGCCTCCACTGCCCTCTGGGGCAGAGCATTCCACACAGCCACCATTCTCTGGGTGAAGAAGTTTCTCCTCATCTCTGTCCTAAATGATCTACCCCATATTTTTAAGCTGTGTCCTCTGGTTCAGCACTCACCCATCAGCGGAAATATGTTTCCTGCCTCCAGAGTGTCCAATCCTTTAATAATCTTATATGTCTCAATCAGATCCCTCTCAGTCTTCTAAACTCACCTGAAACACTCACAATTTCCCAACATAGACCCAATGACCTTCGTGTTCTCTTAACTTTTTCTGAGCCTTGACTACAGTCCTGACCTGCTTGGAGTCATAGAGCTGCATAGCACGGAAACAGACCCTTCAGTCCAACTCGTCCATGCCGACCAGATGTCCCAAACTAAACTAGCCCGATTTGCTAGTATTTGGCCTTTATCCCTCTAAATCCTTCCTATTCATATGCCCATCCAGATGCCTTTTAAACGTTGTTACTGTACCAGCCTCTACCAACTCCTCTGGCAGCTCTTTCCATTCATGCACCACCCTCTGAATGAACAAGCTCCTAGAACTTCTTCCAGAGTTTCTGCACATACAGCCATCCCTTCCTTGAAGAACAGTTAAGGGTCTGCACTCCAGTCATGGGATCTGCCCATGATTTTGTGCCACTACACTGTCTCCTCAGAAGTGCTTTCCAGTGACCCCTCAACTGTTCTAAATGACCGATTCAAAAACTTGTACTAACTCCTGATATCAACTGATTGGTCTTGGAAATCAGTTTTCTGTAATTGTTACCTTTTCACTGAATGTTGTGTTTCACTAAAGAAGCCATCAATATGTTATGTAGTACAGATTGGATTATAGATGCCCTGAAACACAGAAACCAAACTGCCAGTGATTGCTAAGTTTTGAAATATCCTGAACTTCATGAATAGCTACAGATTTGCTCCAGGCTGCTATTTAATGCATCATTAATATTAGCCAGTCAGTCAGACATAGATGCATTAAGCAAGTTACAGATATATGACAGTTAATGTTCAATTTGTCCACCTAGTTTGTAATATGAAAGAATGGATCATTTGGCCTTTAATGTGGGTTCCCTCGTCACAGAGGCAGGAGATATTTTATAATGAAGTCCATTTGCAGAATACAATGCCTGGGAGCATTTTGTAAGAGTACCACCACAGACTCAGCACTATTATATTTCATTAAAACTTCTTAGCAGCCATCAGCACAGTTGGTAAAGAAAACATTGTATTCCTATCTCACGTATGTGAATTCCTAGGAGAAGTGTCTGTGTGTGTCTGAGTTCCCCTTTATGTATGGTCAAAATCTCACAGTTAAATCTTAAATTACCTATTTATTTCTAATGTATAAGTTTTGCTCCTTAATTTCTTGACTTTATTGTCGATAACATAATAAAGCTACGAGATGATTTGAGGAAAATAATTTTCACCCAGAGGGTGGTGGAGTATAGCATACATTGCCTGGAAGTGTAGTTGAGGCAAGAAACATCCCAACCTTTCAAAAGCACTTGGGTGAGCACTTGAAGTGTCATAATATTCATGGCTTGTGGGCCTAATGTGGGAAATTGGGACTCGTATAGGTATAGTTAGTTGCATATTTTTGGCAATATAGATTCATAGGACTGAAGGGCCTCTTCTGTACTGTATAATTGTCTAATTCTGATTTGAAACCAAGACTGCAGGAATTCACACCCTGGGAGCAACCACTTTGAAGTTTTTGCACTATGATGTAGGAAGTTCATGTAATTCCAGATAAATATATTAGGAACTATCATTACCAAACATCATCCTGTAAATGGAATTTACATTTGTGAGGTACACACCACATTAAGAACAGTTTCTCTTTTTCACTGAACTGAAGTGATTTTCTCCAATGCTAGGACATTTCCTTTTAGACAGAGCTGTCATGCAGGAGCAGGAATTGGTCAGTCAGGCCCCACTACCCAACTGGATTACGATTATGCATAAAACTCCATTTTCTCAACTTTGCCTTGGATTCCTGACCTCTGACCAGGTCCTTTCCAAACAAAATCTTTTCAATTACCCTCCTGAAAATTTAAGTTGTCCTAGCAATAACATATATGTTGTATATAGGAAAGAGATCCAAATTTGCACTATCCTTCATGGAGAAATGGGGGCAAGGAGGATGGGATGTGGGCACAGAGTTTCATAGCGGTCTGAATGATGTGGGCTAGAGAGAGAAATATGGCAGAATTCTGCGAGGAGTCTGGAAAGGCCTATCTCAATATCAGGAACAACCTACTGCCCCTTTAAAGCCAGTTCCAAGTATTGAGACAAAGTTCATACTAGGGAGCAATGAGTTGCTTATAAAGGGTGTTAATGACCTTTGTTTTATTGGGTGTTAATGACGTTAGCAAATGCTCATCTTGCCTCATTACTAATCAGCTTTCCATCCAACCACTAGCCCTGAGCAAACTTGACACCAAGAAGTTACTGGAAGTCAGAGCTGGTACCTGGCAACTTCAGCTCACCACTGGCGGTGACCAGCCTTCATGTTGATCACTATATAACAGTGTCTCAGGGCCCAATCCATGGGCATCAACCTCATACAGGGAGAAAGTGAGGACTGCAGATGCTGGAGATCTGTTAAAAGGTGTGGTGCTGGAAAAGCACAGTTGGTCAAGCAACATCTGAGGAGCAGGAGAGACAATGATTCAAGCATAAGCTCTTCATCAAGAATGGGGGATGAAAAGCTAATGCTCGAAATGTCAACGGTCCTGCTCCTCAGTTGCTGCCTGACTGGCTATGCTTTTCCAGCACCACACTTTTTGACTCTAATCTCTCACAGCCCTAATTCCTAACCCCTCAGGATCCTCATGGCCCCACTCCAATCCACTTGTGGGACGCCTAGGGGAGAATAGACTTACATTGAAGAGAGCACTGGGAATCAGCATTGAAAGGCTGCTGCAAGGACACTTGGTAAACATGGCCAATTACCCAGCACACAGACTGGACCAGGATGTGTACCAGGACTACTTGCTTGCTGTCTTAGTACACACTCACTTAGCATCTATTTGTATGCTACATCAACCTTGCTTTGCCTTGCCATTCAAATTACTGCATTCACACAACCAGCAGGTTATCTCACTGGCCAGCAGTCCCCAGTCAAAGAGGTAAACATCTTGCTGTCCAACACTCGAACACTGTGCTATATCAATCTTAAACATGCTCCATGTGCCAGCAGCTTGTGTGGCAAACACTCTGCACATGTAGCAAGCAGGCAGCCATGTCTCAAAGTCTCAGGGGAGTATCCTCACCCTCATTTGTGAAGGTAACTTTTAGATGGGGGGGATTTGTAAGGAGAGGATATGGCAAAGTACAGCTGGGAAAGGGGTAATGTTGAGAGAGTGGGGTTCATCCACAGGAGCAGCCTGGCTTCAAGCCAGATACTGTAAAGGCCACAACTCTGCCAAGGGCTGAGGGTGGGGTAGGAAGGAGGGCAGGTGAAGTCTTATACAGATGGAAACCTGGGGAGGTGTGGAGCCTGTTGGGTCCACAGCAGGGTCTATGAAGAAGGGGATCTGGATGTTCCGAGCCTCAGTAATGTGTAGAGGTGGCATTCACTGTCACTTTTCACCCTGCTGGAATTCTAAAGTACGTAATGGGAAAGAAAATGTCTGTAAACCACAGCCAGTGTGGGCATGGTATGTGCCTGACTTATGAAAGAGAGGAGGCAGCAAGAGCATTACACACAGGCCCGTGCATTGTGCAGGACACAGAGCTGCAGACCCCTAAAGTCATAGAGTCATAGACATGTATAGCATGGTAAGAGACCTTTTGATTCAACTCATCCATTCTGACCAGATATCCAAACCTAATCTAGTCCCATTTGCCAGCACTTGGCCCATATCCCTCTAAGAGGTAAAAACAATAACTGCAAATGCTGGAAACCAAATACTGGATTCGTGGTGCTGGAAGAGCACAGCAGTTCAGGCAGCATCCAATGAGCAGCTAAATCGACGTTTCGGGCAAAAGCCCTTTAGCAGGAATAAGCCTTATTTTGCAAGAAAAAGATGCCACTTAGTTCCCTTTTAAATTTTTCTCCTCTCTTTTCCTCTTAGCTATTTCAACTTAATCATGCCCCTCATGATTTTATAAATCTCTATGAGGTCACCCCTCAACCTCAGATGTTCCAGGGAAAACAACCTCAGCCTATTCAGCCTCTCCCTATAGCTCAGAACTTCCAACCCTGGCAACATCCTTGTAAATCTTTTCTCAACCCTTTCAAGTTTCACAATATCCTTCCAATAGGAGGGAAACCAGAATTGCACACAATTTTCCAAAAGTGGCCTAACCAATGTCCTGCACAGCTGAACATGACCTCCCAACTCCTGTACTCAATACTCTGACCAGTAAGGGAAAGCATACCAAATGCTGTTTTCACAATCCTATCCATCCGAGACTCCACTTTCAAGGAACTATGAACCTGCACTCCAAGGTCTCTTTGTTCAGCAACACTCTCCAGTACCTTACCATTAAGTGTATAAGTCCGGTCCTGATTTGCCTTTCCCACATTGCAGCATCTCACGTTTATCTAAATTAAACTCCATCTGCCAATCCTCAGCCCATTGGCCCAACTGATCAAGATCCCATTGTACTCTGAGGTAACCTTCTTCATTGTCCCCTGCACATCCGATTTTGGTATCAGCTGCATACTTACTAACTATACCTCCTATGTTCACATTCAAATGATTTATATAAATGGCAAAAAGCAGTGAACCCAGCAAACATCCTTGTGGCACACCACTGGTCACAGGCCTCCAGTCTGAAAAACAACCCTCCACCACTATACTCTGTCTTCTACCTTTGAGCCAGTTCTGTATCCAAATGGCTAATTCTCCCTGTATTCCATATGACCTAACCTTACTAACCAGTGTACCATGAACAATCTTGTTGAACCCCTTACTGAAGTCCATATAGACCATGTCTACTGCTCTGCCCTCATCAATCCTCTTCATTACTTCTTCAAAACTTGGTGATCCTCATACATTGAATCCCTATGTGCTGTACATCTCCCTGCGCAGACATTGCTGACTACTTCATTAAGCACCAAAACGTTTGGACATAGGGGCCAGGGAAAGAATAGGGATAGGAGAAAGTGAGGACTGCAGATGCTGGAGATCAGAGCTGAAAATGTGTTGCTGGAAAAGCGCAGCAGGTCAGGCAGCCTCCAAGGAGCAGGAGAATTGACGTTTCGGGCATGAGCCCGTCTTCAGGAATCGTGAAGAAGGGCTCATGCCGGAAATGTTGATTCTCCTGCTCCTTGGATGCTGCCTGACCTGTTGCACTTTTCCAGCAACACATTTTCAGCAAAGAATAGGGATAGTTAACCATGAGCGGCAATGGTGCCAGTAGAATCCAGCAGAGTCCTAAATACTCATTGTTCCTTTTGCTTCCACATGTTGCAGCATGTGGCTCTTAATTCAATATACTGATCCACACTACATCCTGTATGTACATGAAGTTAGGTATTGTGGTAGTGTGGCTAAATTCAGGGCTACACTGAGTCTAAACAAACAGATCTCATGCAAAACCAATCAACTTTATCCAAAAGTGAAACTTTATGTACAGTTTGTGTCATTCATAGCATCAAAACCCCTTCGAGGATTTTTAAAAGAAAATTGTTTATTTTTCTTTCTTAACTTCTCAATGCATTTGACAGTTGGCCTTGGAGTTTTGGTGGGGCAAACTCTGAGGCATTTGTGTCTGGTTGGACTTGAAATGCTGAGGCAAGTAGACCTTAGCTTTAACTTCCAACCGTTGGGGGGTGTTGTGAGGTTACAGCCAAAGTGAATGGACCTGCCATTTCTGGAGTGGGAGTAAAGATCTGACAGGAATATGTATGTGTCCTCTTCCAGCTGGGTAGATGCTAGCATTGCTCTGTCTCCTTGTGAGGAAGGGGTACCTGGAATGAGTGCCAGATTCTTTGATCACTGTCCTCATTCCTTCAACCCTAAAAGCCAGCAGTTGGGCTGATGGAGGGCAAGTGTTTCAGCCTCTTGAACAGATCCTGAGGGAGCTGGACCTGACTTGCCATAGCAGCCACATACCTGCCCATGGAGGCAGTCAGATAGTGACTTTCTTAGGACAACTATGTCCCCATGTTTTAGCTGCGCTCCTGCAGCTTCTCCCACATGCCTGACTGCCCCTTCTAATCCTTCCTGTGAATGTAGATGATCTCTGTGATTGCTCAATCCTCTCCTATCTGGGCTGGGCAGATATCTGGAGCTGGCCATTCTCTGAGCGTTAGCGCCCTGGAATGTTTCTTCCTTAACCCATGGGGGAGCTGTCACAGTGAGATATGTACAAGCTTGGCTTCCCAAACATTCTCAGTTTGGGAATTTCTCAGTAAGGTGTAAGTATCTGAACTGGTGATGGGTACAGGAGGCAGCATCACTGATACTGAAGCCTCAATACTTTCTTCTTCAGAAGGTGAGGAGATGATATCTGGTGGAACAGTCCACTTCCCTGGCAAGACCATGGAAATCCCTATGGCACCTACAATACACAAGGGATCGAAGATATCACAGCAAATGGTTAGAAGTGGTGTGCAATGAAATGACATGGGCATCAGGGTTAATTTAAGAGCTGCACTGAATGAAGAATTGTAATTACTCAGTTAATAAGACCTGGATGTCCCAGAAGCCTCACAGGAATGGTCCCACTCTCTCCTCAGAATGGGCGGGGAGCCATATATCAGCACCCTCAACACAGCTGGGCACTTTTGGTCTATTATTGTCTGTATTCTCTTGGAGTTAGAGAAGGGAAGAGATTCAGGGAGATGAAAGTGGGTAGAATGTGTGTTAGTGCTGGTACAGGCAGTCAAAAGACAGTGAGGTGACCCAATCAAATGAATTGGCTTTGCTGAGGCTATGTAAGACTAGTGATCTGGAATATGAAAAGTGCATGGGAGAAGACTTTGAAGACAATAGTGAGAGAGGTGGAGAATGAGTCTTGGTGGGAAGTGGATGCGCTAGCAGTGAGTGTGAGGTAGCAGAGCAAGAGTGTGACATTACCCTGGCAGAGTGGATGCTGATCACAGTTTGGTGTCATGGTCTTCACTGGGGGAAGAGGATGCCCCTGATTTGGACCACCCTGTACACCAGATCCTTGAAGTTCCTATACATGCTCCATCTTCCCCTTCTCTGATATATTTTGACTGAACGTCCATCAAGGAACAGGGCAGGTTCAGAACACTAGTGCTCATCCGGATGCACAGCAGCCTGGAAAATATAGTGCAGCCCCAGGATTACTGGTCTTTCATTTAATATCCAGTGAGTGGCAAGTTCTTCTGTGCATAGTATTTGATTAGATGCAGCTATAGGGGCATGGTTGGGAAGATGATGTAAGAGATCTTGCTACACATCACAATGAGAAACTCTCCAAAAAGCCTTGGTTCTAAGCTAAGGATAATATCTTTCTGGTCTGGGTATAGCCACCAGAAATAGAATAGCCTATTTCCGTTTAACATATTGAATTTTAATCATTTTGAAGAAAGAACCTTTCTGAACATAAAGGAATACAATGCAAATTTGTGCAACCTGTTTTCAGAAATTGACCCTGTTGAAAGTACAGAAAATTAAGAAGGATCTAAAACTGGATTTTGAAATGAAAAATCTAACTGTAAATCATCAATTCATCCAGTATGCTGAGATATTATTGCTTTATTTTCATTATAAACTTATGTGCATCTTTGTTTCAGTTGTAACCTCATCTAAATACCAAGATTCATATGCAATATGAAGCAAGATGTTAAGGTTCTATACACGTTCAGTGGGTCATTCAATAAGCTATTACCAGAACAATCACAACATCTAATTTTCTTGGTTTCCAAAGTCTAAAGGTAAATTCAATAATTGACCTTCTGACTCCATGCACAATACAATTATGCTGTGCTTTGAGTTCATGCACCACATTTTAATGTATGCTCTTAGTCCCTGAGCAGCTATCCTTGTACTTGATTGTCCTGTTTGAAGAATGCTGTAACATGTGGACTGGCCTTTGTGATTGATGCTCATCTTTGGATTTTTAGAGGTCTTTGGTGTCTTGATCTTTGCGAATTGAATCATACCCAGTACTTAGAGAATTTGAACTATTTCAGAAATGCTTCTGCCTCAGCAGGTGTTTGTCATCTCTTTAGGTTCACACAAAGAATGCATTCTCATAGGTTTGTTCCTTTGGAAACAGCCACATAATCTCCCCATAAACTCGGCAGAATTCAATTGTGAGCAAAATAAGCATGAAGCACTGTAAAATGTACAGAATCAGTGCTGAACAGAGAACTCTTAAAAAAAGGCATCAAGCTTTCCTGTGACAAACTGTGCCCTTGGTTCTGAAGCTTTGTTTTATAATGGGTGGATTTTCAAGGATTTTCCAATCACAGATACATTTTTTTGTGAGAGAAGGGACCTTCATATTTCTGACAGGAGATTCCAGTCAGGGTCTCTCAAAATTTGTGAAGCCAGACTTCCATTCTGGTCGCTCTTTCATTGTGCAGCACTCTCAGAGGAAGGTAAACCACATTCCATTTTCACAGCAAACAGCTGCCGCACTTAAAACCACTTTGACAGCTGCTGTGAAAGGTAAGTGCATATGGTAAGTATGACTTTAGCCTGCAGGGGTGGTCAGGGGCCAGATGGGTAGTAGGTAGGTAAGGTAGACTGCCAGCTGGGATGAGATAGGGTGTCACAAATAGGATACCAGATGAGCAGGTTGTTGATTACTAGTGGGGTTGGATGCCAGAGTGCCAGGTAAAAAGGATGCCAGTTCAGTGGAGGAAGGGTAGCTGGACCAGGCTAGGATGCCAAGTGAGTAAAGGCCAAGGTACCAGGTAAATAGGGTACCAAGTGACAAGGGTCCCTATGCCAAATGGGAAGAGGGATAGTGTTGTGGTTGGGAGCCAGGGTGCAATTGGCAATGGAACTAGGAAGTGATGCAGTGCCTAGGACAGGTTGGGGTGGGTGGGAGAAATCTGGTCTGGAAGAGGCAGGCAGGCTGGGTATTGGGTCAGGTGTTTCTGGTAGGAGGGTGGGCTTGGGCTGGGCCTGATGGTGGTTGGGGGTGTGTGGTTTCAGGGTCAGATGAAATCCAATGGCAGCTGGAAAAGATTTGTTTTTCTTTATTCACTTCACGTGATGAGGACTTCGCTGGCAGCATTTATTGCCCATCCCTAATTGCCCAGAGGGCTGTTAAGAGTCAACCACATTGCTGTAGGCCAGACCAAGTAAGAATGGCAGCTTTCTTCCCTGCAGGACATTAGTGACATTAGGTTAACTCAGCAGCAGAGGGATTCTTTAGGTTGGGTCCACCAGAGGAAAGGAATATGAGATCTGTTTTGGTTCAGCAGTTTTTGTTTCATTAAAACAAAAGGTTTTCCAAGTTACTAACTTAGTTTTGATGATAATTGCTTTTGATTTAGTGAACATTGTCTTATTCTATTTGATTGATGTCAGCAGGTAAGACAGATGTTTCCAGGTGCTACTCAATTTCTAACACTTTTTTTGGTGGAAGCTTTTTTGTCATTTTTCAGTTTTGCTTTGATCTGGATGGGACAGGTTGGTGACGGCTCTGAAATTAACTATTGCTACATGTATTCAACCTTCAAAATTCACTCTCCTCACCTTTGGCACACAATGGAAGCAGTGTGTGCCAAATACAACATAAGGACATCGGAACAAGAGTAGGCCCCTCAAGCCTATTCTGCCATTTAATGAGATCATGACTGATCTGTGGCCTAACTCCATATGCCTGCCTTTAGCCCAATTCTCTTAACACTTTCACTTAACAAAAATCTATCTCAAATCTAAAATTAACTGATCTTGTATCCATTTGTGGAAGAAACTTCCAAACCTCTACCACCATTTATGGAAGTGTTTCCTAACATCTTTCCAGAATGGTCCTAATTCTCAGATTATGCCCCACAGTTTTCGAATCTCCAATCAATGGAAATAGTTTATGTGACCTGTCTTTTCCATTAATATCTTGAAGACTTTGATCAGATCCCCCTTTAACCTGCTCAAGATACACTGCAGAAACTTACCAAGGTTCCTTCGACAGCACCTTCCAAACCTCTACCACTGAGAAATACAAAGGCAGCAGATACATTGGTACATCTTCACCTGCAAGTAGCCCTCCAAGCAACACTCTTCTAACTTGGAATTATATTACCATTCCTTCATTGCCACTGTATGAAAATTCTAGAACTTCCTTTCTATTAGCACTAAGGATGACCTGACCATCCATAAGAGAGGTTTAAGAAGACAGCTTACCACTACCTTCCCCAGCAATTGGAGATGGGCAAAAAATGGGCCAGTAATGTTCAGCTTCCACAAATTAATAACAGGCATGTATTTCAGGACATGCTGACATTTTAATACATACTGCAAACCTTTTCATTTCAAAAGGTAGATGATCGTCCAAACATGAACATTTGTTTAATGTTTCAGGGTTACCCTTTAAATGTCTTTGGATGACGAAAACATAAGGCAATGTTCGAGTTTTGATACTTTGATCTATGAACAGCATGTCCAATTTTCATCAACATCCTTTGGGTGCTTAAAAATACATGAAAAAAAAATCTTTTAATTTTGTGCACCTCCATTATTTCCTATCATTCCAATATCTTATTGACATGCATCAGTTCAAAGAAAATATCAGGAGAATCAGGGCAAAAAGAAAAGGTTAAATGTAAATTTAAAGCAGTTAGTCAATAATAATTATCCACTCAGCTGAACTAATGTAGCATGCTTTAATATGCATTGAGAAGTCACTTTGAGTCAAACTGCTGGTTTAAAACTGCATGTCTCAGCAATTTTTATTTCATTAAAACAAAGAAGTTTCACAATTTGCTAACTTAGGTTTGATGACATTTTTTTCTTAATAAATGCTCTCTCATTTTTTTTTCATTCCTGTCAGCAGATAAGACGGATATTTCCAGGTGTTGTAAACTCTACCAATTTCTAACAGTTAGATACTGGACTGTCTGGTGGCTTTGTGATTAGCACTGCTGCCTCACAGTGCCAGGGACCTAGGTTCAATTCCAGCCTTGGTGACTGTCTATGTAGAGTTTGCACGTTCATCCCGTGTCTGCGTGGGTTTCCTCCGGGTGCTCTAGTTTCCTCCGATGGTTCAAAGATGTGCAGGTTAGGTGGATTGGCCATGCTAAATTGCCTATAGTGTTCAGGGATGTGTAGGTTATGTGCATTAGCCAAGGGTGAATGGGTTTGGGTGGGTTACTCTTCAGAGGGTTGGTGTGGACTTGCTGGGCCAAATGACCTGTTTCCACGCTGTTATGACTCTATAGAGGTTTTATGGAATTTTTATTTGTCATTTTTGAGTTTTGTATTGGTCTAGATGGATTGGGTTGGCAACAGGTCTGAAATCAGCTATTAATACATGATTAAGGAAACATGGATAAAAATGCAGGTACCTTGCAATTTCCTACAACAATAAAATACTATCAGATGCAGAATTTAGAGCCAACAGAAGCAGTTTTAAGACATATAGAAGGTTTGCCCAATTTACATCCAACTCAGAAACTACCTTTCTTTGGAATAATGATGTGGAGGTGCCGGTGTTGGATTGGGGTGGAGAAGGTCAGAAGTCACCAGGTTACAGTCCAACAGGTTTATTTGAAATCACAAGCTTTCGGAGCACTGCTTCTTTGTCAGGTGAAGTGAAGGGAAGCATACAGGCACATAATTTATAGACAGAGAGATCAATTTCCTGTCTGGCATTTGTTGCACAATGTCTATTCATCCAGGTCTTGCCGATATACCATTCCTCAGGGAATGCTCCCCTCCCCAAGTTGGGGAACACTTCAATGGTCAAGGGCATTCAGCCTCCAATCTTCAGGTAAGCATCCTCCAAGGTGGCCTTCGAGATACACGTCAATGCAGAATCACCAAGCTGAAAGTGATAGCCAACTTGCGTATCCACAAATATGGCCTCAACTGTGATCTTGGGTTCATGTCACATTACATTTAACCCACCATACTGTCCCATATTTGTAAAATCTTCCTTCCTGTCCTGTTTTGACACCATCACCTTGATACCTTATTATGATCTCTCTACCTTAATTAGTTTATATAGCTTCGGATTACTTGTTAATTTGGCTAGACCCTTGTAATGGACTCTTATACCTATCATGTTATTCCAGCCATTTGGTTTGTCTCCAGCACAACCTTACTTTTATTTTTTTGGAATTTTCTCTCTGCCTCAACTAGCTTGGATCATAGATCATCCCTTCACTTGTTATTCAGCTGTTGATACTTTCCTCACACCGTCTGACACTTTTGATCACCTTCTTCTGGATTAGTGGTGTTGGAAGAGCACAGCAGTTCAGGCAGCATCCAAGGAGCAGTAAAATCGATGTTTCGGGCAAAAGCCCTTCATCAGGAATAAAGGCAGAGAGCCTGAAGGATGGAGAGATAAGCTAGAGGAGGGTGGGAGTGGGGAGAAAGTAGCATAGAATACAATAGGTGAGTGGGCGAGGGGATGAAGGTGATAGGTCAGGGAGGAGGGTGGAGTGGATAGGTGGAAAAGGAGATAGGCAGGTAGGACAAGTCATGGGGACAGTTACTGAGCTGGAAGTTTGGGACTAGGGTGAGGTGGGGGAAGGGGAAATGAGGAAACTGTTGAAGTCCACACTGATGCCCTGTGGTTGAAGTGCTCCGAGGCAGAAGATGAGTTCTTCCTCCAGGTGTCTGGTGGTGAGGGAGCAGCGGTGAAGGAGGCTCAGGACCTCCATGTCCTCAGCAGAGTGGGAGGGGGAGTTGAAATGTTGGGCCACAGGGCGGTGTGGTTGATTGGTGTGGGTGTCCCGGAGATGTTCCCTAAAGCGCTCTGCTAGGAGGCGTCCAGTCTCCCCAATGTAGAGGAGACAGCATCGGGAGCAACGGATACAATAAATGATATTGGTGGATGTGCAGGTAAAACTTTGATGGATGTGGAATGCTCCTTTAGGGCCTTGGATGGAGGTGAGGGAGGAGGTGTGGGTGCAGGTTTTGCAATTCCTGCGGTGGCAGGGGAAGGTGCTAGGATGGGAGGGTGGGTTGTAGTGGGGCATGAACTGATTTATCATTTGGCCTGTCAACACTCCACTCACACCATTTGTATGACCTTTTGATCTCTCTGCCTATAAATTCTGTGCATGTGTGCTTCCCTTCACTTCACCTGAAGAAGGGACAGTGATCTGAAAGCTTGTGATTTCAAGAAAACCTGTTGGACCATAATCTGGTGTCATGTGACTTCTGAACTTCATTGGAATAGTTACTGTGACTTGCTCCTTAGAGCTGAAACATCGGAAAGAACACATCCAAAGATGGAGAATGTAATGAGGAACATACTGGGCTCGAATTTCCACTGGTCAAACGGTCATTGTTCCAGCATAGGTGAGAGTTACACATGCAATCCTTGTGGAACCCTATCACAGCACGGTCTGACGGAACTGCCCAGGAAATTTAAATCTTGCACAATGCAATTCTACTACACTAGAGTGAGTGATGGAGGATTAAATTTTCAGGGGGAACATGCATGTAAATAATTCCTTTTATTTAAACAAACAAGAGCTTGCTGCTGGCTGTTCCAAATTGTTCACAAGGGTTAAGAAACAGACACATCATCCTTTGTAAAAAAAAGCGGATTACAGACTTCAGAGAAGGGAACATGGTTTTAAACAATTGGATTTGTCCTGCTTTTTGTGCACAAGACACACCTGGGCAGTTTTCCACATTGCCACATAGCTGCCAGTGTTGAAGCTATACTGGCACCACTTGGCTAGGGCCATGGCAATTTCTCATGGACAAGTATTCATTAATTTTGCCAGAATGTTGTCAGAGCCCACAGTCTTTGCAATATCCAGTGCCTTTTATTGTTTCTTGATATCACGTGGAGTGAATCAGATCAGGTAAAGAGGAAGCTGAGATTAATTATCCACTCAGAAGTTCTGGTTGGAGCTTGTTGCATATACTTTAGCCTTGTCTATTGCACTGATGTGCTGGGCTCTTCCATCATTGAGGATGGGGATACTTGGGGATCCTCCTCCTCCAGTGAGTTGATAAATTGTCCATCACTGATCATGACTGGATGTGACATGACTGCAGAGCTTAGATCTTATTCAATGCTTGTGAAATCGGTGTGTCCTGTTTTATCACTTGCTGTATAGATTCTTAAGGGATTTGACAGGGTAGATGTGGATAGGTTGTTTCCTTCTTTAGGATCACAGATATCAGACAGAGATAAGGAGGAATTTCCTCTAATACCTCCTCCTTACACTGGTGTTTGAATTTCCACTATACTCCCCACTTCTTTTTGCAGTTCTGAAACTCTCTGAAGTGTGTTTGTCCCTAGGCTTGTCCCTGCTGTGTCAGAAAATGGTGATCGTGGACAGCCAGGTACACTACAGCTCCTGGACCTCTGGAAGAATCATCAGACCATCACTCTCATGCACAGCATTCCCATTCCCATTGACTTTCTTCCAAAGCCATATCTAAGCATGTTATATGATGGTCAATGACCCCTGCCCAAACACCCAGACAAACCCATTGGTACTGATGTCTGAGATGCCATCTTCAAAGCTCATTCCCTCCTCCTGTTACCGGTCACTTCCATCTAAATTTTCCACCAACTCCATTGTACTTTGGGGAATAGGGGGATTCACCCCCACCGACATGTTCTGAGAGTGGAATCAATGCTATAGCCCTGTTCCTCCTCTCTATAATTTTGAGTTTTCTCAGAGCTGGGATCCCTCCCTACCCACCCCCACACCCTCAGGCTTAGATGACTCCCACCTGTTAGTGAATCTTTCATGAAACAAAGTGATGTTTAGGCTCATTCAGGCATGAAGCATGAAGATTTCTCCATGATGCCTCACATCCCTTTTTCTCAATATCCTCCATTCACAAGTTGTTTCGTATGCATATATGTTTTCATGGCACTACTGAGCATCCTCCCCGTGTTCCATCTGAGGCCAGCTATGCTGCATACAGCAAGAGCAGGCTGCATACGTAATAAGGATATCTTCAATTCCTGTAGGTGAAGCATGTGTGACACTGGATCCAGCTTCTCTAATGTTGTCTCGATGTTCAGACCACCTCAATTATTTTGAGACAGGCTGCCTTGGTCGTACTGAGACAAGGCTTGGACACAATGGCACAAAGGACATCTCTTTCGTCCTCCATGTGGTGAAGCAGGATTGATCAGAATTTGTTTAGAGAAATGGACACTGCTCCATTTCAGGATCCATGGTCCCTCTGGACACTGGTGATCTTGGAGAAATGGAAGAGTACTTCCAGAGACTCAGAAAAGTCAGGTCATTCCCCAAATGTCAAACTGCAACAAGACATTATCATGGAAATAGAATGGGAAACTACAGTTTCCATAATTCACTTGTTAACTTTAAAGGATGCAAGACTTGAATATATTCCTTTAATATGCAGATAATATGTCGCTACAAATGAATGTTAATTGCTTCCATCAAATGTAGGTGATGTCATATCTTAGCTGAAAAAAAACAAATGAAAATGCAGTGAAAGTGTACCATGTTTAGTGGAACGATATCTAAATTATTGTCGGCCATTGATATCTGATCCAAAATCAGGAGAAAGCATCCTCTCAGCGAACAGCCTGTCAAATCCTTTCAAGACTTTAATCAAAAACAGAAGTTATTGGCAAAGCTCACAGGTCTGGCAACATCTGTAAAGACAAATCAAAGTTAACGTTTTGGGTCCGGTGCCCCTTCCTCAGAACCCTGACTTTCTTTCTGATTCACAGCATGCGCAGTTCTTTCATGTTTAGTATTCCCCTCAGGATCTTATTGGTTTCAATAAGATCACTTCTCATTCTTTTAAACATCCATGGTTATTGGCCCAACCTATCCAAGTTTTCCTAATAGATAGACCTTCATCCCAGTATTCGGTTGGATGAACATTCTCTGAACAGCTTCTATGTAATTTCTTAAGGAAAGAAATTAAAATTGTGCATTGGTCTCTTGATGTGTTCTTGCCAAAACTCTCTACAACTGTAGCAAAACTCTCCTATTGTTATATTCTATTTCCCTTGCAACAGCTTCCAATCACTAACATTTTGAGCTGCACCTAACATTTTGAGATTCATGTACCAGGACACCCAAAGCCATTTGTACTGCAGAGTTCTGCAATCTATCTCCAATTCAGTAAATGCTGCTTTTGTATTCTTCCCACTAAAGTAGACAAGTTTACACTTTCCCAGTTTGCTATTATATCCCCCCACTCACATGACGTATCTATTATCCCTTTGTTGACTCCTTATGTTCTCTTCCTATCTATCTTTGTTAATATAAAGTCCCAACTTAATTTGAGAAAGCTGCTTTTCAGTTAAATGATTTGTGTTTGAACACAATTTATGTTTTAATATTTTATGTTTGAAATTCACTTTTTAAATTTTGCCAAAATTCTTTTCACGTTTGAAGTTGTTTTGAATTGCAGCCAATCACAATTTAACAGAGAAAAAGACATTCTCCAGTATACCAGCATGATATCCCAATTTCCCACTGCAGCCTTGTATATTAATATGAGATCATTTGACAAACTGCAGAAAATTCATGTTAGATTTGAAAGCTGCTTGGAGTTGTGAATTTATCCAGTGGGGAATGCATTGGATTTGTATTTCTTTAAGTTTACTTGTGGGAGGTGTGCATCACTGGCTGGGCCAGCATTTATTATCATCCCTAGTTGCCCTTGAGAAGCTGGTGGTGAACTGCACTCTTGCACCCCTGCAGTCTATGTGCTTTAGGTAGACCCACAATGTCCTTGCAGAGGGAATACCAATATTTTGACCCAACGAGATTGAATGAAACACGATAAATTTCCAAGTCAGGATGACGAGTAGCCTGGAGGAAAACTAGCAGGTGGTGGTGCTCCCTATGTCTGCTGCCATTGTCCTTCAAGATAGAAGTGGTCATGGGCTTGGAAGGTGCTATTTAAAGATCTTTAAAGATCTTGTGATGGGACACACTGCTGCTTCTGAGTATTGGTGATAGAGGCAACAGATGCTTTTGGATGTAGGACCAATCAAGTGAGCAGACTCGTCCTGGGTGGTACCAAATTTCTTGAGTGTTGTTGGAGCAGCTCTCATCCAGGCAAGTATGGAGTATTCCATCATACTCCTGACCAATATGTTTCTCAATCCCATTCCCCTGCCTTCTCACTGTAACCTTGGTTCCCCTTATCAACCAAGTATCTATATATGTCCGTCTTAAATACACTCAGCGACTTGGCCTCCACAGTGTTCTGGGCAATGAGTTCCACAGGTTCACCACATGCTGGCTGAAGAAATTCCATTTCATCTCTGGTCAAAAGTGTCATCCGATCACTCTGAGTCTGTGACCTTGTGTCCTAGTCTCTCTTACCCATGGACACATCTTTTCCATTCCCACTCTATCCATGCCTGTCAGAATTCTATAAGTTCCAAACAGACCCTCTCACAGTCTTCTAAACTCCATTGAGTTCAGGTCCAGAGCCCCTAAATGCTCCTCAAAGGACAAGCCCTTGATCCCCAAGATCATTCTTATTTACCCTCCTCTGCACACTCTCCAATGCCAGCACATCCTTCCTTTGATATGGGGACCAGCACTTCTCACAGTAGTCCAAATGTGGTCTGACTAGAACCTTATACAGCCTCGGCAATGCGTTTCTGCTTTTATATTCTTGCTCTCTTGAAATGAACATTAACATTGCATTTGCCTTCCTAACTGCCAGCTGAACCAACATATCAACCTTCAGAGAATCCGATACTAGGACTGCCAAGTCCCTATGTGTATGCAATTTCTGAAGTCTTTACCCATTTAGAAATTAGTCTATGTCTCTATTCTTCCTACCAAAGTAAATAACCTTACACTTTCCCACATTGTATTCCAACTGCCACGTCTTTGACCAACTCTCCGAGCTTGTCCATGTCCTTCTGCAGACTTCCTGCTTCCTCAATATTACCTGTACCTCCACCTATCTTTGTGTCACCTGCAAACTTAGCAATCATCTGCTCAATTCCATCATCCATATCATTAACATATAATGTGAATAATTGTGGTCCCAACATTGACTCCTATGGAACTCTACTAGTCACTAGCTGCCAACTTGAAAAAGGTCCTTTTTCCCCACACTATGCCTTCTGCCAGTCAACTAATCCTTTATCCCTTTCTTTGAGCTTTACTTGTTACATTCTTTCTTGCGATGATCTCTCTCCACTCACCCCACCCCAGTGGGACACTTCTCTTTCAAGTCTGGCAGTTAGACACACCATTGTTCTATCATTCTTACATTCTGATCTCTTAATCTGAACTAGCAGCATTCTTTGTCCCCCAGCACTCCACACCCTACAACACCTTCATCCAACTATAGCATAAATGCTGCCCTCTTCACGCTTCATTTCAGCTCTGATGAAGAATCATCTAAACTCAAAACATTAGCTTGTTCTATCTCCATGGATCTGTCTGACTCGTTGTGATCTCCAGCATTTTTTTTGGTTTCAATCCTCAATCCATCCTCAATGCTCAATCCAATTCTAATAGACTTGTCAGACATGACTTCCTATTGACGAAGCTGGGCTGGCTCTGCCCTTTGTTATCATGTAGTACCAAGTACTCCTCAATCTCATCCTTAATAATGGACTCTAAAACCTTATGAATGACCAAGGTCAGCCGAACTGGCCTGTAGCTTCCTGTTTTCTGCCTCCCTCCTTCTTTAAACAGGTATGATACATTAGCCATTTTCCAGCCCTTGTTCCCCTAACTAATCAAGAACCTTTTTTACCTCTATCTTAAATACACTCAAAACTTGGCCTCCATGGGCCTCTGCAGCAATGGGATTGTTTGGTTCTATCACTTGCTGCTTATGTTGCAGCAGTAATTCTTCACACTTATCAGTGGTAGAAACAGTGTGAATAACTCATTATGACGATGTTTCAATTACTTCACAAATTATTTCATTTCTGTGACTTAGTTACATTCAAACCTTGCTGCGGAAAAGGAAACCAAAAGATTTGTTTTCAGATCATTGTTCACCATGATAAACATAGTCAAATTCACTAAGATTAAGTCCAAGCACATATATATTGCACTAAAACCTCAAGCCCTGAAATTCTGGTACACTCAAAGCACGCAATATTCATGCAAACAGAAGAGGAAAGAGAGTCCAAATGTGCCAGGGATTTCAGAACTTCATGGTGAATGGGGGTGGGGGCTGATTTTACAGTTGCCCGAAATTGCGTAAGTAGACTTTAAGATCAATCCCAACTGCATTTCAAGGGAACTTAAACATGAACCGGTCAAAAGCTGGAAAGGTACTTCTTCATGTAAACAATGAATGAACTAAAGAAGCAGTTAAAAGCTAAGTAAGTCATGTCATAGATGATTAAAATGAATGTATTAAGTGGCCTCTAGTAGCCTTTGTCTGTAGCTGCAGAAAATGGGGGAGATACTAAATGAGGATTTTGCATCAGCATTTACTGTGGAAAAGGATATGGAAGATATAGAATGTAGCGAAATAGATGGTGACATCTTGAAAAATGTCCGTATTACAGAGGAGGATGTGCTGGCTATCTTGAAACGCATATAAGTGGATAAATTCCCAGGACCTGATCAGGTGCACCCTAGAGCCCTGTGGAAAGCTAGGGAAGTGATTGAATCATCGATAGTCATAGGTGAGGTGTCGGAAGACTGGAGGTTGGCTAATGTGGTGCCACTGTTTAAGAAGGGTGGTAAGGACAAGCCAAGGGACTATAGACCAGTGAGCCTGACGTCAGTGGTGGGCAGGTTGATGGACAGAATCCTGGGGAACAGCATGTACATGTATTTGGAAAGGCAAGGATCCCTGTTAGGGATAGTCAACATGGCTTTGTGCATGGGAAATCATGTCTCACAAACTTGATAGCATTTTTTGAAGAAGTAACAAAAAGGATTGATGAGGTCAGAGTGATAGAGTGATCTATATGGACTTCAGTAAGGCGTTCAACAAGGTTCCCTATGGGAGACTGGTTAGCAAGGTTCGATCTCATGGAATACAGGTAGAACTAGCCATTTGGATACAGAACTGGCTCAAAGGTAGAAGACAGAGAGTCATAGTGGAGGGTTGTTTTTCAGACTGGAGGCCAATAACCAGTGGAATACCATGATTATATGATGATATATAAATGATTTGGATGCGAACATAAAGGGTATAATTAGTAAGTTTGCAGATAACACCAATATTAGGGGTGTAGTGGACAGGACGAAGGTTACCTCAGATTACAACGGGACCTTGATCAGATGGGCCAATGGGCTGAGAAGTGGCAGATGGAGTTTAATTCAGATAAATGCGAGGTGCTACATTTTGGGAAAGCAAATCTTAGCCGGATTTATACCCTCGATGGTAAGGTCCTAGGGAGTGTTGCTGAACAAAGGGACCTTGGAGTGCAGGTTCATAGCTCCTTGAAAGTAGAGTCGCAGGTAGATAGGATAGTGAAGAAGGTGTTTGGTATGCTTTCCCTTATTGGCCAGAGTATTGCGTATAGGAGTTGGGAGGTCATGTTGCGGCTGTACATGACATTGGCTAGACCACTGTTGGAATATTGCGTGCAATTCTGGTCTCCTTCCTATTGGAAAGATGTTGCCAGGATTGGAGGATTTGAGCTATAGGGAGAGGTTGAATAGGCTAGGGCTGTTTTCCCTGGAGCGTCGGAGACTGAAGGGTGACCTTATAGAGATTTACAAAATTATGAGGGGCATGGATAAGATAAATAGACACAATCTTTTCCCTGGGGTGGGGGAGTCCAAAACTAGAGGGCATAGGTTTAGGGTGAGAGGGGAAAGATATAAAAGAGACCTAAGGGGCAACTTTTTCACACAGTGTAAGGAATGAGCTGCCAGAGAAAGTGGTGGAGGCTAGTACAATTGCAACATTTAAAAGGCATTTGGATGGGTATAAGATTAGGAAGGGTTTGGAGGGATATGGGCCGGGTGCTGGCAGGTCTGACTGGATTGGGTTGGGATACCTGGTCGACATGGATGGGTTAGACCAAAGAGTCTGTATCCGTGCTGTACATCTGTATGGCTCTATGACTCTATTTATCTTTGAGATATTTCTGAGTTGTGCGTGGTTTTGAGTGGTTAGATTAGCTCCATGAGATGTGTTGGTCAAATATCCAAGGCCTATCCAGCATCCTTCATAATACCAATAGAACACAACCTATTGGTCCCTAATAGGGCTGGAGTCAGTGGAGTCTTTACATTCTCCTAATAAGGCAGCTGGGGATGTGGTTCCAAGAACGGAAGTTCTGAGGCAAGCACGTCCATTTAGGTTTCTCAGTTGGATGAGGAACCTGTTCAGGAGGGGACTCAGCAAGTGTGATATTTAAATGGGGCTTCACAGGCTGAATTTTGTCAAGAGGAGCCATTCCCACTGTTATGCACCACCCCCGTTTTCTATTTGCCAGTTACCACATGATTATAAATAGAGTTTATTTACCAGCAAAGTGCATGCAAACCACATTTTATTTAAACTGTGGCAGAAGTTTTTCTTTGGTGAAACCTGCCACCAGCTGACATCCTCATCAACAGACAACCTATTAAAAAATCTTCCTGCTCATATAGGTCGGCTGTACTCAAACGCTCTTATTGCATTGTTATCAGAGCACAAAGATGCTTTCAAAATTAAATTTCACTTCTAATTGTTTAAATTACATTACATTCATTTTATTCATACATGCTTCATCTTTACGTGTTGAGTCCAGTTTATCCAGAGAGCTAAATGATATGGCACACATTCATGGATTCAGAGAGCTCAGGTTCCTTTTTGTTAATATTGTTTTCTTGCATTCACCCTTAATAAATATTTATATTAATGCCCAGTATTGTATTCACCACTCCAGAGCACAAGGCTGAACTTGTAGCCTCAGCTGACCCTCCCTTTTATGCATTGTTATTATTCACTGGGGCAGCGCATTAGAAATCAAGCATCACCATTCCCAAAGTAGTCACAAAAATTAAAGGTTTAAATGTCTGGAGAAATCCCAAATTAGGGATAGACAATAATGAAACATTGACAAGTAACTCCACCAGCTAACATCTTCTCAATTCCCCCTCCATACACACATGCAGATTGGGAAAAAAAAATGATTGTTTTGGTTGCAGGGAAAGATTGGGAAGGCAGTCCACACCATTTACTGAGACAATCTTTATACTTATCAGAACTCTGCTTGTCTATCTTCCAACTCCAGATACAGTCACTGGATTGACTTATATAGGTCTTTGATTTATTAATTACAAGTTACACCTTACAATGATTGGAAAGGGAAAATAAGCTGGCTGTCATTGGATTTGAGACCTTGTTATTGCCAAACAGAAATAGTGCCTTCTCCCTCAGTGGTCTGATGGTTTCTGCCAAAATGTTCACAACCTCAGGCTGTTTAGCTACCTGGGATCAATAACTGGGTATGACAGACCAATCGCTTCTTTTGCCAGCCAAAGCCCAATTCATACACATCCCCTCTCTCTGTTTCATCTGCAAGGCAGGCTTCCATTACTGCTTGTACAAATAGCTATATAAACAACGTTTAAAAATGAGTGTTAGATAATTTGCTTTTAAATAGAATGGCAAGCCTTCAATAATTTGTGGTTTTGCACAGATCACAATTAAAAATACAGACAAATAAATAGATACTGTTTTCACAGCATTGTGAAAGAAATTGTCTGCTAGCTATCTCTTTGAAGATAATTGAAATTTTTTAGATGAATTATGAGCCAAATAAGGACTCTGTCAGCCAATACCTTGCATTTTCTTTTATATTTGTTCACAGAATGTGGAACTTGCTGGCATTTATGACCCATCAGTGATTATCCTTGAGAACAGTACTGGCACCATCCTTTAAGTCCTTCATTTTCCTACCTTGACAGACTGTCCCTATACTGCCCACGATCACATTTACAGGAGTGCCTGGTGCTGCTCCTGATATGCCCTCCTACACTCTTCATTGTGCCAGGATTGATTCCCTAGCTTGAAGGCAATGTTAGACTGAGGGATATGCTGAGCCATGAGATTGCAGATTGTATTATAGTATGATTCTACTGCCGAGCAATAGTGAAGGAAAGGTGATATATTTCCAAGTCAGGATGTTGAATGGCTTGGTGTGGAACTTACAAGTTGTGGTGTTGCCATGTATCTGCTGCCTTTGTCCTTTCAGATGGAAGTGGTTATTTGTTTGGAAGGTGCTGTCTAAGGATCTTTACTGAATTTCTGCAGTGCATCTTTGTAGATAGTACACACTGCTACTGCCAAGCATCAGTGGTAGAGGAAGTGACAGTTATGGATGTCGTGCCAATCAAGCAGACTGCTTTATCCTGAACGGCATAAAGCTTCTGGAGTGTTGTAGGTGCTGGCAAGTGTGGAATATTCCATCACAACTTGTGGATGATGGACAGGCTTTGGGGATTTCAGAGGTGAGTTACTCACCAAGGTATTCCTAGCCTCTGACCTGCTCTTGTAATCACTGTCATAGAATCATAGATTCATACAGCAAGGAAGCAAGTCCTTCAGCCCAATGTGCCCATGCTGACCAGGTTTCTATTGATTAGATTAGATTACTTACAGTGTGGAAATAGGCCCTTCAGCCCAACAAGTCTATACCGACCCTCCGAAGAGCAACCCACCCAGACCCATTCCCCTACACCTAACACTATGGGCAATTTAGCATGGCCAATTCACCTAACCTGCACATCTTTTGGACTGTGGGAGGAAACCGGAGTACCTGAAGGAAACCCACACAGACACAGGGAGAATGTGCAAACTCCACACAGGCAGTTGCCCAAGGTGGGAATTGAACCCCAGGTCTCTGGCACTGTGAGGCAGTAGTACTAACCACTGTGCCACCGTGAACTGAACTAGTCCAATTTTCTGACATTTGGCATATATCTCTCAAAACCTTTCTTATTCATGTACCCGTTAAATGTCTTTTAAATGTTGCAATTGCACCTACCTCTAACATTTCCTCTGGCAGCTTGTTCCATACACACACCACCTTCTGTATAAAAAAGTTGCCCCTCAGATCCCTTTTAAATCTTCACCCTCTCAACTTAAACCTATGCCCTCTAGCTTTGGACTCTTTAATCCTGAGGAAAGACCTTGGTTACTCACCTTATCTATGACTCTCCAGATTTTATAAACCCCTCAGCTTCCTAAGCTCCAGGAAAAGTCATCCCAGCCTATCCATCCTCTCCTTATAACTCAAACCCTCCAGTCTCAGTAATAGCGTTGTAAATCTCTTTTGCACCCTTTCAAGTTTAATAACATCCTTCCTATAGTAGTACTCCAAATGTGGCCTTACCAATGTCTTGTACAGCTGTAACCTGACATGCCAATGTCTGTAATCAGTTCTCTGTCTGATGAAGGCAAGCTTGCCAAATGTCTTCTTCACCACTCCATCTACTTGTGACACCACTTTCAAGGAACTATATGCCAGTACTGCTAGGTCACTCTGTTCAACAACACTCTCCAGAGCATAAATTAACTGTACAAGTTCTGCCCTAGATTTTCTTACCAAAATGCAACACTTCATACTTACCTGAATTGAACTCCATCTGCAATTTCTCAATCCACAGCCCAGTTGATCAAGCCCCGTTGTACTCTGAGATAATCTTCTTCACTGTCCACTACACCACCAATTTTGGTGTCATCTACAAACATACTAACAGTCCTCCTATATTCTCATCCAAATTGTTTACATAAATGACAAATAACAATGGACCTAGCACTGATCATTGCGGCACACGGCTGTCACAGGCCTCTAGGCTGAACAACAAAAGCCTATCTTCCACACCCCATCCTCACCACATTCTACACGGGGTTTATTGAGACTACCCTGAGCAGCTGCATCACTGCCTGCTTCAGGAATTGCACCATTTTGGATCGTAAGACTCTACAACAGATAGTCAGTACAGCTGAGAAGATCATTGTGGTCTCCTTTTCCTCCATTATAGACATTTTCACTATATGCTGCATCCACAAGGCTATCAGCATTGTGGACAACCCGACACATCCTTCATTCAAATTCTTTTCCCTCCTGCCATCTGGCAGAATATACCGGAGCATTCAGTCTTTCACGACCAGACGGTGCAATAGTTTCTTCCCCTAAGCCATCAGGCTCCTTAACACTGTATGATTACACTGTATTTGATTTGAAATTTTTTAGATGACTTCGAATTGCTACGAAAGTAATGTTTTATTACTGATCATTCATTGTTACATTCTAATTTGTCCACCACTGTGCCTATTGTCTTGTCTTGTCAGGAATTACTGTGCTGTTTTGCATGTTTTTCACTTTTCTCTGCACTTTATGTTGCCCTGTGTATGACTGTACGCTTGCGTTGTCTGTGTGCTCATATAGTACCAGGGTCCTGGAGGAACGTTGTCTCATTTTTATTGTACCATCTGTTCTTGGTAGAAACAACAAATAAAGCTACTCTACTCAACCACCCTCTGTCTCCTACCATCAAGCCAATTTTGTATCCAACTGGTTAGTTCACCTTGAATCCTATGTGATCCAACACTATTAACCAGCCTACCATGCAGAACTATGTCAAAGGCCTTACTAAAATCCTTGTAGACAACATCCACTGTTCCACCTTCATCTATTTTCTTGGTCACCTCTTCAAAAATCTCAGTGAGATTTGTGAGGCATGATTTCACATGCATAAAGCCATGCTGGCTATCCCTAATCAGTCCTTGCCTTTCCAAATGCATGTAGATCCTATCTCTCTGAATCTCCTCCAACAACTTACCTACTACCGACTGCAGGTGCATCAGTCTGTAGTTCCCTGGCTTTTCCTGGCAGCCCTCCCTAAACAAAAGCACAACATTAGCCACCATGCAGTCTTCTGGCAACTAGCCCATGGCTATTCGTGATATAAATATCTCTGCTAGTGGTCCCACAATATCTTTCTTAGCTTCCCACAATGTCCTAGATACACTCAATCAAGTCCCAAGATTTATCTACCTCCAAGCACTTTAGACCTCCAGCATTACCTCTTCTGGAATATGGACTCTTTTCAAGAAATCATTATTTATTTCCCCTAGAACCCTAGCTTCCATGTCTTTCTCCATGGTAAATCCTGACACAGAATAATCTCCTCACATAGACAATCTCAATAGTCTTTAGGGCCCCTATTTTGTCTTTTGTCCTTAATGTCATTGTAGACTCTCTTTGGATTCTCCTTTACCTTATCTGCCAATGCTACCTTATGGTCCTGTATGGCCTCCTAATTTCTGACTTAAATGTAGTCCTACATCCCTTATACTCCTCAAGAGATTCATTTGATACCAGCCATCTATATCTTTCATATACCTCCTTCTTTGTCTTGATCATAGCCACAATACATTTAGACATCCAATGTACCTTACTCTAATCAACCTTGCCCTTCATACTAACAAGAACATGCTGGCCCTGAACTCTCATTGTTTTACTTTTGAAAGCCTCCTACTTACCAAACATTCCTTTCCCTGCAAACAGCCTCCCTCATTAACTTTTGAAAGTTCCTATCTAATGCCATCAAAATTGACCTTGCCCCAGTTTAGAACTAACTTGTGGATCAGACCTATCCTTTTCTATAACTATTATAAAACTAATAGCATTATGGTCACTGGCCTCAAATTGCTCCCTTACTAACACCTCAGATATTTGCTCTGCCTTCTCTCCCAAGAGGAGGTTAAGTTTTGCCCTTTGTCCAGTAGGGCCAGCTATACATTGATTGAGAATTGTTTTCAGAAAACTCCTAACAAATTCCTCCCTGCCCTTAACACTATGGCAGTCCCAGTCTAAGTTTGGCAAGTAAATTCCCCACTTTTATTCAAACCTGCTATTCTTTTGGTTTGAATTTTTAGTTAAAGCAATGTTGATAGTAGGGGCATCGGTGCTAGTAATGCCATTGAATGTCAAGGGATGATGGTTAGATTGTCTGTTATTGAAAATGGTCATTGCCTGGCATTTATGAGGTATAAATGTTACTGTCCACTTTTCTGTCCAAGTCTGGACATTGTCTAGATCTTGTTACATTTAGCCCTGGACTACTTCATTATCGGGGGAGTCATGAATGGTTCTCAATATTGTATAACCATTGGAGGGCAGCCATGCTTCTGACCTTATGATGAGGAGAGGTCATCAATTAAGCAGCTCAAGATGGTTTGGCCTAGGGCAATACCCTGAGGAACTCCTGCAGGGATGTACTGGAATTGACCTCCAACAACCACAGCCATTTTCCTATGTGCGAGGAATGACTGATTTTTCCCTGATTTCTATTGATTACAGTTTTGCTAGGACTTCTTGATTCCATACTTGATAAAATGAGGCCTTGCTGTCATTGCCAACTCTCCTCTGGAATTCAGCTCTCTGGTCCACAGTGATCTTTGTATTCTCTTTTCCCAGAGGCAGGGTCCCAGAGACTAAAGAATAGCCAATGTTGTGCCTTTGTTTAAGAAATGCAAGGAATTATTGACTGGTGAGCCGTACATCAGTGATGGGGAAATTATTGGAGGGGACTCTTAGCAACAGATTTACTCACATTTGGAAAAGTATGGACTTATTAGCAATAGGCAGCCTGGCTTTGTGCAGGGCAAGATCTTGTCTCACAAATTTGATTGAGTTTTTTGAAGAAGTGAAAAAGATAATTGGTCAGGGTAGGGCAGTGGATATCGCCTAGATAGACTTTACAAAGCATTTGAGAAGGTCCCTCATGGTAGGCTGGCTTAAGAGAAGAGGCGAAAGTGAGGACTGCAGATCAGAGTTAAGATTAGCGTGGTGCTGGAAAAGCACAGCAGGTCAGGCAGCATCCGAGGAGCAGGAAAATCGACGTTTCGGGCAGGAGCGCTTCATCAGGAATTAGGCTGGGAGCCTCTGGGGTGGAGAAATAAATGGGAGGGGGGTGGGGCTGGGGAGAAGGCAGCTAAGCATGCAATAGGTGGATGGAGATGGGGATAAAGGTGATAGGTCGGAGAGGAGGGTGGAGCGGATAGGTGGGAAGGAAGATTGGCAGGTGGGACAGGTCATGAGGATAGTGCTGAGCTGGAAGGTTGGAATTGGAGTAAGGTGGAGGGAGGGGAAATGAGAAAACTGGTGAAGTCCACATTGATGCCCTGGGGTTGAAGTGTTCCAAGGCTTCACACCTAGGGAAATCAATGTGGACTTCACCAGTTTCGCCATTTCCCCTCCCCCCACCTTACCCCAGCTCCAACCTGTTAGCTCAGCACCGCCCTCATAACCTGCCAATCTTCCTCCCCACCTATCCATTCCACCCTCCTCTCTGACCTACCCCACCTCCATCCACCTATTGCACTCTAAGCTACCTTTTCCCTAGCCCCAACCCCTACCATTAATCTCTCCACCCCAGAGCCCATTACAGGTGAGGACAGGCGAATTTAAAATGGGGAACTGAGATAAAGCAGATAAACTAAACAATTACTTTGTGCCTGTCTTTGCAGAAGAAGATACGAAAACTGTCAGAAATATTATATGACCAAGGGGTCGGTGTAACTAAAGAGTTAAAATAAATCAGTATTAATGAAGAGGTAGTATTTGAAACTAAAGCTAGATTGAGGATGGATAAATCTCTCATCGCAGAATGTTGAAGGAAATGGCAATGGTGACAGTGGATGCTTGATTGTTTTTTTTTGATAAACAAAAAAGACTTAATGTCTTGTCAACCAGCCAAGTACAAACTATAAACTATTAGTCACGCTGCACCATATTAACTTGGAACAAATCAGCATCTTCAACTACAAAACCTAAGGACAAACATTGCACAGCTCACAATTGATGTACGCAGACTGCATCATGTTCTTGTTATCTTTTCAGGAATAACACAGCCTTCACAACACTTGTTCTAAAACTACCAGCAAAACACTGATGTTAACTTTTGTGATTCTATAAGTTCTTGAAAAATTCCTACTGTCTGGAAAGTGACAAATGTAAACCTATTACTTAAAGAGGGAGGAAGAGGGAGACTCAAGCACTGTACACCAGTGAGCTTGACGTCAGTTGAATGGAAAGTCAAAGGATATTATAAGTGAACATTTGTATTTATGAAAGGGAAATGATATTTGACAAAACTATAGGATTTTTTTTAAGGATGTCACTTGTAATGTAGACAAGGAAAAAGCAGTGAATGTGGTCTGTTTGGATTTTCAGAAGATCTTTGCTAAGGTTCCCCATAGGATGTTGGTAAATACGATGAGAGTGTGTCGGATTGGGTAGATATGCTGGGTGAATTAAGAATTGGTTAACAGACAAGAGAGCAGAGAGAGGGCATACTTGGATCATTCTCAGGATGCCAGGCTATTACTAGTGGGATATCACAAGGGTCAGAACTAGGATTAGAAATATTCACAATCTATGCAAATTATTTGGATGTGGGAGCAAATTATAACGGTTCCAAATTTGTTGATGACATCAAACCAGGTGGAAATGTAAGCCTTGAGGATGACATAAGGAGGCTTCAAGAGGACTTGGACCGGCTAAGTGAATAGAGCATGACAGATGGAACAGAATCAAAGGAATTGAGAAGTGGTTCGCTTCAGTGAAAGAAAATAGAAAGGCAAAATATTTCTTAAATGGTGAGAAGTTGAGAGCTGCAGAAATGCAAAAGAAGTTGGTATCATTGTCAATGAGTCATTAAAAACTAGGTGCAGCAAGCAACTAGAAAGGCAAACAATATGTTAACATTCATTTGAAAGGGGAGTTGAGTACAGAAATGAAGGTATTTTGCTGAAGTTGCATAGAGACTTGCTGAGATCTTACTTAAAGTATTGTGTACAACTTTGGTCTCCTTCTCTAAGAAGATAACTAGTTAATTGCCACAAGAATCAGAGCTGAGATCACAATTATTTATTATGTACATTAGTGACCTGGATGAGGGAAGTGTATTTACTACTTCCAAGTTTGTGGTTGACATAAAAAATAGTTGGGGAGGCAAGTGGTAAGGATGACATAAAAATTCAACAGAAGAATAGATACATTTTAAATTAATGGGTAAATTGCCAGATGGAATGCAACGTGGGAAAATTTGGGGTTGTTGTTTTTGGCATGAAGAATAGAGGAGCTGAATATCATTTAAATTGACAAAGACTAGAGAAAACAGCAGCACAGAGGAATTTGGGTGCATAAATCACAAAAACCTAGGATACAAATTCATTAGGTAACAGGGTAGGCAAATGGAATGTTGGTCTTTATTTCAAAGGAATGGAATGTAAAAATAGAGAAGTCTTGTTAAAGCTGTATGACGCACTTGTTAGACAATACTTAGAAAATAGTAAACAGCTTTGGTTCCCTTATTTAAGGAAAGATGTATTACACTGGAGGCAATCGAAAGCGTATTCACTTGTTTGTTTCCAGGTATAGAGAGATACTAATGTGGAAATGTTGACTAGGTTGGGCTTGTATTCATTGAAGTTTATAAGAGTGAGAGGACACCTTATAGAAACATATAATTTTCTTAGGGACTTGACAGGTTAGATGCTGAGAGGTTGTTCCCTCTTTTTGGAGAGTCTAGGACCAGAGTGCAAAATCTCAAAATAAGAAGATTTCACTTATGAGGATTTCCTTCTCTCAGAAAGTGATGAATCTGTTGAATTCCTTACCACAGAGGACTGTTGAGGTTGGATCATTATGTATATTCAAGGTTGATATCGATATAATCAGAAAGGCTACCAGGGTTTTGTTTGATTCATTTGTGAGGTCTGGACATTGTTGGCTGGCAGGCATTTACTGCCCATCCCTAATTGCCTTTGAAAAAAAAGATCTCTTTGGATGGATCCACATTGCCTTTGGGTGAGGGGCGTGGAATGCCAGGACTTTAACCCAGTGGTTGTGAATGAACAGCAATATTTCCAAATCAGGATTGGGAATGGCTTGGAAGGGAATTTGCAGGTGGTGGTGTCGCAATGTATCTGCCACCCTTGTCCTTCTAGATGGAAGTGGTTACGGGTTTGGACGGTGCCATCTGAGGATCTTTGGTGAATTTCTGGATTATATCCTGTAGATAGTACACAATGCTGCTCCTGACCATCAGTGGTGAAGGTAATAGATGTTTGTGAATGTGGTGCCAATCAAGCAGGCAGCTTCATCCTGGTGTCAAGTTTCTTGAGTGTCTTTTGAGTTGCAGTCATTCAGGCAAGTGAGGAGTATTCCATCAGACTCCTGACTTGTGCCTTATAGATAACGGACAGGCTTTCAGGAGTGAGGAGGTGAGTTACCCGCTATGGTATTCCTAGCCTCTTCCTCAAGAAGGGTTGATGCCCGAAACGTCGATTCTCCTGTTCCTTGGATGCTGCCTGACCTGCTGCGCTTTTCCAGCAACACATTTTCAGCTCTGATCTCCAGCATCTGCAGTCCTCACTTTCTCCTATTCCTAGCCTCTGACCTGCTCTTGTAGCCATTGTGTTTATATGGCAAGGAGAAAGTGAGGACTGCAGATGCTGGAGATCAGAGCTGAAAAATGTGTTGCTGGAAAAGCGCAGCAGGTCAGGCAGCATCCAAGGAGCAGGAGAATCGACGTTTCAGGCATAAGCCCTTCTTCAGGCAAGTCCAGTTGAGTTTCTGGTCAATGGCAACCCCAGGATGCTGATAGTGGGGGTTTCAGTGATGCTAATACCATTGATTTTCAAGGGATGGTGGTTAGATTGTATCTTATAGGAGATAGTCATGGCCTGGCATTTGTGTGGTGTTACTATTATGTGCCACTTGTCAGCACAAACCTGGATACTGTCCAGAACTTGTTGCATTTGAACGGGGACTGTTTCATTACCTGAGGAATCGCAAATGGCGCTGAACATTCTGCAATCATTGGTGAACATCCCCACTTCTGACTTCATTATGGAGCTCTTTTCTCCTTGTTTGAACCTCAGCTGTAATGAGGTGTGGAGCTGAGTGGCCCTGGCAGAACCCAAACTGGGCATCACTGAGCAGGTTATTGCTGAGCAGTTGCTGTTTGATAATACTTTTGTTCACACCTTCTCATCACTATAAGGAAAAGACAGGAAGGTAGAATTAAGGATTAACAGACCAGCTATGATCTCATTAATGGCCATGCAAACTCGATAGGCCTGTATTCTCCAGAGTTTCAAAGAATGTGAAATGATACTTTACAAATTTACAATTTTTTTAATATGCAATGATAGAGAGGATATAGTTAGGACAGATCTTTTCCCTGACTAGTGACTCCAAAACCAGAGAGACATTAGGTCAGAGCATATGGTAGGCCATTTAATACTGAGCGTCTTCAGTTAGAACATAGTGAATCTTTGGAATTCTCTATCCCAGAGGGCTGCTGAAATGCAATTATTGAGTAAAACTAGATAGGTTTCTGGATAAGAATGATATTAAGGGATAAGATGGTAATGTGGGAAAGTGGAATTGAATAGATAATGAGCTAAGATCTAGAATGGTATTCCTCTGTTCCTAAAATCACTGGGAACAGATCCATTCTAACCTGGACCAATCTCTATTCTCCAAGTACCTGCAAAATCTGATTTGTGGGTAGGCAGCTGGTTATTTAAATGGCCATCTACCTCCACAAAGTGCACATGTGTGAAATCTCACCCCCCCTACAAAATAGGAAATGCCATGTTCAAAGTAGGATTTAAGATTTGTGACATCATCTGGTATTTCCACTATGATAGACATGATCTTCATCCTGTTTAAAAAAAAATCTGGGCCTGAGTTTACCTGAGATAGGACAGAGAATACAGAAAGAGGAAGGACTGTCAGTGTTGCAGTGAAAGGTATGATGTGGAGGCCAAGGCAGGTTTGCACGTGCTTCAAGCAGTCATTGGTTCCCAAAGTCACGTTTTTTTTCCAGGCACTATGATCCTTTTTTCCAAAACTAAAATCCACTATTTCACAAAAAAAATGTTCAGCTTCCTTATGGGAAGTTGATGACAGATTTATTTAGAAGTTTGTCTTTTCTTTTGGTTGTATTAACACAAATAATCCTTCATGAAGGTAATTGAGGTGGCAGACAAAAACAAGACTGCAAAATAAGTTTTACATCAAGTGCTTAAACACAGAAGGCAAAAAGAACCCTGTGGTTTGGATTAATGAAGGAGCTAATGGCAATGCCTACGCAGTTCCTCCAGATGGCTTTCAATTTTTTTTTAAAAAGTTTGTTGTGCTGCCAAATTCTGGCTGGAAGCATTCAGACACAGAGGTTGTAATTAAAATAAAACAGAAAGCATTTTTTTCTAAAGTATACAAGAAGAGCAACATGGGATTAAACCTTCTCTTACTTCTATTAGATTTGAAAGAATTGAGCACCAAAAGAATATTCTGGAAAAGTTTTGCTACCACTAGTATTAATAAAGTTCAATCGAAATGATGTAACTTTGTGATGAATTTGAGCAGCATTATTCTGTTCATTCAGGTTTTATTGATGATTGTAATTGCTCTCATTTCATTAGATGCAGCTGTACATTAACATATTGCTATTTATTTACAATTGACCGACATGAAAATGGTTATTTGTATGACAGTGAAAACTTCCATTTCAAGATGTCTTTCTAAAACAGCTCCAAAACAAATTGATTAGCTTCAGGTGGATTCAGGCAACTCTACAGTAAATCTGAACATATATTTGATCCAACCTAAAATCTCCAGCATCTGCAGTCCTCACTCTCTCCCATTACCCAAAATATGCCCTTGGCCTATACAGATAGGCAGAACCAGCACTGAGAATATTGAACTTGATGTGGAGCAATGTGACTAGAACTGCTTGAACTAAAAAAAACTATCATATTAGCCTTTAAACTGAAAACAACTTTACTGTTATTGAATCAGCAATCGATTACACAAAGAGTTGAACTACACTTGGAAAATCAAATTGGATTGTCAATAAACAACACATACAGAACAAAATTTTCCAATTGGTGTTATTTCTGCACTGGTATTAACGCATTGATTTTTAATAAGCTATCTCTGGCGTTGAAGTAATGCTGAATACGCTGAGCTCTAAAAGACTTGTTAAAATCTGTTTCAAAAGGTAATAAAATAAACAACCATACAAGTCCCATCCATTATGAATGTTTATACTAAGAAAAAATTCAATTAACTTAAACCATAGCTTCACCAAAGAATGTCCACAGTGTGCTTGTTTATTTTGTTCTACAGAACAGGGGACAATGAAACAATTGCAGTTGATGGTATTACCAATCAACAACAACAATGTAATATTGATATAGTACCTTTAAAATAATAAAATGTTCCATTGTCCTTCATGATAGTAATATAACAGAAAACTTGATGCCAAAATGTTTAAGAAAATATTAGAATCATCATAGAATAGAATTCCTACAGTGTGGAAACAGGCCCTTCGGCTCAGCACGTCCACACTGACCCACCGAAGGGTATCCCACCCAGACCCATGACTAATGCATCTAACCTGCACATCCCTGAACACAATGGACAATTTAACATGGCCAATTCATCTAATCTTTGGATTGTGGGCAGAAACCTACACAGACACAGGGCAAATGTGTAAATTCCACACAGACAGTCACCCAAGACTGGAGTTGAACCGAGGTCTCTGGTGTTATGAGGCAGCAGTGCTAACCACTGAGCTACCAGGCCATCCTTAGGTGTGATGATCAAAGGCTTGGCCAAAGAGGGAGAAAGATGTTGGGAGGGTATTTCAAAAGCAAAGGGCAACTGAACAGGGGTAGTTAAAATTAGGGATGCTTATGAAGCCAGAATTAGCTGTGGCCAGATATCTTGGTGGAGACTATGGGTATGAAAGAGATTGCAGTGATAGGATAAAAAAAAATCTTGGAACAAATGCAAATTGAGGATAAGAATTTTAAAAGAAAGATCTTGACTGCAAACCAATATTGATCATTATAGTGAGCAAATATAGGACCTAGGACAGGGCCCAATAATCAATGCCTGGACAGCCTGTCCTCAGAGCAACTGCAGGCCTACTCTGCTCAGGCCGAGGGCTACGGGCAGAACAGGATCCCGAACTAGTCACAGCACCAGGGCCCATCACTCTTTTCCCTTGCCCTGAAGACAGAAGTCATAGGCAAATGGGACTTGGTACAGTTAAGAGACAGACAGCAGAGTTCTGCATGAGCTCATGTTTGTGTAAGGTGTAAAGTAGAAGATCAGCCAGGAGCATGTTGGAATAGTCAAAGCTCAAAGTAACAAAGACATGGGTGAGGGTTTCAGTCGGTGATGTACTCACACAGGGAAAAAACGAATGAGTTTCAGGGGCAGAAAGGAATACTCTCAATGATGGCATAAACAAAAAGTCAGAAACTCAGCTCTGGGTCATGTAATGACATCAGTGTTGCAATCAGACTGATTTAATCTCAGACTGTTATCAGACAATCAATAGCGAGAGAAAATGTCTTGGGAGAAACATTAAAACGTCTGGCAGCATTTGTGGGAAGAAAGTAGAGTTAATGTTTGGAGTCCGATAACTCTTTAAAAAGAAATTTCTTTTCGATGTTTGCATAAGTGAAATTTCTGCTTTTTCAGCACCAAGATATTGGATAAACCGTCTGACAATTTAAAAACAGTGGAGAAGTTGAGAGAGATAAGGGAGAAATCGTTCACTGTTATTAGATATCGTCAGTGTACAAAGGAAATCTAAGTCTGAGACTCCAGATAATGTCACAGAGGGGCAGGACACAGATGAAAAACAGATTGGGCCAAGAATAGATTCCGGGAGTGTGAGGACCTAGATACAAAGGTAATTGAGTGAGAACAGGAAGAGAAGCCATTGCAAGTGATTCACTGACTTTGATTAACTAGAATGGAAACAAGTGAGATAGGCCCACTCTGTTGGACTAGAGCAGTGACATTTTGTGGAAGGATAGCATTGTCAATCATTTTAATAGCTACAAACCGATCCAGAAGGTTAAGGAAAGGATAGTTTCCCTTTGTCTCAATCATCAAGTGTTATGAAATATTATCAAAGTCACAAAAAATGTCAAAAGGATTTATACTGAGAATGCCTTAAGTGCATCAACTATGATGATGTCCAATGCAACTGTGGAGAGGGAAGACAACTTAGAATCCAGAAGGAGTAAGATACAAATTCCAGGTCTTCCTCAGACTCGCTTTAAATATGTCTGTCATGTCATTGCAATTTCTACTTTAGTTGCTAATTTGCAATAAGCTAAATCTTGTTAAACATAACAGTCTCTTCTTGTTATACCAGTAAGTTTATCTTCTTTATTTGTTCACAGGATGTGGGCATCACTGACTGGGTCAGCATTATTTTTGATCCCAAACTGCCATTGCCTCAATCAACAATTTCAGAGGACAGTTAAGAATCAACCCTACTGGTGTGGATCTGGCATGTAGGCCACACGTGGGCCAGACCTGGTAAGGAAGGCAGATTTCCTTCCCTGAAGGATATTAATGAATCAGATGGGCATTTACAACAATTGATAATGGTTATCGAGCCACCGTTAGACCACTTCCAATTTTAATCTGTTTTTATATATTTGACCAGCTTTTTCTTGTACTCTGATTTTCCTTCTTTATACTAATTATTGGTTATTTTCTACTTTGGTAAAATAATTTTGTAGTTTGTTATATTGTGTCCAATCTTCTGACATGGCACAAGTCTTTACACAATTATACTCTTTTCTTGTTTTGATACAATTTTTTGCATTCCGCAGAGACAACCTAGTCGACTCCTCCATCACACCTAACACCTCTCCCATCACACACGGCACCTTCCCATGCAACCTGCCCCTTTACCTTTTCCATGCTCACCATCCAAGGCCCCAAACACTAATTTCAGATTAAGCAGTGTTTCACTTGTACCTCTTTCAATTTGGTCTATTGCATTCGTTGCTCCCAATGTGGTCTCCTCTATATCGGAGAGACAAAACGCCGACTGGGTGATCGCTTTGCTGAGCACCTTTGGTCTGTACGCAATCAGGTCCCGGACCTTCCCGTGGCTTGCCACTTCAACACACACTCCTGCTCCCATGCCTACATGTCTGTCCTTGGCCTGCTGCAATGTTCCAGTGAAGCTCAACGCAGACTGGAGGATCATCATCTCATCTTCTGACTCGGCACGTTACAGCCTGCCGGTCTCAACATTGAATTCAACAACTTCAGATGATTATCCCATCTCGACCTCTCTGTTTTCATTCTGCTCCGTTATTTTATTTCTCTTTTTCAAAATTTTTTTTCACTGTTCTGTGCCTCTTATTTCTTGATTGTCTCTCTTTCTCTTGCTTCCCACTCTCTCATCACCTTTTTCCTCTCCTCTTCCCTCGTTGCTACCGTTCTCCCCTGTTTTCCATTTTGCCTATGTTTCATCTATCCCCCCTATATTTTGTCACATAGCACTAGCTTCAGCCTTGGTCATTCACAGCTCCTAATCTCCCTGTAATCTCTCTATGCAGTGTCATTATCATCTCTTTATTGCTACTTTTGCTTCTGGAGCCATGACTCACCTTCTCTCAGCCTAGTATAATCACCTCCCTATTTCTCCCTTTTTTTAGCTTTGACAAAGGGTCAGTTAGACTCGAAATGTCAGCTCTTTTCTCTCCTTACAGATGCTGCCAGACCTGCTGAGATTTTCCAGCATTTTCTCTTTTGGTTTCAGATTCCAGCATCCGCAGTAATTTGCTTTTATCCAGGTCTAGTAAAGCCTACTCTCCAGTCGACTCCACAAAATGCTGTTCTAAGAAGCTATCCCCCAAAACATGAAATCATTTTCTATTGTGCATGATAAAGAATCATGATCCTGAATGAGTGGTAAGAAGAATGGAATAAGGTCAGATGCTCAAAGGATAGGAATGTGTGAAAATGGTAGGAGGTCAAGAGTACGGTGCATGTTAATGGTGCATTTGTTGTTTTACATCCAGGTAGATGACATATAAAGAGGGATTTCTGAAGCTTTGGATGTTGGTTCATGAAGAGGCAAATAGTTTTAATGTTATATTCTGTAGCTAAATCTAACATTAAGCAAAATATTAGAATCTACTTTCACACTTCACCAACCCACTTTTGGGATAAATTAAGAGCATGATCCTGAAATAAATACCACACCACCACTGCAAAAGGGTTGATGGGACAAATGGTGAAAGTTATATGCAATTGAGAGACTCTCTTAAGGGGACACATGCTATCATTTTTCAGCCAGTTTTCTATTAGGCCATGGTGTTTTCGCAATCATTCACAACATGTTCATGGATGTCAAGGGCCTTTCTCACAGGTGATTGGACATTAGAGGAGAGGGAAGATCAAATGTGCTGGCATAGTCCACAATACTAACAGTGGGTAAAGTAAAGTTAAAGTCACCATAATCTTAGCAGATCATGAAGCTACTCCCTCATTAGTTAGAGATGACTAACAGTATGTTTAACTTGTAGGTCACCTCACCTCAGGCAAGAGGTGCAGTTAAGAAAGTGACCTTAGCTCATGTGGGAATTGAACTCACACAGTTGGCATCACTTTGCAAATTGTCTGTCCAGATTAGAGTGGTGCTGGAAAAGCACAGCAGGTCAGGCAGCACCCAAGGAGCAGGAAAATTGGCGTTTCAGGCAAAAGACCTTCACCAGGAATGCCTGGTCATTCCTGATGAAGGTCTTTTGCCCAAAACATCGATTTTCCTGCTCCTCGGATGTTGCCTGACCTGCTGTGCTTTTTCAGCACCACTCTGATCTTGACTCTCATCTCCAGCATCTGCAGCACCCACTTCTGCCAAATTAACCATCCAGCCAAAGGAGCTAAGAGGAATGGGCAATTGGCTACTTTAGAGCTCACATTGTAGCACGGGAAATGTTACTTTATCTCTACAGATAAGCTTTTGAAAATTACTAATATACTATTATAATAAAGATTTTAAAGTCTCTTCCAACTTTTCACTTAAAATTTAAGCAAATTACTTGGCAAGTTCTTATAATTTACTGATTTGATCAATATTTGTATTCGATCAAATGCCAGTTGTGAAATTTTAAAAGGATAGTGAAGCCTTATTGAATCAATGAGAAAATTATTTTAAATTAGATAAAGGCACATTAACAGGTAACTAGCAATAAACACCAAAGACATGATCAGAAGACTTATTATTTTAAGCGGTGCTCCACTAAGATCTGGAGTACATTGACTGAAATTTTGAGTGAGATGAGTGAGATGGAAGGAGATTCAATTATAAATTTTAAAAAATAATTGGAGAAACACTTGAAGGGAAATGATTGGTAGGTTTCAAATTTCGAAAAGCTGACTTACAGAATGGTCTCCTTCCATACTGCATCATTCAGTAATTTGATGATGATGAATGGAAATGCTCTGTCAGTGAAAACTCAAGTACCACAAGAGCCTGACAGATTTCCTGTTCCCATTATTCATTGAATACACGCAGGAGATTCTTTCTAGTCTAATATTATATTATTTGTTGATGACACATTGTACCATTATACCACAAGTAGGCAGGCCACAGTTAAAATAAATTTCGATCAACTGAGGAGATAACCAGATGGATTTTAATATAAAAATCTCTGTGATAATACAAACAGTAAGAGAAAACATGATCACCCTGAAATTCTACAACACAGTTCATTTCCAGTGCCAACCTCAAAATATCCCCTGTCCCTAATATTTCACAAAGACACCATTAAAAGTTCACAATCAGAGAGTTCTTTGGATCAAGGGAATGACAGTAATATTTTTTAATAAATGGACAAGGCCTTCAGTATGAGTGGTCCAAGTAGGCCAGGTGATATGCCTGGACTGGACACAACTATTCTCACTGAGTCAAAATACAGAAGGTAGTAACTCTTAGTGAGCACTTCTCAGAATCAGGTACTGAGCTTGTTCTCAATCTTCCAACGTGATGTGTGCCTCTCCACCACTAGACAGATAACAGAGCCAATAGGATGATGGCTTAAAATGGAAATTAATCAGAACAGGGAATGGATAGTGGTGGGTCAACTCCAACCATCATAGAATCATCATAGTCATAGAATCATAGAGATGTACAGCATGGAAACAGACCCTTCAGTCCAACCCGTCCAACCCGTCCATGCCGACCAGATATCCCAACCCAATCTAGTCCCACCTGCCAGCACCCGGCCCATATCCCTCCAAACCCTTCCTATTCATATACCCATCCAAATGCCTTTAAAATTTTACAATTGTACCAGACTCCACCACTTCCTCTGACAGCTCATTCCATACACGTACCACCCTCTGCGTGAAAAAGTTGCCCCTTAGGTCTCTTTTCCCTCTCACCCTAAACCTATGCCCTCCAGTTCTGGACTTCCCGACTCCAGGGAAAAGACTTTGTGTATTTATCCTATCCATACCCCTCATAATTTTGTAAACCTCTATAAGGTCACCCCTCAGCCTCCGACGCTCCAGGGAAAACAGCCCCAGCCTGTTCAGCCTCTCCCTATAGCTCAAATCCTCCCCATTAAATTCTCCCCCTCCTTATTACCACCCATTTCACCTCATGTAAGACCGTTAAATGCCACCCACGTAGTAGAGATATAATGAAAGGATGAAAAGCATATTAACTTAGAAATGTCTAAGAAATATCATTATGATTAACTCAGGGCAGAGAATAAACGTCTCCTTGTCAGCATTGCTAAGAGTTGAAGAAAAATATTTTTAAATATGAAGAATTGATAAAAACAAATTACTACAAAGTATAGCATTACAAAACCAAACCCTTTAATCCCATAAAAATGAACAAAATTTAAGAATCACAGCTCCTGGTAAGAAGCAGCAACAGAAGCATTTCAAGGCACCATGACACTGGAAATTGGGAATGGAGGTCAGATAAAATAAGCAGGAAACGAGGAGTGCGACAAATCAAATCCATTAGATTCTCATGCTTGATTCTGCTAATCTACACTTTCGCTGACAAAGATTTATTGCTATTGTGATGTAACCATTTAAAGCATTAATGCAATGTGAGGAAATACATCTGGAAACACAGATTGCATGTCTAATTGTAACGGAAGCTTTTATCACACACTCATCAGATCACACTTAAAATACTGAGTTCATTATTATTCAACATACACAGAGAGAATAACATTCTTGATTCCAAGTGAAAAGGGTTTTAGTGCTACAAGTATCCAGTCTGCATGATATACTCTCTGGAGGCAGAAGTTACTGTTCATTTCTGCACGTAGAACCTAACATTAATATCTATGTACATGATAATTGCCCAAATTTTCTGATTGTCAGATAGTTCTGATTTAATCTAAGTTGGCTGTTTGGTGTAATGTTTTCAGTTTTGAATCCATTTTATGTATTTCTATTGAAGAAGATGGGCTAAAAGCCGCAGCCTCATTCGTTTCATCTTCTTCCTTTTTAATCTTATGGCAATTATATCCAAGAACTGAATTTCTACATCATTTCCCTGTCTACTTTTATGGGCTTGAGATCTTGTCATAAGTCAGTTTGAAAACAATCTAGGATTCTCCTCTTGTAAAACAATATTTCATTTTCCTCTCCCTTCACTACTTCCACTACCTTGGTTTCATTCTTTAATCATTCTAAATTTCAATTGATTAGTTTCAAGCATAAGTTCATAAGTATTGAGTTTTGGCTCTTTGACAGTTTTGTACTCTGCAGATTGTTTTTCTGAAAAACTGTAAACAAGCAAAAATTAGTATTAATAACTGTTGCAGAAGAATTCATGAACTTGAAGGTTGGGCTTAATTGGAATAAATTACCTATTTTCATCACTATATTTCACAACTTCTTTCAAAGGAAACTATAAGTTGCAAACTCCAGTAGAAATGTATAACCTATCAGAGAAAGGGTTTAGAAATATCACATAGTTGTGAAAATGGGTCATTTGGATGAATGAGTCCATCCCAAGTCTGTTATCAATAGAACATTTGTAATATTTGTAAAATGCATCAAATTCTGAGTTGGGAATATTCTTCTGCAGGTGTAAAGAAAGTGCTTCTATATTTTATTAAAAGCATTGCCTTGGAAGCTCTAAACCATCTGAGTAGTGTGTTTCGTACTAAATACAGCATTTCATAAGGATAGAGTAATGGCCCTTAAATCTTGAGTGTGGTTATGAACATTGATGTGACAAAATAAATAATTAGATTACTGGTCAGGTTCTCAGTGCAGCACCAATTTGCATTATGCTGATCACTGAGTAACTTTTATTGAAAATTAACAGCTATTGTTAGAGACCTTCAATCATTTGTCAGAAGAAACTGTCATTTTTAGAATAAGCATGAGAGATATTGAACATAAAAACAGGGAAGCTTTGTTAAACTATTATAAAACCTTGGTTTGCCCACAACCACAGAATTACATCCCATTTTGATCAACATATCTTAGGTAAGATGTAAGGCCCCCCCCCTCAGTTAATACAAAAGAGACATATCAGAACATTTCCAGAGATGAGGGATTTCAGCTACCAGGTTAAGATATCAGGGAACATTATCCTTAAGCAAAGATTTCAGCTACCAGGTTAAGATATCAGGGAACATTATCCTTAAACAAAGATGATTGAGGGGAGTTTTGATAGAGGTGTATGTGATTATAACAAGTTTGGATAAAGAATAAAAACATTTCCTCATAGCTGATCACGCAAAGTTTAGGGATAAACATATTTGAAATTTTGGGCAAAAGAGAGGATAGATATGACCATATGAATTAGGAGCAGGAAAAGGCCATTCAGCCTGTCAAGCCTACAGCACCGTTGAATAAGATCATCGCTGATCTGATTTTAATTTCAACTTCACACTCCTGTCTATCTGAGTAGCTTTCACCCCTGTGCTGATCAGGAATCCATTTGCATCTATCTTAAAAATATTCAAAGATTTTGCCTCCATCACCTTAATATAGAGTTTCAAAGATTCACACCTTCTGAGAGTGACCCTAGGCCTAGATTCTACCACCAGAAGAAACCTTTCCATATCCATTCTGTCAGATCCCCTCAGGATCTTTTATGTTTCAATGACATCTCTTACTCTTCTAAATTCCAGTGCGTACAAGCCTGGACTGTCCAACATTTACTCATAAGATAAACTCATCCATTCAAGTTAATAGGCTAGTAAATCTTCTCTGAACTTCTTCAAACATATTTTCTTCCTTGAATAAAGTGACCAAAACAGTGCAGAATACTCCAAGTGTGGTCTCACCAGTGCCTTGTATAACTAAAACATAACCTCCCTATTTTTATGTTCAAATCATCTCACAATAAATGATAACATTCCATTTACTTTCTTAATTACTTGTACCAGAATTCTTACCTTTTGTGATTTGTGTACTTGAACATTCAAATTAAATTGTATCTCAGAGCTCTGCAATCTCACATCATTTGGATTGTATATTTTGTTTTAATTCTTCCTGCCAAAAAGGGATGATTTCACATTTTCCCACATTCATTTGCCAGATGTTTGCCAAATCACCTAACCCTTCTTAATCCTTTTGTCGCCTCCTTGTATCCTCTTCACAAATCATTTTCCTACATATTGTGTCATGTGAAAAAGAATTTTGTTGTTCAACAAATGGTAGTGAGCTGGAATGATGAAGAAGGTGAAAAAAAGGATAATCAATGATTTAAAACTAAATTAATGAGCCCTTAAGGGAAATAAACCTCCAGGAGGATAAGGTTGAAAACTGGGGCTGTGTAGATTGCTTTATAAGTGCTAGCATGGACTAATGGGCTAAATGACCTTTCAATGTGCCATAGTATTAGTTACAGCAATAGAGTTTCTAATGCAAAACTATCAATTTTTGTGAATGTTCTCCGTTATTTGCATCAAAATTAGAGTTAGGCTGGAAAAGCACAGCAGGTCAGGCAGCATCCAAGGAGCAGGAAAATCGACATTTCGGGCAAAAGCCCTTCATCAGGAATAAGGCCTCAGCCCCCTGGCTGTCCTGCTCCATTTGTTCCCTCAGCCTGCTGGCCATCCCATTCAGGTCAAGCATAGATCATGTTGACCATCCCACTCTGCTTGGGCCACCAGCCCATTCCACTCCAACCCTCAGCGACTCTGATGATGTCACCCACTGCTTCAAGGGTGAGTCTTTTAAAAAAAAACACCAAACAAAACTTTAAAAAGAGAGAAGAATGAGAAATGGAAAGAAAACAAGCAGACAGAACAGGCAAGCCCATGGCATCTGCCACCGCTATCTTGGAACATATAAACCTAACATCTTTGTACTAAACCTTTACCACCCATTGGTAGTGTCACAGTTAAATTATAAGGCCCAGAATTCTTGGATGAAATGCCAGTTGTGGTGGGGTTGCATATTCTGTTAGCACGGTGCCAGAATCTCTGATCCAGTATAACGGGGGGAAAATACCTCCTGCCCCCACCCAGGGTTTGGTCCTGTTCTCAATATATGAAGTCATGACTCATGGCTTCAGGATATCAAAGCCTCACAGCTGATTGAATATTTTTGATGGATAATCACTTACCATACAGAGAATAGCATATCCAATTTACCCACAACACATATCCCTGAAGTAGTAGCAAAAGAGGACAAAATAAAGACTTACACTTGGATAATTCTTTTCATCCCCCTCAGATATCTCAAAGAATTTTACACCTCATGAAATACTTTTGACATGTCATCATTATTGTAATTCAAGATAAATAACCCGGATAGTTTTGTAATTGGATATGCTCCTTAACATTCATGTGCATCTGGTAGAACACTGTTCAGGATGGAATCTCTAACATTTACCCAAGAGGGTAGAAAGGCCTCAGTTCAGTCCTGCACTGGAATAACTGTCTAGATTTAAATAGCCTTCAAATAGTTCAAAACACTTACTTTTATTTAGCAACAGCAAATGCAAACAATAAATAAACAAACAAGCTGCATTTGCTTCTGGGAACAGACAGGGACTGCTTGTCTTTCGAGCAGCAATAAACTTAAAGTCTTAAAGTCAAAGAGTGATCACTGTACTCAGTTCTCATCTACTGAAATGGGAGCCAGCTCAATCCTGTCAGGCTTGTTATGCTGATTCTATCACGCTGACACTGATGTTGCTCAATGTTCTCATTCTCCTCCTCGCTGCCAATGTCCCGTTCTGCCAAGTCCATCACATCTCCTCTTTGAATGTTCCAGTTGTGCAGAGCACAGCATGCTGCGATATGCAGCACCCTATCTGGGCTGTACTACAAATCCCTCCCAAACTGATCCAATTGGCAGACAGGGATAAAGACCAAATAGGTAAGGTAATGCAAGGCAGAAACACAGAGAGCATTGAAATAGGTACAAAGTGAGTAAGTGATATAAGACCAACAAGATCCTTGAGATCCACAGTGGTCCACTCCACGAGTTGGATGCCTGTCCTTATGCACAAAGTGCCTTGATATCAGAATTGCAATATGGATTCCAAAATGCAGCACTGCAGTGCTGAGCCATATTGTCAGTGAACTACAATTGTGCATTGTGAAGTACGTGCATGTTTACTGTCAACAGCCTGGAGATGATGGGGACTAGTCTCCAAGCTGGAGGGCTAAAGGAACAAATGGTGAACTAGAGTTGCTAGGCAACCATTTTGGCTTTCATCTCAGAAATTTCTATCCAGCGGTTATGAGAATAGGATCAGCATATAAATGGGGTGAGGTCAACTAATATTGAGATGTTAATGCATGAAAATAGGCCCTCACTATCCTAGTGAGATTCGTGTCCTGTTGTTCAACATTTGCTTGGGAAATGAAACTTTTTGCTCTCAATGTCAGGAATCTCCATAGTGCTGATCCTACATGATTTTCTCAACTCTCTCATCAACATCCATATTGTTCAGACTTTAGGAAAACACTACCTCAGCATATAATTGAAACACAGGAAAAATCAAAGAGAATTCCACAGGGTTGTGACAAACTGGTTTGAATTTTTTTTAAAAATGAAGTGAATGAACCTGCAAAACCTTGTAAGTATAAGAAAACACAGGTAAAATAAAGAAATAAAGACAGGAACTGGATTTATACTGTAAGGGCAAGATTCTCCCTTTCAATTGTGTGGTGTGTGCTATTTTTTCCTGCAATGACATAAAAGGAGGGATTAAGTATATAGAAGAGCAGTTAGTGCTGACGTATGAGCAGGAGAAGTGTTGAGGTGTCCAAACGTGGGTCAGTAGGAAGTCCAGAGGGCAAAAAGGTTTAGTAGTTTGGGAAGATGTAGCAGGTGAGCCAATGAATGGACATGTCACATACAATACTGACAGTTGTAATCCCTAAGCCTTGGTGAGATGTTTGTGTCAGTAAGAGTTAGAGTGAATGGTGGCCTGTGAGAATGAGGCACTTACTCTTATGATGCACAGAAGGTCATTGACCGAATTCCTGCATTGACTACATTCAGGACACAGCCCTGATCCATATAGCAACTTGCATCCAGGCTAATGTTCCCTCTGAGCTGCTCAGCTGTGCAGCTGCTGCAAGCTTCCTCCGAGGTTCTGCACATGGTGATTTGTGCAACGATAAAATATTAGAGGGAGTATTGGTCTGAGCAGGTTTGGTTTGGTGATGTGGTCTCCTGTGTCAGTCAACTAGACAAAGGACTTCTCTCACCTCCATCACCCTGTTACCCCAAAACCCTGAGGTCCCTGTTCATGAAAGGGGAACTGATGTTTCCTTCCTGTGGGCCATGTCTTGCATGTTGAGGCTCAAGCACCACAGCGTGAGACATTGATCCTGACATGGTGTGTATCTAGCTTTTAAATATGGCACCAATAGAGTGGTAGCCAGAAGGTTCCAGAATTGGTGAGCACTTCCACCTCTTTGATTCTCTGAGAAAGCTGTCCAACAGCAGGACTGCATAGCTAACGAGGTGAAGAGCAGAACACTGTATGAGAAAAGTCGCTCTGAACTATAGTGGATTCTGTGGCATGAATTTCACTAAAAAAAACTCATTATCTGTAAATGAGAAAATTCTACTGAATGCGCCGAATCCACAGTCAATGCCCAGCAAAAGAATGAAAGTAAGACTTGTTCTTATGTAACATTCCATGACATTCAGAAATATCTGAAAGCATTTCAAATGCAATTCAAATTTTGAAGTAATAAGCTGTGACGCCTGCATGCGATCTGCAAAAGAAAGCTTTTTTTTCAATCCTTATTAATTTACAAATGTCTTTTGATGGGGCCTAGTTTTATAAAGTGCAAATGACACCAAACTCAGAAACAAAGGAAATAGTAAGGAGGACATTTATAAACTGAAACAGGAAACTTCAGACTGGAAAAATGGGCAGATACATACATTTAAAGCACAAAATGTACTTAATTTTGGTAGAAAGAATTAAGACAGACAATGTAACATTTAAGGGAAGTGCAGAAATAGGAAGTCCTGAACTTGGTCATGCACAAACTTTTGAAGATGGCAGAACAATTGAGAAGGAAAAAAAATCAAAGAACAGAACAATTGAGAAATTTATTAAAAAAGCAAATCAGAGTTTTGGCATTATGATTAGACGTATAGAATACAAATACAATAAAGTTATGCTCAGACTTGATGAAATACTGACTCAGCCCCAGTTTAATAACTGCAACCACTTCTGGGTACCACATCTTTGGAGAGTGAAGGCAAAATTTACTCGAATAGAACCGGGGCCAAAATATGTTGGTTACATCAAGGGTTTGGAGAAACTGGTGTTACTCCCTTAAGGCAGAGATGGTTAAGTTGAAATTTGATTAAAGTGGTCATGAGCAGATAAAAACAAAGAAAACTGTAATTTGATAAATCACTTAATGGATTAAGTTTTAGTTTGCCCATTTCACCTTCTCATAAAGATGTCAATCAATCACAGCTACTTATAGTACCAATTATGAATGATTTTTACCCACATTACAGCTCTTAATTTTATGTAAGTATACACACCCATTTTAAAAAATATTCTTCAAAGAAAGAATAATCTATTATAATGTAATAAAGACGTTAATCAAACAATGTTTTCATTCTCTTCTGCAGCTGTATCAACATTGCCTGCTTAGATAAATGCATTTGTTTTTTTCCTGGGGCTCAGCCAAGCATTCATAATAAGGCCACCTTGACAAACAGATGTTAGGCCAAATGGTATAACTATTTCCATCGATAGAGCTGCCACAATGTCCTTTTGCGTACCTTTACTTTCTGGTAAGTGCTTGAATTTTCCATAAATAATACTTGCATTTTCAGCTAAGGGTATATGGAAGATCTCCCTAGGTAAAAATTGAAGACATTGAATTTGGACAATATTTCTGCTGCAGTTACTTCTGAGGTGTCCAGGCTGTTACTATAGAAATCTAGCAGTAAATACTGGACTAAACTGAAAAAAAGAACTGTAGGTGATTAAGATCAGAAACAAAACAGAAATGTACTGGAGAAAGTCAGCAAGTCTGGCAGCATCTGTGGAGAGAAAGCAGAGTTAACATTTTGAGTCCAGTGACTCATCTTTAGAAATACTGAACAGTCTTTACAATATTGAGACATCTCAAAATTAAGGAGACTATTATTTGTTACATTTATTTGAGGTATCTGTGACCAAGAAAGAATTTTTAAAAATATAATCCAAATGTGTGGGATAGGGCTTTAGAAATGTTTGCTCAGCATTTTTACCTTTGCTTTCCATTTGTCAAGTCTGCTGCCAATGAAGAGTAATTTTAGATTATTTTCTTAATTGTTACATTGCTGTTGATATTCCTCTGAGATTGATGGTGCCTCAGGATATGGTAGACCAGATGTGCATTAATTTCTCAGAAGAATACAAAGACTGAACTTTGAGTTCTTTGAAACACTACACTTCTGAAAGCTACCAGGAATGGACAAAAGTATAAACAATATTAGTCATTCCCTTGGATAGGTATTTTGACTTGAAGTTGTTGATGTGGTAATTAGTTATTAAACCTTGTATCAGTTATTATATTAGTTTTTATCAGTTATGGGATGCAATTAATTCTAAAGGTTAACTAAATAATTTATGAAATTGCAGCTATCCTCTGTGTTGTGCTCAGCAACTCTTAAACATAGTTATTTATGCATGTGTGTAAGAGTGATAGTGGGCAGGTCAATGATTGTGGAGGAGCGGATGTAGAATTGATTATGAATGGGAAACCATGAAGTCTTGGATCTCAATGGGTAGAGGCATATTCCAGGGTTGCCTTCACTGGGGAAGCTGGGAAGGGTTAGGGTTAGTGCTTCACCTCTGCTGATGACATGGGTTCATTCATGCAACTGAAGTGAACCTTAGGTACTTCCTGTCAAAGTGTACAACAATATGAGAAGCTGGAGGTTTCTTGCCATCATCACCTTCCTCCTTCTCATTACCCTCCTTCCCCACCCACTGAATCATCCAAGAATTTGCATTCTTCAGTTAGTTCCTCCTGCATGTCCAAATCACACTGCTGTTAAGAAAACCACAACTATTTTGGAGATCCTGGACTGGTAAATACAGTAATGAAAGACGCCTACAGGCAGCAGTTTCAGCATGCTGCTGGCTTCTCTGTCTGAAATCAGGTGCACCACACTATTAAATGTCATTCATTGTCAAGTGTTATGAGAGGAGTTATTAGATAAGTTTGAACTGGATACCTTTGTCTCCTCGCAAATTTCATGCACACATCCAGAAATATTATGTTGTGTTTTTACATCCACTGAAGGTTAAGAGAATAGAACTCCTAATGGTTGATACATAATCCATGGAGGTGTCCAAATTGCCATGTGTGTATAGTTAATGATGCCCTGTGGGAGGCCAATAATATTTCAACTGTGATCTAATCAAGGTTCCCGACAGATTGAACACAAACTTACTGCTCTTGGATTTCATCTCTCTAAAAATGATTCCAGTGCTTGGGTTGCCTTTTGCATAGTTTTATTGACCTACATCATTACTTTTATTAGTTTGTGTGTTGATGTCTCGATGTCTCTTTTCCCCTGTGTCCCATATACACTCTATGTAGGGCATTTTAGAGCCCTAGGTTGTGTGGGAGAGTGGCTGGAGTAGGTCCACAAATTCAAAAGGAGGTGGCTCTTGGCATTGTGTGATTTTCTGATTTAATATATGAAGACACAGGGAGAAGGGAGGCCTGCTTTCTGGAGGCAGATTCATAGTTGAAACATTTCAATCAGGCTGTATTTGAAATTGAATGGCTGCAGGTCTGTTTTTCCAGGGTTCTGATTCCAGCTCTGTGGCAGCAATGTTTTATCAAGCAACCGAAGCAAGCTGCATCAACGGAGTGAAACTGTTGGGAAAATTCATAAACATTATATTTTTAGAAGAAAGTGAGGACTGCAGATGCTGGAGATCAGAATCGAAAAGTGTGGCACTGGAAAAGCACAGCAGGTCAGGCAGCATCTGAGGAGCAGGAGAATCAATGCTTCAGGCATTCCTGAAGAAGGGCTTATGCCTGGAACATCAATTCTCCTGCTCCTCGGATGCTGCCTGACCTGCTGTGCTTTTCCAGTGCCATACATGAAATTTTTAGAGCCTGTATAATTTCAGGCACGCTACACTTTAACTCTATTTTACATAGCATTGCCCATTAGAGAGAAAAGAAGTTTTAAAAAAAGTAATAATACTTGGAAATGAACATGCTTGGTGTCCTGGAGCTCCATTTTGAAGCATGCAGAGTTGGATCAGTCTGTGTCATTAGCAAGTTACTAGATTTTCCTTCTGATGGTTTCTCAGTGGAAATGTGATTTTGCTGACTTATAAAATTCTGGCAGAGTCTGCTTTGTAGAAGCATAGAAACAGAAGATAGAATCAGGAGTTGGCCATTCAGCCCTTCAAGCCTGTTCCATCATTCAATACAATCATGACTTATCATCAACTCTGTACCATTTTCCCACTTTTTCCATATATTCATTGATCCTTTTCATCCTGACAATTATATCTAACTCCTTCCTGAAAGTTAAAAATCACACAACACCAGTTTATAGTCCAACAGGTTTGATTGGAAGCACACTAGCTTTCGGAGTGACACTCCTTCATCAGGTGATACAGGAGCATCGCCCCAAAAGCTAGTGTGCTTCCAATTAAACCTGTTGGACTATAACCTGGTGTTGTGTGATTTTTAACTTTGTACACCCCAGTCCAACACCGGCATCTTCAAATCATCCTTCCTGAAAGCATTTGATGTTTTGACCCCAATCACTTTCTAGAGCAGAGAATTCCACAGACTTACCACTATCTGGGTAAAGAGATTTTTGCTCATCCCATTCCGAAATGGCCTATCCTCAGTCTGTGAGCCTCGGTTCTGGAGCATCAAGTTCATGCACCCTATTAGTTTCAAGTGTGTGTGTGTGTGTGTGTGTGTGTGGCAGTGGTTTGAATTTTACCTTTCTCCCACTGTCGGATGGAAAGTGAAAATGCAGCATCTCCCTTGTTCTATCTGCTGGCCACACAATGAGAACCTCCCCCCCCCCCACCTGCGTTAGTGACTGTTAAGGAGCCAAGTAGATTGAGGTAGGGGCTTCATTAATCCATCCAAACTAGGGTCACATAAAATCAAACAACCCTAATTGCATTTCAACCTCAGGCCACAGCTCAGAGTTACCAGCACAGCTAAGAGGACAGTGCGACTGATCAAGGTAAGTTCAAAACTTTCCTTTGTTGATAATTTTGAATCCATTCTTTCCTGCCAATAAATCTGCAAAAGGAGCTGCAAACTCACAAGACTATGTAAAATGAGATTAATGAACAGCATTGCAGCTGAATCTCATTTCTTATTCTAAAGGGAGTCTTAACATTGATGTTCAGTGTAATGTTAGCTGAACTCAGGAAATAACTCGCCTACATGGCAGCACTGTAGGAAGTGTTATTGCAAACCTATTGAAAGGGTCAGTTAACACTGGAAGAACTCTAAAGAGTAACTGTAGCACTGATTGTTATTACAGACATCAAAGTTGTGCACATTCTCCAGTGCCGTTTAAGTCTGCTCAACATTTGACAGATGTTTCCGCAATGTTTTATTTTCATTTTGGGTCTAAATGCAGCACAAATACTGTTGCATTCTACAAAAACAATATGAACAAAATATAACTATTGTTGCAGAAACTTTCAGAGGATGGAGGAATTTTAAAATGGGACAGTGCTTAGGGAGTTGTTTGTGGGTGGAAGTTATATCTGGCAAAAATGCAACTGCATTGGGAAATAAGCTCCAAGCTACTGACTTCTGCATTTCATGACAGAGCATTAGAGAAATTACACATAACCTCTTGGGAAAGGAGGGTTGTCAGCTGACATATGTTCTTCGCAAATTATAGCCCACTCTTCCTGGAACCCAGTACTGATAGTAAGGAGTGACAGTTGATAAGGCAGAATGCATCATTGAATAAAATATCGAGAACTAACTACACACAGCTTTATTCATCAGCTGATTTGAAAAGGCTTGTTCTCAATGCTATAAGAGATAGGACCAAAGGTAGGCCATTCAGCCTATCAAGTCTGCTCTGTCATTTAATGTGATAAAATGGATAGTCAGAGTCTTTTTTTTAACCAGAGTAGAAATGTCAATTTTCAGGGGACATAGGTTTAAGGTAAAAGGGAGAAAGTTTAAAGGAGATGTTAGAGGCAGGTTTTTACACACAGACCCTGCTCGAAATGTTGAGCCTCCTGCCCCTCTGATGCTGCTTAATCTGCTGTGTTTTATCCAGCTCCACATTTTATTGACTCTTTACACACAGTTTAGTAAGTGCTGCCAGAGGAGATGGCAGAGGTGGATACAATAGCAAATTTTAGGAGGCATCTTGACAGATATGTGGATAGGCAGGAAATAGAGGGATACAGACTGCATGGAGGCAGAAGTTTAGCTTACAAAGGAATCATGTGTCAGTGTAGTGTTGGAGGGCTGAAGGACTTGATCCTGTGCTGTACTGTACTGATCTTGAGTTCATGGCTGATCTGATAACCCTTATCTCTACTTTCCTGCCTCATCTCTATAACCTTTGATTCCCTTACTGATTAAAAATCTGTCTATCTTAACCTTGAATATACTTAATGACCCAGTCTTGATGACCTTCTGCAGTAAAGAATTTCACCAATTCACTACCTCCTGAGGAATTCCTCCTCATCTCGTTGCAAATGTCGAACTCCTTGTTCTGAGATTGTGCCCTCTGGTACTAGACTCTCCCACAAAGGAAAACATTTTTTCTACGTGTTCTGTCAAGTCCCCTAAAAACTTGTATATTCCATTTAGGTCACAGCTTATTCTTCTAGATTCCATTGAATATATGCCCAATTCATTAAATCTCTTTTCATAAGACAGTCCCTCCATATCTGGCATCAGCTAAGTGAACTTTCTCTGGACTGTCTCCAATGCATCCAATCTAACACTTTTCCTTAGACAAATGGATCAAAACTGTTTGTGGTATTCCAGGTGTGGTATAACTAGTGCCTTTATAGTTTTAGCAAACCTCCCTACTTTAATATTTCCATTCCCTTTGAAACAAAGGCCAACACTCCAGTGCTTTCCCAATGACCTGCTGAACTTAAAGCCTAGCTTCATGTGATTCATGGTTGAGGACTCCCAAATCCCTCTGTTCCGTAGCTTTCTTCATTCTTTCTCCATTTAAATCATATTCAGCTCCTCTATTCTGCCTACCAAAGTGCAAAACCTCACATTTTCCCAAGTGATATTCCATCTGCTAAATTTTTGCCCATTCAGTTAACCTGTCTATATTCCCCTATAGACACTTTATGTCATTCTCACCACTTGCCTTCCCACTTATTTTTCCATTATCCATAAACTTGGCTATGCTGCAAGGTAACTTTACATACTTTAAAACAATAATTCCTCTTGGACAATTTGGAGATCATTTTATAAATTCAGAGTTTTGAAAGTCTCACAGCTATTTAATGGCATGATCTATCAGATCACCATGGATACCACTTCCTAACATTTGATTGGCCCTCGGAGGAGCATCAGCAGCATCAACACCAACATCTACAACTGCCTGTTGCTCATAGACCCAGAGTGTTGCAGCAGAGGGATGCAGTTCCCAGGAGGCCAGACTTGGCTTAACAAGGTCTACGGGCAGAGAATGAGCTTCTTCAAAATGTATCTATCTATGCATACCTATGTATCAGGAGATTCACTGTGTCAGCTACATTTGCAGTCTGCCAACAGGACCTTCTGCTGGCCACAGTTTACAAAGGCCATCAAGGTCACCATCATTTTCAAATGTTAAGCCTCTGGATCATTATAGATACTGCTGGAGACATTTGCAGGATCCCCCTGGAGACAGAGATTGACAAATATATATGATGTTTTCCAGACATTTTGTATGCCTTCCTTGTTCTGGTTGTTATCAACTGTATACACCTTGTGGCAATTAAACACCCTCAGATCACTCAACAAGATTAATTAACCACAACAGCTTCAAGTCCATCAATTTGTAAAAACAAGATTTTTATAGTGATATGTTTCAGATTCCCAGACAACTACCATGATGCTTTCACCCAGGTTCCCTTATCTTTTTGTACCAGATACCAACTGATAGCTAAGTCATCTCCTGATGAACCTGGTTGCACTTTGTTTTAGCTTCAGTCTGTTCTTGCCTCTGCTGCTATTGGATTTTATGGCATCCTCCAACTTCACCATCATTTTTCAGATCCTGCAACTAATTTTCCTTATCCTCACTTCTATGAAACTGTCTCTGTCAATGCATCATCTCATACTTTATCCTCAAATAACTTCTGGACTTCATTAATGAAACCCATTTCCAATCACTGATAACAGTTTGTGGAATCTACACTATCTGCATCAAATATTTACAACTCACTGAATAAAGAAAATGTGCTGGGTTTTAATGTGCCCAGCAGCACTTTGACCACAGTCTAAAGTATATAATGTGGGGGAGTGGGGGGAGGAATTGGTTGTTCCGGGATTAGCAGGGGCAAGGTCAACAAGATGCCAGCATGCCAGGGTGCTGCTTAGCTGATGGAGTACTCAGAATAATGTGCAGTTGGGGTTCTGCATTGGGTCCAGGGTGATCTAAGTGTCATCCAACAGGGGGTATCAGGCTAACAGGTTGAGTGAATGTTGGTCCAGCAGCAAAGTTGGGTATCATCCAGAGAATGTCAGCCCAGTGGTTGGGGCAGTTTTGGGTTCAGCGATAAGGAGATGTGGAATTGAGTCTGAGAGAGCCATGCCAACATTGGGGGCTGTCAGATAGGTTGTCAGGGATGAGGTCAGCAGGAAGGGGCTCAGGTCCGGGGTGCGGTCAGGTCAGCAGCAGGTGTATTCGGTTAGGTTTAGGTTGGAGAATTGAATGAGACGTGGTCAGGGATCTACTAGGTCTAAGTGAGGTATTGTTGCAGGAGGTGTGAAAGATGACTATGGTCTTCATTTTAATAGTTAGCCAAGAGACAGCGGAGTTCTTGAACCTTTAAGTTTCTCTGGGTAACTATTAGCTTCACTGCACAGAAGTCTTCGATGTAAAGGATCTCTTTTGGAAGATTCCAAATGCAGAGAAATTGCCCATTCAGAAAGAGTCAGTTACATTTGGGATCTTTCATGATCCCAGTCTATATCCTCTGACGGGCAAGGGAACACCCAAAAGAGGTTTCCGCTGGCACCTTGTCATCACTCACTTATTTAATGACCAGTTCCTGGGAGAGGGTTTCCAATTCATTATGATCCTGGGTAACAATGGATGAATTGGCTCCCCGTCCTTATTCAACCCACTTCTTCAATTGGTTACAACAAGTTTAATTCAAAAAGAATTCCTTCCAGTCTACTTTTATCCTAGCCCAAATATGTTTATGTTTTAAAAGTAGGAAGGTTTTTTTTGTATTAAGAAAGAATGAAGTTATTAATTATTAAAATGAGGGTAAAAGATAATTAAATGTGATGTATATTATTTACCTATTATTTACATATCTATGCTATTTAACTCTGTGATCTGCCTGTATTGCTCGCAAGACAAAGCTTTTCACTGTACCTCAGTACGTGATAATAAATTTGATTCAGTTCAATTCAATACACACATTAGAAATAAGAGATGAGTCCATAAAGTAAGAGTACAAATCAATTTTTTGCTTGTAACTGATGAACAGATTATGAAAGTTTGTGACTGCTAAGCTGATTCAAGTTGTCACTGACTTTGAAAGTTTTTTGAAGGTTCTTCAGTCTGCGGTGTCCAGTTCATTAGTCCAGTGTCCTTCAACAGTGACAGTGCTGGTGACTTGCAATCTGTAATCAGGGAGAGACTTTATTTCCTTTTTCCTCACACATAGAGAAGGCTAGTATAATTTCTCAGCTGTGTCCTTTCATAACACACTTTAAGATGTTGAAACTTGAACCACAAGTAGGACAGTAGTGCACTAGCTATCTAGCATATTAGCTTGTAGAGAACAGGGCTCTAGTTAGTTTTTAACCTTTTTTTTTGTATATTCTCAGAAGATTCAAGCACAAATATGTATTTTGTTCAGAATTCAATTTTAACTCATTTCATGTCAGAAATCTGGGAAACAAGGTACATCAGCTTTCAGTTTTTTGAATGGCATGTCTCCCTTTGAAGGGATGCTGTCCAAAGTTTTCTCAACACTCTTCAGGTGTGACACAAAGATTTAGACATCCACTGATTTTACATCCTCAACCATCCAGTATGTCTTTTTAAAAACAATTTTGCAGTCAAAAGTTCAATACAGCAAACTTTCTATTAACCATCACCTATGAGACCAGGGGTGTGCCAGCTGATCAAATGTGCTGGTTGATCACAAGTCCACATAAACTGTAAAAGTATACAATAATTAATAGAAATGTATTGTAGGGGTTATACACATCACTGTTATACTTTATTTACAACATAAATAAATTAAATAATAATGCAACTTCACCATAAATTGAACTTACCAGCAGAGAGCCTTCTCACCCACACCCTCAACTAACTATTTGGCCATTGCAGCCGATCACGATGTTTGAGGAGAAATTGACTCAAAATTGAATCCATTGTTGACAATTTGTGTGACCATTCAATTGAACAATAAGTATATTTACAGTGAGGTAAAAAAAGTCAAAAAATATTTATAATAATTGTACAGAATAATACAGTAAACTTCGTGATATTTAAGGTATATAATTTTTGCTGGTTTCAAGAGTACTGGTTCATATGGTGCCAGTTAAATCAAAGTTGACTGTACATCCATAAGTAATTTTGGGGATTGATCCATGGTTATGACCTTTCTTTGATCTTAAACTGAGGCTTCTGGAACACTTCAACTGGCCTGTGATGGAAATGTTGGCCGGGGAACCTGGTGGTGTTTTGAAGTGGCAAACATCTGGTAACTCAGGGTCATTTTTACAAACAGAATGTAGGTGTTCTGCAAAGCAGTTGCCCAGTTTGCATTTCTTCTCCCCATTGTAGAGATGGGGACAGTGAATACAGTAGAGTGGATTGAATGAAGTGCAGCTAAGTCAATGATTCACCTGGAACGTATGTCTGGAGCATTGGATAGGAGGTAAATGGGCATGTGTTACAATTTCTGCTATTGTATGGGATGGTGCTGTGGGGATGTGAGGAGGAGTTGGGAATGGAGGAGGAGTGGACCAGAATATCCCAGAGTGAACAGTGCCTGCAGAATTGTAACAAAGGAAGGGAGGGAAATATGTGTCTGGTCATGGCATTTGCTGGAAGTGGAGTAAATGACAACTTATGATTCTTTGGATGTGAAACCTGCTGGGTTGATAAGTGAGGACTGGGGGGATCTCTTTCATTGTTGTGAGAGGGGAGGGGAGGGAAGGGAAGGGAAGGGTTGAGGACAGAAGTGCAGAAGATGAGTCAAACATGGCTAAGGGCTCTGTCGATCATGGAGGTGGGGAATCCTCAGTTGAGGAAAAAGGTGAACATCTCTGAGGTTCCCCTGTGGAAGGTGGAACATGACGGAGATGGAGAAACTGGAAGAATAAGATGGAACACTTACAGGAAGCAGGGCGTGAGGATGTATAGTCCACGTAACTGTGAGAGTCAGTGGGTTTGTAATGAATATTGGTGGCCAGAAATGGAAACAGAAATGTTGAGGAAGGGAATGGAGGAGTCAGAATTTGTGTAGGTGAAGGTGAGGGCAGGATGGAAATTGGAAGCGAAACCAATCAATTTTTTTCAAAACATATCAAAAATGCTTGACATTGCCACCATTACAATCAACCAATAATCTTTGATCAGCTATGGTAGTGTCCATTAAAGATACTGCAGCTCAGAGCTAATGTAGCCCTAATACAGCTGGAAGAAATTTGCATCACTATTAAAGGCTCCAGAAACCATCAAAATTCCTCGAAAAAGAAACAAAATGATCACAGAATTCTGAACACTTAATTGGAAATCTATTAAGTTTAAATTTGCTGTAGGCAATGAAAGCCTCCCGAGACTGATCAGGTCAGGGTTTGTCCAATGATCAATTTAAAAATGCTTTGAAGAAGGTCAATTATAAATGAAGTTCACTTTCTAACCTTCACAGTCTGGAATTCACATCTTTCTGACAAGATTCAACATGATGATTTCATAAGTAGTTGCAGACAGAAGGGGTGGGAATGTGACTTCATGCATGAGCTACCCATCCACCAGAATAACCTGGATTCATGAGAGCATCTTTCCTCTTTGGGGCTTTCTAAAAAGGCGTCTTGAAACTCAGAGGTTAGATCATGGAAGGGAGCACTACTATGCAAGTATGAAGCCACATTAATGGGTAGACAGACTCTACAGGTTTTGTGCATTTTACCCACCATTAGTACAATAGCTATTTCAGACAAGTTTGGTAAGTCATTCAGTGACACATTCACAAAACATGCCACGAAAATGCCCAACATTTAATACTGGATGTGAGACCTAAAGCACAGGAGAGCGTTGGAAGCAACAATGTAAAGAGATGCTAAAACAATGGTTCAAGGTTGTGAAAAACTGTATCCAAAAGCAATAAGGGAATGATATTCCAATCAACCATGAGCCCACAACAAAAGAGTTAAAATTAGATCTGCCAAGCTGTGTAACCAGGTGATGAGGATAACACTTGAGAGGAGGTACGGGAAGGTAGTAACACCTCAGGTACAGGAAAAAGGTAGATAGATTACAGTGAGTGGACGGAAAGGGAACAGGCAGAAAGTGCAGAGATCCCCTGTGGTCGTTCCCCTCAATAACCAGTATACTGTTTTGGAAACTTTGGGTGAGGGGTGGGGTCTGACCAGGGGTAAGCTATGGGGTACAGGTATCTGCCACAGGGTCTGTCCCTGTTGCTCAGAGGGAAGTGGGGAGAAGAGTAGAGCATTACATATTGGGGAGTCCATAGTTAGGGGGACAGATAGAAGGTTCTGTGGGAATGAGAGAGACTTGCGGTTGGAATGTTGCCTCCCAGGTGCCAGAGTCCGTGATGTCTCGAATCATGTTTTGGGATCCTTAAGGGGGTGGGGGAGCAGCCCCAAGTCGTGATCCACATAGGTACCAACGACATAGGTCGGAAAAGGGATGGGAATGTAAGGCTGAAATCCAAGGAACTAGGGTGGAAGCTTAAAACTAATACAAACAAACAAACAAACAGGATAGCAAATGTTGTGAGGATTTATAATCATCTAGAAAGCAATAGTTTGATTAGGGGTAGTCAACATGGTTTTGTGATTGGTAGGTTGTGCCTCTCAAACCTTGTTGAATTCCTTGAGAGGGTGACCAAACAGGTGGATGAGGGTGAAGTGGTAGATGTGGTTATATGGATTTCAGTAAAGTGATAAGGTTCTCCACAGTAGGCTACTGCAGAAAACACAAAGGCATGGGATTGAGGGTGATTTAGCGGTTTGGATCAGAAATTAGCTAACTGAAAGAAGACAGAGGGTGGTGGTTGATGGATCAATTTTGGGACCGCTGTTTGTCATTTTTATAAGAGACCTGGATGAGGGCATAGAAGAATAGATTAGTAAATTCGCAGATGATACTCAGGCAGGTAGAGTTGTGGATAGTGCGGAAGGAGTTGCAGGTTACAGAGGAACATAGATAAGCTGCAGAGCTGGGTTGAGAGTTGGCAAACGGATTTTAATGCAGAAAAGTGTGAGGTGATTCACTTTGGAAAGAGTAACAGGAATGCAGAGTACTGGGCTAATGGTAAGATTCTTGGTAGTGTGGATGATCAGAGAGATTTTGCTGTCAATGTGCATAGATTCCTGAAAGTTGTCACCCAGGTTGATAGGGTTGTTAAGAAGGTGTACAGCATGTTAGCTTTTATTGATAAAGGGATTGACTTTCAGAGCCATGAGGTCATGTTGCAGCTGTTTAAAACCCTGGTGCAGCTACCCTTCGAGTCTTGCTTACAGTTCTGGTCGTCACATTATAGGAAGGATGTGGAAGCTTTGGAAAGGGTGCAGAGGAGATTTACCAGGATATTGCCTGGTATGGAGGAAGGTCTTATGAGGAAAGGCTGAGGGACTTGAAGCTGTTTTCATTACAGAGAAGAAGATTGAGAGGTAACTTAATAGAGATATACAAGATGATTGGAGAATCAGATAGGGTGGACAGTAAGAGCCTTTTTCCTCAGATGGTGATGGTTAGCACAAGAGAACATAGCTTTAAATTGAGGAATATATCAGATAAATATATAGAGGGATAGATATATAGGACAGATGTCAGAGGTAGATTCTTTATTCAGAGAGTAGTAGGAATAGTCCGTCTGCAGTAGTAGTAGACTTGCCAACTTTAAGGGCATTTAAATGGGCATTGGATAAACATATGGATATTAATGGAATGGCATAGGTTAGATGGGCTTCAGGTTGGTTTCACAGTTAGGCACAACATCGAGGGCTGAAAGGCCTGTAGGGTACTGTAATGTTCTATGAGAAAGTGAGGACTGCAGATGCTGGAGATCAGAGCTGAAAATGTGTTGCTGGAAAAGCGCAGTAGGTCAGGCAGCATCCAAGGAGCAGGAGAATCGACGTTTCGGGCATAAGCCCTTCTTCAGGAATGAGGAAAGTGTGCTAAGCAGGCTAAGATAAAAGGTAGGGAGGAGGGACTTGGGGAAGGGCGTTGGGAATGCAATAGGTGGAAGGAGGTTAAGGTGAGGGTGATAAGGTGAGGGTGATAGGCCGGAGTGGGGGTGGGGGCAGAGAGGTCAGGAAGGTGGTGCTAAGTTCGAGGGTTGGGACTGAGACAAGGTGGGGGGAGAGGAAATGAGGAAACTGGAGAAATCTCAGTTCATCCCTTGTGGTTGGAGGGTTCCTAGGCGGAAGATGAGGCGCTCTTCCTCCAGGCATCGTGTTGCTATGGTCTGGCAATGTAGGAGTCTAAGGACCTGCATGTCCTTGGTGGAGTGGGAGGGGGAGTTGAAGTATTGAGCCACGGGGTGTTTGGGTTGGTTGGTCTGGGTGTCCCAGAGGTGTTCTCTGAAACGTTCCGCAAGTAGGCGGCCTGTCTCCCCAATATAGAGGAGGCCACATCGGGTGCAGCGGATGCAGTAAATGATGTGTGTGGAGGTGCAGGTGAATTTGTGGTGGATATGGAAGGGTCCCTTGGGGCCTTGGAGGGAAGTAAGGGGGGAGGTGTGGGTGCAAGTTTTGCATTTCTTGCGGTTGCAGGGGAAGGTGTTGGGAGTGGAGGTTGGGTTAGTGGGGGGTGTGGACCTGACAAGGGAGTCACGGAGGGAGTGGTCTTTTTGGAATGCTGATAGGGGAGGGGGGGAAATATATCCCTGGTGGTGGGGTCCGTTTGGAGGTGGTGGAAATGATGACGGATGATACAATGTATATGGAGGTTGGTGGGGTGGTAGGTGAGGATCAGTGGGGTTCTGTCCTGGTGGCAATTGGAGGGGCGGGGCTCAAGGGCGGAGGAGCGGGAAGTGGAGGAGATGCGGTGGAGAACATCGTCGATCACGTCTGGGGGGAAATTGCGGTCTTTGAAGAAGGAGGCCATCTGGGTTGTTCGGTATTGGAACTGGTCCTCCTGGGAGCAGATGCGGCGGAGATGAAGGAATTGGGAATATGGGATGGCGTTTTTACAGGGGACAGGGTGGGAGGAGGTGTAGTCTAGGTAGCTGTGGGAGTCGGTCGGTTTATAGTAAATGTATTGGTCTGAACGTAGTCCGGAGTCCTTGCGGGGTCAGTCGGTTCCGTAGGCAGGTGCTGAGGAAGGAGATGTGTTTGGTCTGAACGTAGTCCGGAGTCCGTGCAGGCCTATGTTCTATGTTCCATGTTAACCATCAACAAGCAAGATAAGCCAATATTCAGAAAAGTGAATATCAAAAAATGTGTTGATATAGTGGCACCAACAGAAACCATTGCTGCCATCCAGATTATATGTACACAAATTCAGAGCCAGTGTCGTCTATATACTAACCTTGACATTGATGCAGATGCAAACATCCTTCCACTGAAATGTTTGTGCTGACAGTAGCCGCTAGTAATTTATGTTTTAAATAAAGTATAACGGTGACGTATATATCCCTTGCAATACGTTTGTATTACTTGGTGTATGCTTTTACACCAATTATGTGGACTTGCGATCAACCTGCATATTTAATCAGCTGACACACCCCTGGTCCCATAGGTGCTGGTTAATAGAAAGTTTGCTGTATTGAACTATTGACTGCAACATTTTTTTAAAAAGACACATAGGATGGCGGATGATGACATATAATGAATCAGAGATTTTGTCCCTGGGATTTAGAACATTCAAGAGTCACTACATATACATATCATGGGGTCCCAGATATAAAAATTATGAACACTTCTCATGGTTGTAAGTCTTGGAAGAGTTTGGGTACACTGTGCTTGTTAAGAGAGATTGCTAGGTCTAAGGTTTTTCTTCTAAATTACAGTTTACTCAACACTGTATGAATTATATACACTGTTAGGCTTAACATTATGTCTACACAATAACATTACTCTTCACAGTCTCCTCATATGTGATCTCTTATATCACTACTAACATGTCTTACTATTAACATATTTGTATTGATCCTTTATCTACCCCTTCTCCAAGTCAATGTCTTTATACAATATTTACATTTTTCTTCCTCTCCTATGAAAATCTCTGTCTCACAAGGATAGCCATTCAGGTGGTGTCACCAATCTTTCCAATCTCTATCACAGTTCCCTCAAAGATGATGAGGATCTGTCATCCCGAAATTTTTGTTTGCTCTCAGGGAAACATTTGGATGTTAAAGAATGTCAACGTATTGTTTATATTGCCTTCTTGGATATCTCAATCATCTATCCAAACAGGTTTTCTTTCATCAAAACTAAGGATACCCTTCTTCTCACCCCCTGGAATGATTTTCCTTTTCTTTTCTTTTTTCCGTCTTGACTGTTAATCTGAGTGGTGATCCATAATTCAATGATTTATGAAAAAAATCTGTTACTTTTTTTTAGGGGACTCATGTTAAGACCATGATTGATCCTGAGCAGTGGTTTTATTAACTGTGCAGGATTTGATAAAGATTTGCTCACTTGGTTTACCATTCCCATGAACTTCCACAGTTTCATGATATCTCTGGGTAAGGAGAGCTCTTTAATAGCTCTGGTCTTCTGCGGGTCTGCTGTAATGTCTAGGAATATCCATTTGCAAAAATGATCGCAGATTCGAGTTGCCACCTCTTCATCGCACCACCATGTTCCCTGGCTAACATTTCTGCTGCAGTGTTCGAGCAAGCCTCAGTGCAATCTCGAACAACAACTTCATGTTGTCCACTTGGGGACCCTGCAACCTCTAAGACTCCACACTGAGTTCAATAATCTTTGAGCCTGCTTCCATCCTTTCATGTCTTTTACTACCACACACCCAGTTCTGTTATGACATGGGTTATATTCGCACAGACACCCATTCTCACACACGCCTAGGCCTGTTATCACGATATGGGTTGCATGCATTTTCTCCTGCTCTTAGCTCGTATTATCATTCAATCAGCTTTTCGTCTGTCATGGCCTGCTATTCATAATTTCCTTGTTCACCTACCCCTTTCGTATCTCTCTCTCTCTCTCTGGGCTCCATCTCCACCTATTTGATCACCTCTCCCCTTCTTCATCGCCCCCTCCTAACTTCAGCTTCATTATAACTACCATTTTTTTCCTAACTACTAATAGTTCTGATGAAGAATCATTAGATTTGAAACATTAGTTCTGCTTTCTTCCCACAGATGTTACCAGACCGACTGAGTTTCTCCAGCAATTTCTGTTTTTGTTTCAAATATCCCAAGAACCTGATTGTAAGCTGTGAAAACTCACATTATTTTTCATTCAAAGTTATTCCTGTTTCTTTTCATAGAACATTACAGCGCAGTACAGGCCCTTCAGCCCTCAATGGTATGACAGGTTGGTGCAACAATCTGAAGCCCATCTAACCTACACTATTCCATGTATGTCCATATGCTTGTCCAATGACGATTTAAATATACTTCAAGTTGGCGAAACTACTACCGTTGCAGGCAAAGAATTCCATACCCTTCCTACTCTCTGAATAAAGAAACCAGCTCTGACATCTGTCCTATATCTATCACCCCTCACCCCCTTGTGCTCGCCATCACTATACTTGGAAAAAGGCTCTCCCTGTCCACCCTATCTACCCCTCTGATTATCTTATATGTCTCTATTAAGTCACGTCTCAACCTTCTTCTCTCCAACGAAAACAGCCTCAAGTCCCTCAGCCTTTCCTTGTAAGACCTTCCCTCCATACCAGACAACATCCTAGTAAATCTCCTCTGCACCCTTTCCAAAGCTTCCACATCCTTCTTAGAATGCAGTGACCAGAACTGTACACAATACTCGCAAGTGCGGCCGCACCAGAGTTTTTTGTACAGCTGTAGCATAACTTCATGGTTCCAAAACTCGATCCCTCTATTAATAAAAGCTAAAATACTGTATACCTTCTTAACAACCCTGTCAACCTGGGTGGCAACTTTCAAGGATCTGTGTACCTGGACACCGAGATCTCTCTGCTCATCTACACTACCAAGAATCTTACCATTAGCCCAGTACTTTGTATTCCGGTTACTCCGACCAAAGTGAATCACCTCACACTTGTCAGCATTAAACTCTATTTGCCACCTCTGAGCCCAGCTCTGCAGCTTATCTATGTCTCTCTGTAACCTGCAACATCCTTTGTCACTATCCACAACTCCACCGACCTTAGTGTCATCTGCAAATTTACTAACCCACCCTTCTACGCCCTCATCCAGGTCATTTATAAAAATGACAAACAGCAGTGGACCCAACACCGACCCTTGGAGTACACCACTAGTAACTGGACATCAGGATGAACATTTCCCATCAACCACCACCCTCTGTCTTCTTTCAGCAAGCCAATTACTGATCCAAATTGCTATATCTCCCACAATCCCATTCCTCCGCATTTTGTACAATAGCCTACTGAGGGGAACCTTATCGAACGCCTTGCTGAAATCCACGTACACCACATCAACCGTTTACTCTCATCTACCTCTTTGGTCAACTTCTCAAAGAACTCAATAAGGTTTGTGAGGCATGACCTACTCTTCACAAAACCGTGCTGACTATCCCTAATCAAATTATTCTTTTCTAGATGATTATAAATCCTATCTCTTACAACTTTTTACAACACTTTAGCAACAACTGAAGTAAGGCTCACTGGTCTATAATTACCAGGGTTGTCTCTACTCCCATTCTTGAACAGGGGAACCACATTTGCTATCCTCCAGTCTTCTGGCACTATTCCTGTAGACAATGACGATTTACAGATCAATGCCAAAGGCTCGGCAATCTCCTCCCTGGCTTCCTAGAGGATCCTAGGATAAATCCCATCCGGCCCAGGGTACTTATCTATTTTCAATTCTGCAGGATTTCTAATACCTCTTCCTTGTGAACCTCAATCCCACCTCGTCTAGTAGCCTGTATCTCAGTATTCTCCTCGACAAAATTGTCGTTTTCGAGAGTGAATACTGTCGAAAAATTTTCATTTAGTGCTTCCCCTAACTCCTCTGACATAACTTCCCACTATTATCTTTGATTGGCCCTAACCTTATTCTCATCATTCTTTTATTCCTTAAATACCTACAGAAAGTCTTAGGGTTTACCCTGATCCTATCCGCCAACAACTTCTCATGTCTCCTCCTGGCTCTTCTGAGCTCTCTCTTTAGGTCTTTCCTGGTTATCTTGTAACCCTCAAGCACCCTAACTGAGCCTTCACATCTCATCCTAACATAAGCCTTCTTCTTCCTCTTGACCAGACATTCCACTTCCTTCATAAACCACGGCTCCCGCGCTCTACAGCTTCCTCCCTGCCTGACAGGTACATACTTATCTAGGACACACAGGAGCATTTCCTTGAATAAGCTCCACATTTCTAATGTGCCCATCCCCTGCAGTTTCCTTCCTCATCCTATGCTTCCTAAATCTCACCTAATCGCATCGTAATTGCCTTTCCCCCAGCTGTAACTCTTGCCCAATGGTATACACCTATCCCTTTCTATCACTAAAGTAAACCTAACAGAATTGTGATCACTATCACCAAAATGCTCACCTACTTCCAAATCTAACAACTGACTGGGCTCATTACCCTGTACCAAATCTAATATGGCTTCACCCCATGGGAGACTGATTAGCAAGGTTAGATCTCATGGAATACAGGGAGAATTAGCCATTTGAATACAGAACTGGCTCAAAGATAGAAGAGGGTGGTGGTGGAGGGTTGTTTTTCAGACTGGAGGCCTGTGATCAGTGGAGTGCCACAAGGATCGGTGCTGGGTCCTCTACTTTTTGTCATTTACATAAATGATTTGGATGCAAGCATAAGAGGTACAGTTAGTAAGTTTGCAGATGACACCAAAATTGGAGGTGTAGTGGACAGCGAAGAGGGTTACCTCAGAGTAAAACAGGATCTTGACCAGATGGGCCAATGGGCTGAGAAGTGTCAAATGGAGTTTAATTCAGATAAATGTGAGGTGCTGCATTTTGGGAAAGCAAATCTTAGCAGGACTTATACACTTAATGGTAAGGTCCTAGGGAGTGTTCTTAAACAAAGAGACCTTGGAGTGCAGGTTCATAGCTCCTTGAAAGTGAAGTCACAGATAGATAGGATAGTGAAGAAGGCGTTTGGTATGCTTTCCTTTATTGGTCAGAGTATTGAGTATAGGAGTTGGGAGGTCATGTTGCGGCTGTACAGGACATTGGTTAGGCTACGGTTGGAATATTATGTGCAATTCTGGTCTCCTTCCTATCAGAAAGATGTTGTGAAACTTGAAAGGGTTCAAAAAAGATTTACAAAGATGTTGCCAGGGTTGGAGGATCTGAGCTGTAAGAAGAGGCTGAACAGGCTGGGGCTGTTTTCCCTGGAGCGTCGGAGGCTGAGGCGGTGACCTTATAGAGGTTTCCAAAATTATGAGGGGCATGGATAGGATAAATAGGCAAAGTCTTTTCCCTGGGGTCGGGGAGTCCAGAACTAGAGGGCATAGGTTTAGGGTGAGAGGGGAAAGATATAAAAGAGACCTAAGGGGTAACTTTTTCACGCAGAGGGTGGTACATGTATGGAATGAGCTGCCAGAGGAAGTTGTGGAGGCTGGTACAAGTGCAACATTTAAAAGGCATTTGGATGGGTATATGAATAGGAAGGGTTTGGAGGGATATGGGCCGGGTGCTGGCAGGTGGAACTAGATTGGGTTGGGATATCTGGTCGGCATGGACGGGTTGGACCAAAGGGTCTGTTTCCATGCTGTACATCTCTATGACTCTATGACTCTCTGACTGTCTTTACTCAGTTCCATATGATCCACACAAACTTTGAGTGAGTCATTCAGTTCTTAGACTGGTCAGACCATCAGTTATTTTGCTTGGTCATTACTGAAATAATTTCTTGGTGAACCATTGCTTCAATTTTATACTTCACTTTTCACAAAAGAAGATTGTGGGCACTTTTAGATTTGAGTGGGCTAATTGGCTCAGCACTGCATTTGATGTTATATGGTAGCTGCCTGTAACTTCTCCAGGTCTTTGGAATTCAGTTGTTTCAACTTGTTTGTCTACCTATCCACTTCATTGACCTTTGTAAGTAAATCTCAGATGTATACAAACTTTTCTGCTGAGTAAACAAGATTCTTGATTTTGAATCACATATGAAGTCTTGATGATTCATCTCCCTTTATACTGCAATATCCAATCAGTGGGGTCTTACATTTAAACTGTTATTTGCTGGTCTCTGGACCACAATATGTATCTGAGGATCTGGTAGCCTCATCATAAACATCGTTTTTTTTTCAGCTTTCACCCAAGTTACTAAAACATCATCAGCAATGCCGTCTGTCACATATAAAATAGTATTGGCCTGGTTGATTTACTGGTGGCTGCCACTAAGTCTGTTCTTTTAATGCTTTTGACTCTCTGCTGCTGCATCTCTCATCTGCTGTCACCTTCTGTTATTAAGGTGGTGAGTCTTGGAAAAGATTAGAAGCTCTACTTTGCTTAAGGTCCTTTCTTCACATTTACTTTTTATTAAACTTTTTATTAATTATTTATACTCTTACATTGAGTACAACATCTACATAGTCACAATTTTCTTTGCAAGTTCTGCCATGTGATCGCTTCCATCACTACTGACAAAGGTTATTATCATCAAGACAGTGAAATGGACCACAACCACTGTTGGAAGCCCAGAGCTTGTATTGGGAGAAGATCTCAACTCTGCAACACAGATCATTAGATCATAGGCTACACGACACTGTCTGAACCAAATGCAGTGACCCAATCTGAAACTGCAGCCATCACACTATGGAACCAACATGGAACTACTATTTAGCAAACATCCAACCATCATTAGTTGATACCCAGGGGTATATAATACCTAACCCTATCACAGGTATATGGGTAATGAACTACCCAAATTGAACATCACACCAGAAGTTCAAGTCTAACTGATGGCTTCTGGAATCTAGCAGAAATCATTGGCATATATCCATAATCAAAACTTCAAGTGCGAAAACCAAGTGACATGACAGTTTGACAAAACAAATGACAGATTACAACCGGATACAGTGAGTAACCTCTTACAACTAGAACATGGTCTGGAATATAACATGAAAGAAGCAACTCTAACCACCATTCTGAAAATATAGAGCAAACCCCAGTGAAGATAAATAAATAAATAAATAGATAAATAAACCGCCAACAGGTTGTATATTTATTACTCAGTGTTATCATAAGATCATAAGACATAAGAGTGAAAGTAAGGCTGTTTGGCCCATCAAGTCCATTCAGCCATTCAATCATGGCTGATGGGCAATTCAACTCCACTCACCTGCGCTCTCCCGCAGCCCTTAATTCCTTATCAATCTCTGCCTTGAAGACATTTAACGTCCTGGTCTGCACTGTGCTCCATGGCAATGAATCCCACAGGCCCACCACTCTCTGGCTGAAGAAATGTCTCCACATTTCTATTCGAAGTTGACCCCCTCTAATTCTAAGGCTGTGCCCATGGGTCCTAGGCTCCCCACCTAATGGAAACAAACTCCCCGTGTCCACCCTTTCTAAGCCATACATTATCTTGTAAGTTTCTATTAGTTCTCCCTTCAACCATTTAAACTCTAATGAATACAATTCCAGGATCCTCAGCCATTCATCGTATGATAGGCCTACCATTCCAGGGATCATCTGGACAGTATTAAGATTCATTTAGTCACAACTTTCTTTTTCAACTGCTGTCATGTAAAGAGCTTCATTATTTAAGGGTAAACCTTCAGTTAGAAAAAGCGAGAGCTGTTGTAATATAATGACATATCCCTTTTAAGGAGTGTATCTTTCATTGTTGTCAATCACTACCCAACTCAATGGGATGTATTCATTTCTAAAACTTTTTAAGCATTCTAGAAAGCAACATTGACAGACATCCCAACTTTCCAATACACCCATCTGTACATACCTGTTTCTACAAATCAAGAACCCGCATTAATGTTTCCACAATCCTTGTTTGATTAGTAAATTTACATCAAAAAGAAAATATCACAAATAGTTTTTTGCTGCTTATTTGCATTCTCTTCATAGCTTATACTCCCACCTCATGCTGTTCCCAAAGCTATTATAGCATCAGCAAACTCAAATCAGTTATTCTCAGTCCCTCAATCATTAATAAAGATTGTAAATAATCTGAGCACAGATCCTTTCCATACTTACAGCTTGAGCAACTTGAAAATGTCAATTTATTTCTACACTCTCCTCCCTCTCCATTCATCATTACTCTTTGTTAATATATTAATTCTTTCCCATGAGTCCTTGTCTTGTATACCAACTTCATGGATGACATCTTATTGAATACCGATTAGAAATCCAAATGTTTCACATCTACTTTATCTTTATTCAACTTAATCTACTCTACTAGTTACATCCTCAAAACATTGCATAAACCTTTTCAAACATATTTCCCTTGCATCAAACCATATTGACCTTCTTTTATCATACTATGATATTCTAAATGTATTGTTAAGACATCCAGAAGGAAAGATTCCATCAAATACTGATCTCAGGTTAACTAGCCTACAGTTCCTTGTTTTCTCTCTCCCTCTTCTCTTGAATAGTGGTGTTGCATTTGTAAACTTTCAATCTGATGCACCTATTATAGAACATAGAAAACTTTGGAAAATCATATCCAATGGCATTGATTATTTCTTTTAAAACCTTAAGTTATAGGAAATCAAGTCCCAAGAAGCTGATAACTTGCAGTCCCTTAAGTTTCTCTAATACAGTTTTTCTGCTAATATTAATTGAGTTTCTCACTTTTATCATTTCTTAGTTCCTTTTTATTTCTGGTATGTATTTTAAGCCTTCTTAATAACAACATGTTTTACACAACACATTTTATCAATGAGCAGGAAGGCAAGTTGCTTCTTTATGTGACTGCACTAATTAGCACAGTAAGTCAAAGCAAGGCAGGGATACTGTGACCATGCAGTTAGGTGCTAAGTCAGTAAGTCTGTGCTTCCAGAGCTTAGTGCCAGTGTATTGTAGAAGTGCCAGATGAAAATGTTGAGTTGGCAGATGCCAGATGCCAATATCCATGAAGGATAGTGCGTGTGGTTGCTGCCTGTTGGTCGCACTTTGAGCTACAGTTTGTTCACAGGTAAAGTAGAGGTTGTTCCAAGCATGTGTTAAGCTAAATCTGCCAGGTACCTACTCTTATTTCCTTGTTGAACTCTCCAGCGATCTAATTCATTTGGCAAGTTTGGTAAGATGGGAGGCTGAATATTAATGAGGTGAATTGTGGCAGTAACAAGGTGTTTAACAAGTGTTAATCCCTGTCAGCTGGAATCTTGCTGCAGCATAGGAAGAATCTCACCATGCCACTTGTGAAAAGCATAAAAGATGCAGCAAGATGATCTCAACATGGAGATGTACCTTGCTGGACCTCTCTTCCAGATTCTGCCTTACATCTCAACATAGCCCACATCGCTCCTGTAAGATTTTACCCATAGAAAACGTTCTTTCTATTGAATAAATCAATGTGCACTCACAGCAAAAGAGGCAGGAGCTGAGCAGTATGAGATACACCCAGCCACCATGAAAAAAACATTCTCGCCAAATCTGGAATTAATTTTGTGTACATACTCTCTGAGTTTAGTTGGGTGCTGACTGCTTAGAATGGTAGGCAAAGGCGTGGTTGCAGAATATGAAACATTGCTGTAGAAATGTAAAGACTTGTCATAGTAATTTGAAAGGGAGACCACTTTTTGAGGCAAAGATTTTGAGGCAATCAGAAATGTGAAGCAAAAGACTAACCAAGCTGTCGGAGGAGTTGCTACTGAAGAAAGTGTTGCAGAATAAAGCAGTATCCAATTTGGTAAGATTTCAATAGTTACAAAGGAAAAAATAGTGCTGTAATTTGAAAATTTGTTTGCATTAGTGGAAAAACAAAGAGATTTTAATACACCAAATAGGGCAAAAGTCTTCATTCTTACCTCATACATATTCCTACACTTCAGCCCATCTCTTCAGCCCTAGCAATGACTGCACAATTTTACCCTATCTATAATTTAGAATGTAAATTCATCACATTAAGACTGACTGTCTTCAACGTTAAACTGTTCCACGGATGTCTCTTGCACTTCTACTCAACAGCATCAGTCCTTTTGAAGTGAATCATCCAAATTCACTGACCAACTGGACAAAGATCCAGATATCCTGAACGTAATCAACAGCTGAATGAGAACAGATCAACTCAGAAGTCTACACCCTGCTTAATTTTAGAACATTTTGTCTAATGAGTGCTGATGGAATTGCTGCAGCAATAAGCCCTTTGGATTAGCTCCAATCCTTCTGGATGAAGCTCCTTGCATTCATTAAAGCAACAGCTGGAGAAATTATCCTCCTTGGCCTTGAATTGCACATAATCTCTCTTCTACAAGCTACAATATGGAATCTCAACAGGTCTGAGCAGATCTCAGTCTTGGCAAAAAGAAAGTGAATTCTCTACAGTGGTATAACTGTACATCCCTATGATCGAAATGTTGATAAAACACATAGGAGGGTTAGCAGTTAGAGCAAGTACAGTAATGCATTGGTTATGCATATGGTGAGGGAAATATTTAAGCCTGAACTTTCATAAGGGTACAACAGGTTTCTGTAAAGGACATGAGAAACCAAATTCTGGAAGCCCACCCTGTACCCAGTACCCATCATTTCACAGGTTATAATGGGGTTAGATTGTATTTTCAATGAGGTAAAAACAATAACTGCAGATGCTGGAAACCAAATACTGGATCAGTGGTGCTGGAAGAGCACAGCAGTTCAGGCAGCATCCAACGAGCAGCGAAATCGATGTTTCGGGCAAAAGCCCTTCATCAGGAATAAAGGCAGTGAGCCTGAAGCGTGGAGAGATAAGCTAGAGGAGGGTGGGGGTGGGGAGAGAGTAGCATAGAATACAATGGGTGAGTGGGGGAGGAGATGAAGGTGATAGGTCAGGGAGGGGAGGGTGGAGTGGATAGGTGGAAAAGGAGCTAGGCAGGTCGGACAAGTCCGGACAAGTCAAGGGGACAGTGCTGAACTGGAAGTTTGAACCTAGGATGAGGTGGGGGAAGGGGAAATGAGGAAGCTGTTGAAGTCGACATTGATGCCCTGGGGTTGAAGTGTTCCGAGGTGGAAGATGAGGCATTCTTCCTCCAGGCGTCTCGTGGTGAGGGAGCGGCGGTGAAGGAGGCCCAGGACCTCCATGTCCTCGGCAGAGTGGGAAGGGGAGTTGAAATGTTGGGCCACAGGGCGGTTTGGTTGATTGGTGCGGGTGTCTCGGAGATGTTCCCTAAAGCGCTCTGCTCGGAGGCGCCCAGTCTCCCCAATGTAGAGGAGACCACATCGGGAGCAACGGATACAATAAATGATATTAGTGGATGTGCAGGTGAAACTTTGATGGATGTGGAAGGCTCCTTTAGGGCCTTGGATAGAGGTGAGGGAGGAGGTGTGGGCGCAGGTTTTACAGTTCCCGCAGTGGCAGGGGAAAGTGCCAGAATGGGAGGGTGGGTCGTAGGGGGGTGTGGACCTGACCAGGTAGTCAAGGAGGGAATGGTCTTTGCGGAAGGCGGAAAGGGGTGGGGAGGGAAATATATCCCTGGTGGTGGGGTCTGTTTGGAGGTGGCGGAAATGTCAGCGGATGATTTGGTTTATGCGAAGGTTTGTAGGGTGGAAGGTGAGCACCAGGGGCGTTCTGTCCTTGTTACGGTTGGAGGGGTGGGGTCTGAGGGCGGAGGTGCGGGATGTGGACGAGATGCGTTGGAGGGCATCTTTAACCACGTGGGAAGGGAAATTGCGGTCTCTAAAGAAGGAAGCCATTTGGTGTGTTCTGTGGTGGAACTGGTCCTCCTGGGAGCAGATACGGCGGAGGCGGAGAAATTGGGAATACGGGATGGCATTTTTGCAAGAGATAGGGTGGGAAGAGGTGTAATCCAGGTAGCTGTGGGAGTCGGTGGGTTTGTAAAAAATGTCAGTGTCAAGTCAGTCATCACTATTGGAGATGGAGAGGTCCAGGAAGGGGAGTGAGGTGTCAGAGATGGTCCAGGTAAAATTAAGGTCAGGGTGGAATGTGTTGTCAAACTTCCAGTTCAGCACTGTCTCCTTGACTTGTCCGGACTTGTCCGACCTGCCTAGCTCTTTTTCCACCTATCCACTCCACCCTCCCCTCCCTGACCTATCACCTTCATCTCCTCCCCCACTCACCCATTGTACTCTATGCTACTCTCTCTCCACCCCCACCCTCCTCTAGCTTATCTCTCCACGCTTCAGGCTCACTGCCTTTATTCCTGATGAAGGGCTTTTGCCCGAAACGTCGATTTCGCTGCTTGTTGGATGCTGCCTGAACTGCTGTGCTCTTCCAGCACCACTGATCCAGTATTAGATTGTATTTTGCCAATCATGGTTCAGTTGGGTGGAGGTAGTGTGGGGAAGGAGAGCAACTACACATGCTGATGTGCTGCTGCTTTTTGTCAGATCTAATTTTCACTGGTAGTATGTCCAAAACACAACTTACTCACTTTACACTTGACAGAAAGAGTTCCAAAGTTCTTCAGAAATGTAAAGCACCATGTTATATAGGGTCAGGGATATTATGGAGATACAAAGTGACAAAGTGCCTTAGGGAGAGATAGTAAATCTGTTGGGATTGTTAAAAGTAGACATAACAGCATGCAAAAATGTGAAGAACTGATTGAAACTGTTGAACTGTTTGAACTGTCAAAGAAGCTATCAAAAGAGTTATCAAGGCAATTAGTCCTCTGATGCTTCAATTCTCTATAACACACACAAAGATGTGTTGATATTTAACATTGACTATTAACATAAGCTTAAGAGCTATTGTTGTGAACTCATGCTGCATGAATGCTTTTACAACCTATTATTATCACAGTGGATGCCTAATCATTTGTGGCTTCATTGACTGTTCTACATATTTTTGTACTGGAGCTGTGAATAATGATGTTTGTTTTGTTTTATGAGAGATTAAGTAGTTGAAGGAAATTAAATATAGTGAGCACATTTTTATCAATGACAGCATCTTGATTAAATAATGACTTCATCAACAGACACTGAGGAATTTCATTTCATCTCATCATTGGTCCAGAAGTGTGCCAATGATTGATGTAACGTGAGTTGACATGGTCACTCTAAGGATAGTCATTGAGGGGCATAGGTTAACATGAGTTGGCACTAGATTTGCAAAGGGGCTACATTGGGCCATAGAAGGATGAAGGTGCATAAATTGGCATACAAACTGTCAGGACTATGGGGATGAATAGAGATCATAGGTTGGAATGATGTATATGATAGACCATTCAATGTGTTAACTGTGTTTATAGGTTGACCTGGACAATCTGAAGGATGTGTGGAGGGCATGAAATCAAATGGACTGGAATGTGTGTGGTATGGAGTGTATAGGTATTACGTGCAGAGGTGAGAGGATATAAGAGGTGAAGGCTAGATGGCTGATTTTGTGTAACTTTTTTTAACTGCTACAAAGCTCCAGATCACTGGCCTTTTGGATAACTTACCTTCATAGCAAGCAGCCATTCTGGGCAAACATCTAGGGCACATTTCCTAGGTCAGAATTGCAAAGTCAAGAACTGTCCTGACTCAGCATTTCCACTCTGGGAGCAAATATTCAGGGCGAAGGGATTATTGGGTGTCTTTCTGTAGAGCAGCACCCAAAAATCTAATGAAACTCCTCAAACTCTTCATCACTGCGAATGGTAATAATAGTGAGACTGTCAACATTTCTCTGCCATACTCCTTTGAGATTTTTTTTTATTTCAAAAATATACTTTATTCATAAAATGATTTGATGGTCTGTACATTTGGTCATGCCATACATATGTCCACATTTACAAACACAGATTCGAATTTATCATTGTCATATACAGGTCTGTGCATTTTTTCAATCTTATATATATATTTGGCTGAGGCATCAGCAGAGCCCAAAAAACGTCCGCATGGGCCCCCTGTTCTTCTTTAGGCAGGCCGATCTTACACGGTGGTCTTTCCCCACCGCGCCTTGGCGGCAGCTGCCCCAAGCTTCAACGCGTCCCTCAACACGTAGTCTTGGACCTTTGAATGTGCCAGTCTGTAACACTCGGTCGGGGTCAACTCCTTCAGCTGGAAGATCAACAGGTTTCGGACCGCCCAGAGAGCGTCCTTCACCGAGTTGATGATCCTCCAGGCGCAGTTAATGTTCGTCTCGGTGTGAGTCCCAGGGAACAGGCCATATCCTTTGAGATTAACAACAACTTTGCAAGTCCACACATATGCTGAATAATATGTACATTCAGAAGCTGCTGTCAGTGAGTCTAAGCTGCTCACTGTCACAGTTGTCCTGATAAGATTCAGCACAGAACACAAAGTCTAAAAATCAGTGAATTGATAAACGTTTCCACTTTCACTCTGTTAGTCGTGTTGTGAAAAGCTTTAAAAATGTTACACCTAATTGAAAGAGATGTAATTGGGTTTTTAATGTTATACTAGTTCATAATTATTCATAAGCACCCTTAGTTGTCTAATTTTAAAAAGCAAGGTAGATGGAGGTCACAAGACCTTTAAGACCTTTAAGGGTTCCTTTCAACACATCAACAGTGACTGATATTACTTTGATGCTGACTGCAAAATCTAGCCAATTGTTTTACTTCTGACATTCACAGATCAAATTTAGATGTTGAAAAGTTTCCCGATTTCCTTCCGATCTACTCAAAAGATGTTGTTTTATGCCTGCGTACAAACAAGTATGTTATCTACATTCTGATATTTCACCCAAGTGCTTATTTATTATGTATGAATCTAATCACAATGCAATTTTATTATGGTACATCAGAAACACTCACATTACAGACAGACCTCTCTGCTTGGCAATCGTAACTAAGTCCGTTCCCCTCTCTGTTTCTGAAATTATCTCGTGCTATCCTACTTACAAGGAATATATATTGCAAGACCAAGCTACTCCATCTGACTGGTCTATGCCAGTGTTTACACAAATCATTCCAATATTTCAACAAATTCTAATCAGTGTACCTTTATCCTGTTCATCCTTTTATGGTTAGCTAACTTCCTGTTTAATGCTTCTGCCATCCTAGATGACATCACTATGTCAACAAAGAGTTGTCCATAATTAAACAGGGAGAAAGTGAGGACTGCAGATGCTGGAGATCAGAGATGAAAAATGTGTTACTGGAAAAGCGCAGCAGGTCAGGCAGCATCCAAGGAGCAGGAGAATCGACGTTTCGGGCATGAGTCCTTCTTCAGGGCTGAAGAAGGGCTTATGCCCGAAATGTCGATTCTCCTGCTCCTTGGATGCTGCCTGACCTGCTGCGCTTTTCCAGTAACACATTTTTCAGCCATAATTAAACAGGACAAAGAATATATCAAGTGAGCCATTATGGTAGTCTCAGATTAGTTTAGAACAATTACCAAGTGCAACCAAGCTTCCTGCACTCTTTGTGTGAATGCTCTTCGATGCAAAATAGAGAAGAGCTCAGTATGCTACCCTTGGGTTCATGTAATTGTTTCATCTGTTAGTTACCTGAACTAGATGGCAAACTAAATGAAACTAATGTCAACTTGTGAATATTTTGGGGTTCAGGATCTGCATCAAACAGGACACCATGTACTTCTCACCCAAGATGTAAGGCCATCAATGTGAGCAGGATTTAAACACAACCTCTAGTGTGAAAAGAAAATGAAGTAAGTCTTTCCACCTCATGCATTATAAAAAGAAGAAAGATTGATACTCACCCACAAACCACAACATAATCCTCTTGTGTGGGAAACCAGCATATCAAAATGTTAACCAAAACAGACAATTGATATGAATATCCCAGGAAGCTAGAAACCACTTTTGTGAGCATACACTTCACATCAAGAGACTGTCTCTGTGTTCATTAAACATTAATGCTTCTAATCCCAAAAATAATTTTATGTTTTCTAAAGGCTGACTGACCTATGTTGGTTAAAAGGCCTGATACCGATTTAAACTGTTACTTATATGTTGCTCTTCTAGGATCTTTATAACAATCTTGCTAATACAACTCAACACTGCACTGTTTACGATTTGTATCAAGAACAGATGAGACAAAAAAGTAATGATTCCCCTTATATCAATGCTTGTGATCAAAACTTCCAAACTTTTTGAGCATTTTTCTCTACTCCTGCCCCCAAAGGTGAAAACACAACAAAAATGAAACAATTATATCTTATATTTTGTTATAACAAGCATAAAAGGAGAAAGAAGTAACTTGAAATACACAATGTCTCCTGTCTCCACAGGATGTCACAAATGTTTCACAGCCAATATGAAAGTGTAATCATGATTATTTGATAAACCTCTGCACATTGAGTATGCATAAATAACACAGACAGCAAAGGAAAGAATGGCATGTTAACCTGTTTGGGTTAATATAGGAAAAACATAGTGAAAATTCTTTACTTTTCTTTACTTTTAGTCAACCCATTGGGTTTGTGCCAGCTTTTTGAAAAGAACTCTGTAAATCTTAACCTTTTCGCATAATTCATCTTGAAAGTTGATATTTAATCAGCTTCTGCCATCTTTTAGAAAGTACTTTCCAGATCATAACAACTCACTGCATAAAAGAAAGGTTCAATGTAAAGTTTTACAGTTTTACAGTTCATCAATTTATCTCAAGAACAGTTCTCTAGCAATACAGCACTTCTTCAATACTGCATTGAGCTGTCAGACTAAAATATCTGCTAAAGTCTTTGACCATAAGCCCATCGGATATGGGAACTGAAGTAGACCATACAGCCTAAATCTGCTCTGCTGTTCAATTAGAGCATGGCTGATCTGACTGGAACTTAAAATAATACCCGCTGACTGAAAGGCAATTATTATTAACACTAAATTAAGCTTATACTTTCAGAAGCTGAAATACACTCTTAATATCTGGTTGAGGCTAGTGAACTGAGCAAACATAGAAACAAATAGTATTTTCATACTAATTCTTAATATTATTATATCTTTTTCCGAGTTGCTTCAAAATTCTTTAGCTCTTTAGAATTTGTATTTTATTGATTTAAAAATATTTACCTATTGATAGAATTTGATTTTATTTAATGGGAATCAATAAATGAATTAAACTTCTCTTCTTTTACATTTTTTTAAAGTTATGATCAACAAAACTAAAGCCCCAGGAGAGGATTCTTTTGGAATCAGTATTCAGCATAGTCTCTGTTAGAATATCCAATTTCAGTAGTCAGCAAAATCTAAACAGTGATACTGTGGCATTTCCATAATGCTGCAGGTTATGAATAGCCAAGAGATGCAAATGTCCAGTAAATTACTTTTGTAGCCATTGAGGAGTTCTTAAGGAAAGATCAAGATTGTGAGTGTGCTAAGGTTTACAGGGTCTAAGCTATTTATTCTGCACCTAAAATATTGTGAAATGTTGGTATTAAAGATGCCAAAAATGTTGCAGCTTATTGTTGCACTCTTAATCTTTGATTCAATATACAGTGACTTTACTTGATTTATTTCTCTGTTACTGGTCAGAGTTACATTGTTGTGCTGCAATAATTTTTCAGGCTAAGCGATTATATTTACATTATACATGTGGCATACACATGTTACACGAGTACATACATGGAACTCAGATGCTGCACAGTTATATCAGGCAAGCTTCCACCTTTCAACCTGTTTTAGTTTAGTCTTTGTAAGTCTCCTCCACAGGCTATCATTCCTCAAGAAAGTATGCTTTATAAGAATGCCCAGAAATGTGGAGCGGGATTTTAATTTTACTGAGGAAACCAGTTAATGCGAGCAAGGGATTTACTGACTTTGCTCCTGCTCTGCCTGGCCGACTGCAGCTTTGTATTCCTTCTGCAAACCCTTGAAACCACTGACCCTGTGCTACTGAGTTTAAGCCATTGAATTTTTTACAGCTGGGCAAGTCCCCTGTGTGTGCCTACTATGGATCAACTAGTAGCAGTTGTGCCTCTGTGTCGAACCTTCATTGGTTCAGCACTAATTCTAGAACTTGAGCATACAGTTCAAAGGTATATTGTAGAGTTGTATTGTTGGATATGATGTTAAATTGCAATCCACTGTGTTCTCTCAGCTGGATATAATGGATTGTTATGGTGCAGCAGGAGGCTATTTAGCCCATCATGTCCACACAGGTCCTCTGAGCATTTTGCTTTAGTGCCTGATGCCTGCCTTTTCCCCAAACTTTGAACATTCCTTCTGGTAAATTGTCAACTAATGCTATTTTCAATGCCTCAATTGAGTTTGCCTCCACCACACTTCCAAGCAGTGTCTCCTAAACTTGAACCCATCATTGCACAAAAACCTTTCCCCAACTTTATATTTGCTTCTTTTGTGAAACACTTTACAACTGTGTTTTCTGGTTCTCAATTTTTTCACAAGCAGACACAACTTCTCCCTGTCCACTCTGTTCAGACCCTTCACCATTTTGAAAGCTTCTGTCAAATCTCCCAGCAACCTTCTCCTTTCCAAGGAAACAAACTTCTCCAAGTACATGACTGAAGTTTCTCATCTTTGGAACAACTTTCAAAAACCTCTCTAATGTATTCACGTTCTTCCTAAAGTGTGCTGCTCAGAACTCTACATAGTATTCAGTCAAGATTTAATTACTGTCCTTTATAAGTTCAGCATAACCCCCCTCCTTTTATTCTCTATGTCCCTTTAAATATTTGTTTTTTTACAAGTCTGTCTACCCGTTCTGCTATCTTAAATATACGCCCAGGTCTCTCTGCCCCTACACACCCTTTACAATAGCACCCTCTATTTTGGAATGTATCTCCACATTCTTTGTAGCATAGTGTATCACCTCATTCTTCACACTAAACTCTCCCTGTCACCTATGTACCAATGTGTCAATATGGTTTTGCTGTTCTATACTGTCCTCCTCTCCATTTACAATTCTTCCAAATTTGAGTTATTCACAAAATTCTAAGTTGTCTGTTGCACACTAAGATCTAGATCGCATGTATGTATCAGGAGGAGCAAGGGTCTGTATACCAACCCCTGGAGAATTCCACCTTCCTCCAGCCTTATAAATATTCATTAATCATTACTTCCTATTTCCTGTGCCTCAGTCAATTTTGTATCTGTAAGTGACTATGCAGTGATCCCTCGTCATTAACTAGATATGGATTGGCCACATAGTTGCATGTTTTAGCAGCACCATATCCAACATGCAGCACTGTGATCTTGCCATCATACATGCCACTCACCTTCCCAGATCTCACGTGGCCACTTAGTACCTTCTGGCACTGCATTCATGTTTGAGTGAGAACCAGATGGATGCTGACACTCTCCAGCAATGCCTTCTTCATCAGGCTAATTTGTTTTCGCTTCCAGTTCACTGGGAACAGACCCTAAATTGATATTGTTTTCACCTGCAAGAGCACTGGTAGGAAGGTATCACTAAAACATGGAGTCACATTTCCTCTCACTGAGGCCATTGGTCCACTAGTTCTCTTCTGGTGTCCCCTTCTCCGTCCTCTATCCATGAAAGTTGCAGACACCACAGTATTGTCAAACTGCTGGCCAGCACTGGATCCCACTCACCAACGGCATTAGGATGACAATTGGCTTGGGAAAGCCCAGCCTTATCAATAAGGCTCAGGATCAGTAAGCTGTGCATGGTGAGGAATGAGTTAGGTTTAGATTTGGATTTAATTGTCACATGAACTCAAGCATGAGGTACCAAGAGTACAGTGAAAAGTGTACAATGTTTGCCACACACAGCACCACCTTTGAGTACAAAGTACCTAGGCACAAAATACAAAAATAGAAAAATAAAGAAATAAGTTAAAATGTAAAACATTACAGTCCTTTCTTAAGCCATAAACCTGCAGATGCTCAAAGCTAGGAATTCTCCAGGATGGCTCACTGTCCCCTATGCTGGGCATGCTTTCACCCATGCTGGGCTAAGACTCACCTGGGCCACACTTCACTGCCACTCACAAGGCTTTGGCCCCGGATGCTACATTGCTGTTGACTGTCACTGCTGCCATCCTTCACTGCCGCCAACTTGTCACTCACCACCGCTGCTGCCATCCTTCACCACTGGCTGCCAATTGCTGCCTCATCAATGCCACCGTCCAGGCTTCCACTGGACTCCAACTGTTGTCTTAGTCCATTGCCCTTACTGTCTCCATGGCCTCCAAAAGGCAAGAAACCTCAAAAAAAAGGAGAAAGAAAGGAAAAGAAGGAAAAAAAGGGAAGTGGGCAGAATGGATAAAATGTGGACTCAAGAGCCTAGGTGCTTCCTATTCCACTACAGCCATCTTGAGGAGCAATCTCATTGGGAGAGAGACACTGTCCAAATAAGAAAATCGTTTGGGCACATTGAGTTTGGACCAGGATACAAAGTCAGTGCAGAGGGAGGAGGAGCTCTTCGTTTTGTCTTAGTTTGTAAGGTTTTTTGCAACAGGGTAAATTGAAGCCCAGGGTCAGGGCCTAGCACAAAAGAGAGACTTTACAGGTAAACTGCAAGTTCATTGGTTCATAATAGCTTGTAATTGTCTGCTATGGGTCACATTCAGATTGAAGGTAAATAGGAGAAATATTTACAGATCACAAAGTAAAAGACCAGCAGGAAATATTAAAACATGATGTGTTGTGACTGCATGATGTGGGACCTGGTTGACACCATTGTGGTTCATACTGACCACATCTGAAGCAAGTATTGGTTACTTGAAGGACTCTGGCTCAGAGATTATCCACTGGACTCTGAGCTTTGAACACTGTGTCACAATAGGGAGGGGGAGAGTTACCTGGATGTTATGTTTCAAGAGATAGTCACACCCCTTAGATTAGCTATCTCGAATTCAGTAAGTGGTCAGAGACAGGAGGCTGTGACTATGAGTGAGGCAGCTAGAGGGATCTGGGAAGTAGTGCCAGAGGAGCCTCAGCCCTTGAGCTTGTCTAACAGGTTTGAGATTCTTGCTCCCTGTGTGGATGAGAGTGAGGGTTGTAGGGAGGATGAGCCTACTGACCATAGCACCATAGTACAGGAAGATATTCAAGAGAGTGCTGCAAAGTGATATACTCAGGGGAACAGGTACTGTTCTCTGTGGCCAGCATCAAGAGTCCTAAACACTGTGTTCCCACCTGATGCCTGCATTCAGGATATCTCACCTGGTCTGCAGAGGAGTATGAGGGGAAAGACCCAGTTGTTGTAGTACACAAGGGTACCAACCATATAAATAGAAAGAGGAAGATTTTACAATTGGGGAAGGGAAATTACGATGCTGTAAGACAGGATTTGAGGAGCATACGTTGGGAGCATAGGCTGTCAGGGAAGGATGTGGTGGAAATGTGGAACTTTTTCAAGGAGCAGATACGACGTGTCCTTGATATGTATGTACCGATCAGGCAGGAAAGAAATGGTCGTGTGAGGGAGCCTTGGTTGACAAGGGAGGTTGAATGTCTAGTAAAGAGGAAGAAGGAGGCTTACATAAGGTTGAGGAAACAAGGTTCAGACAGAGCAGTGGAGGGATACAGGATACCCAGACGGGACCTGAAGAAAGGGATTAGGAGAGCTAAGAGAGGGCATGAAAAATCCCTGGCGGATAGGATCAAGGATAACCCCAAGGCATTCTATGCGTATGTGAGAAACCTGAGAATGACGAGAACGAGGGTAGGCCCGATCAAGGACAGTGGTGGGAGACTGTGTATTGAGTCGGAAGAGATAGGAGAGGTCTTGAACAAGTACTTCTCTTCAGTATTTACGAACGAGAGGGACCGTATTGTTGAAGAGGAGAGTGTGAAACGGACTGATAAGCTAGAAGAGATACCTGTTAGGAAGGAAGATGTGTTGGACATTTTGAACAACTTGAGGATAGACAAGTCCCCCGGGCCTGACGGGATATATCCTAGGATTATGTGGGAAGCAAGAGAGGAAATTGCAGTACCGTTGGCAATGATCTTCTCGTCTTCACTGGCAACTGGGGTGGTACCAGGGGACTGGAGAGTAGCGAATGTTGTGCCCCTGTTCAAAAAAGGGAATAGGGATAACCCCGGGAATTACAGGCCAGTTAGTCTTACTTCTGTGGTAGGCAAAGTAATGGAAAGGGTACTGAGGGATAGGATTTACGAGTATCTGGAAAGACACTGCTTGATTAGGGACAGCCAGCACGGATTTGTGAAGGGTAGGTCTTGCCTTACAAGTCTTATTGAATTCTTCGAGGAGGTGACCAAGCATGTGGATGAGGGTAGAGCAGTGGATGTAGTGTACATGGATTTTAGTAAGGCATTTGATAAGGTTCCCCATTGTAGGCTTATGCGGAAAGTCAGGAGGCATGGGATAGAGGGAAATTTGGCCAATTGGATAGAAAACTGGCTAACCGGTCGAAGGCAGAGAGTGGTGGTAGATGGTAAATATTCAGCATGGAGTCCAGTTACAAGTGGAGTTCCGCAGGGATCGGTTCTGGGTCCTCTGATGTTTGTAATTTTTATTAATGACTTAGATGAGGGAGTCGAAGGGTGGGTCAGTAAATTTGCAGATGATACAAAGATAGGTGGAGTTGTGGACAGTGAGGAGGGCTGTTGTTGGCTGCAGAGGGACTTAGATATGATGCAGAGCTGGGCTGAGGAGTGGCAGATGGAGTTCAACCCTGCCAAGTGTGAGGTTGTCCATTTTGGAAGAACAAATAAGAATGCGGAATACAGGGTTAATGGTAGGGTTCTTGGTCAGGTGGAGGAACAGAGGGATCTTGGGGTCTATGTTCATAGATCTTTGAAAGTTGCCACTCAGGTGGATAGAGTTTGTAAGAAGGCCTATGGAGTGTTATTGTTCATTAGCAGAGGGCTTGAATTCAAGAGTCGTGAGGTGATGTTGCAGCTGTACAGGACTTTGGTTAGGCCACATTTGGAGTACTGTGTGCAGTTCTGGTCGCCTCACTTTAGGAAAGATGTGGAAGCTTTGGAGAGGGTGCAGAGAAGATTTACCAGGATGTTGCCTGGAATGGAGAGTAGGTCGTACGAGGATAGGTTGAGAGTTCTCGGCCTTTTCTCGTTGGAACGGCGAAGGATGAGGGGTGACTTGATAGAGGTTTATAAGATGATCAGAGGAATAGATAGAGTAGACAGTCAGAAACTTTTTCCCCGGGTACAACAGAGTGTTACAAGGGGACATAAATTTAAGGTGAAGGGTGGAAGGTATAGGGGAGATGTCAGGGGTGGGTTCTTTACCCAGAGAGTGGTGGGGGCATGGAATGCGCTGCCCGTGGGAGTGGTAGAGTCAGATTCATTGGCGACCTTTAAGCGGCATTTGGATAGGTACATGGATGGGTGCTTAATCTAGGATAGAAGTTCGGCACAACATCGTGGGCCGAAGGGCCTGTTCTGTGCTGTATTGTTCTATGTTCTATGTTCTATGTTCTAAGAGGAAAGAGGGAATATGAGTAGCTTGGGCTAAATTAAACAGCAGAACCAGAAAGATAATAATCTCTGGATTAATAGCTGAGCCACAAACATATTTGGACTGGGTCAACAAGATTAAAGCATAGCTCAAAGTTTGGTGTTGGAAAAATGGGTTAAAATTCATGGGACATTGACCAGTACTGGAAAAGAAGGAGCTGTTCTGATGTGTTGGGCTCCACCAATCAGAACAGCTTCACAGCCCTGGCCAATTGCAGGACTAGGGTTGTGGATAGGACTTTAAATGGAAGTGTGTGTGTCTGTGTGTGTGTGTATTGACACAGAATGTCAAGGAAAGAGTTAAAAGGTGGGGAGGGCTCAGCAGAGATTATTATAGTTTCCAGAACAAGTAATAGGATAGAGGACATGAAAAGGCTTGGGAATCTAACTTCAGGCACAACAGGTGAAGGGGCAACTATGAGAAGGGGGGCAGTCGATGCAGGCTGAGGGTGTTGTGCTTGAATGTACACAGTGTACAAAACAAGGTAAAGGAGCTTGTAGTGCAGATTGAAATTGACAAATTTGCAGATGACATGAAGATAGGTGGAGGGGCAAGACATACTGAGGAGTTAGGGAGGCTGCAGAAAGACTTGGACAGGCTAGGAGAGTGGGCAAAGAAGTGGCTGATGGAATATAGTGTGAGAAAGTATGAGGTTATGCTCTTTGGTAGGAAGAATAGAGGCGTAGAGTATTTTCTAAATGGGAAAAGGCTTCAGAAATGTGAAGCAAAAAGGGAAAAAAGAGCCCTAGTTCAGGTCTCTAAGGTTAAAATGCAGATTAATTTGGTAGGTCGGAATGGAAATGTAATGTTAGCATTCATTTCAAGACGGCTAGAATCCAAGAGCAGAGATATACTGCTGAGGCTATATAATGGTCAAAAAGGGTGGCGCTGGAAAAGCACAGCAGGTCAGGCAACATCTGAGGAGCAGGAGAATCGATGTTTCCAGCATAAGAACTTCAGCAGGAATGTGGGGGGGATGGGAGCTGAGACAAAATAGGCGGATGGAGGTAGGGCTGGGGGGAAGGTAGCTGGAAAGGTGACAGGTGGATGCAGGTGGGGGAATAATTATGATAGTCAAGATTAGAGTGGTGCTGAAAAAGCATTTGCCTGAAACGTCAATTTTTCCTGCTCCTCGGATGCTGCCCGACCTGCTATGCTTTTCCAGCACCACTCTAATCTTGACTCTAATCTCCAGCATCTGCAGTACCCACCTCTGCCTGGGTAATTATGATAGGTCGGGGTGAGTCGAGAGGATAGCTAGGAAGGAAGATGGACAGGTGGGACAGGTAAAGAGGGCGATGTCAAGCTGGAGGGATGGATCTGGGATGAGGTAGATGAGGAGAAATTTGGAAACTAGTGAAGTCAATGTTGATACTGTGAGGTTGTGGAGTCCTAAGGCGGAAGATGAGCTGTTCTTCCTCTAGTTGGTGAGTGGTTTTGATTTGGTGGTGGAAGAGGCCCAGGACTGGCATGTCCTTGGGGGAGTGAGAAGGAGAGTTGAAGTGGTCAGCCAAACCTGAGGCTGTATAAGGATCTGGTCAAACCACATTTGGAATGCTGAGAGCGGTTTTGGCCACCATATCTAAGGAAGGATGTGTTGGCATTGAAGGGACCCCAGAGGAGGTTTACAAGAATGACCTCAGGGATGAAGGGCTTGTCATATGATGAATAGTTGAGGATTCTGAGTCTATAATCAATGGAGCTTAGAAGGATGAGGGGGATCTCATTGAAACTTACAGGATACTGAGAGGCCTGGATACAGTGAATGTTGAGAAGATGTTTCCACGAGTAGGAGAGATTAAAAGCAAGGGTGTGGTGCTGGAAAAGCACAGCAGGTTAGGCAGCAGCCGAGGAGCAGGAGAATCCATGTTTCAGGCAAAAACCTTTCATCAGGATTCCTGATAAAAGGCTTTTGCCCAAAACATCAATTCTCCTGCTTCTCGGATGCTGCCTGACCCTCTGTGCTTTTCCATCACTACACTCTTGACTCTAATCTCCAGCATCTGCAGTCTTCACTTTTGCCCCAGAGTGATTAGGACCCCAGGGCACAGCCTCAGATGAAGGGACAAAGCCTTTAGAATTGAGATGAAGAGGAATTTCCTCAGCTAGAAGGTGGTTAATCTGAACAACTCTTTGTTCCAGAGAGTTGTGGAGCCCAGGTCATTGAGCATCTTTAAGAGTGACATAGGCAGGTTCTTGATTGGTAAGAGGATCAAGAGGGGAGAAAATAGTGGAATTAGGTTGAGAAGTGTATTAGCTGTGATTTGAATGGTGGAGAAGACTCAATGGGCCAAATGGCCTAATTCCATTCCCATGTTTAATGGCCTTATGGAACACCTTCTCTCAATACCTCCCACCCACTCGCGTTGTGTAAATGAGGTATTGATGCCACAAACATGAACTTCGTCAGTGCTGAAGTCACAACCAGGCCCAACCTCATTATGATTGTGATTGACATCATTGGCCCCAATGTAAAGATACCAAATGAAACTAAAGTCTTTTCCTGTATGTTTTGCACCGACTTCTATGATGCACAGCAGTTATAGACTCTTAGAGCATGGAAACAGACCTTTCAGTCTAACCAACCCATGCCAACCATGTTCCCCAACTAGGAGGAAGTGAGGACTGCAGATGCTGGAGACCAGGGTTGAAAAGTGTGGTGCTGGAAAAGCGCAGCAGGCCAGGCAGCATCCGAGGTTCCCAAACTAAATTAGTCCAATTTGCCTGCGTTTGGCCCATATCCCTCTAAACCTTTCCTGTTCATGTACCCGTCCAAATGTCTTTTAAATGTAACTGTACCTGCATCCACTACTTCCTCTGGAAGTTCATTCCACACATGAACCAGTCTCTGTGTAATAAAAGTTGCCCCATCTTTTTAAAACTTTCTCCTCTGTCAATGAAAATATGCCCCCAGTTCTGAACTCACCCCAACCTCGGGAAAAGACCCTTGCTATCCACTTTATCCATGCCTCTCATGATTTTTATAAACCTCTATAAGGTCACTCTTCAATCTCCTACTCTCCAGTGAAAAAGTTCCCTGCCAAGTTTTATAACTCAAAGTCTCCATTCCTGGCAACATCCTGGTAAAACTTTTCTGAACCCTTTCCAATTTAATAATATGCTTTCTATAGCACGGCAACCAGAACTGCACACAGGCAGACCATAAGACATAGGAGCAGAAATTAGGCCATTCAGCCTATCAAGTCTGCTCTGCTATTCAATCATGGCTGATCAGTTTCTCAACCCCGTTCTCTCGCTTTCTCCCTGTAACCTTTGATCTCCTTGATACTCAAGAATTTATCTATCTCAGTCTTAAATATACTCAATGACCTGGCCGCCACAACCTTCTGTGGCAATGAATTCCACAGATTCACCACGCTCTGGCTGAAGAAGTTTCCCCTTATCTCTGTTCTAAAAGGTCTTCCCTTTACTCTCCTACCAATGGAAACATCTTCTCAACATTCACTCTGTCCAGGCCATTCAGTATTCTGTAAGTTTCAATTAAATTCCCCCTCATCCTTCTAAACTCCATCCAGAATACATCTAGTGCCCTCAAACATTCCACATATGTTTAGCTTTTCATTCCTGGGACCATTCTTGTGAACCTCCTGTGAACACGCTCCAGGATCTGTACATCCTTCCTGAAATATGAGGCCCAAAACTATGCACAATACTCCAAATCTGGTCTGACCAGAGCCTTATAGAGCCTCAGATGTATACCCCTGCTTTTATGTTCAAGTCCTCTCAAAATAAATGCCATCTTTGCAATTACTTTCCGAACTACTGACTCAACCTGTAAGTTTATCTTGAGAGAAACCTGTACTTGAACTCTCAAGTCTTTTGGCACTTCAGACTTCTGAAATTTTTCCCTATTTAGAAAATAGTCCATGCTTCTATGGTACTTACCAAAGTGCATAACCTCACACTTTCCCACATTGTACTCCATCTGCCACTTCGTTGCCCATTCCCTTAACCTGCCCAAATCCTTCTGCAGCCTCTCCGCCTTGTCAATGCTACCTGTCCCTCTATCTTTGAATCATCTGCAAACTTAGCCAGAATGCCCTCAGTTCCTTCATCTAGATCGTTAATGTATAAAGTGAGAAATTGTGGTCCCAACTGAGCCTTGCAGAACATCACTTGTCACTGACTACCACTCTGAGAAGGATCCTTTTATCCCCACTCTCTGCTTTCTGCCAGATAGCCAAGCTTCTATCCATGCCAGCACCTTGCCTCTGACACCATGGGCCTTTATGTTACACAATAGCCTTGTCAAAGTGTGGCACCTTGTGAAAGGCTTTCTTGAATCCAGGAAGATAACATCCATTGGTTCTCCTTGATCTAATCTATTCATTACTTCCTCAAAGAATTCTAACAGGTTTGTCAGACATGACCTCCCCTTAATGAAACCATGCTGACTTTGTCTTATTTTACCATATACTTTCATTTTATTCAAAAATCTCATCCTTCACAATGGATTCCAGGATCTTATCCTCAACTGAGGTTTGGCTAATCGGTCTATAATTTTCCATCTTTTGCCTTACTCCCTTTTTAAACAGGGGTGTCACGTTAATGATTTTCCAGTCCTCTGGGACTGTCCCTGATTCCAGCAATTCCTGCAAGATCACCACTAGTGTCTCCACTATCTCTTCAGCTACATCCCTTAGGATTCTGGGGTGTAGTCCATTTGGTCCAGATAATTTATCCACCTTCAGACCATTCAGTTTTTCTAGCACTTGCATCCCCCCTGACTCTCTTACATTTCTGAGATATTCCTCCTGTCTTTCCCATGAAGACTGACGCAAAGTAATTATTCAGTTCCTCAGCCATTTCCTTGTTCCCACTGCTATCTTTCCAGCATCATTTTCCAGCACCCAAATGCCCACTTCTGCTTCTTTTTTGCCCTTTATATATCTAAAGAAGCTCTTAAAGTCTCCCTTTACATTACTAGCTAGCTTACCCTCATATTTGATCTTCTCCCTCCTTATTTCTTTTATTGTTGCCCTCTGCTGGTCTTTGTAAGCTTCCCAATCCTCTGGTTTCCCACTGCCCTTCGCCACATTATATGCTTTCTCTGACTTCTCTAGTCAGCCATGGTTCCCTCATCCTCTCGGAACCATGCTTCTTTTTCCTCGGGATGAATCTCTGCTGTGTCTCCTGTACTACTCCCAGAAACTTCTGCCATTGCTGTTCCATAGTCTTTTCTGCTAGGCTCCTCTCCCAGTCAGTTCTACCCAGCTTCTCCCTCATGCCTTTGCAGTTGCCTTTATTCAGCTGCAATACCATTACCTCTGATCCTATCTTCTCCCTCTCAAATTGCAGAGTAAATTCAATCATATTATGATCACTGCTCCCTAAGGTTTCCTTCACCTTAACCTCCCAGTCCTCCAGAAGAGGCCTCACCAACATCCACTAGAAGGAGCAGCAGGGTGACTGCATAAATATACATTTCCTCAAAGCCTATACTCATGCATTTTCCTTTTGACTTGGCGAAACTTTAAGTCTCTGATGTCCAAGATTATTTTGTCTTTTTTTTCTGGATCCAAAATGTACATCCTGCAGGCTCAATATTAACTGGTCCATTCCCAAAGTAGGTTCTTTTTCGACGAGGAGGATTGGCCATATATGAGTCATGTAATTAAATAATTACCTCTTCTTATCTATTTTCTGCAATGATGCCATTCACTTTGGTTATAAAATTACAGTTCGGTTCAAAAATACTATTGCTGCCTCGAAACTGTTTTGGGTGTAAACAGAACATATTTTATTTTTAGCAATCTTTAAAAGTAACTTTAATATAGAACAATATAATTACTTCTGTAGTTTCCAGTGTATGGAATGGATTGTAGCAAGATACAATCTTAACTATGTGACCAATTTATTAAGCACATTGGTAATAGTCTTCTTTTGAAGAGTAAAAGAAAACATGTTCTTTCCCATTGGCAAACCAGACAGAGGTTGGGGGGGTGGGGGTGGTTTAGGAATGGAGAAGGCAACTCCAGACCGGAGGGTGACACTGGTGGGTCCTGGAGGCGAGTCCCAGAGTGAAGGCCATCATGAAGAAGTGAGTCTCGGAGAGGAGGCAGTCACAGGGAAGTGAGTCACGAAGTGGAGGCCATCTTGGGAAGTGAGTCCTGGAGCAGAGGCCATTATGGGGAAGTGAGTACCGGAGAGGAGGCTGTCACAGGGAAATGACCCGGTGCAGACGCCATCTTGAGGAAGTGAGTCATGAAGCGGAGGCCATCATGGAGAAGTGAGTCCCACAGCAGAGGCCATTGTGGAGAAGTGAGTCCCGGAGAGGAAGCTGTCACAGGGAAGCGAGTCCTGGAGCAGAGACCATTGTGGGGAAGTGAGTCCATGACTGGAGGCTGTCACAGGGAAGTGAATCCCGGAGCAGAGGCCGTCATAGGGAAGTGAGTCCCACAGCAGAGGCCATCGGGAGAAGTGAGTCTGGGAGCGGACGCCATCTTGGGGAAGTGAGTCTGGGAGTGGATGTCATCGTGAGGAAGTGAGTCTGGGAGCAGACACCATCATGGTGAAGTGAGTCTCGGAGCGGAGGCCATTGTGGGGAAGTGAGTCCTGGAGACCAGGCCGTCACCGTGGGGAAGTGAGTCCGGAAGCAGAGGCCAATGTGGGGAAGTGAATCCCAGAGTGGTGGCCATTGTGAGGAAGACAGTCCTGGAGCAGAGGCTATAGCAGGGAAGTGAATCCCAGAGTGGAGGTCGTCATGGGGAAGTGAGTCCCGGAGCATGGCCTTTCACGGGAAAGTGAGTCCTAGAGCGGAGGCCATCACAAGGAAGTCAGTCCTGTAGCAGAAGCCGTTGTGGGGAAGTGAGTCCTGCAGCGGAGGTTGTCATAGGGAAGTGAGTCTCAGAGCAGAGGCTGTCACAAGAAAGTGAGTCCCGGAGTGGAGGTCATCAGAGGGAAGTCAATCCTGGAGCAGAGGCCATCATGGGGAAGTGCGACCTGGAGTGGAGGCTATCATGGGGAAGTGAGTCCCGGAACGGAGGCCGTCATGGGGAAGTGAGTCCTGGAGTGCAGGCCGTCACAGGGAACTGAGTCCCGGAATGGAAGCACTCACGGGGAAGTGAGTCCTGGAGTGGAGGCCATCATGGGGAAGTGAACTCCAACAATAAAATCTACCTTGGAGCAGCTGAGAGCAGGCTGGTGGCTTGGAACAGAACAGGGATGGTTGTTAGACTGGGGACTGGCACAGGCGGCCAGACCACAAGTGGAAGCCCCTGCACTGAGCTACTTCAATGTAATAATTATTTGTAAATTGTTTTCCTGATTGTAAAGTCTAACCTTTTAATTATGTCTTATTTCTAACTTATTCTCTGAATCACTGAAGTGATACAATCACTTTTTTTTTGTTTCTCTTTTTGTGTCTAAGATTTGTACCCAGATGTTTTGTTCTGAAGATGGTGCCATAAGAGACGACATTGTAAACTATTCTATATTCCTGTATTCCTGTACTTAAGTACACATGACAATAAAGGATATTCTAATTCTAATTCTAGACATCTATGAGGAGCTTCGTCGATAAGCAGCAGAAAAACTATATTTAACAACAATCTGTAATCTCCTGGCCTGGGATATGCCCTGCTTTACCGGTGCCATTAAGCCAGAACTCAAGCTTGGTTCAAACCTGAAGAGTGCAGGAGAGCATGCAAGGAGCAGCACCAGGCATACCTTAAAAAGAAGTACCAATCTGGTGAAGTTACAATACATGATGACTAGCATGTCCAATGATAACAATAAGCAATCTATAACAATTAGATCAGATCTAAACTCTGCAATTGGGCCACATCCAGTTATATATGATAGTGGACAATTAAATTCAGCGGAGGAGGAAGAGGCTCCACAAATCTTTGACAGTGGGAGAGCACAGCATTGCTGTGTTAAAGACAGGGTTGAAATATTTACATGCATCTTCAGCCAGAAGTCCAAATGGATGATCCATCTTGACTTCTTTCAGACTCAAGACAAGTAATCAGTTACCTAACATTCAGTTCCTCAAACCTTTTTTTCTCAGAGTATTCTGATTGTAATCTCCCCAAACAGTTGACAAACCATGTCTGAACCCCTGAGCTGGTATCAGTGGCTGCCCTTGACTGACTGTGATGGGAACCCTGAGTGAAGGTTATACTTTTCGACTTGATGAACGCCTGTTGATAACTCTGACATGTTTCTTTTCTTTGTGGCTGTGCTAAATGGCAGGGAAAGATAGAAGTACCAGAAGCATGGTTACCCTGACTGAGGAGGCAAAGGACAAAAACGCCAGGCAATGCAGAACAGGAATGCTGTGAGCATCCAGGTAGGCTCAGAATGAGTAGGCACTATGATAGTGAGCAACAAGCTCAGAGATACAGCCTGTTCCAATCCATGGGCCATGTACATGTGCCAGAGCACACAGTGTTCTTGCAGGAGCATTATGATGATAATTGCTGCCCAAATTGCAGTGTTAAGTGCAGAAATGTCCTGTACTTGGATCAGAGATGTGCTGTAAGTGTTCTTACAGGCTGGCCTGTGAAAGGTCAATGTCCATGTAGTCTGTCCTAAGATATTGGTACACAGTATCCAACATTGGAGCATGAAGTGGTCTGAATTCGCCAGGTTCCTGCTCTGGCTCTCATGTTATGTCTTGGTAAGATGGTTTTAGCTGGTTTGGAAAGATACAATGTTGAATATTGATGAGGTGAGTTAGGTTGCTAACAAGGTGTTTGCAAGCAACCATCCCACTTAATTGACAACTGCTGCTGCCTAGTGAGAGACTTGCCGTGGCTCTTGGGAAAAGTATAAGAGATGGTGTGTGATTTGCACCTGAAGTTGAAGTGGGCCTCATCAGAAATCTTGTCTGCATGTGCCCCAGATCCCACCACAGCCCTCATCACTCAGAGCCCTACAAAATTACATCCCATGTCCCTGTTGTTCTTATTAAATTTGATTAGTGAAGAACTTGAAAAGCATGCTTGATAAGATGTCTGATTGGGTCTCTTTCTTCCTATCTTCCCCTCAGTCCTGACATCTATTTTTCAAAGTATTTATGTAAATTCATTCAGCTTCAGCTTCAAAACACTTTCACATATTATTACTCCATTATCCAAATGATGTAATGAGCAGTGAGTGCTGACACTGAAGTTCAGGTTCAAATCTAACTGACTGAGTTAAAATTTGCATGTTAAAGTATCTGTATTTCAGCCTTGTAATGACCTGCACAGATTTCTGTACAGTCAACACTAAGTCCTGCTTAAAGCCAGTGATCAGGAACAAAGATTGTTACCTTAAATTACCCACAACTTCTGTGATGAGACTGATAATTCTTTAAAAACGTAACTGCAAACAGGGAATCTAATCTACCTATCATTCATCAAAATTGTGGCATTTTGGTTTTCCTGAACTCTAAATGTCCTTGCTCACACATGAATTATGCACATGCATAAACATTACAAGACAATGAATCAAACCACACTATTGACTATCTTTTAGGATAAGACAAGCAAAGTACGATTTTGATTTTGGTATATTGAGGCACCTTCAGCTACACTGCTCAAAGTCAAATGCTTCAGGGATTAAACACATTTCTGTAATTACCTGAAAAATAGATTATCGCAATATTCCTCAAAAGCAGCCAATATTTATAAACATTCCTAAATAAAATTCAGCTGGCAGTCATTAATGCATTGATAATGAGTTTTTGTATACTAGAATTGGTTTAAATATTAATATTTCTGTTTATTTTCATACTTTAATGTCATTTTCAAGTTGTACTTATATTATCTTTAGGTTTAGAAAACTAAAACATCTGGAAGGCAGAAACAGACCATTCTGTCTATGCCAGTGTTTATAGTCCAGGCAATTATTCTGTCTGTCTAATTACCTCTTAGAGATGGAGATACAATTGGAAAGTGAGGTTTATGGAAAAGCAGAAGTTACTGAATGGTGGGGTAGGCTCAACGGACGAAGTATCCTACTCCTGCTCCCCTTTTTTTATGTTCTTATGTTTGCAACCTGCCCTACTCCTCCATTGCTCTATTCCCTCGGCTTTTTATGTATAAGCCACTATTTAAGCTCATTAATTCTATCTGCTTCAACCCGTCCATGTGACAATGTAGGGAAATAGATGGTGACATCTTGAAAAATCTCCATATTGCAGAGGAGGAAGTGCTGGATGTCTTGAAATGCATAAAGTGGATAAAACCCCAGCACCCAATCAGGTGTACCTTAGAACTCTGTGGGAAGCTAGGGAAGTTATTGCTGGGTCTCTTACTGAAATATTTGTATAATCAATAGTCACAGGTGAGGTGCCAGAAGACTGGAGGTTGGCTAACATGGTGCCACTATTTAAGAAAGGTGGTAAGGACAAGCCAGAGGACTATAGACCAGTGAGCCTGACATCAGTGGTGGGCAAGTTGTTGGAGGGAATCCTGAGGGACAGGATGTACATGTATTTGGAAAGGCAAGGCCCTGATTAGGGATTGTCAAAATGGCTTGGTGCATCGGAAATCATGTCTCACAAACATGATTGAGTTTTTTGAAGAAGTAACAAAGAGGATTGATGAGGGCAGAACAGTAGATGTGATCTATATGGACTTCAGTAAGGCATTTGACAAGGTTCCCCATGGGAGACTGGTTAGCAAGATTAGATCTCATGGAATACAGGGAGAACTAGCCATTTGGATACAGAACTGGCTCAAACATAGAAGACAGAAGGTGGAGGTGGAGGGTTGTTTTTCAGACTGGAGGCCTGTGACCAGTGGAGTGCCACTAGGATCGGTGCTGGGTCCACTACTTTTCATCATTTCTATAGATGATTTAGATGTGAGCATAAGAGGTGTGCATAAAAGGTATATTTAGTAATAGTATAGTTGGTGCAGATGACACTAAAATTGGATGTGTAGTGGACAGTGAAGAAGGTTACCTCAGATTACAACAGGATCCTAATCAGATGGACCAATGGGCTGAGAAGTGACAGATGGAATTTAATTCAGATAAATGTGAGGTGCTGCATTTTGGGAAAGCAAATTTTAGCAGGACTTATACACTTAATGTAAGGTCCTAGGGAGTGTTGCTGAACAAAGAGACCTTGGAGTGCAGGTTAATAGCTCCTTGAAAATGGAGTCGCAGGTAGATAGGATAGTGAAGAAGGAGTATTTTGCATCAGTGTTTACTGTGGAGAAGGACATAGAAGACATAGAATGTAGAGAAATAGATGGTGACATCTTGAAAAATGTCACCCATTTCAAAGGAGAAGGTGCTAGATGTCTTAAAATGCATAAAGGTGGATAAATCCCCAGGACCTGATCAGGTGTGTACCCTAGAACTCTGTGGGAAGCTAGAGAAGTGATTGTATCATCAATAGTCACAGGTGAGGTGCCAGAAGACTGGAGGTTGGCTAACATGGTGCCATTGTTTAAGTAGGTTGGTAAAGAAAAGCCAGGGTACAATAGACCAATTAACTTGATATTGGTGATGGACTAGTTATTTGAAGGAATCCTGAGGTACAGGATTTACATGCATTTGGGAAAGGCAAGGACTGATTAGGGATAGTCAACATGGTTTTGTGTGAAGGAAATCATGTCTCAAAAACTTGATTGAGTTTTTTGAAGAGGTATCCAAGAGGATTGTTGAGGGCAAAGCGGTGGATGTGATTTATGGACTTCAGTAAGGCACTCGACAAGGTTCCTCATGGTAGGCTGGTTAACAAGGTTAGATCATATGGAACACAGGGAGAACTAGCCACTTGGATACAGAACTGGCTCGATGGTAGAGTCAGAGGGTGGTTGCGGAGGGTTGCTTTTCAGACTGGAAGCCTGTGACCAGTGGAGTGCCATAAGGATCGGTGCTGGGTCCACTGCTTTTCATCATTTTTATAAATGATTTGAATGTGAACATATGAAGCATGGTTGGTAAGTTTGCAGATGACACACCAAAATTGGAGGTATAGTTGTTAGCAAAAAAAGTTACCTCAGAGTGCAATGGGATCTTGATCAGATGGGCCAATAGGCTGAGGAATGGCAGCTGGACTTTAATTTAGATAAAAGTGGGGTGCTGTGTTTTAGAAAAGCAAATCCAGGTAGGATTTATACATTTCATGGTAAGGTCCTGGAGCGTGTTGCTGAACAAAGAGACCTTGGAGTGCAGGTTCATAGTACCTTGAATGTGAAGTCGCAGAGAGATAGGATAGTAAAGAAGGCATTTGGTATGCCTTCTTTATTGGTCAGAGTACTGAGTATAGGAATTGGGAGTTCAAACTGCTGTACAGGACATTGGTTAGGCCACTTTTGGAACATTGTGTGCAATTCTGGTCTCTCTCCTATTTGAAAGATGTGAAACTTGAAAGGGTTCAGAAAAGATTTACAAGGATGTTGCCAGGGTTAGAGGGTTTGAGTTATAGCAAGAGGCTGAATAGGCTGCAGCTGTATTTCCTGGAGTATCGAAGGCTGAGGGGTGACGTTATAGAGGTTTATACAATCATGAGGGACATGCATACAGTAATAGACAAGGTCTTTTCCCTGGGGTGGGGGAGTCCAGACCTAGAGGGTATAGGTTTAGGGTGAGAGGGAAAAAATTTAAAAGGGACCCGAGGGGCACATTGTCACACTGAGGGTGGCATGTGTATGGAATGAGCTGCCAGAGGAAGTGGTGGAGACTGGTACAATCACAACATTTAAAAGGCGTCTGGATGAGTATATGAATAGGAACACTTTAAAGGGATATGGGCTGAGTGCATTGCAAATGGGATTAGATTAATTTCGGATATCTGGTTGGCATAGACAAGTTGGACTAAAGGGTCTGTTTCCATGTGTACAGCTTTATGACTCTAAATGTCTTCAAGGTATATCCTAACAGTATAATGAACTTTCTAACAATGCTTACACATTCACTGTAAAGCTCTAAATGGAACTCCAAGCCAGAAACTCCAATCTTCAATCACATCACCCCTTGGGAATGTTTGCCTAGCTTCGAAAGGTGATGCCTCATTAGGGAGATCTGAATTGACCATCCCCTCCAGCTCGTCCATTTTCATTTTCCTCCAGGGCAAGAAAAGAGGTCCTCTTCTTCTCTGAAGGGAAGAATAAGCTGTCCCATCAGACCTGAGTGGCCTGAGTTAAGATTACACATATAATCAGTGTCTCGAATAGGCACTAGCGCAGTAGGATCCAGAGGATGAATGATTCCTGTGCTCCATAGTGGTAAATGCCTCCATCTAACTACTGTGACATCAGACCTAGAGTGCCTAAGCACAGTCTAATTCTGCTACTGCACAGCCATGTCACACAGGCATGCTAACCTCACCATCACATCTGTGATATGCTCCAAACTGCAGCTCATACCAATCTTATGCTGACAATCTTTCAATTCTTCCTGGGCATGCTCTTGTCCTCACTTAATGGGGAGGGCTCACCAGGAACCACTGTCTTAGTGCTGGGGATGTTGGCTTTAGATAGGACACTGATATTGCAATTAGATTTTCATGATTTGCAGAGGGATCTTTGATGATGTTTTTCCAAACATTGAAGTGCCTGCTGTCATTATCCATGCCTCTGATACTGATATGGAGGTTGATAGCACTGCAAACCTGTACACCAGACTTGGTGCAGGATTTAAGATAGTGGTTATCAAACACCCCTATCTTAGACAACCAAAAGAGGCATTGGCTCACAGGAAGCAGTGCTGGATTTCATCACTGATATGTGCTCTCAGTGAGAGCAGGGTCACACGTGTTAATCCATAGTATCCAATAGCTCACAACAGACCTTGATAGTCAGGGGACAGTGTGGCATGACAGGAGCTGGCTGGCACAGTACTTTTGTCTTCAGAATGTTTGGTCTAAGGCCCATTCTTTCACGACCTCTGTTAATGCATCAGTGATGGTCTGGGGCTTCACCCTCAGAGGAAACCTCCCTCTCATCCTTCTCTAAGACACCCCCACTTTGTCAAGTCAGCTTGCAGATGGCACAGCAACCAACAATGTGAGATACCCTGCCTGGGGTGTACTGCATTGCACTGCCTGACCAATGCAGGCATTCTGATCTTTTGGAGGCCTTTGGTCTGTCCTATAATGTCCCATGTGGAAGCATGCACAGTGTTATACCTCTCCTCGATAGCAGTGGGTGGATCCTTGATGGTTGATATGAGGCAGGGCTTGAGAGCATAACACTTGTCACTAACCAACCATCTTGCATGTGTTGAGACAGGGGAGGCGCGCTAAAAGATGCAGACAGATGCAGATATCTGTGTGTGTTCCAGAATATGGGCATTGTGCCAACTCCCTGGATAACATGCTCAGACCTGCTTTAGCTGCTGAGGTGGAGACAGACGGTTTGTGCCTTCATAGAGTGGAGATCTTTCCTATTCATGAAGGTGGCTGGTTGATGCTAGGCTGCTCTGATAGCTATGTGGGTATAGCTGATTGCACCCTGCAGTTGTGGAAATTCTGCCCTGGCAGCAAGACTGCCTGCTCTGGCTGCCTGACTCCCAGCATCCTCTGGGAAATTAGGTAACCTGTACCATCAGTGACCTCCTGGATACATTTATGAGTGGATGCCTGTGATAGATTCTGCAGAGGTCCCCAATGACTCCCTAAAATGATCCACTCACACCGCAATTGAGGGCCACTATCACCTTGAAGGAAACTGAAATGGGATTCCCTCCGAGTCTTTGAAGATGTATGTACTCATCGAACAGCCAGAAGATGTGGGACACAATTCCTGGGACATCCTGAGATGGTTCAACATTAACAGTCTGTCTTTTGCACATAGTTACATTGAACCCTGTCGACTCAGTTTCAGGCCAATGTTTACCATCTGTGCAGAGTGTCTTGAGCAGGCTGTGGGCTGATTGACAGTCACCGTAAGCTCCTGTCGCTGCTTCTCTTGCTACTGGCACAATCAACATCTGTAAGAAGCACAGCGACCAGAAAATGTCAAGTTGACCCGTGTCTTCTTGATGTCACGTTCAGGAGATCCATGGAGACAGTAATGTCGTGCAAATAGTCATGCTTTGGTTATGATTTGGAGGTATGTGTTGGACTGAAGTGTACAAAGTTAAAAATCACACAACATCAGGTTATAGTCCAACAGGTTGATTTGGAAGCACCAGCTTTCGGATCACTGCTCCTTCATCAGGTGCTTTAGTAAGACTTGCCAGACTCTGTCAGCTTGCCCCATCATGCCGACAGAGTCTATTAGCTTGTGACATTTCTCATCCTCTCCTATCACCTGTGTTGTATGGGAAACAACATTCTGTGTGGCTTCAAAGGAGAGCTCCTCATGATCAGGAGCAAGTGAGGACTGCTGATGCTGGAGATCAGTTCGAAAAGAGTGGCACTGGAAAAGCACAGCAGGTCAGGCAGCATTTGAGGAGCAGGAGAGTCCATAATTCGGGCGTTCCTAATGAAGGGCTTATGCCCGAAACGTCAACTCTCCTGCTCTTCAGATGCTACCTGACCTGCTGTGCTTTCCCAGCTCCACACTTCTCAAGTTACTCATGAGCAATAAGACATGTGCATGCCAGCAGTACACATTGCCTGAGATAGTGAAATCAGTTAGAGCACCTTCCCGTACAAAACAATCAGCTTTGCTTCAGGGAAGTTAAAGCAGTGCCTTCTAATGTGGCCCTGACATAACAGAGCTGCTGGCAATTGCTCTGCAATCCCCTTTAAACCCCAGCCTGTGCCACCTTTCCCCTTGTGCAGTCAGGATGCCAAAATGCACTGTGCGTGAGATGGTTTGTTTGCAAAATAGGGAAGCTTCTAGATTTCAGATGCCTCCCTTGCTGCATTGCTTACTGCATACCTGCGAGATCATGAGGTGAAAATGTACTTTAGATCCATAATTTCAAGCAATCTTGTTGGAATGTGATTATATGCGTAATGTTGATAATTTGGATTAATCAACCTGTTTGAACACGTATGACATATTAGATTACTTATAGTGTGGAAACAGGCCCTTCGGCCCAACAAGTCCACACCGCCCTGCCGAAGAGCAACCCACCCATACCCCTGCATTTACCCCTTACCTAACACTGCGGGCAATTTAGCATGGCCAATTCACCTGACCTGCACATCTTTGGACTGTGGGAGGAAACCGGAGCACCCGGAGGAAACCCACACAGACACGGGGAGAACGTGCAAACTCCAGACAGTCAGTCACCTGAGGCGGGAATTGAACCCTGGTCTCTGGCGCTGTGAGGCAGCAGTGCTAACCACTGTGCCACTGTGCCGCCCACAGGGACAGCTGGGATTTGAAGCTGGGCTTTCTGTTCACTTCTTCCTTTTTCTTTTAATACCAGTTTAATACCACTTTCTGCTCAAATAAACTACTTGCACAACTGCTGCAACCTCTCCCACTACTGCTCATGTCATGTGCGCATTTTCCTTTACACTCATCATTTTTGCATTCTCAGTCTGTCAGGATTTTAGAGCTTTTCCCGTTGGAATCTGCTGCACCTATAAAATTCTCCACCTCTCAACACAACCCCCGATGTGCACAATCCCTGCATGTCTCCATTTATCTGTCCAATACTCATTAGCTCCCACCTCTTAATCTACAGGATAGAACAAGTCCCACAATACAATGGAGAAAAGTAACAAGACAATGGGAGGAGTTCTATGCATCATTGCCATCATCAAAGCAGATCAGCACACCCTGGAGAGAGCTGGAAGCATTGGTCAGGTTAGATTGGAAGCATTCCAATGTAGGGTGTCTGCACATTTCTTGTAACCCTGCAGCCACTTCAGTAAACATGCAGTCAGCTTCATCGTTTCAAGATGCCTTCTCAGCACTGGAAAGTGTTTGTGCCCAGTCGTGATCTTCCAACCTCATTCTTGTAACTGCTCCCTTTTCACTCATTTTTTATGATAGCTGGAAATCTTATACTTTCAAAAAACTTAAGACCACAAACATCTCCTGGAAATCCACAATGAAGTTTTCAGTCTTTCCTAAGTACTCAGCTCAGGCGCAAGCACTCTATATGCATTGCATAATCAGACAGAGGAATTTGCATATGAAGAGGTACAAGTGAACAAGTAGATAACAGCATGTCCTTTTGGGAAGTTCATTCCAGGAAAACCATATTATCAGCTAGGGTGAAAATGTACTTTAGATATGATGACATATTATACTATAATATTGCAGACTCCCCAGACCTGTTGAGCCACCTAAACTTCTGTATCAATTCTCCATAACCATCCTAGTACAAAGATATGTCTACATCAACATACAAATCTAGAGCAGAAGTAGACCATTCACACCCCCAGCCCCCTCCACCATTCAATAAGATCTTTGCTGATGTGTTAGTGTATCAAATCCTACATTCCCACCTACTTCCAATAATCCTTGATTCCCTTGCTTAACAAGTACCTCTGTATCTTTGCTTTAACAATATTGAATGAAGCTGCCTCTATCGCCTTTTACAGCAAAGAATTCAAAAGTCGGACAATTCATTGAGAGAAGCATGTCCTCCTCATCACTCATCTAAAAGAGCAATTGCCAATCTTAAGACAGTGCCCCCTATTTCTGGACTGACCCACAAGATGAAGTATCTTTTTTACTCCACCTGATCATTACCAATTACAAGAAAAGATCATATAAGATGAAGGAGCAAATGTTGGTCATTCATCCTATCGAGTCATCTCCACCATTCATTAAGATCATGTTTGATCTGATAATCCTCAACTTCTCTTTCCTGCCTTTTCCCCAAAATCTTCGATTCCCTTTCTGATTAAAGATGTGTACATCTCAGTCTTAAACACATTTCACAACCAGACTTGTCAGCTCTCTTTATTAAAGAATTCCACAGATTCACTATTCTCTAAGAGAAGAAATTCCTCCTCATCACTGTCTTAAATGAGATTACTCTGAGGTTACTCTGAGATTATTTATGCCCTCTGGTTCTATATTCTCCAACAAAGGTAAGCAACCTCTTGAATCTACCCTGTCAAGTTCCCTAAGAAGCTTGTGCATTTTAATAAGGTCACCTGTCATTCTTCTTAAACTCCTATGAGTACAGGCCCAACCTATTCAATCTTTCCTCATCAGAAAATCACTTCATGCCTGGGATCAACTGAGTGAACTTTCTCTGGCCACACCACAATGCTTCCAATATCTTTTCTTCAATAAGGGAATCAGAACTGTTTACAATGTGTTAAGTATGATATAACCAGTGCCTTGCATTCAGGAACTTACGAATTTCATGACAGTACCAACTTCTCTCCTCACCTGAGGCATAGTGATCCTCAGGTTAAACCACCATCAATCATCTCTCTGTAATGAGAGGGCAGTGTTATGGTCTGGTAAAACTATGGTGAGTTCACCATTACCTTTATATTTCAATGAAGGCAACCCCCACTCTTCTAAACTCTTGTGAAAACAAGCCTACTCTGTCCACCTATCCTTATAGGACAACCCATTCATGCTAGATATCTAGTAAGCCTTTTGTGAAACACTTCCAATATATTTACATCCTTCCATGAATAAGGAAACCAAAGCTGCATAGAGAAACATTGAAATATAAAATATAGTAGCTGGAGTAGGCCATTTGACCCCTTGAACTTGCTTGATTAAATATCATCATGGCTGATCATTTAGCTCACCTAATCTGGCATCCCCTCGCCGTATCCCTTGATTCCCTTTATCTACAGGAGTTATTATCTGCCTTCTTCATGAAACACATAATGTTCTGGCCTCAACCATTTCTGTGGTAGTGAATTCCACGGGTTAACCGTTACATGGGTGAAGACATTTTTCCTCATCACAGTCCTAAAATCTTTACTCCTTGTCTGTAAACTATGTCCTCTGATTCCAGATTCATCCACAATCAAGAACATCTAACCTGTCTAGTCCTGTTAGGATTTTTTAGGCACATAATATTCTAGATATAGACTCACGAACGCTCTTGGTTACTAAAGCATAATCCTTGCATTTAAGTTCAATTCCTCTTGCGATAATGCATATCAATCCATTAGTCTTCCTGATTACATAACTTTACCTTTAGTTTTATATTTCAATCAAGACAACCTGCATGCTAACCCCTTGTACACATATATTGGAGCACCTAAATTCCACATCCATGAATGAATAAAAAAATTGTTCTGCACTTTGAATCGTTGAGTTGTTCTTCTTTTCAGTAATTCTCTGCTTTTTCCTCCTTCTTGCTAAAGTGGTCTAAAGTGAACTATTTCACATTTCCTCACTTTGCCTGAGCTTTGTCCATTCTTTCAATCCATGTATATCAGTCTGCAACCTCCTGATGTCTTCTTTGCAATGTACTTTCCTACTTAATTTGGAGTCATTTGCAAATTTAGTTACCAGGCCATTGCTCCCTATCTAATTCATTGATGCAAACTGTAAGACGTTGAGACCCAGCACTGATTCCTGCAGAACTCCACTTGTCACATCCTGCCAATCAAAGAAAGACCCACCTTTGCATACTCTCTTTTCCTATCAGACTAATGTGTTTCCCCTATTCACAGGATTTTATTTTCCACAATAACCTTTGATGTCGCATTTTATCAGATGTCTTCTGAAAATCCAAGTACAATCTGTCTACATGCTATACTGCATCTACAATGTGTGATACTTATTCAAAGTACTCTAAGCAATTAATTAAATATGATTCCCTTTTGACAAAACTAGGTTGACTCTTCCTGATTACTGCGAGTTTTTCTCAGTGAACAGCTATTATCTCTTCTAACAGATTGATTCTAACAGCAAATGGATTTTAACAGCTAACTGGCCTACAGTTTTCTGTGCTTTTGCCTCCTACTTTCCAGTCTGATGGAATTTTTCCTAAATCAAGGAAATTTTGGAAAGTTAACACCAAAGTAGCTCTTAGTTTATTAGTCACCTCCATTAAGAAATTAGAATAAGATCCATCTGGACTTATCATCTTGTAGCTCCACCATTTTGTTCAACACCACTTCCATCATCCCTGTGATTTCATGAAGTTCCTCTTCACAGGCTCCCTACAGTGTGAAAACAGGCCATTCAGCCTAACAAGTCCACACCAACCCTCTGAACAGCATTCCACCCAGACCCATCCCACTATAACCCTACATTTCCCAAGGCTAATGCACCTAACCTAGACATCTCTGAACACTGGGCAACTTATCATGGCCAATCCACCTAACTTGCACATCTTTGGACTGTGGGAGGAAACCAGAGCATGCAGCTGCAACTGAAACAGACAAGGTGAGACTGTGCAAACTCCACACAGACAGTTGCTCTTGGCTGGAATTGATCCCAAATCTTTGGTGCTGTAAGGCAGCAGTGCTAATCCCTGAGCCACTATGCCACCCTCTCTCTTACTTCCACTTCCTGATTTGCAGCTATTATTGGTATGTATTTTATATCTTTTATAGTGAAGAAGAGCAACTTTGATCTCGTTAATTAAGGATGGTTATAAAGACATTGGCAGTAGTTCAGAAGAGGCTTTTTGGATTTCTACAGAATGAGTGGGCTGTTGTATGAGTTTAGGTTGTACAGGCCGTGTCTGTTTTCACTGGAATCTAGAAGAATGAGGGATGACTTGATTAAGTGTATAACATCTTGAATGGTCTTGACAAAACAAATGAGAAAAGGATCTTTCCTCTTGTAAGCCAATCTATAACTACCAGACACTATTTTAAAATTAGGTTTTCACCCTTTTAGGACAGAGACGAGAAGAATGTTTTCTTTCTCAAAGGTTTTGTGACTTCAGAACTTTATGCCTCAGAAGTCGATGATGGCAGGTTCATTAAATACTTTCAAGGTGGAGGTGGATAGATTCTTCTTAGGCAAGATATTCAAAGATGTTCGGAGGTAGATGGGAATTGGAATTTAAAACACTAACAGATCATCTGCAGTTTAGTTGAATGGCGACTGGAGCTGAATGGTCTACCTTTGCTTCTATTTTGCAAGTTTTCATATCCATATATTTATACAGTTCATCTACTATTTCCTAATTATCCATTACAAATACCTCATTCTCACTCTTGAGAGGATGAACATTCACTTAACCTTTTTTTAGAATACCTGTTGAAATTCTCATTATTTATCTTTAAATTTCAAGCTAGCTTCCTGTTATACTTAAACTTTTTCCTCCTGGTTAACCCTTTAGTCAGTCTCTGCCGTTCCTTACATTCTGACCTTCCAATCACCTTTGCACAGTTATTTGTTTTTTTTTCCTTTAGTTTGATGCATTCCCTAACAATTTTTATTTAGTCATAGATGGTTAAGTAAAGCATCAATGGTGATGAAAGAAAGGTTGTTGAATGTGACAAAGCAGCAAATACCCTTGGGGACAGGTAGTGGTCAAGGGGCTTGTCTCTGAAATATTTGCACCAGTGATGCAGCTAGCATCAGAAGCATGCGATTAATTTCCCAATTTGCAATTTTTATCATGTCTTCTTCACTTGTTTTGGGTGGGCAGGCTTAAGCCTAACTTTAATGTTTACATATGTCTATGCTACTTACCAGTCATTGTAGACTATAATTTAAAATAGAACATAGCACCAGATATAGCACATATTTTACATGTTATATTATGTGTCAGGTATGGCTCTAACCACCAGAGAGTTTGTCCCGATTCCCATTGATTCCAATTTTGCCAGGGGTCCTTGATGCCACATTCAGTCAAATGCAGCCTTGATATCAAGGGCTGTCACTCTCATGTCACCTCTTGAATTCAGCTCCTTTGTCCATGTTTGGACCAAGACTGTAGTGGAACCCAAACAGGACATCACTGAGTAGGTTATTGTTGAGCAGATGCTGCTTGATAGCATTGTTGATGACATCTGTCATCACTTTACTGATGGTTGAGAGTGGACAGATGGGATGATAATTGGTCGACAAGGATATGTCCTGCTTTTTATGTACAAGACATACTTGGGCAACTTTCCACATTTTTAGTTAAATGTCCATGTTGTAATTGTACTGGAACAGCTTGGCAAGGGAGCAGCAAGTTATAGAGCACAAGTCTTTTGTATCATTGCCGGAATGTTGTGAGGGCCTGTACCCTTTGCAATATCCCATGTCTCCAACTATTTCTTGATACCACATGGAGTGAATCGAATTGACTGAAAACTGGTATCTGTAATACTGGGGAACATTGGAGGAGGCTGAGATGGATCATCTACTTGGCATTTCTGACTGAAGATTGCTCCAAAAGCTTCAGCCTTGCCTTTTGCACAAATGTTGCAAAATGTTTGCATTTATTTTATGGCATAACAGCCATGAGCCTTCAATATTAAAAAAAGATTAAAATCTCCTGGATGAGCTTCATTGAAAAGCTAAGTCTAATATATATACTGTACACCATGGACTATTTTGTTTAAATGATATCCTGGAAAGGTAATCATTTCAGACACTTGAAAGTTTATATCTAAGAAACATACTCTGTAAAATGCAATTATTGAAAATGTTGTTGATTGTGAGTTCAAACCAAACACAGAGAAAATAAGCATTCATGTGATCCCATTAGATAAGCAATTTGAAAAGTCTCCCATGCAGATGTGGCTGGTGTACTTTTGTTCCTTTACAGGAATGGTCAGAATTGGACTTGTGCAGAAAGAAAAGAACAAGTATTTCTGCAGTGTCTTGATATTATGCCAGAAATTGCCCCTTCACAACAAGCTGAAACAATTATTTGATGCTATTAGAAATAAGAATAGGTATAGCCTCCTACTCACTGTGTTAAAGGCTAGAATTTTATTTTATCCCTAAATAATTCCTTACAGTTTGTCTAGCAGATTATGAAATGGCATTTTATATCCCCATATACATTACAGACATTCCAAGTCTACTTCGTAATAGTTAACTTTTGAAATATATTAAATCATTTCTGTTAATGATTCATTTAAGGATATAATGTTTGAAAGCTGCAAAGGTATAATGAGTATTTAATATTACACAGTGTAGACTTTAGTCTGTATGGTTGCTCCTCTCATGTCTTTCTTCTTCCCATGACACTTCTATTGTTTATCAACTTTGGGACCTGCTGATGCCAATCTCACCAGAGTATATTTCCTTCCTCTGCACACTTTTCTCTGAATAATGCTGAGGTCACTAATGGTGCTGAAAAGTGTTTAAATATATATATATATATTATACTCACGGAGGATGACTGAACTCTGATTAAACTGCTATTTCCCACCCACAAGATACAGTCACTGCTATCATTTGGAAGGGGAATAATCTCTGCAATGACCTTATGTTTGCAAGATGCTTTCATTAATATTTTTTGTTGCACATGGCAACTTATATATTTGTAAACTTGCTCAAAAATTGCATGCATTCATGTAGAACTCTGAGCTCAAAAACTGCATGAATTTATGTAAAACTCGGTTATCTCACTTTTTAGATTAGAATCAATCTAAACATCATGGCATAGACAGAGAACACAGGGGGCCAACACCTACAACATATTGTCTAGCTATCACCATTGTTAACAGCTAACCCGAGAATGCAACTTTTAAAAAAAAGGTTTTGTGATTTACACATGAAAGTGAAACTATCACTGTATTCTAACAGATGAAAGGCTTAACAATCAATTTTTCAATGTATAATTTCAGTTACATCACACTGTAAATTTTTGCTGTAAATTCTGTGTTAGGATTGAGCCCTCCACTGTCACCTGATGAAGGGGCGTCGCTTCGAAAGTTAGTGTGCTTCCAATTAAACCTGTTGGACTATAACCTGGTGCTGTGTGATTTTTAATTTTGTATACATGTACACATTGCTAAAACGTTTCTCCTTGTCCTTCTATTTTTTTTAAAAAAAGAATGAAGAGTGAGACCTTAGCAGCTGGGAAGAAAAGGCAATCCCAAAGGTAAAACTTCTGAACTTCAGTTCCATTTTCGGCTGTTAAAGACGTGTTCGCACCATTCCATCATTTTCAAACATGACTTATTTTCACCATTCTCGCTGCTATTCTGAGCTCTCACCCTGCCCTAGGGCTAACAAGGGATGACTGATGCCTGGCTGCTAAGTCTCGTTCATCCAGTGAATGTGTGTACGTGGGATGCCATACCAGAGGAGGGTGCTCTGTCTGCCCAGAGGACTGTAGGACCCAGTGAGTGTCAGTCTCACCTGGATTCTCTCTCTCCTCCCAGTGAATTGACGTCAGGCTAAGTGCTAGCTTCAGGCTGACACAGGCAGACAGAGACAGGGAGAGGGAGGTACAGATCCAGAGACAGGGGCTGGGCTGCCTAGACTCAGTGCTAACTGCTGCCTGCGCTGCTGTGTGCTCAACAAGGAATATCGCCCAGAGGGAAGCCGCTGAACCATGTTATGTTCCCTGCTGCCGGGCGCCGTCCACCTCCTGATCCTTTTAAGTTTGGGCAGCGAGTCCCTGTCCAGGGAAGGTAAGAGCCACAGGGAGAAAGAGAGAACAACTTTGAAAGCGCTGGCTGCTGCTCCCGCCTCTCCGCTTCCGAGACACCTCCTTGAGTGAACTTTTCAGGACAAGGGATCTGGAGGCAAGGGCAGTAGGTGGGGAGGAGCGAGATTCCCAAGTGCAGGAATGTTTGGCACTGGGAACTATTGTGTTCCGGGGACTTAAAGTCACTTTGGGCTGTCAACCTCTTTCTCTTTCACCCGGAGAGCTGGGGCGAGTATTCTGACTATCGGAGTAAATCAGTTAACATTGAGTGCCTGTCTAGTGCTTCATGCCTTTTCCCGGGGACTTTAACCTGTAAGAAACTCTGTAAGCAACGAGTTGAGTTACGGGCTGTTTCTTTTGCCAAGAGTAGGTCATAAAGTTTGCGTTTTCTCTAAACAAGCGCAGATTATTCTCCATTACTGGTCGCAGGCGTTTCCTTCTTGGTCTTTTATCGCAATTTATATATAATTCTGATTGCATAATTGCGTGCAGTGTTACTTAAAGCACAGCTCAAAAAAAGGGAGGTGTGTGTCTGATGCGTTAGGGATCTCAAGGTTCAACCATGGATTATTGCAGGTAAAGTTTGTGCAATGCCAATGTACGACAATGCAAAAAATCCTGCCTTCTGTGAGCTGAAGCAGCATATGTGAATTGTTTTGCCTGTGTTTGTAACCGTGCACAACATAATCTTGATTCACATTTCACATGCTGTAGTATTCTACAAAAGGGGCGAATTTGCACTCTGAAACCATCTGTACTTTTTTAAAAAAAACATTAGTTGAAGGGCTAAATGCCCTCTGGAAGTAGACATATCACATCTGTTGTAACGGCTCTATGATGCTGAGTTCTGCTAAGTGTAACCTAAATGTCCATTGATATCTCCTCAGCATGATTAATATTTCTTGCACTGGTAGTTCACTATCGAAGCTTTAAGTGAGGAAGTTGTGAGCATACTGCTTCAGGAACAAATAATTGATTGTAACGAAACAGAAGTTGCTGGAAAAGCTCAGCAGGTTTGGCAGCATCTGTGCAGAGACATCAGTTATTTATCAGGTCTGGTGACCCTTCCTTAGAATTGATTTCATTTAAAAACTGAATAAAATTGTTGTGTTCTTTGAGTCTTGTTTTAAGTCCCACTGCTGAGTGACATTTTTTAGGGTACTAGTTAGCTTGAAAGTTTTAACTAACTCAACTTAGACGATTAAAGGAAGGAGCTGTTTCTAATAAATTAAAATAAGGTTGGTGCTAGAAATCCAAAGTAGCTGCAGAAAGTATAGGAAATGCTTAATAGATCAGGCAGCCACTGCCAACGTTCGTGAAATGTCAACTTTGTTTCTCCACAGATGCTGCTGGTTCTTTTGGGCTTTTTTTTTATTATAACAGTTCCTTAATGCACCAATCTTTTGTTCAGCATTTAAGGGAGTGCCATTTCCAAGGAAATGCAAGAATAAGCTGGTGATTTTGAGTTGCCACATAACAGTGAACTGCTCATTGCTTGAAAACAAAATTGTAAAGGCAGTATTTAGGTTGCAATGGAAAGGAACTTGACATTGTGATTGTTCATAATTTTACTTGAGCATTTAGTGTTAAAATCTATTTAGTTTGCTGGTTAATTCAGTGGTTGAAAAATAACTCAAACAAATACAAATTTACTTTTATATACATGCCCATCCATTTCCTTCTGCCTGCTCAGAATAAAATCAAGCTTGAAATATGAGGGCATGTCCAGATTAATCTTGTATTCCTCTGATGATGGGATATTAAAGAGTAATCTATTTGAAATGTTAATAATGTCTAAAGGATTTGATAGGGTGGAGAGATTCTTGTCTCTTGTAGAGAAGGCAAAAATAACATGGGGGCATTAAACCTAGGGCTGTCCAGGCTGTTCAGAAATAATGTCAGCTGAATTAAAGTGTGAGTTCAGTGCCACAAATGTTGAATTATGCTAATTTTGTATGGTCTAAATAAATTGTAAAGGTGTCCAAATTAATTGAATTTATGAGCTGTACTTTCAACAAAAGTCTTTCATCCTGTCAACTTGATGTGATTAAACATACTTCATAGAAAAATGATCAGTGTACCACCACTTTAGCACCAATGATATTATTAGTTAATGTCAATATTTGATTGGCATTTTCTGTGCACTGAAGCTATTTCAATCCAAAGTCAGACCAAGTTTAATACATTACTGCAGTAATTTTCCCTCCTGAATAAATGTAAGTTCATGAAATGAACTAATATAGTCCCACCAAATTTCCCTTCATTTGTTGTATTTTCCCCCCAGATAGAACAGAGTACTCTTGATATTTTAAAAAATGCTAATTGCTGTGACATTGTCAGAGGGGTGATGAGTTTAGACATTGGCAAGGTCATGTATGGCAGTATATGATTAACTCTGTTCTCTTTAGAAGATCCTCACAAATTAAGTGCAAACAAACTAAGCAGATTTTTAAAAATCCCGCTTTCATCATAGATTTAATGGATTTCCAGCTTTTCAGACATTTGATCTCAAAGGATGAATTTACTTGTAATATATTTACATTCAGTTGCATTGTGTGCTTCCCTATAGCAACTCCCTGCAAGGTGTCTTCAGTTGGCAGTGAGATGGTAGAATTTTTGATGCTTGAACTAAACAGTTAGAGCACTTGTGAAATGGATCTTGCTTTATGGTTGCTTCAGACATGTTTTCTCTATTTAGTGAGAGTACTAAAACGCAAAATATGCCCTCTCAGATAGCCTTCTTTTCCATTGCATGCTACATGTACAGAGTCTGTGTAATTTCAAGGTCATTTTTATATCACGTAGAACATAGAAAATGGGGACAGGCGTAGGCCATTCAGCCCTTCAAGCCAGCTCTTGTTTAGTATGATCATGTCTGATCATCTAACTGAGTAATCTCTTCCTTTTCGTACCCTTTGATCATTTTAACCCTAAGAACTGTATCTAACCCCTTCTTAAACGCAGGTAATGTTTTGACTGCAACTGCTTCCTTTAACAGAAGATTCCACAGGCTCGCCACTCTCACTGGGTGGTGAAATATCCCCTTATCTCAGATTTAAATGAACTACCCCATATCCTTAAACTGATGCCCTGCTCCGAATACTCTTGATTTTTTAAAAAAATGCTGATTGCTGTGACATTGTCAGAGGGGTGATGATTTCAGGCATTAGCAAGGCCATATATGGCAGTTAATGATTAACTCTGCCTCTTTGGAAAATCCTCACCGATTAAGTGCCAACAAATCTTGGGGACATTCTACATTTACCCATTCTAGTTTGAATTTTATAGGTTTCTGAGATCCCCTGCCCCCACTCATTCTTCTACGTTTTTGTGAATATAGACGGTGGCACAGTGGTTAGCACTGCCTCGCAGCACCAGAGACCCGGGTTCAATTCCCACCTCAGGCGACTCTCTGTGTAGAGTTTGTCTGCGTGGGTTTCCTCCGGTTTCTTCCCACAATCCAAAAGTGTGCAGATTAGGTGAATTGGCCATGCTAAATTGCCCGTAGTCTTAGGTGAAGGGGTAAATGTAGGGGAATGGGTCGGTGTGGACTTGTTGGGCCAAAGGGCCTGTTTCCACACTAAGTAATCTAATCTAATCTAATCTAATCTAGACCTAACTGATCCAGTTTCTGTTCATGCGTAAGTCATGCCATCAGAGGAATCAGTCTGGCAAATCTTTGCTGCAGTCACTCCCATTGAAAGATAAGGAGACCAAAACTGCTCGCAGTACACCAAGTGTCATTTCACCAATACCCTGTACAGTTGTAGAAGAATGCCTTTGCTCCTGTACTGAAATCCTCTCACTATGATGGCCAATATAGTATTTGCCTTCTTCTCCACTTGCTGCACATGCTTGCTTGCTTTTAGCAAATTGTATACACGAACTGTTGGGTCTCATTGCACCTCCTCATTTCCCAATCTATTACCATTCATAATATAGTCTGTCTTGTTTTTGCTACCAAAGTGGGTAAACTTGCATTTATTCACATAACACTTTATCTATCATGCATTTGCCCAGTCACTGAACTTGCTCAATCAGACAGAAAATCTTTGCATTCTCCCCCCACCCAGCATTGTGCCATCTGCAAACTTGGAGATATATATTTATTTTCCTCATCTAAATGATTTCTATATATTAGAATAGCTGGGATCAAAGCAGAGATCCCTGTAGAACCCCACCGCCACAGAAGGAGCAAAGATGTGTTTATTCCTCCTCTGTTTCCTGTTGGCAGACCAGATCTCTATCTGTGTAGGTTATCATTCCCAATCCCCTGTACTTTAATTTTACATGCTAGTCATCTATACGGGACTGTTTCAAAAGGCTTTAGAAAATCCAATTCAACCATTCCACTTATCAATTCTGCTAGTAAGATCCAGTAGATTTATCGAGCATAACTTCCCTTTCATACGTCCACACTGACTATAAACGATCCTGTCAGTATTTTTCATGTGGTTTGCTGTTAAAACTTTTATAATTTCCCTATGACTGATGTCAGGCTAATTGGCTATGGGTCAAGTGCTGGAAAATGGGAATAGAATAGTTAGGTTTCGTTGACGGGCCAAAGGGCTTTCTCTGTGCTGTAGACCTGTATGAATCTGACCACCAATGCATCCACTATTTCTAGAGTGACTTCCTTAAGTGCTCTGGGACATAGATTACCAGGCCCTGTGTCTTATTGAGCTTTAATCCTATTAAATTCTGGAACACAATTTCCCTATTAATACAGATTTCCTTCAGTTCCTCATTGTCCCTAAACACTGCATTCCCCAACCTTTTCAGATCAGTTTTGTCCTCCTTTGTGAAGATTGAATCAAAATATGTATTTAATTGGTCTGCCATGCTAACATCATTGGTTTTTGATTGGAAGGGATGCACAGTTGTCTTTTTTTCTCTTCACAAATCTTTAGTGGGTTTCACAATCAGTTTGCATTGCTTCTCCAAGCTTTCTCTCGTACATTTTTTCCCCTCAATCAATCCCTTTGTCTTCCTTTGCTAATATCTGAACTGCTGTCAATCTCCAGAGCTGTTGCATTTGGCCAATTTACATACCCCTTGCTTAGATCTAATACTATCCTAATTTTCCTTGATGGCCATTTATTTTTGTGCCAAATAGGGAATGAGCAACAGTTCTTTACCACATCACAATGTAACACAACTTGCAGTTTTGTCAGGGGTCCAACCATAATCAGATATAAAATGAAAGATTTGTAGAAGCACTGGACCTGGAGTGCAGATTGAGTCAAAATATAAATCACTGCTTAGTCAAACCCTCATCTGCTTTATAATTGCAAGGCAAGGTTTCTACAAAATGGGTTAGTTAGAAATAATCTTTATTGAGATCAGTCTCATCAGACCATTGTTCCAGTTTTGAAGAATATAATGCATATGCGTTTTTAGTCGGTAATATGTGCTTGTTTATGTATGTGGCTAAGTTAAGTGCAGTAGACGCAAAGCCTTTTAATGTATGGGTAGGGGGTGGGAAGAGAGCACAAAGAGAAAATGTTGAAAATGTCTACAACAAAAATGTGAAAATGTTGTGAAAATTAAACCTGTCAAACAGCATCTAGGGAGAGAAAAACAGCGGGTTGATGTTTCATGTAGATGGCCTTCCATGAGGGTTCCACTTGATGTGAGCACAGAAAAATTGTAAGTAAAACTAATATGTAGGAAGTCTTGTTCCAGACAATCTTAATGACCCTTCATGTCTTCATCTTTCAATTGTTACAAGTTTATTTGAGGTTTGGTGATCACTTTTTCAGGTGGAAGCTATTTAAAACATTTTTCATAATGAATATGATTTTTTTTCTATAAGTTCTTTAACTTATATTTTTGAATATTGAAGATCAATAGTGGAACTTAATATCGCAGGAACTGGCTGAGGAAAATGACTTAGATGCTTTCAAAAGGAAATTAGACAAGTATAAGAGAATAAAAATATATACCGAAAGTCTACAATGAAGCAAATTAATAGAAAGTAGCTGCAGGAGCAGGCCATTTAACCCTTTAAGCCTGCTCCACCACTCGATAGGATCATGACTAATCTTCTATCTCAATGTCAGATTTCCACTTACTCTCTTACTTTTAATATCTAAACATTTAGCGATTTTCTTTCTTGACTAAGCTCAGTGATCAGGCATCCACTGTCTTTTGTGGTAGAGAATTCCTCAGGTTAACCATCCTCTGAGTTAAGAAATATTTCCTTGTCTCAGTGCGAAATGGCCTACTCAGTCTCTTGAGACTGTGACCCTCTGGTTCTAGATTCCAGGGGAAGCTTCCTCTCTACATCTAGTCTGTCTAACCCAGGGGTAGGCAATTAATTCTTCCAAGGGGCCACATGAGAAGCCTGAGTTGTGTTGGAGGGCCAAACCAACAATAAGTTGAACATAATTCTACTCAGTATTAATTTTCTCCCATTGTAAAAAGTACTAAATTATGTAATTTTTTCACTGAAACTTATAATCAAAAGAATAAGGATATTCTGTTACAATAAAGATATGAAATTGTGGAGTAGGTCAAATTTAGAAGAAATAAACAGTAAAAACAATAATTTCAGTATTTCAATTTATTTTTAACATGTTAATCTCACAAAGCAATAATGAAAAGATTTTCATTATTGGTCAGTATTATGAACACTTCTATACAAAAAGCAATAAGTGCTTTTGATGTTTTTCAGTTCATTTTACTTGTTTAGTGAGAAAACTCCAGTGTGTTTTGGGCTTGAACAAGTGCACTGAAACCTGGTCTGAGGTGGATATGTGAAGGACAGCTGAGAGGTGATCATCGGTGAGAGAGGATCTGTATTTGGATTTGTTGAACTTCGTCATTGAGAATGTCTATTCACACATATAGGTAGATCCAAAGAGGACTAGAATCTCCTGAGCATGCCTCCTCATGTGGAAAGTTCTCCTCTTTGAGGGAAGAGTAAAAATCAAGCAGTGAGACTGACATAAAGTACTCTGCCAGAAGTGTGTCAGACTGCAGGTCAATGAGTTCAAGCTGAACATCACTAGGTGCATTCTCCACATTGCATGTAAATGGGGAAAAAAATCATATGCATTTCATCCTCAACTGTTTTAAAGTCTTGAAATCGCCTTGAAAATTCACCATGCAGTGCTTCTGACATAGATGAGTACCTGTGGAGGTGCTCAGCTGAAGGTGCGGCTTCCTTCAGTGTTGGTAAGTGGGTGAGAATGTTGTCCTCCATTTGGCTTGAGAGAAGCTGCAACTTTCTCATAAAAGCCTTCACCAAGTTGTACATTTCATGTACGAAAAGGCCCTTGCACTGCAGTTTCACATTTAGTTCATTTCGTAAGTACAGTCACATCAACAGCAAAACCAAGGTCTGCAATCCAGTCTGCATCTGAAAGCTGTGGAATGCCATTCCCTTTCTTCGCACAGAAATCTTGAATCTCTTCTCTCAGGTTGCATACACTCTTCAGCATTTTGCCTACCTGACAGCTGTGTGGTAGCCTATGTCAGAATGTTCAGTCTCATTTTCCTCCAAAAGTGCAACAAACTGCTTGTGATTCAAAGCTCTTGCCCTGATGAAGTTAACTATTTTAGTTACAACATCAACCACATGGTTAATTTTTCACACTGACTTACACAACACTTCTTGATGTATAATACAATGCAAAAATACCAATTTCTGTTCAAGGTCAATTTCTGTCAATTTTTTTCCTGCATTCTCTTTAAGAAACCAACATTTTTTCCTGTTAGATTTAGACGATCATTCATTGTCACACCCGCCAGCTTGTCCCATTTTAGTCCCGACGTGTCCAAACCTGCATTTACCTTCATGAACAAATCATTACCAGTTGTTGTTCCTTTCATTGACTGCATGGCTGCCAGCTTCTCCATGATTTTAAAGTCTGTAGTTATCCCACGAATGAAGATAAGTAGCTGGGCTGTGTCATGTACATCGCAGCTCTCATCCAAAGACAAGGAAAAAAAGCCAAAGTTGACCACTCTGTGCTGCATCTGAAGCTCCAGACTTCTCGCGATGTCCCCAATCTTTCTCATTACAGTGCATCGGGAGAGGGGCACGTTCTCAAATGCCTCCTTTTTCTCCGGGCATATTGGTTCTGCAGAGTCCAAGAAGCACTCCTTAATGAACTCTCCATCAGAAAACGGTTTATTGTATCTGGCGATTTTGTGGGATATGACATAACTTGTCTTGGCGTGAGCTGACATTTTGAGGGCTCGCCAGCAAGCATCACTTTTAGCTGTTCACGCATACATGCACATACATGTGCATGTGCGTCCGTACATAAATTAAAAAAAACATCCTTTTCAAAACAAAAGCAGCACAGTTGTATTGCGTGCGTGACGTAAATACTTTTTCATTTATGTTCTAATTTAAGCATGACCTCCTGGAGACCGGACAGGAACGACCAAAGGGCCGGATATGGCCCCTGGGCCGTAAAATGCCCATGTCTGTTCTAACACTTTTAGAATTTTATACACTTCATCAGATCCTCTCCCATTCTTCTGTACTTCATTGAAAAAAGGCTCCATTGAACCAATCTCTCCCCATACAACACTCCTTCCAAGCCCAGTATCAGCATAGTGTTCATTCGTTGTACTCTCTGTTTCAAAATTCTTGGGGAGTCCAAGATTGCATTCAATAATCCAGGTGCAAGGCCTGTATAATCTGTACATCCCAATTTCTGAATTCAAATCCTCTTACGATAATAGGCAATATACCATTTGCCTTCCTAATTTGCTGCATGGGAGGAGACATCAGAACAGCAGCATGATCTGGTTGGGTTGAATGGCCTGTTAATGTGCTATATATTCATTGCAGTTGTGAAAGGATTAAACTTTTTAATTCAAATTTTGTAAAATAAAAGCTGTGTTAACTCAGAACTCTTACTGATATTTGTTGTGTTACTTCAATAACACGAAGTTTAATTTTCAATGACACACCGCAAACTTTAAAGAACTATGGAAAAGGCTTTTCCTCATGAAAGCTATTCAGATAACACATTGTTTTAGACATTTGTTTTTCTATTAGCAGATGCTGTAAGTACATTTGTAGTAATGAAAGATTCATAGATTCTGAGATGTCTGCTTCGAAATTTTATTTTCAAAATCTTTTGTCAATAAATAATGACACTACAAGTCATTATTATACAGTTCAGTTTAACATGATTTTCGGCTTTTCAAAGATGAATTACCAGCAAGATGCATCTGTCACTGTGTACGCACAAAATACCTCATGTCGCAAATGGAAGAGAAAGTCTTTTGGCCTGATGTTAAATTTGATATTAAATTGTTGTAGTTCTACAAAAATGTAGACTTTATTATTTTTTATCTAACAAGAGCTATAGGGTAATATTTTTCCAACTGGATAAATACAAATCAATATTTGATGCTAATATTTTACATGTGTGATGTATTGATGTTTCTCTGTAAAGATACACGATTTTAAAGAATAAAAAGCAGAAGTTGCTGTAAAAGCTCAGCAGGTCTGTCAGCATCTGTAAAGAGAAATCAGAATTAATATTAACTCTGATTTCTCTTCACAGATGCTGCCAGACCTCCCAAACTTTTCCAGCAACTTCTGTTTCTGTTTCTGGTTTACAGTATTGACAGTTCTTTCATTTTCTATTTTAAAACATGTTTGGCAAATCTCTTCTGCTATCAGACAATCAATGCTACAATTCTGTGGTGTTTTAGACTTATTGGGCCAAATTACCAATTGCCACAGGTAGGTGGACCCTCCATTTTCTACCACTGGCTGATGTGTCAGTATACCACACAGCTGAGAGGATGAGGCTGGGGTAGGCTCTGTGTATGAGGGCCTCTGTTGGCCCTTCAGTCCTGAGAGCCTGAGTGACATCTTTAGTTGGACAGTGAGCATGGGCTTTGGCCACTAACTAACGTGTCATTAAAATCCACATCTATTGGCAACACATCATGAAGTCAGGACCTGGAAATCACTGCAACAATATATTGACCCTGAACATAATTCAGCCCATTAAATGAATGCTGTTTGATAAATACCTGTTTTTGTTTCTTTTCCAATTTTGTACCTAATATTGTTTAAATCAATGTTGTAAATTTGCTCTGCTGTTACTTCCATTTTCATCCTCATCTAGGAAAGTTTAATAAAGTAAGAGAATATCTAGTTCAGTTTAGTTAGTGATACATATCGTGTCCTATTCTCAGCTTGGTTAATTTTCCAGCAAAAGATGGTGGATTCAAGCCCTTCAAAGGACTTGAGCAAATAATCCATGCTGATAGTTCAGTCCAGTACTGAGGGAATGTTGCAGAACTGAAAGGAGCTGGCTTCTGGCTGAGACCATTAAACAATGTCCTTTATGTCTGTTCAATTGACGTCAAAGGTCCTAAATCTCTATCCACAACAGAACAGGGAGTTCTCCTGGTGTCTGGTCAATATTATTTTTCAACTAGCACTAGAAAAGAGTTTTTGATCATTTTGTTGATTTGCTGTTTGTGAAACGTTGTTTGTAAGTTCTTATGTTTCTGAGGACATGACAAGATACTATGTAAATGAACTTTTCTATTAGAAAAGCATAACATTAAAAGACATTTCAAATATTTGTAAGACTCAAAAAAAAGTTTTGTGATGTTGACCTTTCCCAGTAAACTGAATCCAAACCAACAGATCATTCCACATTAGAAATATTTGAAATTCCTACCGTTTTACACATTAGATTTGTGTGATGTTCCACCCCATTGCATGTATTGTATCCAGCATGTTGAGACAAAATTGTTGTTTTATGCAGCACTAAATGAAAATGAACACTTCTTACTTCAGTTCTGAAGAAGTGTCGTTGGACCTGAAATGTTAGCTCTGATTTCTCTCCACAGATACTGCCAGACCTGCTGACTTTTTCTAACAATTTCGGTTTTTGTTTCTGAATACTTCTTATACTGGTTCAGCACTTTGTATTCGTGTTTCAACATCAGGGTTCTGGAGGGTCAGTTACCTTCGTTGCTAGACTAGAATGTGGTGTAGAATAAAGCGGAATAAGGTGCAGGTTCAGTCCCCAAGCTACTGTGGTAGTTCAGAGAATCTTGCCTCTCATTTCACCTACACATGTGGGCTGGTTCCCTGAAGCTTTACATAACCAGTTATCCCTCTGGTGGAGAGAGATGCCAGTGGTCCTTTCTGGACTGTGGCTCCTTCTTTGACACATATTCTTGGGATATTGGTGTCAGTAGCTGCATGAGTCTTTATTGCACATCCCTAATTGCCCTTGAGAAGGTGGTGGTGAGCTGCCGCCTTGAACCGCTGCAGTTCATGTGCTGTAGGTGGACTCACATTACTGTTATCAAGGGTTTTGACACAGTGATATGAAGGAACAGTGATATGTTTCCAGGTCAGAATGATGATTGGCTTGAAGGAGAACTTGCATGTGGTGGTGTTCTCATACCGCCTTTGTCCTTCTCGATGTTAGTTGAGTAATCCTTACATTACTTTGCATTTTGGTTCTTCAACTAGTTTGAGAAAGTTCTAACATTTGGTGAATTAAAACAAAACAGATTAAATAAGTGTCATAATTCATCCATGGCTATATTCTTATTTCCACACACTTTTGCAATGCTTCTTAAAATAATAAAAAGGTTGTTACAGGATTGTGCCTCAGAAGTTGTACTCGTAATGGACAAACACAAACATTCTTTTTTCTTCTTTATATGCAACACGTTCAGTGGAGTAGGTGTCCAGTATAAATGTCTTCAGATAGAAATGTTGACTGGTAGTACCATTTCCCAGGACCATGTGGTGAGGGATAGCCTATTTAAGGTGTGTGCTGATAATAGCATTTAATATTAAAATAAATGAATGTTTTCTTCTGTAAAAAGAAGTACATAGTTGTTCTATGTCTTATTCCTTAAATGTTTTTTATCATCTCTGCTAATATGAATGTCTTCAGGTAAGAGATTTCTCACTGAAATAAATTGTTTTGCATCTATGTACACCTATGCTAGATTGTGCAATATTTGAAAGAGTGGCTATTGACTTTAAATTACTTTTGGCAGCACCTTACATAAAACTAATCTGTATCAAATAGGGCTGAAATACATAGGTGTAAATTAGTAAATAGTTTCAGAACAGACGTCAGCAAAAGCTACTTTATCCAAAGAATAAGAAATGTTTAGAATAATTTACAGTGTGAGAAGATGGAAATGTGACAGTTGAACTTATTAAAACTCCTCCTGTTCAAAGCCGTGGTTGAGATAATAATACAATAGTGGGTAACCCTTAAGTTGAATGGCTGATTCCAGTTGTCTACCATTAGGTTCTTGGTATTTTGAAAGCTGTTATTTATTTACTGATAAAGATTGTGATAAATTGGCCTTCTGGAGGATGTGGTATCAGGGGCAGACCATTCACACCAGAATTCCAGGATTTACACTTCATACCTTGTGCCTCCATCCATGAATTATGCCATAGAACTACATTACCACAGACCCCTTTTTCCATGAGAAACCAAAAAATCCTTCACGCTTTTGGGTTGCAGGCCGGGGCAGCTGCCGTGGCTTTTAAGTAAGAGAGGTTGTGAGTCAACAAGTTGTTTTTTGTCTGAAAACTTAAGCTATTTTCATGAATTTTAAAAAATGGCTCAAAACATGAAAGCAGAAAGTGCCTGAAATATGAGAGTTCTATATCAGTTTCTCCAATCACAGATGCTACCAGAAATGCAAAGCATTCTCTGTTTTTATTTCAGATTTTTAGAATCCCGAGTCCTTTGTTTTAAAGGCAAAGGATCTCTTGCGTGGTGCACAATTAAGATCCAAAAGGGTCGTATTTGGTTGTACCAATAACATAACTTATGCATCAAATAATAGAACTTGTATGATACTTGCATCCTTCTCTCCAGTGTTTTCAATACTTCGGAAAGCAGTACTTTTTCAGAAAATCCCACAGTAATTTAGGCTACAGTGCATTCGTTTGGAGTTGATAATATGCTTAAAATGATTAGATAGCCATACCCCCATGCAAAGAGTTTGCTGTATTTTTATCTGTTCTGCCTAATTTAACTGTACATGGCCTATTTTATTGCACTGTCTAATCCCTTTAGTATTAATGAATGCCAGTGCCAGCACACATCTGGGGGGGACACAGGTTGTGCATACCCAGTTTGTCGCTGTACCTCATAAAATCCCTACAGCGGAAACAGGCTGTTCGGCTCAATGGGTCCGCAGTGACCCTCCAAATAGCATCCCGCACAGACCCACTCCCTACCCTATCCCTATAACCTTGCATTTTCCATGACTAATCTATCTAGCCTTCCTATCCCTGGACACTATGGGCAATTTAGCATTCCCAATACATCTAACCTGGACATCTTTGGACTATAGGAGGAAACTAGAGCAGCCAGAGAAAACTCACGCAGATACAGGGAGAATATGCAAACTCCACACAGTCACCCAAGGATGGAATCGAACCCAGTTTCCTGGGTCGCAGTGCTAACCCAGTCTGGATTTCTGCAGAGCTTAGAAGACACATTACTTCTTGCCCATTCCAATTATAAAATCTTGAAAATTTTAATATGGCTGTATAACTATTACATCACATTTTATTGGCTTTACTTGACATGAATAAAAGTTATCCAGCATGTGTTAATAAGCTACATTTATTTGGTTTACTTTACATGAAGAAATGTTGGGTTTGTCTTCAAGTCTCACAAACACAGGAACTAAAATTTACAAATCAAAAGATCAGTTGAAAACTAATGGCAACACCACAGGCAGATAACTGTAAGTAAGTCCCTCAGAGTATTGGACCTCCATGGATACTGAACTGACAGAGCAGCTGCAAGACCAGATTTATTCCCAATCAACAGCTGTTCTAAATAAAAAACATACCATTGAAATGAAGCAGATTTGTTTATGCTGACGCTACCCACCTCTCTCCATGGATAGTTTTTTTTACTAGCAAGAAACCAAACAGATTTGAATTGTATAAACAGTCTTTCATGACCTGCTCACTGCAGAATCTAGAATTTGTCAATGGGATATCACCAGACGTGCATTAGTTTGATGGAAAGGTGCTCTTTAACACTGATGACGCTGGTTCCAATTCAAGGAGAAAGCTCTGATTTTTAACTTTGTTTGCTGCATGAACAAGATAATTATTAGAACATGGTTTAAAAGAAATTTGAGAGGATAACATTGCCAATTGAACTGGAGTACAACTAATTGAACATTTGACTCACCACTTTGAAACTTTTTGCATTCTTAAGGATATCCAGTAAATGTTGAACATTTTGTGCATGGCTTCACATTACTAATTATCTGAAGTCTGCTGTCTCGTTTTACTTTGAGAATTGATAAATAATTAGTATCTTAAATGCAGAAAACTGGAAGTTATGAGTTCCTCCTTGGTTTGTGTTTTATCTTACTGATTGCTTACTTTGATTGAGGCTATGTAAGAGACTTGTTGTGTTTATTCATTCATTACACACAAATGCCAGGAAAAATCAGGACTGGTGCATTGGAATGTGAATCTTTAATTGCATGATCAGTTACAATCGTAGCCAAGCAACCTTTCTGATCTAGAATATAAAATTTTACAAAGTTTATACAAGGAAAGTGGGCATCACTGGTATGCCAGCATTTATTGCCTAGAGGTTAATTAAGAGTCAACTGCATTGCTGTGGCCTGGAGTCGCATGCAATCCAGATCAGGATTGCAGAGTCCCGTCTCTAAAGCGCATTAGTGAACCAGATGTGTTCTTATGACAATTGATAGTGGTTGCATAGGTGGCACTAAATTTGCTTTTATTCCAGGTTTTTACTGAATTCAAATCTCACCATTGGTTATGGTGGGGTTCAGTAGGCTTGGGTTCTGAATTACTAGCCATGTGACATTACTGCTATGCTACTGCTGCACCTGTATAGTGTTGGACACCTCAAAACTACTTCTGTATGTTTTATCTGTCTTTCTCTCCCATGATTCCGTTTTTTCCCTCAGTCTTTATCTTGAGTTCTGTGTGATTTAAATCCAACTTATAATGCCTGATTTATACTACCTAATATAGACATTGCTGGTCTGACTTTAACCCTGTCAAAACCACCTACTGGGATTGTGGGAGATATAGCAGTTTGGATCAGTAATTGGCTTGCTGAAAGAAGACAGAGGGTGGTGGTAGATGGGAAATGTTCATCCTGGAGTCCAGTTACTAGTGGTGTACTGCAAGGGTTGGTGTTGGGTCCACTGCTGTTCGTCATTTTTATAAACTATCTGGATGTGGGCATAGAAGGGTGGGTTAGTAAATTTGCAGACGACACTAAGGTCGGTGGAGTTGTGGATAGTGACAAAGGATGTTGTAGATTACAGAGAGACATAGATAAGCTGCAGAGCTGGGCTGAGGTGGCAAATGGAGTTTAATGTGGACAAGTGTGAGGTGATTCACTTTGGTCGGAGTAGCCGGAATGCAAAGTACTGGGCTAATGGTAAGATTCTTGGTAGTGTAGATGAGCAGAGAGATCTCGGTGTCCATGTACACAGACCCTTGAAAGTTGCCACCCAGGTTGACAGGGTTGTTAAGAAGGCCTACAGTGTTTTAGATTTTATTAATAGAGGGATCGAGTTCTGGAACCATGAGGTTGTGCTACAGATGTACAGAACTCTGCTGCGGCCGCACTTGCAGTATTGTGTACAGTTCTGGTCACCGCATTCTAAGAAGGATGTGGAAGCTTTGGAAAGGGTGCAGAGGAGATTTACTAAGATGTTGCCTGGTATGGAGGGAAGGTCTTACGAGGAAAGGCTGAGGGACTTGGGGCTGTTTTTCTTCGTGCGAAGAAAGTTGAGATGTGACTTAATAGAGACATATAAGATAATCAGAGGGTTAGATAGGCTCTCCTTGTCCACCCTTTTTCCAAGTATGGTGATGGCGAGCACGAGGGGGCATAGTTTTAAATAGAGGGGTGATAGGTATAGGACAGATGTCAGAGGTAGTTTCTTTACTCAGAGTAGTAAGGGTATGGAATGCTTTGCCTGCAATGGTAGTAGATTCGCCAACTTTAAGTGCATTTAAGTCGTCATTGGACAAGTATATGGATGTACATGGAATAGTGTAGGTTAGATGGGCTTCAGATTGGTATGGCAGGTCGGCGCGACATCGAGGGCCGAAGGGCCTGAACTGGGCTGTAATGTTCTATGTTCTATGTATTAGGAGTTTGCATATCTCTCTGAAGATTCTTCAGTCTAATTAATAGAATTGCCTCAGGCGACTGTGTGGAGTTTGCACGTTCTCCCTGTGTCTGCGTGGGTTTCCTCCGGGTGCTCCGGTTTCCTCCCACAGTCCAAAAATGTGCAGGTCAGGTGAATTGACCATGCTAAATTGCCCATAGTGTTAGGTAAGGGGTAAATGTAGGGGTCTGGGTGGGTTGCACTTCGGCGGGGCGGTGTGGACTTGTTGGGCCAAAGGGCCTGTTTCCACACTGTAAATAATCTAATCTAATCTAATCTAATCTAATTCACTGTTGTCTGACATTATCATGGATGTAACAGATGCCACCATAGAGGATGCTTCCTGGCTCAGATGCCCAATGACAGAACGTATGCTCAAATATCCACCAGATGTCTGCAGAAACTGTCAGTGTACTGAAAGGTGAATGCCATTCTTTTCCCGATTGACTTTTATATCTGCTAATTACCAAGTGTAAACCAGCATTAGACTTATGCTGCGGGAATAATGGAAATTTATACATTTTGTATCACATTTGTTCCAAATGATATTGTTATCTGTTCTTAGGAAATGTTTCAAGCTGCAGTAGAAAGCTGTATGTGAAGATTGAGAATAATTAATGCAGGATATTCAGTCAATTGCACTTGAAAAGAAATGATTGATACGGTTTGAATAGTTGATGAATACCCGCAAGATGACTTCTTTGAAATATGGTCACTCAATTCCACCATAGCAACTAATCTATGTTTTACCACTCCTGCTGATCTGTCAGTCACTTATTTTTAATTTCCATGGTGAATATCTGTTCAGCTATGGTAATTTTGTCCGTATAATGTGTGGGAACAGCATGAAAGTCTGATATGTAAATGACATTTGAATCAGGCTTGTAGCTTATTCAAACCAGATCCAGCTTTCTCCAAAATATACAATATTATAACACATTAAATAGGGAAAATGTGAGAGAACATGTTGATGCTTTAACACTATAATAATGATTTCAAACAAGATTAAGTGAACACAGCTTGTGAAACATATCTGTGTGGTGAAGATAAGTTGGCGTACTCTGTAGTTAAATTGAAGAGAGTATGATGAAACAGAGAACATGGAGAACAGATTGTTTGATCAGCTTCTCAGGTAGGTAGTGCTCAGGGAGAGCTTGTGATCATTTGCCAATGAGAGTTATCTGGAAAGTCAATTTGCAAAAGGTTATTATGTTTGTGGACAGTTAAATTTTGATTTACATTAATAGTTATTCTAATCTCATTTTTCTGTGCAGCTTGAAATAACTTTTAAAATATATATGTAAATATCTTATTTTAGAAAATGATGTTCAAACAGGGTAATGTGTTGATTTGACTTTGAGTTGTTTAAAGAATTGAATTCGGGGCATGATTTTCCTCTCCCTGGTAGCAACAGGTGTCTTGGTGAAACATTTGCCCCTTTCTTGTTGACACTGCAATTAAGTGCTGAGTGAGAGGTCCATGGACATCATTTTACATTCACCAGCAATAAAGGCACTCACGTAATGGCCACTAAAGGCCCTCAACTTGCTACCGCCTCGGGCTCCTTGCTGGCTGAGAAAAGAAACTAGGCTACCCTGTCCCTTGGTGGTATGGGGTCTGCAGTTGCCCAAATCTGGGGGCAATAAAGGTACAGATTTGGGGATGGGGGAATGTTGAAGGTGTAGCCTCTGAAAACTGCTACCTACCCTTGGCACCCTGCAATCCTCACTTCGTCTGCCAGCTCTTCTCTCGCTGCATAGGGGGTATCATGTTAATCATCCCTAATCGCACTCCTGCCAATGCTTTGAAAAATTGTACCTATTGTCACAGTAATGCTCAAGCAGATATTGCTGTCACTCAGTTCCCTATTATGTAGGTGTTTAAGTTTTGTTTTTGTCTTTTTTTCTCCTCCATTTCTTTGATTATTTGACTGCACAAGAGACATGTTTGAACTGTTCTCAATAGTAAAGACATCAAGTATCTGTCACACCGTGTTCTCTGACTTGCGTTGACCATAGCAGCATCTCTACTTTAAAATTCAAACACATGTTTTCAAGTGTCACCGTGCCCTCATGCTTCCCTAGTTCTGTTCTTTCACTAGCCCCCACAAGCCTCTGAGATCTCTGCATCTGTACATACTCATATTTTTCACTCCACCATTCCCATTATTCATTATATTAAAGATGCAATATAAATCCTAGAAATGTTGATGTGCCTGAATGTAATTTAGTTTTGCCATGACTTTTAATGCATCATATTTTTCACCAAGATTCATAAAATTGATCATGTTTTTAGAATTAGATTCCATCAAAGCAAAATACTGTGTGGATGCTGAAAATGTAAAGCTAACACAAAGAACGGTGAAGAAATTCAGTAGGTCTGTCAGCATCTGAGGAGAGAGAAACAGGTAACATTTTGTGTCTGAGATGCATCTTCAGAAGTCTGTAGAAGAGTTATACTGGACTTGAAATGCCAATGTTTCTCCATAGATTCCGTTGGAATTGCTGAGTTTCTCCAGCATTCTCTGAACTAGTTTTAATAGTTGTTACTGAAAACTGGGTGCGATGGATTCATTCAGAATGAGGATTGACATTTACTTGCATGAAATACTTTCACTCTATTGGTGATTGGACATTCAGCATGTGGCTGCAAAGAAGGCAACATGTCAGCACATACTTTCTTGAAAAGGATATGAAAGAAAACCTGAGAACATTCACATAAATATTACACTGCTTTCAAATTTCTATTTTAAATATACACTGACAATCTATAATTTATAACAGAATCTGAATTTCTAAATGATTAGACACCAACTTGGGGACAAATTTGCTCTTAGGAAAATTGGAGTCACTTAGAGTCATAGAGGTGTACAGCATGGGAACAGATCCTTCAGTCCAAACTGTCAATGCCGACCAGATATCCCAACCCAATCTAGTCCCACCTACCAGCACCTGGCCCATACCCCTCCAAACCCTTCCTATTCATATATCCATCCAAATGCCTCTTAAATGTTACAATTGTACCAGCCTCCACCACATCCTCTGGTAGCTCATTCCACACACGTACCACCCTCTGCGTGAAAAAGTTGCCCCTTAGGTCTCTTTTATATCTTTCCCCTCTCACCTTAAACCTATGCCCTCTAGTTCTGGACTCCCCGACCCCAGGGAAAAGACTTTGCCTATTTATTCTATCCATGCCCCTCAGAATTTTGTAAATCTCTATAAGGTCACCCCTCAGCCTCCGACGCTCCAGGGAAAACAGCCCCAGCCTGTTCAGCCTCTCCCTATAGCTCAGATCCTCCAACCCTGGCAATATCCTTGTAAATCTTTTTTGAACCCTTTCAAGTTTCACAACATCTTTCTGATAGGAAGGAGACCAGAATTGCACACAATATTCCAATAGTGGCCTGACCAATGTCCTGTACAGCTGCAACATGACCTCCCAACTCGTGTACTCAATACTCTGACCAATACAGGAAAGCATACCAAATGCCTTCTTCACTATCCTATCTACCTGCGACTCCACTTTGAAGGAGCTATGAACCTGCACTCCAAGGTCTTTGTTCAGCAATACTCTGTAGCACCTTACCATTTAAGTGTATAAGTCCTGCTAAGATTTGCTTTCCCAAAATGCAGCACCTCGCATTTATCTGAATTAAACTCCATCTGCCACTTCTCAGCTCATTGGCCCATCTGGTCCAGATCCTGTTGTAATCTGAGGTAACCCTCTTCGCTGTCCACTACACCTCCAATTTTGGTGTCATCTGCAAACTTACTAACTGTACCTCTTATGCTCGCATCCAAAAGAATATTGAAGAACAGAGTTTACCAATTTGTCTTTCTTACTAATCATTATGCATTTCCATTTTATTACAAAAAAACTTCACAAATAATCTAACTCATCAGTAAATTGATTATTTTTTAAAAAGATGAAGAATTAAGTCTAAAATCTGTTCATTCATAGAACTCCTTACATTCTGTACATTTTAATGTTCAAACATATCTGTTGTGCAGTCTAATAATCAAAGAAATGGAGGGGAAAAAAAGACAAAAATAAAATTTAAGCACCTCCATAATAAGCACACTGAGTCACAGCAATATCTGCTTGAGCAATACTGTGACAACAGGTACAGTTTTTCAAAGTAATGACATAAGTGTGATTCGGGATGATTAACACGCTACCCCCCCCCCCAATGCAGTGAAAGAAGAGCTGGCAGACAAAATGAGGATTTGAGTGCCAAGGGTAGGTGGTGGCTTTCAGAGGCTACCCCTTTAACATCTCCCCCCCCCCCCCCCCCCACCCCCCCACCCCTAAAGTTTGGTGTAATTACACTGATCATCTTAGGGGTTATGAATGTTTTCATGCTATAAATGGCTGCATAACTATCTGCTGATTACTCTAATTGATTAATGCATGTTTTCAAACATTTATACACATTTACATGCTGTGGATTCATGAATTCTTTATTGCAATAGGAACTCTTGTCTTTGTCCTATTTTTTAAACTGTTTGGACTAAATAATGCATCAACAAAACTGGTACTTGAAGATATTCAAACTGAGAGATTCCACACAGAAAACCATTTGATAGCTTTCTCCAGGCTGCCTTCGGAGAATTAAGCTTTCTACTGACTTTAGTAAATTCAGCAATTATGCTTATAGTGCACACAAAAAGATTCAGATGACATTTATGTCAGAACACAACAGTGCAGTTAGAAACCGTGTTGGCTGTTAGGTGAAAGATTCTAGATTAGAGTGGTGCTGGAAAAGCATAGCAGTTCAGGCAGCATCCGAGGAGCAGGAAAATCGACGTTTCGGGCAAAAGCCCTTCATCAGGCTCTATTTCATCAGGAATAGAGCCTGATGAAGGGCTTTTGCCCGAAACGGCGATTTTCCTGCTCCTTGGATGCTGCCTGACCTGCTGTGCTTTTCCAGCACCACTCTAATCTAGAATCTGGTTTCCAGCATCTGCAGTCCTTGTTTTTACCCTGTTAGGTGACAGAGAAAATGAAAACCTTTCCTTTAAAGCTGCCAACTTTGAATTATTTTAAAAAAAACAAACACAGAAACTGGCGTAAACCATTCAGACTGTCGAGCGTGCTGTGCCATTTACATTATACCTGATCAGATACAACTTATTTTTTAAATGAACTATTTCTATCTCTCTTGGTGTTATTTGTCTCCAGACATCTGCTGATTTCTGTCTTGAACCCAATCAATGATTGAGTCCCCATAGCCCTCTGTGACATAGAATTCTATAGATCCACTACTTGTTGACTGAAGACATTCTTCTTCATCTCCATCTCAAATGATCTATTCCTTATTTTGATGTAAAGTCCCCTGGTTATAGATTCACCAGCCAGGGGAAACATACTACTATGTCCACCTGATTATGCCCTGTAAGAATTAGATCATCTGTTAATCTTTTGAAACTTGGGAGAATGCAGGCCTGGGTTCCCCATTTTCTCCTCATAGGACAATCCCACCATCCAAAGGATTAATCTGGTCTAGAGAAACTCCATCACTGAAAAATATATCTTTTCCTCTGGTGAGGATACCAAAACAATACTGCAGTGTAATCTCACCAGGGGACTACTCTACTTTTTGTCATTTACGTAAATGATTTGGATGCGAGCATAGGAGGTACAGTTAGTAAGTTTGCAGATGACACCAAAATTGGAGGTGTAGTGGACAGCGAAGAGGGTTACCTCAGATTACAACAGGATCTGGACCAGATGGGCCAATGGGCTGAGAAGTGGCAGATGGAGTTTAATTCAGATAAATGCGAGGTGCTGCATTTTGGGAAAGCAAATCTTAGCAGGACTTATACACCTTAATGGTAAGGCGCTAGGGAGTGTTGCTGAACAAAGAGACCTTGGAGTGCAGGTTCATAGCTCCTTGAAAGTGGAGTTGCAGGTAAATAGGATAGTGAAGAAGGTATTTGGTATGCTTTCCTTTATTGGTCAGAGTATTGAGTACAGGAGTTGGGAGGTCATTGTGGCTGTACAGGAATATTGTATGCAATTCTCCCCTCCTTCCTATCGGAAAGATGTTGTGAAACTTGAAAGGGTTCAGAAAAGATTTACAAGGATGTTGCCAGGGTTGGAGGATCTGAGCTATAGGGAGAGACTGAACAGGCTGGGGCTGTTTTCCCTGGAGTGTAGGAGGCTGAGGGGTGACCTTATAGAGGTTTACAAAATTATGAGGGGCTTGGATAGGATAAATAGATCAAGTCTTTTCCCTGGGGTCGGGGAGTCCAGAACTAGAGGGCATAGGTTTAGGGTGAGAGGGGAAAGATATAAAAGAGGCCTAAGGGGCAACTTTTTCATGCAGAGGGTGGTATGTGTATGGAATGAGCTACCAGAGGATGTGGTGGAGGCTGGTACAGTTGTAACATTTAAGAGGCATTTGGATGGATATATGAATAGGAAGGGTTTGGAGGGATATGGGCCTGGTGCTGCCAGGTGTGACTAGACTGGGTTGGGATATCTGGTCGGCATGGACGGGTTGGACTGAAGGGTCTGTTTCCATGCTGTACACCTCTGACTCTATAACTGCAGCATTACATCTTCACTTCTGAATTAAAGCTCCTTGCTACAATATAGGCCAATATACCGTTTGCCTTCAAGGTTAATTGTTGCATCTGTATGCTAACTTTCATTGACTTATGAACAAGGCTATCCTTGGATACCAATACTTTCCAACCTCTCGCCATTTGAAATGGATTAGGGGCAACAGGCCATTGTGGTAATGCGACTGGACTAGTAATCCAGAGGCACAGAGTGATTTTGTTTTAGTGATATTGAATTTAATTTCAGGTCATAAATCTGAAATTTAAAGTTCATCTTAGATATCATGAGTGTGTCATTAGTTGCTGTAAAAACCCATCTGTAATTAAGATTGAATTATCTTCAGTATGATGGAGAGTTATTGCAGAATGCATGAAAAATCCCTTTATACAAGCACACTTTTGATTGCAAAGTAACATCACTGTCATTGTAAATGTAAAATGTGTAACTCTTCTGCACCTTATAGTCGTTGTGCGTTTACATTTTCAGTTAACAATGAGTTGTATGGATGTGTAAATAATTTTTCTTTTGAAGAATTGACAAAATTGATACCTTCTGAACTTTATTAATCACAAAGTCTATGGTCAGAGACAAATATTGAAAATGCAGTATTTATGGTGATTATAGCATCATTTTTGATGCATTGTGTACTCCCTTGTGTATTTATTAACTGCTCCAAAGAGAGCACTACTGCAGTTTTACTGAAGCCTATTTGCTATAGAGTTTTTTCTTTAGATCTAGAAAAAGAAAGACTGGCAAGTTTACCGAAGGGAAAAAAAAGTCATGTAATGTTTAACTGTCAGCAAAGATGGACAAACACACAGTGTGTTTACAAAATTACATGAAAGAATGAGATGTTCCTTTTTATAGATATTGCACAAATTCAACATTGCAGGAATCAGCTGACCTATTTATTGAAAAGCACACTTTCTATCCATATGCAGATTATAATGGGGAAACAAAACATTTTATCTTGTTCACCAATTACATAATGTTTTATGGGAAAACTGTAGTCTTCTAACCATCAAAACTGAAGTTAAACTGACCTTTGCAGTTTAACATCAGCAGAACTTGTGGAGGCTGCAGAGGGAACATTGGAATTGTTGGTTCGTTATCCACTAGTTTAGGAATTTTACACAGATTTGTAATATGTAATGACTCATGGGCAAAATGATTGCTAGACTTTAAATTTTTAACAAGCCATGACCAATATTCACATTTTATACTCCTTCCTCAGTCAGTTTGTGTTAAGCGTGTAGATGACTCACAATTCATTCACTTTACAAGAATGAATAAATCATCCCTCAACATTAAGTACCACATTTACAGAATAAATTTATCACTAGTTGGCATGAAGTGAGAGATTCTGCCTTTTGCCTTTTTAAATGCCTTTTTTGTAGCTGTACTAGTTATGCCTGCCCTCCCACTTTTTTTTCCCCAAAAGCATTTCTTTAATATTGCTTCTAGTAAACAGGAGCATAGCACAAATGATGATACATAACATCACTATTCCAGAGTTGATTTACACTGTTGTATTTTGGGACAATGGTTTTAATTGCAGTATTGTGAGATCATATGGTGTCTGTGTTGCTCATTTAGCATTTATGCTAAATTAGTTCTACTTCAGAATTTCTTTGAATTGGAGTGAGCACAGAGAGAGAATATCATAGTTATCTTCTCACAAGTGTACTTTTCCTCTGCTGAATATTCTCTTGCCGATTACTTTTAATTATTATTAAGACAACATAGGTTTGTCCTTGTAACATTTAGCCATGTTAACTGATATCCTATGTCTACTAACATCTTGGATTGTTTCTGGATTGATTTCCATCATAAGCCATATAGCATTAGAATGAGAATTGTTTGCAAACCATAGAATGCCACTGGCCATAAGTTTTTGCACACAGGTTCAAATTCAATACACAGACTTCAGCAGCTAATTAATTCTGCCATGTACATATTGCAGCGCATATACTGATATAGGTTGGGTGTACAAAAAAATGACCTTACAGTAGCCCCAAGCATACAAAGTTTATGTACATTTTTTTTTCTGTTACCATAGCATATGAGAGCAAGCCACACCATGGTTTCTTGAACAACCATGGATAATTATGCACACTTTGGTCTCTAAAGTGCACATCTGCATTTGGTCACCCATTACACATAACCCATTATTACCAGAGGATTTTCTTATTTTCTTATAACCCATTTCAAAGAAAGAGGTATGGTGTGATTGCTAATCACTTTTTGGATTGCTTTTTGTCTAAGAATTACTTTAGTGTCACGGAATAGGACGTTAGAAATTTCAAAACATCTGAATGTTTGAGCAGTGTTGAACAATGACAAAAAGAAATTACTATTAATGGTGGTTTGAGTTATGAGTAGTTACTGCTGCTACTTGTGGAGCATGTTCCCTTTGTGTTAGTAGTATATTTTCAAATATTCCCGACTTTGAACAGTTGAATTATTGGAAGAAAAAAGTAATAGGAAAAGGTAATGGAAACAAAATTTGCTACAATGAACTTTAGGTACTTGGCTAAAATAAACAGTCATCTATTTTATCTGTCCCTACTGTCCAAAAAGAAGGCAGAAAGACCAGCTATTTTCAATACCTTTAGGGCAATATAATTGTTAGTAGGAAATGTTGAACAATAGAACTTTGCACTAATTTCAGGAAAGCAAGTACAGGGAAAATCCACACATTATCAAATTGGCAATAAAGTTTCAAAGGACCTTTTAGCCCTTTTCCAACATTCTCAGAAAGTAAATTAAGTTAAAAGTCTCACAACACCAGGTTATAGTCCAACAGTTTTATTTGGAAGTACAAGCTTTCGGAGCACTGCTCCTTTGTCAGGTAACTAGTGGGACAGGATCATAGGACACAGAATTTATAGCTTCAAAAGCTTGTACTTCCAAATAAACCTGTTGGATTATAACCTGGTGTTGTGTGATTTTTAACTTTTGTCTACCCCAGTGGAACACTGGCAGCTCCACGTCTCAGAAAATGAGGCATTCTAATTTTGTGGGCCTGGATTGGCTTACACTTAGTACAAGAGTTACTCAGTGGGTCTGGTAGCATTATAGAGAGGAAAATAGAGCTAACCTTTAGAATTGAATATGATTTGTTTTGTTTGTTTAATTTTGGAATTGAATATGCCATTTTTGTTTTACAGTTGTCTGCTTTGCGTGGATGTTAGTTGTCAAGGGCCAGATATTTAAATGCCTGAGATGATATTGGTATAAACAGTCTGAGGAATTGAAATAAGACACTTGCTCAGCTTATAAACATGTTGGTGATAAGATGCATTAATAAATACATTTTTACGTATTACCAGGAAGCCCAAAATTAGATTGTGAAGTTTGTGATCTAAAATATTCTTTGAACATGTTTATATTGCAGTGTAAGATTATGCCCTTTTGAAGCTAGTTCTTCACCAGACAATTTGAATTGATGAAGAATCATTTCTCTTGGATATTTCATTGCTGTGTTCTTTCACAATATCCTCAACGGTTTCTTAAGGAATAGCACTCCTACTTTCCTATTGGCGTGTCACCTCAGTGTAAACATGATGCGTTATTTTTAACCCTGTTACCATTTTGAAGTCCAAAATATCCACACACACTAAACAATAATGATTTAAGTATTGTGCAAATGTTCCACTACCCTCCCACAATCTGGCATCATACAACTCATTTCGGTAGCAACTCTATTAGCCTGGTTGAGATAATCTCTGCTGAAAGTCAGATCTGACAAATTCCTTGTCTGCATGGCTCAGTTGCTCACCAGATAAACTGAATATTTGTGAGAATGCTGCAATTCATTTTTATGCTCTGCTTGTTTCAAGACAGTTTAATTTAATTCATCTTTATATTGACATGTTTATATCACTAACATGTTCCCAGCAATATAACTAACTAAAAGATCAATTGAAGAGGTTCTCTGTACAAAATAATTTTGTATGGATTATATTGACTCCCACCCAACTGTAGGACAAAGCTGCACCTTAAAATCTGGTGGCTAAGTAACATTTCACAACTGAGCTTGCAAACTAATGAGCAGAAACAGGTTACTCGATCTATTGAGTTTAGTCTGCTCGTGTGTTAGCCATTGGCAGCTTAACCCTTTTAGGCTGAATTCTTCCCAACATCTGTCTGCCTTTTTAAATATAGGTCATGCTGCTATAACACAGGATTCGTCTACACGAATTGATGAATAGGGGATGCTGTTTCTAAAGTGCAAATTTTTAAAATGTGTGTTGGCCATAAAGTGATTGCCTTACTGACACTTTAAGTGCTATTTTTATTGCACGATTTTTATTTGGCGTGGGGGTGCACAAGAAAGCAACCATTACTAGTGTTAGGTGCATTAGGCAGAGGAAAATTGGTCTGGGTGGGTTACTCTTAGGAGGGTCAGTGTGAACTGGTTGGGCTGAAGGGCCTGTTTCTACACTGTAAGGAATCTAATCAAATCGAATCATTACGTTATAGGAGAACTACTGTACCTTGATTTATTCTGTATGTACACCTACCAGAGTCAGTACATGTATTGTGAAGATCTCCTTAACTCATTGTGATGGAATCATCTGACCTGCCACTGAACACAGAAATACAAGTTTCCCTTCCCTTAATTATTTTAAATGTCCAATAAAGATAATCATTATTGCGAGAACTTTAGCCCATCTGTTGTCATGACTTAATTCCTTCATCTCAGATGTCATTCTGATAAATCACCACTGGATATTTTCAAAGAGTACTTGTATCCTTCTAGAAGAAATTGCTCAGAATTTATAGGAATATAAGAAAGAGAAGCAGGAATTGGCTTCTCAAACCTGCCCTACCTTTCAGTAAGATCATGACTAATCTTCACTTTGTCATTTGTGCCAGCTCTTTTTATAACCCTCTACTCCACTACATTTCAAAAATCCATCTCTCTCCTTTAAATACTTTCAGTGATCTAGCCTCCACAATATTTATAGTAGAAAATTCCAGCCTTTCACTACCTTCTGGGAGGAAAAAAAGTCCTTGACATGTCAGCTTTAATAAGTGTTCCCTTATTATGTAACCATGTCCCTTGGTTTGGGGCTCCCTGACTCATGGAAACATCTTCTCAACTTAGTGTCATAGAGTCACAGAGATGTACAGCCTGGAAACAGTCCCTTAGGTCCAAACTGTCCATGCCAACCAGATTTCCCAACCCAATCTAGTCCCACCTGCCAGCACCCAGCCAATATCCATCCATCCATACACCAACCCAGATGTCTTTTAAATTTTGCAATTGTACGAGCCTCCACCACTTCCTCTGGCAGCCCATTCCATACACGTACCACCCTTTGTGTGAAAACGTTGCCCCTCAGGTCTCTTTTATATCTTTCCCCTCTCACCCTAAACCTATGCTCTCTAATGCAGCATTTCACATTTATCCAGATTAAACTCCATCTGCCACTTCTCAATCCATTGGCACATCTGATCAAGATCCTGCTGTAATCTGAGGTAACCACCTTCGCTGTCCACTGCACCTCCAATTTTGGTGTCATCTGCAAACTTACCAACTATACCTCTTACGCGCACATCCAAATCATTTATATAAATGACCAAAAGAAGTGGACCCAGCACCAATCCTTGTGGTCACAGGCCTCCAGTCTGAAAAACAACCTTCTTGATAAAGAAAATTGATTTGCAAATTGATGAAGAAAATTTTCTTGAGCACATTCAACAAATCTTTAACACTATGGTAGCCCAAACCAATTTTTGGAAAATTAAGATCACCTACTATTAACAACCTTATTATTCTTACATAAATCTGAGATCTCTCTATATATTTGTTCCTTGGTTTCCCAGAAGTCCAGACAGATTGAGAGAGAACCTGTTTGTCTATTTTAGATTTGACTGATGGTGAATCCATAATAACGATAAGGAATGTCAAAGCTGATGATCCAGGAGTGACAATTGGAAATAAATGCAACCGATGACTGCCACTGCCCCTTCAGATTCTTGTAGATTAGATTAGATTACATTACATTACAGTGTGGAAACAGGCCCTTCGGCCCAACAAGTCCACACCGACTCGCCGAAGCGCAACCCACCCATACCCCTACATTTACTCCTTACCTAACACTATGGGCAATTTAGCATGGCCAATTCACCTGACCTACACATCTTTGGACTGTGGGAGGAAACCGGAGCACCCGGAGGAAACCCACGCAGACACGGGGAGAATGTGCAAACTCCACATAGTCAGTCGCCTGAGGCGGGAATTGAACCCGGGTCTCTGGCAGCAGTGCTAACCACTGTGCCACCGTGCCGCCCATATTGTATGTTTCAATATGATCACCCCTCATGCTTCTGAACTGTAATGAGCCTAACATATTTAGCTGTTGTCGGTCCATCAATCCCTTTGACTCTGGAAACAGCTTAGTGAATCTCTATTGAACATCCCTCAATGCCAGCACTTCCATTCTTTAATATGGGTAGAAAAATGTACACTGTATTCAAGGTTCAGCCTCTCCAACATCATGTGCAGTTGCAATAATCTTGCCTATTTTAAAACTCCAGCCCCCTAGCAATGAAGGCCAAAATTCCATTTGCCTGTTTAATTACTTGGTGTACCAGCATGCTAATGTGTTGTATTTCAAGCACAAGAATACCCAGATCATTATGTGTTGCTCATAATAATCTACCTTCCAATGTTCATGACCTCACACTTACCTACATTAAACTCCATCTGTTGCGTTTTTGCCCAATCATTCAACCTATCTATATTCCCTTGTAGTTTTCTTATTTCCTCATCACATTATGCCCTCCCACTTATTCTGTACCTTTAGCAAATTGGATAATTACACTCTGACCTTTTCATCCAAATTATTAATGTCGATAGTAAATAATTAAGGCCCTAGAACTGATCCTTGTGGCACTTCATTAATTATGTCTTTCCATCCTGAAAAAGACCCATTAAATAGTCATTTAAAAGTTTAAATATGCAAAAAAATACAAATTCATGCTTTTTAAAAGAATAACAACTGAGAGAACTGGAGATATTTCTGTACAGATCTGTTATAAGAAAAATGTACAGATTGAAGCTATTTGCTGTCTGTGTTAGAAAACGGTTCAGCAATTACCAAATATTTTTCATTTAATTGTAATTTTCTTGCTCTCTTTCCAATCCAAATATTTCCAGTTTAGCAACTTCAGAAAATCAGTATATTCTCCTCCGTTGCAAAATCTGGATATTTATATAAAAGAATTGAAAAGCAGAAACAATAGCATTGAACTTAAGAGGCCTGCACACCAATTCAATCACTTTTTAAAACAAAAATCACTTTCCGAGTTGGTTTCCTGTGCTCCTAACATGTCTCTAATCGTGTGGAACAATTTTAGCTAGTCAGCTCTTGTCTAGTCCATACTTGTGACATTTTAAATGTTTGCTGTGAGTGCAACCTCTCCCTTTTGATAGATGATGCACCAGTCATTTGGTAAGGTGTTATGTTGCCAAATTGAAGTTATGCTGTTCATATTTGTATATACATGTACAGTGGTTCTTCAAACTTCATTTAAGGAAAGGCATACAATTTAATGTAACCAGTATAGCCTTGTCAGGAAAACTGAATCAGCTACTTACAGGCAGTTTTTAGTTTTTAGGCATTATAAACTGTTGCAGACTACATGAATTTTTTTGTTTAATACTTTTAAGATATAGAACCAAAAGGGTGTATACCCATCCTGTTAATTTCTTCAACAAACCAAATGCAGAATGAAAGAAACTTATGGTGCAGAAGCAAATCATTCAGGCCATCATACCTGTTTCAAGAAAACTTCATGATTATGAAGTAAGCATGCACGTTCTTTCTTTACTGTTGATCACTTTATCTTTTTGATAATTTTGTCTATGCTACTGACTGAAGTTACACATGAACCATTACAAATGACAATATTCATCCACTTTTGGGCTGAATAACCTCATCTTTGCCATAATAATTGTTTATAATTGTAGACTTCAATACTAATCCAAATAAAGGGTTATCAGGTGCTTCACAAAGAAAAATGGTTAAACACTATAAATTTACTATTTTGTGGAGACTCATTGTTGAGCTGAATATTGATAGCATCTGATGGAATTGGTTGTTTGATTAGTAAGTCTATAACTTCCAGCTTTGCTTTTCTGAATATTGAATAATATTTGCTTAATTGACTTTCCCTAGCAATATAGAATGGATATACCAGGAAATAACATGGTGGAAGTGGCTACTGCAGATGCTGGAGATTACAGTCAAGATTAGAGTGGTGCTGGAAAAGCACAGCAGATCAGGCAGTGTCAGAGGAGCAGGAAGGGCTCTCCTGATGAAGGGCTTTTGCCCTAAACGTCGATTTTCCTGCTTGATACATGGAAATCTTGATACTGGGAAATAACATTGAATAGCACAATATGAATGTATTGGGAAAATGGTTGTGCCTATGGTCGGAATTGAATTTGTGTACTTTGTTTACCATACACACGAACTAGGAGGAGAACAAAGGAATCCATTTTTTAACAGCACATGCAGCTCTGATTCTGAATGTTCCTTACTAAATCGTGTTGTATCTTACTGATTCTTCATCAGAACTTCACAATGTCCACATATCTTTCTGGCAAAATGTGTTTGAAGGATGCAATAGTATGGTGTGGCTAAGGTCAAAATATGTTTCACTCGAATAACCTTTTGTATATATTAGACTGTTCTATTCCCTGGGCCTTACCTCTGATATTGGAATACAGCTTCCCTAGATTTGTTTGAAAAAAATGAATAATTTCACAGTTTGCTCAGTGTATTCACCTTCACTCATTGTTCAGAACAGTATTAGGTCATGTAGCCCTGAAACCTTTTACTCCATTCATGAAAAAATTGTGACCAAACTTCATATACAAACCCTTGCCCCCATGTCCTTTAATCTGTCTGATTAAATAAAAAGATTGTCAATCTTGGGTTTAAAATTAACCATTCACTCAGCATCAACAACCTTTTTATAGAAAAGACTTCCAAAAACCCTTGGGTGTAAAACGGTTCCCAGCTTCGTTTTTGCAAGTTTAGCCTCTAATTTCCAAGCTAAAGTCATAATAACTCAATTTATGGATGGGGAGGTGTGGTCATCCACAAAATGTGTATTAAGCAGAGCTTCAAGATAACAGAGGAGCCTACAATATAACCCTCATTGTTTATAAACACACTGTATGTCAATGGAAAAACAAATTAATACTCTGCGATGCAGTTAATTTGAGAGTTAGGTCTTTATTTTTCAACTTGTTAGCAACTCACAATGTTCTGACCTTGTATAATGAAAAGGTTGAGAAAACATTGGGAGTTACATCTGGAAATATTGAGTAATTTTTTTAAAATTTAGCATGCTGTCATCTTAAGTTAGCCATGATATCCATGCAGGATTCTGGATTAGAGTGATGCTGGAAAAGCACAGCAGTTCAGACAGCATCCGAGGAGCAGGAAAATCGACGTTTCAGGCAAAAGTCCTTCATCAACATGTTTACCATGGTTTTGTGATGCAATAAGGCATCCTTGAACATTCCCTATAGATTTTGTGGCTTTGGGTAGGGAAAATGATGGGTGTGCAGGCTGGCACTTATCGAATTCCTCAGGATCATTGGGGTGATACCTTTCTTCTGATACCTTTTGTCCAATTACCTGAATCATCCCTCAAAAATATTGGAGATTATCTGGATGGTTGTCTTTAAACATTTTTCATCTCAGGAGATGTTCAAGCAATCTGATTTCATCCATGTTAAAATGGCTTGGTGCATTCTCACTCAAGAACAAGGGTGAGACCATTTTTTTCCCCTATGGGCTTGTCCATGATTCACTCTCTGCAATGGCCAAGCTAATTGAAGCAGCCAGAGAACAAGTGAGCATGAACATGACTAATCCACAATTGCCAGACTGAAACCAGATTATCACGGCATCCTTCTATGTATTTCCTATTCTGACAGTGGGAATAGATGATAACTTTACCACAACCTGAGTTTCAGTTTTCACATTTGACTCATTGCAATTATCCTGTATGCCCTTTAATCCTGAATTGTACAATCAACAGAACTAGGAAAGGAAGAAAATGTTAGCTCTCTTAATACCTGAAACTATGATAAGATCACTTTTTATAACTAGTGAATTTCAGGAAACACAATCCAAGTTGCGTCATCTCTCCGTTTAACTCGATCCTTAGAATTAATAGAAAACCATCTGAATTCCATGTTGTCCTCCTTCCAATACCTGTGCTGCTTTCCTACAGAGTGTTGCCCAAAATAACTGAATTTGCTAATCCCAGGTATGGTCTGATCAAGGGTTTCTGCTACTGATGCTATGCTGACTTCTTCCAGTTAGCGCTGTAATTTCGTTGGTTGGAGTATTAGTCATAATGGACAAGTTATAAACAATTTATATGGGCTTCGGGCACATGACAGCTCTCATTGAAAGATTGTGTGTACCAAGACTTCCATTTGTATTGATGATATTTTGCATGTAAAAGAACATGGGATTCTGAATACTTAACCTCTTTTAGCTTTGGTATATGTGACATAATAGCATGTCTTGGTTTTGCCGATGGCAAAGAAAGTGCTTCAATTTAAATCAGCATTGAATTAGTTGAATTGGTAGGATCCAGTTCTACTTGTTTGTAAGGGAGCACTCCTGAATTGCAGAGGTTAGATCGGGGAAAGTGAGGCTGTATGTGCAACCATCAGATTTGCCTAATCCAACTTGTTTTTCTGGAAAATATGACAGGAGACAAAACAATAAAGATTATGCTAAAAGGTTAGAATTATGGTGAATAAATGTTTCTGGAGTCTTATGGTAAAAAGAACTCTTGCTGATCTAAAAAAAAAATGACTGTTGTGTTCTCATGGTTACTAAATGGTTTACAAAGAAAGTCAAAGTCAAGATTAAATATTATTCATGAAAATTGTGCCAAAAAATAACAACAGGCTTGAGAAGTAAGATGGCTTAAGAGACTTGGTATTATTTACCTGCAGAAACATGTGCTCAATGGTGACAGATAAGAATCAGGTAGGATTATCTTTTTGTGTTTGAAGGTGAATTGAACATGAGATTTGTGCAGTTTCTGTATTTTGTTTTGGTGAACTATATTAAAGGCAAGTTTTGTTTGTACACGTGGAATGCATTGCCAGAGAAACTCTGAATGCAACAGATAAAAGTTTCAATGTTTAGCTTTAGCTTTTGTCCTGTGGCAGTGGTTTCAGAAAAAGCAACATGTGTAACAGCTATACAGTATAAATATACTCCTGTTTGTCTAACATTTTATCAATGTGGTGAATGAATATTTAAGTTGTTTTTGCTTCTATTTGTCACAGAGAAAGTATTCAGGACACAGAAACTATCTTTACTTCTTGAAGCAACAATTTCTAATCTCCACTGGGATGGGCTTTCACATCTGGCCTGCAATCGAATTCCAATAGGCCATTCAGCCCATTGAGTCTGCACTGACCCTTAGAACAGCATCCCACCCAGGACCATTCTCTCATCTATTCATGTAACCTTGCATTTTTTTTAAACCATGGTTAATCCACCTAATTTACACACCGCTGGACACAACAAGGCAATCTAGCTTGGCCAATTCACCTTAGCTGTACGTCTTTAGAATGTGGGAGGAAACCCATGGAGACACATGGAGAACATGAAAACTCCACACAAACAGTTACCCAAGGTTGGAATCCAACCTGGGTCCCTAGTGCTGTGAAGTTGCAGTGCTAACCGTGATGTCACTATGCCGTCCAAATAGAGAACACGTAACACAATTTTGAACTGTAGGGAAAAGTCAGCATAGAATTGGAAAAAAAACTTTATGTTGTGCTTTTCACGTTCTAAAAGATTAGATTAGATTAGATGTCCCAAAATGCTTTCAAGTCAATAATCTTGTGCACAGCAGACCCCCAGAGTAGTAATGAGAAAAATTGTCAGATAATTCGTTTCAATAGTGTTGATTGAAATGATGGCACAAAGCGAACACTTCTCATTTTTAGAAATGACATTGGAATCTTTTAGATCCACCAAGATCAGAAAAGCTTCTGTTAATATCTTATTCAGTGGCCCCTGCAAAAGTACAGCACTCTGTCACGACTGCACTGAAATGCCTGCCTGGATAGCATCCTCCGTTCTCTGGACTAGGGCTTAAACCCTTGTTTCTGCCTTTGGCATGAGAGTTATCGTAAGTTAAGGCTGATATTTATTGATAATGTACATCTCATGAAAAATGAAATGTTCATACAAATAGACTGCAACTCATTGGAGCTGTGGAAATCTATTGGACAGGACATTGAGTGTGAAGAAGTGAAAGAGTTCACAACAATCATAATTCAGCAGTTACTCACTAAAGGTGTGATTCCGATGCTGATGTTTGATGTTTTTATGTTGGCATTGCAAAGATTTAGCTCGTGCAAGTTTCCTGATGCTGGCTCTTAACTGCAAATACTGAGAGTGTATAGTGGATTTTATTTGCATAGCCAATTTTGCTGCCTTCATTATAAAATGCCATGTGTTCAACTCTGAACAATTGAACATTTTGTGAACATAAAGCTGCATAGTGACATTGTAACCTAGGCGTGTCAGTATGTTGAACTGACCATTTAGTAGTTTTGTAAAGCCCTGTTGTAAGTAACCATTAAATTTAGAGTTTACAGATTAAAAGTTCTCAAGGCCTTAAAGAATTAATTTGTTATAGCATTGTTAATATTAAACAACATCAAGAGAAGTTTTCCAAATGAAATGTAACTAGTGTATTGAAATTGTACACCAGAATCTGACCCAGTTAGCAACATAGTGTGGAATATAGTGATGAATGTAATTGTCTCTCCCTCTAGTCTCACCTCCTTGTTACAATGTAATCTTTCTCTTTTTATAGACCATCTCCACTTGAAATGTTTCCAACATTATAGTTTTGAAATGCATGGAATGGGAGGAGAATTATTTTCATTTACAACAATTCCACATGAGCTTCTGCAGACAGAAGCTGTACCTGGACTGTAACCTACACTCTGGAAGTTGACCTGGCAAAGTTTATTGAACTGTGGGTTTAACTATTACTCTTGCTTGCTTACAGATTAAAACTAATCCTGGGTTATGGTCTGAGCTTCACTCAGGAGTGCAGGAATAAAAATATGTACTGGATAAATTACCTTTTATAGCAACTGCTTGTGAAGAAATAACCTTGTCTTTTGGGCTTTGGAACCAAGCCTTCACTCACTGAAAAAGCTAATTAAACAGTTCTCTCCTAAAACACTTTATACATGAATATTAGTACTATGTGAACTGCAGCCTTCATTTGGAGTAGGAAATTAAGTGAGCCTTCTGTTAGCAACCCTTTTAGTCAGTCAGTGGCAATTGCAGCAGATTCTGTAACTAATGTGTGATGATATCTATGCTTAATGAATAAAGCTTCGATCATAAATTTGCACCCCCCACCACCCCCCCAAAACGAAGAGTGGTGGAAAGTAGATAAAATTGGATACAGTGCCAGCATGCCATGGTTTCACTTATCCATCTGGCACAATGGATATTTACATACAGAAGAGACAGACTTACTGACCACCCACTTGGCCAAGGGCCAGTTGAGGTGCTTAAGTGGAAAATATGTGGCTAGCAAGCCCTGTAGTGGGCTGGTTAGATTTTGAGAGAGCTATTTCTCAAGGTTGTGCAGTCATGTACTCAAGAGGCCATCCTGAAGTGTGAAGTACCAAATCCAACTCCAGTAATATTCCACCCACCACCACCAGCACCAAAACCACCCCACACAACTCTTCTCCCAGGGGCAGCTGACAGACCTTCAAAGAGCTGAAAAATGTGTTGCTGGAAAAGCGCAGCAGGTCAGGCAGCATCAAAGGAGCAAGTGAATTGACGTTTCGGGCATAAGCCCTTCTTACATTCCTGAAGAAGGGCTTATGCCCAAAACGTCGATTCTCCTGCTCCTTTGATGCTGCCTGACCTGCTGCGCTTTTCCAGCAACACATTTTTCAGCTCTGATCGCCAGCATCTGCAGTCCTCACTTTCTCCTAGACCTTCAAAGAGGCCTGACTCAACTGGTAGTCTGGGCACCATCAGACGGCTTTGCCTGGGGACTATTGCAGTCCCTTCACACAGCCATTGAACTTCAGTGGTACAGCTGCGACAAGAGAGCTGCTAGCTGATGATTGTCTGGCAGCTCAGACTCAAGATGGTCTTTTGGAGGGTTAGCATTTGCCCCGCCTCAATCCAATTTAAAGGTTTAACGACCATTAGGTAGCTCTGTAAGGCAGGCCAGGCATGTGGTGGTGGGTTCCCCTTACACCGAATTTTATACCAGGATGGCTATCCTGCTGTCAGTGTAAAATTCAACCCTTAGCTGCTGTGTATTTATCAACTGATCTACAATAGTACAAAGACAATTGGATCAGGTTACAGCAGGTAGCCTTTTGTGTCTGCTAATCAAGACTCAATAGGTATGATGTATGACACAACCAGCACATTGCTGGTGTCCGTTTCCTCCTCAAAATCTTACATTGCAATGTTCAGTCCCTCTCTCTCTCATGTTTGTCTGCAATCCGCTGAAATTGACTTGTTTACTCTCTCTGTCTAGTATTAAGTCCAAAAATCTTGCCACCCTTTGCAAAAAGAAAAGTTTCTTTGAAAATCTATTGAAGTTCTCGGTGGTTATCTGATAATGATGGCTAGAGAAACTAAGGTCTGGAAGTATCAGTAGAGAAAGAAACTGTTAACTTTTTGAGTCTGGTATGACTCTTCCTTATGAAGAATTTACAGAATTTGAAGCTCCTCTAAGAAGGCACCCAATGTCATTTTTTCAAGAGAGAAGTGACTCAACCTTCCCATCCTTTCCCGGTATATAACCCATACATCTCTGTATTTTTGCAAATCTTGTCTGCCTCTCTGCAATGCCTCTATCATCTTTTCATAATATGGTGATCAAAACTGCATGTTGAACTCACTACACCTTGACCACAACCTTCCCACATTTCAAACCTTCGAGAAATAAAGTTGAGTGCTTGGGTTTTTTTTTAAGGCCCCACCAAGCGTGCAGCATTTTTAAAATTGATTTGATGAGTATTCTGAGATCCTTTTTGTTCTCCTTCCCCACCTAGACTCTCAACTGCTAAGTAATAAGTGACTTCCTGCAGGGAGCTTACTATCAAAATATGCCAACGCACATTTATCTGTTGAACCTCATTTGCTAATTCTTTGTCCACAGATATTGCAAATTTATTAATGCCCTTCTGTACCGTAATTTGCTGAATATTTCCTCTGTAGATTCCACACTTCCTCTATTACCCCCAGATTGGCAGACCAGATATCCAAAACCTAATCTAGTCCCATTTGCCAGCACTTGCCCCATATGCCTCTAAACCCTTCCTATTCATATACCCATCCACTTGTCTTTTAAATGCTATAATTGTACCAGCCTCCACTACTACCTCTGGTAGCTCATTCTATACATGCACTACCCTCTGTGAAAAGATTGCCCCTTTGGTTCCTTTTAGATCTTTCCCCGCTCACCCTAAACCTATGCTTTCTTGTTCTGAACTCCCCCAACCCAGGGAAAAGACCCTATCTATTTATCCTAACCTTGACCCTCATGATTTATAAACCGCTATAACATCAGCCCTCTTCTGATCTCTTCCAGAGCCTTGGTGTCTGTTTTAAAGGCAGTATCTGTTGACACAAGGTGTTACCATCCACTGCACATGTACAAGCTTCTAGGACCAGCGTGTGTAGACTTCTGTTACTGTTTGTATACAGATGTTTGTCACCAAGTGGATGTTTCATTGAATTGTGCCTCATTAATGAAATGAATGGGCTCTACTGTTTTAGTTTTCTAGCATCGGCTCTTTTCAGTTTGTATTTTAAGAAAGCAAAGTTTACTACTGGTCAAAACCCTTCCTTTTCAGGTTCCTACTTTATGTAGTCCCTGGCTGATATCAGCTGAATAGCTCACTGAGTGTGAAGATGCAGAATGATAGGTTGCCTCTGCTGGTCAGAAATTAGTTTAATTTCAGTACTTTCTAGGAGATAGTTGTCAATTTTTTCACGCAGTTACTCTGCATCAGAAATATTCCCTCAGTCAAAGGCTTCATCCTTCATTTATTGTAAATTCCTTGAGAGCTTTACTGTGTTTTAGTCAGTTTGATACTTTATTGTGAACTACTGGCTGAATATTGTGAACTGATATAATGTTAGTGCTATGTGAACATACCCACAGAATTGTAAAAGCTAAAAAGAGTTCATGCTCAGCAATGATTTCATGAATCTATAAATACCAAGAAACAACTTGTTGTTGGCATCACATATTTGAAGACCTCTTTTATATGATCAAAACATGTTTTTACTTTAGCTGCGATAAGAGTTCACTGTGCATTGGTCGATATGATTGTGAACTTTAGGCCTTTCAGCATTTCATATATTATTGAATTCATTTTATGTAAATCATTCAGATAGCCAGGTGGTAAGTCACTGACATTGAGACATTTTTATCTTTACTGAACTGGCTGATGTTGCGCTTGGCTATGGTTTATCTTCAATTTAGCTTTTATGATATTCATTTTTTTAAAAAAAATTTGTTTTTAATTCTTTGTTTCAGCATTGATTACTCAAAAAACTTTCACTTAAATCGCACAAGACTCTAAATGCAAAAATTAGTTATGTGTGGTTTAAAATGGTTTGTTCAAACCTTCCCATAAATTTATAGTCACAAATGGAATCTTCAGATAAATTGAGATAGTAAAAATGTTGGCATTTATAGCATCTACATTTTAATCCACGACTCAAAGTTAATTTTCAGTCTACAGTTGCCCCACCATTCACTTGTGAAAGTGAAGGAATTAATTGGGCTCCTGATTATACCTGAACTAATTATTTAGTTTTGTAGCAACTTTTCCTTAAATTTGTGTTCCTGCTTGAGTTCCCAGGCACGACATTAATATAAATCATTATTTTAATCCAAAGCTGTTTATAAGCATTGTACAGGGCTGCATATTACAGACAAATACTACAACTTGCATATTTCAACAAAACAAGTCTGTTAAACCAAGTAATTATACTTGTATTCCAAAGAGAGGTGAGTTCAAGCTGTTGAGAAAAGGAAGTTCATGCATTTCCTTTTCTGTTTATATGAATAAATGGAATATAGACAATCTTGAGAAGTTGGATTATATTCAAGAAAATACTGAAATATATTAGGTTAATGTTTTTATGTATACTTTCAAAATTTAGACATGTATATTTTCATTTGTTGATCGTTATAGTTTAAGGAATTGCCAAACATTTTTATACAGCTAGAAAAACATTATGAAATTTATTAAACATGATTAAACACATTTTTAAAAAACAGGAAGTTTTTTTAGTATATGCAGTCCTTCCTGTTGGGTTAAGTTCAGTTAAAGGCAATTCCAGTTCTGTTGATATCTGTTTACCTGCAGTGGTGATCTCATCGTTAAGATGACATTGTAGGGATGAACGTAATTGTACAATGATATTTGCTAAGCTTAAAACTGTAACAGGGATGGAATAATAATGACTATTTAGAGCATTCATGAAAGGAAGGGCTGTGAATGTTTCAAAACATACTTTTCTCCATACATAGTACCTGTTCAAGAAATTACATAAATGTGTTTTTGTTTCCCTTCATTTTAACTGAAATTTCAAATTATCATTGACCTGAAAGAACAACACAAGGTCAGTTTTTTATGTGCATGTCTACATATTTTTGCAATAAAATTTTTTTTATCTCCTCTTTGCCTGAGGTGGTGGGCAGTCTCACTGATGTCATTTGTTTGAGAACAGCACTGTGTAATTGTAGCAGTTGGCTAATGCGAGTTGTGATGGTTAATGCCTTTTACCTGGATCTATCTGGTGTGGATTGGATTGTTAACCCTCTAAGCCCATCTTTATGTTAGGCAGGAGAGTTTTGTGGTTAGGGAATGTGATATCTATGTGTAAAAACACATCCCAAACAGCAGAAAAGTGGCCATTTTTGTGGCAGTGTATACAAACCGCCAATGTCCACCACTTCAGGACTGGAAGTCATAGAGTCAATACAGTTTCCATTAAGCATGGAAACAGACCCTTTGGTCCAACCAGTCCATTCCGACCATGTGCCTAAACTTAACTAGTCCCACCTGTCTACACTTGGTCCATAACGCTCTAAACCTTTCCTATTCATGAACTTATCCAAATGCCTTTCAACCTTGTAATTGTACCAGTATTCACCACTTCCTCTGGCAGTTAATTCCACATACAAACCACTCTGAGTGGGGAAACATCTTCAGTCTATCTGTGTAACTGACGTTGGCATTGCTGGGACCTAAACATTGAATCCTTCCTGCGTGCTCTGTTTATTATCTTCACTTCCTTTGTAAAGCATAGTGCTGTTAACTGGATACAGTACTCCAGTTGGTGCCAAATCAGAGTTTGATGTGCATTTGTATTAATTTTCTTGTTTTTTATAATCTATGCACTTTCTCGAGCAATGTTAATGGGCCAGGAGAAACAAGAATGCTGCCCTGATCCCTGAACCAAAGCTTTTGTTGAATGGTGCTGTCATTCCACTGATCCTATCGCTCCTGCTGCCTCTGTTACCATGCCAGCTCCCATTCTCCTGATTTCTGTACTCTGACCTGTCTCCCCAACTTAACCATGTCCACATCTTTGCCTCTCTTCCTCCTGATGAGCATGCTTGGGCAGCCTAGCCCCATCCTGGCCAGGTCATGCAGCACTGCCCGGTGGGTTTCCCAACCACTGCCAGTTGCAATCTCCTACTGTAGGTTTTCTCTCCTGGTAACTGGCCAGTATCTCACTGTCTCTGGCTGCTGGGTGGCTAGCGTTTTTTGAAGAAAAGGTGATGAGTTTATGTTTGTCTTGATCTTGGCAATCCTAGAATTTGAGTCATTCCTGCAATTGCATTCCTCTTCCCACTTCCTACAAATATTGATTGGGGGGAGGTGTGTGTGTGTTTGTTTTCATAATTTTGTAAAGTCAAGCTGCATAAAATAACAACTCTGATGCTAATTAAAATAAATCATGATTTATGTTGTTACATAGACAATAGCTTGAGAAATATGAAAGCACCATACTATGTGTGTGCATTGCTTGGCAATGTAATACGAAGCACATTGAATAAGTCCTATGTTGCTGCTTTCCAGCTCATTTTGAATTTGCTCCATTTCAGCTCCAGAATGCAGTGGTTGGTTGCACTGTTTGTACTGACCCTCCTAAATCAAGTGGACTTTTCCTCACAGTCAAGGAGGCCTCCATTACTCAGTATCCCAGTTCCTACATGAAGAATGTCACAGTAAAACCAAGCCTGTACGTACTTGTTTGTTTCCAGCAGGTTTCTGGATAGTGATCAATAGAATGGCTCTGCTGGCATTTTTGCAAACCTCAGGCAAGAATGCTGAAACCAGTTGTAAGTGCCAGCCTAATCAAACAGCTTACTGATCTAATCTAATGATTTAACCTGAGGCTGCCGTAGTATGAGTAGCAAATATATACACTGAGCCATCCTAGCGTGTCCTTTACATACCTCATTCACTGTGATTTATGTTATTAGTTTGAATCTGTAATCGCTTGATGTCATGTTCACAACTGCTTCAAAATGTAACCACTTTTGCAAACACAAGTCCTGTTAGCACCAGAAGCAGATGTTATTGAACTTACCAGAGGACTAGAGAATGGGGAGAAAAGTAATTGAGAGAAAACGAGACAAAGTTGAGAGGTTAATTTAGAACAAAATTAGGGTTCAAAGTATCATTGAATAGTCATAGCAGGGAGGAGCCCATTCAGCCCATCATATCTGTGCTGGGTGTCCCGGATTTAACTAGTTCTCAGCCCAACTATCTTCACTGCCTCCTTCCCTTATTCAATAAGGTCAAAAATGAACGTATTCACTGCTGATTACACAACATTCAGCACCATTCATAACTTTTCAAATCCTTATCAAGCTGAGAATATGTAGCATGCCACCTACAAAAATGCACAAGTAATCTTGTTCTTCTATTATTTACCAGTAAGACTTTATGGCCCCAATTATTACAAAGTCACAATGAAAGGAGATCCACTTAATTAGAATGCATCTCCTAAATCTGATTTGTCAGTTTGCTATAAAGTTAGAGCTGGTCACCAATTGACATGAAACACAATTTACATGAACAAATAGAAATTCATTTGGTACAATTCTGCAATTAAGAATTAATTCTAACCTTAAGACTGTTCCAATGAATCAGTGCTGGGATGGTTTCATTGGTAACAAAAGTGTTGCATGAAGATTTACTCTGTATGAAGTCTTTGAGTTTTTACAAGTCGCCCCCAATTCTACAATCAGTGGCGAAGTTACACTTGTTTGTATAATTAATTTGTTTTAGCACTTACAACCACAGCACTTAACGAAGTGGATCCATCCACAGGCCATAGGAACAATGGTGCCTCCCCTTAACCATTCAAATTGAACAATTCATATTCACGGACATAGAGAGAAGTTTTTAAATAGGTGGGTGTGCAGAACAGAGTGTGAGGGTAGGGATTAAATCAGGAAGTTGGCAGCCTCTAATATAACCTGCTTTGCAGGTTTTGCTGCAGTGTCCTGGCTTCCCACGCCTAGGGAAACCCTACAGGCGATACAGGTAGGATAGCTTCAGGGAGGCAGTGGATGTCTTTTACAATGCTACTTGTGGGCTGCAAGGAGCATGAGTGCTTCCCCTGCCCCCCCCGCCCCCACCCCCCCCCCCCCCCTCCCCAAGAGCTCAACAGACCCCTTTACCTCCCCCTCTGTACCTCACGAAATGTCTGGTTCACTCAGTCTTAGATAACGAATGCAAATTAAAATAGACAGTTCCATGCCAAATCATGTACAGAAAGCAAAGTATATAAATTGAAAATATATAGAGAAAAAGAACAAGAAATTAAAAAGCTTAAATTCTTTACTTTTTTCAAATCTTGTTTCAAGAAATGAAAAACGAAAGACTGAGGGTCATAGAGATGTACAGATGAAACAGACCCTTCGATCTAACGCGTCCATGCCGACCAGATATCCCAATCCAATCTAGTCCAACCTGCCAGCACCCAGCCCGTATCCCTCCAAACCCTTTCTATTCATATACCCATCCAAATGCCTTTTAAATGTTGCAATTGTACCAGCCTCCACCACTTCCTCAGGGAGTTCATTCCATACATGTATCACCCTCTGCATGAAAAAGTTGCCCCTTAGATCTCTTTTATATCTTTCCCCTCTCACCCTAAGCCTCTAGTTCCAGACTTCTCCAGTTCAGGGAAAAGACTTTGTCTATTTATCCTATCCATGACTCCCATTATTTTATAAACCTAAATAAGGTCACCCCTCAGCCTCCGACACTCCAGGGAAAACAGCCCTAGCCTATTCAACCTCTCCCTATAGCTCAAATCCTCCAACCCTGGCAACATGCTTGGAAATCTTTTCTGAACCCTTTCAAGTTTAACAATGTCTTTCCGATGGGAAGGAGACCAGAATTGTATGCAATATTCCAACAGTGGCCTAACCAATGTCCTGTACAGCCGCATCATGACCTCCCAGCTGCTGTACTCAATACTCTGACCAATAAAGAAAAGCATACCAAACACCACCTTCACTATCCTATCTACCTGCGACTCCACTTTCAAGGAGTTATGAGCCTGCACTCCAAGGTCTCTTTGTTCATCAACACTCCCTAGGACCTTATCATTAAGTGAATAAGTCCTGCTAAGATTTGCTTTTTCCAAAATGCAGCACCTCACATTGATCTGAATTAAACTCCATCTGCCACTTCTCAGCCCATTGGCCCATCTGGTTCAGATCCTGTTGTAATCTGAGGTAACCCTCTTCGCTGTCCACTACACCTCCAATTTTGGTGTCATCTGCAAACTTACTAACTGTACCTGTTATGCTCACATCCAAATAATTTCTATAAATGATGAATAGTAGTGGGCCCAGCACCGATCCTTGTGGCACACCACTGGTCACAGGCCTCCAGTCTGAAAGACAACCCTCCACCACCACCATCTGTTTTCTACCTTTGAGCCAGTTCTGTATCCAAATGGCTAGTTCTCCCTGTACTCCATGAAATCTAACCTTGCTAATCAGGCTCCCATGGGGAACCTTGTTGAATGCCTTATTGATGTCCATATAGATCATATCTACTGCTCTGCCCTCATCAATCCTCCTTGTTACTCCTTCAAAAAATGCAATCAAGTTTGTGAGACATGATTTCCCACCCACAAAGCCATATTGACTATCCCTAACCAGTCCTTGCCTTTCCAAATACCTTTACATCCTGTCCCTCAGGATTCCCTTCAACAACTTGCCCCACACTGACGTCAGGCTCACTGGTCTATAGTTCCCTGGCTTGTCTTTACCTTCTTAAACACTGGTACCATGTTAGCTAACCTCCAGTCTTCTGGCACCTCACCTGTGACTATCAATGATACAAATATCTCAGCAAGAGGCCCAGCAATCACTTCTCTAGCTTCCCACAGAGTTCTAGGGTGCATCTGATCAGGTCCTGGGGATTTATCCACTTTTATGCATTTCAAGACATCCAGCATTTCTTCCTCTGTCATATGGACATTTTTCAAGATGTCACCATCTATTTCCTTGCATTCTATATCTTCCATGTTGTTTTCCACAGTAAATACTGATGCAAAGTACTCGTTTAGTATCTCCCCAATTTTCTGCGGCTCCACACAAAGGTCAAGCAGCTGATCTTTGAGGGGCCCTCTTCTCTCCCTAGTTGCGTTTTTGTCCTTAATGTACTTGTAAGAACCTTTTGGATTCTCCTTAAACTCTATTTGCCAAAGCTATCTCATGTCCCCTTTTTGCCCTCCTGATTTCCCTCTTAAGTATACTCCTACTGCCTTTATACTCTTCTATGGATTCACCCAATCTACCCTGTCCATATGGTTCCTTCGTTTACTTAACCAAACCCTCAATTTATCTCATCATCCAGCATTCCCTATACCTACCAGCCTTTCCTTTTCACGGAATATACCTTCTCTGGACTCTCATTATCTCATTCCTGAAGGCTTCCCTTTTTCCAGCCATCCCTTTACCTGCGAACATCTGCCCCCAATCAGCTTTTGAAAGCTCTTGTCTAATACTGTCAAATTGGACTTCCTACAATTTAGAACTTCAACTTTTAGGTATACTCTATCCTTTTCCATCACTACTTTAAAACTAATAGAATTATGGTTCCTAGCCCCAAAATGCTCCCCCACTGACACCTCAATCACCTGCCCTGCCTTATTTCCCAAGAGTAGGTCAAGTTTTGCACCTTCTCTAGTAAGTACATCCACATACTGAATCAGAAAATTTTCTTGTACACACTTAACAAATTCCTCTCCATCTAAACCCTTGTCACTTTGGCAGTCCCAGTCTATGTTTGGAAAGTTAAAATCCCCTACCATAACCACCCCATTATTCTTACAGATAACTGAGATCGCCTTACAAATTTGTTTCTCGATTTCACTCTGACTATTAGGGCGTCTATAATACAATCTCAAAAAGGTGATCAATCCTTTTTATTTCTCAGTTCCACTGAAATAACCTCCCTGGATGTATTTCCAGGAATATCCTCCCTCAGCGCAGCTGTAATGCTATCCCTTATCAAAAACACCACTCCCCCTCCTGTCTTGCCTCCCTTTCTATCCTCCCATTTGTATCCTGGAACATTAAGCTGCCAGTCCTGAGAGTTGTTAAAGTTTTCAGTATCAGCAGACATGTTTAATAGTAATTACAAATTGCCAGGCCATTTCACATTCTCTTAGAAGAGATGGACCAACCCTAGCCTTTTCTGCTGTTCAGTTGATATCTAGCTTGTGCGCATGTCAAATTCATGTCTTCACATGTTTAAATACCAATTGGTTTGGTGCATTACTGCTTTATAAAACTGACAGAGAAGCAAGGCACCTTGGATAACAACTTTGATTTCCACACTTAAGTCCAGTCACTAGTAGTCGCTGTCCAATTTGCCCTTCACTCATGTACAACTGCGACACCTCTTTTTCCCAGCTTTAATGTGGACTTCTGTTTTGAAGTCAAGAGCACCAGTGGCTCTTGGCTTGCTCCACCTATAATTTTACCGAGGATTGATGACACTTTAAAAAATTCTAGAAGTGAGACCTGCTGCAGGATGTTCCTGCTTCCTTATCACTTAATCTAACCTGTACTGGAGGGGCTGAGATGGGTCTACATTTGCTGCTGCACCTGACCACTGACCCCGAGAGGTCATGGTATGTTGAATTAAATAAACAAAGCCCCTTCCAATGGAGATGGAAAATTAATCATGATGTATTGCTTTTAATTTTGGCAAGTTAAGCATTTCATGAGCAAAAGGCCTAGTACCCTAGTACAATAGTTTTCTTACAGAAAAATGTTAAATACCATTATCAACTTGTGCAAATCTCTACCAATACTTTGATTAAACAAAAAACCCTGTGTTCTTATTATTGGTTTTCTTTTTTAATCAAAGCCATTATGCAGCTACATCAAGCCATAAACTGGAGTCTCAATGATGAGACAGAGTGATCATTTGATGTATAATCGAGAATAGTTGGTCAAATTATCTGAAACTCCTGGTTATGGTTAAAAGATGCATATTTCTGGCACATGTAGCTCCCTGGGATTTAAAATTTGAGTTGCATTCTTACTCGCTTGTTTAAATTTCAGGTGTTCCAAATGTAGAGAAACTGAAGAATAATAGTTTCAAGATTTTTTTTGAAAAATGACACCGAACCTGTTGTCTGACAACTACCATGGGAATTACTGTTGAATCATACAATAGTTAGATGAAAAAGTTAGGCTATCCATGCTTTCTCTCTGCAAAAGCACTTCAACCAGTTCCACTCCTCCCCACACCCGCACCCCAGATGCAGAAGAATAATTTGTAGACTTTGCTAAATGTTACATATTACAGCTGTTCTTGTTTGTTGAATACACAAGGTAAAGGGCAACAGCCCTTGGTGCATGACACCAGTAAAGTTAAGATGAGTAAAAGTGATAATGTAAATTACTGAAATAAGTTAAGGACATGTCATTATCCTGTTGAAGGTTTTGTCATTAAATCAGTTTAAGCTGCTTATTGTGTGTGTGTTTGGACAGCTGCAGTAGATTTTTATACATTTGACTTCTGTGAAAATAACTTTCACAGAAATAATTTCTAGTATTTGCTGACAGATGAGCATTGTGGCTTGAGTTGGGAATGGAGGGTTGTGTACTCGATATTTGCAGAGATTGCTTTTGTTGAATAAACAAGGGCCTCCTGGCCAATTCCAAATACACATTAGTTTGGGATTTTGTGAGTTGCCAGTCTGGCAATGATTTACTTTAAGCTCTCCCTTTGTTCCGCAGTATTCTTGTTCTCAGTTTAAATCTTTTTGGGAAACTGTTGAGCAGATTAACATTCCCAAATGAGTAAGGATTTGATTTGTCTCAGTTTGGTTTCTATTGTTCCTCTTGGCTATGGTGCGGACGTAGCAGCTTCAGCGGTGATTAACGTGGCACCAGCTTGAGTGATAGCTTCAGCGTCAGTGACTTGGTGATTCCGGCCTGTTCCTCCTGCCTATGGCAGTAATGTGGCAGTGGCAGTGTGGTGGCTCTGGTCTAGAAATCCTTGCTCTGGCAGCCTCACAGGCAGCTTCCCATAGCCACTTCAGAAACCTAGGAGCCATGGAGGGAACAAAAGATTAACTTTGTCTTAACTTTTTCTCAATTATTTCCTTTTATAATTTATGTAATTAAAATGGACCCTGGATAATGGCGACTTATACATTTTTCATTGTAGTTTTATAGATAAAAGTGACAAAAAAAAATTAATATTCTATTATATTCTATTCTACATTGTAAGGCAGCACAGATTTGGAAATAATATTTTTCTGTTGATGTACAGGCAGATTTTGAAGTTTTCTTTGACTTTGATATTTCTATTGGCCAAAGCAAGCGTTCAACAATTATAGGTTAAATCACTAGCTGGTGTTGCATAATTAATAGCACATTCCTAAAATTCTTACAGGTGTTAGAAAGATGATTTTAACAGTTGCTGATGTTTGAGAATAAAGCCTGTAAATATTCCAGGTCTTCCTTCTCTGATTTGAAGTGCTGTGAGCAGAGACCTATATTTGCACAGTTCTGCTTGATAGAAAGGTATAAAACCAATTGCATCTCTGCAAGGCTTTCATTTCAAATGCTATTTTATCTGGTCTAGTGGAGAAAATGTTTGTTCATAGATTTTATATTTTCTTAATTTTTCAGTATCAAAAATAAGTCTTAATGCCTTAGAGAAGCTTTGAATAACATAGGTTTGATAAGTGAAAATTTGTAGCTTTTACGTTAGGGAGATGTAAATAGCATTGAATCAATTGAAAGATTGCATGACTGTGCACTGATATGCAAGGAGAATATACTAGTGTAACACCTCCTTGATCAAAGCTTTGGAATGGGAATCACTACAGAAATGGAGGGAGAAAAGGTAACTGATCATTTTTAACTCTTTTTGTAATGTTGGTAATTGACAGAAATTCTTAGTATCCTCCAGCAATGTTGAGACACAAGACAGCCATCTAGACAAGGCCATTTGTTTCCAAGTTAGTGTATCAACAATCTTTCTTCCCCTGGATGATCCCATAATAGGAACAGGCTGCCAAAAGAAATAGTCCCAGCCTCATCACTTAAAATCTTAAAGGCCCACCTTTAGATTATTTCCATTTATAAGTTTTTACCATATCAATTGGCCATGCCTGGTTTTGCTAATGCTAGATGTAACCTTTATTAAAATAGAGATTCAAATCTGTGATGCTTACACAAATGAAGCAGAAATAAATGATAAGTGTATGAAAACTGTCATTCTGATCACCTGTAAAATAATTAAGGCAATTGAAGACTGTAATCTGTGTAATCTTACATCATTATTGATTTATTCAGTTTGTGAAATAAATCAGTGTAAGCCCGAATGCTACTGGATCTTAGCACACAAGATGCGTTGCTGTAAGCTCTTCTCATCAATAAAACTAACTGAAACATATCTAAAACACTTAATTTAATAATTAACGTGTGTCAACCAAAATTGTAAAGTAATTAAATTAGAATTCACTTAAAGGACCTGCATTTACAGAATGATTTATCACATCCTTAAGGTGTTCCAGATATCGTCACGTTTAATATGTTTGACGTACTGCAGAGATTTATGACAGATTTGTACAGATTTGTGGGCGGCACGGTGGCACAGTGGTTAGCACTGCTGCCTCACAGCGCCAGAGACCCGGGTTCAATTCCCGCTTCAGGCGACTGTGTGGAGGTTGCACATTCTCCCCATGTCTGCGTGGGTTTCCTCCAGGTGCTCCGGTTTCCTCCCACAGTCCAAAAATGTGCAGGTTAGGTGAATTGGCAATGCTAAATTAGACAATAGACAATAGATGCAGGAGTAGGCCATTCTGCCCTTCGAGCCTGCACCGCCATTCAATATGATCATGGCTGATCATTCCTAATCAGTATCCTGTTCCAGCCTTATCTCCATACCCCTTGACTCCACTATCTTTAAGAGCTCTATCCAATTCTTTCTTAAATGAATCCAGAGACTGGGCCTCCACTGCCCCTCTGGGGCAGAGCGTTCCACACAGCCACCACTCTCTGGGTGAAGAAGTTTCTCCTCATCTCTGTCCTAAATGGTCTACCCCGTATTTTTAAGTTGTGTCCTCTGGTTCGGCATTCCCCCATCAACGGAAATATGTTCCCTCCTGCCAGAGTGTCCAGTCCTTTCATAATCCTATACGTTTCAATCAGATCCCCTCTCAGTCTTCTAAACTCAAGGGTATACAAGCCCAGTCGCTTCAGTCTTTCCGTGTAAGGCAATCCTGCCATTCCAGGAATTGACCTCGTGAACCTACGCTGCACTCCCTCAATAGCCAGAATGTCTTTCCTCAAATTTGGAGACCAGAACTGTACACAGTACTCCAGGTGTGGTCTCACCAGGGCCCTGTACAGCTGCAGAAGCACCTCTTTGCTTCTATACTCAATCCCTCTTGTTATGAAGGCCAGCATGCTATTAGCCTTCTTCACGACCTGCTGTACCTGCATGCTTGCCTTCATTGACTGGTGGACAAGAACACCCAGATCTCTCTGAACAGCCCCTTTACCTAATTTGATACCATTAAGGTAGTAATCTGCCTTCCTGTTCTTGCCACCAAAGTGGATAACCAGACATTTATCCACATTAAACTGCATCTGCCATGCATCTGCCCACTCACCTAACTTGTCCAGGTCACCCTGTAATCCCCTAACATCCTCATCACATTTCACCCTACCACCTAGCTTTGTGTCATCAGCAAATTTGCTAATGTTATTGCTGATACCATCTTCTATATCATTTACATATATTGTAAAAAGCTGCGGTCCCAGCACGGATCCCTGTGGTACCCCACTGGTCACTGCCTGCCATTCCGAAATGGAGCCGTTAATCACTACCCTTTGTTTCCTATTAGCCAACCAATTCTCTATCCAATCTAGTACTTTGCCCCCAATCCCGTGCGCCCTAATTTTACTCACTAACCTCTTGTGTGGGAATTTATCAAAAGCTTTCTGAAAGTCCAGGTACACTACATCCACTGGATCTCCCTCGTCCATCTTCCGAGTTACATCCTCAAAAAATTCAAGAAGATTAGTCAAGCATGATTTCCCCTTCATAAATCCATGCTGACTCTGTCCTATCCTATTACTATTATCCAGATGTGCCGTAATTTCATCCTTTATAATAGACTCCAGCATCTTTCCCACCACTGAGGTCAGACTAACTGGTCTATAATTTCCTGCTTTCTCCCGCCCACCCTTCTTAAAAAGTGGCACAACATTAGCCGCCCTCCAATCCTCAGGAACCGACCCCGATTCTATTGAACTCTGGAAAATAATCACCAGCGCATCCACGATTTCCCGAGCCACCTCCTTCAGTACCCTGGGATGCAGGCCATCAGGTCCCGGAGACTTATCAACCTTCAGACCTAACAGTCTCTCCAACACCAAATCCTGGCAAATAGAAATTCCCTTTTGTTCAGGTCCTTCAGCCACTGTTACCTCAGGGAGATTGCTTGTGTCTTCCCCAGTGAACACAGATCTGAAGTACCCATTTAATTCCTCTGCCATTTCTTTGTTCCCAGTAATATATTCCCCTGTTTCTGTCTTCAAGGGCCCAATTTTTGTCCTAACCATTTTTTTGCCTTGGACATACCTAAAAAAGCTTTTACTATCCTCCTTTATATTCTTGGCCAGTTTACCTTCGTACCTCATTTTTTCTCTGCGTATTTCCTTCTTACTAATCCTCTGTTGTTCTTTAAAAGCTTCCCAGTCCTCCGTTTTCCCGCTTATCTTCGCTAAGTTATACTTTTTCTCTTTTAACCTTATGTGTTTCTTTACTTCCCTCGTCAGCCACGGCCGCCCATGTCTCCTCCTGGGATCTTTCTTCCTTTTAGGAATGAACTGATCCTGCATCTTCTGCATCATACACAGAAATATCCGCCATTGTTCCTCCACGGTCTTCCCTGTTAAGGTATTGAACCATTGAACTTTGGCCAGTTGCTCCCTCATAGCTCCATATTTCCCTTTATTCAACTGAAATATTGTCACTTCAGATTGTACCCACTCCCTCTCAAATTGCAGATTGAAGCTTATTGTATTATGATCACTACTTCCCAATGGCTCCTTCACTTCGAGGTCACTGACCAATTCTGGTTCGTTACACAATACCAGATCCAGAATCGCCTTATCCCTGGTCGGCTCCAGCACCAGCTGCTCTAAAAATCCATCTCTGAGGCACTCCACAAAGTCTCTTTCTTGAGGCCCGATACCATCCTGATTCTCCCAGTCTACCTGCATGTTAAAATCCCCCATAACAACTGTAGTAACATCTTTGCGACAAGCCAATTTCAGCTCCTGATTCAACTCACCTCCAACATCCAGACTACTGTTTGGGGGCCTGTAGATGACTCCCATGAGGGTCTTTTTACCCTTAGTGTTTCGAAGCTCTATCCACACTGACTCTACATCCCCTGACTCTAGGTCCACCCGCGCAAGGGACTGAATATCCTCCCTTACCAACAAGGCCACCCCACCCCCTCTGCCCGTCAGTCTATCCTTACGATAGCACGTGTAGCCTTGAATATTCATTTCCCAGGCCCTGTCCCCATGAAGCCACGTCTCAGTTATCCCCACAATATCGTATCTGCCAATTTCCAAAAGAGCCTCAAGCTCATCCATCTTGTGTCTAATGCTTCGTGCATTCATATATAGAATTTTTAATTTGTTACTGCTTTCACCCTTCCCCTCAACCCTCAAATTGCCCGTAGTGTTAGGTTAAGGGGTAAATATAGGGGAATGGGTCTGGGTGGGTTGCGCTTTGGCGGGTCGGTGTGGACTTGTTGGGCCGAAGGGCCTGTTTCCACAGTGTAAGTAATCTAATCTTAAAATTCCACAAACGTTATTTACTAGTTAACTTGTTCTTAGCGGTGGTGATAATTCTCAGCTTTCTCTTCAAGGGATTTTTTTCAAAAAGTATGCATTTCCTTTTGTAATCCACAACAACTAAAATCTCACCTGAGAGACTACGTATTCAATAATGCCAATCCCCCCACTGAAATTTCACCTAAGCTTAAATGCCAGAATGGGGTTTGATTCAAGAGCTATTGATTGAATGAAAATGATACATTTAACATGTTTAACAAATTTTAAGTAAAATTACATTTAACTGAAAGCAATACCGTTCATCAACAGTTTATCCAAATTCACTGCAAAGAATTGACATTCAATGCAAGTGTTCCAGTGATTGACTTGCTCTCCTATAAACTCTGTGGCAGTTTTCAGAGAAGTAAAATCGCGAACATACGATCACTTTTCCTGTATTGAATTTCCTTATGGGAAATATTCAGCTAATTATGCTGTTTAATAGCAAATCACACATGTTTAATGTTTACAGCTGCTTTGCCATTAGTGAAGCAATCAAGAGCATCCTTTCAGTAATCCACCATTTGTTTTTGTGCACTCTTTAATAACTTCCCATACAGTGGTATAGAGGAGATCCATTCCACATATATTAACACATTTGACTGTTTTTCTTGGCTGTGCTTTACGCAATTGAATTTTCTGAATAATGATCTCTGAATTGAGGGGGAAGCAGCATTGACTAGGAATTTACATCAGCTAGTAATTGAAGTAACACATTCACTTTTCCTTTGTCTTCTATTGCAGTGGAAGGGTGAAAGACCTGGCACTATCATTGGTGGAATTGCTGCTGTGCTGTGAAATGCCAGGATTTTGCTTAATTGATTGCAATAAGGCAAGCGGCCACTACAATTCACTTTCTAACAAGCTTTTTCTAATGGTTTAGAGCAACAATGGAGTTAGTGTGCAAGACCAACTCCATTAATGTGGGACTCTGCGAGTGTTTTTATGTGACTAAAAATGATTAAAGTTGTGGAAAGCTGTCTTCGATGACCCTAGGTTATTTACATGTTTTAGAATAAGTTTGGAGATTGTTAAATTTCTGTTACATCTAATTTTATTCTTGCTATGTTAACAATATCAGAAAAAAATTAATGCAGGGCACACTCATGTGGAAACTTGTGAGATGTGGAAAAAAAGAAACTTTTTCATCAGAATGTCATGCCGTAACTTGAGGTATAACATGAATAATTGTTTTGAATTTTTCAACAGGCCTGTCTTCTCCATTTTTGTATATCATCTCATGCATGCATTTATTACATTTTTATTAACTCTGGTATATAACTTATGTATAACTAGCTTTGCAAAATACAAAGTGGGGATTCCAAAAGTAGATGGTATTTGTGTCCTGGATTTTCAAAAGATAAAGAAGTGCAACAATGTCTGATTTTTGAATTAAAGAGTTTAGTAGTTAGTCATAATAAGGAGACCAATAAGGCAAGATATGTTTTCTGGTTGTACAAGTCCTTCCATTCAGTATTTAGAAAAATGTCAAGCCATGGTATATTTAATTGACAATCTATTTTAATCCTTGGGTATTAAATGTATTTTGGGGGGTCCAGGTGTTTTAATGCCTCAGCTCAATCTCCTGTTTCATTCATTCCTTCATTTGACTTTATTGTCTGGTTGGCTGAATAACTAATTTCAATTCCCAAATGCCCATCTTTCATTATCTTGTACTACAAACCAAAGAAAAGGGAAGGTTCACGCACGGCGTTGCAGCACCAGAACATACGGATGCATGAAAATACTCCAGAATGTGCAATACTAAGGTAAATGGTTGTTCTGTAGTTTACCCATGTTACAGGCTGAAGCCTCACTCCCTCCTACTCTCATCAGAGGGACAATGAAGCGCTAGTGAATCCTGATAGTGCCAAACCACGTTAATGTGAATGGAGTAGAGGTTATGAAATTAGGGACAAGAACGGCTTTATCTGTTGGAGTTGAGGTATGACTTGGACTCCCCTCACACTCTGTCATTCTCACTGTCTCCCATGGAATTGTTGGTGTCTCTTCATGTCTCTCATCTATATTCTGCCTCTGGCAACATCATCTGAAAACATGGGTCAATTTTGACATTTACTAATGATATCCCATCAACTAGTTTTATTAACCCTTCTGTCTCTGTTTTGTCACAATATTTTCCAGCATCCAAATCAGTATGAGCCACGGTTTGCTTTAATGTCTTTAATTACTGCCACAAACCTCAAATGTAATGTTTTAGTCCCATCCCCTTGCTGGCCTTAGTCTTATTTTTAAAGCCATTATTTGGATCATGCGTCCAATTTGATTGTAAGCTAAAATTTGAGTTGAAAAAAGGACACAACTCTACTCGATTTGAGTTGTATGATGCCACCATCTTACCTCCCACCCCCTCCCCTGGCCTACACTCTGCCTCAGACAGTGTACTAGAATTGACATCCATCTCTTAGTCAGTGCCAGACATGACCATTCCGATTATTCCATGGGCTGACTGTCTACCCTCCATAAAATTCAAATTACCTTACTCGAATATCCCATCCCATGGCGGGTACCAGTTAACGCTCACCCATGTGCTGATGGACCACCATTGGCTCTTTGTGTCCCAATGGCTCAAATTTAAAATTATCCTTCTCTAATTGAAATCCTTTATTCACCTCTTATCCCAGTCTCTGTTACTTTCGCCAGCTCTGTGGTTCTTAAAGCTCGTGGTTCTTCCAGTATCGGTGCATTTCCCATTCCTTAGCATTATTAGTGGCAGCCATGCTTTTATCTATTCCTGAAGTTCTGAAGTCGACTGCAAAACCATTCTTTCTAAAAACTGCTTCTCTTTCTTTTAAGCTCCACTTTCGAATTAACCCGAGTTCTTATTTGTATCTCCTGAAATCCTTATCTTTCACTTGGTCTTGACTTCAGCCTAATTATATCTCTGCAGAGTGCCTAGATGTGACTTTCTACATTAAAGGCAATATGTAAACATTGCTTGTTGTTAATTTTAATTACAGAAATCAGATGTTTTTCTCTTAAGGTCTGAAATGTGCTCACGCACCTAAAAGCCAAATAGTTACACAGTACAATTACTTTTGTTATGTGTGTAAATGCAGAAGCTATCCATAACAGTATGATTATTGATCATTTAATATTGATGGTGTTAGCTGAGGGTGGCTTGTTGATCAGGGCACTCCCTGCTCTGTCAATAGTGGCATGGATCTATAAGCCCCACCTGAACAGGTAACAACCTCCGCTTAATGTCTTTTCCAGTGACAATGCAATATTTCCTTAATACTATATTGACATCTCAAACTGGATTGGAATTCATGTTCTGGAGTAGAATTTACATTAAAGGCCTGATGATTCAGAAGCAAGAGGGCTACCAACTGAGTAAAGCTGACAATTAACTGAGTTCTGTCTGATAGCAACTTCATGTGTGAAGGCATTTAAAGACTGGAATATATGTTTTGACCAGTTCTTTGGTGAGGTTCCCCAATTTTATTATGTTTCAGATGGGATACCTCAAATTATTAAGTTACTGGGTAAGAAGGGATGAACTAGCTCTTCCTATTTTTTAAATTCACCCACCCATTGGTTAGTCACAACAAAGTTAATTTTGAAGGAATCCATTTCATTTGGGATGCCTTTCTGCTGAACCAGATGAACTAGTGTTCTAAAAGAAGCTGTTTTAAGCAGGCTTTCATGAATTAACAAAAGGTGTGAGTTAATTAATTACTACTAAAGATGAGAAAACATAGTAATACAGCACACACGCACATACACAGGGAATAGAAATAAGAGGCAAGTCACAAAAGATTAAAAGGTTTAAAAAGAAATATGGAGCAGTCTCTGAACTGCTCATGAAGAGAAGATAGTTAGTTGAATGCCATGATCTTTGCAGTGATGTTACTGGTAGCATTGATGTTAGTGGTGATTGAGATTTTTTGATTTGATTGAAACCCTTTCGTTCTGATTCCCTTTTAACACTGGTTGCTGGCCAGCTGGCTTCTAACACTCAGAGTGAGTGAGTTTTTCTGTTGCCATTTTCTTTTGCTGGCTTGTCAGCTTTCAGCACTTGGAATGAAAGAGATTTTTTTTGTTTTTGCTTTATCTGTAGTATAAGGATGTTTAAATGAATGTTCTCATAGCACAGAAGTGTTAGGAAATCAGGCCAATAATATGGACAGTTTTAAGCCCTCTCTTTTATAATCTCCTGGAGGCAAAACTCAAAAATTCTGCGATAGGTGACTTTCGCTGAGAGGGGAGCTATACTCAGGTTGTCATTATTGCTTCCTGTTATGAATTTCTTTGTCTGAAGTTCCTTCGACATTCCACAGGTGAGTACATTTCATGGGTCCCACTCAACACTTTGCTGGATATCTGAATTTACATCTGCAGTCATTTTTCAGTTGTAGCAGATTTCAGTTAAATATCACATTTTGGACTTGAGAATTAATATTGTTCATGGTTCTTCAGGGTTCTAATCATGAAAATAGTCTTGTGATTAGAATGGTTTTAATTACTAATAAATTTCTAGAATGAAATCCCACTGAGTTTCGCCCTAGTTCTACAGATCATTAAAACTAAAAAAAGATTAAGTTGTAAATGGTACAAGAAATTGGAACTTTAGACCTTGTGCTGTTTGTTTGCTCTAAATATGTATAAAATCATTGACTATATTGGGTAAGCTTTATCCAGTTACAGTAATAACTGTGATAGGGATTGGTGCATTATATCGTGCAATGAGACCTACTTGAGCAAGTGTACTGGGGGCAGTAGTCCGGGAGTGCTTTGATCTGTGCAATCGATGATACTGCCCAGTTTGTTATTTTTCAGTCTTGATTACACAATAACAGTGTGATGCTGCAAGAAAATCAATAATTCTGTATTTACTACAATTTATCAAACATTTATACATGTTAAATGGTGCCCTGGAGCCAAGATATCAAACAATTATATTGGTTATGCAAATCTATTTTACACATTTGATAAATATAACTATTGTTTGAAAATAATATTTTTTGCAATGATTTTCTAATATAAATTGGAATAAACATTTAAGTGGAAGTAAGTGATAGATAATAGCTTATTTCTACTCAACTACTTTCTCTTCAGTTCTGAGAATGTCACTTTAAGTTTTTTTTATAAAGAAGGTATTAACTGACAAATTATTTAATTCTCACAGAACTGAATGGCACGCCCCAGCAGAAATTTGTTAACATTTCTGCATTCTCTTTTTCGGTATAAAAGCAAAATCCTGCAGCTACTATGTAGTGACAAATGTGTTCTAAAAGGTCAAATTGCTTATTTTTTTAAAGAAAAGAAACTTCCTTTACATTGGACCAGTTATGACCTCAGGACATCCCAAATACAGCCAGTGAAACATTTTTGAAAGCATAATGTAAGGAACTTTAGAGGCAAGCTCTGTTCCTGCATTCTTGAACTTTCATAAGTTAGGCTTCTGAAAGGTATGGTATCTCATATTTACGTTATTGCAACTGATGCTCATCTAAGAATTGATTGCTCAAGTATGTAGTTCTGGTACATACATCAACCTTGGCAACTTCAGAAATTCTTTCCTAAAGTTGACTGATACACTGAACATAATGTGAACTTGCTGATTTTAGTGCCAGGGGATCCATGTCAGTTGACATGTGTGGTCTATGTGAATAAGTCCTGAACTTGCTCACATCATGTTTGCAAAGAGCCCATATTGCCTGCTTGATTCCAATTGCTAAACTATATGGTGAGTATGACCCTAAACGTCTATCTCTAGGCTGCAAGATTGGAAGTCAATTCCTAATGGGAGCATAGACCTAATTAGTCAGAGTATCGGTATAACAATGCATTTGCGAAAAATGGGATTGCTTATAGAATGGGTTAACTCATTCACTGCAACTTACATTGTGTAGGAATAATACATTGTGTAGGAATGGGTGGTACAGTGGCTCAGTGGTTAGCACTGCTGTCCCATAGCACCACAGACCTGGGTTCGATTCCACCCTCAGGCAACTGTCTGTGTAGAGTATGTACATTCTCACCATGTCAGTGTTTTCCTCCAGATGCTCTGGTTTCCTCCACAATGCAAAGATGTGCAGATTAGGTGGATTGGCAATGCTAAATTGCCTGTCATGCCCAGGGATGAGTAAGTTAGGTAGGTTAGCCATGGGAAAATGCAGGGTTACAGGGATAGGGATGGGATGCTTTTTGGAGGGTTGGTATGGACTCAAAGGGCCGAATGGCCTGCTTCTACAATGTAGGGATTCTATGAGTCTAAAAAGACTGTAAGAAATTAAAACAAGAGTAGGCTGTTTGGCCCCTCCAGCCTTTTCAAAAAGATCGTGACTGATCCGGCATTTCTCACATCTGCTTTCTTGCATTTTCCTTGTGACCCTGGAGTCCCCTACTGATGAAGAATCTATCTTAGCCTTAAATATGCACAAGGACTCTTCCCCACAAACTCCCTTGGCAAGGAATTCCAAAGACACTCAACCTTCTAACAAAAGAATTTCCTCTTTTTTGACAGGCAGAATTTGGCACCCCTTTGTTCTGAGATTGTTCTCTCTAGTTCTAGACTCTTCCATGAGAGGAGACATCCTTTTAGTGTTTCTCTAGTGAAACCCCTTATGAATACTATCTGTCTGGATGAGATCACCTTGCATTCTTCGAAACTCCAGTGAGTGAAGTCTCGACCTGTTTAGCATTTGCTCAGAAGAAAATCCCTCTAAACTGCAGATCATCCTAGTGAACCTTCTCTGAACATATGAAAGAAATTATATAGTCCCTTCAATAAGGGGACCAAAATTGCTTACAGTATTTCACGTGTGGTCTCACACCTTGAATAACTATGTTGTTTAACTTGGATTGTTCAGATTAGAAATTTATTGTCACATAAATGCTTGAATTTGCAAGAAGTTAAAGTTTGGTTCTTAAGTATCACTGTTGTTTTGTTGTGGAGGGAAAAAATTTTTGAATTTTTGCCAGTTGTTCCACAAGTTAATTTCACTCTCAATCGTGCAACATTTTAGAATTTAGACCAGCTATTAACGTCTATTTAATTTTGTATTTTGCAACACGTTACTTTTTTATGAATAATAGTGAATATTTGCACTTTCCAAAATTAGTACTTCAACAGTAAATAGTTAATCCGCAGCCATGCCAAAGTTTGCTGTTTATGCGAAGCAATACTGATTAGTGACTGTGGCATATGTTTTATTAGAGAAATATATTTGGAGTCTGGTTAAGTAGTGCTCTTCCTGTATTAAATTCCAAGAAAATTCCACTCCACTGTGATTAATCAAGGAAAATATTCATCTATAGTTTGGTCTATTATTAAACTAATGGTTCTAGTAGTTTGTTGGCTTGTAACAACAGTGTATTAAGAATTTATTATCAATATTTAAATTAATAATAAAATGTCTCTGTGTTTTAAATGTACCAAAGTGTTCCTTGGATCTGTTTGATCTGGTAAGTAATTGAAGTTAGCCTCCCAGCTGCCAGTTGTATTAACATGCCCATTTGTCAGTATAGTTTCCATTGCATCAATTCCAACCTTGGCAGTAGCTTCTTTCACAGGGTGTGAAAGCTTTGAATGTGCTCCAAGAAGCTGTCCATTTCATGACACAACTTTCTTTGCTAATTTTGATTTGTTTGTGACATGTTGCTTGACAACTGTTGTTTATATTAACTTTCTATTCTTACATGATTTGAGCCATACATAATATTCTATTGGGATTAGGAGATTGCTTGGAAATCTGTTTTGTTCACATAGTCTAATAGCAAAATAAAAGTAGGAATAGGAAATAATTCTTCTTAATGAGATAACAGCTGATTGTTGTAATTGTCCCTTTATAACTGGCCAGTGCTGTTAGCCCAGATCTGTTCCGTCCTCACAATCTCCCATGGATACAATGTTGGGTCTTTCATCTTCAACAAAATATTTGTACCTGATGAGGTGATAACAACATTAGGACCTGTAATGTAAGAGCAATATGTGGGTATTGTAGAAATGAATGATTCAATGGACTTTCATGCTCCAAGGAGATTTCATAAGATGGAAACAAAAACGCAGGCAACAATTGTTGGAATAGCTGAGCAGGTCTGGCAGCATTTGTGGAAGGGTCATTTAGCCCTAAACATTAACTCTGATTTCTCTCCAAAGGCTGTAGACCTGCTGAGCTTTTTCAGCAATTTCTATTTGTGTTTCTGATTTACAACATTTGCAGTTCTTTTGGTTTTTATTAAGATAGAAACTGATACCTTTTATACTATTAAGTCACATGCTATGGCAAAATAATGATGTTATGAGCATGTCTTTTGAAGGTGCATTGCATAGAGCCAAATAGTCACAGAGTCATAGAGATGTACAGCAGAGAAACAGACTCTTTTTGGTTCAACTCGTCCACGCTGACCAGATATCCTAACCTAATCTAGTCCCTTTTGCCAGCACTTGGCCCATATCCCTCTAAACTCTTCCTGTCCATATACCCCTACAGACGCCTTTTAAATGTTGTAATTGTACCAGCCTCCACCACTTCCTCTGGCAGCTCATTCCATACACACGCCTTCTGTGTGAAAAAATTGTCCCTTCGGTCCCTTTTAAATCTTTCCTTTCACCCTAAACCTATGCTGTCTAGTTCTTTACTTCCCCCAACCCAGGGAAAAGACCTTGTCTATTTATCCTATTCATGACCCTCATGATTTTATAAACCTCTATAAGGTCACCCCTCATCCTCCAACGCTCCAGGGAAAACAGCCCCAGCCTATTCAGCCTCTCCCTAAAGCTCAAATGCTACAAACCTGGCAACATGCTTGTAAATCTTTTCTGAACCCTTTCAAGTTTCACAACATCATTCCATAAGGAAGGAGACCAGAATTGCACACGATATTCCAACAGTGGCCTAACCAATGTCCTGTACAGCCGCAACACAACCTCCCAACTCCCATACTCCGTGTTCTGACCAATAAAGGAAAATGTACCAAAACCCTCCTTCACTATCCTATCTTCTGCAACTCTACTTTCAAGGAGCTATGAACCTGCACTCCAAGGTCTCTTTGTTCAGCAACACTCCCTCGGATCTTACTGTTACGTATAGCATTTGGAAACAGACCCTTTGGTCCAATTCATCCATGCCAGCAGACATTACAATCTGACGTTGTCCCATTTGCTAATATTTTGGCCCATATCCCTCTGAAACCTTCCATTCATATGAACATCCAGATGCCATTTAAATGTTGTGACTGTACCTGCATCCACCACTTTCTGGCAGCTCATTCCCTACATGCAGATCCTTTTTAAAATTTCTCCCCCCTTATCTTAAACCTATGTCGTCTAGTTTTGGATTCCCCTATCCTCAGAAAAAAACCTTGGCTATTCACTCTATCCATGCCCTTTGATTTTATAAACCTCTATAAGGTCATCCCTTATCCTCTGATGCTCCAGGAAAATAGCCCCAGACTATTCAGCCTCTCCATGTTATTCAAACCCTCCAGTCCTAGCTTTTCTATACTGTCAAGTTTATCAACTTTTTTCCATTAGAAGGGAAACCAGAATTCTGTACAGTATTCTAAAAGTGAACACTCCAATATCCTATCCAGTCATAACATGATGTCCAAACTCCTATACTTACTACGCTGACCAACGAAGGCAAGCATGCTAAATGCTGCCTTCACCACCCTGTCTACCTGTGACTCCACTTTAAAGACACTATGCATCTGTACCATTAGGTCTCTGTTTGGTAACACTCCCTAAGACCCTACCATTAAGTATATAAGTCTTGCACTGGTTTGTGTTACCAAAATGCAACACCTCACATTTATCTAAATTAAACTCCATCTGCCACTCCTCAACCAATCGGCCCATCAATGTTTCATTGTACTTGGAGGTAATCTTCTTCACTGTTCAGTGCACCACTTATTTTCCTCCACATTTGTTGAATCAAGTGCATGATCAAAATTTCACATTTTCACACTTGCTCCTGTTCACTAAAAATAATCTCAGCCATAAATAAACAAACCTGAACCAGGCTTTCTTTGAGTGATTGAATTGAAAATTGCACTGGTTCATGCTCAATATTCACCCTTAATTTGGGCACATTTGAGTACTGTGTGGGGCTCTGGTTGCCATTTTATAAAAAGAAACATAGATGTATATTTCATTTGTTCTCAGGATACAAGCATCATTGGCAAGGCTGTGTTCATTGCCCATCCTAATTGCCATTGAGATGGCTGTGGTAAGCTACCTTATTGAACTGCTGCAACCTATAGTGTGTAGGTACACCTACTCTGCTGTAACGAAGTGTGTTCCAGGATTTTCACTTAGTGACAGTACAGGAACAGTGATCTGGTTCCAGGCAGGGATGCTATGTGACTTGAAGGGGAACTTGCAGGTGGTAATAATCCCAAGCATATGCTGCACTTATCTTTCTAAGTGCTAAAAGTCGCAGATTCAGAAGGTGCTGTTGAAGGAAACCTGGTGAGTTATTGCAATGCATCTTGTAAATGGCATAAAGTACTCCCAGTTGTGCACCAATGATTAAGAGAATGCATGTTGAAAATAGTAGATCAAAATCTTCAATTTGTTCAGAATGGAGCTTCAGCCAGGGTAATGACATTGAATACCAAGAGGAAATGGGTAGACACTCTTCTTGGGTGAGGACATTGCCCAGCACTTGTGGGGCAGGAGTATCACTGCTGCTTATTAGTCCAAACCTGAATGCTGTCCACATCATGCTGCAAGGAAGAAATTGGCAGGCTGGTTTACTTTTTTCTTGAGAGAAAATAAGCTGAAGGATGATTTAATAGAGGTCTTTAGAATTCTGATTTTTTTTAATAGAATAGATAGGGAGAGAATGTTTCCTCAGCATAATTAGATGCTGTCCATATAATAATCATCAAGAAATTCACCAGGAGGTTGGTGAGAGAGGAATACAGGTTCATGACAATGGGTTGAGATGGGAAAATAAACTAGAACAGGCGTGGTTATAAGCATTAGCCGTCTACACTTTAAAAGCATGAGCAACAAACCCTTAATCACAAAACTCAAGAATATGGTTATATATTAAAGAGACTGAATGTGTGACCTCTACCATGAAGCAGAACAAGTATAGCTGATACTTGGAAATGTACCTGCAAGTACTCTGTACTAACTTGGAACTGTATCATTATTCCTTCACTGGCGCCGGATTAAAATCCTGAAATACCTTTTGTAACAGCACTGTGGATGGAGTTAAACCTCTCGGACCGCAGCAGTTCAAGAAAGTGGCTCACCCCTACATTCTCAAGGGCAATTAGAGATAGGCACTAAATGCCAGCCTAACCAGCAATGCCCACATCCCATGAAATAATTTTAAAGTTATGCGGCAAGATTGTATAAACTTAATCCTGCTTTCTCTTGAACTTAGAAGGTTAAGGGGAGATCTGATTGAAATCTTCAAGATGTTAACAGGAAAAGACTGAGTAGATAAAGGTAAACTATTTCTACTGTTTGGAGAATCTAGAACGAGGGGAGCATAGTCTGAGAATTATGGCGAGACCATTCAGGAAAGATATTAGGAAACAATTTTTACACACTTAGGGTGGTAGAGGTTTGGAGCTCTCTTTGACAAATGGCAGTTGATGCCAGAGCTGATCTTAATTTTAAGAGACAGATGATTCTTTTGATCAAAGGTATTAAGGGATATGGGCCAAAGACAGGTACAGAGAGTTAAATCACATATTGGCCATGATCACATTGAATGATGGAACAGGCTTGAGGGGCTCCTGTTCTGAAAAAAAAAGTTAGAATTAACTTTATTGTCACATGTACTCAAAGTTTATAAGTCACCAATTATGGCACCATCTTCTATACAAAGATACCTCGGTACAGATTCTTAAGTACAAATTGTTAGGGGGAAAAAAATTGAAAAATAATGAAATAAAAAAGTCCAGCGTTACAGATCGTGGGAATAAAGTAGCATCATGAATTAATTTAAATAATTGCCTTTGTATTGATAGTACCCTTTTTCTTACTTTAGTTATTTTTGTTTTACCTTTAACTTTATTCACATGTAATTGACTGCTGTGCATATGTTGTGATTGGAAAGTAATTCCAAATGCTTGTCTCATTAAACTTCTGTTGGGTGGAGTGCAGGGAGCTGTACGGTGCTCCAGGCAAAATGCTGCAGCCTGACATGACTGAGCAAGTTGGAGCTGCATGTCATTTCAGGATTCTTCACAAAGAAGAAAATGCACATCCCGTAAATGCTGTTTATGAATAAAAATGTTGTCCACTGCATTTTGTTATTGATTTAGTATGTTGGATAATTAAGTGATGTTTACCTAGAAAAATTGAGATCCATCCCTGGGTTATACCTGTGGTCTAGACAGAAGGAAATTGTCTTTAAAATTGATATTTGTGGTGCAAATTATAGGAGGCGGATCACATAATTGTTACAGAGTTTGTGGTTTATGATCTTAATCTGTTGTTTGAAATGCAAATACGCCTTTTATTATGAGAATTGCTGATGACCTCCAGATATGGTTCAGTCACAGGTAGTTGAAATGAAAATAGGAAAAGTAGACAAATAATCAGGGATGGAAATTGGTTTAGCTTCAGGTATTTTGAACTGTAAATTTCAAGTTCTTGAAATAATGATGGAACAGAATTTCATCTTGAAACTTTGCTGTGTGCAAATTAGCTGCTGCATTTCCTACATGTCAGAAATGACTGCATGCCATCAGATGTAAACTAGTTAAAAATATTGAGAAATGGGAAAAGGTGTTTGACAAATGCCAGTCTTCCTTCCTTCTAGTTATCATACATTTTGTTTAATCTTTCCAGCCTTGTGGGCACAATGTATGTGTTATGAGTCCTATGTTCCCACAAGACCTTATTTGGATTCAGGGTAAAAGGGAAGCTTCTATCAGTAGGTCTGCACTTACTGTAATGTGACACTTGCACCATTTTGCAGACAGGAAGGAGCATGCGAAAGGAGCAGTGATGATCTTTTCCATGGTATTACATGAGTTACACAACAGAGTGCTCCTGTGCACACTGAAAAACAGAAAATACCCTACTGTCAGACCGTATTGTTCAATATAAAGGTAATAGTTACTCTTCCAGGGGCTAAAGCATATTTAGAGGCTAAAACAAATACTTAGATATTTTTCTGTTTCCAAAGTGCCTTTCAACAGACAAGATGAAAAAAATTTCTACCAGTAAGGAAATTTGAACTTTCCAGTTAAATTATGAAAAGAGCAGGCCATTGTTTTTTCTGTTGACTTTATTTTACTTTTTACTTGCTTTTCAAAGAGCTTTGCCAAGTAATCTGAATATTTTTCAAGCACTTAAAGATTATAAGGTGAGAAGTTGATTTGCAACTTAATTGATGGCCTACATTTATAAATTGAGTTACCTTTAACCAGAAGACTCAATCTCCCTCATCCCTGAAACCAACAGGGCTTCTTAACATATACAGATTGCTTTCCTTGTGAAAAACCCAATGGGAATCTTTATAAATTATAGCTTTCATGATCTATTTTAATGCATAGTACTTCAACCACAGCAGATTTACGGTAATATCTTGCAGGGTATATTACTGCCATTATTCAATTGTTCGACTGCGAATACGGTTGGTTCTGCTATAATGCGTGTTTCTTCAATGCAAATCGGCTTTAACGTGATTGGAGAATTTGTAGACCATTATTTGTAGAATGTGAACTTTCCTTACCTGTATTGGCGATAATGCCATCCCAGCTCCATTAGTTTAAATGGCATGGCTGTTGCATGATTTTCTTATAACGTGAGATCACATGAGGATGGAATTATCTCATTATATCAGAACCGACTGTAATCATTTAACAGTATAGAACTTGGGTTTTGCTGGAAAATCATATTTTTGTGAGTACACTGTGTACATAAGTTGAGTAAAAAATGAAAAACTTCAACAAAATGTCTTTTTTTTAAAGCACCTTCAACTAGCAAAAAGTCGTCTTTAAAAAATTGTACATGGGATGTGGGTATCTCTCGCTAGACGAGCATTTAATGCCCAGAGAGCAGTTAAGAGTCGGCATTGTTTCTGTGGGTCTGGAATTACACATTGGCCAGACCAGGCAGGGATGGGGCCTTAGTAAACCAAATGGGTTCTACAATAATTAACCTTATTAATTTTTTTTGTTTCTTTTTATTCACGATTTTATTGAGTCCAAATCTCAAGATATATTATGGTAGGATTCAAACCCATGTTCCCAGAACATTCATCTGGGGTTCAGGGTTATTAGTCCAATGACATTATCTCACCATCTCCCCAGCTAACTGTAGTCATTATTTTATTTTTATTTCTGTAGATTTTATATTTGTAACATTTAATAATGTCTTGAAATTATAATTACTTTGAAAAGTAGATTATTGATGAAAAGATAGATAAATTAATGAAACTATTTGTCTTGCACGTATCATAACAAGTGCAAGACAGACAAATTTTAAACACTTTAATAATTTATACTAGAGAAGTAAAGGGATGCAGATTGGTAAGGAATTTGATGCTGACTAAGGCACTGTAAAGTCAAAGCTGTAGGGTACTACATACTGTCCATGCTTCTGTGCTTTTCAAGAAAATGTAAGGCTTGAACATATTCCTTTCTGTACAGTATACCTCCTGTGATTAGCTTATTGAATTGCACAGCATATTCATAATGAGTACAGTGCAGGTGTACTTGATTAGCCTGAGATTGCAACTCCCACAACAAAACTATCAGGTGTGATTCTGCAATTGGACAGCACTTGGTGAGCAATCCTAAGTGCTCTAATAACTACTCACTCTATGACCAATTTAAGGTGATCAGTCAAACTCCTAACACAGCTTAATTACTAGAATCTTGCTAGAAAGTTTATTTATATTTATATGAAGGTAACTTTTTCAGTGAATGAAAAGTTAAATGTTCAAGCCTTGCACCATTTTTCAATTTCTTAGAGGCACAAAGAATCTCTTGTTCCCTGTCAGTTTTTCAAGGACAACAGTTCATTCAATCAGAGACATTTTGCCAAATAGTCATTACCCCTTTTTATCTGTAGTTTAAATCATTGTGATCAATTGAAATTTACTTTTCTTGCATTTATCCTCATGAGTCTAAAAGCATCAGTAACATGCATCTCTTGACTGCAACATGGATTATTTCTCTTCTCTTTTGTTTGATTTGTCTGAGATGAATTTGACATAAGCCAGATTTTTTTTTGTACTTATTCATGGGATATACTTGTCACTGGCTAGGAGAGCATTTATTGCTGGTCCATAGTTGCCCTTAGAGAAGGTGTTGGTGAGCTGCCTACTTGAACCACTGCAGCCCATGTTCTGTCTCTAGGTCCATAAAGCCATTCGGGCAGGGGTTCCAGGGTTTTGGTCCAGCAACACTAAAGGAACAACGTTTTGGTGTTCCATTTTGAATGATTTCTTTAACAAAAGGAGATCTAATGCAGGTGTACGTTGGTAACATGAACTGAGGAATGTTTGAACAAATAGGTGATGCTTTACATAGAAAAAGTGTTTATGTTGCTGAAAGGAAGTTAATTTGAATAATAATTTGGCTATTGTAGTTCATTTGATGTTTATAATCTGAGTGCTTCCCTTAAATTCTTCAAGCCATTTCAGTTGGCAATCTGCTATGGAATTTTATAGGGTTGGCAGGAAATCTACTTCAGATGGTGTTGACATAGTGGGGCAATACATACTGTTCGTGGTTCCTAAAGTCTAGTTTGTGTATGATTTATTTATACTGAAGATATGGATTAATATTTGTTTATGCTTTAAACCATTGTTTGTTATGTGCATTGGTAAAGATTTAGATAAACGTTTCAGCTAAGTTGAATAATTGCTCGGTGGCCATGAGATTTACATCATTCTTCCGGACTATTGACTTTTTGCACAGCAACTCAAAATGGTGTCTTGATGCAGAATGATTTGTGCCTATGATTATTTGTATGGCAAAATACCTAATCAGTCAAGTTGGTATCAATTAAAAACATTTCTGTCGTGCTTCCCAGGAGAAATTAGAGCAGTTGCTGAGTTCTCTTGGGTCACTCCTGCACATCTTTGTTGTCTTGGCAATATTTTTTTTGCGGCAATGGAAATGACTCCATCATAATGACCTAAACCTATGTCTGTTAAGTGTTTGAAATGAATTTTGGATTTATTTGAATATTTATTTAAGATGCTGTTAGAGATAATAGCAAGAAGTATTAAAACAAATATATTTTACTAAAATAAAAATGATGTAAATTGTCTGCATCCATACCAGGAGACTACAAATGTTTGTTCTTGATATTTTCTGGGGTTCAATGTCAGTGGTTTCTCTCATATGGAAATCTTGTTTCCTTTACAAATGGGTATATGTTTCCAGCCCAATATCTAAGCAATGAATAGCATCAGCTAGAAGCTATTGTGGAGATAAAGCATTTATTATACAACTGAGTACTATAATCTCACATGGGCGATCACATTGTTTCTCCCACCTTTTTCATTTACAAGAAAAGGCAATTATATAGCTCTCTCGAGCCTGTGTTTTTTCCTGCAGCTGAAATTTAAGGGGATCACATTCTATTCTTTTAACTCAATGTTCCAAATTAATCAGTGTGTTTATCATAGCTTGACAGGAAATAGAACACATGGTTTCTGATCCTGTCTCAATTTAGCGATTGACTAGCTACAATTATCCTTGTGCAGATCTTGGTGGAATGTTCTAATTTTTTTATTGCCTTGAGTTGAATGATAACTGGGCACACTGTTACCTGTAGATTCATCTAAATCCACTTTGCATCTCAATCATCTGGAATTGTTCTGTTGATTTAATCCCTAAGTAACAGAATTGACCGTTACTATTAACACGTGAAGCTATGAAACCAACAAAAGTCATTGTCACAAATGGGTCTGTGAACTTGAGTCTGAAATTTTCTTGGAGATTTGACCAGATGGTATTTGATCACATGGTGCTACTTGTGATAATCGTATGAAATTTGATCAAATAATTTCTCAGGTAATTACTGCTGCCAACTTGTGGTATTTGCCGCCTCTACCATTGTGTACTACTAGGTAAGGCTTGTACAAATTCATTCACTGCCACCAATCTTCATTTGTCTTCATTTTACTTTGGGCCACTGTAGTGATTAGTCGCAGAGGATACACTACTGTAGATCTTGTTAGATTGCAACGAGATTTATTGCAAGATGGCAACAAATACAACTGCATTTGATCAGGCATAATTACTAGGACATTATAGGGAGCTGGTACAGATCTGGCTGCTCCCTCCAAAAGCAGGAGTACAGTTCTTTGTCTCCACTCATATCCTGTGTGACATCAGTAGACTGGGTGGAGGCAACGTAACATGAGCATTTACCCCTTCAGAACTTATTAAAATAAAAGCTTGCCAAATTTGAACGCGTAATGCATTTGTGTTAGATAATATTATTTCAATATCACCAAACCCAGAATAAAATGTTTTTTTAATCAGTGAAGTAATTAACAATTTATAGAACGATGATTATAAAAGAATAGAAATATTTAAGAGTACAAAAACTACTTCTGTAATCAAATACATTGAGAAACACAACTGATTCAACTAAAATAACAAATAATTTCTTAACGAAATGAACAATTGAATAATTTTTATATAATAGGCAGCAAGTTATAATAATAAATTAGACCAAAATTTAACCCAATTCAATTCACTGACTACTTCATGCCTCTGCTGAAGACCAACTGCAAGGTAATAAGGTTCAGGACTTTGGCAAGGATGGGGAAAGCACCAAAACTTTGACATCTGGAAAAATAAGGTCTAATGACATTTAAGCTTCACAAGTTGACATGAACTTACTTCACCCAGTTCTGCCTCCCCTCAATATGGCTTGCTGTCTTCCCCCTAACTTTATCAGTTCTTGTGTTGACTAATTCCCATTCTAGTAGAATCCCACCCAAAGAGGACATGTTGTGAATCATAGCGTGACTAATCATGTATCCTCCAAAATAAGACAGTGAAGTACAAAATTTGTAGGATTTGTAAAGTATACCAAGTCTTTGGCAAACTAATAACACCTGTATAGAAACCTTTGATCAGTGGTTATCCTCAATATTTTACATCATTCCGATTTATAGTACAGGATGAGTTGGCTGTGGTATGCAACTAACCATTGAATATGCCTTATATTTTACAAGCTGACTCTATTGGTGAATTAGCTTTGAAAAATTAGCAACAATGAGCTTTGATGCAGTTAAATGTTGTTGTTGACAGAATGCTGCTTGTATTGTTCATACTCATTTACAACATTCATTTAGTGCAATGTTACATTTTGGATTTGCAGAAGGTATTTGATAATATGCTCCAAAATGCCATTCGTTTGGAATTGACATGCTTGTGACCTTGTTACAAAATTAACTCTATTAGTCTAAAATCCACCATTTAAATTAGTTAATCGTAGAAGTTAATGTAAGCGGAGTGTGTGAAGATTTTGCTATATCTCCTGGCATCTCGATTAGAATTTGTTACAAAATCCTGCTTTAAATGTTGTAAGGTTCCATACAGTCTGCTTTAGGAAAGAAAGTATTATTGCCCATAAATTGAGCTCAGAGTGTGCAGAAAGTTCCCTTTCACCTAACACTTGTTCACTTGAGCATCTAACTGACTAGTTCTTTTAGCCATAGAACATAGAACATAGAACATAGAACATAGAACATAGAACATAGAACATAGAACAATACAGCACAGAACAGGCCCTTCGGCCCACGATGTTGTGCCGAACTTCTATCCTAGATTAAGCACCCATCCATGTACCTATCCAAATGCCGCTTAAAGGTCGCCAATGAATCTGACTCTACCACTCCCTCGGGCAGCGCATTCCATGCCCCCACCACTCTCTGGGTAAAGAACCCACCCCTGACCTCTCCCCTATACCTTCCACCCTTCACCTTAAATTTATGTCCCCTTGTAACACTCTGTTGTACCCGGGGAAAAAGTTTCTGACTGTCTACTCTATCTATTCCTCTGATCATCTTATAAACCTCTATCAAGTCACCCCTCATCCTTCGCCGTTCCAACGAGAAAAGGCCGAGAACTCTCAACCTATCCTCGTACGACCTACTCTCCATTCCAGGCAACATCCTGGTAAATCTTCTCTGCACCCTCTCCAAAGCTTCCACATCTTTCCTAAAGTGAGGCGACCAGAACTGCACACAGTACTCCAAATGTGGCCTAACCAAAGTCCTGTACAGCTGCAACATCACCTCACGACTCTTGAATTCAATCCCTCTGCTAATGAACGATAATACTCCATAGGCCTTCTTACAAACTCTATCCACCTGAGTGGCAACCTTCAAAGATCTATGTACATAGACCCCAAGATCCCTCTGTTCCTCCACCTGACCAAGAACCCTACCATTAACCCTGTATTCCGCATTCTTATTTGTTCTTCCAAAATGGACAACCTCACACTTGGCAGGGTTGAACTCCATCTGCCACTCCTCAGCCCAGCTCTGCATCATATCTAAGTCCCTCTGCAGCCGACAACAGCCCTCCTCACTGTCCACAACTCCACCTATCTTTGTATCATCTGCAAATTTACTGACCCACCCTTCGACTCCCTCCTCTAAGTCATTAATAAAAATTACAAACAGCAGAGGACCCAGAACCGATCCCTGCGGAACTCCACTTGTAACTGGACTCCATGCTGAATATTTACCATCTACCACCACTCTCTGACTTCGACCGGTTAGCCAGTTTTCTATCCAATTGGCCAAATTTCCCTCTATCCCATGCCTCCTGACTTTCCGCATAAGCCTACCATGGGGAACCTTATCAAATGCCTTACTAAAATCCATGTACACTACATCCACTGCTCTACCCTCATCCACATGCTTGGTCACCTCCTCGAAGAATTCAATAAGACTTGTAAGGCAAGACCTACCCTTCACAAATCCGTGCTGGCTGTCCCTAATCAAGCAGTGTCTTTCCAGATACTCGTAAATCCTATCCCTCAGTACCCTTTCCATTACTTTGCCTACCACAGAAGTAAGACTAACTGGCCTGTAATTCCCGGGGTTATCCCTATTCCCTTTTTTGAACAGGGGCACAACATTCGCTACTCTCCAGTCCCCTGGTACCACCCCAGTTGCCAGTGAAGACGAGAAGATCATTGCCAACGGTACTGCAATTTCCTCTCTTGCTTCCCACATAATCCTAGGATATATCCCGTCAGGCCCGGGGGACTTGTCTATCCTCAAGTTGTTCAAAATGTCCAACACATCTTCCTTCCTAACAGGTATCTCTTCTAGCTTATCAGTCCGTTTCACACTCTCCTCTTCAACAATACGGTCCCTCTCGTTCGTAAATACTGAAGAGAAGTACTTGTTCAAGACCTCTCCTATCTCTTCCGACTCAATACACAATGTGGAGATGCCATGATGTGGAGATGCCGGTGTTGTGGTGGACAAAGTTAAAAATCACACAACACCAAGTTGTAGTCCAACAGGTTTATTTGGAAGTACTAGTGTTTGGATCACTGCTCCTTCATCAGGTAGCTGTGGATCAGGATCATAAGAAACAGGATTTATAGCAAGAGATCAGTGTCGTGCAACTGAAATGATATATTGAACAAACCTAGATTGCTGTTAAGTCTTTCATATTTTAGAATAGGTTGGAATACAGACAGACTATAATCTCGTACCTTTTAATGCATTGTCTGTATTGAGAAGTCATCTCTTTTTTTATAAAACGTTAAGTTATCTCAAGAATGTGACTTGAAAGAAGTTCTTGGATTGACATATTAATGAACCAAAACCTGCAACCCATTCTAAAAGATGGAAGATTTAACAGCAATCCAGGTTTGTTCAATATATCATTTCAGTTGCATGGCACCGTGATCTTTTGCTAGAAGTTCTGTGTCTTAAGATCCTACTCCACAGCTACCTGATGAAGGAGCTACACTTCGAAAGCTAGTGCATCCAAACAAACCTGTTGGCCTATAACCTGGTGTTGTGATTTTAAATTTTTTTTTTGGAACACCTGGAATTTTTTTCAACAAAGAACATTTAAGCATTTGAATAAAATGATTGCATTTTTATCCTGCTCAGTTCTTCCATTCCCTTCCTTCTATTTCACATAATTGAGTGTTTGTCTTTTGTTAACTCAGATATTTATTGCTCATAAGATATCCAGCGTTAGCAGGCTCTGATACCAAGGATCTTCATTGTTGAACCTAAGGCTAATGTTACCTTATGTCCATGCATATATTTAAAGCAACATTAAAGTAATTGATCGTGTTCTGTTGACATGATTTGTAAATTTCCAGATATTACCTTCTACTGTTTTCTTAAAGTGTAATTTGATTAAGCTTTGCACACCGTGATCTTATTGCAAGTCCAGATAATTTCTAAATTCTGAAACTAACCTAAAGCAATTCGTTTGAACCTGCTCGCCTTTCTAGTAAATTACCATTCCTTTATTACTATGACACTACAGTAGAACAAGTATTTCAAATGAATATTGTGGGTATCGTGATACTGTTCTTAATGATTAATGGTAACCAATGCAGATTTCTTGGCTGAACAAACATTAATTCATTGACAGTTTGTAGAGTAGAGAGAAATAAGCAAACTCATTCTCTGGTAAATAGACTCAAATGTGTTTGAAAATTCACAATTTGTCCAACAAACATTGTAGCCTAAGATTTTATGTACAATTACTCTGCTAAAACAATGTGGACATCAGATTAAATGCAATAATATATTGCCATTCAAATGTATATAAGTGGCCTGGAACTTTGGTTTTGAGCAAATCAAATCCAATGAGATTACTTTATTAAATTTTTCTATCACACCTCCCACCAACCATCGACTTAAAAAACCACTACAATTCCAACATATTAAATCTCATAACCGTGATCCGCAGTTAAACCATGTCTTTAATAAAATGAATGAGCCTAAACTTTTTTAATCTGTAAAGTGAAAATAAATAGTCATAGGAGGTAGGAACAGGAACAGGCTATTTGGCCTCTCAAGTCTGCTCTGCAGTTTAATGAAAAATTGAGTGATTTGATTGATTCTTAATGCCACTTTCCTGCCTGTCCACCACAACCCTTGACTTCCATGCAAACTGATAATCTACCTGACTTAGCATTAAATGTATTCAATGATGGAGCTTCCATTGTTCTATAATGAAAAGAATTGCAAGGACTAATAATGCTCCAAAAGTATTCATTTCTCACCTTCACCGTAAGTGGAAAAGCCTTTATTTGTAAAGTGCCCCCCTAGTTCTAGATTACCTCACATGAGAAAACATCCCTCAAGCCTTCCCTCTACTCTATCAAGCCTTCTCAGCATCTAATGTTTTCAAAAGGATTACCTCATCCTTTATAAGCTCCAATGGATACAGGCTCAACCTTTCCTCATAAGGCAACACCTAAGAAACCTTCCACAAACAGCTTCCAGTACCATATATCTTTGAACAAGAGTTAATCTCATATTAAAGCCAGCCACCAAGCTTTGGCCAAAAAATCCTCAGGTTTTCACACATCTTATGTAAGTTGACTCCTAACAACTGGCCAAAAAAATCCAAACTCCTTTTACTTAACATCCATATACTGCTGCATTCAAACTTGCCCTGCTGTATATAACATACTCAGCATCTCATCTGCACACGTCAGTAAGCCACGTCACTAGTTGCACCTCACTAGTGTATTCTGCTTTCCCATTAATCCCATCCTCCAATGTCACAATATGGCATCATGGAGGAACAACAGTTGCACAGCTCCGTTCAAACTTAAAGTCACTGAGATGTCAGAGATGACAAATAATTGTGTAGCAGAGGGTAGGCTTTATCTTATACAAAAAATAACAAATACGTTTTGTTTCTATTTGCATAACTTTTGGAATAGTCTCTCACCTGGCAACCTTGTGATCAGCTGATGTGTAGTGAGACAATAGGAAATGGTGAATTTCAACCCCTCAGAACTATTACTTATGCATTAGTCAAACCTTAATTTCTGGCTAAAACTTTGGTTTCAGAAACTTGACTTTTGAACAAGTGTATACAGTAGAAACCCACCTTGAGTAAGGAAATTAAAATCTTTAGGTTTGATATCACCAATATTCTGTACAGCTGGATCAAGATTACCCCTTTTATATTCTATACCCTTGAAGAGAGGCCAGTGTTCCATTTGTTTTACTAATGCGTTTCAGTTCCTGAGTGTTAACATTTTTCAATTCATGCATTAGAACACCCCAGAACTTTCTGAAATGCAATATTCTGAAAAGTACTTCTAAAAATAGCACGTGGTATGATGGAGCCAGAAAAGAGTCAGTTTCCTGAGTGAGGATGTAAACTGAGTTAATGCACGCAAGTTGAAAAAGGCACCAAAAGTCAGCAAAGAAATTGCTGAGAAACTATAAATGTTGCATTTCTTCTATGCAATCCTATTCATGTGAGAATAACTTTCAAATCAAATCATTGTTCTGCAAATTAAACCTTCAAGGAATACTTCTGGTCTACTACCTCTCTAGCATGTGGTAGTTCAGTAGTGTCTGAATGGTATGAAGTTGGTATAAATGCACTATAAATTCCCCATGTAGCCAGTTTTAAGTAGTTGTCAAAATGAGGTAATGCATTTCATACCAGTAGCAATGGCTACTGATAGCTTGCCCTGTGATAACGATGGTGGTTCATATCAGCAGACTGTTCAACCTCTGAGCCATTAATTGCATTTATTTGTCAGACCTGAAATCCATATTCTGCCAGAAGAGTTCATTTGATAACTAATTGAAGTGGGGACCCAAATCAAAGTGAAATTCTGCAGATGCTGCAAGTCTGAAACAACATCAGAATCCTGGAGAAACTCTGCAAGTCTGGCAGCATCTATGGAAAGAAAACCAAGTGCACATTTCAAGTTGGGTGTGACTTCTTCAGAACAGATGAGGAGTTCTGAAGAAGCCATACTGGACTCGAAACATCAACTCTTTTTCTCTTCACAGATGCTGAACCTGATGTATTTCTCCAGCATTTTGAGGTTGTTGAAGTAGAGAGCCAAGCTGATTCTTACTCTTTTATTTGCCATTCCAATTATATTAAAGCTAGATATTGTGACCAAGATTGCAAGATTGGCACAGACCAGGAATTGAATCTTGTGAATTCCTGGAATGTGGATGCAGTTCAGTGAGTATTTGGGGAGTGAGTCGTGTAGTATAGTTTTAAATTTTTTGAGAGTTGCAGTTGTAATTATGCAGCAATTTATTGGGATTTTTCATTTTATTTGCTAAGTATGAGTAATTCAGAAATGTGCAATTAAGTGTTGACCAAAACAAATGTGAGTGTGTTTAGTGGCAGAAACTGTGGTTTGACCACTTAACAGAACAAAACATGGTGAAGAAGAGAAAAGTAAATCTTTGTTTTTTTTTACAAATCATAAGCTTGGAGATTAAAGAATCTGAGCAATTGGGCTTAAACAATTTAAGAAGCAGCTGAAATTGGTTTCTTTGTAACCAGATCAGCTAGGCGTTTCGTATTTGGTGTATATAAACACAACCAGCAGCTCAGTTTGACTAAGGTTTGAATGTTGGTAATTATTATGTATGAAAGTCTTAGTGCAAATTAAATTTTGTTTGTTGTTAGCATTAAACTAAAATATACTGTTTTAATTTTAAAGTTTCTAGCTTTAAGTGGGGTTTTAACGAAATCTCCACTGGAAGAGCAATTTAGGTTAGTTAATTATAGAAGCAGCCACAACCAGTTCTTCTATTACTGGGTGAGATAAGCCTTTTTATATTTGGGGGGTCATTAAATTAGGCAAAAATGCGATTTAGAATAATCTAGTAAGTGATTAAAGTTTGTTCTATTTCTAAGGTTAAAATTCTGTGGCAACTGGTAGAAAGGTTATTAACATACAGGCTATTTGAAACATAAGTAAAATATAATTCAATAAAATAATAAAACAGTTCATTAGAACACATTGAGGATGGCAAGATGTATGATGTTTCTTAGCCTGAGCATGTAGAAACTCTTTTGATCCAGGGCGCAAACAGTGACAGTAAACATTTGAAGTTAGAGTCAGAATTTGAACTGGTGGCTGAACTGCAGACACTGCAACATTTCAGAGAAAGGGAAAATTACCTGGATCCTTAGAATAGGGTCTTCTGATTTGGTCAGAGGTCAGGAACAGGAAGGTACAATTATGGGTGCGGCAGGCAAAGGGCAAGAGCATGGGAGCCTCAGCCTTTGCAATTGTGCTACAGGTTTTAACTACTTTCACCATTTCTGGCTGAGAGTCAGGGCTGTAGTGTAGATGAGCTCACAGGACAGGGAATTATGGTGCAGGAAGCCATGCAAGTGTGTATGGTGGGGTTGGGGGGGGTATGATGGGGGGGCAATGGGGGTGGTGCTAAAAAGAATGTAGTAGTAGTAGTAGTAGTAGTAGTAGACGTAGACAGAAGAGTGAGGAGGATTGGCAAATATTTCTGCAAAGAGTGGATGTCCAAACAGAGAACGTGGTCTGGGACATATGTTCAAGGCTGGAGAGGAACTAGAATGAAGATCCAGTTGGAATGGCCAATGTAGATACCAGGCCAAAGATGGAAGTTCTGTGTAATCAGCCTGAGAAACCTTGTAACAAGTTAAGAAGCGGAACTTCAAAGATCATAATCTCTAGGTTATTACTGAACTATGTGCAAATTGTATGGGCAAATCAGAATAGAGTACTGACAGCATGGCTATAATACTGACATGGTGGAAGCAGATTTTGGCTCGTGGAGCTCTGGAAGCAGTACTTGGGGAAGAGGATACATATACCACTGGGACAGTCTCCACCTGAACCATGTTGAGATTGTTATTCTTGAAGATTGCATCACTAGAAGAATTTTAAACTAAGGAGACAAAGAAATCAAATGTGATAAATCAAAGAGCAGAGATAAGACAAAAAGGAAAAATATTAATATGTGAAATAATAAACGATCCATAACCGGAAGGGATAGAAAATACAAAATGAAGAATAAATATACACAAAAGATAGAGGATACAAAATGAACAAAAGGATAAAACTAAAGCTCTGTCTGAATGCACGTAGCATTCAAAACAAAACAGATGGATGAAAGTGCATAACAGATAAATAATTGAGATCCTGTGAACATTACAAAGAAATTGCAGTGAATTGGCATGAATTATTACATGAATATTGAAGGGTACAGGCCATTTAGGAAGGACGGGAAATAAGGAGGTGTGGGGGCATGTGCAGGGTAGCGTAGTGGCTTTATTAGTTAATGTTTGTATTAGTACAATAGGTTGGTTTTAATTCAGGGAACCAGGTTGTGGGTGTAGTTTTCTGGAGACAAGGAATGATGAAGGTAAGTAGTCAGTTGTGGGACAACATTAACTACATGGTGGGATGGAACATAAAGGGAGTTTATGAGAAAGCCAGTGATAATCACAAGAGATTTTAATTTACAAATAGATTTGTAAAGTCAGTTGGGCAGAGGTGAAACGTTCATGCAGTGTTTTCAGATGGTTTCTAAGAACAGCATGGGCTGGAACCAACCAGAGAGCAGGTTATACTCCACCTGGTATTGAGCAAAGGGGTATGATTAATCCGTTGGTCTCATCATTAAGGTGCGCCAAGGTACCAGTGGTCATAGTACAGTTGAATTTTACATTCAGCCTGAGGGAGGGAGAAATGGGTCTGAGATTTAAAGAAATAAATATGGCAGTTATGAGGGCATGAAAGCAGCACTGGCTAACATGAATTAGCAAATTAGGTTGAAGGATAAGTCAATAGATATGCATTGGCAGACATTTAAGAGGAAGATTTTAGAATACACAGAACAGGTACATTCTAACAATGGGTTTGAATTACACCATTGTTTTTGTGTTTACCTGCACACTGTAGAAACAGGTGCTAAAACAGGTAAAACAAAAATCTATAATTGCCTTTTGACATTAGCAAAATTTACTTTACAACAAACTTCTGTACAAATTTAGGAGAGCAATTTGAACTTAAAGTTGTGATTTCTATGCTGTACTTAATCCAACAAATTCCATTTTGTTGCCATATTGTCTTAAATATTACCATGTTCATAACTTTTTACTGACTCATAAGATTTGCTCTCTTTAACCCTTGCTTTGAGTTCTCAATTTTCATCTCTCTAATAATATTGCTTCAGTAATTGTCATCATTTGATGCAATTGATGATATAAAATAACGCTTCAATTAGGAGAAACCAGTTTTATCTCTGTCAGTCAAATCTGGGAGTGAATATAGGACAGTTGCTGAAAACAGATGACAAGCTACTAAAAAGCCTGATGGTGCAGTTGAATTGTCCACATAGCTTACATTAAGCATAGTGATGTTTTGTTACAGTAAAATTACCTCTGCTGCAACTACAAAATGCCATTTTATTTATAACTATTGTAAAAGCTTTTTGTGTAGTCAGCAGAATTAATAGTGCTTCTTTAAAAAAGGCGGATGTGTGGATGGTTTTGTACTTCAATCTCTGGGAAATGTGTGTTGGCCCAAATGTTCTATGTGAAGTTAGATCGGGTAACCTTTATCCAGTTCGATATGGATGTGATTCTAATACACAATGTTGGTATCATAGTGGAGGCCACATTTAGATCACATACGTTTACCGCTGTAGGAAATACTGGTGATGTCCTTGAGTTTCAGGCATGTTGTTCAATCAGAATGGAGTGATCTTTATTTTACATCTGGTGATGTTCTAATTTGCAATGCTGACTATTCAGCTGGGTCCCAAAGTCAGTAAGTGTGCCAACCCCTCCTGTTCAAGAAAGCAATGCAATCATTGGTTGTTCAACCGAATTTATATGAAGTTAAAAAATCACATTACATCAGGTTATAGTTAACTAGTTACCTAATGAAGGAGCAGTACTCTGAAAGCTACTATTTCCAAATAAACCTGTTGGACTATAACCTGGTGTTGTGTGATTTTTAACTTTGTCCACCCCAGTCCAAGACCAGCACCCCCACATCATAGTTTATGTGATGACTTGTCTCGGATTGTAGAAATCCTAGAGCGTTGTTTGAAGCTTCAATTGAAAGCTCGTTATTCTGCTATTGTAACACTCACCAAGCTGTTTCATCTACGTAAAAATCTGTTTCCAACTTAGAATCATAACAAAGCCACAGCAAAAATGTTCAGCCTGTTTTACCAGACAATTCTGTTGCATAACAACTTGTTGCAACACTAGCAGGTGGTACTGTATGTATTGAGGGAGACGTGAGAAAGAAGAGAACCTTTCTTGTATCTACTGAAGACTTGCCATGTAGTGGATGGTCTGAGAATTAAATAGCCACTTTTACCACAGGAGGGTCATGGTGATAGAAGATCACAAAGTAAACAGAAGCAGCTAAGAAAATAGCCCTCAAAAATAAACATTGTTTTTGCAGGTCAAATGTTACCAAAGGTGCCATGTTGGTTTATTGATGATGCAATTTGTAACCTTATAATTTCCCACCCAGCATTACTATTGCATGAGCAATATTCATTGCCGAAAGCTGTACATTTTATTCATTCACAGGATGAGGGTGTTGCGGGCTAGATTAGCATCACTAATTGCCGAGTTTTAGTGTGGAGGATGTTGCTTGGCCACAGGATTACTTACCTTTTATAAATAAATATACATTCAGGTGCATGCATACTTGATTATTCTAATGTTTCAGTCTATACTTCACATTGTTGGCAAAATTGTGATAAATTTTGCTAATTGTTGATCATCCAATTAAATGATATCTGTGTAGATATTAGAAAACGTGTCTCATTTTGACCATTGTAAATTCAGTCATTTTTCCATTTCAGTGTTCAGATGGGTAGGTGGTGTTCCTCAGCCTTTTTTTAAATACTACCACATTTTTTTTAGCCCTGGCAGTGACCTGTCCCACCAGTAGGACAGGCTGATCAGAGGTTTGCCTGACTAAAGGCAAGAGAAAATTATCCCTGGGAGTCCTCAATTCTGTTTCAGTATCTCATAAAGCCTTCTAGTCAAACAGGGTGCCTCCTCCAGATGAATCCGTACTCCTCCATTAAGAATTCCATTTGAGGAAAACTGAGCCTAAGGCAGCCACTGATCATACTCTAAGTAGAGGACTTCAAAGTCCATCACCAAGAAGGTTTCAATTGTACCATCACTGACCAAACCAACAGAGTCAGAAGGACATAGTGGACTTCTGGCAAATGATTAGAGAACTAATCCTCAGGAATAACCTACTCCATCTTCAAGTTATTTTATGATCTCAGCTGATGGTAATACTGGACAAGTTAGATCCCAGGTGAAACCTGGTTTGCAATAGATCACGTAATTAGTTTGTTTAGTTAGTCACTGAAACATATTCACACGAGGCTGCAGAAGTTCTTTAACAACAGCACACAAGTTTATTGTACAAATAAAATGGAACAAACAACCCAGGCACTGTTGATTTATAGAGATATGCAGAACAATTAACAAATGATATGTAATAGATCTTAAAGCAAACATAACAACGTTTCAACATGTTTCACAAAACTATAAGTTTTAGAGACTTGAGTCCAGAGAAATTAGATTCCAGTTTCAATTTTTAAAAATTTTTACTTAACTGGCTTCTTTCATTTTCTTGAATGATGGAGGCAGTTTTATAGTTCCTTTTTAGCACCGATGGAACAAATCTTTTAGGAGTCTAATGGCCTAAACATTTTCTATTTTTAATAACTCAATGAGCCCAGAAATTGTTATCACTGGGCAAGTCAGATACCAGACTGTTTGTTTTTTATTTTGGGTTTTAGCAAGGTGGTTTCTCACTGAAACATATGCTTGCAATGTTACAGGTTTGGCGTCAACAATAAAAGAGAAGTTTATTATGCAAAAGTAATAAAGATAAAATAGAATGAACCAAACCATTTACATAATACACATTGAAGCATTTCAAAACACATGGTAAAAACATAATCCTATTAATTGCAAAAGCACCTCTTTGCAATACTCATAGCAAAGATAATTGCCTGCTCGATCGCACTGGTAAGGTGTAATTTAACTGTGGTTTTAATTCCTAATCTTGAAAACCTTGTAGCATCTTTCTGGAGCCTTCACACAATGGAGCTTATAATTTCTCAGCTTCAAATAACCTCTTCAGGGTTTTAACCAAGCATATCTTATCTGGAACCTTTACTAATCTCCTTAGTGAATATAATCTATTTTTATCAAATGCAAACTAACTTATTCCTTTCCCTCAGTAACTGTCTTACAAGTCCAGCTTTAGACCAGAAGCCTGCAAAACTGTTCAATCTGAAACCAACAAATCAATTTCTTTCCCAAGCTTTGTGTTTACCCCAATCCCTGAAATTCTAAACTAGATGCTATTGCTCAGCTGTTCACTTTGCTTGTTGATACAATTCTCCCTGTGTGAACAAAAACACGTTAGTTTTTAGGAAATCTTTCTGTCATACTGTATTTTAATCATGACTACAAAATATTTACAAGTTGATCATTAAACCTCTTCAGACATATAGAAAATAGATATGCCATTAGTTCCAATTCAAAAACAAAACAAAAAAATAAATTATGATCTATAAAGATCACAGATAAAGTGTATGCCAAATCAGTATCATGTGTACCTGAAAATGCAATTTTTGCTAAACAGAGCAACCAAAATGCTATATGCAAAGGTAAACAATGCCACACAAGTAGGCCAAGTCAAAATTGTAGTTTCCTGGCAAGTAAGACCATAAGAAATAGGATTGGAAGTAAGGCCATTCAACCCATCGAGTCCACTCTACCATTCAATCATGGCTGATGGGCATTTCAACACCACTCTCACGGACTCTCTCCATATCCCTTAATTCCTTGTGAGATTAAGAATTTATCAATCTCTGCCTTGAAGACATCTAACGTCCCGGCCTCCACTACGCTGTGTGGCAATGAATTCCACAGGCCCACCACTCTCTGACTGAAGAAATGTCTCCTCATTTCCGTTCTAAATTGACCCCCTCTAATCCTAAGGCTGTGCCCATGAGTATCCCCGCCTGATGGAAACAATTTCCCAGTGTCCACCCTTTCTAAGCCATGCATTATCTTATAAATTTCTATTAGATCTACCTACAACCTTCTAAACTCCAATGAATACAATCCCAGGGTCCTCAGCTGTCCACTGTATCTTAGGCCTACCATTCCAGGGATCATCTGTGTGAATCTCCGCTGGACACGCTTCAGTGCCAGTATATCCTCCCTGAGGTGTGGGGCCCAAAACTGGACTCCATATTCTAAATGGGACCGAACCATAGCTTTATAAAGTCTCAGTAGCACCTCACTGTTTTTACATTCCAATCCTCTTGAAATAAATGACCAACATTACCTTTGCTTTCTTAACCACAGACTCAACTTGCAAGTCAACCTTTAGAGAATCCTGGACTAGCACTCCCAAATCCCTTTGTACTTTGGCTTTGAATTTTCTCACCATTTATAAATAGTCCATGCCTGTGTTCTTTTTTTCCGAAGTGCAAGACCCTGCATTTGCTCACATTGAATTTCAACAGCCATTTCTTGGACCATTCTCCTATACTGTCTAAATCTTTCTGTAGCCTCCCCACCTCCTCAGAACTACCTGCCTGTCCGCCTAACGTCATATCATTGGCAAACTTTGCCAGAATGCCTCCAGTCTCTTCGTCCAGATCATTTATATATAGAGTGAAAGCTGTAGCCCCAATACTGAACCCTGTGGGACCCACTTGTGATTAGCTGCCATTCTGAAAAAGAACATTTTATCCCAAATCTCTGCCTTCTGTCAAACAGCCAATCCTCAATCCATGTCAGTAGCTCACCTCAATACCATGGGCAGAAAGTGAGGACTGCAAATGCTGGAGATCAGAGCTGAAAATGTTTTGCTGGAAAAGCACAGCAGGTCAGGCAGCATCCAAGGAACAGGAGAATCGACATTTCGGGCATAAGCCCTTCTTCAGGAAGAAGGCCTGAAGGTCCTGAAGAAGGGCTTATGCCCGAAACGTCGATTCTCCTGTTCCTTGGATGCTGCCTGACCTGCTGCGCTTTTCCAGCAACACATTTTCAGCTCAACACCATGGGCCCTCACCTTAATCAGCAGCCTCCCATGCGGCACCTTTTTAAAGGCCATTTGAAGCCCAGATTGATAACATCCACTGTGTTTCCCTGGTCTAATCTACATGTTACCCCTTCCAAGGATTCTAACAGGTTTTTCAGGTACAACCTCCCCTTATGAAATCTATGCTGACTTGTTCTAATTCGACCCTGCTCTTCCAAGAATTTAGAAATCTCATCCTTAACGATGGATTCTATAGTTAGGCTAATCAGCCTATAATTTCCCATCTTTTGTCTTGATCCTTTCTTGAACAAGAGGGTAACAACAAAATTTTCCAATCATCTGGGACGTTCCTTGACTCCAGTGATTTTTGAAAGATTACAACCAATGCTATTTCTTCAGCCACCTCCCTCTGAACTCTAGGATGTAGCCCATCTGGGCCAGGAGATTTATCAATTTTTAGACCTTTTTTAGCTTTTGAAGTACTTTTTGCAGCAGAGAGTGGCAGGAGCTGGGCAGAAGTGAAGTCGGAGTGCAAAGTTGGTCGGGAAGGTGAGTGATTGTTATTGGAGTGGGTGTGTTCTAGACCCCAGGTCCTACAAAGTAGGGCCTCCCTCCCACCCTCCTCCTCTAACCTAAATTAAAAGTCCACAGACTTGTCCCAAAAAGAGGGTCCAAGGAAGTTCCTGTGGAGTGAAGAGTGAGGCTTTAGCTCAGGAGTCTTCGACAAGGAGATTGAGTGAAGTGATTACGCCACAGTTGAAGAGGGTGAAGACATGACTGCCCAGCTGGTTCAGTATGCTACGTGCTTGATGTGGGAGGTCAACGACTCTGGTGTGTCTGGCTCGTATAAGTGTGGAAAGCCTGTGCACGTTCAGCTACTGACAGAGCATATTGCAGCACTGATGAAAGAAATCGAGGACGGTAGGCTCATTCGAGAGAACGAGATCTTTCTGGACAAGACCTTCAGCGAGGTTATTACACCGACCATACCAGGAGAGAGCAGACCATGAGGAAGGCAGAGGGGAGACAGGTGCAAGAGACCCTGGGGGAAGTACCTGTCAGGAACAAGTTGAATCTTTTGGAAACAGTAGAGACAGATGACACTGCCAGTCTGCGAGGTGGCCAGGTCTGTCAATCAAAGGTTGGCGCAGGTGCAGAGAGGAAGAGTCTGACATCGCACAGAGCCGTGGTAATAGGGGACTCCATTGTGAGAGGAACTGACCGGGGTTTTTGTGGCAGCAGGCGGGACTTAAGGATAGTGTGTTGCCTTCCTGGTGCCAGGGTTAAAGACATCACAGACAGAGTGCAGGAAATCCTCCAGGACGAAGGTGAAGAGCCAGAGGTATTGGTACATATCGACACAAATGATGTCGGGAAGAAGAAGAGGAACATACTACAGCGGGACTTTGGAGAACTAGGAAGAAGGCTGAAAAGCAGGACATCTAGGGTGGTTATCTCCGGTTTACTTCCAGTTCCTCGGGCTGGAGAGGCCAGGAACAGGGAGATAATGGACTTGAATGTGTGGCTGGGAAACTGGTGCAGGAAGCAAGGATTTAAATTCTTAAATCACTGGGGTATGTTTTGTGGTAAGCATAAATTATACAAGAGAGAGGGTTTGCACCTTAATAGATTGGGGACCAGCATTCTGGCAGGCAGGTTTGCTGCTGCAGCACAGCTGTGTTTAAACTAATTAGCAGGGGGGAGGGGACAAACTGGAAGTTTAAGAAGGAAATTGAAGGGAAAGTTAGAACAGGGGAAGTCAAGAAAGACAACGGTATCAATGAAGCAGAAAACTCAAAGGGATCATGCTGTAAGGTTGAGTGAAATAGGGGTTGATGGGAAGGGTGAGGGCAGTAACAAATTAAAAATACTATATATGAATGCACGAAGTATTAGAAATAAGGTGAATGAGCTTGAGGCTCTTTTGGAAGTTGGCAGATACGGTATTGTGGGGATAACTGAGACGTGGCTTCAAGTGGACAGGGCCTGGGAAATGAATATTCAAGGCTACACATGCTATCGTAAGGACAGACTGATGGGCAGAGGGGGTGGAGTGGCCATGTTGGTAAGGGATGATATTCAGTCCCTTGCGCGGGGGGACCTAGAATTAGGGGATGTAGAGTCAGTGTGGATAGAGCTGAGAAATTCTAAGGGTAAAAAGACCCTCTTGGGAGTTATCAACAGGCCCCCAAACAGTAGTATGGATGTAGGGTGTAAATTGAATAAGGAGCTGAAATTGGCCTGTCACAAAGATGTTACTACAGTTGTTATGGGGGATTTCAACATGCAGGTAGACTGGGAGAATCAGGATGGTATTGGATCTCAAGAAAGAGACTTTGTGGAGTGCCTCCGAGATGGATTCTTAGAACAGCTGGTGCTGAAGCCTACCAGGGAGAAGGCAATTCTGGATCTGGTATTGTGCAATGAACCAGAATTGATCGGGGACGCCGAAGTGAAAGAGCCATTGGGAAGTAGTGACCATAATACAATAAGCTTCAATCTGCAGTTTGAGAGGGAGAGGGTACAATCTGAAGTGACAATATTTCTGTTGAATAAAGGGAACTATGGAGCTATGAGGGAGGAGCTGGCCAAAGTTCAATGGTGCAATACCTTAGCAGGGATGACAGTGGAGGAACAATGGCAGATATTTCTGGGTATAATGCAAAAGATGCAGGATCAGTTCATTCCAAAAAGGAATAAAGATCCTAAGAGGAGGCAAGGGTGGCCGTGGCTGATGACGGGAGTTCAGAAATATATAAAGTTAAAAGAGAAAAAGTATAACATAGCAAAGATAAGTGGGAAAACGGAGGACTGGGAAGCTTTTAAAGAACAACAGAGGATTACTAAGAAGGAAATACGCAGAGGAAAAATGAGGTACGAAAGTAAACTGGCCAAAAATATAAAGGAGAATAATTAAAGCTTTTTTAGGTATGTGAAAGGCAAAAAAATGGTTAAGACTAAAATTGGGCCCTTGAAGACAAATGGCAGAAGAATTGAATTGGTACTTCAGATCTGTGTTCACTGGGGAAGACACAAGCAATCTCCCTGAGGTAACAGTGGCTGAAGGACCTGAACAAAAGGGAATTTATATTTGCCAGGAGTTGGTGTTGGAGAGACAGTTAGGTCTGAAGGTTGATAAGTCCCCGGGGTCTGATGGTCTACATCCCAGGGTACTGAAGGAGGTGGCTCGAGAAATCGTGGATGCATTGGTGATTATTTTACGAAGTTCAATAGATTCGGGATCAGTTCCTGCGGATTGGAGGGTGGCTAATGTTGTAACACTTTTTAAGAAAGGAGCAAGAGAGAAAGCAGGAAATTATAGACCAGTTAGTCTGATCTCAGTGGTGGGAAAGATGCTGGAGTCTATTATAAAGGATGAAATTACAACACATCTGGATAGTAGTAACAGGATAGGTCAGAGTCAGCATGGGTTTATGAAAGGGAAAACATGCTTGACTGATCTTCTGGAATTTTTTGACGATGTAACTATGAAGATGGATGAGGGAGATCCAGTGGATGTAGTGTACCTGGACTTTCAGACAGCTTTTGATAAAGTCCCACATAGGAGGTTAGTGAGCAAAATTAGGGTGCATGGTATTGGGGGCAAAGTACTCACTTGGATTGAAAGTTGGTTGGCTGACAGGAAACAAAAAGTAGTGATAAATGGCTCCATTTCGGAATGGCAGGCAGTGACCGCAGGGATCAGTGCTGGAACTGCAGCTTTTTACAATATATATTAATGATATAGAAGATGGTATTAGTAATAACATTAGCAAATTTGCTGATGACACTAAGCTGGGTGGCAGGGTGAAATGTGAGGAGGATGTTAGGAGTTTACAGGGTGACCTGGACAGGTTAGGTGAGTGGTCAGATGCATGGCAGATGCAGTTTAATGTGGATAAATGTATGGTTATCCACTTTTATGGCAAGAACAGGAAGGCAGATTGCTACCTAAATGGAATCAATTTAGGTAAAGGGGCAGTACAAAGAGATCTGGATGTTCTTGTACACCAGTCAATGAAGGTAAGCATGTAAGTACAGCAGGTAGTGAAGAAGGCTAATAGCATGCTGGCCTTCATAACAAGAGGGATTGAGTATATAAGCAAAGAGGTTCTTCTGCAGCTGTACAGGGCCCTGGTGAGACCACACCTGGAGTATTGTGTGCAGTTCTGGTCTCCAAATTTGAGGAAAGACATTCTGGCTATTGAGGGAGTGCAGCGTAGGTTCACGAGGTCAATTCCTGGAATGGCAGGACTACCTTAAGCTGAAAGACTGGAGCGACTGGGCTTGTATACCCTTGAGTTTAGAAGACTGAGAGGGGATCTGATTGAGACTTATAAGTTTATTTAAGGATTGGACACTCTGGAGGCAGGAAACACATTTCTGCTGATGGGTGAGTGCCGAACCAGAAGACCCAACTTAAAAATACATGGTAGACCATTTAGTACAGAGATGAGGAGAAACTTCTTCACCCAGAGAGTGGTGGCTGTGTGGAATGCTCTGCCCCAGAGGGCAGTGGAGGCCCAGTCTCTGGATTCATTTAAAAAAAAGAGTTGGAAAGAGCACTCAAGGATAGTGGAATCAAGGTTTATGGGGATAAGGCAGGAACAGGATACTGATTAAGGATGATCAGCCATGATTATATTGAATGGTGGTGCAGGCTCGAAGGGCAGAATGGCCTACTCCAACACCTATTGTCTACTTTCTCCTTTGTAATGGCTACCATCCTCAACTCTGTGCCTTGACTCTCCTTAATTGTTGGAATATTACTCGTCTTCTACTGTGAAGACTGACATAAAGTATTTATTAAGTTCTTCAGCTGTTTCCTTATCTCCCATCACTAGCCTTCCTGCGTCAATTTGGAGTGGGCCAATCTCTCTTTTGCCTCTCATTTGTTTCTTATGTACTGAAAGAAACTTTTACTATCATTTCTAATATTACTGGCTAGCTTACCTTCATATTTGATCCTCTTCTTCCTTATTTCTCTTTGTTATCCTCTGTTTTTTAGTCTTCCCAATCTTCTGATTTCCCAGTGCTCTTTGCCACTTTAGAGGCTGTCTCTTTTTCTGTGATACATTTCCTGAGTTGCTTCATCAGCTTTGGTTGTCTAATTCCACCCCCACCCCACCCTGTGTAATTTTTCCTTTCTTTGGGATGTACCTCTGTACTGTGTCCTGAATTGCATCCAGAAACTCCTGCCATTGTTGCTGTACTGTCTTCCCCACGAGGCTCTGCTTCCAGTCAATTTTCTTCAGTTCCTCTCTCATGCCCCTGTCATTACTTTTATTTAACTGTAACACCATTACATCCGATTTTGCCTTCTCTCTTTTGAACGCAGACTGAACTCTACCATGTTATGTTGTCTGCTCCTAAGTGTTCCTGACTTTAAGATCTTTTATAAAGTCTGGCTCGTTACATAGCACTAAGTCCAGAATAGTCTGCTCCCTTGTGAGCTCCATAACAAGCTGTTCCAAAAAGCCATCCTGTAAGCATTCCATGAATTTCCTTTCTTTGGATCCACCAGCAACATAATTCAACCAGTTCATTTGCATATTGAACACCCCCAGGATCACCGTGACCTTGCCTTTCTGACGTGCCCTATCTAATTCCTGGTACATCTTGCACCCCTGGACCTGACCATTGCTGGGAAGTCTGTACATAACTCCCTTTATTTTGCCTTTGTGGTTGCCACACAAACTCCACATCATCTGACCCTATTTCATTTAGTGCCATAGATTTGATTTCATTCTTAACTAACAGGACAACCCCGCCCCCTCTGCAGAATTTGTTACAACCTTGATCTAAATATGGATATGAGTTAAGTGAGTTGGGAATGACTGCCATTTACTTCAAGGCAGAATGCAATTGTGTGTGGCACCAAGGAAGACAACTAAACATGCGCCTTATTTCTGTTCTGGCTTCAGTATGCAGAGTCAGAAAAATATCCTACTTTGTGAGCTAAAGCTTGAAACTTTTGATTTTTAGTCGAAGGGGGCTGAACTTTTTTCGAAATAGGGGCAAGTGACCCCCAGAAGAACCACAGAGGCTGCTGGATGAGCTGGTTGGCTGGCCAGCCAAATAGTCACTACTGGTATGTCCATGAACCATACAGAAATGTGACAAAGTTTGTTGAAGTGAAGTTCTCTGTGTGTATTTCAGATTTCACTACTTTAAACCAGTGATTATTATTAATTGCACCATCCACACTGTGGCATTGTAGTCTTGGCATTGTTGGAGGATCCTGGTACATCCACTTGCAATATAGGAGTGTTTTCATTCCCCAGACTGTTGCAGTTGAATATAACAGCTTGTTGCCAACTTCTTGAGGGCAACTAGGAAAGGGAAACAAAGCCATTCACTGTGAATGCATAAGAAATCACTTCTTGTGCTGGAATCCAAGTGTTGTTAGACTGCAATGATTAAATCACAAAGAAATTATGATCAATTCTGTGTTATAAAAGTGACCACTAGTTACTGGATTGAGACTGTAAACAGGTTACTTCACTGTACTTAATTATAGTGTCCAGTTTCAACTGAAAATGTGTTAAATCTATTTTTGATAAAATCTCATACACTGTAGCCCTTTATTTGTGATGGAGCTGTGAAACTTCTCTACCACGTATAATTTGGTAGCTATAGTTTTATGTTTTATATTTTATATCTGTTTCACTACTGTGAGTGTGAACAGAACATTGCTGTTTTCTTGGCTATAAAGATCTAAAGAAACTTGCCTGGGAATAAAATTCTCAGTTGGAATTGCAGGTTCAAATCTTTATTTCTAAATCAATCTAACACTCTAATGAAAACTATTTACAAACTGTGGTATTTTCTGCTTCTACGTTGGGTGCAGGATGAAGTAGAGAAAGAGAGCTACTGTCCCATCATGCTTCCCCCATGAAGAGATTCCCTGTTACTGACTGACTACTTTTAAGAGGAAAGGAAGGAAGGAGATTTGCAGTTGTTTAAGTTTCTTGTCCTAGAATGCCGCGCATGGTCCCTGAAACTCCTATGTTCAGTTTGCAGGATATGTTTTTATTAAAAAAAAGAGTCAACTGAGCCAATGATCTGTAAGCCAATGCGTAGTTCCATTAAAATGGCTCAAGTGCAAGATTGCGAACCAGATTGAAAAGCATTTTTTCAGTTTGAAAAGTGTATATTTACAGGAAAAGGTTTTTGAGCCACACACACCAGGTTCTGAGAAGCATGAAGTTGAGAGATGGCTCAGTAACTTCAGTCAGGTTTCATTCCATTGGTTTGGTAATGATTGTGAAATCTTGCACCATACCTACAGTTTTGTTCTGGCAATCTTGTACTTCTTTCTAAATATTTAATCTGTCTACTTGGCTTGCTTGTATTCACATTCCTTAATTGAATCTATTGACCTAGTTCAGTGATTTTCTTCCTTAAAAGTATTGTAGAAAGATTTAGCATGACACTAACTGGAATTGCGCTCTAGATCTTGCACCAACTGATTTATATGGAAAATAATTCCAGCTTTTTTATAAAGCCATGGAGAATCTTATTTGATATGTTGTCTTAGAATTGGAACATGGCTAAACTAACATCTATTTTACATTATGGTGTAGGTGCAGTAGTATATTTTGCACAGGGACAATATGATTTTTTTTTAGTATCCTGACTACTGGAAGCTGAGGGGTGACCTTATGGAGGTTTATAAAATCATGAGGGCACAGATATGATAAATAGACAAAGTCTTTTCCCTTGGGTGGTGGAGTCCAGAACCAGATGGCATTCTGGTGAGAGGGGAATGAAATACAAGGGACCTAAAGGGTAACTTGTTCACACAGAGAGTGGTGCATGTATGAAATGAGCTGCCAGAGGAAGTGGTGGAGGATGGTACAAATACAGCATTTATCTGGATGGGTATATGAATAGGAAAGGTTTAGAAGGATATGGGCCAAGTGCTGGCAAATGGGACCAGAATAGGTTACGATATGTGGTCAGCATGGTTGAGTTAGACCAAAAGGTCTGTTTCCATACTGTACATCTCTATGACTATGACTCTACTGTCTCTTTGCAATAATCACTACTTATTTTAATTTGATGGCTTTTGCATTTTTTATGATTATCATCAGTTGTAACTGCATTTAATACATTCAATATATCCTCATAAGAATGCATTTAATATATCTTCGTCTTCAATGGCCTTGTTCTACCTACCACCATTGCCATGTCCAGCTTTACAACCCTCTCAAAGGCTGTCCAACTGGGGCATTTTAGGTACCTTGCTTTATCTCTGCCATTCACTATTCCCACAACTGGTAGTTGAGCCTGTAGTTCACATTTGCATTAATGTCTTCTGTCTCATCCTTTCTCACTCTGACAAGATTTTTTTAAATTACTAGTCAAAAAAACCCAACTTTTCAATCAGGTTTTTGATCATCTCTCATGATGCCGCTATCCATTAACAGTATCTATTCCTTATTTGTCTTATTTTTCCACTCTAAAGAGCCTTGGACTGCTTTCTCACAAAAAGTGCTATTTGTATTATTCAATTATTGTGTCATTTTAAAAATGTTTTGTTCTTCAGTACCCCTTGTCTGTAAAGTCTTGTCTATGTGGAGGAACTGTGTCATTCTAAGGTATAAGTTGTTACACAGAAGTGCACGACATCAGTGTCGAGTACAATTGGTTGTCCAAAAGTTATGCCTGAAAAGTCACGGATAGTATTTTTGCTCTTCTTGCTTTGCATATTTTGTGTAACAAACCTCTGTTGCTCCTTTCTTGTACAGACTGATTTTATCACTTGACACTCCTAGCCCTGAAGCAAGACGGAAGGAGTGCCACTTCCCATGTTTAATGAGAATGATCATTCACGTAACACCAAATGTATTCAGAGAGATGTGATTTGGAAATCTTTGAAGTTTTAATTTGATCTTTTATGGGATGTCTAGAAAAACTTTCAAATTGATGTCAAATGTATGAATATATTTGTATGTATATTTATAAGTTTGTTACCAGCCATCTATTGAAAATATAATGTAAAACATTTCCTTTGTATGGTTCGAGGTTATAAGTAAATATTGTGATATTTCTTCAGCACCAACTTTTGGTTCCTTTTCCTGCTTTTCATCAGTGTGGAAAGAATAGAATACACAAACATAAGAGTGTATCAGCAAATAAGATCAGAGTAGGGTAAATGGTCAAAAGAAAAATTAAAGTCTATTTTATCTGAATAAAAATAGTATTCCTAACCAGATGGATGAATTGAATATTTTGGCATCCTTCCAAACAGATTTTCAGTTTGTTCAGATTTTACACTACACAGGCCTCCAAGTCTACCTTTTAATAAGTTGCCTTTTACTTTATTTTCCCATTGCAATTTATAAACTGCTACATATCTAAAAAACGTTGCTTTTGGCTTACTAAAAGATGGATTTACTTGGGTATTCAATTTAAGATGCATGGGTTTAGATTAATATTGGTGTCTGGGCAAGTTCGTTTATCTGTTTTTTACTGACGTCCAATTTTGAGTTTAATTTCATTGTCTGGAACATCCAAAGGGTGCTCGGAAATATTTTCTATGATGTTGATGCAGCAAGCAAAAATCTCAGTTCTGACTCCTGTGACATGCGTGTGCATGCATGTGTGTGTCTGTCTGTGTATAAGGAACTGCATTCAGTTGGAACTTTTGTGTCCAGTTTCGGTCTAAGATGAGGTAATTGGAGATAATCAATCATGTGTTACAAGTTACCAAACTCTGCAGTTTGTTTTCCTTCAGAACCTTCTTAAATTACAGAAGATAACTAAAGTTCAGTGGGAATTGCTTTCTCAACAGGTAGAAACTTCATTATTGAAAATATTCTTTTGCATTTGATTTGAGATTTTTCTCTAAAGCTGGATTTTTTTTTAGAATCGTTTGTGGGATATGGGTGTCACTGGTGGCACCAGCATATTGACCATCTCTCCTTGCCCTTGAGAAGGCATTGGTAAGCTAATTTCTTGAACTACTGCAGACCATGTGCTATAGGTTGACCCATAGTGCTGTTTGTGAGTAGATTTCCAGGATTTTGACCAAGTGACACTGAAGCAACAGTGATGTTTCCAAGCCTGGATGGTGAGTGGCTTGAAGAATTTGCAGGTGGTGCTGTTGCTATGTAGCTGCCACTCTTGTCATTCTAAATGGAGTGGCCATGGTTTTGGAAAGTGATGTGTCAGGATCTTTCAGTGAATCTTTGCAGTGCATCATGCACACTGCTCCTGCTGAGCAGAGGTGGTGAAGGGAGTATTTGTAGCTTTGTACAATTGTGTTGAGAATACATTCTATTCATGCCGACACATTATTGATCATGCTATTAGATACAATGGTAAAATCTACTGGACTTCATGGAATAAATCCTCCTTTCATAGTAATTCACTCAGTTTCTTCCAAGAATTGCTACAGTGCAGGAAGAGGCCATTCGACCTATTAAGTCTGCACTGACCTCCAAAGAGCACCCCACCCTCTCCCCATAACTCCACATTTACCATGGCTAATCTACCTAACCTGCATATCTTTGGATTATGGGTAGAAGCCATAGCACCCAAAAGAAGATCATATAGACATGCAGAGAATGTGCATACTCTTTACAGACAGTCGCCAAGGCTAGAATTGAACTTTGGTCTGTGAAGCAGCAGTTCTAATCACTGTGCTGCATTTCAACTTGACTGAAGTTAGCAAAGAACCCCAAACCCTATTAAATTAGAAGTCCTATCATCATTCCTCTTCTGTTATCCTTTTTTTCATACCTCTTTGTTTGCCCTGTCTCGTCACCCCTCTCTTTCTCTCCAGATCCCCTCAACACTTACCTCTTCCCAATTTTCCTGACCTTTGACTTTTCCCCATAATATTGTCTCTTTACATCTGACCAGTGTTGGTTCAGTTACCTCTCTCTTTGTATGTAGCCTAAATAGGAAGCAGACTTCAGATTTCAATGTGTACAATACTAATTAAAGCAAAATAGAACACTATAACAACATTTATAACAAATTAGAATAGGCAGTTCTTGGGTGTTTTCCTTTAGGTCACATCAAATAATGAAGTGATATTGAAACAAGATGGCTTCAAAATATCAGCTCAAGGAATCAATGAGACACACTCAAAATTACTTGCTTTATTCTTCTTTGGGGTTATTTAGGTGTAAATGCACGAAAATTTGCTTTCGGGAAATGGCAAAAGAAAAGTTCCAGTTAATGAAAATAACAAATAGATATAATAAACCTTTTGATCCTATTTGGTACTTGTCTCTACAATTGAAGAACATCTGTTGTCCATGAATAGTTTGTGCTTTCTGATCATCAAAAAAAAATTACAGACATTTTTGGTTCAATTTATATAATGCCTTTCCTGAATTACCGAAAGCATGTCAGGACCAATTAATTACTTTTGCAGTGTCTCACTGTTGTAATGTGGGAAAGTAGCACAACCTGTTTGCTAACTAGCTCATTTCTTCCACTGCTCTATCCTTTGAACTTTCTTTAAAACTTTGCTTCCCAAAACTTTTCACACTGTGACATGATTTTAAGGCTTTAAAGTGTTGTGGCCCCAAAGATTAATCAGACTGTTGGAAAGCACTTTTTCGGTATTCTTGAGGCTTGTTTTTAATTAAGCAATGGCGTTTTCAGAGCAGAAGTCAAACCTCCAACATTAGTCAGTTAGGCCATACCCACCTTTTTTTAAAAAAAGCAAGCAGATTTAAAGCAGCCTTTTATGTATTAGCATTCAGTTAGATTGCCATGGCAGCCACTACTTGCAACCCCAGAACCTTTTTCTCATGACCATATTGGAGGTTGTGACCCATAGTTTTGCAAGCCCTGCGCTAAAAGATTACATATCTGAAAAATATGCATGAGTCAAAGTGCTCTGAAATTGGCATCCATCTGGGGCATCACGCTATGGACTGAGCTCAAAGTACATTGCTTGGTAAAGAGCAGACATGCCACAAACTCTTTGGCCTTGTTCCTGGGATGAAGAGAAGAAGTGTTAATTCTCTACAGAAATAAGGAGCCTTCACTGTTCCCTGTTCAACTGGAAGTCCTGGTAAACCTGGACAGTATACAGCTGGAATCATTCCAAACTCAACCACAGCAGCAAACTTTCTGTTTGCCTTAGGGGTAATCTTTCTTCTGACAGGATATCTTCTTAAAATTGGGAAACAGCTGGGGTTTTCATTTGCTTGAATCATAAGCTTGCCAGAGCATCTTAAACTAATGGCTGAGATCATTAGATTAGCTGGCTCTTCTGGACATAATTTCCAACTGTATAATCTAGCCCATTGACCATCAAGGAAGCCATTTCATTCAGAGCACTTGAGGACATATCAGTTATCCCTCTTATAGGGACATATTGACAAGACCTTGGTATTGCGTTACTTGAGTTCCAGAAGAAAACAACCTTAATCACATGCTAGGAAGACTTTATTTGCTAGATATGGGCAAGGCGGCAGCTGTTTCCCAGTAAGCCCATAATTCAAACTGGGAGAAAATAACATTTTAATCATCTTCCACATTGTTCGTATAAGTGCATGTCACAATAGAAATGTTCCCTACTAAGTTGAACTGCGATAGAACATTGAAATAATGTGTGATACTTCAGTTGTTATGGGTAGGAGAAGAGCAAATGTCAGGGGATTAAAAGCCTGCTTGGTTTCATAAAACTGATATTTGCATTATATTAATAATAAATGCTGTTTTGTAGAATTATTTACCTGGGAATGAATCAGATTTGTGTACAAATGGAGCTGAGTTCTTCTCTTTCCATCTCGGATGGGATGATACTGGATTCAATTAAGGGAAACACATTGGAAAAAGCGTTTTACCAAGGGTCATGTCTTCTGTTTAAGCTATATTTCTATTTTCATAATGTTTTTAGTATCTCTGTCACACTGTAGGGAAAGATTAAATTTGTTAAAGATAGTCTTATACTAAAATGATGTGGGTATCAAGCTTCATCTGAGTGGTAGCTGCAGTTGCCCCAATGTGAAAATATCATAAGAATATAAGAAGTAGGTCACTTAGCCCCTCACTCCTTCCCTGTCACTCAACAAGATCATGGCTGATCTGCCCCAGGTCTCAACTCCTCTTTTGTGCCAGCTCAGCATAGCCATCAACTTGCAGACTTTTCACAAATCTATCTACCCATTCTTTAAATACTTTGTGATCTAGCCTCCACAAATCTCTGGGGTATAGAATTCCAGATGCTCACTACCCTCTGAGGAGAAAAATTATTTCGCACCTCAGTTTAAAATGAATGACCCCTTATTTTGTAACTATATCCCCTAGTGAGATGTCCCCACTCAAGGAAACATCTTAGCAACATCTACCTTCTGAAACCTCCTTAAGACCTTGTAAGTTTCGTGAATCAAAGAGGCTATCTCCTGTTGGTGTTGATCTTTTACTGTCACTATCCTTCTCATGCAGGTCCGCAATTCTCTTTGTAAAGCTGCTGTCCTTCCTCTCATGCAGTCTTTATGAAATAGCTGTCTCTATTCTCTCTCGTGCAGGTTTTTCCTATCTCTTGCTCACAGTGATGCTGACTCACTGCACTCTTCCTCATCTACTTCACTGTGATGCTGACTCATTGCACGCTGCTCCCGGTCATGGGTCCAAGCCTCTGTCTAGAGATTTGACCACATAATCTGAGTAGACATTTCATTACAGTACTGAAGGAGTGTTATCTTTCAAATGAAATATTAAATCTGGGGATCCTTGTACCGTATACTTAAGAGATGTTATTACAAATCACAAATGCATCAGAATTTTATTACGATTCATTTAGGAACTGATCTTGTTTTATAAGATGTGAGTTTCCTAAATAATTAGCAGAAATAACCAAGCAACAAGACTTCATGAAGCTTGCTATTGTAACGAAAAACTGAATCAACACAGAACACACTTTAACAGGTGATTAATGCACCAAAATAAGGAAAAGGACCTTTTGAATTAATTATCTAATACAATTGAAACATATTACAATGCCTTTTGTTGTGAGTGACAAATCTGGCAGATGTGCAACATTACAAGAACAAGGACAATGTTACTCTGTCCTCTCCAGTCAGCTCACTTCTGCCTGTTCCATAAGGTTGGAATTTCTATTGTCCTTAAATGTTATTCCACTCAGCCCAAGTCCCAAGCAAGGCCCATCTTGACAACTCCTCAAATCTCCAAAAGTCCGATCTGTTCTGTTCCCTTTCTTTTGAAAAGTAAACAAATTCTTTACAAGATCCCACTTTTCTAAAGCAGTGTGTGCCTTGATTTTTAGTTTTGTCTTTTTCTTCAAGATCCCTCACCCCCTCTCTGCCTTGTATCTCTCGAACAAATTGCTACTCAAATTGCTCTTGAATGTAGGTTTGCTCGCTGAGCTAGAAGGTTCATTTCCCTACTAGGTAACATCTTCAATGGGCCTCGGGCGAAACAATGCAAAAAATTCCTACTTTCTATTTATATGTTTGGGTTTCTTTGGGTTGGTGATGTCATTTCCTGCCCCTTTTCTTGGGGCAGTAGATGGGGTCTAAATCGATGTGTTTTGTTGATAGAGTTCCGGTTGGAATGCCATGCTTCTAGGAATTCTCGTGCGTGTCTTTGTTTGGCTTGTCCGAGGATGGATATGTTGTCCCAGTCGAAGTGGTGTCTTTCCTCATCAGTGTGTGAGGATACTAGTGAGAGAGGGTCATGTCTTTTTGTGGCTAGTTAGTGTTTATGTATCCTGGAGGCTAGTTTTCTGCCTGTTTGTCCAATGTAGTGTTTGTTACAGTCCTTGCATGGTAGTTTGTAAATGACATTAGTTTTGCTTGTTGTCTGTATAGGGTCCATTAGCTGCTGTTCTGCTGTGTTGGTGGTTTTGTGGCCTACCATGATGCCAAGGGGTCTGAGTAGTCTGGCAGTCATTTCAAAAAACATGTCCAGAAACCCAGCCACACTCCACTACTTCAAAAGCATCTCTGAAATAAAAAAACTATCATGCAAGGACTGTAACAAACACTACATTGGACAAACAGGCAGAAAACTAGCCACCAGGATACGTGAACACTAACTAGCCACAAAAAGACATGACCCTCTCTCACTAGTATCCTTACATACAGATGAGGAAGAACACCACTTCGACTGGGACAACACATCCATCCTAGGACAAGCCAAACAAAGACATGCACAAGAATTCCTAGAAGCATGGCATTCCAGCCGGAACTCTATCAGCAAACACATCGATTTAGACCCCCTATACCACCCCCTGAGAAAAGGAACAGGAAGTGACTTCACCACAGGAAATGACATCACCAATCCAAAGACACCCAAATATATAAATAGAAAGCAGGAATTTTCAGCTTTGCTTCACCTGAGGCCCACTGAAGATCTTACCAAGTCAGGTAATGAAATGTCCGGAAATGAACCTTCCAGCTCAACGAGCCAACCTACGTCCAAAACCTCAACCTGAGCTTCAAATCTTCTCAAAACTCGCTTAAATTGCTACTCTACTAGCTATGAGTCATAGTGAAGCAATATAAAGAACTAATTTCTGACGAAGGGCTTTTGCCCAAAGCTTCGATTTTCCTACTCCTTGGATGCTGCCTGACATGCTGTGCTTTTCCAGCAACACACTCTTGACTCTAACCTCCAGTATCTGCAGTACTCCCTTTTGCCAAATATAAAGAACTCACTGATTGATTCTAACAGGGTTTTGTTTGGGTTTTACCCAAAGCAATCCGATCACAATGACCTGTCTCTGGAATTCTCAAGTTTACCTTAAATTAATGGAAATACGTTGAAACATGATCTTCTGGTGAAGTCCAATGTTTGTAGCAGTATTCACTGTGTTTGCCATTAACATTGCAAGTATTGTCCAGCATCTTCAAATTAATTAAAGTCTACTCCTCTGAAAGGCTAAACCTTTGTAGTTGCTAATTTGATTCCCACTTTCCATAACTACTTAACCCCTTTTTACTTCAAAAAGCTTTGGATCTGCTGAGATGAAGAGGAATTTCTTTAACCAGAGGATAGTGAATCTGTGGTTCTTATTGCCACAGAATGCTGTGGAGGCCAAATCGTTGAGTGTTGTTTAAGACAGAGGTAGATAGGTTCTTGATTAGTAAGCAGATGGAAAGGTTATCAGGAGAAGGCAGGAGAATACGTTTGAGAAACATCAGCCATGATCAAATAGCAGAGCAATCCTGATAGGTTGACTGGCCTAATTCTGCTTCTGAACCTTACCATTTTATGGAATGAAACATGCCTCAAGCCTATCTCAGCACTATGTTGCTTCAACTGTTTGTTCACAGGCTAGATATGTGTAAATTTCTTTTATGCCTTTCTTTATATGCCAAACCATAACTATGACGTGTTCAAACTTTTCTTTTAGAGAATGGAACATTTGTAAGTGACTCAAGTTAGTTGAACCAAAAGAACTGTGGATGCTGGAAATCGGAAACAAAAACAGAAAATGATGGAAAAGCTCAGCAGGTCTGGCAACATCTGTAGAGAGAAATCAGAGTTACCGTTTCCGGTCCAGTGACCCTTTCTCCGAACTACCAGACCTGCTGAGCTTTTCTAGCAATTTCTGGTTTTTCTTGTTTCAAATTAGTTGGAGCTGTTTAATGAAAACATTTTTTCCCCTACTGCTTCATGTTTCCTTTCTCACAGGGCACAATAGGTGCCTGGTCCTGCTTCTGCTGTTGCACATGCCAGGATGATCCAGTGATCACTGCATCTTTGTTTTCCTTTCAGGTTTGCAGCTGTTTTCTGGTCCTTGCATAGAGATGTTGCTGAGAGGGAAATCTCTGCCCTTGCATTCCAATGAAAGCAACTTATGCATTTTATTTTTTAACTAAAAAAGTTTCAGTTCAGTTCACTTGAACTGGAAGTTATATTGTGGTTATGTCTGCAAACACTAGCTCTTAAGTTAGTAACGTCAAAAATGTCTGGTTAGATTTTAATCCAGACTTCCGAATTGAATTGCTGTCATTACATTGCATGCCTTGAACTGCATGTGGCAAATTTCCAAAAGTCACAAGCAGTTTTGTTTAAATATCTTAATTTCTATTTGAAACTATTGGCTGTAATTTGCTGTAAGCTGTGTGCTTGAGTCATTTATCAAGTGGTTATGAAATGAGAATTTAGTGGAAGGAAATTTGTGAAGTACAATGCTGGCTAGGGGAGCTGAACACTTGGAATGCTTAAGTATGTCAAAAAAAGTCTTTTTTTTAAACTTCTGTAGTTAACAGCCATTTAGTAGGGCATTGTCATTTGAAGAGCTGCCCTGAAATTTCATGTTTTTTTTACATTTAAAGCTGCATTCAGATTGAGACTTTGCAGTGAAATCAGCTTTGCCACTTTGAGTATGTGTGGTATACTTTCCAGCTTGACATCTACACTGCTTTTGAGTTTGTTTAAGTTCACAGGAGATTTACTTTAGCTCTAGATCTGCTTAAATATAAACTGGGCCTTACAGCAGATTCATTCTTTCCATTTTAATCCCATAATCCAATGCAAGAATGTCGGTGCTTTTTCAAGAATTTGAAAAATTCATTCCAAAAATTTGGGGAAATGTATTATATATATTTTTAAAAAGCTGATATAACTTTGTTTTCATATGAAAAAATAACACAAAACTTATTTTAAACACTAAGTATGACAATGTTGCATTATGCAAGCGCCAATTCAGTAACATGTCTCAAATACACAAATTTACAATTATTTAAATGACTTTGGGAATTTAACATTAAACGTAAGTATTTATTGGAATTGGATTAACTCAAACAGTAAAACTGACACCGCACAGATTGGTATTCATCAACAGAAATTGTTACATGTGCAACAGGAAAACTATTTCAGTGATAGCAGAATTCCTACAAAGGAAATGCATCATAAGATACTTTATATTGTATGTGGATAGGAAAGTTTTGAAACTTAAATGTGTTTATCAGAGCACAGCTTCAGAGGGTTGAGTCTTTGAGATTTCTTGCCTTTCAGCTGGAGAGCTGGCGAGAGAGGGATACTGCTAGATCATACACCAATCGGGCTGTGGTGACATCCCCAACAGGCCTTCCCTCAAAGCCGAGGTAATAAGATGACTAGGTAATGATGCTTGTTTGAAGAGCCCAGTGAAGGTTTAATGGGCCAAATTGTGTCCTTCTGCACCGTAACAATTCTATGATTCTGGAATCCAGACTGTGGGGGTCAGAAGTCCCAGCCAGTAAGTGTTGCTGGCTAATCAGAAGCCAACAGCTATTGTGTTTTGGTCAGCAGCACCACAGAGGAGGCCGTGGTTACTATCAAAAAAGCAACCTCCTCGGAGTCCCAGGATTAAATGGTTGCAGAGGACCCAGAGTAAACATAAACATAATGTCTGGGAGGGCTGGATTTCTTGGGGTGGGTTGTTGCAGGAAGAGGATGAAGGTTCGCTTGGCTAATACCAGGTCTAGAGGGACTGTCCATGAGGAGCGTTGAGCAAATTGGAGCTTACTCCGAATATTAAAGAATGGGAGGCAATCTTGAAACTTACAAGATTCTTCAAGGAATTGACAGGCTAGATGCAAATAGGTTGCAGAGAATCTAGAATCAGAGGGCATCATCTCAGAGTGAGGGTTCACACATTTAAGATTGAGATGAGGAGCACTTTCTTATCTGAGGATTGTGAGTCTGTGAAATTCTCTGCCACAGAGGACTGTTAAAATTGGTCCATTAAGTATGTTCAAGGCTGAAACAGGGAGGTTTTTAAATCAGTCAGGAAATCAACGGTTTTGAAGACAGGAAAGTGGAGTTGGGGGTGATGAGACCAACCATGATTTCGTTGATGGCAAAGCAGACTCGAAGGCCTGAATAGCCTACTTCTGCTTCAGTGTCTTCTGGTCTTATTGTCTTACCTCTCCATCACCTTATAGTGTTCTATGTAGCACTAATTCTGAATTTCCTCCACTTAAATGTTGGGAAGAGCTAAGTCTTTGGCTGCCTCAGTGCCAGTTCTATTAATTTCCTGTTTTTTTTAATCTCAGATTGAACCTAACTCTGGTTTTTCTGGATCTCTGTGGTTACTGTTCAATAAAGGCAAAGCCATCATAGTCCAACTGGACCATAGGGCTGCTCTCTCATTAAACAGAGTCAACTGGCAGTGATTTAACCTGAGGGTCACCATACCACAGGCAAAGGGAGAAGTTCAGAAGAGGAGTCCTTCATGGTTATCTCAGGAATTGGACTTGTGCTGTTGGTGTTTTTCTGAATTTTAATCCATCCATCCACCGAACTGAACTTACCAACTCTGGTTTTGTTTAATATTATGGGATGCACTCATGATAATTAAAGATTGTCATTCTAGGAAGCCCCATTCATGGTGCCAAAAGGGAGATGTCAAAAATAGGCTTGATCATTTTAATTCTGAATCAGTCTCGACTTTCTGATTTTGTTACCCAAAAGGTTCTATACACAACAAACAAATGCGTACATTATCTTTTGGTCTTGAGCAGGAAAATAGGATGGGGGATGATTTCAGTTTTAGATCCTACATTCAGATATAGGTCTTGGCATGTATCATTTCAACAATTATCATTTACATTTCAAGCGATTTTAAACAAACTCAACTTCTCAGTTCAGAAAAAATGTTGACTTGCTCCGTCAGGAAAATCTGATAACTATGCTGATACTTTAAGCCATTTGAATACAACATGTAATCCTATGCTTAGATTTTGTTGGGCAAAATTCCTCATTCCCAAAGTATCAGATTTCTTGCTGGTTTAATCTTGATTTTTATCGCAGTGTTGCTAGGGATTTGATTTGAGGCAGTCAGGAATGCAGGATGTAGTACAGCACAATGATTTCAGTGGGGCAACGTGCAAAACAGGTGGATGTTCAGCCACAAATTAGTGTTTTTTCCTGACTGAGAGGAGGTCAAGAAACGTTACTAATGTGTTAAAGGTCTGTCTCCCACTAACTGCTTTAGCTCCTATAATATTGTGTTGTTGACATCAGTGAATAACAGCATTCTGTGTTGTTCCAAGTTATTCAGGAAATCCTACAGTGCAATAATGATGTGATTATCTAATAGTCAAAGTCTGCTTAGGCTATAGAAACTTCCAGCAATTTAGATCTAAAAGTAGCTCTTCCTGTTTGGTGTTCATCCAAGTTTGGACACCAAAGACTAAACATTTATACCAATAATGAAAGATCTTATTTTATGTGGCTTATTTGCTGAATAAAAATTTAAACTATTGACCACTTTAAGCGTAAACAAATTGCCATTTCATAGCTTGGTGTAATAAGAATGCCAATAAACCATTGACTTTTCTGGAGATAAAAATTAATAAACAAACATAATGAATATATCCCATAATTTATTGTCAATTCAGAATATAGAAAAATGCTTTACAAAGTGTATATTGTAAGTCACAGTTTTGTATACACCAATTTTAAAATTGAACTTTATTTTAGTTGGGACTGACAAAAACTTCCATGTTAAAGGATGCAGCTATACAGAGGAATATGTAAGTTATTTAGCTGCCTTCTGATTTTCACATTCTACCACAATTCTCCACAATTTGAAGAAAGTGAATTTACCTGTCTCTCTCTAACTTGCAAAATTTACTAATGTTTCTATTCATAGTCTTAAGTTTCCTTTTAATACCAAAGTGTCCACTTTGCAATAAGTGTCTTGATTTGCAGTTTCTGACTCCAGCAAGTTCACACAAATGCATCCACCCCATTGACTTTATGTATGCATTATCTGATCTCCTAAAAATATTCAGTTACATTCAAAGAAAATCAGGTCTTTACAAATCTATTCTCGTTGTCCATGTCATTTTGCATGTTTGCTAATTTCAATCTATGTTAAAGAGTTTTGTACACAGTAAGTTAATCCACATGTTACTCTGTGTGTGGCTTTTTTTTTTCTAAATCACAGTATGACATTTATCACCTTTTAGTTTCTTGCCATACCTCAAGTGCTCAAATTTATGGTTAATATTTCTGCTGGCTCCTTCAATATTGTATGGTGTAGGCCATCTGGAATTTTCTATTTTTAAACTTTTTGTTTAAAAAAAACAAACTTCTGAATAATTTTCCTTCCAATAGGAGCTGGTCCACATTCTTTTCAGGTTCCCCTTCCAGTCTAAATCCACCTTCAAGTGAAGTACTTGAGCATCAACCTGCACTCCGAGTTCTTCTTTGGTATGACAGCAGGCAATATCTGCTTTGATTATTATTGAATTCTATACATGCTTTTAAAAGCCAATAACATTTCTTATTGGGCCTTTAGAAAATCGAAATGGGGACATTAACCTGACTTCCACAGGTTGCAAGCATAAAAACTTTGAACCAACTGATGTTGATTTGGTGCTTTTTGTGCTTATGCATAAAGGATAGTTTTAAAAAATTTGCTGCTAATGAATTTGACAGTTGATAGAATGGCTGATGATCTTTGTCAAATGCCATTCTTACTATAGTGCACAAAGTTTACAATTCAATTGACAGTGCAACCTGAATGGATATGGAATAATGTGTAGTTTCTAGAGTTGAAAATGTAATTGTTCATTCACTTGAACAGTACATCAAGTCTGCTGACTTCCTGTAGGCTTTAAGATTGTACGATAATGCATGATTTTTAATGATATCTCTTTATACTTTGCCAGCTAGTAATTGGGTAAAGAGTACATCAAGGTTATAGAATTTATGTTGATATAGCATTCAATAGGATGTTTTTCATTTTAGCCTCAATGTTTAAAAATCAACAAAGGCCTTTTCTAAGCTTGGGGGTGAATGGGTATTTGATAAGGAGCACATACTTTAATTTTAGAGAGGTTTCTTTGTGAAAGATTTAATATTTTTTCCTTTGTCGTTTTACACCAAAAGTAGGTTGAATTTTCAAAATAATTTATCTAACTCTATATTACTTTACCCTCCTATTCTAATACTGCAATATTTGTTTTGCGTATTCAAATCCTTCCAAAAGTCCTTAAGTAGTCCTAAAAGAAATATATACTTTCTAATGCAATTTTTCATGTGTTGTAGCTGCGAGGCCTTTTGCTTCTGAAGCTGTACGTTGTTTTGATTTGGTGACATCAATTATCTTCTCCAAATACAGAGAACCATACTATTTTGTTCTACGTGAAGTTTTTGATCCCATCTTCGAGAGCCCTGTGTTCATTCTTACAATGGTGAATGAAGCTTTTAAAAATTTGCAGCGGAGTAATTAAACTGAGTAGGAAGGTAATTTACAAAATTCAACAATTGTGGGTGAAATGACACCAGTCCAATGCTGTGTTTGTGATAAGAGCTTTGGCAGGTGAAAAGGTTAACCGGTTTTAAAAGTATTTCAGTAAATAGACTCATGTAATATCAATAAGTGTTCCTCTTCTCATGCTTGGCATGGGTTAAGGAAATGTCTATTTTTCTTCTCTGTATCAAATAATTGAACGGATGTTGGAATTGTATTTCCTTCCTCATACTGCTGTTTTTGTACTTAAATAAGCAAGTGGGAAAACTTTTGTCTGGAAGTTGACCAGAATTTAACAATGCCAATAAGTCTCTTCCAGAGCATTATGTAATGAGTCCTCCCAATACCCCGAATGTAGGATTGAGAATTGGAATAAATCAGTGCTGTTGAAGCCTGTTGTTGTCTGACAAATGTACTTGTTCTAAATTATATGCATAATTTGCTTTATATAGCGATATGATTGCTGAATAAAAAGTTTCTGGAAAAAAATTAACAGATTAACATGTTAAAATTAGAAAGTAGGTGCATTAATCTGATTACAGTTTTGTACATGATTTGTTTGTGCTATCACTTAAAGCTCATTCATAAATAAATTAAAGCAATTGGGATCTCTTGGAGCACTGCCTCGGAGTTGAAGGGACCTCACCCCTGTTGGAAACTCACTAGCCTCTTCCATCCACACCTGCTTTGTTTGACCGGCTGAGAGTGTGGTGCTGAAAAAACACAGCAGGTCAGGCAGCAGAAGAATTGATGTTTCGAGCAAAAGCAGGAATTTGATGAAGGGCTTTTGCCCGAAATGTCAATTCTCCTGCCCCTCGGATGCTGCCTGACCTGCTGTGCTTTTCCAACACCACACTCTCAACTCTAATCTCCAGCACCGATAGTCCTCACTTTTGCCTTGTTTGACAGGCTGACCTATTCCTCCCATTACATCACAGCAGTCCCTCGACAGTCCATCTTCCAAGTAAGTGTGAGAGAGGTGGGTGTTTTTTGGGGGATGACGGGTTTACTATCTCTCCCTTCCTGTAGTTATTACACCATCAAACAAAATCCAAGCAGTGGTGAACCATTTAATTACTTTTTATTAGCAGGCCATTTTGATAGAATTAGTGCATTATTTACCCTCCTTTCAACCAGCAATCCTCATCCCTAATATCCCTACTTGGTCAGGGAACCAGTACTGTATTCAGATGCTCATGTCATAGCTGTCAGTGGGTTTCCAACTTGAAAATGATTCATTTTTTAATCCACTAAGGACTAAACTGGGAAAATTCCACCTGTTAACTTTGCTTCTCTGTCAACAGATGCTGCCTAACCTGCTGGGTATTTCCAGCATGTTGTTTGGATTTCAGCTTTCCAGTATCCACAGTATTTCCCTTTTGGAATATCGCCAGATTATATTGAAAATTTCTGTGGCTTGAGGTTGTCTGAAGGTGACCTTTACAGACCAGTGGGATATTTTTAAGTTCCGGAGGTTGGATGGAGGATAACATTCCAACAACTTCCATTCACTTCAAGGGCACCATCCTGTTTTACAGGCGCACACACTGAATCCCTGTATCTGTGCACAAAATTCTAGCTAAAACCGTGCCTCACATTGTTGAGCTACCACTTTGTTTATCAGATGGTAAGAATAGACATTTACAATAAGTTGCAAATAAAATAAAACATATCAATAGATTCAGGAGACAACTAAATGCATATTTTGAAAGGTACAGCATTGAGGATAATAATAAGAAAATGAGTAACTGGTATTCATTTCTGAAAACAAAAGGCAAACTTTGTTAAGGTCAACAAACATTTTCTATGAGATTTGTTAGGGGAAAAAACAGACGTATTTACCTTTTTGCTTAATTTTTAAAACAAATGCTGAGCTGTTCCTTTGTATATCAGGGACAATTTGAGATTTGTAGCTCCTTCCCAAAGTGTAGACTATTTGTAACACTTGCAACACACTCTAGTTCCGCTAACAGGCTTAGATTCAAGTCTGGACCTTTCTTACTGCTGGGATTAATATCACACCATACAATTAGCCTGTTAACTATTAAGATACTATACCTGTAGTTATTTTTAATCATCTTGTATGACAAGTTGACTGATGTAGCTTAAGATAAGGTTGCTTTATTGTTTTACCAAACTGAGAAGAATGTTAAAGCCTTGTCTCATGGCAAAGGATGTATTTACTTAAAAACTCTAAAATCTAGAAATTCAAAATTCTAAAAATGAAGCTTTGTTTTGGAATAGAAAAGCTCACGTTTCTGTATGGGTAGATTTCAGAAGAGTTAATTTCTCCAGAGCTCTGCTGAAACTATGTTGTAATATTTGACGTGGCCTGGCATGCAGTATTGAACATGTATTTTGGCACAGCATTGCATCCGACAAGAAAATCATAATTTTTTGCAATTTGATGTTTGAAAGCATGATAGCTTTAGAGGTTCCAGTATCAGTGGAAATGACTACTTCTCAAGGAGCTGAATGGGCTATTGTTGTTATGTTGCTGCGATTTTCCCTTTCTTAAAAAATGGTGTGGGAGCAAGCATGTCGTTGGTGACTGACATGCCACCCCTTCCCCGGCCTGAAAACCTGACCGATCACGTACCAGTCAGCGTCTTAAAAAGCTGACAGGTGATCATGGGTGAGTTTATCAGCCTCCCTCTGTTCTCAACACTGGTATCCCTCTTCACCAGAAGATGTCAACGAATCAGTGGCCAGTAACTCTGGATTTTAAAGCCTGCTGGTCTTCTCTGAGAATCCAGAGAGAATCACTTGGCAGAATTATAAGGATAGGTTGAAAAACCCTGTATTGATCTTGGAAAGAGATGACTGAAAGCCCGAGATTGTCCTGTAAATCATGTAGGAAAATAATGCAAAACTATTACTTCAATGTAAACAGTGATAGGAGGCAAACTCGATGCAGGCCCAAACTAGTCCAAGGCAAATTTATGACTTTTGCCAGTAAGACTCTTTCCACCCAAAGTGACTAACATTCAGTTGAACTTGGAAGGAGATCAGTGGAAATATAAAATTCTGGAAACAGTTTTGCATTGTTTTCATTTTTGCTATTTGTGAACAAATCATTTGCCTACTCTGATATAAGTGCAATTGCAATGAGTTTAAAATCTGCTTTATTAAATAGCTGGTAGTGATATAACATTATTGTTGACTCTGTAGGAACATTTCCATTGTTAATGTCTTACCAAACTCTCTAATCCACATGTTTGTGATCATGACCTATTTACACCCACAATGAGAATGAGACATGATCACTTCACACACTTTTTCCCACCCTAATCCAGGCCATATTCTATTTCCTGACAGTACGCTTCTCCTGCTAGAAGCCATAACCACAACATGAAACATTGCACTGTTATTTGAGCAAATTATTCTGGATTTAATTATCTCTAAGATCCAAGAGAATTGCAATTTCTACTTAAAAATTTAAACTGCATGAGAAATTTTAAACCTCTTAAGTTCTACCTGAATTTTGCGCAAGTTACTCAGGGTAATATTTCTCACCTTGTCTTGGTTGATATGCAATTTAGTGCTGTTGGCAGTGTGCATGTTTTGTTGCATTTGTGGCTATGGATAGACCATGATCCTTTCTGCATCAGCCAGCACATGACTGTTCGTTTGGAATTGATAAAAATGTTTCCCTTTAAATGTCATAGCCTATTTTTATCACAGTTGCTGTAATATGACCTGCCAATTTTGAAGTATGAACGTCTCTTTTGACTAATAAAAGTTAAAATGCTTCAAAAACATTGAAAATGGAAACTCTTTGAATTAAACAGCATATCAGGAATGGATTGCTGAAGGTTTGCACATTGAAAATAATGCTTCATGTACTTTACCATCCTCATTAATATCTGAGAGGGGAAGATCAATCCAATTTCTTAATAATTCACCTTAGAACTTCAGCAACTTTTATTTATGTTCACCTTGAGGAAAAAATATCCCAGTGTGCTTAATTTCCCTCTTGGCCTGTACCTGAACCAACATCTCTGTGAACTGCCTCCATTGTATCTGCATTTGCTACCCTTATTCTCAGCAAATAACTTACACCTTCAGTTCTTTTATTTCCAGTGATGGTTGCAAGCTTGAGCAGGTTTGTTATTTGCATGGTTTAGTCACTTATCACAAGTTCCTCCATGTGTGCAAAGATACCCTTCTAGTCCTTTACCAATTTTTCCTCTCCCACCCTGGGGCTACCAACACCCTTTCATATATTTCATGAGCTGGGACACAGATGCTTGCCAGTACTTTTTCTGTCAGGTATTATTTCTCATGCTTCCAAAATTGTTGCTTTTTCTTCTTCCTAACTATTCTCCTATCCTTAACCTTTCTTTCCTCCCTTCTGGAATGTTATCACTCCCTAAAGGTGTTCTGCATTTACCAAAGCTCCCTGCTTGAATAGTTCCAATTTAGCTTCCATCCTGTCAGGAGCAGCTAAGACTGATGAACCTAAAGTCACAAATGATTTTTGCTCAAACTATGAATCCCATGCAACAGAAAGTTGAGCTTCACTAAGTTGTTCCCATTCAGACTAAGGACTAGCTTTTTCTGCCCTTCCATTCTTACCTCTGTGTTGCCACTGAACCTTATCCACACTGTCCATCTTAACTTAATTCCTTCAATCTTCTCCTTCTCACTGTCCATCTATCATTCATTACCTATAAACTGCAAGTTATCTCAAACAAACCAGTTAAGCTATCTTCACTTTTTTCATCTCAATTACTATTAGTCTATACTTGGCTTCTGATTTTCATCACATTTAGTTTGAAATTTTAATCTTGATTCTCAAATCATTTTATAGCCTTGCCCTACCTTATTGTTAGGAACTGCGTCCTCACCATCTGTTTCTCCTGTTCATAACGTTTGGTGTCACAGTTCAATGCATTCTTGTTTCTTCTTGTTCTTCCCCATCCTCAGTGATACTACTTTCATTTGCCTTGTCTGTACTAACTGAAACTCATTCCCTAAATCCTCGTAGTATCTACTTCCCCCACTTACTTAATTATCTTCTTAAAATCTGTGTGATCGATGTTACAATCATTTTACCAAACCTTCTGTTTATTACATCACACTTTTTTTATTACCCCCATGTAACAACCTGCAAGAAGTGGCTGAAATGGCACAGAGTCATGCTTTGAATGCAGAGGCTGGTGGAGTGAAAAGTGAGGATGAAGAAAATTCTATAATAGTGTTAGGAGGATGGGGAATGGGTGATGGTATCAGTGTGGGAACTGAGGCAGACATGGTTAAGCTGATCTGCTGAGTTCATAGAATCCCTGCAGAGTGGAAGTAGGCCAATTGGCCCATCGGGTCCACACCACCCCTCTGAAGAGAATCCCGCACAGGGCCAAGCTGCCCTATCTATCCCCATAATCCTGCATTTCCCATGGTTAATCCCTGTACATCTCTGGACACTATGGGCAAGTTAGCATAACCAATCCACCTAATCTGCACATCTTTGGACTGTGGGAGGAAACTTGAGCACCCGAAGGAAACCCATGCAGACACTGGGAGAATGTGCAAACTCCACACACAGTCGCCCGAGGCTGGAATTGAACCCTAGTCCCCGGTGCTGTGAGATAGCAGTGCTAACCACGGAGGCACTGTGGTGCCCTCTGGAGATTCTCCAGTATGTTCTTTCTTCCGAACGCCAGCATCTGCAGTTCTTCGATATTATATGGCTGGTCATTATGGCTGCTTTAGGATTATATTTTCAGGTAGAATTCTGATTCAATATCATCACTGGGATGTAGAAAAATGGCAGGGTGCATTAGGAAGTATATTACATTCCACGGTTAATTTTTGGAGAGACTTGAAACAGCACAAGAGTGGGGAATCCTAATGGCACAGTTTTGGTGCTTCTCAACTAGGATTTGATTTATAGGATAAACTATTCTCTCAAATGCATTCCCTAATTATTTTAGCTAGACAGGAAAAAAGGAGCAGGGAATGCAACATGTAATGAAATACAAAGAATTTTCTGAATTTAATTCTTGTGGATAATTCTCACTGCTTTATTCTGTGCTTTAAGGCAATACTGCTGCCTACACATTGAAATACCAGTGTCGTCTATCTCAGGCTGTGCGTGTGTACATACACTGTCCATGGGCTGCATGCTTATTAATACTAAATAATGCTCATCAATGTCTTGTATGCTATAACATGCCTTTAATAATATCACACATAGTAGCTCTTCAAATACAGCTCTCCAGTCTCTAAAACGTGCTTATTCTGGTGTCACATCATGATGGTTTACATGAATCGCGTTAACCAGACTTGCCTAATTCTTGGAAAAGAGACTGAAGAGATTCAAGAATGTGCTTACACCTACAAGTTATGCAAGGTTTGCAGTGTTGACATTCAGAGCAAGCGTAGCAGCAACAAACACAAACGAAAGCTGGTTACCTGCGTTATGTATTGCAAACAGAAGAAAAAAATGGCAAGTTCAACTTGAGATTGAAGTCCTGAAGTTTGAACTGTATCACTGAATTTAGAAAATTGGGTCCACTTTAAAGAAGCAAAGAGATGAATTGTAGTTCTATCAAATAAAAAAATTGACATAATTCCAAACTGAGAATATTGCATCTTCATTAACTAAATGCCACCAGTTAATTCTACCTGAACAAATAAGACTTGAAAAAGGGAAACAGAAGTTGAAGAACACCTGTGTCTAGAAACACTTCATGAATTGAGGAAAGGAACAGTCCACAATTACTGCTATAAACCAGGTCTTAGAAGGGGCACATTTTTCTCAGTAAATACAGTGTATGCAATATCGATTAGTAATCGGGATTGAGACATGCTTCAGTGTGTGTTCCAGTAGGCTTGAAATTAGTTTTAATAAGTTGTCATTTTTGAATTGAACATTGGATTGCTGAGAAAGTGACATTCTAGTTTTTGAATCCAAGACAGAGTTCATCCCCATTGGCTATTGGCAGCACCTCCAAGCCTCTGGCCTTACGTCTATCCACCTCTCAAGCTGAGTTAGATAGTGCATAACCTTGGCATCCTGTTTGACCCCAAGCTCTGTTTCCTGCCAACATTTTGTGCCTTAATCAAAGCAATCCCCTTCCACCTCCACATACTGCCCACTTCTCTTTCATGCCAAGCTCAGTTATGTCTCCGAGCTTGACTTTAATGCTTTGCTATCTAGCATTCTCCATTTTGGTTATCTAAAACAAAACAGCATGTGTCCTGATTCCTCATTTAGTCCTATTCTCTGTAAGCTCTTCAGGCAGTAAGAACACATATTAGTTCTGCTCCTGAAATCTAGTGTCCTTTTGTTTGTGGCACGCTGAGCTATCAGTCACTTGCAGCACAACATGACTTATTGAAGCAGGTGTGTGCCCTGGCATGTGCTGTCCTAATGATACAGCTCGATGAACTGATGTGACAGCAAAATGTCTAACTTGCAACACACTGGTCCAGCCAAAAAGCACATTTATCATGTGTACATGGTCTGAACACTGAACTGCAAGATGACACCTGCACCATTATTATTTGAAGAGCCAGGTACCCACCTTGCAGGGAGGACGTCTTTAAAGAATTTTTACTATTTCAAGATGACTGTAGGTTTTCTGCTTGGAGGTGTTGCGTTTCTGAATTTGCCAATGCATGTTGTTGGAGCTGATTATTGGTCTACAGACTGACTGGTAGATGGTGCAGTGGAAGCTCCACTATATGTCCTCTGTCACCTTAGTGTCAGATTCCTTCTTTGTCCTTGACAGTGAGGCGACTGTCTGCATCCCAATCAATATACCCAGCTAATATATCCATGGGAATGCCACCTCACTGAAGTCCTCATCTCTGAGTCCGCTGTGCACAACTTGTCTGTAACGTAGCTCTCTGACGCCTGAACAAACAAACCATCCTTTTATGCCTGGCCTTGCAGCCCTTTTATATTAGGTGATATGGCAATTGCAGATTCATATTAGCCCCAAGGTAGATTCAGTCCTAGTATCTAAGTTTGTATTTGTGACTGCCATCCACCTCCTCTTTTCTAAGTGCTTTTTATTATGTTGTACCTGTATTGTGCTCCATCTTGCATACAAATTGAAGTACGAACATACAGAGGAATAGCACCCATTCATAACCCCAATCTGCCTGTATGAAAGTCCAGATAAATGGGACAGAAGCATCAAATTTACATTTGGCCCACTTCAAGATATCAGCCTAAACAGACACAAACCCCAGCGTGTGGAACTAACTAAGTCCTATTATACTGTGAACTCCGAATGATGGTGTTGGAAAGGATGAATGGGAAGCTTACAGTTGAGAATGGTTTTAGTTATGTCTGGATTAAGTCGGGGCCCATTTTAAAATAGTAAGGGCAAAAGCTCAGTTTGAAGTCTGTCAATAGAACTAATTCCAAAATAATGGTAGTATACCTTCAAAACTGAAAAACAAATCTTATTAAATACTTTTTCTCTAATTGGTAAAATCTGAATTGTTGATTAATGATGCCACAGCTTCTTTATTCTCATGCTTTGAATGAGTTTTAGCTTTGGATAATGGAAGCATGTCGTTTCTCTTTCCTTTCACTTGAACAGAAAGCCATGGCACTCAATAGCTGACACTGATAAACATAATTCTTTGCAACATTTGGTGCTGTTAAACTTCTCAAGGTTACATGTATGACCTTGTTCTTGTTGACAGTTCTTTTTGATAACACAGAATTGTAAAATGCTGAAATTTATATCCCCCATATTTTTCAGGTTTTGCATAAGTCATAGAGTCACAGATGTACAGCATGGCAACAGACCCTTCGGTCCAAACCATCCATGCTGACCAGATATCCCAACCCAATCTAGTCCCACTGGCAGCACCCAGCCCATATCCCTCCAAACCTTTCCTATTCATGTACCCATCAGAATGTCTCTTAAATGTTGCAATTGTACCAGCTTCCACCACTTCCTCTGGCAGCTCATTCCATATATGTACCACCCTCTGCATGAAAAAGTTGCCCTTAAGGTCTCTCTTATATCTTTCCCTCTCACCCTAAACCTATGCCCTCTCATTCTGGACTCCCCGACCCCAGGGAAAAGACTTCGTCTATTTATCCTATCCATGCCCCTCTTAATTTTGTAAACCTCTATAAGGTCACCCCTCAGCCTCTGATGCTCCAAGGAAAACAGCCCCAGCCTGTTCAGCTTCTCCCTGTAGCTCAGATCCCCCAACCCTGGCAATATCCTTGTAAATCTTTTCTGAACCCTTTCAAGTTTCACAACATCTTTCTGATAGGAAGGAGACCAGGATTGCACACAATGTTCCAACAGTGGCCTAACCAATATCCTATACAGCCGCAACATGACCTCCCCAGTTCTGTACTCAATACTCTGACCAATAAAAGAAAGCATAGCAAACGCCTTCTTCACTATCCTATTTACCTGCGACTCCACTTTCCAGGAGCTATGAACCTACACTCCAAGGTCTCTTTGTTCAGCAACACTCTCTAGGACCTTACCATTAAGTGTATAAGTCCTGCTAAGATTTGCTTTTCCAAAATGCAGCACCTCGCATTTATCTGAATTAAACTCCATCTGCCACTTCTCAGCCCATTGGCCCATCTGATCCAGATCCTGTTGTAATCTGAGGTAATCCTGTTCGATATCCACTTCACCTCCAATTTTGGTGTCATCTGCAAACTTACTAACTGTACCTCTTATGCTAGCATCCAAATCATTTATGTAAATGACAAAAAGTAGAGGACCCAGCACTGATCCTTGTGGCACTCCACTGGTTACAGGCCTCCAGTCTGAAAAACAACCCTCCACCACCACCCTTTGTCTTCTACCTTTGAGCCAGTTCTGTATCCAAATGGCTAGTTCTTCCTGTATTCCATGAGATCTAACCTTGCTAATCAGTCTCCCAAGGGGAACCTTGTCGAACACCTTACTGAAGTCCATATAGATCACATCTACTGCTCTGCCCTCATCAATCTTCTTTGTTACTTCTTCAAACAACTCAATCAAGTTTGTGAGACATGATTTTCCGCGCGCAAAGCCATGTTGACTATCCCGAATCAGTCCTTGCCTTACCAAATGCATGTACATCCTGTTCCTCAGGATTCCCTCCAACAACTTGCCTATCACCGAGATCAGGTTCACCGGTCTGTAGTTCGAAGGCTTGTCCTTACCACCCTTCTTAAACAGTGGCACCACATTTGCCAACCTCCAGTCTTCTGGCACCTCACGTGTGACTATCGATGATACAAATATCTCAGCAAGAGGCCCAGCAATCACTTCTCTAGCTTCCCAGAGTTCTCGGGTACACCTGCTCAGGTCCTGGGGATTTGTCCACTTTTAACCATTTCAAGACATCCAGCACTTTCTCTTCTGTTATCTGGACATTTTGCAAGATGTCACCATCTACTTCCCTACAGTCTATATCTTCCATATCCTTTTCCACAGTAAATACTGATGCAAAATACTCATTTAGTATCTCCCCCATTTTCTGTGGCTCCACACTAAGGCTGCCTTGCTGGTCTTTGAGGGGCCCTATTCTCTTCCCTAGTTACCCTTTTGTCCTTAATATATTTGTAAAAACCCAGTGTCACTCACTATACAGTACCTATAAGTTGATCTTGCTTTCTCTATAACTGCAAATGCATCACTAATTTTCCAATATCTGAATAAACAAAAGTATGATCTGGGTATTGTAATGGAGAATGCTTGCCAAATGAAATATTTCACATGCTGTTGCTTGCATTATCCTTCCCTTTCACAGAAAGCAGATTGAAAAGCACTTTAACCATCTTTCAGCAATTCTTAATTGTTTATGACTGTATTTCTAACCTATTTATTCCAAATTCCATGAATTTAAAAAAAAAGGAGCATATTCATGGTTTGTTTACTTGCTCTATGTCAACTCCCTCTGACTTTATATCCCTGATTTCTGTGGTTTATTCCAACATCTTTACCCATGCAGTCTATCCTGAATGGCATATGTTCGTTAACCAGAAGTGAACAAAGTTCTGATGAGTTCAAATCCCTCAATACTCTGGAACAACCTCTCAGTTCCCAGATAGTTCAAACATGACTGATTGATTGCCTTCTGGGAAAAAAAGATATTGCCCTGTTTTCCATGTACATAGTCAATTTTCTTTGGTTAATAACAACAATGTGCATTTACATCTTATTTTTGATAAAGTAAAGCATGTTGTTTTCCTTTAACATGGTGTGGGCATCACGACCTAAGCCAGCATTTATTGTCCAATCCTAAACAGTAGTGTTATCAAACCAAATTTGACACTGAACTACAGAAAATAATAGTACAGCAGGTATCCAAAGAAATAATTTGAGGTTAGAATTAGATCAACACAGATCTCACGTATATCGAAACAAAATAGAAGTGTATTTGCTGACTGGACCAGAATAATACCTCAGACAGAGGAAGGGGCACTCCAATTGCACCACAAGACTTTTTTGAAAAAAAAAACTTAGTTTTCTAATCAACCTGTTCAGAGATGTTATTTCACACCTCTGGAGCAGGTGAGATTTGAACTTGGGTCTCCTGGTCTAGAGGTTGGGACACTCCCACTGCACCACAAGACTATATACTGAAGAAAGTTTCAATAGCTTTGAGGTAATGGGAGGAGCTAACACAGATCATTCTCATTCAATGTTAATAGGTAGCAATTATGGTTTAATTAAAGGCTAGATTATTTATCCATGTTTGAAGGATAAGCTAATTTGAACCATATGCGATTGACAATTTGGCAGGTGGATCTCGCAGACTCACAATACAAGAAAATGCTCACATGTATACACAGGAGCAGGCAATACAAGTATTGTACCCAGTATCAGAAAGCCTAGGCCATCTGACTATATTGCAGCCTAGCTTGAATGTGCTTCTCCATAGTTGTGTTTTGTGTCTGGGAAATCCACCTGCCAAATTGTCAATCACTTATGGCTCAAATTAGCTTATCCTTAGAGCTATCGAAAATAATCCACTTTTCATTAGATTATAATTACTAGCTATCAACATTTGAATGCGAATGATCATTGTAAACACTACCCATTACTTCAAAGCTTTTAGAACTTTCATAAATAGTGGTACTGTCCCAACCTCTCGACTGAAAGGTCCAGGTTCAAATCCCATCTGCTCCAGAAGTGTGTCATAACATGTCTGAACAGGTTAGTTGAATAACTGATACTATGGTTGCCTAATTTTCTAATTAACATTAAGTTACTATGAAAACTATCCAGTTAACATTCTAATGGGCATCATGCTGAGATATAAAGCATTCAACATTACAGAGATATTATAAATTAAATAAAATGATTTATTCCAATTGTTTAGTGAGTTAGTAAATAGAGGACTAGGTGCTGCTTATATCTTTTTGATTTTTAGACAAAGTGCTATTGTATTGGAAGCCACTGTGCTCTCCATTCATATTTAATATTTTGTGCTTTTGAAATGGGAGCAAATTGATGTAAAGGAATGGCGCAGTTTTTTGGTTCCAGCGATCTTCATTGAAATTAAACACTCAAATCATCAAAGTAGGGATTCGGTTCTGGAGTAAAAGTAATCCTACTGTGATCCAATATGGTCAGAGATTCCTGATAGCACAACCTTCTCTTCTACTAACCATTGGGGATACCTCACCGAAACTGCCAACTTGATGATAAGTTGCATTTTGTGCAGTGAACTAAGTCATGAACAATTATATCGAGTACAGCCAAAAGCAAAATGCCACAATGAAAATCTGAAATATAAGCAGAAAATGCTGTATGCCATTGGCAGGTTAGGCAGTAGAAGAACAGAGCTAGAAAAGCAAAATAAATCCGTGAAACCCCAGTAATAGGCCCATGTCAGGTTCCAAAATAGCCCATGATATTACAGCTTTCAGGAAGGTGATCTCCTAATTAGTCATCTCCACGCTATCTTCACTATTAAAGAGGATGAGCTCGCAAAGTTGGAGGGCCCAGTCAAAGGATCTGCAGTGATGTCAGGCCAGCAGACCCACTGAGAGAGTAGGGCACTGCTGTGGCAGGTAAGCGAATGCATTGGGGCCTCCCCATGGAGGTAACCTTGAAGGCCCGCATAATCCTGGTCAGTTAGAGTCTTGAAGCCAATTGGGTTGGAGGAAAACCTGCCTACTGGAATTTTAAAAGGGGCTCTGACTTTCCTTCCTTTTAAGTGTCAGCTCTGACAACCCTCCAACTTGCTTCCAAGAGGCTGCCTTGACTGAGCTGATGACCTTTGCAAAAGGTTGGAATCCACTCTAACGTTAATAAAATGTCAGTGTTATTGCAAAATAGTCTTGAAATAGGGGTTTAATTTCCTGCTTGGCATCATGGAATAGGCATGTGACCTGGTTCTCAGCTTATCTCTGGGAAAGTTATCCGGGTCACTGGTATACCTAATTTTGGTCAGTTTGTGCCTAGAGTAGCTGATTCCTTTGATAGGGTCCTCTAAATTCATGCCCTAAAGCTGCAGATGAATGGAACCAACCCTAGCTGCAGTTTACCTTCCAAGTCATATGCCACATTGACTTGAAACAATATTGCCGTTCCTTCACTATTGCTGGGTCCAGAACTCCCTCCCTAATAGCATTGTGTGTACCTACATCATATAGATAGAATGCAGCAACTCACGAAGTTGACCCACCACTGCCTTCTCAAGGACATTTGAGGAATAAGACCATAAGACATAGGAGCAGAAATTAGGCCATTTGGCCCATCCAGTCTGTTCAGCCAATCATGGCTGTTTGGTTTTACAACCCCATTTTCCAGGTTTCTCCCTGTAATCTTTGTTCTCTGTTTTAAATATGCTCAATGAGAATGGGTAAATACTACTGGCCCTACCAGCAATGCCCAAATCCCCTGTTACAGATAGGACATGAATTTGGTGTGATAAGCAGCAATTACTTTTCCATTAATTAGGCATGCTGAAAAACTGGGAAGCGGAACTGGAATGCCTTGCTTCTGACATTTGAATGGAGAAAATTGATTGATTTTGTACCATTGGGATCAGGAAATAGTGTTACCTAATCCTTCCAGAAGTAGTAACGTTTTCGAATGTTACATGTAACAGCTTGGTACAATTAACGAGAGACTTTAAACAAACCGAACTGGAACACCTTGCCAGCCATGAAACATATTTAGCAGTCCAAGTACTGTCAGTCTCCTAATTTTACTTTAGTCTTCTTCCAATGTTTAGCCAGCTAGTTACTGGGGGAACATTCAACTGCCTGCAGAACTGCTGAGTAGACAGGAGACTTCCTGGGATAGGATAACAGTACTTTCTGTTCCGCTTGAAAATTATGTCATATTGAATCAATGTTTAGTCTGGCTAGACCATATATCATAGGATTCAATTTTAAACATGGTGCATTGTACGTGTAAATAACTGTCAGTAATCTGGTGATAGGATTCCTCAGATTTCCTTTTTACATGTTTAAGTTACTGTTTTGCACAAATAATACCTTATGTCTACACAGTTACAATTCAGATTCAGTTCAAAAAGCTGTGCTCCATCAGCTAATATCTTGATGATTGTGAATCATATTCCATTTGAAAACCAAAATATTCACGGCAAGTCACTTTTTCTTCCCAACGGCTGTTTGCTTTGATATTCACACATTAATTTAAAAATAAGGTGATTTGTGCTTTAGTTGTTCAGTAACGTCACTGCATCTGTAGAGTGACTAAACCAGCTCGTATCTTTCTGTCAAGGAATCAATGTCAGTCATTCTATTGTAACCAAATGCTGCATCGATAATGAGGCACGTAGTATGAGAGGACCCTTGTAAATACAAAAAGATAATAAATACTATATTACAGCAAGTATTATATACATGCTCCCACAGTTTAGAAGTCACTTCAAAATCTGTCTGTTCAACTTGTGTTATTAGATTAGATTAGATTAGATTAGATTAGATTACTTACAGTGTGGAAACAGGCCCATCGGCCCAACAAGTCCACACCGCCCCGCCGAAGCGTAACCCACCCATACCCCTACATCTACATCTACATCTACATTTACCCCTTACCTAACACTACGGGCAATTTAGCATGGCCAATTCACCTGACCTGCACATCTTTGGACTGTGGGAGGAAACCGGAGCACCCGGAGGAAACCCACGCAGACACGGGGAGAACGTGCAAACTCCACACAGTCAGTCGCCTGAGGCGGGAATTGAACCCGGGTCTCTGACGCTGTGAGGCAGCAGTGCGAACCACTGTGCCACCGTGCCGCCGTAACTCATTGGTGTTACCTTATGTCTCCATGTCCCATATCTCCCACCTCCTTTGTGAAACTTGTGGGATATTTTTTCAGTTAAAGTCAAGACGTATATTCTAAGCCTTGATAGAGTCCAACTGTCGTTGGATGCGACCCTGTATTGGCCATGGTTTTACTTAGAATACAGATGATTTTCGTCCCTCATAACCTCATCCATCCACGTACTGCGGTCTAAGCTTTCACTGTGCAATTATAATTTTACTTCCAGAGATAAAAGATGGCAAATATAATGTGTAGTGTCTTTATTATTCTTTGGCTTCAAGTCTAAGTTTTGGATTCAATGAGCAGGGGAACAAATCTACTTTTCTACCATTAATAAAACAAATGTTCTTCAAATCATCTTCCCAGTGGTACTATTAACAGCAGCTGGACTAAGTCTCAGGAAACTTAGCATTTGGATTGTTGGCAATGTATTATTACTCAAAAGAATGGACAGGAAATATATCCTGTGCACAGTATCTAAAGAGCCACCCGAAGGGCTCATCAGAGTATTTGACTGCCGAACCAAATGAGTAAGTTCCTTTCTGAATTGCTGCAAACATCATTCATTTCTTTTTTGTGCAGTGCTGATGAAAGCAATGGAGACTGATGGACAGCTAAAGAAAACATGATTTCATATCCAGACTATGTTTTTGTTAATATGAGAGAGATCTTTTGTTCTTTTTTAAAAATTATAATAGAGTGATGCACAAGTCCTGCCAAATCTAAAACAGTAAACTTAAAAAAAACTGGTGGACTTCCTCTGAAGGATTTCAGCTTTCTAACATGTCTACTGTCTAGTTAAGTTGGTTTAACTTCACAGGGATATTGGCCAGGACTGTTAAGTGTAAGGTAGAACTCTATTAAAGTAGAATCGTTGGATAACAAGGCGAGAGGAATCTTGCTCTTCCTGCGCAATTAGCTTAATAAGCTACCAGTTTGATAACAGCTCAAATAGGAGTTAGTACAATTACCTGGGAGAAAGGCTATGTGTCTTGCTCTTATATGAATAACCAATTAGGTGAGATATCCAAATATGTTCTCCACAGCCTCAGTTCATTTTTACACAGATTCACGGAAAGAGGGAATTCAGCCCAAATAGCCATTGCATTTTTTATATTCATACATATAGTTCCTTTCATTCCATCTGTCTCATCAATGCATTGGAAATAGAAGCAACAGCACGCCACGTATCCCTTTGACAGTGCTCTGATCAGAACCACTTCCCTGCATCATCAACGTGCCCCCCCCCCCCGCCACAACCCCCATTTCCTAACCATGTACCTGTTTAAATATCTTTTAAATGTTGTAATTATACTTGCCTCTACTACTACCTCTGGCAATTTGTTCCATATATGTACCACCCTATGTATGAAAAGGTTGCCCTTCTGTTCCCTTTTAAATCTTCCCCCTCTTACCTTAAACCTAAGTCATCTAATTTTGGACTTCCCTACTCTGGGGAAATTTCACTGGCTATTCGCCTTATCCATGTGCCTCATGATCTTATAAACCTCTACAAGGTCACCCCTCAGCCTCCTGTGCTCCAAATAAAAAAGTCCTAGCCTGTCCAGGCTCTCCCTGTACCTCAAACCTTCCTATCTTGGTAACATCTGTGTAAATCTTTTTTGGAACCAGTTCAGTTTAATAACATCCTTCCTATAATATGGCATCCAGAATTGTGCGCAGTACTCTAAATGTGGCCGTACCAATGTCTTGTACAGCCATAACATGACATCCCAACACCTGTACTCAGTGTTCTGACTGATGAAGGCAAATGTGCCAGACAACCACCTTCACCATCCTGTCTATCTTTGACTCCACTTTCAAGGAACTATGTGTCTACACCTCTAGGTTTCCTCTGTTTGACAACACTCCCAGGGCCCTTCCATTAACTGTACAAGTCCTGCCCTGGTATGTCTTACCAAAATGCAGTTCAACTTTACCATTTATTGCAACCACATTTCCTCTTAGTTGGTCAATCCTCTATCCATGCTAATAGATCATCTCCAACACAATGAGTTCTCGTCTTGTGTGGTAACCTTTTGCATAGCTCTTTATCCAAAGCTCTTTGCAGTTCCAAATATACCTCATCTGCCAGTTCCCCAGCTTGTTGCATTCTCAGGAGACTCTGACAAACTTTTCCAACCCCATGCTCTTTCATAAAATCAAATTGACTCTGCTTGATATAATTATACTTTTCTTATGCCCTTCTCTTTGCTGAATCGAGAATAGTAATAGCTTCCCATTGACAGATATTCGGTGAACTGGCCTATAATTTCTTGCTTTTTCTTGTCCTCCCCCTTGCTTGTATCATGATGTTGCATTTGTAGCTTTATCACCCAGAGGGTTGTAAATCTATTGAATTCCTTGCCCATTGAAGTAATTGATGCTACTTCATTAAATGTTTTTAAGTTAACTTTCTTGAACAATGAAGGAATTGAGGATACAGTGTGTGCACGGATAAGTCAGTGCAAAGACCAGCCATGATTTTATTGAATGGCAGAGCAGGCTGAAAGGGCCAGATGGCCTATTCCAGCTCCTACTGCTCATGGTGGGTCCTTTCCTGAACTTAAAAAATTTGAAAGATTACAACCACATACAATCATTAAATGTAGATGCTAGGATGCAGGCTATCAAGTCCAGGGACCTTTAGTCCCCAGGTTTTCCTGGTTATAGGAACTTGCTCAATTTATAGTGGTTTCTTTAAGTTCCTTCCTCACTTTTAGATTAGATTCCCTGTAGTATGGAAGTCCATACTGACTCTCAGAATAGTAACCCAACCAAACCCATTCCCCTACTCTATGTTTACCTCTGACTAATGCACCTAGCACTCTGGGCAATTTAGCATGGCCAATTCACCTGATCTGGATTGTGGGCGGAAACCAGAGCATCCAGAGGAAGCCCATGCAGACACAGGGAAAATGTGCAAACTCCACACAGGCAGTCGCCCGAGGCAGGAATTGAACCCAGGTCCCTGGCACTGTGAGGCAGCAGTGCTAACACTGTGCCACCTTTGTCCCTTGATTTTCTGTTACTATCAGGATGCTTTTGCGTCTTCAACCATGAAGACCGATACAAAATACTTGTTTGAAGTTTCTCCCATTTCCTTGTTTCCTATGTTCATTCCCTAGCTTACTCTTTTAGGAGCCAGCAGTTACTTCAACTACAGTTTTCCTTTTTATATATTTTGTAGTATTTCAGCATATATTTTTAATCCATTTATTTTCATGTATGCATTTCGTTTCCCTTTGGAAGTGTGTAAGATGACGCCTCAACCATTTCACTTGTACCAATTTTGCAGAATGACTTTCAAAATATATGTTTAAAATAATGTTTTCCCTGAACCAAGGCTATAATAAATTAATCCTATTCATTAACAAAATAGCTTGAATTAGCTTAGAGCTGAAGGAAATGCATAAACTTGACAGCAGACTGAATGATCAGAGTATTAAAGATCATTAGCAGTGGCAAATTATGTGGAAATTCAGTTTATATTTAATAATTTTACATTCAATTTTCCTGAAATCACATTGGAGTTTGAATACAAGATCATTGACTTGAAACATTAACCCAACATTTCTCTCTCCAGCGATGCTGCCTTACCTGAGTGTTTCCAGCATTTTCTGTTCTCCTTTTGAGTTTTCCAACAGCTTCAGCATTTGATGCTGCTCCTTGTACTGACCCCATATTAAATAGCCATTTGTGTTGGAATATTGATCAATACTGCTGCATGATAGATCTCTACTAAATCATTGACGGGATGACCCAATTGGTTTAGCTCCATGAAGCTTAAAATTTCTGTGTTGTTTTAATTCAAACTGTATTTTTGTTGCCTTTACTACAGCACATTTTATTTTTTTGTAACTTATTTTGATAGGCATTATGGTAGGAACGCTCCAAGTTGGGTAGTGGTCTTCATCCTGAACATAATTTTATTTCATTGTCTGAGGAGCAAAATTCCACTGTTTATTCTGTTCAGAAAGATTTGTTTTGATTTTGACAATATTTAATTAGAGTCAGTATGAGCTGACACAGATATATATCTAAAACAGATGCTGCTGAAATAGAGGACAGCTGTGGGACACTTTGGAATTTTTCCTCAGATTGCAGGTTCTTGATTTTAGTCTCTTTCTATACATAGGAAACACCAAAATATTTTCTATGGAGGCTTAAACTTAATATGAATATAAAGAAAATCATCTTCAAAGAATAACAAGCTGCTAAAATATATATTAATGAATTCAATCTGCTCTTAAGTGAGACAAAAGTTATGGATCCACTGATATTTTTCTTTCAGGAGTAATATCAATTTGAACAGAAGGAAATTGCCTTTAAAAATAACTCATGGAAAAATAAAACTTTACGGAATTATCATAATAATATTGTATCTGATTAAATTTTAGCAGATGAGTGTAAGTCCACAATTTAAAAATCTGTTTAACTTAATATGAAAGCTTTAGCTATTGATAAGAACAAGAAGTGATCATAGTTGGGAACCAGATCAGTGAGTTTTGAAAGCTTAATGAATGTCGTTATATCTTAAGAATTATCTTACTCTAGATTGAGAAGTATCAGTCCTTATTGATGAATCTTCATATCATAAGGCTTATGACAGCATTAGATCCACTGACTAAAAATGCCCCCTTTGTGTTTTTCTTAATTTAACAAATGTAGAGGTGTGACTTAAGGTTCATTTGAGAAATTGTATTTTAATCTTTAAAATCAAATATCAAATAAAACAATCCCCAGGATTTTATTTTAATCATCTTTGACCGTTCCATGTATGTCCTTCTACAGTGTGGGTTGAATACAGATGTTTTTGAAAAGGAATGAATGTGCTATTCCTGTGGGAAAGTGGTGTTGTGCCAATTCTCACTGGTGGGAAGCCTGTTGGGACACAGGTGGGGTGGTCCAGCAAGATTATCAGAAAATACATCAATTGCATCATAGGAAAATGTGATCATTTGATGAACAATAAAAAAAAGTCTTTTTTAAAAAAAATTGTTATGCTGGAGGGAGAGATGGAGAAAGTAAAGTTGCTCCGTATGTGAACAAAAGAGGAGGAGGAAGCTATTTGGCTGCTCAAGCCTGCTCCATCATTGAATAAGATTATGACTGATCAGATCCATATTTCTGCATACCCTGATAATGCTTATTCATCAAATATATTCCTAGACCTGAAAACTGTTCAGGACTTTGCATCCACTGGCTTTTGAGGAAGAGACTTCCAAAGAGACACAAAATTCTGTGAAAAAAGATTTTGTCTGATTTCAGTTTTAAAATTGTTATCCCTTATTTTTTAAACAGTGATCTAGTTTTAGATTCTTCCAAAAGAGGAAATGTCCTTTCCATACCTACCCTGTTGGGACTCCTCAGGATCTTGTGTTTCAATTATTAAATCTAAATTTGTCAAGGTATATTATATACCTTCCTGTCATAGCAATGTCCTCTCAGCATTTTCTTTTCTTTTTCATTCATTCAGTCATAGATAGTGGGTGTTGCTGGTGAGGGCAGCATTTATTTCACATCCACATTTGTCTTTGAGAAACTTATGGTGAGCCAATACAGTCCATGATGGGTAAGTATACCCACAGTGGCCTAGGAAGGGAATTTTGATCAGGCAACAGGAAAAGAACAACAATAAAGTTCCAAGTTAAGATTGCATGTGGTTTGGAGGCAAACTTGGAGGTGGTAGTGTTTCCATGCCTGTGCTGTCCTGGTCCTCCTGGATGTTAAGATTCGTGGGTTTGGAAGATACTGTTGAAGGAGCTGAGCTGTTGTAGTGCATCTTATAAGAGGGTATTTGCTGTAATAGTAAATCAGTGATAGAAGGAGTGAATGTTTAATGAGGTTGATTGGGCTCCATTTAAGTCTGACTCATTTGTCACAGATGGTGTTGAGCTTTTTTATTATTGTTGGAATGGCACTACAGGTGAATGCAGCAAGCTCCCGCTCTGGCTGTGACTCGTCTCCCACTCCAGGCTGGTGTCTGACTCTGTTCTCCATTCCCTCCAGTTAGGGTGCTTTAAGAAGTTAAAAGTTGACGGGGTGGAGAGGGAGAAGAAAGACACTCGGCAAGAGGAAAATTAAAGAAAGAAAAGGGGAAAGGAGCTGGCAAGTAGAGGAGCTCGGGCTAAAGCATTTTATTCTTACTAGTAGAACAAAGGCATTTAGTCCGGTTTCACTTATATTTCAGAAGCAGATTACCCAGTCTTGAGTCATATCTATACAAAATGTGCAATATTGAGTGGTTGGATTGTGTTTGCATAGAACATGCACAATAAAACAGCAGTAAAACAGAGAATAACAAATTATAATTGTGTCTTGAACTCTTACTCTCCTTTGATTTTCATTGACTCCTTACAGAGGCTTATAAAGGAGATGCAATTCAATCTCCTGATTTCAAAGTAAATCTACACACAGAAAGAAGTGCATGTTGCTGAGGGCAGGAGGAGCCTGTTGTACTCCCAGCAATGATTTGCTTGTTCAGTCCTTGTTAATCCAGTTTTCTAGAATAAGAAAAAAATTGGAAGTTGCAGATCACCCAAGTGAAAAAACGTTTCAATTATTTAGCAGCTTTGTTTAATTTAAGGTATCAGCCTTAACTTGTTCCAATAGCAGGCAATTTTGTAAGTACATGTTTTTGAATATAGTAATGCCATCACTACGTGCAGACGAGAGTAGCTCTTCACTTGTGTAATTTGGATAAAATGTATGATGCGCAACAGTTTGTTATCAGTGCAGAATTCCACATACCTTTATCGGTTGCTTTCATTGCTGGCCTTCCCTTAAGATGCCTGGATGCTTGCATCTCAAATTCTGTAAACTACCCCATTTCCTTATGCCTCTCTCCTCGTTTAAGTTGTTTCTTAAAACCTACCTTCTTTACCCAAGCTTCGGCTTACTTTTCCTAATATGTGGCTTAATTTCAAATTTTGTTTGATAATTCTCTTTGGAGAATTTTGGAGCATTTTGGAGAAATTTACTTAAGCTACATAAATTCAACTTGTTATGAGCTCTCCTTAAATTTCTTTTTTTTTAAAACTCAGCTTGATGCATATAATCCTTTTGCTGTAATTATAAAAATGACAAAATCTGATATCTATAAACAAACATTGCAGTCTGGGCTCTAAAGCAACCTTGGCAGATAGAGTAAACCACATTCTCCACGTTGCACTGGTTTAGACACATGACAACTCCCTTATAACTCCACCAATTCCCCCGCAACTCCTTCGATTCAGATAAGATTAATTAACCGACGTTCTCCTCCTGTGGGCAGTATACAACGTGAGTGTGATCACATGAACATTTTAGAAGAAAAATAATCCCAGAAGATAAAAAGCAGCAAGTAATCTGATGAAATGGGATTAGCTGGGAGGTCTTTCTTTTGCTTCTCAAGTAACGTTGTGTCAATGCCAGGAAAAACAGTGCTCTTTATTAGTCAGCCACATCAAAACTTATCCTATGGTGTATGTTTGAGAAATGTTCCACATACATAATTTATTACAATGTCCTTCACGTAAAAGTTATGACTTCAGCCTTGTCGGGAAGAACCTGGTTATTAACTGCTGGTGTATTACCAATACTGATTACATCATTCCTCACCTCACGTCTGTCTAAAATAACAATGGTTTCACGGCAGACATGTAAAATCCTATTTGTTTTGACTCAAGTTTTCAGTTTGCATCTATTGTGTGCACGTTGATAGTTGTTACTACATTTTCAACAATAATGTGATGCTACGAGATTAAAAGGGTCAAATACAAAACCGAAATATTTAAATAATCTTTGGAGAGCATAGACTGGTCAGGATAGATACTTTTAAGAAAGGGGGAATTGGCAATAACATTGAAGGGAAGATGGTGCTTTGTCAAGTCAGCGTTTTCCTAGCCTTGTGTCGAGAAGATGTAATTGATTATTCAAGGCAGCGCAGATGCCACTGGATGTCAGAGACTGGCTTAAAGGATTCTTTTTCTTATGTTCTCTGCCTGACGGCAAGTCTGCCATACTCACCATGATCATCACCATGGGCAGGGCAAGGAGACAGGTCCTGAATGTACTTCAGCAAGAATGGAGATGAAACTACAGCACTTCACACCTTCCCCACCACAATCTAAAGGAGCTGCATAAATATTGTATAAGCATGTCATAGCCACATAGTGAGGGTAGAGGCTCCATTTTCTTTGCAGCACATAGCTAACGAAGGATTTCTTCCACACATGTCTTTGCCATAGTGAAAGGATTAACAAGTTGCTACTCATCCTCCTAGGCTGCACCTTTCTTGTTCATCAAATCCTGGAATGGGACTTGAACCCAGAAGATCTGACTCAGAATGAGGTGCTACATCACCACACCTCCGATTATTGACAATAAGGTTGAGAATATCATCACCCACAGCAGTGATGTTGGGAGTGACAACCTGGATGTTGTGTGCATTGAACTTGCATTACCCACTGCCTTATTATTGCATGCTAGTGGTCGCTGCTAAGATGACTGATGTTAATATTCTTCATGTACAGATTTTTTTTGGTCCAGAGTAATTTTAAGTTTTACTTTGCTGAAGCCACATTATTGTTTTCCTGCCTTAATGGTCTAAAACACAGAATTTATTTTTAATTGGAAAATTCATTTTCATTTAGAATAAAAACTACTTCAAAAACATCATTTAAATATAATTACACTTAGATGAACTATGTTTTTGTATGCAGTGAGGGCGAGTGGAGCAATATATTAAGGTGAATGTAAATAATTTGCTTGAATAACTGGTTAAATGTATTCTGTATGATATAGATATGCTCCAGTGTACTGTAGTGGAGCAATAATTGTTATATAGACTAAATTATTGAAAATATAATTTTAGGATCCTTCAAATAGCTATTCTCATTTATATTAGAGTGAACTTCCCAATTTCAAATGCCTGCTTTTGTATTAAGCTAATGTTTCCATATAGCTAAGCAGAATGCATGACATTTCAGTTGTCTGCCTGTATCAGAAAAACTAGGGCTTTTTTAATATGCCCCAGTGGTATGGACAACATATTCCACATAACACAGCATCTGTTGAAATGCTTCATCAAGCTGGAAACTAACTCCTTTAATCTGTGGTTTGCCTGATCACCATTAACTTTTTCTTTAAAATGTTACTGTAGTTGTATGCAATTTTCATTAGTATTGGATAAGAATTCAATACTGAAAATCACCGTCACAGTGTGCTATTCAGAAAGGTGAGGTATGAACTCTATTTCCAATCCATTATTGAGATTAAACATCTATCTGCCATTCAGATCAGGCAGATAACTGGTAACACTTGACCAACAAAATAGCCAAGCAAGTACCATCAGTGCCGGCAGCAGAAATTTGAGCTCGCCAACCCTTGTAACTTGTACCTGGTTTATTGCATGGTATCAACTACACCTTGTTTAAGACAGGAGTGTCTTCTCATGAGACTACCTGGTGGTTTTCATCTACGCACTAGACCATGCTGACCCTGGAGATGATGGGTGGACTCCATTTGGTTGCACAAATCTGAAGATTGTGCATAGCAGCTTAAGGAATACTGCTTGAGCAGGCAGTCAGCAAAAGAAAGAGTTGAATATTTGAGAATTCTGCAGAATTGCAGAATTTGGCCAAGATAGGATCTACAGTTGATGGCAAAAAGCATTTCAGACTGGTAGCAGTGAGTCTGAGCAAGAAACTCCAGGGAGCTGAAAATCTCGTCACACCTAGAAGGTTACAGATTGCAAATGGAGAGTGAATGCACATCAGAAGTTGCAGGAGTAAACTTGAAATCCTTGGTGGGCAAGGGGAATCTTTAAAACAAACAATGCAGTTTCCAGGCTGGGAAAATGAGAAATAAGCAAAGTATGTGCAGTTCATTTCAAAGGTTACTGCCACAAAGTACACCTATAGTAAAGGAAATCAAGGCCATTGAAGCCATTTATAACACACACGCAGATCTGGAAATGTCACAGAGCCAGAATTGAAGTGATAAAGGGGCAAATTAAGGACAAACATATAAAATCTAATGGAAGAACAAAATTGAGATGCTGTCGAGGCAGCAGGAGAGACAGGCGATCAGACCTAACCATAGGAGAGATGGATAGCACATATTTAAATGCTACATAACAACAGGTTTGCTGTATTCTTCCAGCCTCCTGATTGTCTACCTGGATTCCAGCATCTGCAGTTTTTTACGTCTCTAACACAGCAGGATTCAGCAGAAAAAAAAGACTGTGAAGCAACTGGACTTATTATAATGCTGTAAACAGTAGGAATCATTTAGGGAAACCCAATGAAGGAGTGGAATTTGCCACATAGAGCTGCAAAGAATCATTGAGTAATGCCATTAAGAGAATTGGAATCATTTATTGAAGTTATAATCAGTGAGTTTCACTCAGTAAAGTTGTTAAGGAAACATAAAAGCATTTGTTAACAACATGGTTAGTGGGATTCATCTAGAGATGCTACCACAAGTCAATAGTCATCTATTTGACGCACAGAAGGCAAGATTTATCCATTGTATTTGCAAAAGACGTAATCCTCCACCCTGACTGCACCAACACAGGAAAAGCCTCAAGAATAGGAGTCCACAGCAACAGCATTGTTATACCACTGAGCTTAAAGCTTTGAGAGCTGTGAAAATAAAGAATCACAAACTAGGAAGATCTGTGCAAAACTAATATGGCCAGGAAGATATAATTTCAACTAAGCAAGAAGCAGCCCTCAGATAGTACAACTGAGAAAGCAAACATTTTACGCTCCACCAATACAAGTCAACATGGATTTAGTAAGGGGAGGTCATGCCTGACAAACCTGTTGGAGTTCTTTGAAGAGATGACAAGTAGCTTAGACCGGGGAAACCCAGTGGATGTGGTCTACCTAGACTTCCAAAAGGCCTTTGATAAGGTGCCACACGGGAGGCTGTTGAGCAAGGTGAGGGCCCATGGTGTTCGAGGTGAGCTACTGGTATGGATTGAGGATTGGCTATCTGACAGAAGGCAGAGAGTTGGGATAAAAGGTTCTTTTTCGGAATGGCAGCCGGTGACAAGCGGTGTCCCACAGGGTTCAGTGTTAGGGCCGCAGCTGTTCACATTTATATATTAATGATCTGGATGCAGGGACTGGGAGCATTCTAGCGAAGTTTGCCGATGATACAAAGTTAGGTGGACAGGGAGGTAGTACTGAGGAAGTGGGGAGGCTGCAGAAGGATCTAGACAGTTTGGAAGAGTGGTCCAGGAAATAGCTGATGGAATTCAATGCGAGCAAATGCGAGGTCTTGCACTTTGGAAAAAAGAATACAAGCACAGACTACTTTCTAAACAGTGAAAAAAATTCGTAAAGCCAAAGTACAGAGGGATCTGGGAGTGCTAGTCAAGGATTCTCTAAAGGTAAACATGCAGGTTGCATTCGCTATCTTAATCATGGACTCAATGTTGTCAATTATCTCAAGAGGATTGGAATATAAAAGTACCGTTGTGCTACTGAGACTTTATAAAGCTCTGGTTAGGCCCCATTTGGAGTACTGTGTCCAGTTTTGGTCCCCACACCTCAGGAAGGACATACTGGCACTGGAACGTGTCCAGCGGAGATTCACACGGATGATCCCTGGAATGGTAGGTCTAACATATGAGGAATGGCTGAGGACCCTGGGATTGTATTCATTGGAGTTTAGAAGATTAAGGGGAGATCTAATAGAAACTTACAAGATAATACATGGCTTGGAGATGGTGGACGCTAGGAAATTGTTTCCGTTAGGCGAGGAGACTAGGACCCGTGGACACAGCCTTAGAATTAGAGGGGGTAAATTCAGAACAGAAATGCGGAGACATTTCTTCAGCCAGAGAGTGGTAGGCCTGTGGAATTCATTGCCGCAGAGTGCAGTGGAGGCTGGGACGCTAAATGTCTTCAAGGCAGAGATTGATAAATTCTTGATATCACAAGGAATTAAGGGCTACGGGGAGAATGCGGGTAAGTGGAGTTGAAATGTCCATCAGCCATGATTGAATGGCGGAGTGGACTTGATGGGCCGAATGGCCTTACCTCCGCTTCTATGTCTTAATACAGGAATCACTGAGATTGAATGAAAACATTCAGCTTAAGGAGCAATAAGTAAATAGTCTTCACATTTTAGCACATATTTGCCAGAAGATTAAATGTAACTTGCCATGTATCAATTTAAGTCTGGACATTGTCCTGGTCATGCTGCAAATGGATACAGACTGCTGAAGAGTCGCGAATGGTAATGAACATCATTCAGTCATCAGTAAACCTCCCCACTTGTGATCTTATGCTGGAGGACAAGTCATTGATGAAGCAGCAGAAGATGGCTAGGACACTACCCTGAGAAACTCCTGCAGAGATGACTAAGAGCTGAGATGACTGATCTTCAACCATCACAACCAACTTACCTGGTGCCTGGTATAACATCAACCAGCAGAGAGGTTTTCCCCAGATTCCCATTGACACCAGTTTTGCAAGGCCTCCTTGATGTCATATTTGGTCAAAAGAGTGCATAATGTCAAGGGTAGTCACTCTCACTTCCCCTCTGGAGTTCAGCTGTTTTGTCCATAGCATTGTCATTATTTGTTAATAAGATTGCCTATTGAATGAGTTGAAAGTAAAACAAATGTTGACTCCAATTTACTTCACCAAAGACAGTAATGAAATATTTGCATGGTTATTTATGTTGGAAAGTTTTGTATACAGTCAGTTGCACTTGAGCATAATAGAGTCATAGTGATGTACATGACCTATATATAGCCCCTTTCACAGCCTTAGGAAGTTCCATTGTCTTTCATGGCCATTGTAGGATTGCTGATGTTACAGAAGAAAGCATTCATAAATTTGAGGGAAAACGTTACGCTCTTGGTGAGCATTCTCAGCTAAAGAAAGTTTACTTTTGAAAATAATGGACTTCTCATATCTCTTCAGCCATGATACGAAAAACAAATAACATTGTGCAGCAGCTTGCTGCACTGAGTTTGGGATTCTGAATCTGCCCCATTCTGTACTTTCTCAAACTTTATATGTGTTGCTATAGAGACAAGCCTTTTTTTTGTCAAAGTCCAGTTAAGGTTTGTCTTGCACAGGGATGGCTCATTACCATCACTGCTGTACGTACAGTCATCTATCTGTGACTGTATGTGTTCCAGCTCAGAAACAATGGACAATGAAAAGAAAACTACAATCCCAAATTATGCAATCTGAATTAATTTAAAGTAATAATTACGAATGCTATTAGATTAACAATATTTTGATTAACTAATACACACTAAAATATTCTGCGAAGTTGGAAAACTTTTACACATTTTTGAGCTATAATCAATATTTTGTAATTTGTGAAATCTGGATGATGCTTAAACTATATTTGAAAGTGTTTAATAGGAACTGGTCAGGATTCGACAACTAGACTTGATTTGCTCTTCTTTAACTAAAGTGCCAGTGTAGATACTGGGGTCTGTGTCATATCTTTTTGATTCAGCTGGCAGAGTCACTGACTAATCTAGGCTAAAGGTATTGGCCCAGGCAAACATTCTGTGGTCTGTTACTGTTCAATGTTGTGAATTGTTAAATATACTTTGCCAGGAGAAATCGGGACAACAGTGATCCTCAATATTTCTAATGTTCATGTTGGATATTTCCTCCCACTCAGGAATTTCCGTGGTAACAATGCTGTGTTATTGTTGCTGAAATCTGCTTTTCTGCTTTTATTTTGTGATTCAAAACTGTTCTCTTGCAGACATCCAGCAGCAGCACTTTTATAGCAGCTCGTTGTCAACCTTGCTTTTGAGTACAGAGGGTCATCCAGCTAGGCCCGCTCGTGATCCTCCTGAGTTTGGAGAGAGGAGAGGGATATGAATGAAGGGAGAAAAGAGAAATGTGCTTCCTTTTCCAACATGTGGACCTGCCTGCAGAGGCAGAAATTGCATTCTCCAACCCAGGCACAATTACTCAGGCATGCCTGCAGAGGCCTGCTCTCGCAATCTCACATTTAGTAAGGATGCTATCATGAGGTTTTAAAGTTTACAAAATATTTAACAGCCTTAGGGAAGTCAGAAAAGAAATGTTTCACTGGTCAGGGAAATGCTGATATCGAATCAGTTAGTTGAAATCTTGATTATCTGCATTTCTTTTTCTTGCAGGGACTAATTAAATCAAATTATTGTTTGCAATAAAATGAGAACTAGATGTATCTTCAGTATATTTTAGGTGGGCAGTACTGTCATTTTAGGAGGTAGAAACTGATATTTCTGAGTCTTTAATTTGTTTCTGTGATTGACAGCATTATTCATACAGTGTGGAAACAGGCCCTTTGGCCCAACAAGTCCGCCCCGACCATTTGAAGAATATCCCACCCAGACGCATTCCTCTACAATTTACCCCTGACTAATGCACATAACCTACACATCCCTGAACACTATGGGCAATTTAGCATAGCCAATTCATCAAAACTGCACATCTTTGGATCATGGGAGGAAACTGGAGCACCCGTTGGAAACCCGCACTGATACGGGGAGAATGTGCAAACTCCAGACAGTTACCCAAGGCTGGAATCAAATCCAGATCCCTGGTCCTGTGAGACAGCAGTGCTAGGCCACGGTGCCATGCTAAACACAGATTCAGCTTTTGAAAGATGCAAGTTGGATTTGGTTTGTTGGTTTTTTTTCCCAACATCCAGGAGTTTACAAGAGGGTTCATGACAATGCAGTGAGCTGAAAACAGTTGTAGAGTTATCAGGAGTTTTGTTTGGCTTCTGGGTTTGGTATATTAGTAAATACTGGCTAAGTATAAGTTATTTATTTTGATTTGTTCTTTGGAAGTTGGCATGGCGAGCACTGACTATGTGGCCCTAGTTACCCTTGTACAATTAAGTGATTCACTAGACTACCTCCGATGACAATTGAGGGTCAACTGCATTAGTCACAGATACGTTGAAAGGGCATTATGAGCCTGGTAGATTACTTTTCCTGATAAAATTTTTGATTTACATTTTAAATTGAATTCAGGTTCTCAGAATGCAGTGGTGTGATTTGGACTCAATTTCTGAATTATTAGTCCAAGTCTCTGGATCACCATTTCAGCCATGTAACATGGTATTATTGCACCTAAACTTATTTCATGGGTAAAATCCAAATATCGCCAGTTTGGAGAGGCTGTCTGGACAGGAGTACTTCATTTCTAAACCAGTGAACAGCAAGTTACAAACGGTAATAAGAGGAGGCCTAATTCAATATTTTAAGAAACCACTTTTGAAAAATGTCAGTGGAGTCTTGGGTTCAGTCCCATCTGACCTGGTTGTGTGTCTGAGCATGTCTGATCAAGTTGATTTAAAATACATAGGTACACTGTGCTTTATATTGTTTGTTAACACAATCACTTTATGCCTCAAAGTTTGCTCTCCAAGGAAAGCAAAAGACTTCATCAGAATTCGCAGTCTGTGAGAAAAGACTGATTCTGTGACTAAATAAATGGGAAAAAAATTACATTTGTGAGGGAGACTAACTAGTATGTTTAACATGTATTATCTTCCACTCAGCAGATGGTTCACTTCTACGATGACTGCCTGCTTCCTTTTGTCCCTGACGGAAAAAGATCAGAATTCCATAATAGTTGCAGATTCTGTAAATCAGTAAAATTTCTAAATTTGTGTTGTCTAAAGACAGTTTACTGCTCAATGTTTAAGCACTGTTTTGAAAATGGAAGAGAGGATAATTTTTCTAAGTGATTCATTTCACAGTTTGACTCTATTGATTACTATCATGGTGAAACTGTGGCTTTTAAAACTTGGCTGGATTTGTGCTAAACCACTTCTACACAGATAAAACTGTTGAAATTTAATTCTATGTTGCTCAACAGTTTATCTTGCCAGCACTGTACCACATGTGCAATATTGGTCCAATGTCAATAAATCCTCTGTTCAGTTGTGAAATAATTCTGCAAAACTTCTGAATGTCAGCTGATTTTTAATTGGAAGAAAATGAACATCATAGAAGGAAATGATGCTACTGCCTAAAAGTATTCTAGAATAAATGTGTGTTAAGTATTAATTATAATTAAACTCTATTGTCTACGAATGTGTGAACACTTCAGCTGAAATAATGGCTTGATTTCAGTGTTGCAACCATTTTATGCTGTTGCCAGTTGCTGTGGTTCTCAATTGTTTGCTATTGGTGTGAAACCCATTCTGAATTTCGGTTTGTTCTCAAGAAAAAAATAATCAATTGTTGTAGAATGATATAACTTGTAGAAAATGCTCTCAGTCCATGCAAAAGTCAAAACAAACTGAAATATAGTAATCAAGTACATTGCATTGCCATTACTCTACAGTGCCCCACCCAGCTGTCTGACATGAATGTTATTTTGGCAGCATTAACTCACTGGACATTTGTTGCCTATTCACACATATTTCATAACTCTAATTATTCATGAATGGCAAAATCCACATGAAAATATGACCGCTGTACTCGATATTGACTACAAAATAGATCTACAAATCCAATTAACATCACAATGTTAAGAATCTTTTTAAACAACCTGTTGTATTAAATAAGGATTTTGCTTTCTAAAGTTTTATAGTACATTTGATTTTTCTGACTTCTCGTACTCTGAAAATTGGTATCGAATGTCGACTTAAGTTTGATTATGGCATATATTCCTTGCATAAATCAGCTTTTATATATTGGATGTACAGCACCTTTTTTTTTATTATTGAGCAAATGCAAACATGCAAAATCATAAAATAGCCCCCTCACTTGCTGAGTTTAACATAATTAGTCCAGCACTTAGTTTGTAGAGGGTCAATTCTTTGGTAATGTGTTACATTGTTTGTCTCTCTCCAGAAATGAACTAGGGATTTGGTTTGAGGCCACATAGCTGGAGGCTTGCTGCACAGGGGCCCAAGCCTCTTCTAATCCTTTTTCAATGAGGGCCATGCAGTGGACTAGCAATCTGAACTTTAGGCTAATATTCTAGAAATGTGGGTTTGAATGCCGCCATGACAGATGAAGAAGTTTGTGTTCAGTAGCACTCTGAAATAAAAGACTGGTGTGATGGCAAGCATGTCATATTTGTCAATTATGGTAAAAATTGATGTTATTCACTAATGTCCTTTTTGGAGGGAAATCTACCATCCTTACCTAGTCAGGCATGCAAATGCCTTTAGTCCCACAGCAAGGCAGTTGATTTTTAACAGCCTTCTGGGCAATTAAGGATGAGCAATAATTGCTGGTCTAGTCAGTGATCTAGCCATATCGCTTGATCAATAAAAGAATCTTGCTGGAGTAGTTTAAATTGTGTCATTCGCCAGGTGGGGTTTGTCACAATGAACTACTACTTTCCATATTTCTCAGAGTTCTTCATGTTGGATTATTCCACTTGGAGCTAATCTGACATGGTCTTAATGTGTCATGGCCAATCATCTTAATTTCAAGTTCAGCATGGATTGCAAAATGATTGAATGTTGCAGTATTGGGAATGGATACCTCCGGACTGTTTACCCTCGATAATGTTGAGAAAGCACCTTGGTTACAGATATTTATATAAAACATTGCAAGTTCATTACGACAGATCTGTTTATGTCAACTGAACTGTTTTCAAGAGGTTTAATTTTTTGCTTGTTTGTACATGATTATCTCCCATAATGTTGCTTTTTAATTAAATTGATTAATCGATCTAATAAGACTTATTTTTAGTCGACAAACTTCAGTCAATTCTAAGATAAGCTCTTGCTCGTTACCATAGCTCTAGTCTACACAAGAGTGGTTTAATTTTATTGCAAAATACATCCTGATATTAATCCTGCATTAATCACATGCTTCAAGAAGCCATTTTACTCATTGACCCATGCTAGTATTTTTGCATTATCTTGAGTTCATAATTAAGTAATATTTGTCATTATTTTTACTGCAGATGTTCCCAGTAGGTGTACAATAAACCCAGCAGGTACAGGCCAGTTAGTTTAAGCTTGGTGGTAGAAGAGCATTTTAGAAATGATAACTTGGGGCAACATTAATGTTTTTGAAGATGTATGGGTTAGTTAATGAAAGGCGGCAGTTTTGTTGAATACAAATTGCGTTTAACTAACTACAGTGATTTATATTTGATGACATAACAGACCGGTAATTGTTGTTATACGTTCAAAAAAGTGCCACCTAACAGGCTTACCAGGAACGTTGAATCTAATGGGTTAAAAAGGATAGCGGAAATTTGGATTTGAAGTTGTCTGCATGTTTTTTTTGGATTGAAAGAAGGTATGGTGAGGTTTAACCAAGGTTCAGCACTCAGATCTTCTTTTCTTGATGTGTGTTAATGATCTAAGTTTGCATAAATGTCAATATTTCCTGATAACTCAAAGTTTGTAACTGTTAGGAGAATCCTGATAGACTCCACGAGAATATAGTCAAGATTAAAGTCATGCTGGAAAAGCACAGCAGGTCAGACAGCATCCAAGGAGCAGGAAAATTGATGTTTCAGGCAAAAGCCCTTCATCAGGAATTCCATGATGAAGAGCTTTTGCCCGAAACGTCAATTTTCCTGCCCCTCGGATGCTGCCTGACCTGCTGTGCTTTTCCAGCACTACTCTAATCTTCACTCTAATCTCCAGCATCTGCAGTACCCAATTCTACTTCCAAGAGAATATAGATAGCCGGTGAAATGGCAAGCAAGAGGCATTTGAAATATCGTACAATGAAATGTGAACTGTAGAACAGCAAATTCTCTTAGAATGATGAGAGGTAATAGAAAATAAAGGATACAATTGTACAGGATATGGAGGAGGGAAGTTTTCTATTCTTTTGGCAAAACTATCAGTCATTTTGTTTTAATCTAATACCACCTTTTTAATTCTAGTCAGCTATGGTTGTATCACTTTTCCTGTGGGTTTTTTTTTACTTTTAGGGGAATGGATGGTGATTGCACATTATAATGTGTTTCGTTATATAGTTGCCATTGCTCATATACCTCCATACTATTTGATACCACTATTTAAAAACAAATGGAGGTAGAGAGAAAACAATGAATTATAAACCAGCAAGCCTAACATTGGTAGTAGGAAAAGTACTAGAGTCTATTGTGAAACATTTAATAGCAAAGCACTTGGAAAACAGTGACAGGATCAGACAGAATCAGCTGGACTTATGAGAGGCAATCGTGTTTAACAAAGGTACTGGAATTTTTTGAGGATGCATTTAGTAGAATTGATTATAGAGGAGCCAGTGGATTTGGTTTATTTGGCCTTTCAGAAGGCTTTCAATAAGTTCAAAATCACACAACAACACGTTATATTCCAGCAGGTTTATTTGGAAGCACTGGCTTTCAGTGTGCTGCTCCTTCATCAAGTGGTTATGAAGCAGGACCATAAGACACAGAATTGATAGCAAAAAATTACAGTGCAATGCAACTGAAATGATATATTAAACAATCCTTGATTGTTGTTAAGCCTTTCAACTTCTGGAATGGGTTGCCGGTTTCACTTCATTAATATCAAAAAAGGTGACATCTCAGCTCAGACAATGCATTAAAGGTGTGAGGTTACAATCGGTCTATATAGAACCAGTATGACTCAAGATTGGGATACAGACAGACTCTAACCTGACACCTTTAGTGCATTGTTTCAGCTGAGATGTCACTTTTTTTTGTAAAACCTTAAGTTATCTTGAGAATGTGACTTAAAAGATATTCTGGGATTTACATATTAATGAACGAAAACTGGCAAACCATTCTGAAAGATCAAGGGTTGTTTAATATAGCATTTCAGTTGCATGACACTGTAATCTTTGGTATAACTTCTGTGTCTAATGGTCCTGCTTCACAACCACCTGCTGAAGGAGCAGCACTCCAAAAGCTAGTGCTTCCAAATAAACCTGTTGGACTATAACCTGGTGTTGTTTGATTTTTAACTTTGTCCACCCTAATCCAATACTGGCTCCTCCACATCATGGCTTTCAATAAGATAACACAAGAGATTAGAATATATCATTAACATTCACAATAGAAGGTGGCTATTTCACCCTTTGAGCCTGCTCTGTCATTTAATATGATGGGTGATCATCAAACTCAATGCCCTAATCCCACCCTCCCTCCATATCCTTTGATCTCACCTAGTTCAACTATGTTATCAGCTGTCTTTATACTTGCTGAAACAAAAAGGAATTGCTTAAAAAGCAAAATCAGAAGTTATGTAGATCGCTTACCTGAGATGGTGAGATTGTGGTGCTAATAACGCCAAGGTCGTGGGTTCAATCCATACACTGATCAGGTGCATCTTTGGGATTTGCATGTCACGGGTTCATATTTGTCATTGCTTTGGGGGCGGCATGGTGGCTCAGTGGTTAGCACTGCTGCCTCACAGCCTCTGGTGATTCTGTGTGGAGTTTACACATGCTCCCCATGTCTGCCTGGGTTTCCTCTGCATTCTCTGGTTCCCTCCCACAGTCAAACGATCTGCAGATTAAGTGAATTGGCGATGCTAAATAGTGTTCCGTGATGTGTAGGTTAGGTGCATTAGTCAGGGTAAATATAAGGTAGGGGGAATGGGTCTGGGTGAGTTACTCTTTGGAAGGTCAATGTGGACTTTTTGGGCCGAAGGGGCCTGTTTCCAAACTATAGGGATTCTATGCATCCTTCGCTGATTTGTCTAAGAGCATGGTAATTAAAAAAAAAACTATATCTACACCTTCTTGAAAACACATAATGTTTTGGCCTCAACCATTTTCTGTAGTAGTGAATTCTGTAGCAGATTCACCACTCTCTGGGTGAAGATATCTCTCCTGAACTCAGTGCTGAAGGTTTGCCTGTTATCTTTAAGCTATAACTCTTGCTTTTGGACTCCCCCACCATCCCAACCATTCTTCCTGCATCTAAACTGCACAGTCCTGTTAGAATGTTATTGGTTCCTATGAGATCACCCTCGTTTTTCTAAATTCTGGAGAATGCAATCTGAATTGACTCAATCTCTTCTCCGTTAGTCAGTCCTGTCATCACAGGAATCCGTTTGATAAACCTTTGCTGCATTCCCTCCACAGCAAGAACATCCTTCCTCCGATAAGAAGACCAAAACTGCACTCCATCTCTGAGGGGTGGCCTCGCCAAATGCCCTATATAATTGCAATCTGTGTTTGTCTACTCAAATCCTCTTGCTGTGAAAGCCAACATGCAATTTGCCTTTTTTACTGTCCATTGTAGCTGCGTGCTTACTTTCAATGATTGATTGCCCTCTTTCATTTTACAGCCATTTAAAGCTGGGTGGTAGAGTTAGCTGTGAGGAGAGTGCAGAGATGCTTCACTGTGATTTGGATAGGCTGAATGAGTAGCCAAATTCATGGAACATTCAGTATAATGTGAATAAATATAAGGTCATTCACTTTAGTAGCAAAATCAGGAAGGCAAATTATTATTTCAATGGCAATAGATTGGGAAAGAGGGAAGTCCAACAGAGACTTGGTTGTCCTACACCAGTCACTGAAGTACGTAAACAGATGCAGTAGGCAGTGAAGAAGACAGATGGTATGATGGATTTTATAGTGAGAGGACTCAAGTGCAGGAGCAGAGATGTCTTACTGCAATTACACATGGCCTTGGTGAGTCTAAATCTGCAGTATTATGTGCAGTTTTAGTGTCTGTATCTGAGCAAGGATGTTCCAGCAATGAAGGGAGTGCAACAAAGGTTTATCTGTCTGATTTCTGGAATGGCATGACTAATATTTAATGAGAGATAGGATCAGTTTGGACTATATTCACAGGAATATAGTGCAAGTGTGAGTGAATGGTTTAGAAATCAAGATGGGATAAAAATATTGTGATCCATTTCTATTTTTATTTCTTCAGTAATTCTTCTAGTAGAAAAATATTCAAGGTTTAAACACAACATTTCAAGATTATTTTGGAGACAATTGATTTCTGTTCCTCATTTACTCTAACACATAAAATAAATTACTACCTTGAGTTCAGTGACTAAACATGGTACTGTGATAAATTTTTCTTGTATGAAAAATAATTCATTAATTCCTATACCCAAGTGATGGGATTTCATAACAACTAAATCAGCATTCATTACTTGATAAAATGCCAGGTTTGATGTAAGTACTGAGAGATGCTCTCAAGAGCAGTATGCTCTCTTTTCATGAACTATGTAGTAAATTGTTGGCTTGCTGAAGTATTTGTGGATGGCTCAGAAATGGGATTTTTTTTAATGAGATTGACAGCAGTCTGCTGGACACTTGAGGGGGAATTTCTTCTTTCTAATTTGTTTGTTCAGCTAAGTGGTTGGTTTTATTTAAGATTTCTTTGTTTGATTTTTCTTCTTTCTTATTTTATTGCCTTCTTAATATAAACATTTTGGGTCAGTCCAGGTAGTTTATTTTATATAGCAGGTACTGTTGTAAACTGCTTTTAGGCTTTGTATCTCTTATATGGTCTCAATGACACTGAGTTAGATGGCAAGTAGATTTAGAGATGTGACTGTACAGCAGGATCAGTCAGGTAGTTAGATGACTGTCAGGAAAGAAGCTTCCGGTGGCTATTCCTTTCTCAAATAGAAGAAACAGTCCAATCTGGACACTCAAAATGGTTACAATGCTAGCTGGGGTTTGAAAATGTTTAAAAGAATAATTATTGTCGACGACTATTCTGTCAAGGGCACAGACAGGAGATTCTGTGGCAGTGAGCGTGGGTAGTATGTTACTTTCCTGATACCAGGATTAAAAACATTTCAAAATGTTTGAAGCATATTATTAAAGGGGAGAGTGAAAAACCAGAAGATATTATACATGTTGGTAGGAATGACATAGTTAGGGAAAAGATTAAGGCTCTACAAAGTGAATATGAGGTTAGACAGAAGATGAAAAAGAACTCAAAAGTAGTAATCTCTGGCTTACTCCCAGTGCCAAGGATAAAGGAGATAAATCAAGGCTGAAGAGGTGATTAATGTTCAGGGATTTGGGTTATTTAATCATTGGGATCTCTTCTGGAGCAGAAAAGATCTGTTCAAAAAGAATGGGTTGGTTTGTACTGGAAAGGGACCAATATCCTAGTGGGAAGTTTTACTAATTCTATTAAGGAAAACAGTAAACTAATAGAGAGGGGGGAGTGGATGGATACTAAGTAGCAGAGTAAATACAAAGGTAGGTGATATGGTTTCGAGTCTGAAAAGAACAAGTTAATTAAAAAAGACAGACGAGCAAGTCAGAGAATGAAGTAACTCTGAAGAATTAAACTGCATTTATTTCAGTGCAAGGTGTCATACAGGTAAGACTGATGAATTCATGGCATGTTTGAGAACATGGGATTGGTACATCACAGCTCTTACAGAAACTAATACAGATAGACAGGACTGGCCGCTCAAAGTTCAGAGTTTCAGATGCAATACTTTGGATAGAAAGAGAAGCAAAAGAGCAAATGGAGTGGTGATTTTGATAAAAGAAAACGTTACCACTGTAGCAAAGATATTTCTAAAAATAAGTCCTGTAAAAATATATGGGTTGAAATTAGAAATAAATAAGGAATGATCACCTTGATGGGATTGTACTGTAGACCCACCCAATAGTCAGAGGGAAATTGAGGAACAAATATATAGAGGGATCTCAGATAACCTAAGAATAATAAAGTTGTAATAGTAAGTGATTTTAATTTCAAAACATAGAGAATACTATAGTGTTAAAAGTTTGGATGGTGAAGAATTTGTTAAGTGTTCAAGAAAAGTTTCTTTATCAATATGTAAATGTTCCTACTAGAGAAGGATCGAAACTTGACTTCTTGGGTACTAAGATTAGAGTGGTGCTGGAAAAGCACAGCAGGTCAGGATCTCGATGAAGGGCTTTTGCCCGAAATATCAATTTTCCTGCTCCTCGGATGCTGCCTGACCTGCTGTGCTTTTCCAGCACCACTCTAATCTTGACTCTAATCTCCAGCATCTGCAGCACTCACCTCCGCCTTCTTGGGTAATAAGACAGAGCAAGTAGCTAAAATGGTAATAGTGGAACACTTCCGGTGATCATAAATCTATTGGTTTTAAAATAGTTATGGAAAAAGATGTGTCTTCCATAATAATTAAAGCTTTTATTTGGAGTGAGGCAAGTTTTAATGGTATGCGACAAAAACTTTCAAATATTGATTGAAGTAGACTGTTTGCAGGTAAAAGAACATCTGATAAGTGGGAGGCATGATAATGAGAGTTCAGAGTCATCAGGTTCCTGTGAGAGTGAAAGGTAACGCTGGTAGGATAAGGGAATAATAGAATAAAGATATTGAGGTTCTAGACAAGAATAAAAAACAATGGACATTGACAACTGTGTTCAAATGAATCCCTTGAACAGCAAAGAGAGGATATGAGATAATCTTGGTAGATAAGGTTAAAGCTAACCCAAAGAGATTCTACAACTACATTAAGAGCAAGCAAACAACTAGAAGGAGAGAGAGAGAGAGAGAGAGAGAGAGAGAGAGAGAGAATAGAGTTCCTTAAAGATCAAAGAGGTCAACTTTGTGTTCAACCTCAGGATATAGAAGAGACATTAAATGAATACTTCACATCAGTTTTTACTGTGGAGAAAGAAATGGAAGCTAGACAACTCCGGGAAATAAATATTGATGTTTTGAAAACAGTTCACATTACAGAAGAGGAAGTGCTGGAGGTCTTAGGAAATATAAAGATGGATAAATGTCCAGGAGCTGATCTGGTGTATCCCAGGACTTTATGGGAAGTTAGGGAAAAAATTGCAGGCCCCCTTGCAGAAATGTTTGTATCATCCATAACTATGGGTGAGTGCCGGATGACTGGAGGGTGGTTAATGTTGTGCCTTAGTTCAAGAAGGCACATAGGGCGCAGTCTGCAAACTGTAGACCTGTGAGTCTAACGTTGCTGGTAGGTACATTGTAGGAGGTGATTCTAAAAGATAGGATTTATTAGCATTTGGAGAGGCAAGGAATGATTAGGGATCATCAGCATGGTTTTGTGCGAGGGTAATTGTGTCTCACAAACACGATGGATTTGTTTTGAAGAAGTAACCAAGACGAGGGTGACCTGATAGAAGTTTAATTGTGAATGGCATGGATAGAGTGGAAAGTATAAGATTTTTTTCCCCGTGGAGGAGTCGTCAATTACTAGTGGACACAGGTTCAAGGTGCAATGGTGGGAGGAGCTTAAAAGAGATGTGCGAGGCATGTTTTTCACATGAAGGGTGGTGAGTGTCTTGAATGTGCTGCCAGAGGAGGTGTTGGAAGCAGACACATCAGCATTCACAAAATACCTAGACGAATACATGAATAGGAAGGGAAGAGAGGGATATGGAACCTGTAAGTGAAGACCGTTTTAGTATGGAAGGGCAAACTGTGTCAGCGCAGGCTTGGAGGGCCGAAGGGCCTGTTCCTGTGCTGTATTGTTCTTTATCCTTCCCTCTTAAGATTGAGGGCAGAGTGACAGAAATTGTTTACCTGGACTTTAGTAAAGCCCTCGACAAGGTTTCCGCATTGTAGACTAATTAGTAAAGTTCACACAGGATTCAGAGTGAGCTTGCCAGTTAGATACAAAATTGGCTTAATGGCAGGAGACAGAGAATGATGATGGGCAGTTGTTTTCTGGGCTGGCGACCTGTGACCAGGTGTTCCACAAGGATTGGTGCTAGGTTCACTTTTGTTTGTAATTTTATATAAATGACTTAAATGAGAATACAGAAGGCATGGTTACTAAGTTTATGGATGATCCTAAGATTGGTAGTAGAGTGGACAGTGAAGAAGGTTACCTAAGATTACAAAGAGATCTTGATCAAGGTCAGTACATCGAGTATAGGAATTGGGAGGTCATGTTTGAGCTGTACAGGACATTGGTTAGGCCATTTTTGGAATACTGTGTGAAATTCTGGTATCCCTGCAATAGGAAAGATATTGTTAAATCTGAAAAGGCTCAGAAAAAATTTACCAGCATGTTGCCAGGATTGGAGGGTTTGAGCTATAAGGAGACGCGATAAGGTTAAGGAGTGACCTTATTGAGGTTTATAAAATCATGAGCATAGATAGGGTAAACAGACAAGGTCTTTTTCATGGATGGAAGAGTCCCGAACTAGAGGGCATCAGTTTAAGGTGATAGGGAAAGATTTAAAAGGGACCCAAGGGATGCAGGACGTGGTGCATGTATGGAATAAGCTGCCAGAGAAAGTGGTGGTGGCTGGTACAATAACAACATTTAAAAGGCATCTGGATGGGCATATGAATAGGAAGGGTTTAGAGAGATATAGGCTAAATGCTGGCAAATGGGACAAGATTTATTTAGGATATCTGGTCTGCATGGACGAGTTGGACCGAAGACTCTATTTCCATGCTGTACAGCTCTGAAAGAGAATAAAATATTCTTTATTGTCACATGTACTCCAGTACAGAAGTACAGGAGTACAATGAAAAGTTTTTACAATGGCTGCCTTTATTAGCTCCATCTTAGGTACAAGTACCTTGGTACAAATCTTGAATTGAAAGAAAAATGAAAGGAATAACAGGAAAAATAGCAGCATTACTTAGTGTCTTAAAAAATCGGTTAGAATTAAGATAGTTTGAGGATTGACATTCCAGTCCAGTAAAGAGTTTCAAATAGGATCAGCTCAGCACGTAGTCTGACAGCCCGGGCCAGGCCCCAGTCCAACAACTGTCTAACTCTGTGCCAGCCTCCAATCTGCTCCTCACCTGCACTCAGCTGCAACAAGGTATGTTTTGTTTCCCTGGGACTTTCTTCTCCTCGCGCTTCACTGGGACTTTCAAGACTAGGGGACATATTTTTAAGATGATAGAAGAAAGATCTTTTACACAGAGAATGATTTGTTTGTGGAATGAACTTCAAGAGGAAGTGGTGGATGCGGGTACAGTTACAACATTTAAAAGACATCAAGATAAGTACATGAATAAGAAATGTTTGGAGGGATATGCGCCAAGCACAGGCAAACGGGACTGGTTTAGTTTGGGATTATGGTTGGCACAGACTGGTTGGACTGAAGGGTGTGTTTCCATACTGTATGACTCTATGACTCTATTTGGTTTATTTTAAGGTGGTAGTACCATCACTTACAGCTGAGTAATGGAAATGTTGATGAAAGCTGAAAGTCTGTTGCCTAAGAATTAGTTTCAAAGATAGATATTTTGAACAGATGTGATACCAAGTTTTCTAAATAGTAGCAATATTTCACATGAAATGTTATCAGTTCTAGTGGTAGAATGTGACCAGAATGATTCCTCAAAGTATATCCATAAAACAAAAGTCACAAGTGTGAAATGATACACTCTATTTGCCTAGATGAGCACAGCTCCAAAAACACTTAAGCTTGACACCATCAGGATAAAGAATCCTGCATGATTGGAACAAATGCACCGTATTTGATGTTTACTGCTTTCCACACTGATACACAGTTACAGCAGGGTGTACTATCAATGAAGTACACTACATCAACTCACCAAGGCTCCTTAGACAGCACCTGTAAACCCTATACTCTTTGCCACCAAGAGGAAGAAGAAAAGCTGATGCATGGAAACACCACCCTTTGCAAATTCCACTCCTGTCACTCACCTCTATGAATGTGAAGCTGTTGCCATCCCTTTTGTCTAACAGTTTAAGAAAGCAGCTCAACATTACCTTCTGCAGGCAGTTAGGAATGGTTATTAATGCTGGCTTAGTCATGAATGAATTTTAGAAAGAAAGCATTCATGAAGAGACGAGTAGAGTTGATGTTTTGAGTCTAATGTGATACTTGTTTGGAACTCACTTCGATCTACATTTGTGTGTAAGCCATTACTTTCACCACTTATAATCCAGAAGCTTAGAAGCACATATGAACGGCTGCATTGATGTGTTATATATCCTGGTTCTACTTAATTATGGTCAGAAGTCACATGGCACCAAGTTATAGTCCAACAGATTTATTTGAACTTTCAAACTTTTGGAGTACTACCCCTTTGGTAGGTGAAGTCACATGACCTGATGATGGAGCAGTGCTCTGAAAATTTGTGATTTCAAATAAACCTGTTGGACTATAACCTGGCGAGTGACTTCTGACCTTGTCCGTCCCAGTCCAACACTGGCACCTCCACATCATTGCTACTTAGTCATGCATTACAGATGTTATTTTTCTGGGATCCAGAAAATGCATTGGTGATACAATGCATGATTGATTAAGTTGAACCATGAGATATGGGAAGTGAATTATACTTCAGAGAGGGTGGCTTACTTGGTAGCACAGTCATCTATGAATCAGAAGTTTTGGTTCAATTCCTGAGGGAGTGCTACACTGTCTCAGCTGCTTTCTCTTTGATGCTGTTTCTGTTGAGGCATTTAACTGCGGCTCTGTCTGCTCTTTCAGACAGATATAAACAACTCCATAGCACAATTTCAAAAATAGCAGGGGAGTTAACACTAGTAACCTGGTCAGTATTTATCCCTCAATCAACATTAAAAAGCTGTTGGTCTGCTCATTGTCAGAATTTGTGGGAGTTGAATGTGCATGGTTCTTCGACATGTTTTTTACATTACAACAGTGACAAAACTTAAAAAGTAGTTCATTGTTTGTAGAACATTTGGAAAAGCTATATGAGTGTGAAATCAGCTGAGGCCTGTGCAAGGAGAGAGTCCTAGAGAAAACTTACCTTGGAGCATCTGAGAGCCAATGCAGAGCAGACTGGAGGCTTGGAACGGTGAGGGGATGTTTGTTGGACTGAGGTCTGGTGCGGGCAGTCAGACCATGTGTGGAAGCACCTACACAGAGCTACTGCAATGTCATGTTTATTTGTTTATCTGACTGTAATGTCTATCCTTTTAACTATGTCTTATTTTTAAATTACTCTCTGAATCACTGTACAGTGATGCAACTACTTTTCAGTTTTATTCCTCTTTTTGTATCTAAGATTTGTACCTAGGTACTTTGTATGTAAGATAGTGCCATAAGAGGTGGCATTTATAAAACTTTTCACTGTACTTCTGTACTAGAGCATATGTGACACTAAAGGATATTCTATTCTATTCCTCACAATACAAGTCTTTCATTTAGTCCTTGAGTTCTTAAAGCTTGTCGCCACTAGAGTCATCTCATCTCATTATCTTCTTCTTATGTTTATTGTGGTCGAATGGAGAGGAGGAGGTGATGTGATACGTCAATAACTTCAGTATCATTGTACTAAATGGTTTACCTGGACAGCCAATATCATCCATTTTTGTTTCCAGGAGTGCAAGGATTGTATTCTTTTAAAAAGATACTTAGTGTTTACAATTGTTAATTTGGTAAATCCATTAGGAAATACAGTGCATTAGAGATGTGGTAATATTGGGACTTCCTTGACTCAGTGGTCCTGGTTGTGAAACACTTACTGCTGTGGTTTGTTGAAGGCTGGGCTAAACTGTGTTGGATCTCCCTATCTATTGAGGCCTGCTGAGAGAGATGGTTGCCAGGTATGGGAGGTGCTCAGCACATTCCAGAGTGTCTCCTTCAACATGTATAGGAAAGGTGACCAGGTATCAGGTGGTTTGCCAATTTTGGTTTGGCAACATTCAATGGCAGGCGGAATTTCTTGCATGCAGAATTGAAGAGATGTAGAGCGACATATAAATCTGGAGTGGAGTGGTTTATATTTTACTTTATATTCCATTAACAAAGTTACCAAATACCGAAAAGCATTGCAAAGACATTGAAAACATGTAGCAAACATTTTTCACCCATTAGACGATAATTGCATTGTTAGTGAACCTTAATATGAAATATTACGCACAACTGTAGGCATCATGGGTTTTTAGACATTGTTGTGTGTGAGACAGTAGCTGAGACATATGATTCAGGAAACACCTATAGGAGCTGAAATTATTTGTCTGGAATAAAATACTTCACTTTAAAATACACCCTGAATTAAGAAGTGCAGATTATTGATTTTCAAAGTAAAAGACGTGTGCTCGAGATAAATAGTTTTGACATGAACACATTCCAAATCCAAAGCTGCACAGCATTGTACCCTGATATTCTTTGCATTGTCCACTTTTGAATCTTTTTTTCTTTCCAGCCCTAGCATAGCCCATTCTGTTTCTTGCATCAGCCATTTTTACAGTCACTTCCAATGGGCGAAACTATTTTGGGCCTATTCCTGTAATTTGAGCTGCAGGTTGAATTAATTTCAAGTACATCCTTTGTAGACAGTCAGAATGGAGGCCTTCCTTCCATTTCTTTGGTAGTTTTGAAATCAAACACAATAGGCTGTATTTGTGTCCTGCACCACTTAGCTATTCTTTTCATTTTCACCGCAACCTTTGCTAAATTCAACATGCTTGAAAAGAAAACCTTCCTGGAAATATTTTTCCTAACAAAACTGAAGTTTTTGATATGAATTTGTATAGATATCAGGCCTTGCAGTAGTCTCAAAGTCTGAAGATTGAGATTTTCTACCCTGCTGTAGATCTTTGAATATGTAATCCCAGTTAACACTTCAGATCTGAATATCAAAGGGGTACGGCACTGTCGGTTAAGTCATTTTTTTCAAATGGAAAATTAACTTGAGATCCTATCTTCTTGTCAGTTGGGTGTCAGTAACCCTTCAGCTCTCGTTCAAGATGGAGGGATATTCTCCTGCTGATGTGATAATTAATTATCACTCAACAAACATCGCAACACAGCTCTGATGAAGAGCCATCTCGACTTGAAATGTTGGCTTGCAGTCTCTCCAGGGATGCTTCCTGATCCACTGTGATCTCCAGAATTTGTTGTTTTCAGAATATTCTTCGTATCTGCTGTTTGTGGATTTTCAAGTACTCCACATTCTGCTCCTTCACTTTTTATAATGTTCTTTTCATAATAAACTGAGGGAGTTTTTTTTTACAGTTAAACTGATGGCATGAATTTAAAGACTATGCATCATCTAATTCCTACTTGTGAATAAGAAATTAGAAGGTGCAAATCCATGCAGTTCTTATATATCTCTTTTTGAGATGTTGACCTGGGTGTTCCAAACAGAGATCAAAAGGGTAGAATAGTTACAATATGACATTGCTTTCTTTTTCCAAATGTTACATTATATGTTTTTATCCTATATTCTCACAAGATGCTGCAGTATATTTATAAAGCTGTGCCTTACATTTTTTTTAGGAATATTTAGCTGATCACATTTGGAAGTCAGCACTTGGGCACATTAGAGATTCATTAGCATACTTCAAACCAAAAGAGTGTTAGGTTTGCTTTATTCAGTCTTGAATATTTTATAGAATGCATGTTCACTGCTAAAGGTCACAATGTGGCATGCATCTGTAACTGAGTCCCTTTAGATGCTATGAAGGACCTTTTATCTTTGCATCTCTGAAGTGGAGTGCGATTGGGGTAAGCACATAACTGAATTATTTTTACAACTCCTTTTATGAATTAACAAGAGGATTTTACATAAGAAGGAGATATGAATTCTTTTAACAGCAGATTACAAACTGTACACAACTAACCTGTGCTGACAAAACCAAAACAAATTGTCAATGGTTAGATGTGATTCTGCAAATGGATGGCACTTGCTGGACATTTCTAACTTCACCCCACCTTCGGGTTGACAGACACACACACACACGCAGAGACACAGACATACGCAGACACACGTGTACACACACACACACAAATGTGGCAGTTGTGAAGTTGCCCCACTCTACCACTGCACTGTTGTTACTTTCACACTGACAGAATTTTCATGTAAATCACTAAGTCAAGAACTTAAACTAATTATCCAATGAAGACTAATGAAGTAGTTAATCCTTGTTTAATCACCAACTATGATTTTAACCCTCCTTGACCACACAATTTCCCTTCTTAGCCCATGTTAACTCATGCAGTAAATGGTTCCCTCTTTTTAGGTACTATCTTTCTTGCCATCCTTTTAAATCTGTTATCATCAGCTTCCTCCTCAAAGCTTACATCTTTGCAAACTATTGTCCCAATTCCAATTTCCTGCTTCCCTTAAAAATCTGAGGTGTGTTCCCATCTCTCAAATCTCAGAACTTCATGTTTAATTCCTCCAATTATGTTTTGGTCCTTGCAAAATGTTGCAGTTGTGAGGTTTACAAGATTATATTGGGAATGTACATTAAAATTATTGTAATTGAAGGGAGGTGATGTGACTTGTTCTGAAGTCTGCCTGACAGCCAGAATGATATGATTTTTAGAGGTAAAAGGAAGCCAGCGAAGTGATTGCTGGGCCTCTTGCTGAGGTATTTGTATCATCGATAGTCACAAGTGAGGTGATGGAAGACTGGAGGTTGGCTACCGTGGTGCCGCTGTTTAAGAAGGGCGGTAAGGGTAAGCCAGGGAACTATAGACCAGTGAGCCTGACGTCGGTGGTGGGCAAGTTGTTGGAGGGAATCCTGAGGGACAGGATGTACATGTATTTGGAAAGGTAATGACTGATTAGGGATAGTCAGCATGGCTTTGTGCGTGGCACATAATGTCTCACAAACTTGATTGAGTTTCTTGAGGAAGTAACAAAGCGGTACAGTTAATAAGTTTGCAGATGACATCAAAATTGAAGGTGTAGAGGACTGCGAAGAGGGTTACCTCAGATTACAACAGAATCTTGACCAGATGGGCCAATGGACTGAGAAGTGGCAGATGGAGTTTAATTCAGATAAATGTGAGGTGCTGCATTTTGGGAAAGCAAATCTTACCAGGACTTATATACTTAATGGTAAGGTCCTAGGAAATGTTGCTGAACAAAGAGACCTTGGAGTGCAGGTTCATAGCTCCTTGAAAGTGGAGTCACAGGTAGATAGGATAATGAAGGCGGCGTTTTCTTTATTGCTTTCCTTTATTGGTCAGAGTATTGAGTACAGGAGTTGGGAGGTCATGTTGTGGCTGTACAGGACATTGGTTGGACCACTGTTGGAATATTGTGTGCAGTTCTGGTCTCCTTCCTAACAGAAAGATGTTGTGAAACTTGAAAGGGTTCAGAAAAGATTTACAAGGATATTGCCAGGGTTGAGGGATCTGAGCTATAGGGAGAGGCTGAACAGGCTGGGGCTGTTTTCTTTGGAGCATCGGAAGGTGAGGGGTGACCTTATGAAGGTGTACAAAATAATGAGGGGCATGAATAGGGTAAATAGACCAAGTCTTTTTCTGGGGTCAGGGCGTTTAGAACTAGAGGGCATAGGTTTAGGGTGAGAGGGGAAAGATATAAAAGAGACCTAAGGGGCAACTTTTTCACGCGGAGGGTGGTACGTGTATGGAATGAGCTGCCAGAGGAAGTGGTGGAGGCTGGTACAATTGCAACATTTAAAAGGCATTTGGATGGGTATATGAATGGGGAGGGTTTGGAGGTATATGGGGTGGGTGCTGGCAGGTGGGACTAGATTGTGTTGGGATATCTGGTCAGCATGGACGGGTTGGACCGAAGGGTCTGTTTCCATGCTGTACATCTCTATGACTCTATGAAGACTCAGATTGTTTAACTGAGACACTTGAGGTATTTAATACTTGAAGGCAATGGCAGCATTCTCGGTGCTTGCGGTGAGTAAACTGAGTCTCCAAAGTCCCCCACAAAAAATTGAGAATATCACGTTGTAAACAGTGTGTTTTAAACTGTCCATGTTATAGTACCCAAGAAGCAATGGAGGATTGTCAACTTCAGGTCAGTGTGAGCCTTTTAGTGTAAATCATGCATGTGTTGGTAGGATCAGCCTGTCTGAAACGATTGTGCTGTGTCTGAGTCATACTGTGTGATAGCCCTGACATTGCAGTGAGAAGTTGATGATCCTTACTCTTGCTGAGTCCAGGTGTTTGTTCATCTTCATTCGGCACTGGAATGAAGGGTCTGTTCCCGTGCTGTACATGTGTATGACTCTCTGACTTGAATGACATTGAAGTCAATTTGTTGATGTCTTGTAAATGAATTCAAGTTATTCACATTGATAAGGCGAGTGGCTAATTAATGCATTATTTCTTGATTAGACTGTTTACAAAAAGAATGTCAAGAAGGATTTTCTTAACTTTTCTTAGCTTAGTGCTTTGCAATTATTACAGTCCACCTGAACAGACTCATTGATCATCCATTTAACCTCATCTCTTTTATTTTACAATGTATTACCCTTTGACTATGCACTTAGATGTCAGCCTACATTATCTACCCAAGTCCTGAAAGGAGCTGAAAAAGTAACCGTACGATTTCAAGGTGAACAGATGAAGATATAAAAATAGAGGACAGGAAAAGACTATTAGCTAAGAACCAGTTTCAGTTTGAAATGAGAACACCTATAGAGATCTGCTTTTGGCCTTTGAAATAAAGACTTCAGAAACTCACAGAATTGTTATGGGGCAGGAGGAGGACATTTGGCCTGCCATGTCTGCACTGACTTTCTGAGCACTTTCATTTATTGCTGATCTCCTGTCTTTTCCCCATGGCCCTGTGCATTCTTTCTATTTAAATAATCATCTCTTGTCCTGTTGAGTGCCTTACTTTCAATCTGCCTCCACTGCAGTTCCAGGCGGTGCATTCCGTCCCCTCTGTTCACTCATCACATTTGCTTCATTTGCAAGACACTTTAAATCTGTGCCCCAGAACATTTGATTTATGTTTGATCAAGGTAGTCTGGAGAGGACTAGTTAATATAAGTCATGTGTTTGTAGAATTGGGTTTCATACCAGAAGATAATTATTTTCATGGGATCAATGACCTCTGGAGAAAATTGTCATTACATAAAGTGAACATGGCATTGAAAAGAAAGCTAAATGAGAGTTGGTTCAAGCTCCAGCGCAGGGATTTGAGGATATAATCTTGGTAGATTTTACGTTGGTGTCTGCATGATTTATTGCTTAGTCACTGTGATTTTCTGAAACTTGACATTAGTTAAATCAGTGAGGAATTTCCCAGCACTATTAAGTTGGCCGAAGATGTTGTTTTTCTTTCGGCTTTCCCAGGAGATTGTATGGTTAGCTGGAGGGAAGTGGTTGGATGGTTCTGCAGAAGTTATACTATGAGAGCACAATGTAGGCTCAAAGGACCAGCTGGTATTTACTTATCCTTCCTTTTTCATATGTTTGTAATAAAATAGTCACCGAAAGTGAGGAGAGGGTTATGTAGAAATATGTTCATGCAAGGAATTGTTAAAGTATGGAATGCTGTTCGACAGGATGTGGTTAAGCAGAGACCCATTACTTTTCATGGCAGATAACTGGTTGAAGGAAAAGAAGATAACAGGGCTTTGAGGAGAGAGTGGGGTTATGTGATTATCTGTGGAGTACAGTCCTAAACAGCCAGTAGAACTATGATGTTTGTAAATCCTTCTTTCACCTACATTTTCAATTAGAGTAAATTTATAAACTGCACCACTAGAATGAAGTTGGAATGGAGGAGAAAATTGTGGATTTAAGAAAATTTAGTATAGTGTGGAAAATGTGCATTTTCTGAATGGAATTTCAACAGTTCTGAATTGCGAATTCAAAGCTTGCAGAATGAAGTTCAGTATAGAACTGTAGGATTTATAGCACAGAAGGCAGGCAGAGAGTTCTCCTGCCTTTTTTTTTTCTGGGCTGGATGTTTGCCAGAGCCAGTCAGTATAACCACCTCTGCTTTGCTGCTTCCACCTCTGTCCTCTTCAAGAACAGAATTTTTTAACTTCACTTATTAAAATGCATCATAATTTTGGACAGCTCTATTTTGTCTTCTTGTAGTCGCCTTTGCGTCAGTGACAATCATCCCAGATTCTTGTGTCTCGCCTCACAATTTTCTTTTTGTTTGGCTTCTGCATCATCCTGCTAAATCTATTCAGTCTATGACTTTTTTACTTAGGGTATCAAAGGCTGCGTTCTATATTCTAACTGCAACTTGCCCAGTGGCTTGCATACATGAATTGTTTCTTCATGTCTGTTTTAATCCATGTTCCATTTAATAAACTTACTTGGCCATGCTCGCTTCAACTCTGTTTGTAGCACTCTCGCCTGTGAACTCCAAGGTTGGGGATTCAAGCCAAGTCGGCTTGAGCACAAAACACACGTGTGACACCTGAGTACAGTACCGAAGGAGCAGTGCACTGCCTGATGTTCTGTCTTTCAGATGAACATTAAATTAAGATACAATCTGCTTGCATGGGTTGGTGGTAAAGATCCTATGGCTCCATTTCAGTGAAGAGCAGAGGCAATGTCCTGTCCTTTATTTAATTCTCAGTCATTGCTGTTTGGAGAAATTCACTGAGCATCTACATTGTGTACTAACTAACAGTTCCCTGATATACAGTATTTCAAAAAGGTACTTCATTGGCCATAAAGCTCTTTGAGATATGTGGTGGTAATGAAATGTGCTGTGTAAATGTAAGACTCTCTGCATTCCGATCTTCTTTTTCCATTGTTTCCTTTCTATTCATTCCTTCTAGTCTTTTCCTTTTCAACTTTTTTTTTCTATTCAATTCTAATTTTCTATCATCTTGTTAATAGCTTAATGGCCTAACTACCAACTCTTGCAACTTAAGCCAAACTCTGTAATATTCATACACATTTGTTCATGTGTGATTTTTAAGTATACTTCACATGTACCGTAAATGTATATATCAAACAGCTTACTGTCCACTTTTCTACTTTTACAACGTACTCCTGAATTTTTCAAACAAACCCCTTTTGAAGCACCATCTTGAATATCTACTGAATATTCAGGCCTGCTGCGTCTACTGTGTTCCCTTTCAAGAGTCATTTCATAAGCAAAGAACTCAAAAACATATCTTTAAATGAACTATGTATATCCTGCTTAAGTTACGCATTGCTTAAATGTTTCACTGATTTCCATGACAATTACAGCACAGAAGGAAGCCAGGCAGCCTGCTATGTCTGGGCTGGATCCCCGTGGATCAAATCACTTAGTGCTACTACTCACTGCTCTCCCTGTAGCTCTGCATGTTCAGTTTTATCAATAATACATGAATATTTTGACATGTCTTTTTGCTTATGTCATAAATTTTTATAATGGACCAAGTTCAATTAATTCAGAGTTCCGAAATGAATATTAATTAACCAAATGGTGAAAATAAATTATCAATTTGCACGACCGACATTTTGTATTTTATTTCTACCATATAATTGTACAAAATTAAATTGCGAGAACAGCTTATTTTGAGCCATATCAAATGTCTCAGAAGGAACCTCCCTGCTGGATTATCTGGCTAAACTAGTTTTTATAATTGTTGGGTGAATATTTCTGATCATCATTGGTCATTGCAATCTTCTCAACTATGCCGCTCTGTGATCAAGATTGTAAAATCAAAAACACAATGAGATCATCTTAGTTTTTTTTTGCTTTTAAGTGTTGGTTTCATTGAGATTTTGAAGGAGATGCCATGCAGGTACCCTGACATTTGCCCTGCCAGACAAGAGAAATTTGATGCCCACATTGTGGGCAGGAACCTGGAGGTCATGCTGGGCAGGGTATCTTCCCTTTCCTGGACTAGCAGAGATGGCAACAAAATCAGACTAGAGTCTGAGATGGCAACCCAGGTTAGTGCAATCCCATGTTAGAGGACAGCACAGTAGGAAGAAGATCATGACCATCTCCACCAGGGAAGGGCCACCACCTTCACTCCAATACTCCACACTCACTCTACCACTGTTACAGCGGTCACCCACCCCTCCAACCCAAAGTACATGCCCTACTACTCTCACTATTGCCCACAAGTTCCTTCCTCAGTTGCTCTCACCCATTCAACCCCAACAGCACTGAAATATACAAAAGAGCTGTGGATGCTGAATCTGAAAGAAAAACTGACATTGCTGGTGAAACTCAGCAGGTCTGACAGCATCTGTGGGAAGAAAGCAGAGTTGACGTTTCGGATCCAGTGACTCTTCATCAGAACTATTCAGCAGCACTAACCTTCATACTGTCTGCACTACCTACTCACTCACTCACTCACTCAGGGCACCTCCCCCTTTCGACCAGAAAAAACGGCTGTGCCACCCATTTTCTTTCTCTCTCTCTCTCTCTCTCTCTCTCTCTCTCTCTCTCTTCCTCTCCCTCTCCAGGGTATAAAAAGAAAAAAGGGCAGAGTAGGTACTGCAGCTGCTGGAGATTAGAGACAAGATTAGAGTGGTGATGGAAAAGCAAAGCGAGTCAGGCAGCATCTGAGGAGCAGGGAAATCGACATTTCGGGCAAAAGCCCTTCATCAGGAATGGACCCTGACGTGACCTGAATAAGGAGTGCTGACAGCCATCCCTGCTTTGTGTCTGCACTAAACAGCAAGCCATTGCTGCAGTACTGGTGAGCCTGGACTGAGGGGGCAATACACAAAATGCAAGGCAAGGATGCTGTGCAAATCCAGGAAATACTCCTCATTGAATGAGGCAGGTGGCCTCTGGCCAACAATTGCAGACAAGGCAGGACATCATTGGCTCGGCTCTTGACTGAAGTTGTTGGGATGGCACTTAATCACTTAATTGGTGCCTGGTTCAATAAGCTTTCTGCTGGTGGGAGACATGCCACAATTATTGCACAAAGCACTAAATCCTGGCTGTAAGTGTTTCTTTTATTTGTTGTTATTAGCGCATTTCTATTTTCTCCCTTCCTGTTACATTCAGATGGCTCTTATGAAGCAATTGACGTCTATTCTGGACACAGACTTTGATGACCTTTCACAGATCTGTGGCTCCTTTGGTCCCTCTCCCCAGCCCCCACCCCCACCCCCACCAACCTCCACCCCCTTTTAAATTGGCTTACAAACTTGTACTTCCATTTTCCTTCTGTCCTGATGAAAGATCGTTGAACTGTAACTTTCCTTCCTTGGAGAAGTGTGGATTTGGAGAAGTAAGAAAGTTGAGAAAACACGACAAAGCTGAAAAGATTGGAAATTTGACATTGAAAGCATATTTCCCGGTGTTCCCTCAAAGCTTTAAACGCTGACTTCAGATTCTTGCTATTGAGTGGCGACATCTTGTTTCCTTGCATTTTCATTTCAATAAAACTCTGTTTTCCTTATTTCTATCCCACATCGGGTTCTTTCCTTCCCTCCAAAACAAAATGGAACCGGTTAATATAACAATCATGTAAGAGGGTCCTTGGAAACTCCCCTATTGCTTGTCCCAACCTTTATCCAACCCTGAATCACCACAGGGTCCCTACATGCTCCATAGACATCATCCTTCTTTCAAATGTGTTCACAAACAAGTCAGCATCAGCAAGCCACCTGTTTCACTACATCATGCCTCGTCCAGACCAACTCTCAGACCACTTTGGATTTTCAGGGTTTTACTTTGGAGCTCAGCAATTAATAATACTTTGCAAACATCCACATAGCATGGCACCTTTTGACACTTTGGTTTCTTTGCAGTCATTCATTTTGGGCTTATGTGGAGGCTGCCAGGCTCTGAAATTTGCTTTACAATTTTGCACAGAAGAAAGAAAAGGCAGTTTGTCATGGTGGGCAGCACTGGACAATGAAAGGGGTGGATATAACGCTGCATGATATGGTGCTGTGTTAGTTTCTCACCTATAGCATGTGACAGCACCTTATGTGGCAAACAGACATTACACACATGGACATGCCAGAAAGTCAAAGGCACCCAGTCCTCAGTAGGATCAAGAAGGACCACAGTCAGTCAAGGGGGATGTCTGAATCTAGTCCATGGGGTTGGCTACGGTCTGTGATGGTGTTTGGTTCTACTGGAGATCTGTGTCTTTGTGTTTGGAGATTGGACTGTGGCCAGTCTTGCAGATCCATTGTAACCTTTCTGAGGATTATACATAGCTCAGTCACGGTGCTGCAGAGACATCAGTCTGGTGGGTGCTCCCTGCAGTGTGATGAGGGAGAGATCTGAAGATGCTGGAATGGATGGATGCAGTTAATGGGGATGCAGGAGCAGGAGGGATGATGACATAGCCTCAGTGAGCAGGTTGGAAGTGCAGAGGGAGCAAAGGTTAATAATTTGGGAGGTTGGAGTGGATGAGAGCTGTTGTATGGATTTGACATATGCAATTATTATAGTCCGTGAACATTAATAATAGCATGTGCATTGGCAGAGATTGAGTAAATGGTGGCCTTGTGAGTGGGAGTTGGCAGAGAGAAGACAGTGGCACATATCCATGCAGAAAATAATTAATCGTCTTCCTGCATTTCTGGGCATTCCTTTTAACCCAGACCCAGCTCTAACCCAGGTGTAGCTTCCTTTGCCGTTCAGTGGGGAAAAGGACAGCCGTCCTCTTGACCACCCTGTTCAGCAGCAACTCCAGGCCCCTGTCTGAGAAACTGGGAACAAGCCATCCTTTCAGGCCAATGTCCTCCTTGATAATGGTTGCGCATTACAGTGTCTGAAGTGGTGTGCAGCTGGGCTTCAAAGATGGCTCCAGCAGTGTGAATGCAGTAAGGTACTGCAGTGGGCAGCATTTCTACCTGTGCTGTCCTGTGTCAGAAATGTCACTGCAAGCTGAGGCAGAGTGGGCACCATTACAAAGCACTCAAACTGAAAATGGGAAAATTATGCCCTTTGTTTCTCTGCCACGATGTGCCTGAATTACTGAATATTTCCAGCACTTTTGTCTCTGATTTCCAACATTTGCAATATTTTGTTGTTGTAGTCGTTACTGACAAGTCATAAAGGTCTACAACAAAGAAAAAGGCCTTTCAGCCCATTGAGTCTGTGTTGGTCAAAATCAGCCACCTAACTGTTGGAATGCCATTTTCCAGCACCACCTTCATTTTCTTGCAAAGCTGTTGGTTTTAATTTCAATAGGCAACTGCTTACAGTTCTCCAAACTCAGTAAGTCACTCTTGAATAATCCCTAAGTCAGTGAAAATGTTTGTGTTTTGACTATTTGACATCTTGAAATGCACCCAACTTCTTGGTAGCAAAGCTGCTTGCATGTCAGCAGCAACATTCCAGACTGACTATAAGATTTCTCAAGTTACTATATTGTTATTGATTTCCTATTACACACACGGTGGATTGAGAATGAAACATTTTCTCACACATTGTAACTGTCACCTTTTCACCAAACACTGAGATTTATCAATTTTCTTTTTGTTTGCTACTTCCCATTATTTTCTCTTCAGCTATATATTTTGTATATTTATTGTGAGATCGCCAAATTTTTCCTACCTCAGACATTAAATAAACTGACCTGTGATTAACCAGGTTAGGTCTTGCACTCTTGAAAATAGATATTATGATGTTGGCTGCACTCTGATCCTAAAGAAAAGACCCATTCTCAATAGAACCTGAAATGTAATTGACATTTTCTGTCCTCTTTCTTCTCCTGTTTTTTGGGGCAATGAATCTGATCAGTTCCGAGCTTTTGTCCTCACGTGTACAGTAATTACTTGGGCAAACCTTTTATCTCATTTATTATAATCATAATGTATTGTACATCTTATGTAATAAAGTAATTTTTCTGGTACCAAAGATTTAGGAGAAATATAGGTCAGTTGATCCATTGAGTCTACACTGCTATTCAGTAAGATCATGTCTGGTCTGAGTATGGTCTCTGATCCATTTCCCTGTCTGTCCCCATTATCCTTGGCTCCCTTGTCCATCCAAAATCTGTCCAACTCAGCCTTGAGTGAATTCAACAACTCACTGCTTTCTAGGAAGAGAGTCCCACAGACTAACGAACTGTTGAGAGACAAGAAAAACTCATCTTCTTCTTAAAAGGGAGACCTGAAACTGTGCCCCCTAGTTTTCATCTCTTTAAAATGAAATATCCCTCCAGTGCCCACCCCATCAAATCGCCTCAGAAAATTATGTTTCAATTAAATCACCTCTTGTTCTACTAAATTCAAATGCGTACAGGTCAAAACTTTCTTAAAATAAGCCATCCATTCCATGAGGGAGCTGTAGGAACCTTTTCTGAACTGCTTCTAATGTAATTGTATTCTTTTTTTTAAAGAGACCAAACTGTTCACAATACACCAGCTGTGGTGTCACCAAGGATCCATACAGCTGCATAAAAACTTACTTATTTTAATATTGATCACTTTCTGCACTACCCACAACTGTTTTTGTCAGCAAACTTGCTAATCAGACAGTTTTCATCCACATCATGTATACACATTACAGATAGTAGAGGTCCCAGCATTGATCCTTGTGGAACACTGCTGGTCACAGACCAGTCAGAAAAACACTCCTCCACAACCACCCTCTCTCTTCCATGACCAAGCCAATGCTGCATCCAACTTACCAACTCACTGTGGATCCCATCTGACTTAATTGTCTGGACCAACCTCCCATGAGGGACCTTGTCAAATGCTTTCGTAAAGTCCATGTGTTTTTAACCGATTTATATATTTGTGGAAAAAATACTCTTGACATCTGCTTTTATATTTACTACCCAGAGTTCTGTCTTACACTGCTTTTTATCCTTTCTACTCAGTCTTTGCTGGTCCTTAATAAAAAGCTGCCTGATCTTCTGACCTGCTAGCAATCATTTTGTAATATTAATGTAATTAGTCAACTGAGAAGTATAGTTGGGTATTGACTCTATACATTGCTGTGCAATAAATACCAAGCAAATGAACAGTCCCAAATTACTGTTGCCTGCGTTTTGTTGTCTGAAAATTTAACCGAAGTAGGCTGTTTACTTACATTCTAGGATTGCATCAATTTGACAAAAGTGAGAAATCAATAGTCACTTTAATATTGTTTCACGAGTGGAAAAATAGTACACTGTAAAAGTTTACATTTTACAATTATTTACAGCTGAATAACGTAAGAGCTATTATTTTCCTTTTCCTGGCAACTATGACTGGACTCCTTTAACAGTGACTATTTCAAGCAACAGGTTACAGGCATAAAAGGCTCTAGCTAAAAGAATCATACAACCTTTAATGCATGAAGCCCTAAAAATGCAGAACTCTGCAGTTAACTAATATATTCAACTTAATCATACATTGTCAGCATGAACCATAAACCACAGACACAGCTCTAGCCCCTGACAATCCTGTGGTTATAAACATGAACAGTCTTGTCACTCACTGTTTTTAAAAAAAAGGGGTGATAATTACAATGCTCTGCACTGTTCCTTGTCAATCTACCAGATTTTATTGGGCCTTTATTGTTTACAGTGTTTGGTAAGAAGGCAGAACTTCAATAAAATCACAAGTATTAAAAGGAAGGAGGGAAAATTGCTTTGACGCAGGAGGTGTTTTAATATGGAATTCTCAGTCACAAACTACCGTTGAAGCAGAGTCTATATATTGCTTTCAAAGGAAATTGGTTGCATTCTGAGAAAAGGGATATCAGTGAATAGAAATAGAGGAGGTGACTGATATGGATTAAATCAATAGGTGGACTGAATGCCTAATTCTGTTCATAATGTAATAATTTTACCCCATTTTTACAAATTTTACAATTTTTCTCTGTAGTCCATATTAGATTGCTGCCTTACGTTGGTAATGGTTTTGCACTCCTTTAACTCACTCAAGTAGCCATTCTTCATGTATAAACATGAAGTGTTTTAGCAGATTGTTGTGAAATAGGAGAATAGTGTTAACTGATACCAATCTCTTCTATAAACAGAAACTGCTAGACAGTGGGCAAGAATAGGAATCCCTGCATGTTTTCTCCCCCCCTTTCCCATTTGGAAACTGTTGAGAATAATTGTATAGTTAAATGAGTTAATTAAGTACAGACTAGAAATCCAACCTGGACAATTTTGGTTTGTATTTTTGAGGGTTTGAAAGTCTGGTGGTCTACACATTTATAAGGCCATAACAAAAGCAGTTTTTGTTAATTAACTCACGAATGGCTGTTTCATTCTCCAACCACTACCACCTCGAACCCCCGCACTCCTCCATCACACATGCACCCACATGTGATTGTTACTGTTGAGTTCTTTGTTTTTGTGTGGTGCATACTCTGGGTATGTCCTTGGAAGTGCAAGCAGTGGGCATGGATGTGGATTGGAGCATGGGCTGGTATGTGGTCATCAATAAGACCTTTTCAAACAGCTCCTTCATGCAAACTTTGGTTCACAACTCTGAAAAGCTAGGAAACCTGAGTCCTCAAGAAACTAGCATGACTTCATAAAAATGGTAGTGAACAAGGAGATTTCAGCACTAGAGTGTTGCCATCTGGCTAAGGTCATGTCCTTCTCTCATGCCAATGAAGTTGAAGGTGCTGGGATTGGGAGTAGAGGAACGGAATGGAAGTCCCATCTATCACTTGAAAGCTTCACTGAGTCTCCCAACTCCACAACCTCCAACCCAGCCCATGGCGTGGAATATCATGAGCTGTTTTTGTTACTGCATTTGAAAACTTTGCCCATGCTTGATTCAGTTTGGACTCCAGTGTATGAAGCCTATTCCTCATGGTGATTGGCTATTATCATGGGAAATATTAATCTAAAGCCCAGGGACAAGAAATGCTTTGTTTGAACCTCTGTGGTAATGTTCTGCCTGCAGGGTTTCAATTATCAAATGATTAAGAAGTAAGTTTTGTGGTTGTTCTAGTTACAATAATTGGTCACTTGTGTGTGGAATCTGGTTGTACAGATATTTTTCAGCTATGTGTTGAATCAGATGCTTTGCTGATTTAGCTTTATCTCCATTGCTATCATTTTTAAAAAAGAGTTACAATCAATAGTTACAACTAAAGTTTGTATTTCACTCTCAAATTGGTTTTAGAAACAAGTTATTTAGTATTGTGTGATACCCCTCAGTCCTAAAATAAGAACATGGATTACTTGGACGTACAAAGCGAAACACCAGTTATTGTAGTTATTGCTAGTTGGCACAGCTGGTGTCTTTTCAAAGATTTGAAGTCGTTTTTTATTAAAATGTGGAGAAAGTTCAAATACAGCGAAAACCAAGAGGCCACCTTTGAGCATGTAGCTTCAAGCACTTTACGCATGTTGGCTGTAAAGGTAAAACTATAGCTGTAAATATAAAGTAAATTGCTTTCTGATCATGTTCTTTTATCTTCCACACGTTCTGATGTGTTTAAGGCATTCATGTCTGAGATTCACACCTGGAGTATTGTGTGCAGGTTTTAACACCATAACGCATTGGACCAGAAATTAGGCCATTCAGCCCATCGAGTCTGCACCACTATTTAATTATGGCTGATAAGTTTCTCAACCCCATTCTCCCACTTTCTCTCTGTAACTCTTGATCCCCTTGATACTCAAGTACCTATCTATCTCAGCCTTGACTATACTCCATGACCTGGCCTCCACAGCCCACTGTGGCAATGAATTCCATAGATTCTGGCTGAAGAGGTTTCTCCTTATCTCTGTTCTAAAAGGTCTTCCCTTTACTCTAAGATCCTTGGGTCCCAGTCTCTCCTACCAATGGAAACATCTACTCTGAACAGGCATTTCAATGTTCTGTAATTCTCAGTTAGATCCCCCTCATCCTTCTAAACTCCATCGTGTATAGACCCAGAGACATCAAACGTTCTTCATATATTAAGCTTTTCGTTCCTCGGACCATTTGCATGAACCTCCTCTGATCACACTCCAGGGCCAATGCATCCTTCTTGAGATATGGGGCCCAAAACATTGCATAATACTTAATATGGTGGTCTGACCAGAGCCTTATAGAGCCTCAGAAGTACATCCCTGCTTTTATATTCAAGTCCTCTCAAAACAAATGCCATCATTGCATTTGCCTTCCTCACTACTGACTCAACCTGCAAGTTTACCTTGAGAGAATCCTGGACTAGAACTCCCAAGTCTCGTTGCACTTCTGACTTCTGAATTTTCTGCATATTTAGAAAATAGTCCACATCTCTGTTCTTCCTACAAAGTGTATGACCTCACACTTTCCCACATTGTACTCTATCTGCAACTTCTTTGCCCATTCTCCTAACCTGTCCAAATCTATCTGCAACCTTCCCACCTCCTCAATGCTATCTGTCGCTCTACCTATTTTTGGATCATCTGCAAATATAGCCAAAATGTCCTCAGTTCCTTCATCTAGATCATTAATGTATAAAGTGAAAAGTTGTGGTCCCAACACTGAGCCTCACGGAATACTACTTCTCACCAGCTGCCATATTGAGAAGGACCCTTTTTATCCCCACTTTCTGTTTTCTGCTATACAGTAAAGCATCTAGCCATGCCAGCAACGTGCCTCTAACACCATGGGCCTTTATCTTACTCAGTAGCCTCCTGTGCGGCACCTTGTCAAAAGCCTTCTTGAAGTCCAGGTAGATAATATCCTTTGGTTCTCCTTGGTCTAACCTGCTCATTACATCCTCAAAGAATTCTAGCAGATTAGTCAGGCATGACCTCCCTTAATGAATCCATGCTGACTTTGCCTTATTTTACCATACACTTCCAAGTATTCAGAAATCTCGTTCTTCACAATGGATTCTAGGATCTTACCCACAATCAAGATGAGGCTAATCAGTCTGTAATATTTCTTCTTTTGCCTAACTCCTTTTTTAAACAGGGATGTCACATTAGCAATTTTCCAGTCCTCTGGGACCCTCCCTGATTCTAGCGATTACTGAAAGATCGCCACTAGTGCATCTACTATCTCTTCAGCTGTCTCCCTTTTGGTCTCCTTCTCTGAGACAGGATGTTCTGGCTGTGGAGGAAGTGCACCAAGTCTGATTCCTGGGATGGCAGGATTGACAGATAAAGAGATACTGGATCAGCTCTGGCTATATGGACTGGAGTTTAGAAGAATTAGGGGGATCTCACAGAAATCTATCAATTTATAACAAGACCAGACAGGGTAAATGCAGGAAAGATATTTCCAATAGTTAGGGAGGTCAAAACCAGGGGTCACAGTTTAAGATATGGGATAGGCCATTTTGGACTGAGATGAGGAGAAAAGTCTTCTCCCAGATACAAATGAGCCTGTTGACTTCTCTGCCATAGAAAGTGGTTGAGGTCAAAACATTGAATGTTTTCAAGAAGGAGTTAGATATAATTCTTAGGGCAAAATGACCAAAAGGTATGGAAAAGCACAGCAGGTCAGACAGCATCCAAGGAGCAGGAGAATTGACGTTTTGGGCATAAGCCCTTCGTCAGGAAACATCTTCCCAATATCTACTCTGACCAGGCCATTCACTATTCTGCAACTTTCAATTAGATCCTCCCTCTGATCTCCAGCATCTTCAGTCCTCACTTTCAACTACAGATCAAAGGGTATGGGGAGTGAACAGGAACGGATGGTTGAATGGTTAGCTATTGAATTGTGAGCATATTGAATGGGTGGGGGCAGGCTTGAAATGTCAAATGGTCTACTTCAGTTCCTATTTGCTTTGTTTTTATGTTCATCCATCTTTCTTCTTATTGCTGTTTGAAACACAGCATAAACCAGGAAAGTTGTCTCACTGTATAACGAAAGTAAGAGGAGGATATATTTTGCAAGTGTTGAAACAGTGAATGGCACATCATTTGATTCTAATCAATGCACAGTCTTTCATTTTGTTTTCTCCTGTCTTGATGTGACGTGCTGCATTGGCATGGATAGCTCAGCTTGTACATGAATTCCTATTTATGGCAAAAAATACAATGGTATCTGGGACACTCTACACACAGGCATTGACTGCTTCATGTTTCCTGCCACTTCTCACCAGTTCAATCCAATAAGAGGCTAACTGAGTTATTAAGCCACCTTAACATCAAATGTCCAAAATCCATTTACATATATTGGGAAATCCCTCATATGTTTTGAATAACAGGACACTGCTTTTGGAGTCTGTCCACATGGAAACTGGATCCAAATGTGATAATTTTGGGATGATGGTACCTGTTGGTAACTTGCATATTGCTCCACTAAGGTGCATGTTAATAATAAAGGGGTTTTGCTTGAGGAATTGAGTTGTGAATATTAAAATAAGCTAAAGGATTTTCAAGTGGAACGAAATGCACTTTAACCAATATAGTTTAATGCTGAATGAATTATTTGTACAATACTCAGAGATAAAATTTTTCCCATTTTTACCAAACTCAAACAGGTAACACTTTAGTGTAAAATAGATCAAAATGCTCTCTGGAAAATTGAAATCCCCTAATTTTACAACTATATTTTTCTTACATAAATCGGAGATCTCTCGACATATTTGCTCCTCAGTTTCTCTCTGACTACTGGAGGTGCCTGTAATGAAATCCCTTTCTTATTTCTAATTTCTACCCATATAGTTTCACTGGGTAATCCCTCAGAAATATCCACTCAAATTACAGTAGTAATGTTTTCCTTAATCCCCCTTCTCTCATGCCTCCCTTTGTATTCTTCCTATAGAATCCAAAACCCAGAACGTTGAGCTGCCACTCCAGTCCTTCCCTCAGCCACGTTTCTGTAATAGCTATGACATCCCAGTCCTATGTTCCTATAAATGCTCTGAGTTCATCAGCCTTACCTGTAGGACTCCTTGCACTGAAATAAATGCAGTTTAATTCTTCAGAGTTACCTCGTTCTTTGACTTGCTCTTGTCTGCCTTTCCTAATTAATATTTATTTACCTACAACACTTGCACACGTATTACATATTTTCAAAAGCAATTCATTTGTTGTAAATAATAAAAACTGTTTCAAATGTAATTACTAGTTGACAGCTTACAGCTGTCATTACTCAGTACATGAACACTTGTAGGCATGGCGATGAGATAATTGATTGTACCTGACCCTGACATTCTCTTTTCAAGTGGTAAAAGTGTTACAATTTGTGACATTTGAAACTGGTTATTCTATATATCCCATCGGAAATTTCTTTGAGCAATGGTGATGCTTGGTTCACTGTGAAACTCCAAGAATCAATCCTTTTAAAAATATAATGAAAATGGATCTGCTAGTTAAAGGATGTATGGTCAATGCATTGAACGTTTTTGATCTCAATTCCTGATAGGGACTGTTTTAAGCTCTCGGCTCATACTCTGCTTTATTTCCAACAAGGAAAAATTGACTTCTGAAAATAGTCTACCCTCTATTCTTCTGACCAAAGCTCATAACCTTACAGTTTCCCACCTTGTATTCCATTTGCCACCTCTTTGTCCATTCCTGTAGCCTGTCCAAGTCATTCTGCAGCCACCCTGCTTCCTCAACACTACCAGGCAATCCGTATACCTTTGTGTCATCTGCAAACTTAGCAATAATGCTCTTAGTTCCTTTGACCCCTTTATCCCCAATTTCTGCCACGCTGCCAGTCCTCGACACCAGTGCTTTGTCCCTAATGGGCTCTCTTCTTATAGCAACTTCCTGTGCAGCACCTTGTCAAAGGCCTTACACAAATCCAAATAGATTATATCTACTGGGCTCTCCTTTCTCTAACTTACTCATTATCTCCTCAAAGACTTCTAACAGATTTGTCAGGCATAACCTCTCCAATGAAGCTGCATTGACTCAGCCCTGTTGAAAAGCACTTCCAAATACTCTGCAATCTCATTCTTAATAATGGAATCTGAAGTCTTCCCAATGACCAAGGTGGTCATGACTAAGTGGCATGTAGTTTCCTGTCTTCTGCCTCCCTCCCTCCCTCCTTAAACAGGGTGTTATATTAGCCAATTCCAGTCCTCTGGGAATCTTGAACAAGTGATATTGAAAGTTTAGTCAAAAAGGAAAAGGAAACAGACCCTTGAAGAATATAAAGGAAGCAGGACAGAACTTTATAAAGGAATTAGGAGGCCCAAAAGATTCCATGAACTGTCATGGCAAGTAGGATTAAGGAGAGTAGTGAGAGAAAGGGTAGATCCATTCAAGAACAAAGGAATGAATTTATGCATGGAGCCAGAGGAAATGGGTGAGGTCGTTAATAAGTACTTTGCATTGGTATTCACCAAGTTGAAGGATGTGGTTGATGGTAAGATTAGAGAAGGGTGTATTGATGTAATAGGGCATGTCAATATTAAGGAGAAGATATTGGGTGTTTTGAAAAAGATAAAGTAGATAAGTCCCCAGGATCTGATGGGATCCATCCCAGGAGACTGAGGGAGGCAAGGGAGGTGATTGCTGGGATCATAATGTCGATCTTTATGTCCTCTTCAGCCATAGGTGAGGTCCTAGAAGACTGGAGAATAGCAATATTGTTCCTCTGTTCAAGAAAGACAACCGGAATAATCATTCAGGAAATAATAGGTCAGTGAGCCTTACATGAGTGGTTGGGAGATTATTAGAGAAAATTCTTAGGGACAGGATTTACTTGCATTTTTAAAAAAAGTGACTTTTCAGGGATAGTCAACATAGCTTTGTTTAGGAGAAGTCTTGTCTCATTTGATTGCATTTTTGAGAAAGTGATGAAAATGATTAAGGATAGGGTAGTGGATGTTGCCTTCGTCGACTTTAGTAAATCATTTGATGATGTCCTTTTCGGTAGGCTAGTCCAGAAGATTAAGCCATATGGGATCATATGGGTGAAATGATAACGTACAGATTTAGCATGGTCATAGAAGACAAAGGTATTTTTCTGACTGGAGATTTAATCCAGGTAAGTATGAGTTTATGGATTTTGGAACGGTCAAATACAAGAGGAAAGTATACAGTGAATGGGAGGATGCTTCGGAGCCTTGATATGCAGGGGGATCTTGGTGTACAAGTCCATAGCTCTCTGAATGTGGCAACCCAATTGGATAGGGTGGTAAAAAGAAATAAGGCATGCTTACCTTCATCAGTCAGGGCATTCAGTGAAAAGTTGACAAGTCATGTTACAGCTGTATAAAACCTCCTTGGATGCTGCCTGACCTGCTGCGCTTTTCCAGTAACACATTTTCGGCTCTGATCTCCAGCATCTAGCCCTCACTTTCTCCTAAAACATTAATTAGGCCACATTTATATTGTGTGCAGTTTTGGTTGCCACACTATAGGAAAGATGTGAAGGCTTTGAAGAGGGTGCAAAAGAGGTTTACCAGGAAGTTTCCTGGATTACAGTGTATTAGCTATAAGGAGAGATTAGGCAAGCTTGGATTGATTTTGCTAGAGCAACAGAGGCTGAGAGGCGACCTGATAGAAATGTTTAAATTATGAGAGGTATGGATAATCGGAGTCTTTTTCCCAAGGTGGATGTGTTAAATACTAGGGGGCATAAGTTTAAGATGAGAAGGTGAAAATTTAAAGGAGATATGTGAGGCACATTTTTTATGCAAAGGGTGGTAATTGCCTGGAATGCACTGCCAGAGGAGGTCATAGAAGCAGATACGATAGCAACATTTAAGAGACATTTAGAGAGACATGACGGGCGAGGAATAGGGGCTATAGAGCATGTGCAGGCGGATGGGATTAGTTTAGAATGGTATCATGGTCATCACAAACATGGCAGGCCAAAGGGTCTGTTCCTTTGCTGTGTTGTTCCCTGTTCTGTGTATATGAAAGTTCTGTGTGTAATTGCATCTTTACAGTAATGCTCATGAACTAGTCCTCAGGCTACATTGTAAATTCAAGAAAATTGAGAGACAATGATGATGAATAGGTATAATGATGAACAAAATAAGACTCAATTTGGACTATCTGCAATATATTAGCCACATAAGATACCAATCTTACTTTACTTATAAGTGCTTGTCAAGCTGCCATTGTTTGCTCCTCAGTGTACAAACTTGGGGTTTGAAGATGTAATTCTGTTTAAGAAGGTTGTACAGTGTGTTGTGCAGCACTTCCATTGCTGCACAATATTTATTGAGTTGAAGACTGACCTCTTTTGGAGAAAAGAAAGTAACAGCAACTCTTTCAGTTCTGGTTTTGTTGGCATGTTGCCCAAGGTGTGCCAGGCAGACTGATGTTGTATTACCGATAATTATGCTTGAATCTTGCGTAACCCTTGTACGAAATTTCACAATACTCTAGGTGTAGATCATTGTATCAGGAAGTCTTGGAAGGTTTAAAACTGACACAGCCAATAACCTTAGAACCTTTCCTGTCTCCTCCAGCTTGTCGTGTTTCCTGATAGAGCTTATGCTCAAAACGTCGACTCTCTTGCTTCTTGGATGCTGCCTGACTGGCTGTGCTTTTCCAGCACCACACCTTTTGATTCTGATCTCCAGCATCTGCAGTCCTCACTTACCCCTAGCATTTCCTGAAGTTCCTAACTAATACTGGTGGATGGTCCCAGAAGCATGTTGACAGTCCTTGAGTACCTCAAACAGGGGCAATTTATATCAGCTTTGACTCTGTGGCAGCAATTTTCAGCTGTCCAGCGCTTCATAGCGGAATCTGAACCTGTCTTCACCTCAGATTCAGATACAGACTTTTCACAGATAGCCATCAGGAACCGGAGCCTTGGCTAACTTCTCACCCTCCTCCAATTTCTCTTCTGCTTAACAGCAGTGTGCCAACTGGAAAACCCCTTCAAACTTACATTGACATTCAAATTGACACCTGAACAGCAAAACCAAATGCACTGCATTGAAGGCAACCTGCAATATAATTTTTTTTTAAAATGCATTCACAGGACGAGCGTGTTGCTGGTTAGGCAGCATTTATTGCCTCTCCCCAATTGCCCAGAGGGCTGTTAAGAGTCAACCACATTGCTGTGGATCTGGAGTCACATGTAGGCCAGACAGGTAAGGGTGGCACCTTCCTTCCTGAAAGACTTGAATGACCCAGATGGGTTTTTCCAATAATCAGCAATGGATTCATGGTCTTCAATAGACTCCTTAATTCCAGATTTTTCTATATTGAATTCAGATTCCACTGTCTGCCATGGCAGGATTGGAATTCAGGTCCCTGGTTTTTGGATTAACAGTCCAATGATAATACCACTCGGCCACTGCCTCTCCATAATTAGACTCTGTGTGAGAAAACGAACCGTTGAGAGAAAGAGACCTTATTATTCAGTTCTTGCTTCTTAAAAAGATTTACAATACTAAAATTGTGAACACTTGCCATTGTAATAAAACTAAATTAACATTGGTTCTCTCTTCTTGCAATCATTATGCCTAGTTCTAAAAGTGTAGGTATGTAGCTTTCCTCTTTGGATATAGTACAGCCAAATTAGAACTGGAAATGCCATCAGTTTTGCATTTTTGCCAGTGTTGAATATCCTCCCAAGCTTTTGAGATAAGATGCAAGCCTAAAATGGGCATTACCCAACAGGAAAGGAAAGTGCACAATGAAACCACGAGCACAAATTCATATATAATATTTCTTCACTTAAGTCTTAAATTTTAAGTTACAAATCATTTAACAGTCTTTCACATCAGGCACAGCATGTTTAAGATCTATGATCCAGAAAGCTTTTCAGTTTTAAATGTGACTTTCACATATTCTATAAACAAAGCAGGATCAGGTAGAGGAGAACATTTCTTCATCAAATGTTAAACAGAAAGGCATTATTTTCTTGCTGCACCTGAAAAGCTGATTGTGACTGTGAAGATTCTGAAAGAAGCACAATTGGATATTGCTCAAAATTTGAGAGTGGGAGAGATGGTCTGTTTTGTGGGCAGTTATTTATGCAGAGTGAGTATTTGATGAATGGACATAAAAGATCAATGAAACTTGACCGTATTGTAATTAAGCACCTAATGCTCAAATTTCCCCAAGTTTGAGGCAGATAATTTATTTGCCATTTGATTACTAGTCTCTCTGAGCACAAATGTGAAGTAAACTTCAACCAGTGTTAATGCTTAGAATATAGTTCTGTTCTAAACCAGGAAAAGTAGTTTACAACTGGGGAGGTGATGGTGTAATACCATTGGACTAGTAATCCAGAACTCCAATATAATATTCTAGAGACATGGTTCGAATTTCAACTCCTGCCATAGTGTGATTCAATTCCAATAAAATTTTGGATTTTTTAAAAGGGCTAATGGCAGCCATGTGACCATTTTGATTATTGTAAATACCCATCTGATTCACTAACTGGGAAGGATATCTGTCCTAACTTGGTCTGACCTACATGTGACTCCAGATCCACAGCAATATTGTTGACTTTTGAATGCCCTCTGAAAAGCCTTGAGCAAGCCATTTCTGTCAAGGGCAATTGGGGATGAGCAATAAATGCTGCTCCAACCAGTGGAACACACATCTCATGAACAAATAAAAAGTGTTGCATAGAAGTTAGTGTCTTTAAACATTAGAATGCATTGCAAATATAAGGTTGGTAAAAAGTGATTCCACAACGAGGCTGACTTGACCTGCAATCAGTTTTTCTTGCACCACTTCGATCTGACACTCTTGATGTGTATATTCAGTACAGTACTGAACCTAGTTTGCAAAGCACTCAAGTGTTCTTTACAGAGTGGAAATTCACCCCTCCCTTTTCTTTAAGAATTTCAGCCTATAACTTTTAGGAGACAGCTCTATTCACACATTCAGACATGTCCAAAATATTCTCTTAAACAAGCCACTTCAAATCCTAACATACATAGGAACCAGACAATCTAAGTTCTCCTTGGCTGGAGCTCAAACCACAGCTACTGATTTGAAAGCTTCAGTTACATTTAAATGATCCATGTGCCTTTGTTATGTTTAGCTTCAGAGCAAACCTGTAGCATTAGTGGCCAAATCCTCAGTTGCCTGGGCCTAGGCTCAGGAATTTCCACCCTATATCCCTTGTCCTCTTTGCCTCGGTATCCGCTATTAAGACATTCCTTAAAATCTTAAACTGATCTTTCCTGATTTCATGGAACATTATGTTCCCCAATGTCATACTTCACCTTGTAATGCTCCTGTGAAGCACCTTGGAATGTGTTAAGGATGCTAATCTAAGTATAAGTGTGGACTTGTTGGGCCGAAGGGCCTGTTTCCACACTGTAAGTAATCTAATCTATAAGTTGTCATTGGTGTTGTTTAAACCTGGTGTGATAATTGGGTATGAAGGCCTACACAGACCACAAGTGGAGTAAAACTCTGTTATATGGTCCAGATTGTTACAGCGTCAGTCTCACATTCGCCTTGCAGTTCAGTATCTCTCGAAGCACAATCACTGGCACCAATGCCACTTGTTTGCAGTGCTACATCATTGCAAATGTCCGAATAGTGTAATACTATGTCAGTTTGACTTTTTAAATGGAAAAGGATGCCAAAGAAATCTTGTTTTGTACAGAAATAAATATTTATGATACCACTGACCTAATGTATCTAATTTTCTTGAATTCTACTAATTTTTGCTGCAAAGATTTGTATTGTTTAAACAATTGTGTGCATTACTTTAAATCCAATACTTTTATAATTGGAATGCTCAGATGTCGAGTATTTTAGCAACAGGATCTAGTTTTATTTTCAATTTTGAGTATCAATTTCCATTCAATGAAAGTAGGATGGTGATGTTAAGTCTATATATTTGATTGTCATTAGCAGTTCACTAACATAATTCAGTAATTTCACATTCTATTATCAATATGTATACATCTTTCATTTTCCATATACTTTGCTGCACACAAGTATTTCTAAGTGTACTGAGGAGCAACCTGGGCTGGTCTCGATAAAATCAAGCAATTTGAAGTAAATTGCTTTCTCCAGATTCGTTTGAGTTGAAAGGGTTGGATTGGGAAAAAATGTTTTAGTTTATTAATTGTTGTATTAATTTGTTCAGCTTTTCGTTTCTTTTTTTTGTTATTGCAGTTTGTTCGGGAATTGAAAACAAACTAAATTTATTGGCAACTGAAGATAACCATTACAACAGTCTTCGCAGAACCTACAGTGGTTGTGAAGTAGTGATGGGCAACCTCGAGATAACCTTTGTACAGCCACACCATGATGTTTCGTTCCTTAAGGTAATGTGTCATATTTGGTTTTTTTTCATATCCAAGTATGAAAGCAGTCATGTCATTCTGCAGCAGTAGTGGTGCAATATGCATGAGTTGTTGTCCCATGGAGCTTGCCTGTTCCATGACACATACAGATTTCCACCTCTCTCTTTTTTGTCTCTCTCTTTCTCTTGCTTAGTTTCTTGTTTATTTTCTCCACATCCCCACCATCCACAACCTCCCAATTGTCTCCTGGTCAATAGTCCTGTTGAAGTCACTTTTTGGCCTTTCCAATCTTTATTATTGCATGAGGATCTAGCATTGAAACAAAATTTCAACCTGTTTTCCATCACTCTGCTTTCACAGATATTCAAATCTAGAGAATTATCACTTCTACTTAAAGTTTTTAAACTGAACTGATTCTTTCAAATTACTTTCCTTGGATTGCTGAGGAACTTTTTTGATTCCATTCGTAATCTGCTGACATGAAGTTTTTATTCAACTTTATTGGCTTGAACCTTTCTGCAGTTTCGATGACTTGTAAACTTCATGACACTCTCAGAGCTGGTATACTTCACAGGGTAAAACCACTTCTACTTGAGTGACTGGTTTCCTTGATCTGAAACCTTGAACTTTCTGCTGTGGAATCAAGTGCCCCTGATGTTTTTTTCTGCCTAATGTAAACTCAGCAGTAATAATATAATAAATAATATACAATATAATAATATCACGACAAAGTACATTTGAGGCTTACTACTAAAGGGAAATGCAGCAACCAATTTGAACAAGTAGCAATGAGATTAAAGATCAGATCTATTCTGTTGTTCACTGGCAATAAGTAATTGTCAGAAACATGGGAGAAATTTTCTGCTTTCTGTTTTGTATTGTCCCATTCCTGTTAGTGAGGACAAATGGAATATTCTCTCATCTGAAAGCTAGCACTTTCAAAAAATGTACCACTACCTCAGGACTGCATTAAAGTATTGGCCAAAATTATGTGAAACATTTGTAGCAGAATCCATGATTTTCTAATGCAGAATGCAAAGCAAAGAACTTTCGTCATTTGATGGGGCGAGGGTGGGAGGCAGAAAGGAAAGGAAAACAAGTCAAACTTAAATTCTGCAACTTCTTTTAAAGAACTCTTTTATGTAATGGAGTGCGTTTTCAGACCCTATTTATGTAATTCCAGACAGTTTGCTATACTGAATACAGTGGAGGAACCCAATGACAGCCACCTGTTTGTTAATGTAAACTGTTCAGAATGTCTGCAGAATTAATCAGACCTTGAGCAGATGTTATTTTTAAATACGTTTTAATTAAGAGGATATCTGTTCACTGCTATGCTCTGAGTCACCAAGCCAAGCAATTGCTATCATAATATAGCCAATATTTATAGGAACAGCGAAGTGAAATTATTGAGCAGTATGTTAACTCAGTGTAATTTGTTAGCATTGGAAACTATGTACACTTGTCTCATGTGCACAGTACTTTCTTGTGACTTATTATTGCCTCTTTACAGCATCTCTATAAGTCACATTGATTTAGTGGTTGGACAGTCACATCTTAGTCAGAATGTTATGGGTTAAAGATCCACTTAAAATGAGCAGATGTAATCTGTCCAAGTATTTCTGCTGAGGGACCAGTTTGGTGCTGGAGATGTCAGCTTTTGGAATGAGCCCTTAAACCGAAACCTCTTCTGTCTTGTAAAATTGACATAAAGGATGCTTAAGCACGATTCGACAAAGAAAGGGAGAGTTTTTCTAATGCACTGCAGAATATTTATTGCTCAACCCCTAATCACATTGTTGTGTGCAAATTTTAATGGGCATTGAACTTCAAAAACAACTACTTTAACTATAAAGTGTTTTGAAGTAATCTGTAGCTGTGAAAAACAGTACATTAATATGTGTCCTACCTCCTCACATTAAATATAATGCCACAGTTCAATTTCACTTATCCCTATCACCAGTCATCCCTGCGCCTCTTGCTTTATCCTCAGGTTTCATTTTGTGTGCTTCATATCTATTCATACTACTGCCTGACCTGCTTCCTGTAATAATTAAATTGTGTTATTTGAACTGGGTACAGAAAGCTTGCACCTGCCATCACATGTGCTTCTACAGCCTTCCAAAAGGTACACTAAAATAGATGAGGACAACATAATTTATCAGACTGCTTTAACAAGAAGCAATAATAAATGTATAGCATATTCTTTAAAGCAAATATAATCTCTATTCAACTAAATTCTGTAACAAGCATGCACTGCAATGTACAAATTAATAATAACCCCATACTGTACTTGTGTGTGGGTTAAAAGCGATCTTATAACAGGAGCATTGACTATTATTGTTTAGGTTTGACTTTCTTGTAAGCTCCTATGGATTGTAATAGGTGTGGAATAGACAATAGGTGCAGGAGTAGGCCATTCTGCCCTTCGAGCCTGCACCACCATTCAATATGATCGTGGCTGATCATCCTTAATCAGTATCCTGTTCCTGCCTTATCTCCATAACCCTTGATTCCACTATCCTTGAGAGCTCTATCCAACTCTTTCTTAAATGAACCCAGAGACTGGGCCTCCACTGCCCTCTGGGGCAGAGCATTCCACACAGCCACCACTCTCTGGGTGAAGAAGTTTCTCCTCATCTCTGTCCTAAATGGTCTACCCCGTATTTTTAAGCTGTGTCCTCTGGTTTGAATGTTTATATGAACTTCTTTAATCTTATACTGACACTTTTCTTGTCTAATTCTAATACACATTTCCTGGTAACTGAGTACAGTAGATTTAATATCTATGTTAACTTAGAATTTGAGTATATTGTATATTTTAAAAATACTATCTTGGAAAATTGGCTGAAATCTGAAATATGACATACTCCAGGATCTTACTCCTTCATTGCATTCTGGAGCATAGAACTATTCTGGTTATTTATTCTCTGTTCAGTCACTCCGCTTGGCTTTGCAGTTATTTATAGTCAATGCATTTTTCCATTAATTGGCCAAACCGCAAATTGGAGGTAAAATATTTTAATTAGTTATCCTCACTCCATGTTTGGACCCTTTCTGCAAAATTTGGTCTGTTCTGTAAATCTTCATGGGCCAATTTGAAGTGCCGAATGATCTATCTCTAAATAAGTAAATGGTACTCACTCACATCTCTTTCCCATGTCTTTACATACATGGTTTACTCTTAACTGCCCTCTGGGCAATTAGGGATGGGTAAGAAATGCTGGCCTAGCCAGAAATGCCCTCGTCCCATGAATGAATTTTTAAAAACACACAGAATAGGGCAGAAATAGACCATTCACACCTTTAAGCCTGCATCACAATTCAGTAAAATCCCCACTGACCTGTTTGTGTTTCAAATCCCACATTCGCAATTATCTGTTGGAACCCTTGATTCTCCTTGCCCAGCAAGAACCTATCCACCTTTAACTTATAAAGATGAGCAATGCTTCCAGCTTCTGAGGGAGGTGAGGGGCAACAGTGGGGAAAGGACAAGTGGTGCATTTTATAAACTCCCCTCCCCAACTTCAAACACCACTGGAGACCATACATTTCCACCCTTAAGCATTATCACATTCTGCCTGTGGTCTGTTTTGCCTTCTCCTTATTCTTGCTTATGATCAGATTTTAATGGTGCCGCTGCTTGAATGGAAACTTTGATTATTTTTTCCATGTGACAATCTAATATGATTTCCTGAGTGATGTTTACAGCTCAATCTGTTGTGTTTTGCAATCCATCTAGAAATTGGAATCACTCATGACGACTTGTGTGATTTATAGTTTCTATTAAATATGTAGCACATGGGAGACATTTTCTCTCAGCTATGTGCGTCAGTGGCCAAGAACTTGATGCAGGAGATTTGAACACTGCTGAATTAATGGAGTTTGATACACAAGATTTCAATTGCTGGTATCACTGCGATATGTTGTGTATGCAATTAATGCATTTATAGAAGCATTATGACTGCTTTTGACTTAATCATCTGTTACTCCCTAAAACAGATCCAAATCTTTGACTGAGTTGACATTCTTGGCAAATTAACATTATACAGTTTCCTAATATGATCATTGTCTAACTTCTTGACAAGTCCAGTGATATGCTAGTAATTAATAGTTGCCTCAGCACTAAAAACTAAGTCATTATCTGGGTAATTCACATTAAGCCACATAATTAACACACAAACTGGGAACTGGTACTTAAAAAAAATCACATCATAATCAAGCACATGAATTGATTCCAACATGAGGATGCACTATCTCCTGATTTGGGATAGTTCACTTTCTGATACATTTACCATTAAACTCTAAGTTCCTAGTGGCTCTGCCTCTCTGTTTCCTCTCAAAGTCAATCATCTCCTTTACTTATCGTTGGACCGTCTGACCTTCTGCTGAACTTCCATTCCAACTTTATCACTGTACATGATTGTCTGTGGTCTTCCAGTGCATTACATTTTGCATTTCCCTCAGTGGACCGAAAGAAATCTTTGGAACTTGAGTAAGGTACTGCAGGGAAACTGATGCCCACTGTTTAATAGCTGAGCCAAGAAAATTAGAAGAGAGGAACAGAAAACGTAAAGCAATACAAATATCCAGTGTTTATAATTTGGATAATCCATAGCTTTTTGTAAAGTATGCATTGCCAGAAATACATTAATATTTTCTGTTCCATAATGTCCACGCCTTTAATATGTGATGTGTGTTCTATACATTTACAGAGTATTCAGGAAGTTTCAGGTTATGTCCTCATAGGCCTCAACAAAATTTCAACAATCCCACTGGAGAATCTTAGGATCATCAGGGGTCACCAGCTTTATGAAGACAAATATGCCCTTGTTATTTTGTCAAATAATGATCAGGAAAAGAAATTTGGACTTACTGAGTTACCATTGAGAAATCTTACAGGTTAGTTTGATGTGTTTCATTAAAATAAGATGATAATAGTGTGTCTTGAATCAAGCATAATGTTTTAGATTCTTTTATTATTCATTTCTGAATTATGAGCATCACCCATCCCAAATTACCATTGTGAAGGTCATGATGAACTTTTTGAATCAATGCAACGTAGGTCCAGCCACATTGTTGCAAGATTGGGAATTTCAGGAGTTTGACCCAATAATAATAGGTATGATGATATATTTCCAAGTCAGAATGATTTTATTTCTAGAATCCTTACAGTATGAAAGCAGGCCATTCAACCAATCGAGTCCACACTGATCCGCCCAAGAACAGCCCACCCAGAGCCACCTGCATTTCCCATGGCTAATCCACCTACTCTTCACATGCCTGGGCACAATAGGCAATTTAGTATGGGCAATCCAGCTAACCTGCACATCTTTATGATTGTGGGAGGAAACCAGAGTACCTGGAGGAAATCCACACAGACATGGGGAGAATGTGCAAACTCCATACAGACTGAGGGTGGAATCAAACCTGGGTCCCTGGCGCTGTGAGGCAGCAGTGCTAACTACTGAGCCACCAGTCTGTCCCAATGATTTGTGACTTGGAGAAGAATTTGCAGTTGTTAGTGTGCTCATGTTCCAGACCTCCAGATGTTAGCGATCGCAAAAGTTTACTATCTCATGGAAAAACATGCCAGTTAACACCCATAGTTATCCACAGAATGAATTCAAGACGTTAACTGTGAGTCAGGGCCCTTTCTGAAAAGGGAAAGGAAAATTCAAGAGCCAGTCACTTAAGCAGCTGACTGCTGCTCTGCTGCATTGGCAGAGCCTTGCGAATAGATCTTCATCCCACTGTCAATGCATGATGTTTGACAAGCAGAGAATTCAGTGGAAAAAAAATAATATTCTGCAGATTATCTATTTAATTAAATACAAATACATTTTGGTTCATAATTTTAATAATGTGATGTTTTCACTTATTAACTTGTTAATTTCTGAAATACAATAGCTCGTTCATTGACATAATTCTGTGAATTGGCCTTCTATAGAATTCAGACATTGCCATGACTTGAAATATACCAGGTGATAAGATGTGTTTGTCCAAATTTTAAAATATCAATATTGTTGTGACTTTTTTTTTAATTTGGTATATAGAAAATAAATATGTTTTTTTTAAGTAAACTATTAGAGCATCTGTAATCTGTTGCCTTTAACTGGTGTTTGAAATATTACCAGGAATGCACCAGTTCTGTGTTGCTGGTTAAGATGTTTTGATTCTAAGATGCTGTCTTGCATGTCTTTGTCAGGAAATACTATGTCAAAAACAATACCTAAATGTCTTAAATAAGGTTAATTCTTCACATCTCCCAGTCTGTGCAGCTTGCTACATAAGGCTAATTTACCCAAGAGTACAGAGAGAGCAAAGCTGTTCACTGGTGCTCCTCTTCAATCAGCTGCGAGGAAGTGCACAATAGTGGATCAAATTCACATTGCCAAATTCGAGAACTAACCACCTCCTTGCTTGGCAGCATTTCAGGACAGAATGTCAGCCAGATGGTCCAAGGGGAGCCATAGCCAGTATTTCCTAAAATAGTCTTTTATTTTGTACAAGCAGCTACCTTGCTGTCTTTACAAGAAATCTGAATCAAGATTTACCAACAATGTACTGTGGTGCCCATTCTTCTACCAGTTAATGTCTGGCAGCCACTTACTTACAAGTAAAAATTGCACTCCCTGTCTCTCACCAATATAGTTGACTCATCCTTTGAGTTGACCAATCCTTTGAATTGGTCTAACAAAACCACCTAGGTTCTGTCAACTGCTAAGCCAGAGTTAACGTAAAGTGCATGTCATCAACTCTTGAGGTCAAGCAGCGAGTGGGCAAGAAATGCTATTTTGTTCAGAATACCTACAGACTAAAAACCCAATCCATCTCTAATATAAATAAGAATAAGGGCTGGATAAAATAATCAGAAAAAAGGGAATGGAAGAGGGTTGAAATGCATAATTTTTGCTTTCCTTGTGGCTATGTTTTGACTTGTTTATTTTTATCTTTTCAGAAATTTTATCTGGTAGCGTGAATATCATTTCTAACCCATACCTTTGTTACGTGCAATCCATTCAATGGGATGACATTTTGGACAAAAGCATGGTGTCTGAAATGGCAATTAACTTCACTGCAAAAAATTGTAAGCAACAAGTTGACTTTTATGTACTTTTCCCAAATTAAGAATCAGATTGAAGTAGATGAGAAACAGCCCATTCATTGCTTCGGTAACTTTCAGTTGTGAGAAATGATCTTGCTTTGGAAGACTAAGATGTAGTAACAGGCTAGACATATGAAATAGCAAGGAAAGATCTACAGGGTCCTGCACATAGTTGCGCTCTAGGGCAGAGTATAAATCACGAAATCAGGAGACTTTCTGAGAAAAAAATTACAATAATTGTGGGTGACTTTAATTTTCAGGTAGATTGGCCAAATGAAATTGGCAGAGGTAACCTTGAGGGTGATTCTATAAAATGTATTGAAGACAGTTTCTTGCAGCAATATTTTGTGGAACCAACCAGAGAACAGGCTATTTTATGTGTATTGAGATATGATTAAGGACCTCATAGTCAAGAATCCTCTCAGCAGGAGTGATCATAGCATGATGAGACTTCATATTCAGTTTGAGGGTGAAAAAAATGGATCCGAAACTAGTGTCTTAAATTCAAATGAAAACATGTCCAAAAATATCAAGACAAACTTTCTGTAAGAAGGATGAATCCTCCGTGGTTAACTACGAATGTTGAAAATTGTATCAAATTGAAATTAAATGTGGATTAGTGGAAGGCCAGAAGACTGGAGACATTTTAGGAATCTGTAAAAGGATAAGATGAAAGGCAAAAATAGATGAAGCCAACATGCAAGAAATATAAAGTCAGATAATAAAAGTTTCTACTAGAAGATAAAAAGAGAGTAGCTAATTTCTTTTTAGCCTTGGAGGATGAATTAATAATGGTAATTGTTATCATTATTAATTAATGACAATTACTAAAAATGGAAATGGCAAAAACTTTAATTTTTCAATACCCTTGACCATATTTGAGCCCAATATAGGGTAGAAGCTGGATGACTCTGGATTGGGCAGGTTAAAAGGCTTAGGACCATTCCCCAAAATATCAGCCCATCTCTTCTCATGGAATCAATACTGAGCATTGTGCTATATCAGGCAGGCCTCAGAATCTGTTGACCTTTCTCATCAACTTTAAACCCTACCTTCACCCTTTTACCCTTAACATCCTCTCTGCACCTTCCACAATACAGGGCTTGTACACTATGTTTGTAATAATAGTTAGAAGCCATTGAATAGTCCATAAAATTTTCCAAGTGAATAAACCAACGGTGTAAACAGAATCAAGCATTTTTTTTTTAAAAATACCGGTTGGATTCACAATTACATGTTTAAAAATCAGACCATTCATGTGATGACCACCTATCACATTTCTCTTGAAAGGGTGTGTTCAGATGATATGACAATCATAAATCGCCTTTTTGTGGAGTGCTTTCATCCGCTAAAATGCAACTAAGGCCCAAATATTCATGCTCAACTATTTCTGAAAAGTCTGCAAGGGTCTAAATAGATTATTATTTGTTCTCTTTATGGGAGTTTCCTTTCTATGTATAGTTATATATAAATTTATACAAATATCTATCCTCCAGATTTCTGAGGTTTGTGTACAAATGTCTGACAGGGTGATGGCTCTGCAAGAGGTTTCTCCTGCCAATTTAAGATGAAGTCATAATCCAGTCACAAATATATTTTTACCTCTCCACTCTTGCTATGTAACAGTCTCCTAACCAAAAATTGTTACAACAAAATGAGGAAATCTAGAAAAGCAGTGTTTTCTTTTGAAGATTTTCTGCCTTGCTTGATCCCATGTCTTAGTATGTCATCAATTGGATCATGCTTAATGTAGTCTTGAAGCATCACAACCCTTTCAGAACCATTACATTGTATCAGGGTCCGCTGAATCAGGAGCCATTCCATTGGCCTTCTGGATCCCTTAGTTAACTATCCCTAGGTCCTTCCTGATTGGCACTAAACACTTCTATAAGGCTTCGTACCTCCCTCCAAAGTGGCTCATTACCACCTCCCTGGTAACCCTTCCTCCCCGAGTCCTTCAACCTCTGTTTCCCTGGTAAGGATGCCTTAATTCTTTAACTGGCTAAAGGAAATGCTGTGACAATGAAATCCATTAGGATGGCTGTTGAGCAGAATAAGAAAACGTTTTGTCAGTATTAGTAAGAGTATGTAGGGAACAAGTAACAAGTGTTTGAACAATTGATGAAGGAAAAATAATAGATTTAATTTGCTTTCTAGATGTGCACCCTTAGCCTTCCCAATACTGGAATCCAGTAGCAATTTCTAATTGGCAGCTCCTTAATTGATTGCCTTGTCCAATGTTCTGCAGTTGCTCTTCTGGGTTCCTGTTCCAGAATTTATGTTAATGTCAGGATTGCCATTCTAGCAGCCAAGTTCAGGCCCAGGTGCCTGGCTCCTACTCAGTAATGAAGTCAATCTCGTATGAGAAACTGTTAGCTGCAAATCTGCAGACATTGAATATTATTGCTGCAAGACCCAGGATGTTAAAATTTGAATGTGATGTACCATTTTGCATATTTCAATATATATTCCAGAATATTAAAATCTAAATTGTCTTAACTTTGAATGATTTCATAAATTTTTTTTAGCAGAAATTCAGTGTGGGAAACTACCCTTGAAGATCAGAATTCTTTAGAATATTAAATATATTGTGTCCTTTCTTCCTGAGCACATCCAGAAAATATTTAAGTCTGCTATTTTACCTTTGTCTTTAAATATGGTCCACATTTTATTTTGATTCAGCATTTTGGGAGGAAGACAATTACTGTTTTAACCACCAATTTTATATTTGATTATTCTAATATTGATTTATTTGGATTCTTTTGCTTTGTTTAAGTGCAGGTGTTTTTTTAAAATGTTTACAGGTTCAAAATGTCACCCAGATTGTCAAGATGGAGCCTGCTGGGGTCCAGGTTTAGAGAACTGTCAGAAATGTAAGTATCACCTTTCCAACTACTATGAAAGGATTCACAATTCCATGTTTAAAAATCAGACCATTCATGTGAGGACTAACTACGACATTTCTCTTGAAAGAGTGTGCAGGTGATATATAACAATCATATATTGCCTTTCTGTGGAGGGCTTTCATCTGCTAAAAATGCAATTAAGGCCCAAATATTAGCACTCAATTATTTCTTAAAAGTCTACAAGATCCCTGCTCCAAGATAGCTGTGGAATTAAAACTTTTATCAGGGTTTTACCATCTGAAAGACACCTTGCCTCATCAAGCTAGCAATCTTTTCAGCAAGGTCACACAGTATTTGTGGCTTTTTGAATCATTTTTCAAAATCCAATGCTTCAATTGGTTACCAGGATTCAAAATGCCAATAGCTTAACACAAAATAGATTTTCACATTAGAGCTTAGTCTTAAATTGTGACAAGACAGTTGCAGTCTAATACATTTCTGCCTTATATTTTTCACTTTGTCAATGAGCAGCAAGTACACAAAGCACAAAGAAATAAAGATTGCTGCCAAAGCCTTTAAGAAATGTTCCACGACTAATTCCATTTAATGGGAGGGCGATGAAGCGTCAATCGGTAGCAAAGCTTACAATCATGTTTTCTGCTCTTATTTTCTGTTAAAGATTTAGTGGTGATGCTTTGTTTAAGGTAAAACTGAGGGCAATATGGATGACATTGGGACTTAAGCTGCTTGAGATACAGGGAGTAAAGAAGATTAGCAAAGAATGTGATCGAGAGTTTTACAACATTGAATGGATAATATATAGCTAAGCAGCTTATATTACATATATCATGACCTCAAATTGATGTTTAGGCGCACTCTGATTATCTCTTCAGTTCAGTTATTGTGAAACTGAGACCAAGCATCAAGAAAAATCTAAGTTGAAAATGCCACCAAAATGGAAAAAAGAGAGAGGATAAGATCATCAAAGATCAATTAATTAGTGCCAAGTTTGAATTTTAAAGCTTGAAATATTTTAAATGAAGAAAAAGATTGAGGCAAATAAAGAGTTCCTTAGCTCTGAAGTTCTGAGAACAGTTTAGAGTCGTAGAGATGTATAGCATGGAAACAAACCCTTCAGTTCAACTTGTCCATGCTGAACAGATGTCCTAAATAAAATCCAATCCCATTTATCAGCATTCGGCCCATATCCCTCTAAGCCCTTCCTATCCATATATCCAGGCAGATGCCTTTTAAATGTTGTAATTGTACCAGCCTCCTCCACTTCTGGCAGCACCTTCTGTACAAGCACCACCCTCTGCATGAAAACATTGGTTGCTTTTAATTCTTTCCTCTCTCACTTTAAACCTATGCCGTCTTGTTTTGGATGCCTCTACCCTGGGGAAAAGACCTTGACTCTTCCCTCTATCCATATGTCACTCTCTGTCACCTACCTTTGAGCCAGTTATGTATCTAGATGGCTTGTTCTCCCTGTATTCCATGTGATCTAATCTTGTTAACCAGTCTGTCATGCGAAATCTTGTTGAAAGCTTTACTGAAGTCCATATAGACTATGTCCACCGCTCTGTCTTCATCAATCCTCTTTGTCACTTTAAAAATTCCATCAAGCTAATGAGGCATGATTTCCCACGCACAAAGTCATGTTGACTATCCTTAATCAGTCCTTGCCTTTCCAAATACATGTAAATTCTGTTCCTCCGAATTCCCTCCAACAACCTATCCACCACTCACATCAGGCTCATCGGTCTGTAGAACCCTGGTGTTTCCTTACCAACCTTTCTTAAATAATGGCACCACGCTAGCCAACATTCAGTCTTGTTCGATTAAACTCATGAATAGACATCTCGTTCAGACCAAATTGAAAATCCCGACATTCTTTAAGTCACAAATGTTTCACTGGGATGTGGCTCATTGTTTTTTCAGTACCATGGCTCCATCCAGACATCATCACTTGCTCCCATCCAAACCTCATCAGCTTTCTGACACCTTTGTCCTCTAAATAGATATTAGCCCTTGATCTCCAAGAAAAAAAATCACATTAAAAAGGGCAATACCTCTGAAGCACTATCCCCTGAATAACAGCGTTAAAATGTGTTCTAAGAAAGTGCTCTCTCATTTTGTCCTTCCAATTATCCGGATATCTTTCTCTTATGTCCTTCATCTCCTTTCCCCTGGATCTCTCCATTTCCCTACCCTGCTTCATTTATTCTTGTTGCCATTATCAATGTTCCTCATTCCTATGGGTTGCCTTTTCTTTTCTCTTATCCTTCCTCTTCCTGCTCGTCACCTACTACCTGTCTGTCTCCCTATCTCTCTGGACAATTATTCTATATAATCCTGATATATTCATATTATTATTTCATTATTTAGAAAAACTGACTCCTAAAACTATTCCTTTTATTTCAGCTACTTTCAGCTAAATTTAGGTTACAGACCAAATGCATTTCTGACATTCTTCAGAGGTACCCCACAGCCAAGGCTGAAAGTGGGGTTCACCCAGCTTCAGCAGGAGGCAGGATGTGAGGCCCCATTTTACAGCTGACAATTGACTGGCTGCCACCAACACTGTCATCTAGCGCTGGCCACAGCTGGCATTACAGCTGGAGGAGGAAGGTTCATCAATTGATGTGCACCCTCAAAGTGACGCAAGTGGCAGGCCCCTGATACAGACAAGGGGGAGGGGAGGTGTTGTTGGAAAAAGACCATCCATTGCTACTGGGGCCTCTTTTGTGGGCCAAAGAGTGGCTGAAAAGGAGCCCTGCCCTCGCGTCCCAATCTTCCACAACCCACTGTGATACTGGGAGATTTTATCTGGAGGAATCTACACACGCTGCTGCTATTGATAAAATGGAGATGGCAAAGACCTTTAAATTGGCCAATTCACTGGCACAATAGGACTTTGTGCAGCCAAGGATAATCTTCCCCACTGGTGAATGAAAATGGCAAGTGGATGATAAGCACATCACCCAACACCTTCTCCAGCACTTTACCGGGATTCTCGCCTCTGCATCCATCCCCAAAAGCCCAATTAAAATTTTGACCTTTCAGTGCATTGTAACCATTGCTGTTTGAACGGCAATGGATAATTGTATTGCTATCCAGTTAACTTAAATCCTCTTAACCATGCACTATGCAAAACTGGAAAGGTTTCAGCAGTTGCTTTTGACTGTGATTGTGACGGGGAGAGAAAACTGTCTCTAAAGGGGGCACTCATGATAAAATTTCATGTTTTCATTGGGGGGAGTCCTTAGTCCATGTGGTAACGGTTCTCCTAACCATTCAGAGCCGGTGGGGATGGAGATGGTTCTGCTAAAGTGTGGAATTCATCTATACACCCATTTTCCCCTTCGCTGGTAATTGTTACCACTGCTATAAGTGGTGTCTTGTAATTGATGTGCGCTCAGCAATGGAATTATCAGAAATCTCCAATCCCATCTTCAGGGTCCCTGACAATGTGGCCCATTGTTTATGCAGCTCATAATCCCTTCACCCTGAAAGCTAAACAATGAGCCTTTGTTGTTCTTCAGGCTGTTTTAAAGTCAGCAGGCTGTGAAGTAGCTGCAAATATATTTATTCCCTGTTAGATAAATGATCTTAGTTTTATATGTCTAAACCAGTTCCCTGAAAAGGGAAACAATGCAGCATTTTCATTCATCCAAACATTTAGATGTTTAAATAAAAAAAATTATGGCTTAAATCAGAATTTAAAATGCATTTGTATAGATTATTGATTTTGCTGAGTAGAAATTAAATAAATGAATAATACATAAATGCACAAATCCCATTTAACTTTCATTTCCACCTTCCACCAGATCACAAAACGTAATTTACCCTATAATTCATTCTACATACACTCAACATAATGTTCCTGAATTTCCCAAAGGTAATGAAGAAAACCTTGAAAATATTCACTGATTTCCATGTTTATATTATTCTTTCTTGAACTACTGCTATGTAAATATGGGGGAACAGGCATACAGAACAGTGACCCTGTTAGATGTAGCTGTTAAAACAATGAACACAGCATCTGGGTGACACTGTTGTTAGTTCAGGTATCAGCTTAAGTGACTTAAGTAAGAATTGTGTTTATCTATTAGAAGTGATGGAATTGTTTTCTCCAATCTCTGCCATGTTTACAGTCACAAAAAAAATCTGCGCTCAGCAGTGTTCAGGTCGATGTAGAGGTAAGAATCCTAGCGACTGCTGCCACACTCAGTGTGCTGCTGGATGCACTGGACCAAGAGAATACGATTGTCTGGTAAGCAAATATATTATCTGTCACGTTAATTTCTGCATTTGAGTTAAATGTGTTTTACAACCTCCCAAATTAAAGCAAAATATGCATGTTTGAAATCTGAAATAAAAAGAAAGTGCTGGAGAAACTTAGCAGGTCTGGCAGCATCCATGGAGAGAGAAACAGAATTCACCTATTAAATCCAATATAACATTTCTTCAAACGACGCTGCCTGACCTGCTGGGTTTCTCCAACACTTTCTGTTTTTATTTGCTATTTTCAAATATTGTTTATTATCTGTATCATCTAGAATTTAAAGGACCTGTTTTGAAGGGGTTGAATCTGACTCTTGTCCAAATGTAAAAGTGCAATATTCTTCACTGCAGTTGTGAAATAAGAAAATGTAAACCTGGTATTCATGGTGTACATCTATCACTTATCAGGATGAGCTAGTTACAACATATTGTCTCAAAATTCATTGAAACTCAATATCAAGATCAGGTATTGAGCGGGAAAATCCATTTTAAACCCTTAATTGTATCTGCAGTATCGGTTCCTTCTGCATAATTTGATTGTAATTTCGACCTGGCGTGTAGTGTTAGGTATTCCTATGCTCGCAGTAGGGTGACTGCCATGAATCTTGTTCCCTGCTGGTCTGTTGGGACCCTGATTCCTGACACAGCTGTTGCTCTCTGCTATCTATTGTATTATCTGATGAGGAAAGGTTTCCAAAGGTACAGGGAAAAGGTGGAGGGATGGTGTTTGGGAACGAGAGAGGTTCGCGGTTGGTGTGTTGCCTCCCAGATGCCAGGTTTATGATGTCGAGGATCATGTTTTCGGAATCCTTGAGGGGGAGGCGGAACAGCCCCAGGTTGTGGTCCATATGGGCACTAATGACATAGGTAGGAAAAGGGATGGAGATTTAAGGCAGAAATTCAGGGAGTTAGGGTGGAAGCTAGAGTTATGTCTGGTTTGTTGCCGTACTAAGTGCTAGTGATGTCAGGAATAGGGAGAGAAAGGGGTTGAACGTGTGAATACAGGGATGGTGCAGGAGGGAGGGTTTCGGATAACTGGATAATTGGGGCTCATTCTAGGGTAGGTGGGACCTCTATAAACAGGACAGTCTACACCTGAACTAGTGGTACCAATATCTTGTTGGGGGGGGTTGGAATTTGCTAATGCTCTTCGGGAGGGTTTAAACTAATTCAGCAGGGGGATGGGAACCTAAATTATATTTCCAGTGTCCAGGAGGTTGAGAGCAGTGAGGTCAAAAATGAGGTTTCAAGGTCGCAAGAGTTCACTGGCAAGCAGGAAGGCGGTTTGAAATGTGTCTACTTTAACACCAGGAGCATCTGGAAAAAGGTGGATGAACTTGCAGAATGAGTTGGTACCTGGGACTTTGATGTTGTGGTCATTTCAGAGACATGGATAGAGCAGGGACTGGAATGATTGTTGCAGGTTCTGGGATTTAGATGTTTCAGTAAGAACAGAGAAGATGGTAAAAGAGGGGGAGGTGTGCATTGTTAGTCAAGTTCAGTATTACGGTGGCAGAAAGGATGTTTGAGGACTCAACTACTGAGGTAGTATGGGCTGAGGTTAGTAATAGGAAAGGAGAGGTCACCCTCTTGGGAGTTTTCTATCGGCCTCCAAATAGTTCCAGAGATGTAGAGGAAAGAATAGCAAAGCTAATTCTGTATATGCGCAAGAGTAACAGGGTAGTTGTTATGGATGACTTTCACTGTCAAAATATTGACTGGAAATACTATAGTTTGAGTATAATGTCAGGAGGGTTTCCTGACACAGTATGTAGACAAGGAGAAAGTGAGGACTGCAGATGCTGAAGATCAGAGCTGAAAAATGTGTTGCTGGAAAAGCGCAGCAAGTCAGGCAGCATCCAAGGAGCAGGAGAATCGACGTTTCGGGCATAAGGAGGGCTTATGCCAAAAGGGGCAAGGCCACATTGGATTTCGTACTGGGTAATAGTGACCACAATTTGATTATGGTTACTTGAGCGATGGAAAGGGATAGGAATATACCACAGGGCAAGAGTTATAGATGGGGGAAAGACAATTATAATGTGATTAGGCAAGGCATAGGATGGGGAAGGAAACTGCAGGGGATGGACACACTTGAAATGTGGAGCTTATTCAAAGAATATATATTGTGTTTCCTTGATAAGATTGTACCTGTCAGGCAGGGAGGTAATGGTCGAGTGAGGGAGCCGTGGTTTACCAAAGATGTTCAATCTCTTTTCAAGAGGAAGAAGATGGCTTATGTTAGGATGAGATATGAAGGCTCAGCTAGGGCGCTTGAGAGTTATAGGTTAGCCAGGAAAGACCTAAAGAGAGAGCTAAGAAAAGCCAGGAGGGGACATTAGAAGTCATTGGAAGAAAGGATCATGGAAAATCCTACAGCCTTTTATACGTATATCAGGAATAAAAATATGACTACAGAAAGATTAGTGTCAATCAAGGATAGTCTTGGAAAGTTGTGCGTGGAGTCCGAGGAGATAGGGGAAGCACTAAATGAATATTTCTCGTCAGTATTCACACTGTAAAAAGACAATGTTGTTGAGGAGAATACTGAGATCCAGGATACTTTCTGGACAGGATTGATGTTCAGGAGAAAGAGATGTTAGCAATTCTGGAAAGTATGAAAATAGAAAAGTCCCCTGGGCCAGATGGGAGTCATTTTAGGATTCTCTGGGAAGCCAGGGAGGAGATTGCAGATCCTTTGGCTTTGATCTTTATGTCATCATTGTCTACAGAAATAGTGCCAGAAGACTGGAGGATAGTAAATGTCCCCTTGTTCAAGAAGGGGATTAGACACAACCCTGGTAATTATAGACCAGGGAGCCTTGCTTTGGTTGTGGGTAAAGTGTTGGGAAAGGTTATAAAAGATAGGGTTTATAATCATCTGGAGAGGAATAAGTTGATTAGTGATAGTCAACACAGTTTTGTGAAGGGTAGGTCATGCCTCCCAAACATTATTGAGTTCTTTGAGAAGATAACCAAACAGGTGGATGAGGGTAAAACGGCTGATGTGGTATATATGGATTTCAATAAGGCCTTTGATTAGGTTCCCCACGGTAGGCTATTGTTCAAAATGGGATTGAGTGTGATTTAGCAGTTTGGATCAGAAATTGGCTAGCTCAAGAAGACAGAGGGTGGTAGTTGAAGGGAAATGTTTATCCTGGAGTTCAGTTACTAGTGGTATACCACAAGGATCTGTTTTGGGGACACTGCTGTTTGTCATTTTTATAAATGACCTCGATGAGGACATAGAAGGATGGGTTAATACATTTGCAGATGACGCTAAGGTCGGTGGAATTGTGGACAGTGCGAAAGGATATTGCAGATTACAGAGGGACATAGGCTGTAGAGCTGGGCTGAGAGGTGGCAAATAGAGTTTAATGCAGAAGTGTGAGGTGATTCACTTCTGAAGGAACAACAGGAATAAAAAGTACTGGGCTAATCTTGGGAGTGTAGATGAGCAGATGTGATCCCTGAAAGTTGCCACCCAGGTTGACATGGTTATTAAGAAGGCATACGATGTGTTAGCTTTTATTGGTAGAGGGATTGAGTTTCGGAGCCACAAGGTCATGCTGCAGCTATATAAAACTCTGATGCAGCCACACTTTGAGTGTTGCATTCAGTTCTGGTCACTGCATTATAGGAAGGAATTAGAAACTTTGGAAAGGGTGCAGAGGTGATTTATTAGGATGTTGCCTGGTATGGGGAAAGGTTTTATGAGGAAAGGCTGAGAGACTTGAGAGTGATTTTATTAGAGAGAAGGCGGCTGAGAGGTGACTTAATTGAGACATGAAAGATAATCAGAGGGTTAGACAAGGTGGACAGTGAGAGCCTTTTTCCTTGGGTGGTGATGGCTAGCACAAGGAGACGTAGCTTTAAATTGAGGGGTGATAGATATAGGACAGATGGCAGAGGTACGTTCTTTACAAAGAGTAGCATGGGCGAGGAATGTGGGCCTGCAACAGTAGTAGACTCACCAACTTTAGGGGCATTTCAACAGTCATTAGATAAACATATTAATGACAATGGAATAATGTAGGTTAGATGGCTTTCAGATTGGTTCCACAGGTTGGCACAACATCGAGGGCCGAAGGGCCTGTACTGAACTATATTGTTTTATGGTCTTGCAGTGAGCCAGTGGAGAGACTAGGCTGAATAATTTCATTCTGTGGGTACAACTTCCCCTCCCTGGAAATGGTCAGAGAGGTGACAAGAAGGAGAAATAATTGGCCATCCCTCCCTTCTCTGCACTTCATTACTGGATAGGAACTAAACTTGGGACTTTTTCAGCTCACGAGCAATTAAGGCCCTTATGTGTTCACTTGACAGCCTTCTCAGCAGAAGATGTACATGGCTAGTTCCTGACTGGGAAGCCAGGACAATCAACCACGGGTTTGATGGCAGGGCCTAAATTTGTCCCAATCTGGGGACAATTGAAACAATAGATGGGGATCAAGGGGGTGTCCTTTCCTCTGACCTTCATGATCCCCTCTCTCCTCAAGACCCCACTGTGTGAGAAGCATTAGCAAACCAAATACTGTCTCATTATTAAATCCCCTGAAGACTGGGCCTCAACTAACTGTCTGCTGGAAGTTGTTGATCAAGTAAGTTTCTAGCAAGGCAGACCTTCAGTGTCAAGGACTGTGTTTGCAGAGATGCTCACCAGTCAGTTCCAACTAAGTTGAATGGCTCATAATCCGGCAAATGTTCCAGTTGTGTTGCTGTAAATCAATGCCACTTTACCTCCCTGCCCCACAGTGACGGTGTTGATCAGAGAATCGCTGGCTCGAATTCTCTCAAAAGCCGAGAAATCTTCCTAATTAAACCCATAATATTACATCAGTGAAGAAAGCAAAGGTGCTCTGTTCCCTGTAAAATCCCTATGTGCTGTCAAATACAACAAATACATACTTGTTCTTTTACCCACCCAATTCTCCTTTGACCTTGGTCCAAATATTTGCTTTAGCTGAGGACTGTCCTGTGCTTCCTGCAAATGGGGCCAAGGAAGGACAGCTCCAGAATCATAGGATCATCAGAAGAAGACCATTCAGCCCATCATTTCCCTGGGTTGGGACCGGCAATACAGAAGAGTAGAGTGAAGGTCCCAATGCAAATTGTTGAATGGTGGAGCAGAGCTGGTGGTTGAAAGGCCTGCTCCTCTTCCTGTTTCTCACAATCACCCACTAATCACCTTGTGCTTTCCATAGCTCAACCATTCATTATGTTTAAAAAAAAATCCTCATGCTGTCCCAGTTCTTTACCAATGATTTTAAATCAGTGTCCTCTGGTTCTTGAACCTCCTGCAGCTGGGAACAGGTCTCTTTATCTGCTCTGTCCTGACGTCTTGTCATTTTAAGCACTTGCAAATCTCCATTTCGCCCTGTCTTCCCAAAGAAGAGAAGCTCCACCCTTGTCTATCCACTCATGTTATCCTCTGAACTATTCTCAACTGTTTTCTGCAGATTTTCAATGACTGCACATCCTTCCTCAAGTTTGATATCGAGAATTGGATGTAATGGTCCAGTTGAGGCCGAAACAGTGTTTTATACAGATTGTCAGAACATCCTTACTTCCTAGTGTTAGTTCTTTTTCAAAAGGAAGTCTCTGGGTGCTAGAATAAGGAACAGTTTTATCACTGTCTTGACAGGCAGCAGTAACAGGTAACCCTTACAATAATCAAAACTGTGATTTATGTGGCACGTTTCATTAAAGTTTAAAGGCAAGTGACTGGACTTCAATGTTTTATTCTGTGTACTGGCTGTAGGCGACTAAGGTGAAATGAAATTCTGGATTATGTTTATTTTTAACTTGTGAACTGAATTGTATTTACAGAATTCGAGTGTTCCACGGTTATGCACTAACTTTAATAATAGGACATGTTACTGTCAACTGCAGATACAATAAGCAGAATGATATAAAGAAGCAAATATATGAAATTAGCTAATGTTATCTTCTCCCTCAGGCATGTCAGAGGTTCAGAGATGGAGATACCTGCAAAGAATCATGTCCCCGTTTGGAAATCTACGATACACGCACATATCAGCTGAAACCTAACCCAGATGGGAAATACAGCTTCGGAGCGACCTGTGTGAAAAAGTGTCCCCGTATGTTGTGAATGTTCTGAAAATATTCATTTTTAGCAGCAGCTGTTATACATGGGTAGTTCTGTAGCTATGAAAATAGCAGATTAAAAGATGATAGACTTCCAATGAACCTTTACCATCTCATCAGTGATCCAGCTAATGGTTAGCTTTGGGGGAAGTGAAGGGCAGATAATAGGGCCATAGTTACCCTCAATTTATCATGAATCTGATTTCATAAATTCCAGGAGAAAGTAAGGACTGCAGATGCTGGAGATCAGAGCTTAAAAATGTGTTGCTGGAAAAGCGCAGCAGGTCAGGCAGCGTCAAAGGAGAAGGAGAATCGACGTTTAGGGCATAAGCCTGAAGAAGGGCTTATGCCCGAAACATCGATTCTCCTTCTTTGATGCTGCCTGACCTGCTGCGCTTTTCCAGCTATGCATTTTTAAGCTTTCATAAATCCCAGTCCAGATTATAACCTTAACCACAGTTGTTGCCATCAAGCAAATGAGAAACCAAAATGTTGTAACTGTCTGGTTCCCATTGCTTTTGTGGGTGAAGGAAACCAAAATTCTAGCATGAAAATATTTGATAAAGGCATTGTGCAATAATGATCCGTTGTTGTGAGTATTTAGGGTCAGTACTGGTGATTAAGTGAGGTTCATAATTGGAAGTGCCTCTGTATAAATGTTTGGATCCTTTAGTGTCACTGAAAAGCTTTACACTTCTGACTCAGAATTCCTTTCTCAGACTTTGAAATTAAATTGCTTTTATTTTGAATTTAGCTGAGCAATAGCGATTCAATTTTGAAATCTCTTTTGGATGTTTTGATTGTTTGTGTTCTTCATATTTTAGATAACTATGTGGTAACAGACCTCGGCTCTTGTGTTCGAACCTGCAGCCCTCGTACATATGAGGTAGATGAAGGGGACCAGAGAAAGTGTAAAAAATGTGATGGACCCTGTCCAAAAGGTAGATAACAATGAACTGTCATTCGCTTAACATGCATGAATGTGACTGTTTTGAGTAAAATGACAAATTATATTGAGCAACAGCTGGTGTTGTGGTTTAACCTCTACATAAACAAACTGTCTTATCGATCCTGTTCCCAGATCTTCCTATCTCCTTTTCCTTCATCCAGCTATCTGAACCACTTTTGAGTATTGACATTGTTCCCACCTCAACCAAGCTCCCTTGAAGTGAATTCAATTGGCTCATAACACCTTGTAAAAATGAAGTTTCCCCTGCTATTTTATACCTTTTGCACTGTAATAATCACGTGATTCTAATTCTCAGCCAATTTATTTTACTAGAGTCATAGAGATGTACAGCATGGAAACAGACCCTTTGGTCCAACCCATCCATGCTGACCAGATATCCCAACCTAATTTACTCCCACCTGCCAGCACCTGGCCCATATCCCTCCAAACCCTTCCTATTCATATACCCATCCATATGCCTCTTAAATGTTGCAATTGTACCAGCCTCCACCACTTCCTCTGGCAGCTCATTCCATACATGTACCACCCTCTGTGAAAACGTTGCCCCTTAGGTCCCTTTTATATCTTTCCCCTCTCATCCTAAACCTATGCCCTCTAGTTCTGGACTCCCTGACCCCAGGGAAAAGACTTGGTCTATTTATCCTATCCATGCCCCTCATAATTTTGTAAACCACTATCAGGTCTCCCCTCAGCCTCTGACCCTCCAAGGAAAAAAGCCCCAGCCTGTCCAGCTCTCCCGAAAGCTCAAATCCTCCAACCCTGGTAACGTCCTTGTAAATCTTTCATGTTTCACAACATCTTTCCGATAGGAAGGAGACCAGAATTGCATGCAATATTCCAACAGTGGTCTAACCAATGTCCTGTACAGCCGCAACATGACCTCCCAACCCCTGTACTTAATACTCTGACCAATAAAAAAAAGCATACCAAACGCCTTCTTAACTATCCTAACTACCTGCGACTTCACTTTCAAGGAGCTATGAACCTGCACTCCAAGGTCTCTTTGTTCAGCAACACTCCCTAGGACCTTACCATTAAGTGTATAAGTCCTGCTAAGATTTGCTTTCCCAAAATGCAGCACCTTGCATTTATCTGAATTAAACTCCATCTGCCACTTCTCAGCCCATTGGCCCATCTGGTCAAGATCCTGTTGTAATCTGAGGTAACCCTCTTCATTGTCCACTACACCTCCAATTTTGGTGTCAAGTTGTTTATCCTACTCAAAGTGCAACACCTCTAACCTTACTGACATTGAATTCCATCTCAAAGAGTGTGTTGCTAGAAAAGCACAGCCAGTCAGGCAGCATCAGAGGAGCAGGAGAATCAACATTTCAAGCATAAGCTCTTCATCAGAAATGAGGCATTGAGTTACATCTGCCATGTTTAGTTCATTTCTTCAGCTTGTCACTCCTGCAGAGTTTCCTTAAGATTTCTAAAGAGTTAACCCTACAAACTGTTTTGGTACCACCTTCAAGCTTTGGTATGGCTTTTGAGGCCGACATCCAAATCAATAATATACGCAATGATCAGGAGAGGGGCTAGAGAAAAAAACAGTGAACACAGTTGAGGGTTATTAGGTCAGCAATGATCTCATTAAATGGCAGAGCAAACTTGATGGACTGAATGGCCTACATCTGTTCCTGAGTCTTATGCTCATACGGCAGCAGGTTTTTATTTCAACATGAAGTTCACTTTGATAGATTTAATGAAAAAAATACAAACCGATTCACCCTTTATCAAGCAATGTATCCATTGGGTATGTTGTTGGATAAGACACTCAGTTTCCTCAGGAGCATTGGATTACTGACTTGTATGAATACCTTAATGAATATCATTAAATGTTAATGCATTGAATGACAATCGAGTGTTTTGTTGAAAGCGCATTTGTTTATGGATATTTGTGTTGGACTAGGTGTTTTGTTTTTTGGCCCTTGGTTACTTATTTGATTTCTCTGGTTAAAAAAATGAGAAGAAAAATATTTTATTTAAAGGCAAGAACAGAAACTTAGCAAAAAGGGAACCTAGTATCTTGCAAGATTATGTCATTATACCCTGTCACATTCAAATTCACAAGATCTGGTATTTTGACTCTGCTTTGGGTCTTAAAGAGACTTTACGGTTGATATAAAAGTGAATCAGGCTGTGCATAGGAGAGCTACCTACTACAACAATGTTATAATCATCAACCAAGCTGCCAATGGCCCATGGATCACTCTTTATACTTTTTTCTGGTATCAGTTGTCAATTAAGTGCTCCATGTGAAGGGGTGCAAGATTATTTCACTGTCTGGTGACAGTGATGCACTCCAGCTTCCTCCACAGCACCCAACAGTCCCAGAAGGCAGCAAGACTTTTGATACCTCCTTCTGTTCCTTCTCCAGGCACACACAGACATGAATGCAACTGTGACAGAGAGGCAGAGTATCATCTCAAGTGACCCCCCCGCTCTCCCTCCCCACCCCCAAAATTCTCTCTCTACCCACCTTTTGAGAAATTAATGGTCAATCCCTTCTAAAAGGCATTTTTAAGTTATTGTAACAAAGCGAAAACTTGTCAAATTACATGTCATTTCCTGGAGTGCCAGTGTACTACAAGAAGCAGCAGGAGACTGCTGTCCTCAAGTCTGCTTCAGCCAGAGCAGTAATCAAACCCACACTGTTGGCATTATTCTAACCTACATGGTAGTCATCTAGTCTACTGAGCTTACACCTAAAGTGTCTCTTTGTAATTCTTTTGAAACACCCTGTTTATAATTCTCTCCTCATGGCATGCTGTCGTTGTCCAAGGCTTACTAATCCACCACTATGGGACCAGGCCAGAAGCCAGGCCCCCAAGTAATATTTCAGCCAGAAAAGGAATTGAATCTGCTCAGTCAGATTACTTTGGAACACATCCTAGCTATCTAGCTAATTTATCTCTCCTTAAACCTTTTTTTTTGAAGAAGCAAATAGGAAATAAATAAATGAAATCAATAAATGTTCAACTCCTTGGCAAGAGCTACCATATGTTTACTGCAGCTAAAACAAAAACTTTTCAAATCAAAATAACACTTGCAATGATGCAATGCATTCCATCTCAATGTCTCTTACACCTTAGTAGATTTAAGTCACTTGCGACTTTAACTTATAGACTAGAACTACAGAAAGCTTCTTCTTTGAATTATTCATGCACCTGAACTTAAACTCAGACAGTTTCAAGTATCCTCTTCAGGGTTTTATCCCAACAATTCTGTTCTGTGAGTAATGCTACCTTCAGTATATTCTTCCCATCTCAGGATCCCCAATCTGTACAGTCATTTTCATCCAAGGACTTTACAGGACTGTTCACAACTCAAAATAAAATTAATAAAAACTCTGTCTAAGTTAGAAGTGCTTTCCCTCAGTTTTAAAAAATCTGTCTTTCTAAACTTCCGCTAATTTATCTTGTTCAGTTGTAAAATCCTATTAATGTACACAAAACCCAACCATCTTAAAGATAAGCCTCATTGTAGCAACAGAAATACTGGCATGTTAATTATTGACTTGAACATACAGAAACCAAGAATCCAAACTTTTTATAAATGATACTGAAAATATATATAAAACACAAAGCTTACATCACATCAGCCATTTTTGTCAGGCCCACTAGTAGACTAACAAAGGTCTATACAGAGGAACCTCCATTATCCGAAGGACCCGGTCAGGGAGTATCTCATTTGAATAATTGAATGCCAGATAATCAGATGCCGGAGAACACCATTTAGCCAAGCATCGGGACCTTGTGGTCTTGTCTGGATAATCCGAAATTCAAATAAACGAATGCCGGATAAACGAGGTTCCTCTGTACTGCATTCGGCTTTCCACCCCCCGTATTGTGTGCCCAAAGAACAGGAGCATGGTGCAGAAATGCAATCAAAGCCTGAGGAAAATGCCCCTCAGATAATGGAAAAGGAATTGCAACGTTCTGAAATTCCCATTAATGTCGAACACTGACTACTCAAGCCTGCAGAAAATATGGGTGGCTTACAAATCCTTGAACTGACGTAACTGCTGCAAAGAAATGTTATGTGCAAAACCTACCATGTCAAATTCCCAATAGAGAAAGGGAAGACTCAATGCTGAGAGGGATTCACTGGGGCCCTCATCTCCTCCAGCACAATGGACGTATCTGGAGAACCAACCAGAGCTTAGATATGGAGAGAATGCACCAGAAATCCTTACAGGAAATCCCTCCATGTAGAGTTGAATTGCACAGGGGTGTTACTGCAGGGAAGGCTCTGATTTTGAATGTTATTCTTATGGGAGTTTCGAGGTCTGGAGCACATTGGAAATTCTGTCCAAACAGCAGTCAGTTCACAATGGAGTGCATCCTGACCCTGAGTTGTCTCAACACCATGAGTGCAGTCCAGCTCTTTAAAAAGCCTCTCCAATTGTTTCACTTTTCTGCTCTTTCCTTATTCCCTTCAGATCTTTATCCAGAGAGTTATGATGAATCTTCTTCCACCGCTCCTTCTGGCAGCATATTCCAAATAGAAATGAGGAGTGGTTCGAACACCTCTCCAGAGAGTTGAGCACGTAGTCTAAGCATACACTTGTGTTCAGAATGGTCAGAGTGCTGCACTCTGAGGTGCTCCTCTTTGGATGAGAGCTTAAACCAAGTTCCTGTCTGCCTCTCAGTTCTATGCATACGATCACATGGTGCAATTTTAAAGAAGACTTAGATATTCTGCTCAATAGTAATCCCTCATTCAATGTTACAAAAACAGGCTATTGTATTTTTGTGGTTTGTGGGAATGTGCTGTCTGCTAATTGATTGCTAAGTTTTTCACAATAGAACAGTAACCACAATTGAAAACTGTTATTTGCTACAAAGCAATTTAGAACATGCAAAATTCATGACGAACACTGCATTAATGCAAGTTTTTTTATTTTAAAAATGCACATATCACTTCTTTGTAATATACTTGTTTCTAATGTCTCTCTATCCTCTTCTCTAGATTGCAATGGATTAGGAACTCCAGCATTCAAGGGTGCAATCTCAATCAATTCTTCAAATATTGATTCATTTAAAAACTGTACCAAAATTAATGGAAATGTCATCTTTTTATCAGTGGCTTTCAAAGGGTGAGTTGTTTTTCTTTCCTTAAAAATATTTAAATCTTGTCTCATGATTGGTGAACCAGTGAGCAGATCTTTTACAGATTAAGGAATACCATGAGAACATAAAACAATACAGCACAGGAACAGGCCTTTTGGCCCACCATGTCTGTGCCACCAAACATTGCTTTTTGTTTTATTCACTCATGGAACATGGGTGTCACTGGCTGGCCCAGAATTTATCATCCATCCCGAATTGTCACATGAACTGAGTGACTTGTTTGGCCTATTTCACGGGGTAGTTAAGAGTTATAGCGATGTACAGCACGGAAAAAAAAAATCCTTTGTTCCAACTCGCTCATGCCTACCAGATATCTTAAATAAATCTAGTCCCATTTGCTAGTATTTGCCCATGTCCCCAAAAGCCTTCCCATTCATATATGCATCCAGATACCTTTTAAATGTTGCAATTGTGCAAGTTTCCACCACTTCCTCTGACACCTCACCACCCTCTGCATGAAGAGGTTACTCCTTAGATCCCTTTTAAGTCTTTACCCACTCACCTAAACTAATGCCCTCTAGTTGTGGACTCTCTCACCCCAGGGAAATGACCTTGACTATTTATCCTATCCATGTCCCTCATGTTTTTTTAAGCCTCTATAAGGTCACCGCTCAGCCTCCGATGCCCCAAGGAAAGTAGCCAGTCAATTCAGCCTCTCCTTATAGCTCAAACCTTCCAACCCTGGCAACATCCTTGTAAATCTTTTCTGAACCCCTTCAAGTTTCACAAATCCTTTCTATAGTAGGGAGACCAGAATTGGATGCAGTATTCCAAAAGTGGCCTAACCAATGTCTTGTACAGCGACAACATGATGTCCTAAATCCTATACTCAATAAACTGACCAATAAAGGAAAGCATACCAAATGCCGTCTTCACTATCCTATCACTATCTGCGACACCACTTTCAAGGAGCTGTGAATCTGCACTCCAAGGTCTCTTTGTTCAGCAACACTCCCCAGGACCTTGCCATTAAGTGTTCAAGTTCTGCTAAGATTTGCCTTTTCAAAATGCAGCACCTTGTATTTATCTAAATTAAACTCCATCTGCCACTCCTCAGCCCATCTAAACAAAATCCTTTTGTACTCTGAGGTAACCTTCTTGGCTGTGCACAATACCATCAATTTTGGTGTCATCGGCAAACTTAGTAACCATACCTCCTATGTTATATATAAATGACGAAAAGCAGTCAAGCAGAAAAATGAGTCAAGTACATTGCTGCAGGTTTGGAGTCACATGTAGGGCAGACCAGGTAAGGCCAGCAAATTTCCTTCCCTAAAGGACATTAGGTAAGCCAGATGGGTTTTTATAACAATCAACACTAGTTAAGTGGTCGCCATTAGACTAGCTTTTTCAAAATTCCAGTTTTTTTTTTGCATCGGATTAGAGTTTCGCATTTGCCATAGTGGAATTTTCACCCACATGTGACACGTTCTGAAATAAGAAATATCCCAGCATTAAGTTTTTGTCAAGTTTGTTAAATCATTCACTGAGACAGAAAGCATGGTTCATAAAAAAATGATTTTCTATGAATGGGCTGAATTTTCTGAGGAATGACATTAGCAAGGTTTGAGAAGGTTTGTAGCTCAGGTTAAGGTTCTGGATGTAGGTTTGCTCACTGAGCTGGAAGGTTTGTTCTCACACTTTTCATCACCATACTAAGTAACATTTTCAGTGAGCTTCTGGTTGAAGCTTCCATCTTCATCCAGAGGTTCACTGAAGGTGTAACCTAGTATGGCGATGAAATGTCTGAAAATGAACCTTCCAGCTCAGCGAGCAAACATACATCCAGAGGAATGACATTCAATAAGCAGAGTGCCTCTCAGCTCATTTTATATGTTAAGAAAGAGCTTCACATTTCAGACAGGAGATTCCAATTCGGGTGTCTTCAGAAATGTGAAGCTTTACATTAAATCTGACAGGTCCTTCACAGTGCAGAATAGTCAGGGCAAGACAATCTGCATCCTTTTTTTTTCCAGTAATCAGTTACCGTTTTACGGTATTGAAGTGTCCATTTTCACAGACAATCACTTTGACACCTTCTGTGAAAGGGTATTTTGTAGGGTATGTGAGGTTAAGATTCTAGGAGTGTAGAGTATGAGGTGGTTAAAGGTTTGGGAAATAGGGAGCCATGTGAGTTGATAGCAGCAAGCCACATGCCTGGTATGGTGCCAGGTTAATAGAATTTGTTTTCTCATTCCCTTGTGGGACGTGAGCAACACTGGCTGGGCCAGTATTTAATGCCCATCCCTAATTGCCCTTGAGAAGTGGTTAGAGTAGAGGAAGGAGGAGATATTAGGTTTGTCACTTCCTGTGGGGAAGGCAGAGGTGTAGGGTCCCAGAGTAGGTGTACAAGGGTGGGAGGATAGTGATGTTGAGTCTGGAAGTGAGTGAAGGGATGTATTTGGTCCTATTGTCAGAGTAAGTGGGTTTGGGGCAGGAGACATTGTCAGTGCCAAGGGAGAGAGCAGAGGGTGGGAAGGTATTGCACCCAGTGGTGAGTGAATGGGGGTCAATCTGACAACAGTGGGGGAGGAGAGGATGTTGAGCCCTATATAGAAGGGAGAGTGTACTGGGTCACAGATGTGGGGCGTCTGTTGGGTCTGTCAATGAGGAGCAGCAATCATGTCTAGCAGCGTGAGGGAATAATGTGTCAGGGCCAGGGGTAAAGGGCAGTTATCAATCTTGGGGAGTGGTGTTGGGGTCTGGCAGTGGAGAGGCGAATGTCAGGTTTTGGGGCAGAGAAGGGTATTGAATTCTGAGGGGGAGGCAGGATGTTGAGTCAATGTTTGAGGGTTTGAGAGATAAGTTGGAGGTGGGTGGGAGTCAGTTTAATAATTATTCTGGAGTTAGACTTGGTATTAAATAGTTTAATTTTTCCTGAGTAACTATTTACTTAACTGCAGCTGAATGCTCTGAACTCTTAAATTTAAACAGATACTTTTGGAGGGTTCCAGATGTAGAGGAATTATCTGGTAGAATCTTAAATTTCCTGGGCATTTCCCTTTGACTTTGCTGCAATGTGGATGCCACAGGGTCCATATGTGCAACTCCCAACACACTTCACATATTTTGTAATTTGGTTAACTTTTAATGTTTTTTTTAACATGGGCTTTCTGCTTTGTTCATTGTCCTGACTAATAATTTAGTCTTAGAATACAGTAAAAAAATCTACCAAAAAAAATTGTTTTAACTTGTACTTTACAAACTCTCATACACCAATAATGTCAATGTCACACCCTGTGAACTTTAACTTGATTGAGCTATGCTATCCCAATATATACAATCAACAACAAAAGTTATTTAGCTTTCCTGTTTTACAATGTCTTCTTTTGATGATTTGCCTGAAAAATATGTCTTATGACTCTGTTCTGCAAAACATGAAGGAGGAAGCATCTAATTGTAGATATTGTTATAAGGCATTCCTTTAGTTTGGACTGACCACAACAGCTGTTGGTTTCTAATTATTTAGGCAGGTCATTGATGTAACTCTTTTAATGCATTATATTGACTGATTAAGTTAGTTCTTCTTCTGCTCTGTGTAGCATCCTCAATTAATCGAAGGTTGATGAATTACAGATTACGCTATAATAATCCTGTGGGCAGGGGCAGGCACCAGGCCTTAAATTTTCCTGAATAAGGATATGGATCAAACTCCATCCTGTTGGCCTTATAACAAACAACATATAACTGAATAGTCAGCTGTCCACATTAAAAAATATTGGAGTGTTGGGAATGGAGGTAGGAATCCCAGAATTGGGTCTGGTCTGTAATTTTAAAAACATGACAGAGTCTTCCCAACTCCATGCATATCCATCGCTGCAGAACGACCAGATTATTGCGAAAACCCATATAGTTCACTAATGTCCTTTCAGGGATGGAAATCTGTTGTTCTTACCAATCCGTTCCATAATGTGACTTCAAATGTGTAACAATGGGTTGATTCTTAATTCCCCGATGAAATACTTAGCAAGTCACTTAGTTTTCAAGAAGGCAGCTGACCATCAGCTTGTCAAGGATATCTAAGAATAAGTAGTAAGTGCTAACTTTCCCCACAGCAGTCATACCCTCATGAGAATGTTAAAAGAAAAGTATCTGCAAAAATTGCAGATATTCTGTTTACACTGAATGTAATTTCAGCTTAAAACATATCAGTTTTATTTTTATTGGTTTGGCTGATTTCATGTGAAATTTGCATAGATCCAATGTAACCTAATTGAAATTGTCCTCCAAACGTATGTATTTACTTGAAATCTCAGTTGTCCTCTGGATTCATGTCTTTCTATTTTAGTGATTCCTTCACAAATACGACTCCCATGCCTCCAGAAAAGCTGGAAGTCTTCAGAACAGTGAAAGAAATAACAGGTTTGTTAATTTGAAAGCTGCTTCCAGGTCTCTCCATAGTAAAATAGAATGAAATTTATTTGCCAAAATATGTTTCTGGAGTGATCAGGGATCCGAGATATTTGCTCAACAGTGCTGGATGTTACATTGCCCTGCTGATAAGTTGAAAGATGGATGATCTGCCAGTATGTGAGAGTTTTAGCCTCTGGCAGGGTACTTTTATCAGACACATCAACCTTAATGTTAACTCCCATAACATAAGAACTAGATGTGCATAATGAAAGCTTACCTGGACATTTCTTACAGTTCCTGACATAAGCATGCGTTACAGTCACAGGTACTTCAGTATTGGAGTTAATACTAGCTTTTGATAATAAACAGTGAAACACTGTCTTGCATGGCATGCTTCAAATGGCCCAATTAAGATGAGGATTAGGTCCTTGACACCCTCTGGTCACGTGCTATGATACGCTGATGATACCATGAGCTTGTCTCTTAAAAGTACATAGTTGTGGTCAGTGAGTGTACTTTCTGTCACTAGCTCACCCAATCATGATCTGTCTAGAATGTTACTGGGTCAAAAGGTGTGGTGCTGGAAAAGCACAGCCAGACAGACAGCATCCACTGAGCAAGAGAGTCGACGTTTTGAGCATAAGCTCTTCATCAGGAATGTCATTATGCTCAAAATGTTGATTATCTGCTCCTTGGATGCTGCCTGACCAGCTGTGCTTTCAGAGCACCACACTTTTTGACTTTGATCTCCAGCATCTGCAGTCCTCAGTTTCTTGGGCAGCCCATCTGCCTTTAGGTCTAGTAAGGTACTTAAGTAATCAATAGATAGTCATTTATATCTTACCCTGTCAGTATTCTAACTGTGGTGGACGTGGTTTGGAGTATATGGGAAGCCTGGTGCTTTTACTCTGTGGTCTGGTGCTGGACAAAAGAAGGGACAACCTTGATTGGAGATTCCCGGGTCTATTAGAGGCTCTCCCTTACTCACCCCATCCACCACCCCCCACGCAGGTTACACATCCACATCTATCCTTCCCCAGCCCATCTATCCTCTCCCCAGTCTCTTCAGACCTAGTTATACTCCAAACTTACCTCTTGATTTCAGCAATATGGCTATAATTCCAACAATAACCACTGCTCCCACATTGTGCTGCAGGGACTCAGCTTGCTAAGGTTGACTATATCCCTTAATACCTCCCCTGTACTGACCTCATCATGGAGTTTATGTTATCCCTTCTTATGATCTTTTTCTAATCCCATGATTTTTTGTATTTAATAATGTCAAATAATATCTGCCATCCATCTGTCCAGCTCATCAGTCAAGCCGGGTTGCCCACAACTCCATGATTTAATAAAACCATTTACCGTTTGTTTAATGCTCCCACTACTTGTTCCATATCATTTGAAAACTTGGAGAGATTTGGTTTCTCTTTCTCCATTTCCAAATTACTCCTGTGAACAATTTACACTAACCGCCTAACTTTACTAATTTCCTTTGTTGTGAAAATCAGCTTTGAGAACACTGTTGTTTGGTTCCAGATCAAATTTCTTTAAAAGATATGAAAACAATTGTGTAGATGATTCATTTTTAAAATAGCTGCATTTGTTATTTATTAAAAAATTATGTGGAAAGGGGGGAATCTATCTGGAGAGCACAATTTGGTAGTGAAGCCCTGAAGATCTATGCATAATATTCTGCAATGTCTTCATGATACAATAGTTATTTGAAGTTCACATGCATTATATTAATCATTATTTAAAATATTTCTGTTTCCACAAGGGTATTTGTTTATTCAAAATTGGCCAGACAAGTATAAGAATCTTCAGGTTTTTGAAAATCTTGAAATTATACGAGGCCGAACACAACATCGGTAAGTTGTTCATCCAGCTACCATTTATTAGAAACTGTTATTCGTGACAAGAAGGTTTTAAGTTAATTACAAACAAAAGACCAGTGAGCCTGATGTTGGTGGTGAGCAAGTAGTTGGTGGGAATCCTGAGGGATGGGATGTACGTGTATTTGGAAAGGCAAGGACTGATTAGGGATAGTCAACATGGCTTTGTGCATGGGAAATCATGTCTCACAAACTTGATTGAGTTTTTTGAAGTAACAAAGAGGATTGATGGGGGCAGAGCGGTAGTTGTGATCTGTATGGACTTCAGTAAGGCATTCGACAAGGTTCCCCATTGGTGAGCAAGGCTATATCTCACGGAATACAGGGCGAACTAGCCATTTGGAAGAACTGGCTCAAAGGTAGAAGAGAGGGTGGTGGTAGGGGATTGTTTTTCAGACTGGAGGCCTGTGACCAGTGGAGTGCCACAAGGATCAGTGCTGAGTCCACTACTTTTTGTCATTTACATAAATGATTTGGATGTGAGCATAAGAGGTACAGTTAATAAGTTTGCAGATGACTCCAAAATTGGAGGTGTAGTGGCCAACAAAGAAGGCTACCTCAGACTACAACAAGATCTTTACCAGATGGGCCAATGGGCTGAGAAGTGGCAGATGGAGTTTAATCCAGATAAATGTGAGGTGTTGCGTTTTGGGAAAGCGAATCTTAGCAGGACTTATACACTTAATGGTAAGGTCCTAGGGAGTGTTGCTGAACAAAGAGACCTTGGAGTGTAGGTTCATAGCTCCTTGAAAGTGGAGTCACAGGTAGATAGGATAGTGAAGAAGGTGTTTGGTATGCTTTCCTTTATTGGTCAGAGTATTGAGTACAGGAGTTGAGAGGTCATGTTGCAGCTGTACAGGACATTGGTTAGGCCACTGTTGGAATATTGCATGCAATTCTGGTCTCCTTCCTATCGGAAAGATGTTGTGAAACTTGAAAGGGTTCAGAAAAGATTTACAAGGATGTTGCCAGACGTGGAGGATTTGAGCTATAGGGAGAGGCTGAACAGGCTGGGGCTGTTTTCCCTGGAGCGTCAGAGGCTGAGGGGTGACCTTAGAGGTTTACAAAATCATGAGGGGAATGGATAGGATAAATAGGCAAAGTCTTTTCCCTGGAGTTGGGGAGTCCAGGACTAGAGGGCATAGGTTTAGGGTGCGAGGGGGAAGATATAAATGAGACCTAAGGGGCAACTTTTCATATAGAGGGTGGTATGTGTATGGAATGAGCTGCCAGAGGAAGTGGTGGAGGCTGGTACAATTGCAACATTTAAAAGACATTTGGATGGGTATATGAATATGAAGGATTTGGAGGGATATGGGCCGGGTGCTGGCAGGTGGGACTAGATTAGATTAGATTAGATTACTTTAGATTAGATTACTTACAGTGTGGAAACAGGCCCTTCGGCCCAACAAGTCCACACCGCCCTGCCGAAGCGCAACCCACCCATACCCCTACATTTACCCCTTACCTAACATTATGGGCAATTTAGCATGGCCAATTCACCTGACCTGCACATCTTTGTGACCGTGGGAGGAAACCGGAGCACCCGGAGGAAACCCACGCAGACACGGGGAGAATGTGCAAACTCCACACAGTCAGTTGCCTGAGGCGAAAATTGAACCCAGGTCTCTGGCGCTGTGAGGCAGCAGTGCTAACCACTGTGCCACCGTGCCACCCATTGTGTTGGGATATCTGGCCGTCTTGGACGGGTTGGACCGAAGGGTCTGTTTCCATGCTGTACATCTCTATGACTCTGACATTGTAAATATAATCCAAAATGCACCATTTCATTAAGGAAACTTCTGTCACATTTTTAAGACCTGGAAATGAAGATACGTGGCATATTAGCATTTACACATTAAATTCATTATACAGAAATGTCAAGGTTCATAGTTAATGTATAGCTTAATATTATGATGATTAGAGTACAACTGCTTGCTGGCATCCCAGTCTATTGATTTACACTGTTGTGACGCAGTGGGATATAAACTTCTTAACTTTAGCAAATCTTTGAACCTAATTTTGGCCAAATACAAAAATAATCAGGAAAGAAATTAAAATGTAAACTTTTATCTCAAAGGAGTTGTAATTCCAATTTACAGAAGATGCTTCATTTGTTGAGAACCTGGGTCAGACTTTATCTGGTGTGGGGATTGGAGTTAAAACTGTATGATTTAAGAATGTCAAAGGTAGTGAAAACGTGGAACTCGGCCCTTAAAGTATAAAGCTGGATCAATTATTATTTTCCTTATCATTGAAATATTCGCCATTGAATTTGATGATGTTCTGTTAGGTCAGGGTGTTTGAGGCATACAGAGCAAAGTCAAGTTAATTAAGTTGAGGTATAGATCAGGGATGATCACGGCTGAATAAATGCCAACACAAGCACAAGTGGCCAAATAATCTATTGTTGTTCCTATGAGAGATACAAAGCAAGCATTGGGTTTCATCTCTGGGAGAAGATGGGAAAATTGGTTAACAAGACAACCAGTCATCTTGTGACTGTCTCCCTGAAACTAGGTACCAGGTTGGATAAATCTTGGAGAAAAGCAGCCTTTTGAGATTGGGGATTGATTAAGACATAGATCTAAGGAAGAATCCCTACCTTCCCCTTCAAAAAACTGTCAACCTTCATTTAAAATTTGTACCAAGGTTGTTGTTAAGTTGATTCTTATTGACTAATAAACTAGTGACAATATGTTGGGCAAAAAAAGACAGAAACATGACTGCAGTACTGACTACAGTGAGTTTTGAAGTTTAGTTACCGCTGTAATGAAGGAAATATGCAGCAAATCTTCAAGAAAAATAGCATGTCCTAATATCAGATACTGTCTTATAGTGGGTATAAATTTATCAAGCTGTTAATAAGAATACTTTGTATTGGAATATGGATTTCTACAGGTAGATAATCTATAGAAATGTACATTAATCTGATTTTGCTATTGGTTAGTTTAGATTTGCAAAACTGTAAAGCAACTACAATACATTTAAGAACACTGAATCAGACAGTGAATGCAGCACTTGGGAAACTTTTTTTAAACTGTAGGTTTATCCATTTTATTTGTATGAAAGCACATAAGTTGTTTTTGACCTTGGACCTAAGCAGCTGTGTGATTGACAGTTGTAGTTTTCTCTACCTTACACCTTTCTGTTTCTGTATGTGTTTAGTAGCAGCATATCACTTGCTTTGGTGAACCTGAACATTACTTCTCTGGGATTGCGTTCACTCAAGGAGATTAGTGATGGTCAAGTAAGCATCTTCAATAACTCGAAACTCTGCTACGTTGAAACCATACAATGGGAGAAACTTTTCAAATCTAACAGACAGTCCTTGAAAATAACACCAAATAAACCTAAGACACAATGCAGTAAGTGAATAACTTTAATCAAAAGTCTCTTGTGTTTGAAATTTTGATCATGTTCAAATCTTGTTTGGCCCTGAAGTTCTGGAAACTATTCATTTGTTATCTTTGTTTTGAATGTGTCAAAAGCATTGTTATATAAATTATTTTCTAACTTGGAGCTTGATGCTATTAGTTCAATAACATTAAATTGTTCTCAGTTACTTAATTCCATCAAAACATTTTTAAATGTGATGTGAAGAGGTCTGAACTAAACAGGAGCCAATGAGGGCCAGGAGAAAAGTTGTGTACTGGTTGGAGTTAATCCTGTCTGATATTCAACACCATTCATGACTTGGACAAAGTGAGGACTGCAGATGCTGGAGAGTCAGAGTCAAAAGGTGTGGTGTTGGAAAAGCACTGCAGGTCAGGCAGCATTGGGGAGCAAGAGGTTCAACATTTCAGGCATAATTCCACAGTTACTGAAGCACTCTGTCTCTATGTGCACCAAGTCTTGAACAATATTCAGGCTTGGGCTGATACATTGCAAGTAACATAAGTTACTAAGATATATAAGTGTCAGCCAATGGCATCTCCACCATCTCTTGAAGATTATCACCTATTACAAATTTCCTATTTCATAGTTAGTGGCAGCCTGTACTTGTGTGGTGAAGCCCTAAAATAATCAATTTGGTTATGGTCAATTATGTTGCATTCCATTCAGAAAATTAAAATATATTTCTTGTGTGCCATCTAATTGTAACATGTTTTTCAAACCTGAAAGCTCGCTCTTGTTTCTATTTACTTAGTCGCTGAAAATAAAATCTGCCATCCACTGTGTTCGGACGATGGTTGCTGGGGCCCTGGACCCTCTCAGTGCTTCTCCTGTCGCCATTATGAACGTGGAAGGGAGTGTGTTGCGAAGTGCAACATTTATGAGGGGTGAGTAAGGTGTGAAGCTTTTTGGAGTGATTGATGAGGCCATAAAAGATGTTTTTGCAATAATGTTGGGACAAATGCAGGCCCCCAGGATGCCCAGTTTCCAGCAACCAATGGCAATCCCAGTGAAACCTGCCAGATTTGTGGTCTAGAGTACACTGCCTGAAGAAATGCTGAAAGCAAACTTAATCATTGTTTTTGAAAGGCTATTTGGTCAAGACATGGAAGGGGTGTTGTGGAAAGAGCAGAGGAGTAATTGATTGTTGTTTCAGAAGACTAGCATTTATGCAGGATGGCCTGAATAGCTACCTCTTATGTTGTTTGATCCCAAGATTTCCTGTATGGTAGTAAATGCTGATGTCCAAAGATTTGAGGGAACAATCCAGTCCAGTCCATAAGACCATAAGACATAGGCGTGGAAGGAAGGCTATTCAGCCCATCAAGTCCACTCCGACATTCAATCATTGGCTGATGGGCATTTCAACACCACTTATCCGCACTTGCAAGAGTAAGCATTTATCAATCTCTGCCTTGAAGACATTTAATGTCCCAGCCTCTACTGTGCTCGGTGGCAATGAAATCCACAGACCCACCACTCTCTGGCTGAAGAAATGTCTTCTCATTTCCGTTTTAAATTGACCCCTTCTATTTCTGAGGCTGTGCCCACGAGTCCTAGTATCCCGCCTAAAAGAAACAAATTCCCAGCGTCCACTGTTTCTAAGCCATGCATTCAATCTCCCCTTAACCTTCTAAACTCTAATGAATATAATCCCAGGATCCTTAGCCGTTCATCATATGTTAGGCCTATCATTCCAGGGATCATCCGTGTGAATCTCCACTGGACACGCTCTAGTGTCAGTATGTCCTTCCTGAGGTGTGGGGCCTAAAACTGGACACAGTATTCCAAATGGGGCCTAACCAGAGCTATATAAAGTCTCAAAAGCACATAGCTGTTTTTACATTCCAACCCTTTGAGGTAAATGACAACATTACATTTGCTTTCTTAACCACAGACTCAACCTGCAAGTTAACTTTTAGAGAATCCTTGACTAGCACTCCGAGACCCATTTGTACTTTGGCTTTATGAATCTTCTCACCATTTAGAAAATAGCCCATGCCCGTATTCATTTTTCCAAAGTGCAAGACCTCGCATTTGCTCACATTAAATTTCATCAGCCATTTCTTGGACCACTCTCCTAAACTGTCTAAATCTTTTTGCAGCTTCCCCACCTCCTTAGAACTTACCTGCCTTCCGCCTAACTTCGTAACTTTGCCAGAATGCCCCAGCCCCTTCATCCAGATCATTTATATATAGAGTGAACAGCTGCGGCCCCAACATTGAACCCTGTGGGCCACCACTTGTCACCAGCTGCTATTCCAAAAAACAACCTTTTATCCCAACTCTCTGCCTTCTGTCAGACAGCCAATCCTTAATCCATGCCAGTAGCTCACCTCGAACACCATGGATCCTCACCTTACTTAGCAGCTTCCCATGAGGCACCTTATCAAAGGCCTTTTGGAAGTCTAGGTAGATAATATCCACTGGGTTTCACTGGCCTAACCTACTTGTTATCTCTTCAAAGAATTCTAACAGGTTTATTGGGCATGACCTACACTTACTAAATCAATGCTGACTTGTTCAAGTGCGACCCTGCACTTCAAAGAATTTAGAAATCTCATCCTTAACGATAGATTCTAGAATTCTATCTACAACCGAGGTTAGGCTAATCGGCCTATAATTTTCCATCTTTTGTCTTGCTTGCCCTACTGTGTGCTGTACTATTAAGTGGGATGTTTACGGAAACTGTCCCTGTCAGTTGTAGACAAACAATTCAATGGCACAATTCATAAAGAGTAGCATTCTCCCAGTATTCTGGTCAATATGTATCTGTCAAATTCATTTACTATTTAAATGTCAAATGGCCTGTTACTATTCTGGATATTATGTGGATGTGTAGAGATAATATAGACATATGTATCCTGTTTTTGTTATTTGTTAATGTGACGTGGTTGTCATTCGCAAAACCACCATTTATTGCCCATTCTAACTATTCTTGAGATGGTGACAATGATGCACCCACTGGAACTGTGGTGTAGATATGCCCACTGTGCTGCTAGAGACAGTGTTCCAAGTTTGTGACTGAGTGCCAAAGAAGAAACAGCAATGCACTTCCAAATCAGTAATTTGGTAATGTTCTCCTATTTTCTCTCTTCTGTGTATTATAAATAATTTTGTATGCTGTGTGAATAGGGGTTAATCAAACTACATATTTTGGCAGATTGCAACAACTTGAAACTTTTCATTGATATGTGTCTGTGACTTGTAACTCTTTACAACGCTTTCACCCCACAGGAAACCTTTACCAGCTGAATGCTTCAATATCAGAAACTAAGATTTGACGATACAAGTGACAAACAGAAGTTGTAATTTCGGAAAATAAATTGAATTGTGTGAGAAACTGAATTATTGAATTAAAAGTGGAGATGAGCTAATTATATTGTGCCCTTGCATTAATATTAACATTGAGTAGCATTTTTCCTTTCATATATTGCTTTGAGAATAAAGATAAAGTCATCATAGTTCTACCAGACAATTGGGCTGCTGTCTCATTAGAGAGAACAAGAGAGAGGTGACTAGTGTTGGTTTAACCTGAGGGCCATTATGCCTCAAGGGAGAGGTTGAAAAGGAAGACCATCATGGTTACCTCAGCAAGTTCAGGAATTGAACTCACACCAAAAAAAAGACTATGTTGAAGGAGAAACTGGTTCCGTCCCTAAAATTAGTTATACTAGTAAGACCCCACCACAGGCATGGCCTCCGATTTCATGAAATTAATTTTGTACCCTGAAAACAATCCAAATAGATTCATCACTTATATTAAGTGGGGTACAGATGTCATTGGATCAGTTAAAAAGAGAAGGGCGTCATCCGCATAGAGGGTGATTTTATGTCTGCCTGACCCTACCTCTGGGGCAGTTATATTGGGATCTGTCCAGATGGCTTCCACCAGTGACTTGATCTCCAGTGTAATAATAGTGGTGAGAGAGTGGCAATCAAATGCTTTCTCTGCATCCAGGGAGACTACCAAACCTGGGATCGCTGTTTGCTGACATATTTGGACTATATTTAATACTCTTCTAATATTGTTGGTAGACCTATGCCTCTTAATAAAACCCATCTGGTCCTCCTTTACAATACCCTTTCCAGCCTTAACACCAGTATATTCAACAGGATCTTAAAATCCACATTCAGTAATGATATGGGTCTGTACGAACTACAATCTTCTGGGGCTTTTCCTTTCTTAAGAATAAGAAAAATATTTGCTTCTCTCAAAGAGGATGGGAAGCAGCCCTGACTGAATGAGAAATTGTACAAATCCAAGAGTGGCCCAGCCAGCTTGTCTATAAACTTCTTATAAAACTCACTTTGAAATCCATCTGGTCCAGGCGCTTTACCACCCTGGAGCAGCCTCACCACTTCCTGTACTGTCAGGGGGGGCAATCAGAAAGAACGCCTGCTCTGGGGTTACACCTGGAAGGTCCAGGGCCTTAAAGAAGGATTCCATCCACATCATTCTGTCCTCATAGCTCATCGACTGATACAGCTTAAAATAAAACTTTCTAGATGCTGCATTAATCTTTTTAACTTTGCAAGTTAAGAGTACCAGCATTCTCTCTGATGGATGTAATAGAAAGGGGGGCATTCTTCTTTCTGGCCAAGTATGCTAGATTTCTACCCATTTATCACCATAGTCAACTAATCTCTGTTTCACAAAGGAGATTTCCCTCTTGGCTGAGTGCAGCATTCAAAACAGCCCTAAGGGCTGTAACCCGATGTAATTTAGATATGGATGGCCTATCAAAATATTCTAACTCAGCCACCTTCAGGCGAGCTTCGAGCAAACATTCTCCCCTCTGTCTCTTTCAGGTCGCTGAGTAAGAAATAATTAAATCCCGTGCATAGGCCTTGGCAGTCTCCCACAGCACCGATTGGTTGCTTGCCGTACCTAAATTAATATCTCAAAAGATTTCAAACTCCTCTGAAAAATACTCTATAAACTTGCTGCCTTTCAGGAGAAAAGGGTCCATGCACCAGTGCAGGGAGCCCCATCCCACCATCATCGGCCTTGACCTCCATGTACACTGTTGCATGATCAGAAGTGGCTATGTTCCCTATTCTGCAAGATAGTACCAAGTTCAAAAAGGCCGATGGGACAAAATTATAGTATAGCACTTATGTGGATTAGAAAAAAAAGATAAAGTCCTGACCTTTGGGGTGAAGAATCTCCACACATCCACCAACCCCAACTTCCTGTTCAGGTCCATCAACTGCCTAGGTTGCCAAGACATACCTGCAAGACCCTGAGGCATCCTGTCCACCTCGGGGTCAATAATATAATTAAAGTCTCCCTCTATAATGGTATGACGCGCCCCAAGGGCCAGCAATCTAGAAAGTGCATTCATTACAAATTTAAGGGGATGCACTGGGAGGCAATATACATTCAGAATCCCATATTCTTCTCCATGTATTAAAGCTTTAAGTATTATGAATCGCCTGCACTCATCCTTAATTTGGCCTAGCATTTGAAATGGGAGGTTCTTCTAGATGAGAATAGCCACTCCTCTACTTTTCGAATTAAAGGATGAGAAAAACACCTGGCTATATCCTCCCTGTTGCAACTTCAAATGCTCCTTATTGGTTAAGTGCATTTCTTGTAACAAGGCTACATCGACCCTCTCTTTTCTAAAGCTTGATGGTATCTTTTTTCTCTAAATTGGTGAATGACTCCCCTTAATGTTCCAGGTCCACCATTTAAACAAATGGCTAGCCATGATCATCTGAAACAGTCCGTGACCTCCCGGGAGGAAGAACCCTACTCATAGCTCACTGAGTGAAAACCATAAACATTTAAGTTTCAAAATGCAAATTCCAAACCTACTAAATCAAAACTTCTAACAACTACTTCTACAACATACCGACATATAACATACCCACAGGGGGTGCTCATACCACCCATTAGCCCCACCATGAATCCTTCTAACTGAAGCTATGCCCCTGCTCCAGACAAAACACAGGAGGCCAGGCAGCATCCAAGGAGCAGGAGAATCAACGTTTCGGGCATAAGCCCTTCTTCAGGAATGTACAGTTTCCTGAAGAAGGGCTTATGCCTGAAATGTCAATTCTCCTGCTCCTCGGATGCTGCCTGGCCTGCTGTGTTTTTTCAACTCTGGTCTCCAGCATCTGCAGTCCTCACTTTCTTCTGCTCCAGACAACACAAAGTAAGCAAAAAAAAACAATATCTTATGATAAGAAAGTTAAAAGTGGGCTCTCAATCCATTCCCTCCATACTGTAATCCTAGGCACTCCTGGTAGAACAAAAAAGAATGACCTCTCTCCGCTTCCCCCCACCACCCATCCAAAACAAAGGATGACTGGAAGGGAGAGAGATGGGCGAGGAAACAAAAAAAAATTATGACCCCGACATATATTTGAAAGAAAACCAAGACCAATCCCCAACAACCAGGTAAACCAGGCACATTACATAGAAAACAAAACAAAAAAAAATAATTGTCCATATAATTCAAGCCAGTCAATATGTTTTAAAGCATCCAAGAAGTCTTTTGTCTTTTCTCGTGAAGCAAAGTTGAACATGGACCCTTTGTAGCTGAAACGCAGTATCGCCAGATATCTAACAAAATATTGGATATTCAAGTCCCTCAGGTGCACTTTTACCTCTCGTGAATCACAACTGGAGAGAAGTCCTGGAAAAGCATAATTCACAATCCTTTATATATCATAGCCTGAAGATCCTTTCCCAGTGCTCCAGAGGCTTCCAGCATCATTTGTTTGTCTCCATAATGCAAGAGTCGCACTAGAACTGGGCGGGGGTGCTTGTCCAATCTGGGCCTGCGCACTGCGACCTGGTGGGCCCACCCAACCCACACGCAGCCTACCTTGACTTCCAGCCTCAGAATTTGTAGGAGTCATTGCTTCAATAAGCTAATGAGCTGGCCTTCTTCCTTCTGTTTGGGAAGCCGCAGCAACTGGATGTTCTTCCAATTACCTCGATTTTTGAGGTTGTCGACCTGCTCCTCCAAGGTCCGCACTTGGTGTTCCAGGGCCTGAACCCAACCCACCGAGGATTCGGCTGCGGTCTCGGAAGCTGCGACCCATTGCTCTGCCCCTTGATCATTTGGATGAGTTTGACAGTTACATATAGTCTCAGACTAAAGTGCTGGGATACTCACAATGCAGTAAATAATGTTTTATTTGTCTTTTGGTATCAGTATGAAAATGTTTAAGCAAGAACATGATTTTTACTCTCAAAATTTAATGTTATTTTAAATATTAATTTTCAAACTATCAGTTTGTTCTTTTTTTCTGTAAAGGGAGTTAAGAGAGTATGAGGATCAACGCAGATGCATCCAGTGTGACGCAGAATGTAAACCTCAGAATGGGTCCCTAACCTGCACTAGTTTTGTAAGTCAAAATTAAAATGAACTAAAATTGAAAAACAACACTATTCAAAAATACAGCAGAAACACAGTTGAAACACAGCAGAAGTCTAAGCTATTAAAAGTTGAATACTGCATGCAATAGCAATTGAAATGACCGGAATCAATACAAAAGAAATGATAAGGGCAAAGTAGCTATTAAAGATGGTAAAAAATAGATACAAATACCACTAAGGAAACCATGTGGCTTTTAAGAGGCCTTCAGTCTTCACAAATAATTGTAGATTAGTACAGTATATTGGAATATCAGAAAATGGTTTTAGAGGCTGCTGAGAAGCAAGTTTATTCTGAATAAAATCAAAAGCAGCCCTGATAGATTTTCTGTCCTCTGGAAAATAAATATACAATTTGAAATTGACAATGAGATATACGTCCAAGAATTGCTTTGATTTTATTGTTCTATAGTCAATGGAACATGGGGAAAATGGAGAAATTAGCTTAGGGGACAATAAATTGTCATACCCATCCAACTTGGATGTTTAACCGTCTACAATGGCTATATTTCAGAAGACCACGAGGTGTAAGACCACAGCACAAAAGTGGTGCCGTTTCCTCTGTTCTGCACCCAATTAATCAACAAACAGGTCCAATTTCTCTCTCTCTGTATATCAAAGAAATAGTTTATTCTGTTTTCCATTCTAAATATCTTGAATTTAATCTCATACCATGATTTTGTTCTTGACCTCACAGCTACAGCAAGGACCTTATTTTCATAAGGTCTAGAGGAGTGTCCCAGAGTTGAAATGTTAACTCTTTTTTTTTCCCTCCACAGATGTTGCCAGACTTGCTGAGATTTTCCAGCATTCTGTGTTTGTTCCTTCCTTTCATAATTTGAAACATTTTGACATCATGTCATTTCATAATGGGCATTATCATTACAACAAAAAAGCAATTCCATTTTTATGTCGGCATTCATAGTTCATATTAACTATGGTTTATTTAAAAGCACTTCTAAGTTTGTGCCAAGCCCTCTTCCTGACCAATTAGGGAATTTGCATTTACAAATCAGGCCACAAGAGCAACAAAGTTTAGGCATGCATTTGGGCCCAGATCCCCTCCAGTGGGGTGCTCCCAACCCTGTTTTGAAAATCTGATTCCTGGGTATCTATAATGATACTGAATTTTTTGACAAAAAATGCCTTCGGCAACAAAAGTTAGCTAGTAAATCTCAGCAAGGAGTCAATTCTCTAAGAAAAAGGATAGAATTGCTGCGTACCAGAATCTGTTCATGAGAGCTTATTGCCTACAAGGTTTAGTTTACTGGACAGTTGACCATTTTCAGAAACCAATTCCTGGGAAAAATTCAATAGCTGTTTTCCATGTATGTTTTTGTTAATTTGAAGTGTAATAGCCAGAGTTACTTAGCCCCAAGAATTTGATAGTTGAGAATTTGGAACTACAAATTTCTGCTGAAAGTTCTAGAAAGTTAATCTTTTGCTTCCTGGTTGTGTCAAATATCATGACATCTCTGTACTTCAGCCTTTGGGATTTTTTTCACCTGGTTAAGTGAAAACTGAATGGGCAGTACTGAACTGAAGGGTGAGTGGCTTCAAAAAAAGCATGATTGAATAAATCACCTAAGATTAAATTCTCTTTGGTTGAAAATCAATTGAAGAGAGAGTCTGTTTTCAATTTCACACAACATGCTGTGTGGTAAAGTCCAGAACATTAAATGAGATTAAGAAAAATATTTCTAATACTCACATGAAGCAGACAATGATTTATTGTAGTGCACAGTTTTAGTGCTGTGCAGAACAGATCAAGTTCTTGATTTGTAGTGTGAGAGATTACATTTGCATTTATGTAAGCCGCTGGTAATCTGTTGAATAGTAATGTCTAATTTGTCTCTTGGCAATGATATATTTCTTTCCCCACCTATTACACCTGTTTTAATGTACTCATTTCATTACCTAGGGCAATGAGAACTGTGTAGAATGTGCTCATGTTAAAGATGGCCCACGCTGTGTAAGCAGTTGTCCCTCTGGAATCTCAGGAGAAAATAATACCTTGGTTTGGAAATACACTGATGAGAATAAACACTGTCAGCTATGTCACCCAAATTGCACCCAAGAGTGAGTAATGTTCAATTCTATGTAATATTATAAGTTGTTTTATTTTAATTGGTCCAGTGCTAAAGGCAATCAGTTTAGTGACTAATTTTGAATGCCTATACCAGTTCAAAGGGAATTTTCCACATTTCTTTCTCCTCTTTTGTACTGGAGTTTTTCAAAGCATATTTTTACACACCTCCCCAGTTGTAGTGCAGATTTGGTCTCCTTACTTAAGAAAGGATGTACTGGCACTGGAGGGGGTGCAGAGGAGGTTCACTTGGTTGATTCCAGAGTTGAGGGTGTTGGGTTGTGAGGAGAGGCTAAATAGATTGGGATTAAATTCATTGGAATTCAGAAGAATGAGGGGGGAGCTTAAAGAAACATATAAAATTATGAAGGGAATCAATAAAATAGAAATAGATAGGATGTTTCCACTAGTAGGTGAGACTAGGACAAAAGGGCATAGCCTCAAGATTAGAGGAAGCAGGTTTACAACAGAACTGAGAAGGAACTTCTTCACCCAGAGGATTGTTAATCTATGGAATTCCTTGCCCAGCGAAGTAGTTGACACTACTTCAGTAATCGCTTTTAAAGTTAAGGTAGATACTTCTTTGAAAAATAAAGGAATTAATGGATATGGTGAAAACATGAGTAAGTGGGGCTGAGGCCACGAAAAGATCAGCCATGACCTTATTGATTGGCATAGCAGGCTCAAAGGGCCAGACAGCCTACTCCAGCTTCTAGTTCTTATGTTCTTTTAAATGCCCACAAGTGGGTACAGAGTGCCTACTGTAATACATGAGGTAATACAAACCTTAAAGATATTGCTGCAAAGAGAGACATATTGTTAAAGCTTTTTCGCATAGTTGGAAAGTTACTCTGATTTAGCTGAGGCATTGCCACGGTGAAAATAATGGGACACAATTAACTCCTCAAACTCCTGGGTTATTGAAAAAGTCACAAGAGTTGGCTATATTCTTTTCATTTGAAGAGAACACATTTCTGTGTTTGAATACATGTTGCTTCTAGCAAACATAAATGAGTCACTTTATGACCGTGTGATTATTTTAATTAGTCATTAATGTAGGTCTTAGTAAACTCGGAGTTATTCGACAAGTGCAGCCAAATTGCCAAGTCACATCTAACAGTAGCCAATCTGTTTTGAGTTTTGAAAGAGCAAGCTGTTTGAGTAAGTTGATATTCTGCCTGTTATTAACAACTGAAGGAACATACTCTTTGATTTGATCAATCCACTGTTGGAACCTATGCCTCAGGTACATGACATTTGATTGGCACTGGAATAATTGTGGTAAGTAGAATGCATATGGTCTGACAGCAGCATCCTGTTAGGGGGAAGTACCACTTGCATAGCCACTGCACAGCAGCAGGTCAAATGGTTTGCTTAAATTTTAAATTCTGGAGATAGTTTGCCTTTCCTGCTGCAGACTAAACACTTTTCAGATTCAGAAGTCTTTGGTTCATTTACAAGTTTCCACAAATGCACCTAATAATGGAATACTATAGTCATTTTCTTGCAGAATAGTTTTGCTGCATTTTAATTCTTTGCAAGTTTGCAAGTTGACTAGCTGACTGTGGCCTTTTTGAAAGATTGCTGATAGGTCTGATCTTACAATGTGGTGCTTCCTAAAGTGAGGTCAGGACTCCACATAGAGTGATGAGTTGAAGTTTTGGGGTAGCGAGCTCTAAAGCAGCAACCCTTCCATTCTCGCAGACATTCTGTGCCCAGTCTCCTGCTCTCATGGCTCTTGCCCACCCCCAATCTTCACCCCCTCAGTCCTCACCAAGTGATGACACAATTTTCAAACTTATGGGAGAGATTTTGGGAAGCATTGTTCCAGCATGTGGAGATATATGGATCCCAATGTGTACTTTAACAGTGAAGGGGGGTTGCAGTAGACAGTAGTTGAGAACCCATTAGCAAGCACATCAAGGAAAGGAGTGTGTTAGACTACTTCATCACAAAATTTAATATGAGCACAAGGTGATAACTGACAAGGATTTAGAGGGGATCTCATGGCTATGTCATCTTTCTTTTTCTGCTGCTGCGCAATGGCTCACCAGGTGATATTTTTTACTCATAACATGTTGCCATTAATCCTAAAAGACAGTCTGTCTATAACGCAATTAAGAATGATTTGAAGATGCTGGTGTTGGACTGGGGTGTACAAAGTTAAAAATCACACAACACCAGGTTATAGTCCAACAGGTTTTAAGCTACTTCCAATTAAACCTGTTGGACTATAACCTGGTGTTGTGTGATTTTTAACAATTGGAGAATGTTGTGCATGAGTTTCAGAGCCAGTGTAATGTTAGGTAAGTAGGCCATGTATCCTAGCACTTGGCTATGTGAAGCAAACTAAATGATCCTTTGTTTGTAATTGGCAGAATACATACTGTACTCAACTAACCTTTGCTTCCAAAACTCAAGGTAAAGCATCTACTGTTAGATCTGATTCTGCAATTAGGAAGAACTTGCCAAAAACTCCTGGGTGTGCTCAGAGTTACACTACTACCTAATCTTAAATCATCAGTTGAGCATATAATGTGGTTCATTTATGTTACAAGAAGTATCATACATTCTGAGACATGGACCAATTCTCTGCAAACCAAAAGAATTTGTCCAAACTTTGCAAGTTTCAACTACATGGGAGCTTGGGTACATGTCATTCACCATTACTTTCTACATGCCAACACGTCAGCCAATCAGAGTCAACTTGCCATCCAATCAATTTTCTTTTCCCCAGCATATTAACTGTTGTGATTGTTTGAAATTTAATATTTTTACATTTGTGGAAAACCTTCTGCACCATGTCTTCTCATCCAATGATCTTCAGTTCTGTACAACCAAGGAACTCTTAAAGGTAACAATATTCTCTCCTGGTATGGAAGAACTTTATCTCTCGACATCAGATCCCTGCAAGTCTAATCCTGAGATTGCAATGGTGGTGCCTTAAGAATCATGGTTAAGCATACCCTTTCTGAGTGAAGTGACACAGCATACGATTGACAACAAACACTAAGTTGGGTAGATAGGCTGTTGGGCCTATCCAGAAAGAAACCAAACTGGTCATTGTCCTTGCCAGCTCCTTGTAATAACAATTCAGCTTGTTCCCCCTATCTTTTCCCTGTTCCCATACAAAATAATTCACTTTGTCAATCGACCTTCTGTCTACCACATTGTCAGACAATGCATTTCGAAACAGTCACTGTGCAGAAAATGTTGTCCTTCATGCATTCTTACTTCTATCATCTGTTTTAAAAAGGGGTCGTCTGGCCCTCAACCCCCCCTGTCAATAGTAACAGTTTCTCCCAGCCTGGATGGAAAAAAATCACCAGTTAAACCTGTGAATAAAGCATAGTGGTCCAAGTCATCATGTATATTTCAAGATGGAGGATCAGTATGAGCAGTATGTTTCGGAAAATATGTGTGTTTTTAATTAACTTTCCTCCTGAATGTTTACTTTGTCCAAAACCCTCATAATTTTGAATATGTCCAGCAAATCTATCTTAATGTTGCTTTCTCCAGGGAGAGCAGCTCCAAATTCTCTAGTCTGTTCATTTCACCGATGTTTCACAGCCTTAGAATGATTCTCATTACTCATTTTTGCACCCATCCCTAATGCCCTCACGCTTGAATGCTGAAACAATGTTTTATACGAGTCTATCTTAACTTCCTTCAGCTTGTACTCTATGACCCCGTTTATAAAGCCCAGAATCTGATTTTCTCAACCATTCCTGCCATTTTCAATGGTTTATGCCCATACACCCCATGTCCCCTGCATCTGCATCCCTTTTGGAATTATAGCCTTTTCTTGCTATAAAAAAATTACTTTCTTCATTTAAAAACTCAATCAAGTTAGTTAACTGTGATTTGCTCTTAACAAATCCATGCTGGCTTTCTTGACTGTTAAATTCCTTTAATATAATTTCTACTACACTCTGTACCATCATGGTTAAGTGGACTACTGTAGCCTTTGTTCAAAAGTATAATATTTGCAATTCTCCAGTCCTCAGACACAAGTCCTGACTCTAAGGAGGATTGAAAAATCCTACCATGGCACATGGTTGAATTTGAAATCAATATTTAAAAAAGTCTGATCCATCGGTGACTATGAAATCATTGTCAATTGTTGGAAAACCCATTTAGCTCAGTAGTATCTTTTGAGGAAAGTAACTACTATCCTTACCTGCTCTGGCCTACCTGTGCCAGTGATTCTCAACCGTTTTTGTTTTGGCCACGGCCACCCCATACGGACTCTTCTCAGGTTCCAGGGTCCCTGTTTGTTACAACATGAACAGAAAGACAGAAAATCATTTCACAGTTTTCAGTCTGTGGCCCCCTTCAAATGTGCCAGGGCCCCTAAGGGGGCCATATGGCCCCCGTTGAGAATGGCCGCCCACACAACGATGTAGTTCAATTTTAACTGCTGTCTGAGCACCTCGCTCACACAATCAATGCTGGCCCAACCACTGGAATCGACATCATGAGAATGAAATTTTTTCAGAAAAATTCTCCATTTGATAAATCGAGAGTTGTTATAGCCTTTTTTCTCACATGCAGAGGTTTTGATTAATTTTCTTTTAAAATTTTGGCCATGTCGTAAAGACCTTTTTTAAATATGAAACAGTTTGAATGTGTGTAATACAATGAACCAAATGAATCAATCTCCTTTCTTTCTTAGGATTCAATGCAAAACTACTGCTATAAAAAACTGTTCTTCATTGATTTTGATTTTGGTTTTACTTGTTTTACTGGGGAGAAAATGAATCAAATTGTTTAATTGTCGTAAGACCAGAACTGGTTCCAAGTAATTCTAAATATCATGGTTGTTGCATTACAGATGTAAGGGACCAAGACTTGAGGATTGTGAACCTGTTGGGTAAAGTATTCCAACAAATTTGTAATTTCAATAATATCATCTAATTTTGTTGATTACTGCTAGTGTTTGACCACAGTTGATAATAGTCACCACTTAGCATTTTAAATAGAAAAGCAACAAAAATTTGATTAACAAGCCACCTAATACACCAAAATGAAACACTATTGCAAGAATAGTTAGTGATATCTCTCCAGGGGTTGATTTAATGCTTTATAGTCAGAACAGATGCAAACATGTGGTGAATTCATGATGAGTATAACAATGATATATTCTACATATTTCAACCAAAGCTGGTTGTGCTCTCTCACAGATCTGCAGTTAAGTCTCTCCGATCTTCAGACAAACCTAACAATATGCCATTAATAAATACACTGGACAGTAATTATTTTAAATGTATGACTCAACCAATTGATCATATATGATGTTGCAGATTAGAAACAGAAATGTGCTGTGTTATATAGTTTTGTGTCTATTATGCTCAAGATTTCAACTGCATTGAGAAATTACCTAGTAACAGTTGTTAATGATTGTTGGCAACTACAGTTGAGAATTTAAGACTTGTGGAAAACAAAATTGGAATGTAACAACATCCAATCACAACTCGTTAAATTAACTTACAAGAACGTTGTGTCCTCTCAGCAGTTCAAGCCTCTAGAAAAGGCTTTCCAATGCCTCCCAGTATGAGATAAACCAAAAGATAACTGCTAACTAATGTGATGGAGAAGTCCCAGTCCCCAGGAGAATTGCCACCAAACATGCTTGCCCAACACTCTTGAAAACATCATGCCCTCCAGTTTAGAGCGACATTTCTCACCCTCTAACTTAATGTAAAATTCCATCAGTCTTAGCTGGAAGATTATTGCCATGGAATCATTATTCCACAATCCCTTATCCCTTATCACTATTCCAGAGAATAGTGTCTCTCAGCAGGCAACTAGAAATCCCAGTAACTGAGTGAAAGAATCGCATGACAAGATTTCAACTTTTGTCTTTTACTGTAACAGTTTAAAATCAAATACACTCTTTCACAAGTGAATACTACTCTAAGTCACAGAAAAACTACTTCCTCTTCAACTTTTTAACAAAAACCGCCTGCACCACCTTCCTCAGAATAGATTTTCAAAGACCCAGTGAGTCATAGAGATGTACAGCATGGAAACAGACCCTTCAGTCCAACCCGTCTATGCCGACCAAATATCCCAACCCAATCTAGTCCAACCTGACAGCACCCAGCCCATATCCCTCCAAATGCTTCTTATTCATATACTCATCCAAATGCCTCTTAAATGTTGCAATTGTACCAGCCTCCACCACTTCCTCTGGCAACTCATTCCATATACATACCACCCTCTGAATGAAAAAGGTGCCCCGTTGGTTCTTTTATATCTTTCCACTCTCACCCTAAACCTATGCCCTCTCGTTCTGGACTCCCCGACCCCAGGGAAAAGACTTTGCCTATTTACAGTATTCATGCCCCTCATAATTTTGTAAACCTCTATAAGGTCTCCCCTCAGCCCCAGGCTGTTCGGCCTCTCCCTATAGCTCAATCCTCCTACCCGGGTAACATCCTTGTAAATCTTTTATGAACCCTTTCAAGTTTCACAACATCTTTCCGATAGGAAGGAGACCAGAATTGCATGCAATATTCCAACAGTGGCCTAACCAATGTTCTGTACAGCCGCAACATGACCTCCCAATCCCTGTACTCAATACTCCGACCAATAAAAGATAGCATACCAAACGCTGCTTTCACTATCCTATCTACCTGTGACTCCACTTTCAAGGAGCTATGAACCTGCACTCCAAGGTCTCTTTGTTTAGCAATACTCCCTAGACCCTTACAATTAAGTGTATAAGTCCTGCTAAGATTTGCTTTCCCAAAATGCAGCACCTCACATTTATCTGAATTAAACTCCATCTGCTACTTCTCAGCCCATTGGCCCATCTGGTCAAGATCCTGTTGTAATCTGAGGTAACCCTCTTCACTGTCCACTACACCTCCAATATTGGTGTCATCCGCAAACTTACTAACTGCCTCTTATCCTCGCATCCAAGTCATTTATGTAAATGACAAAAAGTAGAGGACCCAGAACCGATCCTTGTGGCACTCCACTGGTCACAGGCCTCCAGTCTGAAAAACAACCCTCCACCACCACCCTCTGTCCTCTACCTTTGAGCCAGTTCTGTATCCAAATGGCTAGTTCTCCCTGTACCCCATGAGATCTAACCTTGCTAATCAGTCTCCCATGGGGAACCTTGTTGTACACCTTACTGAAGTCCATATAGATCACATCTACCTCTCTGCCCTACTCAATCCTCTTTGTTACTTCCTCAAAAAACTCCATCAAATTTGTGAGACACGATTTCCCACTCACAAAGCCATGTTAACTATCCCTAATCAGTCCTTGCCTTTCCAAATACATGTACATCCTGTCCCTCAGGATTCCCTCCAACAACTTGCCCACCACCGAGGTCAGGCTCACTGGTCTATAGTTCCCTGGCTTGTCCTTACCACCCTTCTTAAACAGTAGCACCACGTTAGCCAACCTCCAGTCTTTGACCACCTCACCTGTGACAAATATCTCAGCAAGAGGCCCAGCAATCACTTCTCTAGCTTCCCACAGAGTTCTAGGGTACATCTGATCAGGTCCTGGGGATTTATCCACTTTTATGCATTTCAAGACATCCAGCACTTCTGCCTCTGTAATATGGACATTTTGCAAGATGTCACCATCTATTTCCCTACAGTCTATATTTTCCATATCCTTTTCCACAGTAAATACTGATGCAAAATACTCATTTAGTATCTCCCCCATTTTCTGTCACTCCACACAAAGACTGCCTTGCTAATCCTTAAGGTGCCCTAATCTCTCCCTAGTTACCCTTTTGTCCTTAATGTATTTGTAAAAGCTCTTTGGATTCTCCTTAATTCTATTTGCCAAAGCTATCTCATGTCTCCTTTATGCAGTCCTGATTTCCCTCTTAAGTATACTCCTACTTCCTTTATACTCTTCTAAGGATTCACTCGATCTGTCTATACCTGACATATGCTTCTTTCTTTTTCTTAACCAAATCCTCAATTTCTTTAGTCATCCAGCATTCCCTATAACTACCAGCCTTCCCTTTCACCCTAACAGGAATATACTTTCTCTGGATTTTTGTTATCTCATTTCTGAAGGCTTTCCATTTTCCAGCCATCCCTCTACCTGTGAACATCTGCCTCCAATCAGCTTTTGAAAGTTCTTGCCTAATACAGTCAAAATTGGCCTTTCTCCAATTTAGAACTTCAACTTTTAGATCTGGTCTATCCTTTTCCATCATTATTTTAAATCTAATAGAATTATGGTCACTGGCTCCAAAGTGCTCCACCGCTGACACCTCAGTCACCTGCCCTGCCTTATTTCCCAAGAGTAAGTCAAGTTTTGCACCTTCTCTAGTAGGTACATTCACATACTGAATCAGAAAATTGTCTTGTACACACTCAAGAAATTCCTCTCCATCTAAATCCTTAACACTATGGCAGTACCAGTCTGTGTTAAGAAAGTTAAAATCCCCTGTCATAACCTCCCTATTTTTCTTACAGATAGCTGAGATCTCCTTTACAAGTTTGTTTCTCAATTTCCCTTTGACTATTAGGGGGTCTATAATACAAATGTCAGCTACAGTTTCCAGTGGGTTCCCTTCCTCCTTTCTGCTTGAGCCGAAACGTCGAGTGGCCATCAAAAGACGTTTTCTCAGTTTTCAAAGAAGTTCTGAACTGAACCCCAGTGGTGAGGCCCATTCCGATCATTCTTAATCCCCAACATGCTGACCATGCCAGGATGAATTTCCTGAACTCCTTGGGAGTTCTCATGGGATATGCCTCTGACCAGAAATGATCTTTCCTCCTCTGTTTCTGCTTGGTAATACTCAGAAAATTTGTGACTTTGTTCTCTTTGCAGACCTTACCAATTCCAGTCATTTGCCTCTCTGTGAAACTGCATGTTTTCTCTCTCCCTCTCTGTTTGACGTTCTAGATTGTCTATCCACAGTCAGGTCAACAGCTCCTTGTTTTCAGATGTGAACATTTTACATTTTGCTCCCAATAAGTTTCACCCAGGCTTCTCTATCCTCATGGTTACCAAGCCATCATGTTTGTTGTTGTGCAGTATCTGTTAAATAAAATCACGTGACCCTCTTTTCCATTTTATCTTGAATAAAAGGTAATAAAAATGAGATAGTGAGGACTGCAGATGCTGAAGAGTCAGAGTTGATAAAGTGTGATGCTTTAAAAAGGACAGCAGGTCGAGTAGTATCCAAGGAGCAGGAGAGTCCATGTTTTTGGACAGAACCCTTCTTCAGGACTGAAAGAAGGGTCCTGCTAGAAACGTCGACTCTTGCTCCTCTGATGCTGCCTGATCTGCTGTGCTTTTTAAAGAGTCACACTTTATCAACTCTAAAAGGTAACAAAACACAACCAAACATTCATGAAAAAGGTCTAAAATGGCCTGTTCCTTGAATGTATATGATTGTACATTCCAAAAAATAATGTCCTAAGAAACTGTCCCAGATACATTTCATGAATTGATTCTCCAGGCTACCATTGACAATTTAATTCTTCCAATCTATATGAAGATTAATTAAATCACCCACAATTATTGCAAAACTTTTTCCACAGGCCCGTATTATTTCTTGATTTGCAATTGAATCAGGGGGCCTACTAACTACTCCCAAGAGTGACTTATTTCCTTAGCAATTTTTAGTTTCCACCTAACTAATTCTGCTACTGTACTTGATCCTTTGAACCAATAATTTATATCGATGATCAGTAGTCATTAAGGGCATCAATATGTTCATAGAACTGTGTGGATTTCAACCAAAGAGGAAATTACTGGAGTTGTGAGTGAACAGCAAATATGCAGGTGCCACAACATTAATAAATTCAGAGTCATGCGAACAAGAAAATTTATGGTTTAAGCATCGTAAGAATAAGGCAGCTGAAAGTCAAGGAATTAGACATTCGGATGTGAAAGGCCTAAAATCAGGCAATAGATTTCAAGAATCCCATCTGTTGACTGTCAAATCCAAAAAAAACATAGATTTTAAAACACTTCAATAATGGAGGCTAGCACCCAACAAACGAGACAAGGCAAACTTTAACTGTGACTTGTGGTGCTGTGAAATGGATGCCACTGAGTTTCTAAAGCCTATAATTGCATTGTAATAAACAACCGTTTCTCACCACACGTACATGTTCACCTGTCATTTGACCACCAGGTTGTCAGAACTTTCTAGTCAAGACAATAAGAAGTGCATATTTTTGATCATTTTAATGACCTATAGATAAATCTGTGCCAATCAGGAATACCTATTTCAATTTGCTAAGAGTCCATTCAGTTATCCAATTTCCGGATATTCACAATAGGTAATAAACTCATGCAGATTACGCTTTACATTTAGTACGTCGGACAATTAAATTGTGACAACTTGATCATTTTTAAAGACAGAAAGGTAAAAAGATTATTCCATTTTTATTTGAAAAATCTATGGAAATTGAATTACACTGAATATTTCAGTTAGTTAAAATACACGTATGCAGTTTATTATAAAGCTTCAGGACATTATTTATAAATGTAATTATGTTTGAAATGACCAACACAAAGAATATAAGTTTCAAGTCAAAGTAGTATGAGGTATTGTATGAGAGGAAAACATCCCTGACAGATTCCCTTCCTACTCTAGGTCTCGCATTCCATCCATTGCTGCTGGAATTGTCAGTGGGCTTCTTGGTTTGGTTGTGGTGGCCTTATTAATTGCAATATGCATGAGGAGGAGACATGTCAGAAAGAAACGTACCTTGCGACGTTTGTTACAGGAGCGAGAGGTAACCATACGTTTTCCAAAAAACTGAAGCCTAAGAAGACGATGATTCTGTGGATGTTCAACAAATTTCATGTTTGGAAGATTTTCTAGGGTTTTTAGTAATCTATATGCTATGTGACTTGCAATTCAGAAGTCAAATTCCATCACAGCTATTAGTAAAACTCTGCTGACTTATGGTTTAGCATCAGAAAATGTTGCAAAATTCATCCTAAATTTAATCAGACTTCATGTGCTCTTCAGGGTGGGAACCCACAATCCCCAACTGATTTTGTCGGTATGTGACTCCAGTCCCATACTATATGATTACCTCTAAATGCCCTTATGATAAAAAAAAATGAAAAAAAAACAGATTGGCAATAGTTCCCGCAATAAGGAGTTCATATAATGGTTTTGAAAGTGTTTCTTAAGGATCCAAATTCTGAAACGGGCCAGGGAGAATGCTATACTAGGCTTGGTTATGTGAGAAATAATAAGATTAATTTATAGGCATAGAGTAAAAACACCTCTAGGTAGCAGTGAACACTAAATGATTGAATTTTACATTCAGTTTGAGAGGGAGAAGAGTGGTCTATGACTCGTATTTTAATCTTAAATTATGACAGTTATGTAGGTTAGATGAAGTGGACTGAAGAGTCAGGCTAGGAAAGTGCTGACAGACATTTAAAACAATATCTCAGGATACTCAGAATAAATACATTCCTGCTAGAAAGAGAAGTTCTACAGGACTTCCATCAGGACTAACCACTACCATCTGTGGTTGACTAAAGCATCAAACTTATGCCTTATCCATCTAATTGTGTAAAGACGAGTGGCAAGTCAATTGCCCAGTCAGAATATAAAGAACAGCAGAGAATGACTAAAAGTTCAATTGAGACAAATCAGAGCATGGCAGAAGCCTAGCTAGAAATGTGAAAAAAACAAAAGTTTGTATAGGTATCGAAAAAAGGAAAAGAGTAAGTAAAGTGAGTACTGGTCCTTGAAAGTGAGAATGGGGAGTTAAGACACAATACAAAAAAGAGAATGTAATGAGTAATTTTGCTTCTGTGTGGTAAAGGATATATAAACATCCCAGAAATCCAAATGAATCAAAAGGTTGAAAGAGAAAAGGAATGGAAAATCATGTCTCACTGACTTGATTGAGTTTTTTGAAGAGGTGAAAAAGAAGATTGATGAAGGTAGAACAGTAGACTTCTATTTGGACTTCAGCAAAGCGTTTGACAAGGTTCTGCATGGTAGACTGATTAGTAAGGTTAGATCATGTGGGATCCTGGAGGAGTTAGCCAGTTGGACACATATTGGCTTGAAGGTAGCAGACAGAGGGCTGTTTTTCAGTCTGGAAGCCTTTGACCAGCAGTGTGCCAGAGGATTGGTACTACATCCACTGCTTTTTGTCATTTATATACGTGATTTGGATGTACATATAGGAGGTATCATTAGTAAGTTTGCAGATGACACCAAAATAGATGGTCAGCGAAGAAGGTTACCTCAGAGTACAATGGGACCATGATAAGATAGGCCAGTGTGCCAACGAGTGGCAGATGGAGTTTAATTCAGATAAATGTGAGGTGTTATATTATGGTAAGGCAAACCAAGGCAGGACTTATACAGTTAATGGGAGGGTCCTGGGGACCATTGCTGAACAAAGAAAACTAAGGGTGCAGGTGCATAATTGCTGAAAGTGGAGTCACAGGTAGACAGGCTGGTGAAGAAGGCATTTGACATGCTTGCCTTAATTGGTCATCGTGTTGAGTATAGGAGTTGGGACATCATGTTGCAACTGTACAGGACATTGGTGAGACCACTTCTAGAAAACTGCTTTCAATTCTGGTAGCCTTCTATAGGAAGGATGCTGTGCAGCTTGGAAGGGTTCAGAAAATAATTAAAAGGATATTGCAAGGTCTGTAGGGTTTGAGTTAAAGGGAGAGACTAAATAGGCTGGGGCTTTTTTTCCCCCTGGAGTATTGGAGGCTGAGAGACCTTATGTTGGCAAATGGGACTAGGTCAAATTGGGATGTATGGTCAGCAAAGGCAAGGTGGACCAAAGGGTCTGTTTCCATGCCAGAAGGCTCCATTAGACTGGAGAGAAGTAAATATTCAAGAAGGGAAGAAGGCAGAAACCAAGAAGCTACAAGTCAGTCATCTTAGCTTCTAACATGGAGAATTGACCAGGAAGTGGTTTTAACTGGGCACATGGAAAAACTCAATGTTATCAGGAAGAGGAAGCATGATTTTGTGAAGGGTAATTGTGTTTAACTAATTTATTGGGTGTTTTTTTTTCAAAGAGTATAGTGCAGTGAGGATAAGGAGGAATGTGTTCTTTGATTTTCAGAAGATATTTGACAAGGTTCCACATAAGAGTTCATAGTTTAGGTGGTAACATACACGGAGGGATAGAAGATTGACAGGCTGGCAGAAAACAGCTTTCATAAATGGGCTCTTTTTCAGTTTGATAGCATCGGGTAAGTGATATCTTGCAGGGTTCTGCCTGGGGTATCAATATTTTACAGTTTATATCAATCATTGGATGATGGATAGCATTCCTGTACCTATCCCTGACCTGGCTGCAATGTTACAATTGGTGAGAGAGGTGTGGGAGCACGTGTTGGGCAGTTCATGGCTATTTGAGGGCCTCATTCTGCACCAACTGATTCTTTACCTTATTTGGGTGGAGGAGATGGGAGGCCCACATCTTAGATGTTTAGTTGGTATTGGGATGCCACATGTCTGGGTCCCATGAACCCATTGGAGACTCTTCCCCCTAAGGTCACACCCTCATGAACCCTTTAATCTTGTTTCCAGCGCAATAAAAAGCTCCTCCCTGCTGGGTTTGATTGTTCCCACCTCCCTTTGACTGGCATTCAACTAAATGGGAGGGGATGATTTAATTACCACACAGTCTCTCTCTGTCTGATAAAGTTCAGGGTGGTTGGTTTCATGGATGGCCTTCTTGGCTGGATGCTATTTGATGCCCTAGATTGGACTTTTAAATCTAGGTCCTTTATTCAAAAGCACTCGATTCCTGGCTGAGGGAACCAGTGTTGGAAAGGAACAGCCTTCCATCCCTTCAAATGTCTCCTCCACACCCCATTCCACCTTCTTCCGCTCAGCACCCCTGTACCACATGATTACCCCTCCTATCCTCAGTTCACAGTGGCCTCTGTAGGATGCATTGTCAGCAGTGTCTCTACTATCCCAATGGTACTAACAGGCAATGGAGAGCTGCTGTCCTCTGATTGACCACCAACTCTCCAGGGCTGGGATTTCCACAGGCCTGCCAAACTTTACACCCATGGTGAGACCACTGCCTGATTAAACATTAGCAACAGTGGACTGAGGCTCTTAAGTGGGCCTTACCTGAGGTCTGAAGAACCAATTAAATGCCCTCAAGCCTCCATCCATCCTGCTTTCTAGGGTCAGGAGCTGTATTGCCTTCTACTGAATGATTCTGCTGACATCATAAACTTTATAGCTCTTTATAGATGTTTGCTTTTAAGTTATTCTATGCTGTTGACTTCCATACATGAATCCTGTGGCATCAGTCATGATGTAGAGATGTATTTAAATATTGTTCCCACTTCTGGTGATCTCTGTAGGACTGGTACACATGCTGATGCAGCAGTAATATCCAATAATAGCATTGTCATGATTTCTCACCTAAACTGACTAAAACATTAAACTCGTTCTATACATTCATGGAATTTCAAACCAAGTAGTGGTATTAATTCACAGCAAAATCAAACACAATATACTCACTTAAACATGAGAGAGCAGGGCAATTTAACACCCTTTCCCACAATCCAGACTGCAGTCCAAAAGCAAATACGTTATTCACAGCAGAGAATTCTTCCCTGTAGTGAGTAAAATGGATAGTAAGTTTACAATGTAACTTGTAATATCAAGGGAGTGTGTATATTTTGTCTGTGCTGACTCTGGTTTTGTTCTTGACACAGCTGGTTGAGCCACTAACCCCGAGTGGAGCTGCTCCCAATCAGGCCCTTCTCAGGATTCTTAAAGAGACAGAATTCAAGAAAATTAAAGTGCTGGGTTCTGGAGCATTTGGCACTGTGTACAAGGTAAACAATCTCTCAGGCACAGTGTGGCAGAAGGAAAATTTGTGTCGACGGTAGAATAATTCAAATATGACATTTTCCAACTGTATCACAAAAATCATTGTTAACTTTATCTGTGTTTGAAAATGTTGTAATTTTTAAAAAGGAAATTGTACCATGGAATATTTTTATCAATTATTGTGATGGAGCAAAGTGGCAGGAAACTAATTATAGTTAGATCAGTAATGGACTGCACTTAACATCCCAAAATATCCCCTGCAAGTACAATGCTGAAGAGCTGAATTAACTGAACATTTTCTTGTAAAAGTCAATCTAGAAGTTTGTTAAAGGCAAATGGGAAAATGGTAAGGTGAAGATATTTAGTGAGAAAGATTGAGAGTAGCATGCTTCAGCAGACTTGTGTTCCTGACATTAATGTGAAGTAACGGTACTTAGGATCTGGACTGGCTTAGGACACAGCTATATGAGAAGGAGGAATAGAGGTATACATGATTGTTAAGGATTTGGGAAAAATCAATCCAGAATTTTACTTAAAAATCCTTATCATGTGAGGTACCTACACCACAAAAAGTGCAACAATTGGAAGAGGCAGCTCACCACCACCACCACCACCTCCAGAGTAAATTGGAGTGAACAATGAACGCTGGCATTGTCAGCAATAGTAATATACACCCAATGAATAAAAATACAAACCACAGTATGATGAGGTGACGCTGGTTCTGATGGAGTAGCAAACCAAAAACATTAGAATCATTCAAGAGAAAATACATATTAGAATGACAGTGTGGGAAGGCGTCTGGGAGGATGAATTAAGATGTGTCATTCATTTGTAATTTCCATATGATGTGAGCTGGACTCCAGTATTTCTTTTTTAGCCTGTTACTAATTTGCTAAACAATTTTTCAAGGTGGAATAGTAAAGTTCCACCATTGCATTAAGCCTGCTGACACATTTTCAGATCAGGTGAAATTTTGCAGATTTGTTTTAATGGCACATAGCTTTTCCAAACAGTGGTTATGTCAAAATTTCAGCGCAGAGGACAGTGAGCCCTGAAAAAGGTAATGCCTATTTTTAGAGCTGAAAATCCTGAGGTTTTGCTGACCCTGCCCACATTTTCCCAATAGATATTCCTATTAGATGATGTTTCACTTGCAGTCTGACCTTTTTTGTGGTGTATCATTGAAAGATGTCAAATGGATTCAACTTACCTCTTAAATACTGGATTATTTTTGTTTCTAATCTTGATTCATTTGAAATATTTTCCATCTACTTTATACTTTATTGCTAATTTTATCTTTTAAATAAAATAACAAATAGGAGATGATGGCATAATGGTAACGTCACTAAGATAGTAATTCAGAAACTTGTTTGGGGGACATAGACTTGAATCCCATGAGGCAGATGGAGGAATTTGAATCCAATAAAAACTTGGAATTAAAAACTACCTTAATGATGACCAGTGTCAACTGTTCTAAGAATCTGTTTGCTTCACTAAATGTCCTTATGGAAGGGGAAATCTGCCATCCTTTCCTAAGCTGACCTACATGTGACTCGTATCCATCTCCAGACAATTAAAGATGGGAAATAAATGGCATAGCCAGCAAAGCTCACATCCCATTCCTGAATTTTTTAAAAAAGGAGGTATTCATTCAGTTAAAAGGTCTTTTAATTTCTAACCAAGTTTTTATGCCTCGGGGGATTTTTTAAAAATGTAATTACGTATGCAAAAACGTATGTATGTATTTCTATCCTGTTTCACTACCTTGAGGATTTCATAATTCTTCTATGTCAAAGTGTGGCCAGTTGAAGAAGTACGTTTATTTAATTTTGTATAATGTATGTTTGACAAGCCTAATCATGTTATTTGAATGAGTCATGAGGTAATTGATTTTCTTTTAAAATTTCATTATGTCTGCAGGGCTTGTGGAATCCAGAGGGGGAAAATGTCAAAATCCCCGTAGCCATTAAAGTGTTGAGAGAAGCAACTTCCCCAAAAGCTAATAAAGAAATCCTTGATGTAAGTGGGTATTGTGATTGTTTATTTTAATTCAAATTATCAGGCTGTGCGATATCACAGAATTCCTACAGTGTGGAAGATTTGGATGATTGAGTCCACACTGACCCCCTCCGAAGAGCATCCCATTTCCCCTCCCCTAGCCTTGTAATCCTCTGTTTTCTATGGCTAACCCACCTAGCCGGCACTCCCTGGACACAATGAACTATTTAGCCTGGCAAATCCACTTAACCTGCACGTCTTTGTATTGTGGGAAGAAACCAGAGCACCTGGAGGCAACCCACACAGACATGAAGTGGTGTGCAAACCCCACACAGTCACCCAAGGATGGAATTGAACCCGGAACCCTGGTGCTGTGAGGCAACAGTGCTAATCACCAAGTCACCATTTTGACAATAAAATGTGTTTGTCAACTTGGGTTTAATATGGGAAAATGTGTAAGAGTTTCAGGTGCAGTTAAGGGCTAACTGGTTAAAAAATAGTTCTACCTTTTTGTCACACGTGGGATAAGAAAAGTCAAATTGCACATTCTTTCCCAGGGCCCAAACTGGGCTTTTTAGCTATTTTTTTCCAAATCTGTTTCATCTTCATTTGCCATCTTACCATTCTTGCCAGTACTACTGTTTGATTTTGACCAAAGTTACAGCCCCAGTTAAAATTGATACTAGTTTGGTTCCAGTTGATACTAATACCAGTGCATTTCACAATATGCAGATATTCACTGATCAATCCTAAATTTCCTGATTCATTGAGAGAAATTATTTCTTTATATTCCATATGCATACTGACAGTTAAAAATGAATTGTTCTCCTATAATGGCATTTCTTGACTTAAACCTATTTAGTTTTGTGCAACAATTTTGTGTCTTGTCATTGGAACATTTTCTAGCTATTATCACAAGACAGCTTCCTGTAGTGGTTTGTTTGTTTCCTCAAGACGCCATTTCACTGAATTTCCAGCAGCATCAGATTATTTATTATATTTAAAATCACTCTTTGTAGATTCATAAGTATAACTTTTGAAGATGACAGAATCTGTAGCAAGAGACATAGACTCCAAATTGTTGTCAGGTGATTGAAAGGGAACAAGAGAAGCAATTTCTGCACGTGGAATTCTTCATCATAACTGGTCATAAAAGCCACAAAATGAAATTAGGTTTGTGTTTAAGAAGAGAGGAAAATGGAAGGATAGAAATGGGCAAAGAGGTTGGATTAGAATTGACAGCTTCAAAGAACAGTAGAGATGGTGAATGTGCCCAATATTTAGGGAAAGCCAAGCAGAGTAACCAGGCAATCACACAACTGCAGCGATCTGCAGAATTTAACATCTCATTGGCAGTTTTGTTTTAACTCCAATAAGCTGCTGCCAATATTGAGTGCCAGGTCTATATTAAGGGAAAGATCCACCTATACAATTATAGTAAAATGAGAGGACTTGGAAGGTGGCAGTAAAGGGGGGAGGGCAGATAGATTGTGGCAGATAACACACCAGGAGCAAACCTATCTACTCCTGCTGGCCCACAATATGTCATGGAAAAACACTTAGCAGCTGATGATGGCATTCCTGTCTCCCTTTAGCTACCAGGTTTCCCCATTCCTCGGCAATTCAAGCACTGACATTACATTGAAATGGTTCCCAAACTCTGAGGACCTGAGGACTATTAACCCATTGTGACAATAACCATTTTTCTGGAGCAACTTCCACAATATCTTCTAACTTGTCATGACTAAACCAGATGAAGGTGCATTTTCTGCGGGTTGGCATTGAGTTGCGTGTATTTTTTAATCAAGTAGATGCCCCTCCTACTGATTCTAGGCTGGGCAATATAAGGTAAAATTTCTCTTTATGCTTTTGTAACAGGAATATTGTTACTTCCCATTACAATTCTAATTAAAATTCCTATTATGCATAAAAGTATATTTTTTTCTATCCATTGATTCTGAATGAGGTTTAACTATATTTAAAAGGCTGCACATGGTGCACATTTAGTAAAAATAAATAGTAAGGCTGAGAGACATGGAATTCATAACCATCCAGTTTCCATACGGTATAAGCAAAGATATCAAACCATAAAACCAAGATTCACTATTTCTTATAGTTCTGTTAAATTGTATATAATTGTGCAGATTTCCTAAGTCAGTTAGCTCAGTTAGCTAAATGGCTGGTTTGTGATACAGAATGACTCCAACCGGAAGGGTTTAGTTCATGTACAAGCTGGGGTCACCAGGAAGGTTCCTTCTTTTGTCTCTCTCTCTCTCTCTCTCTCTCTCTTTCTCTCTTAATGAGAGAGGAGCCCATTGTCCTCTGGGGTGGCAGCAACTTTAGAGTAATAGAGATGTACAACATGGAAACAGACCCTTCGATCCAACTTGACCATGCAGATCAGATATCCTAAACTAATTTAGTCCCATTTGCCAGCATTTGACCCATGTCCATCTAAACCCTTTCTATTCATTTACCTATCCAGATGCCTTTTAAATGTTGTGATTGAACCAGCCTCGACCACTTTCTCTGGCATCTCATTCCATACAAGCACCATCCTCTGCATGAAAATGTTGCCCCTTAGGTACCTTTTCAATCTTTCCCCTCTCACCTTAAACCTATGCCCTCTAGCTTTGGACTTCCCTACCCTGGGGAAAAGACTTTGTCTATTCCACCTATTCATACCCCTCATGATTTTATAAATCTCCATAAGGTCACCCTTCAGCCTCCAACAGTCCAAGGAAAATAGCCCCAGCTTACTCAGCCTCTCCTTCTAGCTCACCCTCCAACCTTGCAACATCTTTGTACCTGAAAATCCTTTCTGAACTCTTTCAAGTTTGACAACATCTTTCCTATAGCAGGGAGACCAGAACTGAACACAGTATTCCAAAAGTGGCGTAACCAATGCCTGTACAGCCACAACATATCCTCCCAACTTCTATACTCAACGTACTGACCAACCAAAGCAAGCATACCAAATGCCTTCTTCATTATCCTGTTTACCTGTGACTCCACTCCAAACGAACTATGAACCGGCACTCCAAAGTCTCTTTTGTCGACTTTGCAGATTTCCTATTTTGGCTCATGTAGTGAACCTACTATAACTAATACATCTCCTATTATGTGGCTCATGGGCATAGTCGAGAAGTATCAAAGCAATCAAAAGCATGGAGCCAGATATGACTGGGCTAGTGCCAATTAAGATGCAGAGGACAGAGTGCACTGTGTTCCTACGCATCCTTATACAAAAAAAATTATAATCGTTGCACAGCTTGAGATCAATGCTGACATTTTATAAAGTACATACTTTTCAGCTCTGATAGGGAGAAATATTGCAAAATTGTTCATAAAGAAGAAGGGTAATTTATCAGAAACATCATAGTGAGGCCTTTTAATATAAATTTCTGTGCAGAGAAGTTTATTATCATGATGAAGAGACTGAATCATTTTCATAATCTTCATAATTCTGCCAGTGACTTGTCCAAACATTAATTGCTACAAAGGAAATCCCAGAAGAGCTTCTAGGAATGTCAGACATAATTCAGCAAGGTCATTGTGCAATGCAGGTAGAGATTGCAGGGTAAGCGAATACGAGCACAGAATGATGGCCTGAAAGCACAACTGGAGAAGACCTTCAGAAAAACACAAACGATTTATGGAAGAAAGCAATCGGAATTTAACAGAACATTAATCAAACTTTATGTGCTTGACTTGGATTAAGACATCTATTGATTTGTGAGAAACCTAAAGCATTTAAGCTTCACTTAACATATTGTGGCAAGCTGTTACATTTATAAAGAAAAGTTACTGAGATAGTATTTTAACGCCTTATCCAAATATTTTACAGCACAATTAGAGTTCTCACAGTTGTGTCCAAAAGCATTGATGGCTGCCTGCTTCCTCTTTTTGCATTGATGAACCATTAATGATGAGGGCTAAGATCCTTATTTTATGATGGAGGCTATCATGGAACAAGTCCTCTCTTCATGAAGAATGATCAGGAGTAGAAACCCTACCTGTGTATTTCTGTCCTCCGTTTCGAAATGCTGAGACTGTGACTGAATTGCAAACATCCCATCAACCCCAGGAACAATTTAGTGCTTTGGAGATAGGATAAGGTTCCAAAGTGCTTCACAGGCAAGGTATCCAAGAGAATATGATATTGGGTCACGTAAGGAGATATTAGGGTAGATGACCAAGAGCTTAGTCAAGGTGAGAGGCTTCAAGAATTGTCATAAAGGAGGAAGTGAAGTAGAAGGGCAGCATGCAAATCTAGAGCTTGGGAGCCTCAGCTGCTGAGAACTAAAATCGGGGATGTACACGAGTCAAAACTGGAAGACAGCAGTATCCCAGAGGATTGTGAGTAATGAGACAATGGAACTTGGTGTGTGCTAGGATTCAAGCAGCAATTATGAATTGATTTAAGTCTATGGTTCATGATTCCTAATAAAATTATGAATCATACATTAAGGAGAACTGGGCCCAATTTCACAAAAATGTGGGATGATTGAAGATACACACCTATCAGGGGTATGGCCAGGTCAGAAGTGAAGAGTGTAGGTTCACTACTAGCACCCTTACCTTGCAACAATGAAAACTGGAGGCTCTAGGAATTGTTATGGGCCAGGTCAGACCCCCTCCAAATATATTAAGAAGGTGGTCTAGACCCTTACTTTTCCTTATTTTAAAGGTAGATGTGAAAGTAGGTGTTCCCAGGTGTGATGTAGCTAGTCAAACTACTCGGCTTTAAACAAAACAATTTATTTAAATACTGCAGTTGAAACATGAACAAAATGCAGAATTTAGAATAACTTAACTAAAACTTAACCGAATACTTGATACAGTAACTTAATTAATTACCTGTTACAACATATCAACATCCCATGAATACACCCATTGACAAAAAGGAAAATTCATACACTGATTTGTATGGGCAGCAGGGAATAACACCCAGAGAGATTTGAGTGAAAGTCAGTTAAGAATCATTTACTGAAGCTTGCAACCATTCTGGACCCCAACATCTTGTGACTGCTACAGCTAAAAAAGAAAGCCACTCCCCTTCTGGGAGGCATGGTGGGTCAGTGGTTAGCACTACTGCCTCACAGCGCCAGGGACCCAGCGCCAGGTTCGATTCCAGCCTTGGGTGACTGTCTGTGTGGAGTTTGCACATTCTCCCTGTGTCTGCGTGGGTTTTCTCCGGGTGCTCCGGTTTTCTCCCACAGTCCAAAGATGTGCAGGTTAGGTGAATTGGCCATGCTAAATTGCCCGTAGTGTTAGGTGCGTTAGTCAGGGGTCAATGTAGGGGAATGGGTCTGGGTGGGTTTCTCTTCGGGTTGGTGTGGACTTGTTGGGCCGAAGAGCCTGTTTCCACACTGTAGGTAATCTAATCTAATCTAATCTAATTATTATTAAACTGTCTAATAAAAACACTGATTCAGGCTGGCTCCTAGTCATTTCGACAACTCTCGGCTTTTACAACTTCTCTTAAAAAAAAAACCTAGGACAAAATAACCTTTTTAAAGTGACAGCATTGTCACAGAATGGGATTTGAACTTCTGGAATTGGGTCCTGCCAACAATTTATAAATGGCTTAGAGGTTGTTCTGACAGTGTGTAAATCCAGCCTAAATGCACCAACAGTCCGGTTCAGCCTCAGTTAATTTTAAGAGAGGGATTGACGCTATTGCTTGGGAGCAGACAATGGCTTCAGTCTTCCTAATACTTAGTTGGAGAAAAGTTTTACTCATGCAGTGTTAGACATGTTGGACCTGTCTTGTTTTCCAATGATGTCACGAAGAGCAGCACATAGTTGAGATCCATTGAATAATGCAATCAGACTGTCAGAACCATTGCGTTTTACTCTTGGTTAACCAATTCTAGGATGTGTTGAAGATCATCTTATTGTTTCATGTTTGCTTTTTATTGGCAGGAAGCGTATGTAATGGCTAGTGTCGACCATCCCCACGTCTGCCGACTCCTGGGTATCTGTCTCACTTCGACGGTTCAACTCGTAACACAGTTGATGCCTTTTGGCTGTCTGTTGGATTATATGCGAGAAAACAAAGAACATATTGGTTCCCAGTATCTTCTCAACTGGTGTGTGCAGATAGCAAAGGTAGTTTCCTAAACAAGCTTTTTATTTTATGCACAAATATACAGTCTTGACCTCTTAAGTGGTCAACATACCTGTATGTAGTTTAAATTATTTATGAATTAACTATGCTAAATCCACTTGAGGTCTCCACTGGGAAACAAGTTTGTAATGTCACTAAAGAAGGATTTTAAAAATATGCATTCCCAGCTGCCTTCAATTGGCAATTCTGAAACACAGTATGAGATTAATGGAATTTCTCAGCTTCATCTGAGAAGAACATAAGACACTGTATCAATCTGCCTTTTGTCTTAGAGATAAGTAAGAAAATCACAATTTTGTGATTTTAAGAAAGACAAGATCAGATTGTGATAAAGATCAATATCAACAACAAAACTAAAACCATAGATGGTATGATATGAGAGGAAAAATGTATATCCACAAGCATTGCTTTAATTAGTTTTAATTATAAATATGTTTAATTTGTCATGATGCTTATGGTGTCTAACCCTATAGTTGGCTTTGGAGATGTCCAAGACGATGATCATTGAATGAAAAGTGTTGTTTGATCTTTCTTTTGTATTGTTTTAAACAACACTGATTGTGATTTATAAATGGTTTCACCTAAAGAGGAACTTGGTCTCTTTTTCAGGAGAGTGATCAATAATAAACTTATTCTATGTTAATAGCTTTGAGCAAAGGTTTCTGTAGTTAATAGCATTGTCTGCACTGAAAATCTCTTCAAGCAAATGCTTGTTTTGCAGTTATGCAGTGGATAGAATTTAAGGGGGTCAAGGGAAACATGGTGGGTGCCGACCACTCACACTCCAAAAAGGAGGGAAGATGGCAGCAACAGACTGATATGAAGTCTGACTGGATCCATAATGTACTGCAGGGGGGCTAAGTTGGTTCAGATTGGCACTTGAAAGTCTTCAGTGCATATGTGGAGTGGCTTGACATGGTTATCATGTTTGCTAACAATCCTAGATATTCCTGATAATCTGGCTATTAATCAAACAGTGGAGGAAAGGAGAAAGGTGATAGTTGACTGAAGCAGGGTTAGAAGTCTGTGAAGCACTCCAAATAATTTGTTCAGCCCAGCTAAACCAAGAGAGACGTAGCTATCAGACATTCCGTTTAAGTTTGAACATCACTTTCCAATCACTGGAGATTGCTGAAGGCTATTGATTTGGAAAAAGGAATCAATAATCCAGTGAAGATATTGAAGAATTTATCATGGCTCAGAGAAAGCTGTCCTTCAATTGCAATTTTGGACAATTTCAAGAGAGATCATTATTGGAAAGATTTCTTTGTTTTTAAAAAGTGAAGGCATTCACCATAAATACCTGGCATTATCAAAATTCATCTTCAACATAGTTGCCAAACAGAACCATCCATGGGTAAAAGCAAAATACTGTGGACACTGGCAATCTGAAACAAATAGAGAATGCTGCAGAAACACAGGTTACATCTACGGAGAAAGAAACTGAGTAAACGTTTTGAGTCCAGTATGACATCAGAAGGGGATAATAATGAGAGTGTGTTCTGAAGAGGAGTCACATTGGACCTGAACTGTTAGCTCTGTTTTTTTCTCTGTCAGCTGCTACCAGACCTGCTGAATTGCTCTAGCATTCTCAGTATTGACCATGGATATGACAGAGTACAACTCGAGAGGTCAGAGTGGCCAACTGCCACTGATCTGCTGAAGTAAATAAGTGCAGCTAAGTAAGCTGAAAGCAGTTACAAATTCCTTTTCCTGGTATTTTGGCCAACATTGAGCACAGAATTGTCCATTTGTGAGGGTACAGTGTTACAGCTCCAAGAAAAGGGATATCTTGCCAACGCAAGTCACAAAATATTGGTTATTGAGTAGCAGCAGAATTTAGTAGAGATCCATACCATAAGAAACACAAAGATATTCAATGAACATTCTCAGAGCATTGTCATCCAATTATATGGGGGTATCGGTCAGCCTGATTCTTGAATCAGTATCCAAAATTGTCTCCCTATCATTTGGAGAAATCACAAGCAGCATGAAGAAGTCATGGAGGAGAGAAAATTCTCATAAAGGGAAGGACAACAGTTCCAGTCATCCACAAGATGCAATGACAAAATTACCAATTATCCCATAATCTCTTATGGTCTTATCATAGTGTAGGGCCAAAAGGCAGCCTCACTTGGAAGAAACTGGTTAAGAACACTGAAGTTAAAATGGAATAAGGTTTTTCACTTAGAAGCAAAACTCACAAGACAAGATGACATAATTACCAAGAACCCTTGGGTGTTTAGTGAAACTGATCACCCAATTAAAGGATATAAGGCCAACAGATGGGTTGAGAGAAATGCCGCATCATTTTATTACAAACCTCATCAAGTTTCCAATGTGAAAAAAAAGAGTAAATTCTGAAAAGACTAGAGATGGAAAACATCATAAACATTGAACAGAATAATTATGCTGATCTCTCAGTGGTAGTACAAGAGACAAATGGTAGTGTAAACTTAAGTGGGGATTATAAAATAATATAAATCAGGTACCCGAATGTAATCCACCCAACAATTTGCACAGTTGACTAGACTAATAAATATTAACTGTTAAAAGCAAGAGTGTAAAAATAAACTATTCTGCTAACATTTTCCTTGGGGTTTAGATTCCATTAAAAATGACTGAGCAGACCTACTAAATAAGGATAATTTAACAGCAATAAAACATTCTTTCTGTGAACAGCAACTGCTTCTCTCAAAATCTATCAACCATAAAAATTGATAGTTCAGCTCCTCCATTTTAACATTTTAAACAACTTTAAGATGGTAATTTAATAAGCTATTACTGCATGAAGAATGAACTACTCCTAGGTTTTAAAATTTGTTCATATACAGTTCGAAAGGTCAATCTTAGAGAGGAGATCACATTTTTAAACAAAGAATCTAGCCTGTCAGAAAAATATTTAAGAATAAGTGCACCCTTTGCTACTTTGTTCAAGGATTGTTTGCATTTATGGTATTCCTTTTCCCTTCAAACTTGCCATATTTGATCGACGTGTCTATTAAGCTTGCTTTTGAGCTTTTGGATACATTTACTCATCAGGTTCAGCCAGAGTGCAGTATGTTTATGTGAAACTTCATGTGTGTTTAGACAATTTTGTAGAGAGAGGCCCTAAGTGAGTAGTCAGCTGCCGCAACATAGAGAGAACAGTCAGCCTTCCTAGGTGGGTTTTCTGTATCATTATACAATGAATTGAATGTCTTCACATACAGAATAGGAGGAGAATGTACCTACTTTGAATTGAGAGGCCCGGTCCTGCTGCATTGCGTGTAGCATCCCTGGGCTAGAAACTCTGAGTTTAAGTTCCACCCCAGGATTTGCTGACCATGAAAACTGTGACCAAACCACAATCAAACATTCTGAGCATCAACCTGCAAAGCCTTTTAACCCATGCCAATAGCAAGTGATGAAAGTGGGAAAGGTTCCTGATCATATGATGAAAGAAAATTGGAGCCTGTGCCATCACTATCCATTGTTCCAGGCTAAGCACACATGCAAAAAGTTGCCATATCAACTTGGACTCCCTGGACAAACTGCAACACACCATCACCACTGGTTTGAATGCAGATATTCTTCTTGTTGACATGGTGCAAAATGATATTGAGTCAAACTGCTCAGTTTACCAGTGTCTTCTAAACTATATAAAAGGGGGCATTTTTATGCCAACTCTCTAACAGTTGCTTCAATAATAATTACAATACTGAGTTCTCTTCAGATATGAACACAGGAAACACTATACACTGATATGTATTCACGCTATGGGAAGAGAAAATGGGAGTGAAGGACTAGTGTGCATTTATTTCTGTTCAAGCCATGTGTTTTCAGCTCAGAGATAAAGTGGCCTAATACTGTGATTGAGGAGTATTTTTGTAGCATGTAATCGTTATCGTTCTAACAGCTTTCAAAAAGGCATCCATTGGTATTGCTTCTTAGGAAATGCTGATTCATCAAGCAGAGCCACTTTGCGATATTTTGTTAGCTTTAACATTGCAGCCCACAATAAGCCATGTTCCCTTTAAAATCTGGTTGCTGTGTGAAGCCTGTTCTTAATTTGTATGCAGTGCTTTAACATCTTTTGCCTGACCACGCGCATATGTTATTTAGCATAGAACCGGGATTTATGTTATCTAACGAGGATGCTCATTGGCTATCACTTGCTTAGGTTAATGAGAATGTTACACTTGAAATATCAAAAAAAATGAAAAAACTGAGTTTAAGATGGGAACATTCTAAATCCGGCCTGTTCTCTGACATACTCAAGGATCTATAAAAATAAGTCCAGTATATGATTTCAAGTTATATTTGGGAGGGAGGGAGATTATTAGCACTCTGCACAAAACATTAAGCTTCAACATTAATAGATTTCATGCTACTCAGTATATTTACATGCTTCAAATTGCTTGAAAATTAAAATAATCTGTTCACTATAAGTGATATATTCATGCAAAATCCATCTGGAATTGAGGATATTAAATTACAAAGATTCATCTCAACTGATAGCTCAAAAGTGCAGTTGACTAGAAAGAATGTCCTGAGACGACTTTATTTGGTTCATAATTTTTTAATATTAATGTACCCCTTGTTGGTATAAGTGGAATCCATTAAGCTTTATAACACAAACTGACTGTGGAAGTATAATGATAAAGCAAAACTACGTTGTTCGTAATTATGCATTTTCTCATAATCAATGAAAATAGTACTCTGTTTTTGTTGATCTGGCTGTTTTGATTAAGGATACTTCTGTCGGTGGATTTATTCGGTAGATGGTGCCTGGCACATGCAGAGGCAAATGGAGTATATGACTCATGTGCGGCTGCTCATGTTGGGAGCAGTCAATGAAAACAATTTGGGATGGTGGTTGTGGTGCTTTGCTGATGGGGAACAAAAGTACTGGAAGTTCAGGGGAGCCCAAGAGCAAAGTGTCTTTGGCTGGAGAGATTGTTTCTGTGAGGGACATGATGAGATTGATAGAAGGGATGGAGAAAGCAAGATTGGGTTTATGGTTGCACACTATAATCCCAGTGGATGTGTCAGTGTACAAAATTGGTCTCCTGGAAAGAGCAATGATATTGTTATGAAACTTGAAGCCTAAACAAGGGCTTCGTCATGGAACAAGATTGGTGTTTAGGATGCAGTTTCCTTTTGATGGATGTTGATAACTGGCAATTTCCAAGGAAATATGAGTGTTTATTCCTTTAATAAACCTTGAGCCCATTAGAAGTAAACCTGCCCTATAAACTCCAGAAAAAAGAATTCCCAATTAAGTATACACATTCTGTAATAAATCACACATCTGGACTCTAAATTTTATACATGGACAGCTTCTTCATTGCTTTTACAGGAATAAGCTATTTTGAGTACGTTAAATTCTTTTGTGAAAAGATAACTAGAAACTCTCATATTTAAAGAAGTTTCTTTGCATTAAAGTCACTATTTGATTGTTGTGAAATGAGTATCTTAATTCTCTGTGTGAAAGAAGAAAATATGTACATATGGTCTGTTGATGCACTGCCTCTTCATGTATTCCCTTTGTTGGCATAATTTTTGGATTTTAGATCTAAACTTTAACTCACTTGACATAGCTGTGATCTTATGTTCAAACCTGCTGCCCTCATCAGTCTTAGTTGTCCAAGCTAATTATCTTTTCCCTCAGGGTAAATCAAGCAGCAATCGAGTCTGGGTAGCAGCCACAAAATACTATAATTTATATAGTATTGTTGTTAACTGATTTTATAATTCCAAGAACAAGGTTAATTTCAAAGGTTAATTCAAAAAATAGCATTAAAGCTGGGATAGCTGTTGTGAATTTGAATGAGAATATTATTGCTGTCAGCTTGTTTCAATATTAATTTTGATGTTACATTTATGAGGCTAATATGATTGTTATGTTTTGGGACTGTATCTTTAATTTAAGATACATGAAGGGGATTATGTGACTTCTGTAGTCTACCTGACACCAAACCTGAGTGATTTGATGTTAGAGATTAAAGGGGGACCAGATTATTTTACTGGGAAGAAGGTGCAATGGATGTATATTTAAAGACAATGGCAACAACCCATATGCCAACAGTAGGTACACTGAATTTGTAAAATCAGTTGAAGGTGTTAGGTTATAAGCAGCTGTGCTTGAAACTATTCGTTAATTCTCTGATCAAATTGTGATCTGAAGCATATCTTAGCATTTCTCATTGCTGTAGTGGTGGGCTTTCAGATGGGAAGAGTACAGTGGTTACAGGGTTTCCTCAGATGTTGGTAAATATCTGAGGACAAGGGTGGCTTGCCAGGATCTAGGAGAGGGAGGGCACCAAGACAAAATCACAAGAATAGGGCTGAGAGCTCATGTTTTGTTTGGATCTTTCTAATATTTTACAAATAATACATCAAACATTCATCAATATTAAAACACATCTATATTTAAAGTTTATTCATAATTTGTAATATTTTAAAGTTATATCTAGCACTCAAAGCATACAATTACTTTCTGCAGTTAAACTTTTTATGATCTAAGATTTCTCCATTCAGGCATAGTTCAAGTCTGAAGTAAGACTTGACCAGCATTTTATGAATGAACTGGGAAAGAAACTGAAGTTTTTTGAAAGCATTGAGTATTATCAGCAGTCAGCTTCCTGCATTATAGTGTATAACTTTGGTTTAGCCCAGTGTAGTGGCTATGGAGGGGATAGAATCAGTGATGCAAGTGGGGAGTTTGTGCTTGGGGCAATTTCTGAAGTTGATTTATAAAATTTTACAGCACAAAACTTGAATTGATTTTTACAGGGAATGAGCTATTTGGAAGAGCGAAGGTTGGTACATCGGGACTTAGCAGCACGGAATGTTCTGGTAAAGACACCACATCACATTAAAATTACAGACTTTGGACTTGCCAGGCTCCTGGATGTGGATGAAAAAGAATACCATGAAGATGGTGGCAAGGTAAGAACTGATATCTCTAAATGACAGGCTAGAATGGAGCACAGGTGTCATGATTAATTATTGATGGTCAGTGATACACTGCATCTTCCACTGTAATTAGACACCTCAGTAACTTAACATTGCTCATAGATTCACTTCAAAATAAGAGGTGACTATTGACCATCTGTCACACAAAATGGTAGTTGAATGGATAACCTTGCAGCATGAAGTTAGCAAAGGAAAGTGGAGAACAAAGTAGCACAGCTCTGATGGCGGCTAGAGAGTACAAGTTGATTGTAGAAGTAGTTAGATTTTGCCTCAATGCATATTAAAAAAAAACCTAACATTAGTAGCTTTTTAGTGAATCAAACCATTGACTGCACAATAGTTGATGTGGTGTTTGTATATGCAGTAGTTCCAAGACTTAAACACAGTGGACAATGCAAATGAGGTTCTGACTTTCATGGTCATCTGTGTGAAAAAATGCATTCTGAGTCCCGCCCTGAGTTACCTCAAGCAAACTTTAAGTTTGTGGCCCTTTATTCTGGACTGGCTTATGAAACCCTTTCACAATCAGATCTTCCAGTCAATTGTTCAATTACTACTGTTAAATATTAAAAATGTTTGTCATCCTTTTCTCTGCAGTTACCCATTAAATGGATGGCACTAGAGTCGATCCTCCAAAGAACATTTACCCATCAGAGTGACATCTGGAGTTATGGTAAGTCTTAGTAGCATCATGTTTTTAAAATGCAAGAAATATTCCATTACCTTTCAGCATGGGTTCATGGTATTGTTCTTAAACCTGAAATATATAATTATCTTCAAGGTATGAGTCTTGCCTCAGTGATATCACTTAAATTTGTGGATATAAGCCCCAAATACGTGGGTGCAAAATCTAGGCTGATAGTCTAGTCCTGTTCAGAGTTACAGGCTAGGAACTTCTGAAAAAGTGGCAAGAGAATGAAAGTTTCAGAGCCATGCCTGTCATATTTTCTTTAAATCAGGTAATGGAGGGAAACAGGACAGGGGGAGACTTTCTCCAAAATCATGTTCCTGAAAGCAGGAATCCCACCCACACAGATAAATGGTGACAGCTGAAGCACTCCGAGGCCTCGCCACGATTACTACTGGGAGGAAGCCCAACATCCTGAGGCCTGAGACTCAGCTGTAAGGATGAAGGAGTTGTTTCTGGGATTGGGTTTGCAATGACAGGGATGAAGGAATTTGGAAGCAAGGGTGTGGTGTGGCTGTCAGCAGCAATCTCTGTGCCTTATATCCACACCTTCCTCCCAATCTTGCACAAAACAGTGCAGAGCAAAGGATTCCCCCTCATCTGACAACCTGCATACTGGTTACCAGTCAGGTGAGCCAATCCTTTCTCATTCTGCCTGGAGCGGAGATAATTGCTGTCTCGTTGGGAATGGTCTCTTATCCAGTCATTAATAGACTACTGAATGGCCTCAATTGATGTGAGGGTCTAGCTTGGCTTTTCCCACCCAGAACCCAATTTGGGCTAATGAGAAGACAACGGGGTCCTGGGATGCTAACGTCCTGCCTAATTAAGTTGCTACTCCACCACTAGGACTGCAACTATCTGCCCACAATCCTTTAGATAATATGGCAAACCAATATCATATCTAAATCCCTCAGGAATCTCGTGTGAGTAATGGAGTTCTCCTGGTTTTCTCCCAACATCCTGGTAACCAATCCTTCCTCACTGATCACTAATATAACTGTTTTATGATATTGTTTGCTGTACTTAAAAGCAGATCCTTAGCTCATTGCCTGCTTGCCTCTGAGCTGTTTTCTTGGCTGAGGTTTTCTCAATAATGCTTTCCCATTGCCTGTCACTTATTGTGGGGTAGAATGAAGAGGTAAGCCCCAAGTGTGCCTCATCCAAAACAAGGATAGCTTCTGTAATTTTGATATTAATCTGTACACTTGCTAGCTATCTAGTCAATGGAACTCATCGACCCCTTGATTGTATGTTTATTTATCTTATTGCTGTTGCATTTGACTGTAGTAATTCCTTACAGTACAAATGATTGAATTTCAAAAAGACTTGACTGTGATCTCCTGAAGGAATGAAGAGTGAAAATTAGTAATATTATTATGAATGTATTTGCAATATTATCTTATTATAGTAGCTATACTAGAGGAATTAAGCAGAATGAAAGAGAGCAAACGTTGTCCTCAGAAAAAGGGCCTCAAAGGTGATGCCGAATATTGGAGATAGTGGGGATAGGCCTGCAGATTGGCAGCTAGGCAAGTCCATTGTAGTGAATGAGGAGTAAAAGTTAGACAGTTGGAAGTTCAGAAGTCTAGTGTGACTTAGAGTTTTAACAAGGGATTGATATACAAGGATCTGGATTAAAGGCTATGGATTTGAGAGCTGAGAAACAATTTGGTTGAGGATGGCCTAGGCTTAAAAATAGACAAGTAGCTTTTTATTCTTTATATTAATGAAATTAAACATCCATTATTAGATATGGGAAGCCAGGAACGCATTTTGTTATATCTTCAGCGTTTATCTCTGTGAGGTTGAGAACAGAATCAGATTGCTCATTTATTGCATTGTGATGGCGAAAATGGCCTATTTTATGGAAATGTTTGTCAGGTTAATGGGGTGTACAAAAATATATTTGAAAGGAAATATTGTAACCTCTTTTGTACTGACTGTATTTTGTAGCTTTTGCTCAGCGGCAGTCTTCCATCTGATGAAACATTGGATTGCACCTTGGCGTTCAACTGAATTGAACATCACTTGGCATGGCTCAGGAGTCTCACTTTGGCAATGCAGTCTCTGCTACATTTCCTGCAGAGAAAGACAATGCCTAATAATGCCTCTGTATTCTCTGAACCCTCTTTTCAGCTGGCTGACTTTCTGTTTCTGTTCACTTCTACCAATTTCCTTCCAAACTGTTAGACTCTAAAGGTCAGAGCCATTAGTTAATGTCTCCCCATTATCAGTGACAATGTTTTCCATTTCCATAAATCACTTTTCAGTGTACATGTAACTGAAGTATGAATGTCTAACAGGCCAATAGTTCAATGATCTGCTCCCCACACAATGTGTTTGGGAATACTGCTTTCATTCATCTGATAACATGGCCAAGCCAGCAGATGTCAGTGCTTATTAACAAATATAAATTGATGAAATTAGTATGTTCCAGAATCTGAATTTTTGACCCTCTTCTGCCAACAGTGTGTTAGCTTGCTTACAAATATTTTAGCTTGTACATAATGATCTAGCAGGGTAATAGTTGTCACCATTTAGAGAGGACCATTGAATGTCTTAACCGCCCCAGCTTACCTCCAATCTTGAGATCATAATCGAAGGAATAATGGCTAGTTTAATGACTGGCTATCTTAGTGAAGGTAGACATGCATCGGAGATAAGGAACCTCAGTTGCATTTAGTATCCCTGATCTAGGAAGGCAAAGAAATCAATTGTTTACTACACATAGATTCAGGAGTGATTAGAACTTAGCTGTTTAAACTAAATCATTTCTTTTTAGGTGTAACTGTTTGGGAACTAATGACATTTGGGTCTAAGCCTTACGATGGAATTCCTGCCTGTGAAATCCCATCTATCTTGGAGAAAGGAGAACGGTTGCCACAGCCTCCTATCTGTACAATTGATGTATACATGATCATGGTAAAATGTAAGTTGTTTAAAATAATAGTCTTGTTATATCTAACCTGTTGCTTGGGACTTGGGGAGGGGCAGATATGAAAATTTAAATATCTTTGTTTCCCAGCTGTGTTTTTATAAATGTATTTGTAAATTATATTTGTTTAAAGCTATTCAAAATCTATTCTCTTCATTTATCTGTGTTTTTAATGAGCTAACTTGATGATAAGCTCACAATAATTAGCCTCAGTACCGCAAATCAACTATCTAGTGAATATGTACCGAAATGATGTTTTGAAAAGGCAAATAACCTGTTGACACCTCCTTTCCACATACACCCATGAGGAGTTACTAAGGCTGATGAAGAGAGAGTGCAGGCAGAAACCCAGTATTAATTCGTGCTTTGAATTGAGGAGCAGAGAAAATTGGGAGAAGATTAATATGTAAAACAAATGCTGTTTTTAGTCCCGTATGTATTGCTATGAACCACAATTTTCAAACATTTAACAATCTGTTCATGAAAGTATATAATTTATGATCAAACTCTCAAGATATATTGCATCATTTGATTTAATGAGAGTTAGGCTTAATGATGTTTGAGCCAACAGTCTTGCTTTCTCCTCTTCTCAACACGATAAATAAAATACAAGTGCATTCACCAGAAAAAAATGTATTCCTTTGTGTATCCATGCAACAATAAATCCTGATAAATGAATGATTATAATTCAAGAATCTGTGCTTATGTTCAATGGTGCATTCACTGTACAAGTTTAACATCAAGGAAAATGGATTTGACTGCACCAATGCACCTTCATGTTTTCGATCATTAATATAACTACTAAATCTAGATGAAGAAGTCTAATTATTATGTGAGTTCTAATTTTTTACAAGTAGATAGTTAGTGGAAAGAGATCACCTCGTTAGATTACTGTCTTGTTTTGCTGACAAATTAATAATTGAACATTTTCTAAGAGAATCAGAATTGTATATGTGATGTGTGCTGACTAGGAGCTTTACACAGTGAAATTTAAGATTATACATTTCCATTGGTAATTACCAAGCAAATTCTCTATGTGAATTAGGTTGGATGATTGATGCAGAAAGTCGGCCTAGATTCCGTGAGCTGACCTCTGAATTCTCCCGAATGGCCCGAGATCCATCACGCTACCTTGTAATTCAGGTAAGGAACCTGTAAATCAGAGATTCCTTACAATAGTAAAGAAGGCTGTTTCTTTGAAGCAAATTCATCTTCAGAATTTCCAGCAGGCAAGCAAAAGCTCAATAGGTTGTGAACTGTAACAAATGAATACTGACCATTATTTCATTTTTTTTCTGAAAACCTTAATGTGATGTCTATATAGGAACTTCTGTATGGCAATTGTATTGTATAAATTGTTCAGAAGGAGTCTTTCGAGAAAGATCTTTATATCTCGATAGCTTAGTTAGTAGCTGTACATTATAACATTTGGACAATAATTCAGCCTTTAAACTTCCTAAAATGCTTATCAGCATGAGATTACAAATTATGAATTGCCTGTCTGTGTTAACAAGGTAGAGAAATCACATCAAATACCATAATTCATTAATATTGCAGTTTCCCAGAGAGAATATTCAAAGAGTACTTATTCCTAAAGCAGATATTATTTAGTTGTTTTTTAAAATATAAGTTGTATCAAGGTTGAAACATTGTCACAGAAGTTGATGTTTGGAAGTGTCTTTTTGGAAACAAAAAAGAAAGTCGTCTTTTCACTGTCAAATATTGTGGGGTTACATTTCTTTGCCTGCCTTGTCTAAATAAATTGTAATTCCTAATTGCACCAAAATTAGGATAAAAGTTTTAATAGACTATTATTCTATTAGGGTGATGATCACATGCATCTACCAAGTCCAACAAACTCACGATTTTATCGCACCATAATGGAAGAGGAAGAAATGGAAGATATTGTGGATGCCGATGACTATCTTGTTCCTCACCCAGGATTCTTCAATAGTCCTTCCACATCAAGGACACCCCTATGTCCATCAGTGGTGGGTTTCTCAATTTGTGAATCAATTTCACAACATCCTTTTTGCATGTATATCATTAATGCATATAATCTAATGCCAAAAGCAGGAACTGTTCTTTATTTTCCTACTCTTTAATGGACTCTGAGCATTGCTGGTAAGGCCACTATTTGTTGTCTATTTTGAAGGTGGTAGTCTTGATTAGTGCTCTTAAAGAAAGTGAATTATTTTTCTATAGTAATTGCAGATTTTTAAAATTTAATTCTATGCAATTTTATTTTTAAAAAATTGAAGTCTTAATTTATTTTTCTAATCTGTGTGGAGTTGTAAACTTCACTGACTCTGTTTTTCCATGTTCTAGTCTCACGGTTTGCTCTAGTCTGCAGTAATTAAAAATCCAAAACAAATAGCATCTTCTAAATGTTACTCCTGTCTGTGGAGGACACAGAGATGAAATGGAACCTTTGCAGGCAGAGCAAGGATTGTGTTTCCTAGTCCTTAATTAAATTGAACAATATACATTTAAATAGAAATATATATTAGAATATGTAATTTAATGTACTGAAAGATAAGTAAAAAGACAGGAGAATAGTTGGTTATAAGTCTGAGATATATTAAACAACTACAAAAGTAAAAATGATTAAAATGTGAAGGAATAGCTCCCCTTAATTCTAAATCTTCATCGTCCGAGCTTGAAAAATAATGTCGTAGTAATGAAAACATATCATGACGTTAAAAAGCTATTTAGACACAACTAGATAAATGTAAATTTTCAGGCATGTTTAGCAGCTTTCAATCATGTGAGAACCCTCACGTTGTGCCCTTTGTAAGATTTAACACTGAATCTCTCAGCATCATTTTCACAGACCTTTGAACAGGGTAGCTTGGACATCAAATCCTGCATTTCACTGAACATGCGAGGACCCAAGAACTTGCTGTTCAGTGTATTGTTTAATAACAGTGAACACTAATAGCCTTGTGGTTACTTACATCACAAATTCCAGTCCAGGTTCTGTGTATTGACACTTCAAACTTACTTCCCTATTGAGTTGTTTTAAATCTCCAACTTAAATTGCTAAATTACAGCTTGATTTTATGGCAGATGATGAATTACTTCTTAAACTTTATGGTTCAGTGGTTTAATATTCAGCTGTAGACCTTCGGTATTATTGTCATATTAGTATTGCTGCTTTATTCTCAACAGACCATTCAGTGATGATATGAATAGGTGTTTCTGCCTCCAGCTTGACATTATCTTTTCAATTCCATACTATAGAATGATTCTTTTCATGTGAAAAGGGCAATGATAACTTGGTCAATAACATTTAATATTTATGCTTTAGAACCTTTTCACATTAACTCTTAAGAATGAACTCATTGAGTATAACAATTCGTTAAGCATGACTTAGATTGGCTTTCAGAGATTCTAATTCATGATAAATTTACACTGAGGTTTACAGTCGTGTGAATTTATATCATTGATTTACAGTTTAATTTATTGGTCGGTACTCTAAGTGCTGATATTGAAAGTCCTGTACATCATAATGTGGTATTGTTGCTGGTTTGATTTATCAGGTCACCTTACACTGCATAATGTTTTCCTTCTGCAAATAAAAGCTAGATTCTAATTTAGCACAATCTACTAATTGAAAGGACTTCTGCCAATGTTTTCTCTTCTCATTTACCCATTGCTTGTGATTTTTGCCAACAGAGTCAGACAAGCAACAACTCATCAACATTAATTCCCAGAAATGGCGTAAGTGGAAAAACAAAATCACGTTTCCAATTTCCTTTGTCTTCAGTAATCAGCACAGATAAGAAAATCATGTTAAGGAGTAGTTGCATTTTGTTCAATCAATAGCAAATTTACCACACAAGACCTCATTAGTTTAGCAAGGTTCACTATTTAACTAAGCCCTTTGGAGTCCATCAACCTAATAAATTAATTCAGACAGATTTACAGGTTTAGAGAAACCTGATTTCACATTTGATAGGTAAATTAGCACTACCATTATTACAAACTTATAAAGTCAGTTAATGTGAATTTTTCAACACCAGATCATTTAATAAATGACTATTTGAGTTAATTAAAATGATCAGAAGGAGAACTCATCAAAATTAACAGAATGATCTTTGTTTATTGGATCTAATAGTTAGGGCAAATTTAAAAACTGCATGTTAGTTAGGTTGCCTTCTACTTAGCAGTATCTAAAGTAGGAGTAACATTTGTATTTAAGGACAGTTACACTGTAACTTTCAGTTAAGGGAGATGATTTAGACTTTAAGATGCAAATATCAATTTTCTAACTCAGCAAGTTACTTTGGTTGCAAGTGTGAATTTCATATATTAGAAGGTTGCACTATGTGAGCATCTGATATCATAGTATGTAAAAATGGATTCATATTTCTAGAAAAATTGCAGAAACAATAAAAATTACCTTTATGCATTTTTTTCTCTGTGCTGCAACAGTGTTGAACTTATTTGTTCCTATTTATCAATATATGAACTGGTAAACATTTACAAACCATTGTTCTTGTGCTTTAGTAATTTAGGTTTGGAAAGTAATAGTACTGCTTTCTAACTCCAACCACTAACTGGTAAAAACAATTATTATTTATTCAGACTGACGCTCTGTCATTTTGGTGATGCAATAGATTAGAGTTCTTGTATTAATGAAATTATATCTATATGGTCTGAATCAATAACATTGTTCATGATATTCACTTTCACTGACTGAAGCTTTACAATTGTTAACCTCACAGTAAGATTGCATTTAAATGTGATGTTTATCAGCTTGTTCCTCTGTGCATCATAGGTTACTTCTTTATTTGTTACTATCAATGCCATCGAATCTAGAACTAAATCTTAGCGGTTCCCACTTTTGATCTCAATCCCATTACCCCAGCAAGAAACTGTTCACATCTGGACATCTGGATCTTCTGTACTGTCCAAAACAAATTGATTAATTGATCACTATTGAATTCTTGAATTATATTCCTCTTATAGTGAATTGGCTAGGTTCAATTTACATGGAAGTCTCAAATCGATTTCATGATCAGACAAACTAAAGAGCAACTTAAGTACACATCTTCTATCTAGCATGCTGCTGCTAGTCTTATGTTGGTTTTTGTTCATGTCATCCTGATCTTTATTTAATAGCATGCACTGTACTTAAAATAACACAGCTTTTGAAGCAATAGTGCTATCCCCTTTCTCCAAAATAAAATGATAAGCATCCAGAGTGAGAAAACATATACATTTGGGTAGTTGCAGATCAATTTACATGGTAACAAATATTAGAAAATTGAAATGTTTGAGTCTAAGAAACTATACAACATATGAGCAGTTTGACAATCCTTCCAGATCTTTTGATGTTTCCTTCTGGAGATCTAGACTTGGAAGCTTTTATTTTTTCTCAACTCATATGTGAGTTGGTATCTTGCATGTCATTAGAGTGTTGGTTCTTGCCATGATATGGGAGTATTGTGCAGTTCCCTAAGTTTGATTTTGTTCTCATTATTACTTCATTAGGTGTTGTGACTCGGTAGAATCCAGACTCTGCATGTTTTGAACCTGGGTAACCAGATTCCGTGCATAATATATGTGACACTGACTTTCTGCCCTCTGCACAGATTTAGGCAATTCCACACCTGCGTATGGATCGTATGCCATTTTCCCTTTCTCCCTTGTTTTTTTTTCTGGGAGGGCTGTCTTCTTCAGTTCTGAGAACAAGGACAGATGATGATTTGGCTGGGTTGTCCTAACTTGCCTTTCAAACTTGATCTCTGCTGGGGAAAGTAAACACCTGTCCACAGGTGTTGCTCTTCGTCGTGGCATGACAAAGCAAAGATCTTGTTTTTGTCAGCCATCACTTTGTGTTAGGTGCATTGACGATATGACCATTCAGCTGGTGAGACTGCTGGATCTGAGATTATGTGGATAATGGGTTATATCTCACTTGGCACACACATTCCCTGGAAGATCTGCTTGTATTTTGCCCATTGTCACTTATGATCTCTTCAGCTCTGCCAAACAGACTAAGTATTGGATTCAGTTTGTCTGCCACTGGTGGAGTTGAAGTCTGTTTCAACTGTCTGACACTTGGTCATTTTGAACAGTAGTTGGTGTCTAGGTGAAGATCACTGCCATATATGGTGAACAAGCCTGCCACCTCTTTTGGACCAAGAGACTGATTGGGATGAATGAAAGTAAAGAGGTTTGTGATGTTACTATGGTCAGTGACTTCAGCATGCTTTACCAATCCACACTGTCGTCTTGATATCATTGTTGAAGTCTATCTAATATATATTCAAAGCCAGACATCTTGTTCACTCTATGCCAGTATGTCGCTGTTATGGCAGTGAAAATATTTCCTGGCAAAAAGCTTCAAATACAAGCATCTTTCCCTTTAAAACTCCCTTTAAAAATTATACCTCTGGAGACCTCTTAAGTTCACCGCTGTTGGACTAAAATCATCTGAAAGTGTCTGGCACTTCTTTCATCTTCTCAGGCCATGCTTCTGCAATAACTTTCCATTACCTTCAGAGAGTGGTTGCATTTGTACTGACCAAAAATAATCAGGTCAATTTTGAGCATGTCTTCCACCTCAACATCCATAGTGTTTATTTGTAACTCAAGAGGAGTTTTTGTATCCTTATTCAAAATTAGTCACCTGTTCAATGTGTTTGAGTTAACAATGTTGGCACCAGGTTTATAGCTGACATTTATGTCTGTTGTATGTTTGGGACAAGTTGTTACAGTCTAGCTGGTGGACTTGTCAATGGTTTGTGGCCATTCATTTCTGGTGGTTTTTAATCTTTTCTGTAGTAAATTGCTTACTAAATAAGTATGTGATGCCAAATACCAGAGTAGGTATTTTGCATTCTATGTTGGAACAACTGGATTGTGCTTGGAGTGGACTCTTGTATTCAAATTCGATTGTTTTGCATTTTGTGAGATATGTCAACTTTCAGGATTATCTTGGGTCATAGTACATTTTTCTGTTGGCAATGCTTGTGTGAGTGCCTCAAGCATATATTGATGGTCCTGTCAGCTAAAGGGTATATCTTTCCATAAGAGCTCTATGTTGATGACAATACTTTGTTGGAAAAGTTTGCAATGTGTAGTGCTAGGAACTTAAAACATCTGAGATGTCTTTGCAAGTCTTCTTCATCTTGGAGAGTAGTGTTATGGACCAGACCAAACCCCTTTAAAATGTTCCAAGAAGATAATCTCGACCATAATTTTTTCATATTTTAAAGGTAGGTCTGAAACATTGTGTTCTGGGTGCAGTTTGATTGGTCAAACTACCAGACTTGAAACAAAACTCACTTTATCCATACACTACAATTAAATTACATCCAAAATAAAAAATAAAAAGAAAGGAATTGGCTTAAGCATAATTATCAAAGTACTTGACAAAATAATATATATTTACCACTACTAATTAATTGTTTCAATATACTGTAGTAACATCACATAAACACACCCTTGGCAAAGGCGAATTCAGTAAAATAGATTCTTGCAATTCTAGCAGCAGGAAGAGAACTCCATCTTTTAACTGTAACAGAGAGAGGAATTAAAGCTTCTACATCCAGCTTAAGGCCCCAAGTAACTGCTACTGAAGGCTAAAACTAAAAAGGATTTGCTCCTGTGGGAGCTTGACCCCATATATTCAGGCTGTTTTTATTGTTCCAACTTGAAAACAAAAAACCCCAAGTCCTCACAAGCTGTTTACTTTATTGACCTTGAAACAGACCACTCAATACCTCTGCCTCAATCTCACTCTCCATTTAAAAAAAAAGGACAAAATACACCTCTTAAAGCCATAGTCTCATCACGGCAGGTGTGCCTTGTAATTGTGGACTTTGCCTGGGTTTGGACATATCCCATAATCTGAATAGAAAGAACCAACAATATTGATATGATCTACTATCATCTGATGCTTCTTTCTTTTGAAGATGAACTCTTCTCCACATGCTTCCAGCATTGTAGATTTTATTCATGATCTTCTTAAGTTTTACTCATGACCAATATCGTAATTACTTACACTTTAGGGAACATTTTCTGTAATTTTCTCCACATGCTTGTGAAACAGATCCTTATTAATCTACAAACTGAAAGGTCGTCTCTGGAAACAATCTGTGTTCAAATGTTGTTCTGGAAATACTGATTTCTTGGGGTTTTTTTTGACAACCAAACTATTCAATATCCTGCTTGGCATCTCACTTGTGCCTTGTCTGGTTGTAGCAAGACTTATGGCAGATAGAAGGGGATTTTTTTTCTTCAGGGGCTCAGAGTGTTTTAAATGTTTATCAAAAGACAACGAAGCACAACATTTGAATATTTTTTAAGAGAGAAGTAAATAACCTTCCAACCCCTTGCTTATCAGGAATTTATCAGAAATAAGTGGGAACATGGAGTAACCCAATCAGCTATCTTGCTGGATGGCAGACTGAGCTTGTTGAGCTGAGTGTCCTACTCCTGCCATGGTCGTCCCTGCTGATTGCACTTGCAGGAAGTGCACCCATCTCCAGCTCCTCCAAGACCGTGTTAGGGAACTGGAGCTGGAATTGGATGAACTTAGGATCATTCGGGAGGCAGAGGGGGTCATAGATCGGAGCTTTAGGGAAGTAGTAATTCCAAAGATTGCAGACAGATGGGTGACAGTGAGGGGGACTGGGAGGAAGCAGCCAGTGCAGGGACCCCCTGCAGCCGTTCCCCTCAAGAACAAGTATACCGTTTTGGATACTTGTGGGGGGGACGACTTACCAGGGGTAAGCAATGGGGTTCAGGCCTCTGGCACGGAGCCTGTCCCCGTTGCTCAGAAGGGAAGGGTGGAGAAGAGCAGAGCAATAGTTATTGGGGACTCGATAGTTCGGGGCACAGATAGGCGGTTTTGTGGGGGCGAGAGAGACTCATGTTTGGTATGTTGCCTCCCAGGTGCAAGGGTACGTGACGTCTCTAATCGTGTTTCCTGGGTCCTTAAGGGGGAGGGGGAGCAGCCCGAAGTCGTGGTCCACATTGGCGCCAATGACGTAGGTAGGAAGAGGGCTGAGGATGTTAGGCAGGCTTGCAGGGAACTAGGTTGGAAGCTCAGAGTTAGAACAAACAGAGTTGTTGTCTCTGGTTTCTTACCCGTGCCACGTGATAGAGAGTCTAGGAATAGGGAGAGAGAACAGTTAAATACGTGGCTACAGGGATGGTGCAGGAGGGAGGGATTCCGGTATCTGGATAACTGGGGTTCTTTCTGTGGAAGGTGGGACCTCTATAAACAGGATGGTCTACACCTGAACCTGAGGGGCACCAGTATCCTTGGGGGGAGGTTAGCTAGTGCTCTTTGGGGGGGGTTTAAACTAACTCTGCAGGGGCATGGGAACCTAGACTGTAGCTTTAGGTGCAGGACCTGGAGTAAGGGAGGTTAGGAACATGGCATCAATCTCAAAGGAGGGTGCCTGTAAACAGGAAAGTGGCTTTAAGTGTGTATACTTCAATGCAAGAAGTATACGAAATAAGGTAGGTGAACTTGCAGCATGGGTTGGTACCTGGGATTTCGATGTTGTGGCTATTACGGAGACATGGGTAGAACAGGGACAGGATTAGCTGTTGCAGGTTCCAGGGTTTAAATGTTTTAGTAGGGTCAGAGGTAAGGGTAAAAGAGGGGGAGGTGTGGCATTGCTTGTCAAAGATAGTATTACAGCGGTAGAAAGGACGATGGATGAAGACTCGCCATTTGAGGTAGATTGGGCTGAGGTTAGGAATAGGAAAGGTGAGGTCACCCTGTTAGGAGTTTTCTACAGGCCTTCTAATAGTCCTAGAGACGTAGAAGAAAGGATTGCGAGGATGATTCAGGAGAAGAGTGAAAGTAATAGGGTGGTTGTTATGGGGGACTTTAACTTTCCAGATATTGACTGGGAAAGCTATAGCTCGAGTTCGTTAGATGGGTCAGTGTTTGTCCAATGTGTGCAGGAGGGTTTCCTGACACAATATGTAGACAGGCCAACAAGAGGTGAGGCTATACTGGATATGGTTCTGGGTAACGAACCAGGCCAGGTGTTAGAATTGGAGGTGGGTGAGCACTTTGGGGACAGTGACCACAATTCGGTGACTTTTACTCTAGTGATGGAGAGGGATAAGTGCAGGGCAAGAGTTATAGCTGGGGGCAGGGAAATTATGATGCGGTGAGGCATGACTTAGGATGCGTGGCTTGGAAAAGTAGGCTTCAAGGGAAGGGCGCAATTGATATGTGGAGCTTGTTCAAGTAGCAACTATTGAGTGTCCTTGATAAGTATGTACCTGTCAGACAGGGAGGAAAGGGTCGTGTAAGGGAGCTGTGATTTAAAAAGGAATTGGAATCCCTTGTTAAAGGGAAGAGGGCGGCCTATGTAAAGATGAGGCGTGAGGGTTCAATTGGGGCAATTGAGAGTTATAAGGTAGCCAGGAAGGATCTGAAGAGAGAGCTAAGAGCAGCAAGGAGGGGACTTGAAAAGTCCTTAGTTGGTAGGATTAGGGAAAACCCAAAGGCTTTCTATAGGTATGTCAGGAATAAAAGAATGACTAGGGTAGGAATAGGTCCAGTCAAGGATAGTAGTGGGAAGTTGCGTGTGGAGGCTGAAGAGATTGGGGAGACACTGAATGAATACTTTTCGTCAATATTCACTCAGGAACAGGACATTGTTGTCGATATGCTCAGTGAATACTGAGTCACAATTAATTAGAATGGACGGCTTTGAGGTATGTAGGGAAGAGGTATTGGAAGTTCTGGAAAGGGTGAAAATGGATAAGTCCCCTGGGCCTGATGGCATTTATCCTAGGATTCTCTGGGAAGCAAGGGAGGAGATTGCAGAGCCATTGGCCTTGATTTTTATGTCCTCGTTGTCTACAGGAATAGTGCCAGAAGACTGGAGGATAGCAAATGTGGTTCCCTTGTTCAAGAAGGGGAGTAGGGATAACCCTAGTAACTATAGGCCGGTGAGTCTCACTTCTGTTGTGGGCAAAGTCTTAGAGAGAATTGTAAGGGATAGGATTTATGAACATCTGGACAGGAATAATGTGATCAAGGATAGTCAGCATGGTTTTGTGAAGGGCAGGTCGTGCCTCACAAACCTTATTGAATTCTTTTTGCAGTAGCCTACCATGGGGAACCTTATCAAACGCCTTACTAAAATCCATGTACACCACATCTACCACTTTACCCTCGTCCACCTCCTTAGTCACCTTCTCAAAGAATTCAATAAGGTTTGTGAGGCAGTACAAGAATGGCCAATTTGGTAAAATGCTTAGATATTTGTTGATAACTGTCAGACTGTACCTCAGCAAAAAGCCATGTCTTCAGGAAAGTAAGTGAAAATATTCCCAGAAAAATGCTTGCATTATTCCTCACTGTTCCAATCATTAAGAATAACCTCTGTGGTCTTCCTGGATTAGTGGTGCTGGAAGAGCACAGCAGTTCAGGCAGCATCCAAGGAGCTTCGAAATAGACGTTTCGGGCAAAAGCCCTTCATCAGGAATTGGGCTTTTGCCCGAAACGTCGATTTCAAAGCTCCTTGGATGCTGCCTGAACTGCTATGCTCTTCCAGCACCACTAACCCAGAATCTGGTTTCCAGCATCTGCAGTTATTGTTTTTACCTCTGTGGTCTTCCTGATCAACTGTCTTAAATTTAGCATCATGTTGACAGATACCTGTAATGAGGTAGTTGGTTAGCTTGCCAAGCTGCTGGTTATCAAGAAAACATTTCATTGCCATGCTGGATAACATCATCAATGTGATATCCACTGCTATTCTGTCCCACCTGGTTTCTTTATACGGTCAGTTGGAGTGAGTGTCACTTCCCAGTCTTCTCTGCAGCAGTTTTACACCGGGTCTATCTCTATGTGTCTGGTGATCATCTTTTTGGTTGAAAACCAGGCTTCCAAGAACTCTTTTGCATGTCTCTGGTTGACCTGTGCTTGGATACTAACTTTGTTATGGTTGAATTGATGGCCCTCTTGGTCTCTGTGTATGGCGATGAGGGAGAGTTGATCCTGTTGTTTAATAGCCAGTTAGTGTTTGTGAAGTTGGATGGCTAATTTTCTACTTGTTTGTCCAATGTAGTGCATGCTGCAGTTGTTGCAAGTGATCCTTACATCGGACAAACAGATAGAAAGCTAGCCATCTGACTTCATAAACATTAACTGGCTATTAAACAACAGGATCCACTCTCCCTCATCTCCGTACACAGAGACCAAGGGGGTCTTCAGTTCAACTATGACAAAGTTACTATCCCAAGATAGGACAACCAGAGACATGTCAGAGAGTTCTTGGAAGCCTGGTTTCAACCAAAAAGGCCATCAACAGACACATAGAGGTAGACGCAGTGTAAAGACCACTGCAGAGAAGACCCAGAAGTGATATTCATTCCAATGGACCGGACCACACAAAAACGAAGTGGAACAGAACAGCGGCACTTCACTGAAGTCGCACTGATGATGTTACCCAGCATGGTAATGAAACATCTGCACAATAACCCAGGAGCTTGGCAAGCTAACCAACTACCTCCTCCACAAGCCAAGCTACAGATCTTCATGAAAACCTTAAAGATACATGTAATCGTGTCTGTTTGAGGCTTCTATCAATTGAGAACTAGCAGGGAAATTCCAACAATTAACATTTAGTAGCTTTAATACTAATTCAAATAATTTGAATAGACTCAGCTAGGTTTCCACTTTTACTGCATTACCTGCTTAAGGTTAATCGAATAATAAAGCACATCATTAAACCATACTAAGGAGTGATTTTTAAGAGTATATGAAAATGGACAGAAGTTTTCTTTGGCAATTTAACCCAACCTCAAAAATGAGATGTAATTTGATGTTGAGTACAAACTGGTTAGGCTGTATCATGCAGTAAAGGAGTTGAAATGTGGCATTGCAAGTCATTCTAATATGCTTGGTATCTAACATAAATTAAACATTCTATTTTGAATATTTTTCCCTTTTTATTGTTAATTGCACAGCATCAAGGAATGCCCAAGAGAGAAGACAGTGAAATTTTACGCTATAGCTCTGATCCAACGATGCCCCCTGATCATATTGACATAAACGGATGCTTCCAACCAGCCCCAGGTTTGTGTTCCTAATGTATTAATGTTCTTCTCTTTTGATATATGAACATAATTATGAGCAACATATAATATGGTAACTTACACATACTGTAACAGTAACATACTGTTGTTTTACACATTGGCAAAAATGCATGGCCTAGCTCACTCTAGAATCAGTTTTTTGTTTGCTTACTTCAGTAAAAATGCCTCAATTACACATTTTATCAGAATTTCAAGAGACTTTGTTAAAAATTATTGTTGTCAATGTAAGTTCTTTTAACCTGTTGTGCCTTATTTACAGGATGTAAAAATTGTATCAGAAACAATGTTTATGTTAACTGTTCACATTTATGCAAAAAGGTTGAATGCTGATTTTGTGAATATGTTTCCCTGCTTATTTGTAGAATATGTCAATCAAATTAGGGATAAGCCACTACCTAGCACCGTGAGAAGCCCAGCCTCTGATATGGAAAATCCTGGCTACCAAGAGCTTTTTATTCCTCTCAACCAGAATGGCAGGCTTCACAATTCTAGTGAACCAGCTGACACTGACACAGTGAAAAACCCGGAATATGTGAACGCCTTCCAGCCCAGTAACAAAGTGGTTCTTGAGCATCCAAATCACTGGGACCAAAACATAACTCGCAACGTAAGCCTGGACAATCCCGAATACCAGCAGAATCTTTTTCCTAAACATACAAAGGTGAATGGTCACATTTTTAATACTGCAACTGAAAATCCAGAGTATCTTGGTATTGCAGTGCCACCCACAGGTCAAAAGAATTCTACAGTATGACATTCTACAAATATGACAATTTTTCCACATCAGCTGTTGACCCAACAGTATGGTGACGTTGATGTGCATCTATGCTCGGGTACAGTTACAGATATGTCTATGGATGAGACTGGGACAATGAGACAATGTGAATATTTTCTCCTAACTAAAACAAGTCATTAAGATATTACTGGTGATGGAACTTTACTTTGACAATTTAAGTTAGGTTTAAGCAACGTGGAAATGAAATAGATTATAGTTTTATTCAGTAGCATTCCAGTTTTGTATTTTTTATCACTACATTGCATCTTTGATATGTGTGCGCATAATGTGTAAAGTTTCAAGTAGAATCACTTTTATCCCAGAAAGCAGAAACTGGTGCACCTTTGCCAGGGTTTTGATTCACCATATCCCCTCCATATAGCTGAATGTAATCTTCTCATCACAATGCCTGCATATTTATGTCATGCAAATGATTTAGATTTGAAAGCTTTTAAAACATTTTATCTTAGTATTTCCAAGAAAATATTAAACATAGCATCCGAGCAATGTGTATGGTTATGTGATATGGATAAACTGGCACAAGAGTCGAACTGTGCTGGTTATCATTGTGAGAAATAACAAAGATGGTCAAAATGTGAAATGAGCAAAGTATCAATGATGGGTTTCCTTGTATGTTATTCATGCTAATTTTTCTCATTGATTTGCTTAGACTGTATCTTCAAACTGACACTAATCTTCATGATGTCTCAATTTGCTTGCTCTTTCATCTTTCCTGACTCAATTTGCTTTTTTGAAAACTGTTTTGAGTATTGCCTATGACTGTGATTAAGTACAACATTAACTTAAACTTCACCTGTTTTACCCCTCAATGCCTCCACCTTCCCAACCATCAATGAAAAAGAAAGTTACCCTTTAGTCTACATTGTTTCAAATTAATATTATGATCTTCAAGCTTATTGTTTGTTGCCCAAGTCCTCATTGCAAGGTGATGCCTTGAGGACAAGGTTCTGAAATGTGACAGTTGATTATTAATTATGAACGTTTGCAGAATTGTTACACCCGCAGAAGGAGGCCATTCATCCCATCAGTACCTGTATCTGTTCTAGATTGAATCAAATTTATTAATGCAGTAACAGTAAAATATTTCAGGTACTGATTGCCTGAAATAAAACAGAAAATGCTGGAAACTCAATGCATGTCAGAGAATATCGATGTAGATATATTAACTATCTTCACAAATCTTCTGATCCTTCAGCTCAACCTTTAACTCCGTTTCTTTCTTGATCTGCACAGATGCTGGTTGTCCAATTGAATATTTCCAATTTTTTTGCTTTTTTTTAAAAACATATCACTTTTTATCTATGATTTATCTGTAAAGAGTAGTTTTAGAACCAAATATGAATAACTAAAATATTGTCTGAATGTACCTATTTTTTAAACCCACTAGATATTTATTTTACCACTAATTCGATGTGATACAATTCTTCTCAACTTCACATTTGAGAATCCTCTTTGATCGCTATGACGAATAACTGAAAATATATGACAAGATTCAATACCCAATTTGTAGCCAGAGGATACCATTGATTAGAGACAAAAAAAAACTGCAGATCCTGGAATCCAAAGTAGACAGGCAGGAGGCTGGAAGAACACAACAAGCCAGGCAGTATCAGGAGGTGGAGAAGTTGACATTTCAGGTGTAACCCTTCTTCAGGACTGTGCATGAGAGTATAAGGGGGGGCTTCAGTTAAAGGGGGTTGGGGTGGCAGGCTGGTGAGATGGGGATAGGTGGAGACAGGTAGAGGTTAGGCCCTGGTTGGTCGATAGGAGGGATGAATCCAGTTGGTGGCTGAGAGGAAAGGGAGGTGGAGTGGCTGGGAAGGGAGTCAGGGGATGGGAATGGAGGTTATTTGAAATTGGAGAACTCAATCTTGAGTCCTACGGGCTGTAGGCTATCCAAGTGGAAGATTAGGTGTTATTCCTTCAATTTATGGTTTCGTTGGTTGTGGCAATAGAGGAGGCCAATGATGGTCATATCGGAAAGGGATTGGGAAGGAGAATTAAAATGGGTGGTAACTGAGAGGTCTGGTCAGCCCCTGCAGGCCTGGCTGAGATGCTCAGCGAACCATTCCCTAAGTTTACATTTGGTCTTCACCTGTATCACTGATGAGACATCCAAATTTAAGGGATACCATTTTTTAGATTAGATTAGATTAGATTAGATTTCTTAAAATCTGTAAACTTTAAATGTAATGGAACTTTTTCATCACCAAATTATGTTGCAATTCCTCCCTGAAAGCTCAAAGTAAGAGAGTGAAGTAGAGCAGAATTGAACATTTCTCTTCCTGGGTCAGGATGTCCCAGACGCTAATTACAAAAATCATAGATGTCCTTTCTTTCAACTAGTCATCATTAACTTTTTCTCAGAATAATTTGTGCACCTACCATCAATAGTCTGCAGTTGTTGCAGAACATTGCTGGGAGTCATTTGACAATTGTTGTAAATGTATTGCAACAAAAAATCTCATTTCATTGCGAGCCCTTGTTAAATGACTTGGTGATTAACAGGCACATCCATGATGGGCTAAATGGCCTCCTTCTCTGGTGTAACATTCCATGAGCAGTGAGACAAACGAACCAACCTATCTTGGATAATGTCAGGATATTCAAATATTGATACTAAGACTAATAATAAAACTAGTTAATATTTAACATTTAAATTTGAATAAATCAGAATGTAGATCTCTGTGCACTTTTCTTCCACTGGAAATGGGAAGGTGGAGTAGGGGATCCAAATATCTCTCTTGGGCCAACTTCCAATTATTTCCCCTTCTCACCACCACACAAATTAAATCCTGGTCTATTGGGGATCCTCTTGACTGAACAGCATTTAAGGCCCATAAACAGTCAATTAGTGGCTGAAAGGGGCTCAACTCACAACCAGTTCTGATTAGCTGCTGTTGATTGTTTGGCATCTCTCAGAATGTGTGATTTCTTTGCCCTGGTCTCTTGATCCTGGGAAAGTCCTGCCACATGTGATTAAAAACATATGTCAGAATAAAGAACACCATTCAGTCCCTCCAATTCAATAAGATGGCCTCCTCCATGCCAGCTCCTCACTGTCCTCAACTTCTCGATATTTCACAGATCTATCTACCCACCCTTCAGATGCTTTCAGTCATCTAGCCTACACAACACTCTAGGTAGAGAATTCCAGGCATGCACTGTCCTCCAAGAGAAGAAATTCCTTTGGTTTTTAATTTAACTGAATGTTTCCTTATTCTGTAATTATGTTCCCTATTCAAGATTCCCCTACAAGTGGAAATATGTTCTCAACATCTTACCTGTCAACTGCCTCAGAATTTTGTATGTTACAATAAAATATTCCCTCAATCCTCTAAACTGAATAAAGGCCGGATTGATTTAACCATTTTTGATAAGTCAACTCCTCCATCCCAAGAAATCAGCCAAGTGAAATTCTTTTGAACTGCCTCCAATATCAATATGTCCTTTCTTAAATATAGGGGCCAAAACACAGTACATCGTACAGGATATTATTTGGGTCACACCTGGAGTAGTGTTATATCAAGACTTCCTATTTTTAAACTCAGTATAAAAGCCAAAATTCCATTTGCTTCTTAATTACCTGTTGCATGGGTTTGTGTTTGATGCATAAAAACATCCAGATCCCTCTGTGCTGCACTCTTTTGGAGTGTCTTTACATTTAAATAATAGTCTGTCTTTTCATAATTCCTACCAAAATGCATGCCCTCAGAGTTCTAAATTACTCTCTATCTGTCAACCTTTTTAACAACCTATCTGAATACCCTTGCAGATTGTTGTCCTTATCCCAACATACCCTCCTGCCTGTTTTTCTTTCATCAGCAAATTTGGATATTATACATGATAAAGTCATTATTATACATAGGAAATAACTGAGGCCCTAGGACTTGCGCTAGTCTACTATTTACATCTTTTTGACATGGAAAAGCCCAATTAATCCCAACTCTCTTCTATGTGTTAAACAAACCTCAGTCTGTGCTAATATATTACCTGAGCTCTTACCTTGTACAGTAAGTTTTTCTGTGGCACCTTATTGAATACTTTCTGGAAATCCAAACACACTATATTTACTGGTTCTGCTTATTATATTTTCAAAGAACCCGAGCAAATTTTTCAAATATAATTTCCATTCCAGAAAACCATGTTGACTCTGATTTCAATAAGCTTTTCTAAATGTCCTATTTCTTCCTTAATCAATCTGGTACTTAATATAGGGAGGCCTTCTGCAAAGGAGATTAAGTGGGACATCTTGGTAGAGCTACACGCAATAGATGAGAAACCAGAAACTTGATTAAGCATCTGATCTACCCCTGACTGGCGGTACTTCATTGAGCAAAGTAAATGCATTAGTGAAACCTGAACACTTTTTTTTTGTGGCGTTCCTATTTTTTGGCCCTATCTTTAATTATTCCTAACAATTTAGAGATTTGGCCATTAATACGATGCTTGTATGTGATAATAAATTTGATTAAAGTAAGGTAACAATTGTGAAGCATGGATAACAGCTGAGTTATATGGATGAAGGATAATGGAAATTAGGGTAATTTAAAAATATGTTTTAACAATATAAATAACATCCCATTTTTAAATTATGTACATTTTTGTGGGCAAATGTTGTTGAGATTTAGTAATTTAAAAAAATCTTGATTTGATGCACTATTTGTATAAAGGTGAAATCCAGACATTTTATATTGTGTATTGATGATAAGAAATTGTTGTATGCATATATGTATATTGAGTTAAAAGCAAAGGAATGTATACTACAGTGTAAACATGTTTTGTCACTTGTCAAATATTTTGATTGTTCTGTCTTGCAGAAGCAAACATTTAAAATTTTATGCACATTAACCTTTCTGGAATTATTTGCAAGTTTTATTTGATTTAACAGAAATCATTTGACTCTTCACAGTTACATAAAGCAATAGGTTATTCCAGTCTTTTTGTAGTAAACATAACCATAGATCACTGCCAATTCATCACTACCTGTATTCACCATTTTACAAGCTGTTGACTTAAACACCAATTACATACTGTATTTGCAAGACCATTACTATTTTTATGTGTATGTTTCACTGAATTTGTTTATTTTCAAAAGAAATATAAAACCACTAGCATGATACATTACTAAAATAAAAGGTTTGTGAAAAATCATGCGCTCAGCTTGGTTTGACGTTGGTTTTTTTTGTTACTATTTGATTTTCTGACAATTTTCTTGGCTGCTGCTCAGCTATATTTAATTATCAACAAATAATTTTAACAAAAGATGGGGAAATAGATACAGGAACAGACTGGTTAAAGTAATTAGATTTATTTATGACTTGCTATTTTGGAAATGGAATAAGCCAAGCTTCATCTGCCTGATCACATACCTTGAACGAGCATCATTTTAACTTCCAAAGTATGGTCAACTTAATCCCTCATGATGACTGAATCTGCCTCACAAATCTGCCCCATTGTGTATTGGCACTCTTGAATAAACATGTTGTGGGGAAAATAATCAGTCTCAGAGGCAGAATCCAACGACAAAGTTTATTGTACAATGAATCCGGAGCTCTGGGGAGAGAGAGAGGTGTTCATCAACAGGGCTGTCAACGTGAGCCTCTTCTCACTCTCTGAGCGCGTGTCATGATATTTTGTACGTTTTGTGGTACGACAGTTCAAGTATCGAGTCTGTTTTTTTACAGCTTAGCTTGTTTACAGAAAACGTTACAATTTCATTGTCAGTTTCAGTAGTCATGATCGTTCTTCCTGAGAAGGAAGATCGTTTTCCATTACTGCAGATTTGAAGTATTAATAGTTGTATACAAGCAGTCTCAGGGAGTTAATATTTTTATTGAATTTGGTGGCTAAACTCCGACACTTCGGCAAGCAGTCGGTGTTACTGATGTGTATTCTCTCGGCCACCCACCTTAAACTAATCATCTATGCGGTGTGTCTATTGTGCTGGTATCCTGTTAGTCTCAGGCAGTGTCTGTGTATGCTTTGCTATATTTTTCCATGTAATGGCTCAGTGGCCATCTTGTGTGCTAAGTGACCAATTTATGGCTCAGCGGCCATCTTTTGTCTGTGTGCCCCATGTCAGCATGCCCCGTATCAACTCCCACTTCACTCCCTCCTTTGTGGTCAAGGAGGTGACTTCGGAAATCTCCCGCAGACAACCCAACTCACATATAGAGTTTGGCCTTTTCTAAGGTCTCTCCTTCCAGAGGGGTGTGAAGGAGTCTGAGTTTCGCTGGGGGCTCTTCTGTGGTGACACTTGCTCCTGGCACGGCCTGCTTCATTAGCACCTTATAGCAAAGCTTTAAACACCCAAGGACTAGGTAGAATGCCAGTATGAGTGAAATAAGGAGAACGATCACGTGTAACAAATGGAGTCCCCAGGATTTGTCGATCAATCATTCTAGCCAGTTATCTCCTCCTGTGGCTCCTTGTCTGAAGTCATCTCGCTGGTCCCGAATGCTTTTGATCACCTGTGTAATATTGTAAGATTCGTCAATGACATGGGTTATACAATTGTCACGAACGATTGTACATATTCCCCTTTGCTGGGCTAACTGATAATCCACCGCATAACGTGTCCGCTATGCGTAAAGTCTGAGTTCAGCTAATTCACCCTTGATTGCTTGTAGAGTCTTTGATGTATTGTTTCCCAAGATTGTCAATCCACACACAATGTAGTTTCAGGTTTTAGTGCTGAGGACCCCTGCTGCACCTCCTCCCCCCACAAGAAGATAGAGATCCCAAAAACCCATACCCCAATGATGATCCAAGCGTGGTGGGCATCTGCCAATCAGCGCAAAATTCCCAGCTGATGGAACAGGTCGCTATCCTTCTCCGAACATGTCCCCTGCTGGGGTAGGGTACAGTGAGGGGTCCTATCATTCCTACTGCAAAAAAGGTTTGGGAGGTTTGGAGTGTCAGTGGCATAAACCCCCTTAAATAAGCAAACAAATCCCTTCATTGCCCGATAGCATACAGTGTCCTGTTCGTAAGCCTGCTTGTCTCTCCATCTCACCTTGGACTCCCAGTTTGTTCCTACCAGCTGGTAGGTATCAAACGGGTATATCCATGTGGCAGAGCTGATATGAATGCCATTGCACTATCCGCATATAAGCTGTCTTCCCACGGTTACGTTCAAGCATGCCTGCTCGCTGCAGGTGCAAGTAAGTTGTCCCCGGGTGATTGTACGGTGCTGGTGAGTACGTTGAGTCCAGATGCATGATCTGTTTCTAGGTACCAGGGCATAAACATATCCCCATTCCTACCCCGCAAAACAGAGTGGGTTATCAGCGATGCTTAAATAGATCCTTCCTTCCGCCTGTTGGGGTGCCTGGCACAATGGACCAGTGGGTTTGACCAATTCCACATACCTACCCTGGAGTCACCTTTTGTATTTTCCTTACATGGCGCACCCGAGGTATCTATTGTGTATAAGTCGTGAGGGGTCCACACTGGGGTGGCCAGAAATAAGGATTCGACCAACCGCACCAGTAGGTAACAGACAGTTCAGTTCCCATGTAGACTTAGGTGGGTTTTGTAAAAGAGATTATTCTCAAATCCCAGCAGGCTTGCAGCTATTGCAACATTTATAAACAATAATATATACTCACGTATGGACATGATTAAAGTTAAAGAAGGTTAATAGTGTCCATTTTTTGTTACAATGGTACCCGGAGGTCAGCAACTGTAGGTGATTTCTGTGTCTTGTCAGCAGAGTTTTATCCGTGCCTCTGGGTGGTTTGTTTGGTTGTGGTCTCGGTGCTCTCCCCTTGGTCATTGTTTTGCTCGCAGGTCCTGTCTTTGACCACCTCCTCCCCCCAACCCCAGGCAATCATACTAGTTTGTTCATAGGAGTCCTTATACGGTTTGAGTTAGGTCCAGTGCTTCCACGTGCCTTTTCCCCTTATGTCTTTACAGGCACAGGTGTCCCCACTGATTCTAACTTTGTACGGCCCATTCCATTTTGGGGCAAAGCCTGGTTTGTCAGGCAAGGTACATACGAGGACGCGGACCTCAGGGAAGGTTTTGAGTTCACCTGCCTTGTCTTTTTGCTCTTGTCTCTCAGTTACCAATTTACTCATTCCTTTTAGTTGGGTGCTTAATTCCAGTATATATCTGGGAATTTTGTCTTTTAGCGGACCTACGTCAGTCCCACCCATTATAATGATCTCTGGTAATTGCATTGCTCGCCCAGTCATGAATTCGTAGGGTGTTGGTCCGGTTGCCTGATTTGTGGTGGCTCTTAATTTCCTTTTTATTTGTATAAATATTTTTATTGAAAAGCTTTTTAAAATCTTTTACAAAACATTTATATGTAAAAAACCCATCGAAACAAAAAAAAACAGTACAAAGACCAAAGCCATAACATAGCACCATTGTTACGAGCAACCCACTCTTCTACCAAACCAAACCTATCTACTTAACTAAAACTAAACTACAAACATATTGAATAAATACTAGCTTAAATTACATTCAAGTTACTTGAATTAAACAATGTCTTACTACTTTATTCTATCATACTCAACACATCTCCACTGAGCCTCCCATCCCTGGGAGTACCCCCACAATGCCCATATTCTTTTCCTTCCAGTCTTCTCCTCCCGGGGCCCCACGGGCACCCATAAAAACTCCCACGGTTATACCACAGTCCTGACTAATATTGCCAACAAGTCAGTTTCAATATAATTTAGAAAGGGCCGCCACGTCCTATAAAACTATTCTGTTTTGTGAGGTAATCTTGGGGGAGATGCTCCATCACCAGCTTATGCCACCCCATAAGACCTGGTGGTTTTTCTGACATCCAATTTAGTAAAATGTTCTTCCTCGCGCAATGGGCAAGGATATTACACAGTCTCTTCCCATGTTCTCCAGGAGACGGCAAACTTGGCAGCCCCAAAAGAAGAATTACTGGATCCATGTTAATTTCAATCCCCAGAGTTTCCTTTAACTCCCTTACTTTAGCACTCCAATATCTTTGGATCTTGCAACATGACCAATAACAATGTGTGAGAGTGGCTATAGACACTTAATTTCATTGGTATGCTGGCAGCACTTCGGCCCATGGCCTCGCTGCTGTCTGTATGGCCTTAGCTAAAGCATTTTTAAAGGTTCTGTTCATTGTCTCTACCATCCCTGAGTTCTGGGGGTGGTCAGGGATATGGAATTTTTGTTTTATCCCTAGTAGCTGCATGCTGTTTTCATAACTTTGCCTGTGAAATGTGTCCCTTGATCGGAGTCAATCTGTTGGGGTATCCCCCACTTCACGATTACCTCCTCTGCTAGAATCCTGGCTACAGTGGTAGCGGTACAGTTTTTGTTGGGGAATGCCTCTACCCATCGAGCGAACTGGTCTATGATGGGCAGGCAATACGTTTTTCCACGGGAAGGTGGTTGTGGCCCTGTGCAGTCCATTTGGAGGTGTTCCCAGGGTCCCCTTGGCATTGGTTGGTGTCCCATCCTAACCTTTGAGTCTATCTGGGTTGTGCTGTGTGCAAACCACACATCTGCAGCAGTGTTTGGCTATATCTCTTCCCATTCCCTTCCACCATCACTCTCTCCCTTGACTTGCTATCATAGCTTCCCTGTCTATATGTGAGAGCCCATGGTGCAGCTCGAACAAGGTGTTTTGTCTGCATGCTGGTACTACCACCTTGTCCACTTGCCTCTAGACACCGTCCACCCCTTTAAGTGCTCCCTGCATTCTCCATCTCTCTCTCTCTTCCTGCGGGTGTCCTCCTACAGCTGCTGTATGTGAATAGCATCTTCTGCTAGTTCTATTGTTGCTATTGGAACCTCATCAATGGGTTCCTGCTGTAAGGCTTGCTAGGCTGCTTGATCTGCAGCTTGGTTCCCTTTAAATTGCAGCCAGCCTGGACTATCTTTCCCTGGCTCCCTTTGATTTTTATTATTGCAGCCTCTCTTGACAGTTCGCTAGTGCTCAGCAGTGCCTGGATTCTTAACTGGTATGTGATGGGTGTTCCCCATGCTTTTCCCAGCACACTGTCTCTGCATGCCCTGCTCTGTTGCAGTGGCTGCAGTACCTTTATGCTGTTCCCTGTCCTATTCGCTGCCTGTGGGGCCCTACAGTCTCTAGCAAAGTGTCCAGGGGCCACAGTTGTGGCAGGGTAGTTTGGTCCTGCCTTTGCCTCCGTTCCCCTTGGCTGCTCTGTCAGGCTTTGCTTTTATTGCGGGACCTTCCACCTCCTGCACCATGCTAGCCCACTCTACTAGGTCATCATAATTTTGGGACATTATCACTCCCATTTTCAGGATGGATTGACGGGCACTAGAGAGCCCGTCTCTAAAAGCCTGAGCGAATGCCCGGTCTCCACAATCTGGGTTTGCTTGTCCTAAGCACTCCAGGTCTCCCCTAAATAATTGTTCCCCATAGTCAGAGGCTCCTTCCCCTTTAAGCTGCTTAATGGTCGCGATTTCGCTCCAGTTCATGGGAGCATTTCCTTATATCCGCTGGATCTCTTCTTTAAAATGGGTGAAGGGGGCCTGCTGGGCATCTATCTCAGCTGTAAGGGCCACGGCATGTGTCCACTGTCCTCCCCTATAGTCTCGGGCTGCTGTGGCTTCAGGTCCGCCATCTACCTGTCTCCATTTGTCCACTGGGCAGGCTGCCCGGACCAGCTGGTGTATATCCCTTCAGAGCAGTTGGTACCCTACCCATATACTGTCTAGCTATTCCCAGAACCTCGTGTTTGCACTTCAGGGCTGAATTTACCCAGGAAGGCCATGATCTGTTGCCTTTCTCCCAAGTTAAAGGGTTTATAGTTTGCTTTTGGCTGCAACTCTGTCCCCCTCTAGTGACTGGCGCTAGATTATATTCTTGCACCCCCTGCTGTGCTGAGGGGCCAGTTGGTCCCTGCTGTACAGTTCCGTAGAAGGGAAAAGAGTCAGTCTTCTTTTCCTCCTGTACTTTTTCTAATCTTTATTCTAGCTCCTTTATCCTACCCACCAGCTTCTCAATTTGTTCTTGGCCTTTTCTTCATCTGCTGGTGGAGGCACCTACTTGTTCAATTAGGCCTGCTAATTGGTACACTAACATTACCCCAATTAGATTAGATTACTTACAGTGTGGAAACAGGTCCTTCGGCCCAACAAGTCCACACCGACCCGCTGAAGCGTAACCCACCCATTGTCCTACATTTACCCCTTCACCTAACACTATGGACAATTTAGTATGGCCAATTCACCTAACCTGCACACATTTTTGGATTGTGGGAGGAAACCAGAGCACCCGGAGGAAACCCACGCAGACACGGGAGAATGTGCAAACTCCACACAGAGTCGCCTGAGGTGGGAATTGAACCCCGGTCTCTGGCGCTGTGAGGCAGCAGTGCTAACCACTGTGCCACCGTGCCGCCCATCCTATCTTTTAAGTTTTATTTTGTTTTTGTTTGTCAATCCAATTCCGCTGCTGTACTAATGTCTGCGTTGGGTCCCAAACCCCTTTCTTCATCTGTTCTGTCAGCGTTAGTCTGTCTGTCTTGTATTTCTCAATAAGGGAACCTGCAGTATCCACGTTAAAATCCTGATCTGTCATCTCACAGATTGTGTATCCCCAGATACCACCAACAGTAAAGTGTCCTTAATCAGTGGGACTTCTCTACCCCCGGCACTAATACTATCCCAGCACTGTCCATAAGGCCGTAGCAGCCTCCTAGCAAGGTGTGCTCTCTACCGGTGGGACCTATCTACCCTCCAGCCACCGCTACTACTTGGTCCCTACTGATCAGCTGGGAATGTCAGTTCAATAGGGTGTGCTTTCTACCGGGACTCCTCTACCCCCCCCCTGCTACCTCTACTGTTCCAACATTGCCCAGTAGGTCCAGAAACCTACCGCTAGCCCGGTATGGTCTCTACTAGGGGGACGCTTTACCCTCCCAGCCACTACCACGATTCAAGCGCTCTCATTTTATAACAGGGTATCATGGTTACTCATAGTGTCCACGCTGGTAACGTGCTGCTCCACTGGAATTTGGCTCTTGGTCAGAGTGATCAGCTGCTTTTCCTCACAACTTCAATTTAAAACACAATAACAGACAGCAACCAACCTTCAACTAGGCTTTAACAGGACCCTGCATTGCTCACAGGCGAAAGTGAGTACGGCAGATTCTGAAGATCAGAGTCAAGATTAGAGTGGTGCTGGAACAGCATAGCAGGTCAGGCAGCATCCGTGGAGCAGGAAAACAAAGCATCAGGTTTCCTGATGAAAGGCTTTTACCTGAAACGCAATTTTCCTGCACCTCGGATGCTGCCTGACCTGCTGTGCTGTTCCAGCACCACTCTAATCTTGACTCTGCATTGCTCACCCCTACAGAGTCCAATGTTACCCGAGTTTGCCACTTGTGCTTCACAACTCATAGTGCCCTCGGCTCCTCAGTTCCCACTTCCATTCCTAACCATCACATGGAGGGGGGCTACTGCTCTTAACAACCGGTTTAGGGCAGTGTCTTTGAGGCAGGCACACCTACCTCGTCCTCTGGTCGTTTCAGCACAAGCAGCTGGTTATTACACCAGTTAGTACAGTTACCCATTTACAGTCCATAGGCATGCACTTAGACTCAACCCAGTACTATCACACAAGTTACACATTACAAGGTATACCCTTTTAAACTGTGTCTTTGGCCCGGTCTGAATCTTCCCGTTTGCAGATTCAAAGTGTCTCCTACCCTGGCTCCCCGATCATGGCCTTTGACCAGAGCGCCAGGAATGGGAGACCCTGTTGGTTGTGGGGAAAATCACCAGTCTGTGAATCAGAATCGGAATCCAACGACAGAGTTTATCGTACAAAGAAACCAGAGCTCTGGGGAGAGAAAGACATTCATCGACATGGCTGTCAGTGTGAGCCTCCTCTCACTCTCGGTGCACATGTCATGATATTTTATACATTTTGTGGTACAATAGTTCAAGTATTGAGTCTTTGTTTGTACAGCATGGTTTGTTTACAGAAAACATTACAAAATCATTCAGTTTCAGTAATCGTGATCGTTCTTCATGAGAAGAAAGATAATTTTCCATTACTGCAGATCTGAAGTATTAACACTTGTACACAAACAATCTCAGGAAGTTAACATTTCTATTGAAGTTGGTGGCTGGACTCAGACACTTTGGCGGGCAGTAGATATTACTGATTAGTATTCTCTCCCGCACCAGTCTTAAACTAATCATCTATGCTCTGTGTCTACTGTGCTGGTATCCTGTTAGTCTCAGGCAGTATTGTTTTTTTTACTGTATTTTTCCATGTACTGGCTCAGTGGCCATCTTGTGGACTAAGTGACTAATTTATGGCTCAGCGGCCATCTTGTGTCTGTGTGCCCGTGTCAACTCTCACTTCAAATATATGCACTGGGAATTTGTTTATTTTGAGCCCATCTGTCCTGTTCAGATTTCCATATCTGTATTTAATTATAATACATGGGATTTTGAGGGGGTGAAGGCAACCTTGCTTGTACTTTTCCGTGTTAATCCTCAGAAGAAGTATTCATTCAGAAATATATTCATTCAGAAATCCAGTTCTGAGGAAGGGTCACTCAACCTGAAATGTTAACTCTGATTTCTTTCAAAAGGTACTGCAGAGCTACTGATCTTTTCCAGCAATTTCCATTTTTCTTTCTCATTTACAGCATCCGCAATTCTTTCGGTTTTTATTTAGTATTTAACTCGCTGCCAGTTCTCTCCTTGGTAAGCCCACCTTGAAGAGATTCTGCTCCTCTCTTCAGCAAGATTTCTGTTCCAATCGTTTTTCTTGTCCTTCCTCATTAATTTCACTGTGGCTCCTGGCATTTGACCAGGTATTTGCTAAAACTCATTTCCACAGCTACATCAAATTCCTCAGTGACTGCCTCCAGCTCAGATTCGACCCACATGGATTCCAACTCAAGTTTCATCCCTGTGCTTTGAATCCACCCCTGTTCATAGGTAACTCTGCAATGTTCAACGCTCAATTCTAAGGAAGGGTCACTTGACCTGAAACGTTGATTCTCATTTGTCTCCACAGATGCTGCCAGACTGCCGAGCTTTTCCAGCAATTTCTGGGTTTTTTTAATTTATTCAATAATTTGGCTTATGTTAATTCTGTTTCAAGGTAATTTGCAATTATTAAAATTTTCACCCCTCCTCTGACTGCCCTCTTTCCATTCAGAAATTAAAGGGAAAAAATGGTTGTACTTAGCTTCACTCAAAGTGATGTCCTTCCTCATTTGTGTGTAAGGATACTGGTAAGTCATGTCTTTTTGTGGCTGGTTGATGTTCATGTATCCTGGTGGCTATTTTTCTGCCTGTTTGTCCAATGTAGTGTTTGTTACAGTTCTTGCACGGTATTTTGTAAATGACATTAGTTTTGCTTGTCTGTATAGGGTCTTTCAAGTTCATTAGCTGCTGTTATTTGAACAATTCGTTTTTCGTTTTGAGGGAATATACCTTGATTGTTCCCTAACACTGCTTTCTATGAAAGTAGCCCATTGTTCAGCATTCATATTGCCTGTTAACTTTGACACCAAATCATTTGGCCCACATAGATACTTACTCCATTGAAATTGGCTACGCAGAGTTACTTATTCTTGTACTGGACTATCCTTTTCTATAGTCAGCCTAAACCTTAAAGTTTCTCCTCCTGACACCTGATTCATTTGGCCAACCTCAGTCCCAAGAACTAAATGTGGTGGTGCCTCCTTTCCTGTTGAACTGGAAACAGTGTGGTAGAAAGTTTTCATGATAAGAATCTAGGAACTCTTTCTTGTTGCTGCCCTTACAATGAATATATTTCAGCTTATATTTAAGTATTTAAAGTTCACCATTATAACTACATTATATACTTGCATCTCCCTGTAATTAAATTATTATACCTAATTTTGTGTACTTGATGAATGTTAACTTGTGTTCTATAGGAAATTGGATTTTGATAGTTTTGATGTAAATGTTAACAGAAGATTTAGTAGCACAGTGGAAGTGAACTGATTATGGACAGTCTAAGACCAACACAGCACATAATAAAGATTTCAGTGAAGTGGAGGGGTTTCCTTACTCACTTTTGCATGGCTGCATCAATCACCTTCCCTGTATTACTACACTACAACCAAATATTATATCAAGAGTCAGTGTACTAGAGGTTAATGCATGTCATGATGATTAGAACCAGATCTGTACCTTCAAGTCTATGAATATGCATATTCCCAATATGAACTCAGAGCACTTTGCAGATGACAAAGAGAGATCAGGAGCAATTGTTCTGTGCTGCCAGGGCTGTTCGCTCGATGATGGTCACTGGAATGATCCAATAATTTGTTTCATTGAAGCACATGATTGGAGGGAGCGTCCCATGCCGGTCAGGCTTTGCAGATACACATAGAACAGAAAGTCTGACCTGGGCTACTTGTGGAGAAGATACAAGCATGGTAATATTGCCGTGTTCTCTGCAAGTCATGCAATTGCAAGGCAAAATGTTAACTTGCATTTTGGCTTCAGAACTTGATGCAGGGTATGTTCCTGATTGTGTATATAGTTGGCTGTTAGTTGTCAGAGTTTTTGAGACATTAGAGAGAAAATGTTGGCGAAGTTCTGAACTGTTTCAGTCTATTTAATAGAGATTTTGAATATCAGTATTAAAGAAATAGAATATAAAAGTAGGGAAGTGATGCTGCAACGGTTCAAGACTACCCCAGAGTTCTGAAGAAGATAGTGGAACATATAGAGGCATTATTGCTGATCTTTCAGGAATTACTGAAGTCAGGTAGGGTCACAGAGGACTGAAAATGGCTAATGTAGCACCCCTGTGTACGAAGGCAGGAAGGTAGAATACAAGAAACCATAGGCCAATTAGCCTGACTTCAGTTGTGAGTAAGATTATTGAGTCCATTATTTAGGATGAGTTTGTGGAGTACTTGGAAGTGCATGGTTAAAAAAAGATTGAGTCAGCACAGCTTTGACAAATCTTAGAATTTTTGTCAAGGAAGTAACAAGCAAGTTAGATAAGGGAGGGCTAGTGGACATGATCTATTTGGATTTCTAGAAAGCCTTTGACAAGATGCTATACAGGAGGCTGCTAAATAAGTTAAGAGCCCATGGTGTTAGCGGCAAGGTACTGACATGGATAGAAGATTGGCTGACTGGTAGAAGGCAGACAGCAGGGATAAAGGGGTCTTTTTCAAGATGGCAACCAATGACTGACTAGCAGAGTTCTTTTGTGGGGTAGGGTCCATGTTGAGACCATGACTAATCACAATGTACATTCATAACCTGGATGAAAAAACAGAAGTCATTGTTAAGTTTGCAGATGACAGAAAAATAGGTAATGTTGAGGAAGTGGGAAGGCTGCAGGAAGACTTGGACATGCTAGGGGAATGGGACAAAGAAGTGCCAAATGGAATACCGTATGGGAAAGTATGAGGTTATGTACATTGGTAGAAAGAATAGAAACATAAACTATCCTTAAAATGGGAAAGGCTTTAGAAATCTGAAGCACATAGAGGCTTATGAGTCTTAGTTCAGGATTCTCTTAAGGTTAATATGCAAGTTCAGTTGGCAGTCAGGAAGGCAAATGCAATGTTAGCATTCGTTTCAAGGGGGCTAGTGTAGGGATATACAGCTGAGGCTGTTGAAGACCCTTGTCAAATCACCCTTGTCTTGGAATATTGTAGACAATTTTGGGCCCCGTATTTAGGGAAAGATGTACTGGCGTAGGACGGAGTCTAGACGAGGTTTACAAGAATGAACCCAGGGATGAAGGGTTTGTCATTTGAGGAGCAGTTGGAGACTTTGGTTGTGTACTCAGTAGGGTTTAGAAGGATGAGGGAGGATCTCATTGAAACTCCCACAATACCGAGAGACCTGGATAGAATGGATTTGGAGAAGATGTTCCCACTAGCAGGAGAGACTAGGACTCCAGCGAAGGGGCAACCCTTTAGAACTGAGCTAAAGAGGAATTCCTTCAGCCAGGGGGTGGTGAATCTGTAAAAGTTATTGCTGCGGAAGGCCGTGGAGGCCAAACCATTGATTGTATTTAAGATTGAGATAGATAGATTCTTGGGGTTGAGTAACATATCAGCTATGATCAAATGGTGGAGCAGACTTAATAGATTAAATGGCCTCATGTTGCTCTTATGTCTTATGGTCCAAGTACAACTGAAATGTTGCATACAGTTTTGAGGAGTGAAGTGGTTGCATAAGAAGCAGTTCACTCGATTGATCCCAGAGATGAGGGGTTTGTCTAATGAAGAGAGATTGCGTAGTTTAGGCCACTGCTCACTAGAGTTTTGAAGAATACAAAGAGATCTAATTTAGGTATCAAAGAAGCTAAAGGGACTGATGTTAGTAGGTGTGGAAAAGATGTTTCTTCATGTGGACCACTTAAAACGAGAGGTCATTGTTTTGTTTTAAGAGGTAGCAGATTAAAAAAAAGGAGAGAAGGAAATATTTCTCTTCATGGGTGGTGAATCTGTTAAATTCAGTCCCACAAAATGCAATGGCCACTGAGTAAATTTAAGAAGGAGAAAGATTTTTAATTAGTAATGGGTTGAAGGATTATAAAGAGCAGGCAGCAAAGCAGAGTTGAGGTCATGATGAGATCAGCCATGATTGTGTTAAATAGCGGACCAGGTCTGAGGGGCTGAATTGCTTCCTCCTCTGGGTTCTTTTATACTTCTGTTAAGCCAGGCCTGCAGAATGCAAGAAGGCAAAGAACGGGTTTCATGGCAGAGTGCTTGAGTAGGTGTAGTTCATCTGATGGTCACAACGGAGGAAGCATTCCAGACCTGAAACACATTATATCTCTGTTTCAAATCTGTTGGGAAACAAGTCAACTGTAGTCCCATTTTCACAAAACAAAAAAACTGCAGAGGCTGGAAATCTGAAACAAAGACAGAAATTACTGGAGCAATGCAGCAGGTCTGGCAGAGAAATCAGAATGAATGTTTCAAGTCCAATGATCCTTCTTCAGAACTGTTTATGGCTGGGAAAAGGTGGTAGATATGGAGAAGGCTGGACAAGAGAGTGAGCAGAGATGGAGCCTGGAGACAGGATGACAGTTGGCCAGATGGAAAGCTGCTAACATAGACCATAAGTAGATGAAAATGGTTGGCTGTGCTGAAGGCAGCCTGAATTACAACAGGGTGTAGGGGTGGGTAAAGGACATGGAAGAAGGTGTTCAGGATCTAAAATTATTGAATTCAATATAGAGTCCTGAAGGTTGCAGAATATCCAAGTGGAGATTAAAGATGCAGTTTTTTTTCTAGCTTGCACTGAGCCTTGTTGGAGCATTGCAGCAGGCAGTGGAGGTAAAAGAGCAGTCTACAGGGTTGCAGGATGATAACCTTGGAGGCAGTTACAGGGAGGGGTTAGATCTCCAGATACAGGGAGATTAATCACCATTGTAGAAACATTAGGTAAAAACAAGGGCTGCAGATGCTGGAAACCAGATTCTAGATTAGAGTGGTGCTGGAAAAGCATAGCAATTCAGGCAGCATCCGAGGAGCAGGAAAATTGATGTTTTGGGCAAAAGCCCTTCATCAGGAAGAGAGACTATTATCTATTGTAGAAACATTAACCTGGTGCTCCATGACAGAGTCTGGGCAGATAGGAGGAGGTCTCTGAAAGCTGGCACTCCACCTCTGCAATGGAAAGGTCAGTATGCTAGACAACAACAGCACCACGCTTATTGGCAGGCTTGCTGTCAAAATGAGGGTAGAATCTGTGAGCACAGAGTGCAATCCATTCAGAGAGAAATAGGTTTGAATGAGCAAGGAACAGGGTCAGAGAAACTAATGCGACCAGTGTCACATTGATAATTCTCAATGAACAGGTTGAGTTCAGGTAAGAGGGCAGTAGGAGGGGTCTTGGATAGAGGCAGGTGAAGGGATCTGCGGGACAGAGAGTGGACTCCTGCCCAAAGAAATGGGCACAAAGGCGAAGGTGACCGAAGAATGTCAAATCGTGTTCAACATTCATTGAGGTGCAAGCATTGACAGATAAAAATAAGGAACACATGCTAAACAACTCCGAGGTACCCATACTCCTCTAGAACCTTTCTCTCCACCCCTTCCATCTGTCCCCATCCCTGCTCCTAGCCCTAGCTCTTATTGTGTATTTACAATCCCTTCTGACCTTCTGCTCCCTGCTTGAACATTCTTTAATCAGCAAAAGGATTTAGTTTTATCCCTCTGTGCCCCACCTTAATGTACTTCAGGCATGACTTGACATCGAACAAAGAACATTACAGTGCAGAACAGGCCCTTCAGACCTCGATGGTTCCACTGGCTGGTGCAACAATCTGTTCCATTTTCATCCATATGTTTAAATGCCCTTAAAGTTGGTGAGCCTACTATAATTGCAGGCAGGCCGTTTCACACCCCTACTACTCTGAGTAAAGAAACTACCGCTGACTTCTATCCTAAATCTATCACCCCTCAATTTAAAGCTATATCCCCTAGTGCTAGCCATGATCATCCAAGGAAAAAGACTCCCACTGTCCACCCTTTCTAACCCCTCTGATTATCTTGTATGTCACAATTAAGGCACCTCTCAACCTTCTTCTCCCAAATGAAAACAGTCTCAAGTCCCTCAGCCTTTCCTCAGAAGACCTTCCCTCCATACCAGGCAACATCCTACTAAATTGCCTCTGGACCCTTTCCAAAGCTTTCACATCTTTCCGATAATTCAGTGACCAGAACTGTACGCAATACTCAAAGTGCGGCCGCACCAGCGTTCTTTACAGCCACAACTTGACCTCATGGCTACGAAACTCAATCCCTCTACCAATAAAAGCTAACACACTGTACACCTTCTTAACAACTCGATCAACCTAAGTGGCAAGTTTCAGGGATCTATATACACGGACACTGAGATCTCTCTGCTCATCTACACTGCCAAGAAACTTACCATTAGCCCAGTACTCTGCATTCCTATTGCTCCTTCCAAAGTGAATCACCTCACACTTTTTAACATTTGCCACCTCTCAGCCCAGCTCTGCAGCTTATCTATGTCCCTCTGTAACCTGTAACATCCTTTAGCACTGTCCACAGCTCCACCGACCTTAGTGTCATCCGCAAATTTACTAACCCATCCTTCTACGCAATCATCCAGGTCATTTATAAAAATGACAAACAGCAGTGGACCCAAACAGATCCTTGCGGTACACCACTAGTAACTGAACTCCATGATGAACATTTCCCGTCAACCACCACCCCTCTGTCTTCTTTCAACTAGCCAATTTCTGTTCCAAATGGCTAACTCACCCTCAATCCCATGCCTCTGTATTTTGTGCAATAGCCTACCATGGGGAACCTTATCAAATGCTTTACTGAAATCCATGTACACCACATCAACCACTTTACCCTCAATCATCTGTTGGTCACCTTCTCAAAGAACTCAATAACGTTTGGGAGGTACGACCTACCCATTACAAAACCGCGTTGACTATTGCTAATCAACTTGTTCCTTTTTAGATGATTTCAAATCCTATCTTTTATAACCATTTCCAACACTTTACTCACAACTGAAGTAAGGCTCACTGGTCTATAATTACCAGGGTTGTCTCTACTCCCCTTCTTGAACAAGGAGACAATATTTGGTATCTCCAGTCTTCTGGCACTATTCCTGTAGATAATGATGATATGAAGATCAAAGCCAAAGGCTCTGTAATCTCCTCTATGACTTCTTGAAGAATTCTAGGATAAATTCCTCCAGCCCAGGGGACTTATTTATTTTCACACTTTCCAGCATTGCTAACACCACCTCCTTGTGAACTACAATCAGTCTAGTAGTCTGAATCTCAGTATTCTCAACAACATTGTTTTTTCCAGTGTGAATACTGAAGAAAAATATTCATTTAGCGCTTCTCCTATCTCCTCAGTCTCCACGCACAACTTCTCACTACTGTCCTTGACTGGCCCTAATCTTTCTCTAGTGATTCTTTTATTTCTGATATACCGATCGAAGGTTTTGGAGGTTTCCTTAATGCTGAGACTTCTCATGTCCCCTCCTGGCTCCTCTTAGTTCTCTCTTTAGGTCTTTTCTGGCTAATTTATAACTCTCAAGCACCCTAACTAAGCCTTCACATCTCATCTTTACATAAGTCGTCTTCTTCCTCTTCTCAAGCGACTTCTACATCTTTAGTAAACCACGACTGCCTCACTCGACCACTTCCTCCCTGTCTGACAGGTACATGCTTATCAAGGACCCACAGTGGCTGTTCCCTGAATAAGTTCCACATTTCAATTGTGCCCATCCCTTGCAGTTTCATTCCCCATCCTATGCATCCTAAATCATGCCTCATTGCATCATAATTTCCTTTCCCCCCATTATAACTCTTGCCCTGCAGTATACACCTATCCCTTTCCATCGCTAAAATAAACATAACTGATGTTGGATTCTTCTTCTGTTAGCTCCTATTTTCTTCCCAAAAATCCACAAACAGGACTACCCAGGCAGATCTATTGTTCCTGTATGTTCCTGCGCCATGAAACTTATCTCTTCCTGCCTCAACTCGTTTTTTCTGTTCTCTTGCCCAGTCTCTTCCCACTTATTTCCACAATTCTTGAAATGCTTTCCATCACTTTCAGAATTTCCAGGTTGCGTGCTCCAGCCGCCTCCACTTTACTGTTGGATGTTCAATCCCTTTCCCCATGAGGATGGTCTCAGCGCTCTCTGCTTCTTCCTGAACCTGTCCACCTTAACCTCCAATCACCTTTGCCTGGCTGAGCTCGTCCTCACTTTGAACAACTTCACCTTTAACTCTTCTCACTTTCTTTTGGTCAAAGGGCAGCCACATGGGCTCCAGTTATACCTGTCCCTTTGTGGGATACATGGATTATTCCATATCCCATTGTACTCAGCCCCCATCAACAATTTTTTCTATGGTACATCAATGCCATCATTGATTTTGTCACTCTCTCTCATTTGGAATTGGCAAGATTTATCAATTTTGCTTCCAATTTCCACTCCGCTCTCACTTACATCTGGTCCACCTTTGACTCCTCTCTTCCCTTCCCCGATACCTCCATGTTGTTTTCTGATGACAGACTGGCCATCAATATCCACTACAAACCCACTGGCTCCCACAGTTAGCTGCACTCTACATCTTCACACCCTACTTCCTTCACACTCTACTCCATTCTCCCAGTTCTTCCGTCTCTGTCGCATTTGTGGTGATGTTAAGTTCTGTGGGGTTCTCAGAAATGTCCACCTTTTTCTTCAACCAAGGAGTCCTCACCACCATCTTTAAATGGGCCCTTAGCCCTGTCTAACCAATCTCCCACATTTCTGCCTTCACCCCTTTGCTTCTCTCACACAACAGTGATAGGGTCCCCAGTCCTCAATTACCATCCACCAGCATCAACTTCCAAAGAATCATGAGCTGCCATTTCCACTATATCCAATGGGATGCCACCAGCAGACACACATTCCGCTGCCTCCCTTATCAGCATATTGCAGGGACCGTTCCTTCCAAGACACCTTGGTCCATTCCTCCTTCACTCCCAACACCTCCCCACATTCTCAGCATTTTCCATGCAAGCTTACTTCCTCCCTCCTCACTATCCAAGTCCCCAGACTCACCTTCCAGGTGAAACCATGATTTACCTGCTCTTCACTCCATCTAGTCCACTATGTTTGCTGTTCACAATGTGGGCTGCCCCACATTGGAAAGAAGAAATGCAGACTAGGTGATTGCTTTGCAGAACACTTACATTCTGTCCATTAAAAAGACCCTGAGCTTATGGTTGCGTGCCACTTCAACACATCACTATGTTCCCTGGCCAACATCTCTGTCTCTGCTGCTGCTGCAATTTTCCAGCAAAGCTCGGTGCAAGCTGGAAGAGCAACACCTCATTTTCCACTTAAGAATCTTGCAACCTTCTGGACTCAATATCAATTTCAATAATTTTACAACCTAAATACCTTCTTCCTCATCTATTACCTTTACTTTGGCCCTGGATGACAAGGGCTGCTTTCATCACAGCCAATCTATTTTCATCAACTGCTCGTCCCCATTACCAGCTTTCCCCTTCCCTGGCATACTATCTTCCATCTCTTTGTCTACCCAACTGTCAATCTCTCTCTCCCTCTTCCTCTCTCTCTTTCTCTCATCCCCTTCACTCTTTCTATCTTTCCCTCTCGCTCCCTTTCTTTCTCCCCCTCTCTATCTCTCCCACTCAGTTTCATTCTCTTTGCTCTATCTCCACTATCATCTCACCCCTTCTCCTCCTCACCTCTTGTCTTCAGCAGATATACTACCTTTTAACAAGCCATTACCAGTTCTGAAGAAAGATCAATTGACTTTAAACATTAACTCTGCTTTCTCTCCACAGATGCTGCCAGACACGCTGCTGTTTCTCCACTAATTTCTGTGTTTTTATATGCAGTCTCATTTTAATTAGGAAGAAAAACTTGGTGCAGCACAATTTGCTATCTAGGTGAGTAGGAGGAATAATTGCTGCATAATTTGTCTTCTGACGAGTGTCTTATTCAGAGAAAATTGAAAAAGTATTCCCCTTCAGTATGGGTATTTTGTGAAGCTTTAAAATGTAGGTATTTTGCTTGGATTTTATGATTAAAATAGAATTCCTTACACTGTTTGCCATTTGGTCAATGCCTATTCGCTGGTCTCACCTCAGATTTTAGCTGGTAGTTCTGCCACTCCATTTTCTACCTTAAATGCCCTGAATTTCTCAAAGCTGGCTGTAACTTAAAAGAAATTCTAGCCCAAGCAGTCACTATGGTCCAGTCTGTGGAAATAATTCATGAATAACCACTGGGTGGCACTAAATGGTTGTGTATTGTAATTAAATGCTGCAGTTCCTTTGTCGTCATTGCTTTAGAATCACAGGCTTCTACAGCAGCACAATTCATCAGCACTGAATTCTACTGCTAACAACACTTCAACATGAAAAAAGCACTGTTTTGACATGTACATTCAATTCTAAAATAATTGCCAGTGAAATAGGTGTAAAATTGGAATATCACAAACCTGTCTTCTAACACATTATTAACCCAAAGGACATTTGGAACATGTTCTGTTTTTTCTCATTTTGAATTAACTTTGAAACAAGTAAGTGTTTATCCTGAGAGTATTTTATTTTAACCCATTGTAATTTATTTAATGGAGTTAATTTATTAGATGGACTTCAAGAAGACATAGTCCCTGAAGAAAAAAATGCAGAAAATGGGGGAGGGGAGTTCCTCTCTCAAAAAGCCAACACAGACTCGATGGATGGAATGGCCTCCGTCTATGCTCTGGCAACTCTGTCATTTTATATTGTACTGACTTCCAGTTTTACCTTTAGCAATGAATTCAAAATTGCCTTTCTGCCTTCATTCTCAAAATACCTCAGATTCTGATTCTGCATGGAATGGAGAGCATTTTCTGTTTATAGAGTCATACAGCATGGAAACAAATCCTTCAGTCCATTCTTTCTTAAATCCCATAATATTCAAATGGTTACAATCCAAATATATCAGATGTGTAAGTTATCTTTCCAACCAATTTAGTTCTTGTGTCTCTCTGTTTTTGGTTGAGATGTGATAAATATTTTAATACTTCACTCTGTCTTACAAGAAAGTCCACTACTATGTAATTCTCATCATGAAATTTGTATCTTTCATAAAGCAATATGAAGTTCTCTTGACAAAGTATCTATTTTGTTAATTCCAAATGCAGAACATCCAAATTGACCCTCATTTGTTGGCTTCCTGTATCAAATTGTTGAAGTAAAGAACAACCAGAAACCATAAGGAAGAGGCATTTTAAACTGTCATTGGATCATCTAAAAACAGTAAATGACATTTCTCCCAGGACGCTGGTATCTGAGCTAGAGGGGGTTGCAGCAAGCGGCTATGCAGATATTTCCTCTAAGCCCTTGAAACTCTCTTCTTCAGAGGTCATGGAGTTTAGTTCAGGTGGAACAGCCCATTTCTCCAAAATGGTGGTGGGATACCCTTCTGATACTTGGAAGATAAAAGGAAGAGAAGATGTTGTGCCCAGTGGTTATAAATAGTGTGCAGTGAAATGAGATAGGCAGCAGGGTTACTGTGGCAGTTGCAGTGGAATAAAGAGTGGTACTTACTCAGTTGGTGGGATATGGATGCAGGACCAATCCCAGTCTTTTCCTGCAAGACCCAGCATTATCTACTCATAAGGTTGAGGAGTCTAATGTCGGGCATTCTTCTGCATATCTGAGTTTTTTTGATGCTATTGTAGATTGTCTTCTCATGGAATAAGGGAAAGAGGGGAATTGGTGAGGTGAAAGTGGGTGGCATAGCTTTAAGTGCTGGCACATGTATTCCAAAAGTGGTGAGGTGTCCAAGGTGACTGAGGAGGCAGTGCAGAGGGCACATTGTGTTAGTGGTGTGAGAGGTTAGGAGACAACAATGGAATGTGAGGGAAGATTTGCTGTCAATAGTGTGGTTGAGCATGAGCCTTGGTAGGAGGTGAGTACAGTGCAGAGATAGAATGGAGCTTGAGGTATTTGAGAAAAGAGTGTGGCACTTAACCTGGTGCAATGGAGAAGGTCATTGACCACTGCTGGCCATTCCTCCAGATAATTGAGATGTCCCTGACCCAGGTGGTAACCTTAGAGCAGTCTGCCATGGAGTGGTATTGTGGCTTCCTCTGCTGGTTTGCCAGGAAGAGGATATCCCAACTGTTCACCACCTTGACCAGGACCTCCAGGTCCCTGTCAAAGATGGGGGCCATTGAAGAATTGCATTCCCATCTTTCATTTTCCAACTTGTTCAGATTCCATCCTTGACTAAGCAAGGCAGCTTCAGAATGTATGTGCTGCTCTGAGTGCACAGCAGCCAAAGACACTGGGCTTTTGGTGAAAATCCCGTGATTGATGATTATTCTAGGAACATTACATGGGAAGATGGGGTAGAATTGAATGCGAGGAATGAGATAGGGATGAGATACATAGTTAATGAGGTGTGCGTGGTAGGTTATGGCAAGACATCTCACTTGGCCTCTGAAAACCTTGTTGCTTTCCTGCTAAGGTCTAGCTTCAACCAAGCTTTTGGTCATCCACCATATCAATTTTTGATTTAGAATCCTTGTGAAGTGCCTTGTGGTGCTTTTTTATGTTAAAGGCACTAAAATACAACTTGTGATTCTGGAAATCTTTCCCAAAAATGTCTTTACCTATGTTTTATATTTTATTGAGGAAATGGAACCATAAGTTTTCAGAAATAAATTATAAGAGTGCTTCCTGATACCCCCATATTATTATTACTGGAGAGAGGAAGAGAAAAATAGACAAAATTAACACAACATCAAAATATTGTTATTGACCAGACCAAACTGCCTCAAAACATTCAGAAGGTAGCCTAAACACTGACAGTTTCTTATTTTAAAGGTGTAAGGTGTTGCATTCCAGATGTAATTTGATTAGTCAAACTACTGGAGTTAAAGCAAAAATACACTTTATTCATCCACGATAGTTAAAATACAACAAATGAAAGAAGGAATTGGAATAATAACTCTACTGAAAAACCTAACAGAATTATTAATGCAGTAACTATTACTAATTAACCATTTCAATATCGTAACATCCCATAAAGACATCCTTGATAAAAGGCAAATTCAGAAAACAGATTGTCTCACATGCAACTGCCTACAACCTGGAGAAAAAAACAATCAAGAGAACACTGACAGAGAATCGCAGGTGGAAGAGATGTACTATAGCTTCCAATCCTGCTGAACCCTCAGCAACAATTACTGAAAGCTAAATCTAGAAATCCTGATACTGTGAGAGCTTGACCACACCCATTCAGGCTGCTTATATTTTTCCAACTTAAAAAAACCCAAGGCCTCACAAGCTGTTTACTCTAGTGGCTCTGGTAGACTGCTCGCTATCTCTGTCTTAAAACCTCTCTTTTTTAAAAAAAAGATAAAATATACTTCTTAAAGCTACAGTATCATTACAATATTATACATATTTTGCAAGCAATGAATTAGTTGAACATGGATATATATAACAATTCTGCTGGTCTTCTGCCATCAAACCTCACACTTATGTGGTAAAGTCACCAGAGTCCTCGAGGATCAAAGGGCTGTTCTCTCATTAGACAGACAACTGGTGGTGGTTAAACCTGTAGGTCACCATGCCTCATGCAAGGGGTAATGTTGAGAAGGAGAATCCTTCAAAGTAACCTCAGCTAGTGTGGGAATTGAACCTGCATTGTTGGCATCACTCAGCATCATAAACCACACTTATGTAATTAGAAGCTGAAAGTAATCCCGTGACAGTAATGGTTTTAGGTTGCAGCTCAAGGTCTCAAGAGCTCTAGTCAATGATGAAAGCTACAGTTGAGTTTGGACCTCAGCCAAGAAGAACTCTACTGATGAAACTGAAGCTACCTTGTTCTTAGGACATAAGGTGAATTTTATAGACTCAATTGCAGATGCCGTAAACACTACAAGCTGCTTGGCACACTTACAAACAATTTCATGAAATGCTGATGCTAAATTACAAAGTTACAGTTATTGGCAAGACCAAATCTCTGTGCTCAGCATGTTAAGTTGTTTCTCTGTCAAACAAGCTGTGACTTTTTCTAATTTGGAATTGATTCTTTTTGTTCATGTTTTGCAGCCAACGAATGTTCTTTACAATAATTCAGCAAACTGATTTCTCCCCAGCTCTCATCCAGACAGGAGCTGTGCTTTAGCTCCATTTCTTGATGGTGCACTTCCAGGTTGACAGCAATCATCACCAACTGCAGCCTGGTAACTGAGCCGAGTCCTTTCATAGAAAATCTGGACAATCCTCAGCCACTTGATGACAGACTAGGGAAGAGGTGGCCACATGACGAGCTAGTTAAATGGTGACTGTGGTCATCCAGAACAAATCATCACCCACATACAGAACTTGTGCCCTGACAAATCCACTCCTTGTGGCATCTTCACCTTTCGCAGTGTGACAGCAGAAGCCATTAATTGTTAACCTTAGCGTCTGAAATAACTGCACAGAGGCTGGTATCCCGTCACCAAGTCAGCCTTTATTTACTTGTGGACTGTATACTGGCTGTGGCCAGCCAGCTCAGAGTTATTCACCTGAATGGAGGAGATTCTAATGTCCTCGTTATATTGGTCAGCTAGAGGTCTCCTGATTGACAACGAGGTCATTGATTGGGGCTGTTAATGAGGTCAACCTGGTTCCAATCACTACAACAGAAACTATAAATGCTCCCCATCCATACAAACAAAAATAAAGAAATATATGTTTGTTGATTTGAAATGTTATAACTGAAGCTGACTTCCTGACAGTCCAATCCCATTCTGAAATGAATGGTAATAGGAAAGATCAAGTACCTGCGGCAGGAAAGGCCCAAGGGACTGTATTTCAGGGATCAATTTTACATTACATTAAAGCACATAAGAAGCATCTTTGTATTTTATAATACTTCAAGGGACATACATGTTGCAATCCCTGTGATTCTACAATTTCCATTTAGTACTGTTATCCATTTAAAGTCTAATAAAACTGATTAATTGTTCACAACTCTCTTACAATGATTAGTCTTCTGATATCAATGTTGGAAAATCATATGTCAGGGTACGTTACTGGGAGTTCTTTGCATAATTTCTGGGCTTTCTACATTCACTGAGAATTTGGGTTGGTCAAAGCGTACTCCAGATCAGAAGGAGAGCAGCTTGATTACAGAAGCCTTTGAGCTGAATCCTTCTAATCCTCAAATAATGTGGGACTTGGTGAGAAATTTGGGAGAATTGAATGAGATATCCAGTGAGGGCTTCCTAACATCAAGATCAAAATGTTCAGTTTCCAACCATATACTGGAAGGTGAGATTAGTCTTGCTAATGAGAGGCCTATTTGAATGGATTATCACTCATCATTACCCTCACTACTACCTAATTCTGCCTCATATATATGCAGTTTCTCATTCTACCACCAAGCCCCCCATCACTGGATAGAAACCAATATTTAGAATTCCCAACGTGGAAGTCTGAGCAGTTAATTGGCAACTAAAACTTGCCACTTACTCCTCTGGTCTGCCCATCACCAGCAGTGGTCACACAAACTCCACATCCACGGAAATTGGTACTCAATATGTACCAGCCCCTCACCATCATTATAGCACATATTCAATCGACTTACCGTATACACTCGTACAAAAGTCGATCTCATGTAAAAGTCGACCCCTTATTTTTGACCAAAAAGTCTTATATTTTCCATATATCTCATGTAAAAGTTGACCCTACTTGATCACATTATAAACCTCTTACAAAGGAAACTGCATGTTCCCACTAACCCACTTAAACTCATTCATTCATTCATACTGGTAACTCTACTCATCACTCTTTGGTTTTAATATATTGCGTCTCCATTCATTACTGTACTTAGCCCACTTGGTTTGCTACAGCACATTTTCATTAATTTTTCTTTAATTCTCTTTTTTGCAGCAGAGAGCGGTGGGAGCTGGGCGAAAGTGAAGTCGGAGCGCAGAGCTGGTTGGGAAGGTAAGTGATTGTTATTGGACTGGGTGTGTTCTAGACCCCAAGTCCTACAAAGTAGGGCGTCCCTCCCACAGTCCTCGTCTAATCTAACTTTAAAGTCCACAGACTTGCCCCAAAAAGAGAGTCCAGGGAAGTTCCTGTTGAGAGAAGAGAGAATTTTTAGCTCAGGAGTCTTTGACAAGGAGGTTGAGTGAAGTGAGTACACCACAGTTGAAAAGGGTGAAGACATGACTGCCAAGCTGGTTCAGTATGCTATGTGCATGATGTGGGAGGTCAATGACTCTGGTGTATCAGGCTCGTATATCTGTGGAAAGTGTGTGCACGTTCAGCTACTGACGGAGCATATTGCAGCACTGATGAAAGAAATCGAGGGCCTTAGGCAAATCCGAGAGAACGAGATCTTTCTGAACAGGACCTTCAGTGAGATTATTACACCGACCATACCAGAAGAGAGCAGACTAGAGCAGACCATGAGGAAGGCAGAGAGGAGACAGGTGCAAGAGACCCCGGGGGAAATACCTGTCAGGAACAAGTAGAATCTTTTGGAAACAGTAGAGACAGATGACACTGCCAGTCACGAGGGGTGAGGTCTGTCAATCAAAAGTTGACCTGGATGCAGAGCCGAGGAGTCAGACATCACCCGGAGCCGTGGTGATAGGGGACTCCATAGTGAGAGGGACTAAACGGGGTTTCTGTGGCAACAGGCGGGATTTAAGGATGGTGTGTTGCCTTCCTGGTGCCAGGAGTAAGGACATTGCAGACAGAGTGCAGGACATCCTCAAGGGCGAAGGTGAAGAGCCAGAGGTGGTGGTACATGTCAGCACAAATGATGTCAGGAAGAAGAGGAGGAACATACTACAGCGAGACTTCAGAGAACTAGGAAGAAGGTTGAAAAGCAGGACGTCCAGGGTGGTTATCTCTGGTTTGCTTCCAGTTCCTCGGGCTGGAGAGGCCAGGAACAGGGAGATAATGGACTTGAACGTGTGGCTGGGGAACTGGTGCAGGAAGCAAGGATTTAAATTCTTAGATCACTGGGGTATGTTTTGTGGTAAGCATAAATTATACAAAAGAGATGGTTTGCACCTTAATAGGTTGGGGACCAGCATTCTGGCAGGCAGGTTTGCTGCTGCAGCACAGCTGCATTTAAACTAAATAGCATGGGGGAGGGGACAAACTGGATGTTTAAGAAGGAAATTGAAGGGAAAGTTAGAACAAGGGAAGTCAAAAAAGACAACGGTATCAATGAAGCAGAAAACTCAAAAAAGGATTATATCGTAAGGTTGAGTGAAATAGGGGTTGATGGGAAGGGTGAGGGCAGTAACAAATGAAAAATACTATATATGAATGCACGAAGCATTAGAAATAAGGTGGATGAGCTTGAGGCTCTTTTGGAAGTTGGCAGATACGGTATTGTGGGGATAACTGAGACGTGGTTTCAAGTGGACAGGGCCTGGGAAATGAATATTCAAGGCTACACGTGCTATCGTAAGGACAGACTGATGGGCAGAGGGGGTGGAGTGGCCATGTTGGTAAGGGATGATATTCAGTCCCTTGCGTGGGGGGACCTAGAATTAGGGGATGTAGAGTCAGTATGGATAGAGCTGAAAAATTCTAAGGGTAAAAAGGCCCTCTTGGGAGTTATCTACAGGCCCCCAAACAGTAGTATGGATGTAGGGTGTAACTTGAATAAGGAGCTGAAATTGGCCTGTCGCAAAGATGTTACTACAGTTGTTATGGGGGATTTCAACATGCAGGTAGACTGGGAGAATCAGGATGGTATTGGACCTCAAGAAAGAGACTTTGTGGAGTGCATCCAAGATGGATTCTTAGAACAGCTGGTGCTGGAGCCTACCAGGGAGAAGGCAATTCTGGATCTGGTATTGTGCAATGAACCAGAATTGATCAGGGACCTCGAAGTGAAGGAGCCATTGGGAGGTAGTGACCATAATACAATAAGCTTCAATCTGCAGTTTGAAAGGGAGAGAGTATAATCGGTAGTGACAATATTTCAGTTGAATAACAGGAACTATGGAGCTATGAGGGAGGAGCTGGCCAAAGCTCAATGGTGCAATACCTTAGCAGGGATGACAGTGGAGGAACAATGGCAGATATTTCTGGGTATAATGCAGAAGTTGCAGGATCAGTTCATTCCAAACAGGAAGAAAGATCCTATGAGGAGGCAGGGGTGGCTGTGGCTGACGAGGGAAGTTAAGAAACATATAAAGTCAAAAGAGAAAAAGTATAACATAGCAAAGGTAAGTGGGAAAACTGAGGACTGGGAAGCTTTTAAAGAACAACAGAGGATTACCAAGAAGGAAATACGCAGAGAAAAAATGAGGTATGAAGGTAAACTGGCCAAAAATATAAAGGAGGATAGTAAAAGCTATTTTAGGTATGTGAAAGGGAATAAAATGGTTGGGAATAAAATGGTTAAGACTAAAATTTGGCCCTTGAAGACAGAAACAGGGGAATATATTATGGGGAACAAAGAAATGGCAGAAGAGTTGAATTGGTACTTCAGATCTGTGTTCACTGGGGAAGACACAAGCAATCTCCCAGAGGTAACAGTGGCTGAAGGACCTGAACAAAAGGGAATTTATATTTGCCAGAAATTGGTATTGGAGAGATTGTTCGGTCTGAAGGCTGATAAGTCCCCGGGGCCTGATGGTCTACATCCCAGGGTACTGAGGGAGGTAGCTCTAGCAATCATGGATGCGTTGGTAATTATTTTCCAGAGTTCGATAGATTCAGGATCAGTTCCTGCAGATTGGAGGGTGGCTAATGTTGTACCACATTTTAAGAAAGGAGCGAGAGAGAAAGCAGGAAATTATAGACCAGTTAGTCTGACCTCAGTGGTGGAAAAGATGCTGGAGTCAATTATAAAGGATGAAATTACAACACATCTGGATAGCAGTAACAGGATAGGTCAGAGTCAGCATGGATTTATGAAGGGGAAATCATGCTTGACTGATCTTCTGGAAGTTTTTGAGGATGTAACTCCGAAGATGAAATAGGGAGATCCAGTGGATGTAGTGTACCTGGACTTTCAGAAAGCCTTTGATAAAGTCCCACATAGGAGGTTAGTGAGCAAAAATTAGGGCGCATGGTATTGGGGGCAAAATATTGACTTGGATTGAAAATTGGATGGCTGACAGGAAACAAAGAGTAGTGATAAACGGCTCCCTTTCGGTATGGCAAATGGTGACCAGTGGGGTACCGCAGCTTTTTACAATATATATTAATGATATAGAAGATGGTATTGATAGTAACATTAGCAAGTTTCCTGATGATACAAAGCTGGTTGACAGGGTGAAATGTGAGGAGGATGTTAGGAGATTACAGAGTGACCTGGACAGGTTAAGTAAATGGACAGATGCATGGCAGATGCAGTTTAATGTGGATAAATGTACGGTTATCCACTTTGGTGGCAAGAACAGGAAGGCAGTTTACTACCTAAATGGAGTCAAGTTAGGTAAAGGGGCAGTACAAAGAGACCTGGGTGTTCTTGTACACCAGTCAATGAAGGCAAGCATGCAGGTACAGCAGTTAGTGAAGAAAGCTAATAGCATGCTGGCCGTCATAACAAGAGGGATTGAGTATAAGCAAAGAGGTTCTTCTGCAGCTGTACAGGGCCCTGGTGAGACCACACCTGGAATATTGTGTGCAGTTCTGGTCTCCAAATTTGAGGAAAGACATTCTGGCTATTGAGGGCGTGCAGCGTAGGTTCACGAGGTCAATTCCTGGAATGGCAGGACTATCTTATGTTGAAAGATTGGAGCGATTGAGCTTGTATACCCTTGAGTTTAGAAGACTGAGATGGGATCTGATTGAGGCGTATAAGATTATTAAAGGATTGGACACTCTGGAGGCAGGAAACATGTTTCAACTGTTGGATGAGTCCCAAACCAGAGGACACTGCTTAAAAATAAGGGGTAGGCTATTTAGGATAGAGATGAGGAGAAACTTCTTCACCCAGAGAGTTGGGGTGTGTGGAATGCTCTGCCCCAGAAGGCAGTGGAGGCCCAGTCTCTGGATTTGTTTAAGATCGAGTTGGATAGAGCTCTCAAGGATAGTGGAACTAAGGGTTATGGAGATAAGGCAGGAACAGGATACTGATTAAGGATGATTCGCCATGATCATAATGAATGGTGGTGCAGGCTCGAAGGGCAGAATGGCCTACTCCTGCACCTATTGTCTATTGTCTATTATCTATTGTCTATTCATTCATTCAGAGCAGTACTAAGTCTATCGGTACTTATTGCACCTTATTCATTATATATCCAAAAATTAATATTGTTAAAAAGTTAATCACTTTAATTGTGCCATTATATCTGAATAAAAGTGAGATATATTAGCTACGTATATTTTTAATTCTTTACATTACCTACAAGAGTAAATGGAAGGGAAACAGATGAATTAGGCGGGCAAGTTCAAGACGCTCACACATTCAGAGTTTAATAAATGTTTCATTTTAAGTGTGCCATTATACCAAGCCACAATGATGTTGATTTTCAATGAATCTTTAAATTTTTGTACCAGTATGTAAAACTAAAACTTACTACCAGTAATTCATTCTTGTTTATATCTGGTAATTACCTTTACCATAATTCACTGTGTTTTTCTTCTTTATCCGGGATTAGTTGAGCGATCAAATTGACTTCTGCTAATAACATAGTTTCGAATTGCAGCATGAATTTCAGCCCCTCAAAACTAGTGCTGGTGTAATAGTCGACCCTATGAATTGAACCTTTAAAAATAGTCTAAAAGACTTGACTTTTACACTAGTATATAAGGTACTTGCTTTTCAATCACCTAATGTACAAAAATGAATGGTCTTTTGGCCTGAATTACTGCACTGTTTAAAGATTCCCCTTTTATACAGGCAAGTTTTGGTTTTGACTAGGCAATTCTCAATATCTGGTCAGCTCACTGGGTCAACCAACACACAGGAGTGTTCCTGCAGACCACTGCCTTGCAACATAGCTTGTACGTCTACCTCTGAGTTGCCAGTCTCTTCAGGTCTTGAGCACATTCTGTCAGGTCTGAAAAGTCTGCTGCATCATTTTCTGAAATATTCTACTAAGTTGAGTGTTACCATGAGGTTTATGATGTTTGCTGTCATCAAGAATCAGCAGTAGCTGTTTCATTTGAAGTTTTCTGGATCGTCAGCTTTGTTAACTATGGTTCTTTTTCTTGAAACCATTTATTTTAGCTGAATCTGCTGGCTACTGCTGCTCACTATGCTGCGGCAGGGACCCACAGTTCTCACCCTGTTGTTTTGGGTTCCTCAAGTCTAAAGTGAATGGATTAGAGTGAATCTAGTATAGATTAGAATATCTACCTTTTTGCTCCAATAAGAAATGTCTTGTTGAGTAATCAAGATGAAGTTTATTGCGTGACTGCAATTATTTACAGATTGCATGAATATGCTCTCCATTACTCCAGAGCGTGTTAGGAGCATACACACCCCATAGCTGCCTGCAACAAGTTCCAGCTTGACTCTGACCAAGTCATCATGAAATCAGGGTGTGCTTACAACACTCAATCAAGTTTTAACTCTTTCAGATTCATATACAATTGCAGTTTAATATCAATCACACTATTGAGAGTCTGGTGCCACGTGTAGGCCGACTGGCTAAGGATAGCAGATTTCTTCCCTAAAGAATAATAGCACACAAGAAAAATAGGTAGTACATCTGTACTGACCCAATAGGAACAAATAACAAAATCAGTCATTACTATGACTGATTGTTCTGAAATACCTTCAGTTTATTTCTTTGAGGTGTATTATAGATCTGAACCAATGTCATATTTGAAAGAACATCTGATGAAGGGTCAGTGGATGTGAAACATTAATCCTATCTATCTCTCTCTCTCTCTCTCTCTCTCTCTCTGTCTCTCTTTCTCTCCCCACTGATGCTACAAGACTTGTTGGGTTTCTCTGCTTTGATTTGATTTGATTTATTTATTTAATGTCATGTGTATACAAGTGAAAAGCTTTACTTATGAGCTGTATAGGCAGATCATAATGAGCAAGCACATACAGATCATAAGGTGAAAAACAAACTTAGACAGAAGCATACATCACACAGGGTGTGCACTAGCAAGATCAACAGTATTTGAAGTTAGAGGGTCCATTCATCAGTCTAATAACAATGAGAAGAAGCTGTCCCTGAACTTGCTGGTGCGTGAGTTCAAGCTTTTGTATCTTCTGCCTGTTGGAAGAGGTTGTGGGATATCATTACTGGGGCGCAATAGGTCTTTGATGATTTTGGCAGCTTTTCTGCTGTAATGAGCTGTGTAAATGGAACCCATGGATGGAAGGTTGGCTTCCGTGATGGTCTCGACTGTGCATACAACTTTCTGTAGCCTCTTATGGTCCTGGGCAGAGCAGCTGTCATACCAGGGTGTTACGCACCTGGACAGTATGCTTTTGATGGTGCATCTGTAAAAGTTGGTGAGGGTCCATATGGACATGCCAAATGTCCTGCACTGCCTGAGGAAGGTTTTTGTTTCCGATTTCCAACATATGCAGTTCTTTGTTTCACTAACATAGTTAAAAGATAGTGATGCTTACTGTCTTCAACAACTTACTACTAAAAATGGTTCATGGGCTAAAGAAGCAATTTGTGCACTGTAGATGTAAAATTATGTAACCAATTAATTACATTGAAACATCATTTAAAATTGCTGACAGTGTACAGGAAACAACCCTCAGAAATCTCAAGCTCTTTAATTAATGGTCTTGTGAGTTTGACATTTGTTTAAACAAGAAGAATGTTTTACAAGAAGAAAATGAATCAAGCAATATTGAAATTTTCATCAGGTAAGTTAAAATCAGCTGATGAATGTGTGTTAATTCATTAATTTAAAGTTTTATATTCAGGGTTAAAAAAGCCATGCATAGTAATTCCTGTGCAGTAAATGAACTATTCAATAAAGCCAAGTATATAACGGACTTGACTGGAACCATGAATATGTAAATATAAGATGAATAGGTACAGACACGAGACCTGTAAGAACATTGCTTAACGAAATGTATAAATTGTGTGTGGGAGAACCTGGGACGGAGGCACAATTTCCAAAACTTCAGTGCTAGGTTGGGAGATTGCAGCAGAGTGGAAATGTCACTAAATCATTATATCGAGGCCAGGCTAATGATTTGTGAACATCGGTTCAAATCCCTAATAGTAGGTTTTAAATTCAGTTAGTAAAATCTGGAATATAAAGGTAGTGTCAGTGGTGGTGATGAAGACAGTTCAGTTCTTGAAAAAGAAAACATCTGCTTCACTATTATCCTTTAGGGAAGGAAGGCTGCTATATTTGCCTGATCTGACCTATGTGTGTCCCCAGATTTACAGCAATGTGCTTAGCTCTTATCTCTCCCCGAACTGTCCACAAACCACATGATGTAAGATTAATGAGGGATGGACAACAAACAATGTTGCCAGCAACACTCTCATCCCATGAAAGAATAAAACTAAACAGTGAAATTACCTCCTTTAGTGCTGCATGATACTCTGGATAACAGGATCATAGTCATAGCTTCCACAGCACTGCACATTAATTCCAAAAGGTCGTGCTAGGCATCACACCTACTAGTTTATATTTGAAGAAAAGACATGTCACTGCTCCACCTCAAGAGCACCAAGGGTGTCTTCATCACGAATAAACTATACTCCCCTACCCTATTTATTCTTGGTTAAGATGAGGAGACAATAGTCCCATCATTTACTGGGTTGCTTAACTGAAATGTATAAATTGTGTGTGGGAGAACCTGGGATGGAGACGCAATTTCCAAAACTTCAGTGCTAGGTTGGGAGATTGCAGCAGAGTGGAAATGTCACTAAATCATTATATAGAGATCAGGCTAATGATTTGTGAACAAAGCTACAATAAGGCTATAGTTTTAAATTCCATGGCAGCTAAGCAGATATGTTGTTCTCTCTATTTCAAAATGATCTAGGTCATTCATCTACAATGTCACAGAGAATTGTCTGACTTTTAGTTAAAGTTCATATTTAATTATAATAAAAACAAAAAATCTTTAATAATACAAAATCAAGGATCTTTCTGTGTTTGACATTTCCATAGATAACTTTAATTTATAGTACCAAGATTATTTCAGATGGTTTGCAGAGAACTCACCACATCCACTCTGTCCACCACCAATGGTCAGTAGTAGCAGTCTGCACTGAAAAAATTCAAGCGAGATCCTTAGGCAATACTTTCTAAACCCATAACCACAACCAGCTAGACATGCAAGTAAGGCAGCAATGTGGGAACACCACAACCTTCGAGTTCCTCTCCAAGTCATTTACCATCCTGACTTGGAGATATCTTGCCATTCCTTCTGTATCAAAATCCTAGAATTCCCTCCCTAATGGCATTGTGAGCCTACCTACTGCACATTAGATTAGATTCCCTACAGTATGGAAACAGGCTTTTCGGCTCAACAAGTCCACACCAACCCTCCAAAGAGTAACCTACCCAGACCCATTTCCCTTTGACAAATGCACCTAACACCATGGGCAATTTTGCTTGGCCAATCTACCTGACCTGCACATCTTTGGACTGTGGGAGGAAACCTGAGCATCTGGAGGAAACCCATGTAGACACAGGGGGAATGTGCAAACTCCACACAGACAGTCGCCCGAGGCTGGAATTGAACCTGGGTCCCTGGCGCTGTGAGGTTGCAGTGCTAACCACTGACCCACTGTGCCAACCTCAAGACTGCGACAGTTCAAGAAGGCAGCTTACCACCACCGTCTCCCAGTCAACTAGAGACGGTCAATAAATGCTGGCCCACACAGCAATGCTCACATCCCACAAGTGAATTTTTTTAAGAAAAGACTGCTCCCTACAGTATTGTGTATAGTTCTGGTCCTCTTGGTTAAGGTCTTCTTGGGGTAACCCAGTGGCTCAGTGGTTAGCACTGCTGCCTCACAGTGCCAGGGACCTGGGTTTGATTCGAGCCTTAATTGACTATTTGTGTGAAGTTTGCACATTCTCACCATGTCTACCTGGGTTTCCTCCAGGTGCTCTCGTTACCTTCCACAGTCCAAAGATGTGCAGGTTAGGTAGATTTGCCATGGTAAAATGTGGGCTTACAGGAATACGGTGGGAAGGTGGGATGCTCTTACTGGTGTCAGTACAGACTTGATGGACTGAGTGGCCTATATATGCACTATGGAGATCCTGTGATTATAAGCAAAATATATGTGCCACAGAGCAAATACAGCAGAAATTGACCAGACTGATTCCTGGTATTTTGGGACCGTCCTGTGCTGAGTGATAGGCCAACATTCTGTGGGGTTTAGAAGAATAAGATGCAGTCTCATAGAAACCTAAAGTCCTTGGACAATGTAGGAGCAGAAAAGATGTTTCCCCTACCTGTAGAGCCTATAACCAGGAGTTATAGTCTGAAACTAAGATCAGGAGGGACTTCTTCACTCAGAGGCTTACTCCAGAAGGCTGTAGAACTTCGGTCATTGTGTAAGTTTAAGACAGAAATTGATGGATCTCTAGTTACTAGTGGCATCAAGAGATATGCAGATAGTACAGAATATGGTATCGAGGTAGATGATCACTATAGTCTAAAATGGCAGAAAAGGCACCAGGAGCTGAATAGCCTTCTCCTGCACCTTTGTTTCTATATTCTTATTCTGTACTAGCCCTTGTAAAGTTTCAATATACATTTTTAGTAATTTCTTATCTACATGTTTACTAATGTTAACAAATCAGATGAAGAAAAGAAGTAAAATCTTAAATATTTATTTCAAATTCTATGAAAATCTTGTGTCCAGACTGTAATTACAATAACTAAACCTGTTGAATTAAGTAATATCATCAATACAACATCTTTAAAATAGAGAGTACCATGCATATTGCAATAAATCTTACATTAATGATTATACAAAGCAGCAACCAACTATTAGTTCAAAAGTTTGCAAGGAATGTTGCTAAATATAACAATTATAACTGATTTATTATGTTTATTAAACATTGTGACAGCTACCCTTCTGGTTTGGATCTCAAAATAATTTAAACTTTGTCCACATTGTCAAAATCAATATTGGTTCTAAAATCCAGCAGATTGAACAACTTTCCACTGTTTCATTCTGAACTTTTTGCTTTATTGGTTATTCCTATGGTATTTACTGAATTGTTTTTCAGGTTCCTGAGCTTTGGAAGCCCAGCAAATGGAAGACAGTAATAAGGACCAGCATGTGGCAAAAATTAACCATGCAGTTGATAGAGAAGGGAAAAGATGCAGGTGCAGGAAGGTCGATTCGGCGGAAAAGTAGTAAAAAAAAATGCAGTCAGTGTAATACATTTTGGGGAGTGCAAATAAGGTAAAGGAATGCAAAAGAAAAGATAGGATGTTGAAAAATCTGAAGGAACAGAGGGACCTTTGCGTTCATGTCCACAAATCCCTGAAGGTAGCAGGACAGATGATAAGATGTTAAAGAAGCCATGCTCATTTCTTCACAATTGAGGCATGGCATATAACAGAGTAATACTGTTGGAACTAGTTAGGCAGTAGTCAGAGTACTGTGTACTGTTCTTGTCACAGTATTGTAGGAAGGATGTCATTGCAATTTAGGGGATATGGAAGAAATTAATGAGAATAGTGTCAGGTATGGAGAATTTTAGTAATGATGAAAAATGTGATAAGCAGGTATTGTTTTCTTTGCAACCAATGATGCTGATGGAAGATTTAGTTGCTGTGTAAAAACATATGAAGAATTTACTTGTGGAGTGAATAAGAACCTATTTCCATAAGCAGAGAGATGAATAGCAAATGGTTTAAAATTAAAATAAGCGATAGAAGGCTTAGGGGAAGTTATGGAAAACTTATCAACACTCAGAGGTTAATAAGAGTCTGCAACTCACTGGCTGAAAGGATGGTAAGTGCAGAAACCCTCACTGAAGTATTTTTTTAAATGAGATAAGCACTTGATCCCTTGTAACCTACAAGGCTTTTGACTAAATGCTGGAAAGCGGTAAGTGTGTCAATCACTCTGGCTTTGAGCATGTTTAAAAAAAAGGTGCGATGATGTTAAAACTTTGTGGAGCTCCCCAACCTGAACATTTCCCTCACCAATTGGAAATCCCACCCAATAAATGATGGGACTATTGTCTCCTCATCTTAACCAAGAATAAATAGTAAATGTCTCCTGATCTTCGCTGATGTTTCTATATGATGAACCAAAGCAGATAAATAAGATACTCGGGTTGGGTAATCCTCTATTATTTATTTCACTCAATACTAACTGGGTACTCTCTTGATCAATCTGAGGCCCAATATGTATTCTTTTGCACTGCTATATCCAGTCAAGCATGCAAATAATCACCTTCAAAAGTTTTTTTTTGGTAAGAATTTGTTCCTCAATGACTGGGTCAAGCACTCCCAGGTCAACTTTAACTCTGTTCTGTTGCTCTCCTTAAACTGAAAACAATTAACATTGTCCCTGTTTCTTCAGTGAGAATTTCAATTTCCCACATCTGACCCATGTAAATATTTAAGCTGAACTAGCAATTTAGTATTCATTTTTTTCAAACAATGAAGAGGCTTGTATTGTGGTCTGTTGTATTGGGTTCTGGATCATTGAAGTAGAGTGGTGCCACCAATTCTCCTTTTACTGCATCTGAGGACCAGTAATTATCAGTGGTAAGTCATAACAGGAAGAGGCAGTTGTCTTGCTTCACATAACAAAAAGTAGTTTCATACTTTGCAAATTTGCAAGGAACATTGACTAGTTATTAATTAAGACAATAAGGAACCAGAGATGATACTTCTGATCAAGGTGAAAATAATTTTATTTTTCAAGATCTCCTCTTGAATTTTCTCAATCCAATCTTTTGATTCTCAGGGTCTACGTATTCATTTGCAATAACTCACTTATTAGGTGTTGCTGTGATGTAATAATTAATATCTTCCTCTTTGGCATATGGATATGTGAAAGAACACACAAGCAGAATTGAAATAATTAAACAATATCCTGAATAGTTATCAATTCTGCATTCAAAGTACAGTCACATGACAAAGAAAAACATTTAGTTCCTAGACCTCTCAATAATTAAATTGGTACAATACAGCAGACATAAATTGAGAAAAATATTTATTTTCAAAATAATTGAGACACACTTCCACACATGAAAATCTATTACCTCAAACTTACCTTCCAGAGACAGGTATGGTCACAGCTAACGCCATTCCATGACATATACACAAAGCTGGAACATTTTAGCTGACAGTTCCAACCCTATCTATTTTTTTTGAAGGGTTTTTCTCCCTGAGGCCGAATGAGATTTCTCGCTGTATCTTGGCAAACTCACCTAATTAACTACCTACCCCAACCTTATAGTGTCCATCTCATCTGTATCCATCCCCATTTTACTGGAAAAACTCACCCAGTAACAGATATCCACTGAAACACCACAATCCCTTGGCCCTTTGGCATATTTAAAAGGCCACTGTGCACCCAGACAAGGACTGACATTCCAAAGCTGTTGTGCCCAGTGGTGAACATAGTTCAAAGATTTTGGAGAAGGGAAATTGCACCGTGATTCGCTGACAGGCTCTTGCAGGTCCTGCTCAAGGGCAAGTACAAAGAAAGGGCTTCTGCTTCCCAGGGGACTAATAGAGGTGACCATGCCACCAAACCCTGGAATGAGTTTGCCACCAGGATCAGGGCAATCTCAACAATGCAGAGGAATGGTTAGCAGTACCTCAGGAAAGTCAATGACCTTCTCTGCTCTGCCAAGGTAAGTGCCACACTCTTCTTCCTGAAACATCAAACTCACTCTACCTCTGCTACTGTACTCATCTCCCACCAAAATACATGCTCCGCTACTTTCACTATTGCCTTCTGCATCTTCCATCATTCTCTCACATTCCCTCCATCCCACCCCCAAACATCTCTCACCCCCGAACCTTGTATAGCCTCTGTGCTCATTTACTACTTCAGAAACCATCACCATTTTTCAATCACCTGCACTAACACTCATGCTACCCATTTCAGCCCTCTCAGTCCCTCTATTTTTTTAGATTAGATTTCCAACAGTGTGGAAACAGGCCCTTTGACCCAATCAGTCCACACTGACCCTCCAAAGAGTAACCCACCCAGACCCATTTCCCTCTGACTGACACTGTGGGCAATTTAGCATGGCCAATTCACCTGACCTGCACATCTTTGGACTCTGGGAGGAAACCGGAGGACCCAGAGGAAACCCACGCAGACGCGGGGAGAATGTGCAAACTCCACACAGACAGTCGCCTGAGGCTGGAATCAAACCTGGGACATTGGCACTGTGAGGCAGCAGTGCTAACCATAGTGCCACCGTGCTGCCCCTCTTCCATTCCCGCAGAATCTAGCGCACAGAAAATGCTCAGGTCGGTGGAGGGGTGTCAGATAGAAGACTCCACAGTTTCTACCAGAAAAGAATCCTGAAATTTGTAGAAGAGCAGACTATCATTTGGAGTAATTTTTATTTCACTGCAAATTTCACATTAACCCAGCTGTCAGTGTTATGCATTGCACATCACTTCTAACCATCCCCCGCTTCACCTTCTCTCTTTCATCTTGCAGGTACCGGTGGATGTCCACAACCTCTGTGGAGTAATGACCTGCTCTGCCAATAGTCTGAGGAAGAATATTTCAGAGACTTTAGAGAAGGCATTGACAAGACTGCCTCCTGCATCTTCCATAACCTCAGATACTGACTCCTCCATGGGAAGGTCAGATTTAGAGAGTTTGAAAGCACAAGCTGACAAGCTGCTCATCATTATAATTCTGCAGTTCTCTGACGACGAAACACTCCAGTTCACTAGTACTCAGAAAGCTGTAAGAGGCCAGGCACCTGATCAGCCCCAGGAAAGGAAGGACCTTGTAGAGAGTTGGCAATCAGGGAATTCATTCATATGCATAGGGCAGAACAGGAGTGATGAACAAGAATATGAGACACAATAATCTTCTTGTCCAGATACTCAGATGGAACTACCCTCTCTTTGGTCCACTATCTGGCATTTGAGAAAGTTTCCATTTCCTCATTGAGAGTTTGCTTTTCAAGTAATGTCACTCAGGTATTGATTCACTTCTGGGGTAGGCAGTTTGGTATCACTCTTTCAATTCCACATCTATTGGTGGCATTTCTGTTGAAGAAGATGTGATAAATATAGCAGCCTCATTCACATTGCTTTCATCTCTTTTAGTTCATATTTTTAAAAAATGTATCCATGAATTAAATTTCTAAATCATCTCCCTTTTTCAGAGATTCCTTTTCTTCCTGTCTGATTTTGTGATTGAGATCTAGTTGCAACACAGTCAGGATAAATCCAAGATGTCCTTTTTCACAAATGAACAGTTTATTTTACCTTTACTGGTTGCTCTACCACCTTTGGTGAAGCCAATATTTTTGGACCTACCAGATCATTTCGCAAAATCAGGTCAATTCCTTCTGTACAAATTTGTTTCATGACTAAACCCTCACTTCTCCATTTACCAAGTCACTTTTTAATCTAACTCATAGTGTCATAGAGATGTACAGCATGGAAACAGAACCTTTGGTCCAACCCGTCCATGCTGACCAGATATCTCAACCCAATCTAGTCCCACCTGCCAGTACCCGGCCCATATCCCTCCAAATCCTTCCTATTCATATACCCATCCAAATGCCTTTTAAATGTTGTAATTGTTCCAGCCTCCACCACTTCCTCTGGCAGCTCATTCCATAACCATACCACCCTCTGTGTGAAAAGGTTGCCCCTTAGGTCTCTTTTATATCTTCCCCCTCTCACCCTAAACCTAGGCCCTCTAGTTCTGGACTCCCCGACCCCAGGGAAAAGACTTTGCCTATTTACCCTATCCATGCCCCTCATAATTTTGTAAACCTCTATAAGGTCACCCCTCAACCTCCGACACTCCAGGGAAAACAGCCCCAGCCTGTTCAGCCTCTTCTTACAGCTCAGATCCTCCAACCCTGGCAACATCCTTGTAAATCTTTCTGAACCCTTGCAAGTTTCACAACATCTTTCCGATAGGAAGGAAATCAGAATTGCACGCAATATTCCAACAGTGGCCTAACCAATGTCCTGTACAACCACAACATGACTGCCCAACTCCTGTACTCAATACTCTGACCAATAAAAGAAAGCATACCAAACACCTTCTTCACTATCCTATCTACCTGCAACTCCACTTTCAAGGAGTTATGAACCTGCACTCCAAGGTGTCTTTGTTCAGCAGCACTCCCTAGGACCTTACCATTAAGTGTATAAGTCCTGCTAAGATTTGCTTTCCCAAAATGCAGCACCTCACATTTATCTGAATTAAACTCCATCTGCCACTTCTCAGCCCATTGGCCCATCTGGTCAAGATCCTGTTGTAATCTGAGGTAACCTTCTTCGCTGTCCACTACACCTCCAATTTTGGTGTAATCTGCAAACTTACTAACTGTACTTCTTATGCTTGCATCCAAATCATTTATGTAAATGACAAAAAGTAGAGGACCCCAGCACCGATCTTGTGGCACTCCACTGGTCACAGGCCTCCAGTTTGAAAAACAACCCCTCCACCACCACTCTCTGTCTCCTACCTTTGTGCCAGTTCTGTATCCAAATGGCTAGTTCTCCCTGTATTCCATGAGATCTAACCTTGCTACTCAATCTCCCATGGGGAACCTTGTCAAACGCCTTACTGAAGTCCATATAGGTCACATCTACCACTCTGCCCTTATCAATCCTCTTTGTTATTTCTTCAAAAAACTCAATCAAGTTTGTGAGACATGATTTCCCATGCACAAATTCATGTTGACTAACCCTAATCAGTCCTTGCCTTTCCAAATACTCATTATAATGAAATCAGTTGTAACCTTAAAGTCACTTGTATCTTTAACTTAATGACTAAAATTGAAAATAGTTTCTTCCAAGAGCCATTGGACATTTAAGCTTAAACACACTCAGCTTTAAGTAACCTCTTCAGAGTTTTATCCCAATAGTTCTTGTCTGGCACTAACATTAACATTTACTCCAAAATCATTTTGTTTCACCAAATCGTTCCCTTTTAGAACATAGAACATAGAACATAGAACAATACAGCACAGAACAGGCCCTTCGGCCCACGATGTTGTGCCGAACTTCTATCCTAGATTAAGCACCCATCCATGTACCTATCCAAATGCCGCTTAAAGGTCGCCAATGAATCTGACTCTACCACTCCCACGGGCAGCGCATTCCATGCCCCCACCACTCTCTGGGTGAAGAACCCACCCCTGACATCTCCCCTATACCTTCCACCCTTCACCTTAAATTTATGTCCCCTTGTAACACTCTGTTGTACCCGGGGAAAAAGTTTCTGACTGTCTACTCTATCTATTCCTCTGATCATCTTATAAACCTCTATCAAGTCACCCCTCATCCTTCGCCGTTCCAACGAGAAAAGGCCGAGAACTCTCAACCTATCCTCGTATGACCTACTCTCCATTCCAGGCAACATCCTGGTAAATCTTCTCTGCACCCTCTCCAAAGCTTCCACATCTTTCCTAAAGTGAGGCGACCAGAACTGCACACAGTACTCCAAATGTGGCCTAACCAAAGTCCTGTACAGCTGCAACATCACCTCACGACTCTTGAATTCAATCCCTCTGCTAATGAACGATAATACTCCATAGGCCTTCTTACAAACTCTATCCACCTGAGTGGCAACCTTCAAAGATCTATGTACAAAGACCCCAAGATCCCTCTGTTCCTCCACCTGACCCAGAACCCTACCATTAACCCTGTATTCCGCATTCTTATTTGTTCTTCCAAAATGGACAACTTCACACTTGGCAGGGTTGAACTCCATCTGCCACTCCTCAGCCCAGCTCTGCATCATATCTAAGTCCCTCTGCAGCCGACAACAGCCCTCCTCACTGTCCACAACTCCACCTATCTTTGTATCATCTGCAAATTTACTGACCCACCCTTCGACTCCCTCATCTAAGTCATTAATAAAAATTACAAACAGCAGAGGACCCAGAACTGATCCCTGCGGAACTCCACTTGTAACTGGACTCCATGCTGAATATTTACCATCTACTACCACTCTCTGACTTCGACCGGTTAGCCAGTTTCAGGAGCATTGGCCGATACAGAAATCTTCATACAAGGACTTCACAGATTTTGTTCAAAGTCAAACTAAAACAAACAAAAATTCTCTCAATATCTAATCAATGGTTGTTTCCCTTAAACTTAAAAATCCCTACAAACATTTTTTACCATGCTGGGTCGCAAAACTATCTGAGGTAAACAAAAGCCGAATTGGTGGTACACAAACATAATTAATTCTAAAGCTAGGCCTTGAAAACTGTTCAAAAAGAAATCACTGTGGCTTCTGAAGTACTTACATGTTAATTATTAACTTTGGAGACACAGAAAACCCACCAGTTATTAACTCAAAAAACAAAAGCACCAGCTTACAATAAAATATACTAAAAATATATAAAAATCACCAAGTCTAGATCACAGTGCAAACTGACACACTAAGAGTCAAGACACAATTATTAAAGGTGGAAAAGAAACAACAAAGTCATTGAAGCACATTTGTGGCATCATTGCGGATTTCAAGCATTGATAAGATGTATTCTTTCAGTTCCCATCTGATTCGTTTCAATTCGTTGAGGAGGACACAAAGTTGGGCACACACCAATTCTCAGCCTTTCATTCATCAGTTGAGGATTAGCCCTTCCAGTATCTCTGAAGGTTGTTTTTTTTCTTTTTTTTACTCCTCTCCAGAAGGGAATTTGCAGAGAAGGAGGGAAGTTAATAGTTTGAAATGTTCTTTGAATTCACCACTCAGAAGGGAGAGTAGAGCAATGCTTTTTACTTCACAGACTGGATGTGTCAGCTATTTTGTCAAATTTGTAGCCCTTTGTTCAGGAAACAATCAATAAGTTGTTGCTATATTTGGATACTCCTGAATATGCATAACTGATCTGAGGTGAAAAACTAACCAAAAATCTAACACGAGGCAAATCTGCCCTGGATACGCATCCACAGAGTCAAAGTGTTTAATATACTTCCCCATTGCCTAAATAGGGCAGTGTTGTAGATTCAACATGTAATGAGTTCTGGTAACTCATTTTTTAAAAATCTGCAATATTTCCTTCCACAATCTGATGATCTAAAACAATATATTTTCCTATTTTTAACTCTCCATCTTGTCCTGATGTTGAACTCTCTATCCTTGACCTCCAGTTGTGCTTCAACCAAGTTCATTTATGGCTTAAACAAAGATACACTTTTTGATGAGGTATTTTACAGGTTTCTGGAGTGAACATTGTGTTCGATAATTTCTGACTGCAATCTCTGCCACCATTTTGTTTTTCTTTTCTTTGTGGGTTTTGCTGCCGTGAGTGTGGTGCTGGAAAAGCACAGCAGGTCAGGCAGCATCCAAGGAGCAGGAGAATCGATGTTTGAAGCATAAGCCCTTCAGAATGCTCTAGTTTCTCTCTTGTTTTTGTTCTCAGACTGAAACTTATCATCATTCTGCCATTACTGTCCTGTAGATTTGTTCTTTTGTTTGAATTCATTATCACTTGCTTTGTCCTTGCACATCCTTTCATGAATCCTCCAGGTTTTTAAATCCAGTTTCCTCCCTTTCACTTATTTATGATCTATTACATTTCTATTTTTTCTCAGTTCTGTATGATCATCGATCTGAAACATTCACACTGTTTCTCTCCCACAGATTGCTGCCAGACCTGCTGAGTATTTCCAGCACATTCTGTTTTTATTACAGTAGACAGCTTTGTCTGCATTAAGTTGACAGCCTTTTACAGATCGCCACATCACAAGGTATTTGTCAACACAAAAACGTATGCAAATTACAGTGAAATCTTTCTATATATATCGAGCCAAATGTTGCAGACTTTAATAGTTTGACTCTGAACAACTGTCAAATCTGCAGGTTTTAAGTAAGCATTTTTTTTTCAAGCTTATATGCAAGGGAGCAGGTTTCTCCAGCCAGACAGCCTCACTCTGCCCAAGAAAATGGGCAGCTCACACTTTTAACACTCCAGTCCTGTTTCCTCTTACATAGTTTCGCAATTTCAACATCCGTAAGCCATCTGGCATCCTATTTCTGAGATAGCAAACAGATAGTCTAATATTACCACATATAACCTAACATTGCCTTTCCCATTTTTTAAAGTATTCATTTACAGATGGCACCATCACTGCTGAGGCCAGCAATTATTGCCCATCTTTAATGTCTCAGGGGCAGTTAGGACAACCACATTGCTATGGGTCTGAGTCACAGCAGAATTCCTTCCCTAAAGGGCATTAGAGAATCAGAAAAGTTCTTTGATCAATATTAATGGTTTCATGGTCACCATTAGATTCCTAATTCTAGATTTTTATTGAATTTAAATTCCATCATCTGCCATGTTGGTGTTTGAAACCAGGTACCCAAAGTATTAGCAGAGTCTCTGGATTAATAATCGAGAGATAATACCACCAGGTCTTTGTTTCCTCATTGTCTCCCAACAATCCGTCCTTCTGAACCCCCATGCAGACCTATCTGACACAGTTGGGACATTTCCTAAGATCCTTTACCCACCTTTACCTCCAGGATTTCTATACTAGAGTTTGTCAAAAGAGAGGCTGATTTGCAGCCACACCAAGTTACTAATGATCTAAGATAAACCTGGAATGTTTTCTCGCATGTATTTTCCTCTCCTTCATTCTCTGGCAGTACTTTATCTGATATGGAAGCCAAAGTATAACACCTACTTGCTATTAATACCATCTGCATTACTTGAGTTGTCATTAGTGTTGTGATAGTGTTGTGATAGTGTTGTGTAGGCACCATGGTGCAGAAGGCCATTCAAGAGGGGGGAGCTAATAGACAGGTAGTGGTGAGAGGGGATTCTATAATTAGGGGGACAGATAGTATCCTTTGCAAGCCGGATCGGGAGTCTCGCATGGTGTGTTGCCTGCCCGGTGCCAGGGTGCGAGACATCTCTGACCGGCTTGAAAGGATATTGGAGCGGGAGGGGGAGGATCCAGTTGTTGTGGTCCACGTTGGTACCAACAACATAGGCAAGACTAGGGTGGAGGACCTGTTTGGGCATTACGAAGCACTAGGCAGGAAATTGAAGCACAGGTCCTCAAGGGTCATAATCTCCGGATTACTGCCCGAGCCACGTGCCAATTGGCATAGGGACAAGAAAATTAGGCAAGTAAACACGTGGCTAAGGGATTGGTGTGGGAAAGAGGGATTCCACTTCATGGGGCACTGGCATCAGTTTTGGAACAGGGGGGATCTGTACCGTTGGGACGGTCTCCACCTGAACCGATCAGGTACCAATGTTCTGGCGAAGAGGATAAATAGGGTGGTCAGTAGGACTTTAAACTTCTGAGTTGGGGGGAAGGGAAAGTGAAAGCAACAGGGAGTATGGAGGTAAATGGAAAGATAAGCAGCAGGATAGCATGTGTCCAGGCGGATTTAAAATTGAGGCAGACTGAGAATGCAGAAAAAAGCAAGGATAACTTAGGACATATGACTTACAACATCTCTAATAAGGAAGTTAGCATTAAGGCACTTTACCTGAATGCTCGTAGCATTCATAACAAAGCCGATGAATTAATGGCACAGATAATAGTGAATGATTATGATGTAGTAGGCATCACAGAGACTTGGTTACAGGGGGGTCAGGACTGGCAGTTAAACCTCCATGGTTTTTCGACTTATCGAAAAGACAGAGAGGTGGGCAGAGGGGGTGGAGTTGCCTTGTTAGTTAAGAACAAAATTAAATCTATGGTATTGAATGACATAGCGTCGGATGATGTGGAGTCTGTGTGGGTGGAATTGAGGAACCACAAAGGCAAAAAAACCATAATTGGAGTTGTGTACAGACCTCCTAACAGTGGTCAGGACCAGGGACGCAACATGTACCGGGAAATAGAGAAGGCATGTCAGAAAGGCAAGGTTACATTGATCATGGGTGACTTCAATATGCAGGTGGACTGGGTAAATAATGTTGCTAGTGGATCTAAAGAAAGGGAATTCATGGAATGCTTACAGGATGGCTTTTTGGAACAGCTAGTCATGGAGCCCACAAGAGAGCAGGCTATTCTGGACCTAGTGCTTTGCAATGAACCAGACTCTATAAAAGATCTTAAAGTAAGGGAACCCTTAGGAAGTAGCGACCATAATATGGTAGAGTTCAGTCTGGAGTTTGAAAGGGAGAAGGCGAAATCTGATGTAATGGTGTTACAGTTGAATAAAGGTAATTATGAGGGCATGAGAGAGGAACTGACTAAAATAGACTGGAAGCAGAGGCTAACCGGGAAGACACTAGAGCAAAAATGGCAGGAGTTTGTAGGTATAATTGAGGACACTGTACAGAGGTTCATTCCCAAGAAAAGAAAGATTAACCGGGGAGGGATTAGACAACCTTGGCTGACAAAGGAAGTCAGGAAATGTATTAAAGAAAAAGAGAGATCCTATAAAGTGGCTAAGAACAGTGGGAAATCAGAAGATTGGGAAGGATACAAAAGCCAACAGAGGATAACAAAGAGTGTAATAAGAAATGAGAGGATCAAATATGAAGGTAGGCTAGCCAGTAATATTAGAAATAATAGTAAAAGTTTCTTTCAGTACATAAGAAACAAACGACAGGCAAAAGTAGACATTGGGCCACTTCAAACTGATGCAGGGAGCCTAGTGATGGGAGATAAGGAAATAGCAGGAGAACTTAACAAGTACTTTGCGTCAGTTTTCACAGTGGAAGACAGGAGTAATATCCCAAAAATTAAAGGGTGTCACGGGGCTGAGTTGAGTATGGTTGCCATTACGAAAGAGATAGTGCTAGAAAAGTTAAAAAGTCTTAAAATTGATAAATCTCCTGGCCCCGATGGGATACACCCTAGAGTTCTGAGAGAGGTTGCTGAGGAAATAGCAGAGGCATTGGTTGAGATCTTTCAAGAGTCACTGGAGTCAGGAAAGGTCCCGGACGATTGGAAGATGGCTGTAGTAACCCCCTTGTTCAAGAAAGGATCAAGGCAAAAGATGGAAAATTATAGGCCAATCAGCTTAACCTCGGTTGTTGGTAAAATTCTAGAATCCATCATTAAGGATGAGGTTTCTAAATTCTTGGAAGAGCAGAGTCTGATTAGAACAAGTCAACATGGATTTAGTAAAGGGAGGTCATGCCTGACAAACCTGTTGGAATTTTTTGAAGAGGTAACAAGTAGGTTAGACCAGGGGAACCCAGTGGATGTGGTCTATCTGGACTTTCAAAAGGCCTTTGATAAGGTGCCACACGGGAGACTGCTGAGCAAGGTGAGGGCCCATGGTGTTCGAGGTGAGCTGCTGGGATGGATTGAGGATTGGCTATCTAACAGAAGGCAGAGAGTTGGGATAAAAGGTTCTTTTTCAGAATGGCAGCCGGTGACGAGCGGTGTCCCGCAGGGTTCGGTGCTGGGGCCACAGCTGTTCGCATTATATATTAATGATTTGGATGAGGGAACCGGGGGCATTCTAGCGAAGTTTGCCGATGATACAAAGTTAGGTAGACAGGCAGGTAGTACTGAGGAAGTGGGGAGGCTACAGAAGGATCTAGACAGGTTGGGAGAGTGGTCCAGGAAATGGCTGATGGAATTTAACGTGAGCAAGTGCGAGGTCTTGCACTTTGGCAAAAAGAATATAGGAATGGACTACTTTCTAAATGGTGAGAAACTTAATAAAGCCAAAGCACAAAGGGATCTGGGAGTGCTAGTCGAGGATTCTCTAAAGGTAAACATGCAGGTTGAGTCTGTGATTAAGAAAGCGAATGCAATGTTGTCTCTTATCTCAAGAGGGTTGGAATATAAAAGCAGAGATGTACTACTAAGACTTTATAAAGCTCTGGTTAGGCCCCATTTGGAGTACTGTGTCCAGTTTTGGTCCCCACACCTCAGGAAGGACATACTGGCACTGGAACGTGTCCAGCGGAGATTCACACGGATGATCCCTGGAATGACAGGTCTAGCATATGAGGAACGGCTGAGGATACTGGGGTTGTATTCGTTGGAGTTTAGAAGATTAAGGGGAGATCTAATAGAGACGTACAAAATAATACATGGCTTTGAAAAGGTGGATGCTAGAAAATTGTTTCTGTTAGGCGAGGAGACTAGGACCCGTGGACACAGCCTTAGAATTAGAGGGGGTCATTTCAGAACGGAAATGCGGAGACATTTCTTCAGCCAGAGAGTGGTGGGCCTGTGGAATTCATTGCCGCGGAGTGCAGTGGAAGCCGGGACGCTAAATGTCTTCAAGGCCGAGATTGATAGGTTCTTGTTGTCTAGAGGAATTAAGGGCTACGGGGAGAACGCTGGCAAGTGGAGCTGAAATGCGCATCAGCCATGATTGAATGGCGGAGTGGACTCGATGGGCCGAATGGCCTTACTTCCACTCCTATGTCTTATGGTCTTATGGTCTTATGGATATGTCACATGGTCTGTATGTCAATATATCCTTAAGAGACATGCTCATGATATTATCATTGGATCATAAAATGTGCCCTGAGGGGACTCTACCTTAATAGAAGCCATTAGGAGCATGACATGCTGATTGAAGCAATACCATAGTTTGTATTTGAATAGCTTAAGAATAGCCCCAGACACAGATGAACCTCTTAACATAGTATTTGTATATATTAAGCATATTTTGAATGCTTCAATATTATATTACCCACATTCTAGTTTCTAATGTTATGAGGGAAAACATAAGCATTGACACATCAAGTATAGATTCCCTGCTGGAGGCAAAATGCACTTCAATCAGACTCCAGCCAGTGAATGCTGCTATTCTGCCTACTTCCCACCAATTATATTGCATTCTTCTCAATTTAGCTTAGTTGCTACCGAGTTGTCTAATCTTTGGCTAGGTCCAACTATACCCTTCCACTTGTGATTTTCTTGGCCATCAATAGATTCTTAATTCCATAAAGCTTCATGGTTTTTCTTGATAAATCTTTTAATGGCAACACTGACCCTTTACCACTATCTCATGGATATTTTTTCTCAGACTGTCAGCCATGTTCAACATATTAGCAACCATGAGCTGAATGCACAACAGGTAAAGCCATACCTGTGAGTTGGAATTCTCCTTTGGTAAAGAAGCCAATGGTCTGTAAGTGGAAGGTGTATTTTTTACCACATTTCAATCCTGCGTAGACAAACATTGGAAAGCACCACTGGGTAGGGGAAGTCCGAATTGTCTTGCGAGCTTCTATAAGAGGACTAGCCTATACTGCTATGGTAAAATCATGATCAATGGGTTTAGTGTATTATAAGAGCAGACAGTATAATCCTATAATTTGATGTAAATTCAATAGGACATCTATTGGTCATCAATAGGACATCTCTCAAACCTGGCGGTCTACATCCCCAGGAGCCCCACCTGATCCAGTCACAGTGACTCATACAAGTTCCAATACAAAGCAATACAAATCCCATTTATATATTCCTATAGCATGGCCATCAGAAATTTGCACATGTTCTCAGACTGTCGGCCAGAGACAGCACAACCTGTTCCTGCCTCTTTTCAAGTTGATCAAGAAAATTTAGTCTTTTTATAACTTGATATATGAACTGAAGGCTGTTCCAAATCAGGCATCCCCAATATCTGATCTAACATTATCTATAAGATCCTGAGCCAACATGCCACATGCTCTTCCCTTGCTCTGGGAGTCAGTGATTTTGATGATGGCTGACCTCAAAGGTTTAACCTTTCCTTCATGTTTTTCCCTTTGGACCTGCTTGGTTATTGGAGCATTTTCTGTGCCCTGAGCTGCAAATAGCATTTCTCTTAGGCCATTCAACTATTTTGATTGCTCACTTAATGTCACCATATGTGGTCTAACTCTATCTCTCAGTGAACTTGTATCTTTACTACCTGAGGCAATTCCCTCCTGGAGGTGCATAGTTCTACCAGTCCTTAGCTCAAACAGTGTTAGGCCAGTCATTGAACACAGGATTGCTGTTTGTTGCAAAAATATTGCAGGTAGAATATCCACCCCAACTCTCTCTCTGTATTCTATGGCCTTTGCTATGGCAGATTTTAGCATTTGGATCATTTGTTCTACCATGCCTGAACTCTGGGGTAGTATGGTATAATGACCCTTTACTTTATTCCTAGCAACTGGCATACTTTCTTTATTATTTTCCCTTGAAATGAGTGCCTTGGTCTGAGTCAATTTGGAGTTACTTGCTCTATGTCGGTTTCACTTCTTCTGTCAAGATTTTTACAAAAGTCAAGATGAAACAGTTGTCTCGGAAACACGCTCATTGGAAAAGTGATTTATAATCACCAGACAATATGTTTCTCCCCACCTATTGGGTAGAGACCCATAAAGTCGATCCTTAGGCTCTCCCACAGGTTTAATAATTAACTTGCAAGGATTTCTGTAGCCATGGTAAATTATTTAAAATAACTTGAGAGAGGTAGTTATGGAGTCATAGAGATGTACAGCATGGAAACAGACCCTTTGGTCCATGCCAACCAGATATTCCAACCCAATCTAATCCCACCTGCCAGCACCCGGCCCATATCCCTCCAAACCCTTCCTATTCATATACCTATCCAAATGCCTCTTAAATGTTGCAATTGTACCAGCCTCTACCACTTCCTCTGGCAGCTCATTCCATACATGTACCACCGTCTGCGTGAAAAAGTTGCCCCTTAGGTCTCTTTTATATCTTTCCCCTCTTACCCTGAACCTATACCCTCTAGTTCTGGACTCCCCGACCCCAAGGAAAAGACTTTGCCTATTTATCCTATCCATGCCCCTCATAATTTTGTAAACCTCTATAAGGTCACCCCTCAGCCTCCGACGCTCCAGGGAAAACAGCCCCAGCCTGTTCAGCCTCTGCCTATAGTTCAAATCCTTCAACCCTGGCAACATTCTTATAAATCTTTTCTGAACTCTTCTGTTTACATAGGACAGTTTACAACCGAGCAAGGTAAACAGAGCAACATGTTAAACAGGTTTCAGGAGGAAACTTCTGAACTTGGAATTTTTTTTTATGTTGGAAGGGGTCCACAACATAGCATTGGGAAAAAAGAATGATTTAGTTTCAGTTTGGGACTATTCTGCAGAGGTCTTGGATGATGTTGGATGTAGAACATAGAATGTTACAGCAGTACAGGCCCTTTGGCCCTCGATGTTGCGCCAACCTGTGAAATTAATCTGATGCCATCTAACCAACACCATTCCATTATTATCCATATATATGTCCAATGCTCATTTAAATGCCCTTAATGTTGGCGAGTCTACTACTGTTGCAGGCAGGCCGTTCCATGCCCCTACTACTCTCTGAGCAAAGTAACTGCCCCTGATATCTGTACTAAATCTATCACCCCTCAATTTAAAGCTATGTCCCCTTGTGTTAGCCTTCACCATCCAAGAAAAAAGGCTTTCACTGTCCACCCTATCTAACCCTCTGATTATCTTATATGTCTCAATTAAGTCACCTCTCAAACTTCTTCTCTCGAATGAAAACAGCCTCAGTTCCCTCAGCCTTTCCTCATAAGACCTTCCTTCCACACCAGGCAACATCCTAGTAAATCTCGTTTGAACCCTTTCCAAAGCTCCCACATCCTTTCTATAATGCGTTGACTAGAACTGCATGCAATACTCCAGGTGCGGCCTTACCAGTGTCTTGTCCAGCTGAAGCATGACCTCATGGCTCCGAAACTCAATCCCCCTTACCAATAAATGCCAACACACCACATGCCTTCTTAACAACCCTATCAACCTGGGTGGCAACTTTTAGTGATTTATGCACCTGGACATTGAGATCTCTCTGTTCATCTACACTGAGTTGTTAGAAAAAAACAGAAGTTTTCTGGTATGAGTACTCACACTCACAGGTGCTTTTGGATATTGTAACGGGATATTTTTGGGATCTATAAAGGAGTATTTCCGTAATAATGGAATTAAGTATTAATCATGTGTTTCCAGTCTTTAAGTTTGTAAGATGAGGAAAGAGTCTGGTTTATTTTATCTTCATTATTTTGCTGAATACACTTAATATTGTTAAAATCAAATGTGCAACATTGTGTGCTTGTGTTTCATTAAAAGACAACTCGTTTATACCAAAATAGAACAGAATATGATCTGGCAAGACAGATTTCAATCTGAGTTTTGAATTTCCAGTAACAACATCAGCTGGGATCATACCAAAAGCATATAATCAATTGTCAATCAATATGTTCCATTTGGTTTCAGGACTGGCCTCTTGTGTATTTGTTTGGGAGTAGTCCCTAGTCCCTCGCTCCATAATTCTTTGACAGTTTGCTTAGCCACTGCTTCTGGTCTGATCGGGTTCTGCCAGTGAACTCGGTGCTCCTCACTGGGAATCCCAATTGGATCTATTTCTGCCTTCCTGTAATCTAATTCTACTTGGCCCATACTCTAGGGAATGGGGCATATACCAGACTGTACACTCCGTCTTTTAATCAGTCTTGAGCGATGGATTTGAGTACCACTACCAGGACTGTGTTATGACTATAAGCATGAGAATCTTGTAAAATGTATTGTTTTCTTTTTTTGTAGCTGACCAAATGACTTGTTTCCTTTGGGGTCCATTAGTGTCTCTTTTCCGCTAAAGATTTTGATCCCTAATGTTGTCGCCTCATTGTTAGGATACACATAGTCACGGACAGGGACCATCATGTTCTCTATCTGCAATAGCTAGACTACACTCTGCCTAGCTCCAACTGATTTGTCTCAACACTCCTGTCACATGCAAAAATTTCTTTGTGGTGGGCATTGGTTGTTGTTTGAGAATTCTGGTCCTCCATCTAACCGATTCTAAATATTTGTAAACCACGTCCCTCACTTCTTCTGGGGGCCAATGTAATCTATTATTATTTCTGGTAAACCCTTTGATTACCTCTGTTTATACATTATGTTTGCATGGGACCAAATTCCCTCGTGCAATACCTGATAGGGATCACATTCCTTTCTCCTTCTCTCCTCTGGCTATACCCCTGTGTTTTACAACTAATTACACTTGAATCTTCCTTTCTTATTCTGTTTGTTTCTTACAGTATTCCTTATGTCTAACAGAGGTATATGTGGGGTCCCAGCATTCCTTAGACAAATTGCCAAAACCATTGTTCCCTTGTTCATAAAAAATCTAGTCAGTGATCCTTTGAATCCCCACATTAGCTCTTGGTCCTTCATGACTGAAGATTCCAGTCCACGAATTCTCACACTTTTTGCCCCATCATTTAATTCTCCTGGTTTGCTCCAGAAACGATACCTTGTTTATCTAAGGAACCTATTTTTTTTAACTTTAGCAATCTACCAGCTCCCCTGTTTTACCCTATGGTTGTTCTTTTAATTTCTCTGGTTTACCCTACAGGTAATGCATTATTTATCTGAAGAATAGCTGACTGCTTTTTTAATTCCAGCAGGAAATAACCTCTGCCATTTTACCCTGTAGCCATTCTTTAATTCATCTGATATGCACTAAGAATAATACATTGTTCACAATACCTGCAAACAATACTTATTTACCAGAGAAAACTTGATCCATGATTTACGAGGTCTACAGTAACTTCACTCACAGACCTGTTCCTTGATTTGGATCCTGAATCAGCTTACTACCTTTGCATTCTGAACATTTAACTCTCTATGTAATGGGTGGTACTGTTAATGTACCCAGCCATCTATTAATGTCTATGTTTGATCCATTATTTGAGCTCTAGGAATCTTCCCAACTTTGCCAATTGTTGTGGTAAAATGGCTGCTTTCAAGATTGCAGGATTAAAGCAAGCAAAGATTATTTTATTCAAGCACTTATACAAGAGAACAGGTCTCCCCAGTCAGGGAGCCTTACCAAATTCCAGTAAATGTTCAGCTCACATTTGTCGCATTCTGGTTCTGTTCCCTTTGACAGAGTTTTACAATTTGAAGACTCATTAGCCATTTGGAATATTTTATTTTCAACTCTGACTTGAACATTTTCGATGATTGAGCTTTCACAAACCTCTGGGGTAGTGAATTCTAAACACTCATCACTCTTGGTGTTTGTCTTCCATCCTCAATTCTGTCTGAAATGGCCTACACTTTATTCTGAGATTATGGCCTCTGTTTCTAAATTCACCAGCCAGGATAAATTTCCTCTTTATATCCACCCTCTCATGCACTGTAAGCATTTTGTAAGTTTCAATGAGATCACCACTCATTTGTTGAAACTCTAGAGAACACAGGCCACAGAAGTGCAATGCAAGGACCATCTCCAAAAAGGGAAAATCCAAACATCATCCTTGACATTCAATGACATTGCCATTGCTGAATCCCCCTAGTAACAATATCCTGGGGACTTGCATTGACAGAAACCGAACTGGACCAGCGTATAAGTAATATCAAAGTACTGCAGATGCTGGAGATCTGAAACTAAATTTCAAACTGCTGAAGAAACTCAGCAGATCTGAGTGGCAATAATATGTACTGTCTACAAGATACATTACAGCAACTCATCAAAGCTCCTTTGATAGCAGCTTCCAACAGTGTAACCTGTAAAAACTAGAAAGATTTAAAAAAGCATTGCAAGATCCCTTCCAAGCCACACACCACCCTAAATTGGCATTATATTGCTGTTTCCTCACTACCTCTGAGAGAAATTCCTGGAACTCCCTCCTTGAGAATGTACCTACTCTGTGACTGCAGCTACACCACATGGACCGCAGTGGTTAAAAAAAAAACAATTCATCACCATATGCTCAAGGGAGAATGTGGCAAATGCTTCTGTCATGTTGTTTTCTGCCCACACCAAGAGCTTTAAGTTCAAGGCAGACTGGCTGAGTAGGCAAAGTCAGTAACTGTCTTATGGCTTGGAATTTCTTAGAACTGTTTATTCCATATTTACATTGTATACAAATATACAATGTATTCTGAGTTATACATTCTAAACTTACTGCTACATTGTTAAGAAACTATTATCTACATGTGTTTCTTGCCTCAAATCTCGTCAATTTCTCTCACACTATTAGTGTAATGTGTGGAGGAGCTCTGCGACATCATTCTCCAGGATCTTAAAGCCCTCACATGACAGAAATAAATGTTGGTCTATTTTGTGATACCACATTCCTTGAATGAATAAAAAGTTTCTTTAATCACTCCTCATACAGCAATTGCATGTAGTGGTTTAGTGAATTTCCATTGTTCTTTCTCTTCGACAAGATAGGGGGACCAAACTGTACACAATATTCCATGGTTTCTCCAAGGCTTTATATAATTGCAACTAGACATTTTTATTGTTGCACCAACACAACCTAACCTTTCACCTTTTAAGAAATATTCTGTCTTCTTGTTTTTTCTATCAAAGTAGTTAACTTCACACTTATTCATCTTACATTCTATCTGCTATTGTTTCACCCATGCATTTAGTCTGCGCAGATTCTCTTAAAGTCTCCTTGCATCCTCCTCAAAACTTACATTCCCACCTAGTGTTGTGTCATCAGCAAATTTGGAAATAATACAATTTGTCCCTGCAGCTAAATCATTTATAAAGATTGTAAAGAATAGCTTGGCAGCACCTCACTAGTACCAGCCTGCCATCCAGAGAATGATCTGTTTATTCCTATTCTCAATCTATTGCAGTACATTGCACCACCAATCCTACATGCTCTAATTTTATTTATTAACCACTTGTATGATATCTTATAAAAGCTGGTGTCCTTTAACTATGCTATAACTAATATCCTGAAAATGAATTCCAATAGGTTTGTTAAACATTACTTCCTTTTCATACTCATGTTGACTGCCCAATTTTATCATTCTTTTCGTAAGTGTTCAGTTATTGTACCCTTTATAATAGTTTCAAAATTTATCCCCCTACTGACATCAAAGTAAGAGGTCTATAGTTCTCCATTTTCCCACTTTCTCCCTCCTTATATAATGGAGTTATTTTTGTTATAGAAACCTTATTAAAATCTATTGAAGTTTGAAAGGTAACCACTAATACATCCACATCGATAATGACTTTTACAATACACTGGGATGTAGCTCATCTGGTCCAGAGGATTTATCAACCTTCAATCTAGTTTGCAGGTACTACATCTCAATTGTTTTTCAGTTCCTCAGTTTCATAGGTCTTGGTCATATAGTATTTCTGGAAGATACTCTGTGTATTTTTCTATGAAAACTGACACAAAGCAATTGTGTAGTTTCTTTGCCATTTCCCTGTTCTCCATTGTATATTCTCCAATGTCCACCTAAAATAGCCCCACATTTGTCCTAGCTAATCTTTTTCTTATCACATACCTAAAGATGCTTTCAAAGTCTGCCTTTTCTTTCCTTGTTACCTTGAATTAATTTAATGTCTTTTCTTCTTCTTTATCAGTTTCTTGGCTCTCCTTTGCTCAATTCTAAATTTTTCCCAGTCCTCAGACTTTCAATTTTTTCTGAATATTCTGACCTAAGTAGTGTTGAGTTTCTTGTGTGTTGTTGGAGCTGCAGTTTTGAGGCAATCAGTGGTTCTCCATTACATGGGACTAAAGATGGTGAGGGATTTCAGGGCATCAGGAGTTAAGACCTTCATTGTCGGCTGCACAGCATTCACTTAGGATTTTGATATATCTGGGTGAGCTAAGTTTTCTGGTCACTGTCCAACTATAGGATTTTGATGGGGAAGACTTGAAAAGAATGAGGTTACATTTAAATTACATCTTTCAGGTTTTCATGACCATCCTCATTTGTGTCAGGTACAACTCCAGTGACTGGATGGTTTTCCTTATGATATCCTATAATGTTAGTTTTGTTAGTGTCTTGGTAGTTTGATTGATTGCTACCTTGGTGTCACCTAGCACTTCTTACCATTCCTGCACTCAAAATAAGACTTACACTTACGTGCCACCAATTACTTTGAAGAGTTGTGACTATTGTTATGTAAGCAAATGTAGGAGCTGTTTTGCACACAGACCATATTGGGATGATTGATCAATTAATCTGTTTTCAATGGCATTAGCTGAGGGAAGATCATCTGCCAAGATGGTGAGAGAAATCTCCTTTGAGTAGCATCACTGCATGTTCAGATCTATAAATATGAAATCTCATCTCCATATATCAATAATAAGATATCAGTTTGACAAATGGCTGTGTATTAATTGATCCCCCTAACATATTTTTCAGCTTCTTTGGCAGCAATCGTTTATTTTAGTTACATTTTTAAACAGCCTGCCAAATGGCTCTGTTCCTTGTAATAACTGAAGACTTTGAGAATACGTTTTTGAAAAGCCAGCTAGTTTTGTAACACTTGAGCCTACTAAGCACAAATGGATTTCTGGGTAAATATGAAGTGTTTTGGCTTTTGACAAGAAAAGCGCAAGCAATGACTGTCATTCTATCTTAAGAACAGATACTGATCAAATTTAAACTACTAATAGAATTAATAAGTATATTATAATACATGCATATTGATGGAATTACTTGTGATTTAACCTCATTGTTCTTTGTTACATTAAATTTGTGTTGCCAGTGCTTTTAAATGATTGCTGAGTGTTAACAATATACCCCTTGCTGTTCATTTAAGAAGTCTGATGTTAAGAGTGGCTAGCATTACTTGAAAGATAGTCTGTACCTCCTATATAGGTGATGCATTGTTGTTTGAAGAACTGATGGGATTTTTTTTCTGAAAGTAAAACTAGCTTGTGATACTACACATAGAAAAGAGCAATCACCAAAGTTTTTTGATACCAGTTTGAAGGTTTTAGTCAGACCTTTCATGATACCAGGTTTTGGTCCAACAGGTTTATTTGAAATCACAAGTTTTCAGAGCCCAGCTCCTTCGGTAAGTGGAGTGGAGGGAAGCAAACGGGATCAGAATTTTTATGCAGAGAAATAATGGTAAAATAATCCAGGTAATTAAGAATGTCAACTGGCTGAAAAACAAATCTCTGCAGGTGATCAAAAAGTGTCAAATGGTGTGAGTGAAGTATCAACAGCTGAATAGCAAGTGAAGTGATGATCTATGATCTGATTTTTTGGAAGAGGTCTTTGCCAGGATCATTGCTCCAAGGAAAAGGTTGCAGTGCAAAAAGACATTCAGCAATCTGGCGTGAGTTGTCAAGGGTCAGTTGCACATCTTGGCAACTGCACCACTGGATGCATTCACTACTCAATTCATTGTATGCTCATCACCCATCTCCCAAAGTTCTGTTAATCAATGATCAATTTCAAAATTCATATGCTTTATCTCACCCTCATATCCCAAACTAATGCAAGTCTCACACTCACTACTCACAGGTTACACATATTGAGCAGCAGCTGTTTCCAGAAACTCTGATGTAGCTAAATGGCAATAGTTGCTTCCATCTTTTGAAGGCCAATCAGAGGCCTGACAGTTCTTCTGTTGCAGCAATGCCACCAAAAGCAGTCAACTACTAGTATTGCAACCAGCTAGAACCAACAAACATCAAATCAGCCCAGCATCTCAAGACATTGCATCATGTAAAAAAGGGACCAGTCAGGAAGACAACATGTGTGAGGCAGGGGCAGTGATTAGGAACTGGGATGTAGTGCCCTCCAGGAGCACAGTGTGTCTGAAAGGAGAGACCTCTGTCGAAAAGCCACCAAGAGGCTACCAGCCTATACTTGGTGGCTTCACAACATGCCATAGTGCCCTATCCCTCTGGCATTCTGCCTGCGGTAGCAAAATAAGGCCCCTAAAATTCACATTAATTATCTATTCAAAATAACTAATTAATATTAATTAATATTGGGGTGGAATGTCCATCTTCAAACTTCCACATCCTGGATTGAATTACAGGGAGCTGGGTAAGTGGTGGGAACAAAGAACAAAGAAAATTTACAGCCCAGGAAAAGCCCCTTCGGCCCTCCAAGCCTGAGCCGATCCAAATGTACTTTCTAAACCTGTCAGTCAATTCCTAAGCATCTGTATCCCTCTGCTCCCCACCTACTCATGCATTTGTCCAGACGCATCTTAAATGAATCTACCATGCCTACCTACCTCTACCACCTCTGCTGGCAACGCATTCCAAACGCCCTCCACCCTCTGTGAAGTATTTGCCACGCTCAATCTCCTTTTTTCTAATGAAAATAAACCTAACCTACTCAATCTTTCTTCATAGCTAGCACCTTCCATACCATCCTCGTAAACCTTCTCTGCACCCTCTCCAAAGTGTCCACACCCTTTTGGTAATGTGGTGACCAGAACTGTACACAGTATTCTAAATGCGGCTGAACCAATACCTTGTACAATTTTAACATGGCTTGCCAGCTCTTATACTCAATACCCCGTCCAATGAAGGCAAGCATTCTATATGCCTTCTTGACCACTCTATCCACCTGTTCAGCAACCTTCAGGGTACAATGGACCTGCACTCCCAGATCTCTCTGCCCATCAACTTTTCCCAAGGCTCTTCCATTCATTATATAATTTGCTCTAGAATTAGTCTTGCCTAAGTACATCACCCCACATTTGTCTGGATTGAAAATCATTTGCCACTTTTCCGCCCAACTCTCCAGTCTATCTATATCCACCTGTATTCTCTGACAGTCCTTTATGCTACTCCACCAATCTTCGAGTCATCTGCAAACTTGCCCTCTTACAGATCATTTATGTATATTACAAACAACATTGGCCCCAACACTGACCCCTGCGGAACACCACTGGTCACCTTTCTCCATTTCAAGAAACTCACTTCAACTACTAGGTTCTGTCTCCTGTTGCTCAACCAGTTCTTTATCCATCTAGCTAGAACACCCTGCACAACATGTGACTTCACTTTCTCCATTAGTCTACCATGGGGAATCTTATCAAATGCCTTACTAAAGTCCATGTATATGACATCAACAGCCCTTCCTTCATCTATCAACTTGGTCCCTTCCTCGAAGAACTCTATTAAGTTGGTAAGGCACGATCTCCCCCGCACAAAACCATGTTGCCTATCACTGCTAAGCCCATTCTTTTCTAAATATAAATAGATCCTATCCCTCAGTACCTTCTCCAGCAACTTTCCCACCACTGACGTCAGGCTCACTGGTCTGTAGTTACCTGGAATATCCCTACTACCCTTCTTGTACAGGATACAACATGAGCAACCCTCCAGTCCTCCGGCCCCTCACCTATATTTAAGGATGCTACAAAGATATCTGTCAGGGCCCTAGCTATGGGTGCACCATACTCACATTTTTTCTGAATTCTACGCTCCCCATCTCCCAGTATGCTCAGAAAGCTGGATTCAGTTAAGTTCTTCTCTCTTACAGAAGAAAGGAAGGCATAGCGGAACAGGTTATTCAGAGAATGCTAGTTATGCTGGAACCACATAAAAAGTTGATTTGGCTGAACCTGTTTGTTTTACATGGGCACCATTGACTAGGCTAGCTAGTAGATTCCTAATGGTTTTGAGGTTTCATCTCCAGCATGATATCTGCTGTAGCATACTTTAATTACTTTTGTACAAAATTTGGAGGGAGTTAAGATCTGAGGCACAAAACAATACAATATACAATTGTGGAGGTAAGAGAGCACGGGATTCAAAAACATATATCAAATTGGATCCACAATGGTTGAGTGGTAGAAAAGTAGAAGTTGATGATTTAAGGCTGTTTTTGTGACTAGAATCCTATTTCCAATGGAATCTTTCGGAATCAGTGTTGAGGCCCTAGATGTTTGTGGATACATGAATAATTAAGACTTGAATGTAGGAGAGTTGATCAGTAAGTTCATGGATGATTCATAAATTGGTAAATTGGTTGAGAATATTGGAGTCATGGAGAGTAAGTTTGTGGATGATACCAAAGTTGGTGGTATAGGGGACAGTGAAGAAGGCTATCTTACGAGTACAACCGGACCTTAATGGACTGGGCCAGTGGGCTGAGGAATCGCAGATGGAATTAATTCAGATAAATAAGAGGTGCTGCAATTTGGTAAGACAAATCAGGCAGGGCTTGCACAGTTAATGGTAGGGTCATGGGGAGTGTTATCGAACAGAGACCTGGGGGTGCAGGTACATAGTTCCTTGAAAGTGGCATCATGGGTAGAGAGAGTGAGAAGAAGGTGTTTGACACACTTGCCTTCATTGGTCAGAGCTTTGGTAACAGGATATGGAACTTCATATTACATGGGCAGCATGGTAGACCAGCGGTTAACACTGCTGCCTCACAGCGCCAGACAAACAGACTGTCTGTGTGGAGTTTGGACATCCTCCCCATGTCTGTGTTGGTTTCCTCTGGGTGTTCTGGTTTCCTCCCCCAATTCAAAGATGTGCAGGTCAGGTGAATTAGTCAAGCTAAATTTCCCATAGAGTAACGTGCATTAGTCAGAGGTAAATATAGGGTAGAAAAATGGGTCCAGCTGGGGCACTTTTTGGAGGGTCGGTGTGGACATGTTGGTCCACTGTAGGGATTCTGATCTAAAAAAAAACTGTACAAGACCTTACTAAGGTTACGTTTGGAGTACTATCTACAATTGTGGGCGGCACGGTGGCACAGTGGTTAGCACTGCTGCCTCACAGCGTCAGAGACCCGGGTTCAATTCCCACCTCAGGCGACTGACTGTGTGGAGTTTGCACGTTCTCCCCGTGTCTGCGTGGGTTTCCTCCGGGTGCTCCGGTTTCCTCCCACAGTCCAAAGATGTGCAGGTCAGGTGAATTGGCCATGCTAAATTGCCTGTAGTGTTAGGTAAGGGGTAAATGTAGGGGTATGGGTGGGTACGCTTCGGCGGGTCGGTGTGGACTTGTTGGGCCGAAGGGCCTGTTTCCACACTGTAAGTAATCTAATCTAATCTAATCTAATCTAATCTAATTCTGATTGGTCTGCTATCAGGAGGGTGTTATTAAACTGGAAAGATTTATAAAAATGTTACAGAGACTGGAAGGTTTGAATTAAAGGAAGAGGTTGAATAGGCTGAGACTTTATTTCTGGATTGTAGGAAGATAAAGGCTGACCTTATAGATCTTTAAAAAATCCTAGGGGCATGGATAAGGTGAATAGCCAAGGTCTTTTCTCCAGGATATAGGAGTCCAAAACTAGAGGCCATAGGTTAAAGATGACAGGTGAAATATTTAAAAGGGTCTTGAGGGGCAACTTTTTCTCACACAGAGAGTGAAGTGCATATGGAATGAGCTGCCAGAGGAAGTGTTAGAGGCAGGTACAATTACAACATTTAAAAGATATTTGGACAGGTACATGGATAGGAAAGGTTTAGAGGGAAATGGATCAAATGCAAAAAAATGGGACCAGATCAGTTTAGGAAACCTGGTTGGCATGGAGAATTTGGGCCAAAGAGCCTGTTTGCATGCTGTATGACTTTATGACTCTATGAGTTGTAGATAGTGAGGAGGATAGCCTTAGATTACAGAAGGATATGGATGGGCTGGTCAGGTGGGCTGATCAGTGGCAAATGGAATTTAATCTCAATACACAGCACAGGACAAACAACGCACAAATATACGTGGTGAATGGTAGAACCCTGGGGATCACCAAGGATCAAAAGGACCTTGGTGTATATATGCCTGGTCCATTAAATTAGCAGGACAGTTCGATTATGAACTTAAGAAGGCAGAAGGGATTCTTGCTTTTATGAGCCGAGCTGTACAGTTTAAGAGCAGAGATGTTATGCTGGAACTAGATAAAACGTTGGTTAGATCACAACTAGAATATTGTGTGCAGGTCTGGAATCCACGTTATAGAAGGCATATGATTGCACTGGAGTGGGTGCAGAGGAAATTTACCAGGATATTGCCTGGCTTGAAATGCTGAAGAAAGATGGACAGGCAGAGATTGTTTTGTTTTCCTTGGAGGAGAGGAGATTGAGCAAGGACATGACTGAGATGTATAATATTATGAGGGGCAAAGACAGGAACAACAGGAAAAACATTTTCCCCTATGTGGAGGGATCAATATTAAGGGTCATTGATCTAAGGGAAGAGACAGGAGGTTTCGAACAAATTTGAGGAAACATGTTTCATCCAGAGGGTGGTGGAAATCTAGAACTCACTCCTTTACAGTGTGGTAAAGGTAGAAACCCTCATAACATTTCAGAAGCATTTAGACGTACACTTGCATTGCCAAGGCATTCAAGGCTATTGAGTAAAAACAAAGACTGCAGATGCTGGAAACCAGAGTCTAGATTAGAGTGGTGCTGGAAAAGCACAGCAGGTCAGGCAGTATTCGAGGAGCAGGAAAATAGAGGCAGTGTGATCTCTCCACTCTGCAGGCACCCTGCCTCTATTCCTGATGAAGGGCTTTTGCCCAAAACGTCGATTTTCCTGCTCCTCAGATGCTGCCTGACCTGCTGTGCTTTTCCAGCACCACTGTAATCTAGATTCAAGGATATTGGCCAAGTGCTGGAAAATGAGATTTGAATAGTTAGGTGGCTGCTTTTGACTGGCAGACTTGATGAGTCAAAGGGCCTTTTTCTCTGCTATAGACCTCCATGATTCTAAAGTGATATATATAAAAGCAGCAGCTGGTGGAACTGATTTATCTACATGCTTTAACATGCTCTCCCACCGTTCTTTACATTCTCCTCACACTTTCACTGCAATCAATCTTTATCCTTTTTTTATGTCAGATATGCAAGATCTAGAACCTTTCTCATCAGTAGAGAAGGAAGAAAACTGTGAAGTTGAAGACTCAACAACACATGATCTTTCCCTCATAGTTGCCAGTTTAGAGGCTGTGCTGTGTATATTTTAGAGACATGGGGAAGAAGTTCGCAGCGGCAGAGAGGTGTGTATGTACTGTGGTTCATGAGTGAAGGAAAGAAAATGCAATTTGGAAAAAGGTCAAGGTCTAATACAAATCTAGGGCAAGTCCTGTAGAGGAGGACTTCAATCAGTTAACTGAAGATGAAAATTGATGGCTGTACACAAGTGAGTGCTTGCTCACCGGAATTCCTACCAGTGGAACTCAGATTCAAGGGGAATCAAAGAATCCAGTTCTAACTTGGCTTAGGATTTTGCATAAAGCTCAACACTCATCCTTTAGGTGGTATATGGTAATGTCACTGGACTACTAATCCAAAACTCATGCTAACGCTTTGGGAACAAAAGATTGAATCTCACAACAGCAGGTGGCGAAATTTTAATTCAACTTTGAAAAATCTGGAATTAAATAACTAGCTTAAAGGTGACTGTGTAACCATGGCCAATTGTCATAAAAACTCATCTGGTTCAATAATGTCCTTTAGGGAAGGAACTCTAATATCCAAACTGGTCTGGCCGACCTGTGATTCCAGATCCACAGTAATGTTGTTGAATCTGAACTGCTGTTTGGGTAATTAGGGAGGGGAAGTAAATGCTGGCCCAGCCATCAACACCCATATCCTGTGATCAAATCAAAAAAAGGTAAATAATAAAAGCTTTGAACTCAAAGTGAATGGTTTACTTTACCAGCGGAGTATGTAAATATGCAAGTAAAAGGTAAACTCAAAGAAATATACAAATGGAACTTCGAAATAATAAATGTATTGCTATGAGCCAGCAATCTTTTAAAATCTGTGTCTAAGTATAGAGCGCCTGAAAGGAAAATCACCAAGTGATTCATGGCAGAGGTAGCCAGACAGCTCAATCACGTACTGAAGAGAAATCAGTGCTGGTTGCGCCAATTTAACAAAACATCCAGTAAATTGGTTCAAAGCATCTTCCCTTTTCCCCCGTGGAGCTTTAGTATTACTCCAGTGGAAACTGATAAAAACTAATGATCAAAACCTTGATTTACTTGAAGTAGAAAGAATTGAATTCCTTGGAAATTGGTGCTATGTAATCTGGAAGGAAAAATAAAGAAAGACTGACATTTCATAGAATTAGGTTAAAAATCACACAGCACCAGGTTATAGTCCAACAGGTTTACAGTGTATTTGGAAGTACTAGCTTTTGGAGCGCTGCTTCATCGGGTAGCTAGTGGGTCAGGATCATAAGACACAGTATTTGTAGCACATGATCATAGTGTCATGCAACTGATACGATATATTGAACAAACCTAGATTGCTGTTAAGTCTTTCATCTTTTAGAATGAGTTGCAGGTTTCAATTTATTAATACTCCAAAACTTCTTGCAAGTCACATTGTCTGAGCTGAGATGTCTTTTTTCATAAAACCTTAAGTTATATCACAAATGTGAATTGAAAAAGTTCTGGGATTTACATATTAATGAATCAAAACCTGCAACCCATTCTAAAAGATGAAAGACTTAACGGTGATCTAGGTTTGTTCAATAAAGTTTTGCTATAAATTCTGTGTTCAATGATCCTGCCCCACTAGCTAACCAAGGAAGGAGCAACGCTCCAAAACCTAATACTTCCGAAGAAACCTTTTGGACTATAATCTGGTGTTGTGCGATTTTTAACACCGGGACCATCTCATCATTTTGTAGAATGATAGAATCCATACAGTGTGGAAGCAGTCTATTCAGCCTATTGTGTCAACCCCGACCCACCGGAGCATTCCACCCAGACCACTCTATCCCTGCATTTCTCATGGTTAATCCATCTAGTCTGCACATCCCTGGACACTACGGACAATTTAGCACAGTCAATTACCTCACCTTCATATCTTTGAACTGCGGGAGGAAACCAGAGCACTGGAATAAACCACACAGACAAGGGGAGAATGCATAAACTCTACACAGATAGTCACTTGAGGCTGGAATCATAACTAACAATTGTACAAACGTATAAACAGGGAACAAGAGTAAGCCACTCAGCCCTTTGAGCTTGCTTGCCCATTGTAGAAGATCGTGGCTAATTTTAACTGGAATCAGATGTAATGATATTATAGTTAAATTGGAATCAGAAGTAACAGTACTACAGCTGAACAAAGGCAACTCCAGATGCATGAGGAAGGAGCTGGGTAGAACTGACTGCGAGAGGACCCTAACAGGAAAGACCGTGGAACAGCAATGGCGGGAGTTTCTGGGAGTAATTCAGGAGACCCAGCAGAGATTCATTTCCAGGATAAAGAAGCATACTAAAGGGAGTACAAGGCAACAATGGTTGTCAAGGGAAGTCAGGGACAGCGTAAAAGCAAAAAAAAACATATAATCGGCGAAGGACAGCTAGAAGCCAGAGAATTGGGAAGCCTACAAAGACCAATAGAGCACAACTAATAACAATCTTAAAAAAAGAAGTAAGGAGGGAAAGCTATGAGGGTAAGCTAGCTAGTAATATAAAAGAAGAGTGCAAGAGTTTCTTTAAATATATTAAGGGCAAAAGAGAGGCAAAAATGGACATGTAGCTGCTGAAAAAGGATGCTGGAGATGTAGTAATGGTAAACAAAGAAATGGCAGAGGAAATGAAAAGTACTTTGCATCAGTCTTCAGTAACATCCCAAAAGTTCAAGAGAGTCTGAGGCAGAGGTGAATGTGGTGGCCATCACCAAGGAGAAAGTACTGGAAAAACTGAAAGGTCTAAAGGTGGATAAATCACCCAGACCAGATGGACTACACTCCAGAGTTCTGAAGGAGATGATTGAGGAGATGGGAGAGGAATTAGTAGTGATCTTTCAGGAATCACTGGAGTCAGGGTGGGTCCCAGAGGACTGGAAAATAGCTAATGTAACCCCCCCATTTAAGAGCAGAGTAATGCTGATTAGCCTGACCTCGGTCGTTGGTAAGATTTTGGAGTCCATTGAGAAGGATGAAATTTCTGAATATTTGGAGGTGCGTGGTAAAATGTGGCAAAGTCAACATGGTTTCACCAAGGGGAAGTCATACTCGACAAATCTGCTAGAATTCTTTGAGGAGATAATAAGCAGGTTAGACCAAGGAGAGCCAATGGATGTTATCTATTTGGACTTCCAAATAAGGTGCCACACAGAAGGCTACTGAGTTAGCTAAGGGTCCATAGTGTTAGAGGCAAGGTGCTAGCATGGATAGAATCTTAGCTGTCTGGCAGAAAGCAAAGAGTGGGGATAAAAGGGTCCTCCTCAGAATGGCGACCGGTGATTAGTGGTTTTTCTCAAGGCTCAGTGTGGGACCACAACTTTTCACTTTATGTATTAATGATGTAGAGGAAGCAACTAAGAGCATTCTGGCTATTTTTGCAGTTGATACAAAGATAGGTGGAGGGGGCAGGTCGTATTGAGGATGTGGGGAGGCTGCAGAAGGATTTAGACAGGTTAGGAGAGTAGGCAAAGAGGTGGCAGACTATATACAACTTGGGAAAGTGTGAGGTCATGCACTTTAGTCAGAAGAATAAAGGCATGGACTATTTTCTAAATGGGGAGAAAATTCAGAAATCTTAAAGAACCCTGATAGACCTCATCCAGGATTCTCTTAAGGTAAGCTTGCAGGTTGAGTTGGTAGTTAGGAAGGCAAATACAATGTGAGATTTATTTCGAGAGGTCTGGAATAGAAAAGCTGGGATGTACTTCTGAAGCTTTATAAAGCTCAATCAGACCACATTTAGAATATTGTGAGCAATTTTGGAACCCATACCTCAAAGAAGAATGTATTGGCACTGGAACAGGTCCAGAGGAGGTTCACAAGAATGATCCCAGGAATGAAAGACTTAACATATGAGGAATGTTTGAGGACTCTGGGCCTATAGTCAATGGTGAGGATGAGGGAGGTTCTAATTGAAACTTACAGCATACTGAACAGCCTAGATAGAGTGGACATTGGGATGTTGTTTCCGTAAGCAGGAAAGACTTACAGTAAAAGGAAGACCCTTTAGAACGCAGATGAGGAGAAACTTCTTCAACCAGAGAGTGGTGAATTTATGGAATTCACTGCCACAGAAGGCTGTGGAGGCTAGATCAATTAATATATTTAAGACAGAAATACATAGTTTTTGATTGACAAGGGGATCAAAGGTTATGGGGAGAAAGTGGGAGAATGGGGTTGAGAAACTTATCAGCCATGACTGAATGGCAGAGCAGACGTGATGGGCTAAATGGCCTAATTTCTGTGCCTATGTCCTATGGTCTTATGGTCTAACTGCAATTTGACATTCCTACCTACGCTTAATATTCCCTTTGGTAATCAAACTGCTTTACAGCTGAAACATTTTTGAAGTGTAGACAGGGTTATAAGGCAGGAAACACAATGGTTATTTAGGGCATAAATAGCAATGTGATAACAACTAGTAACTGTATGGAAAGCTCTAATGTTGAATGTTCAATCTTACCCATATGGCATATCCTGCTGGTAACAATTCCATGTTACTACCCACATTCTGCTTCCACTCAGCGTAAGCAATAATTTCTTCACAGAACTCCTGGCAGCACAACCATATCATTTATATAACAGCACTGCTGATGAAGTTACTACTGCTGTTATTGGCTCCACTGTTTGGTGAAGGGAACAAATCTCTCTAAATTGGATGACGCCATTTGGATAGACATCAAGAGAAGCAATCTGGTGGACAACACAAACGATCCCTGCAGACATGGGTCTAGCCATCCATCTGGTGACTTGCAGCACTTTTATGTCATTGAAAAATGGATTGTGCCCTGTCAAACATCTGTCTCAGTGCATAGACTGACATTTCCTATGTTAGCTCATTTGAAGTATCTGTTGGCATAAACACAGCATAAAATGGGAGCATTCTGAAATGCAATGGAAATATGCCTTCAGAAAGCCTACATTGCCTAAAGACTGAAGGAACTGACTGAGAACAGCAGATATGTAAGGAACTATACTTAGCCTAGTGAGTCCCATGTTTTTGTGCCATTTTACAAGAATATCTAATATGGTTTAACAGAGGGAGGAAAGAAAAGGCAACAGTATGACATAAAGATGGAGAAGAAGCCTATCTGATAATTGCCTTTGATGAACTTCTCAAGACATGACATAAAAGATAACACTTTGACTAAGTTTTTGGTCATCTGACCTAATCTGAAGTTTGATGTCATCTCCTAGTTATATTTCTCCTCTGAAGTACAGTGGAACCTCGATTATCCGAATACCAATTATCTGAAAATTGGATTATCTGAAGGAGATCTCAGGTCCCGATGGAAACATTCCATCACAGACGTATTTCCAATAGTGACGGCATCTTTTGTCTACAGTGATTAAACAGGCACCGTCTCCAAGTAACTGACCTTCTGCCCTCTCTCTCTCTCTCCCCACACTTTCCCTGGAGTTCTACACAGGGGTGCACCTTAAACCCACCACCACCTCTCCCCCCCCCCCACCAACCCCTTCCCCAGATAATCTCTCCAACATTGTCCTGTACAGGGCAAAGGTGGAACCTGTCAAAAAGGTGCAGTAAAGGATTGTGCGTGTGTGTGTGTGTGTGCGCTATTTGGAGACTTACCCCACATTTAAAAGACACTTAGATGAGTACATGAATAGGAAAGGTTTGGAGCGACATAGACCAGGAGCAAGCAGGTGGTAGTAGTTTTGTTGATTATGCTCATCATGGACAGGTTGGACTGAAGAGTCTGTTTCTGTGGTGTATGACTTTATGACTATAAAAGGAGAAATTTTCTCACTCAGTTGGTCACAAATCTTTGGAAATTTTCATCAAAGAGACCTGTGGATGCTCAGTCATTAAATATATTCAAGACATAGGTTGATAGATTTTTGGATGCTCGGGGAACTAAGGGATACGAGAATAGTGATGGGAAGATGAAATTGTGGTAGAATATCAGCCATTATCATACAGTAGCAGGGTGAAAGAACAGGCTCAATTGGCTAAGGTACCCTTGCACCTATTCCTGACATTCTTATATTCTTATTTACAATGGTGGAGTACCGCTCTGACTACTGTTAGCTGCTCAAATAAGAATTGGTGAATTGACACTCCAAGTGTTTTGCTTCAACTAATATGTATTGATCAGAAAATGTTTAAATTATTATTTTATAGCTCTAATATGAAAACAGAAATTCTTATTAGGCAGGTTTAATGAAAGCCACTTTCAATAGTTAATAGTTTATCTGGATAAATTCTATGTGAAAAAGTTATTGTTTGACATAAAACATTTATGTGCTGAATTTGCACTAAGTTATGAATGTTAGGTTTAACTAATGTCAATGCTGATTTTGTTTGATAGAAAACCTAAGGAACTATTAACAGGTTATTTGGAATATCAAAACACATATCTTTCAGAGTCAGCATAGTTTTGTGAAGGGTAGAATAATAGTCTCATAAAGAATGGAGCAGATCATTCAGCCCAAATTGTCCATGCCAACCAAACTTCCCAACCTAAACTAATACCACTTGATTGTATTTGGCCCAAATCCCTCTAAACCAAATCCCTCTATCCATGTATCTATCCAAATGATTTTTTAGAGACATTTTTAAATCTTTTACAAAACATCTACATACAATAAAAAGAATAATACCAAGAAACAGAAAAATAGAGGCAGTACAACAAAGTCATTAGTAATGAACGACCTACTATTCTACCAGAAAAAACACATCTACTTAACTTAAAATAAACTACAAACAAATTAAATAAAAAATTAAACTAAACAGAATTCAAATGAACTTAAATTAAATTATATCTCACTACTTTATTCTATTTCACTCATCACACCTCTACTGAGGCTTTCATCCCTGGGAGCACCTGATATTGTACCTGTATTTTTTATCCCCCAGCCTCCCCCTCCCAGGGCCCCATGGGCACCCATACTGATTCCCACAGCTATACCATGGCCCTAGTTAATATTGCTGATAAGTCTGCGTCGATATAATTTAGAAAGGGCTGTCACGTCTTGTAAAACTGCACCGTTTTGTGGTGCACCATACTTGTGAGTTAATCTTGGGGGAGATGCTCCATCATCAGCCTATGCTACCCCATAAGACCTGATGGTCTTTCCAACGTCCAATTCATTAAATGTTCTTCCTCGCACAATGGGTAAGAATGTTACACAATCTCTTCCCGTATTTCCCCAGAGAGGGCAAATTTGGCAACTTCAGAAAAAGAAATACCCGATTTACGTTAACTTCAATCCCCAGGTGTCCTTTAACTCCCCTACTATAGTATTCCAGTATCTCTGGATCTTGCAACATGACCAGTAGCAGTTTGTGAGAGTGTCTATACTAATATTACATTTGGGACACCCTGATGGCGCTCCTCTCTTGAACTTAGCTAGTCTCTCTGGCACCATATGAGCCTTGTGTAAGATCTTCAATTGCATGGCCTGCACTCTGTTACATACAGAAATTTTCCTTATATTTTCCTATATATCTTCCCATACCTCTGGTGAGATATCCTCTCTTAGCTCCCGATTCCACGTCCTACAGAATCCTTCCACATCCCCTAAGGCACGACCTTTCTATATATGGTACAAAATACTGACTGAAGGAGCAGCCATGCACCAGAATACTCTTTTCTCCATCTCTGACTTGTAAAACTGAGCCAGGAGCGTGGTCTTCCTCTGTATATAATCCCTTATCTGAAAGTACTGGAAAAGGTCCCTATTAGACAATCCATATTTCTGACTTAACTAGCTAAATGACATCAAGATCTCCCCCTTAAACACATCTCCCAGGCAAGAGATTCCCTAATTCTCCTATAACTTAAAGCCGGAATCCATTGCCCCAGGTTTAAATCCTTGGGCTCCCACCAACGGGGTAAACAGCGAAGTCTTAGACCAATTGCCCTCATCGTGCCTCATTATCCTCCAGGCTCTCACTGTATTTAAAATGATTGGATTCTTACACTGCTCGGTCACGGATTTCACCTTATCCATAAATAATAGATCAACTCGGGGACATCTTAACTGCGAGGCTTCAACGTCAAGCCAAATCAACTCTGAATTCCCCCGTATCCAGTCACTAACATATGCTAATAGGGCACTTATTTGATATTTCTTCAAATCTGGAAGATCCACCCCTCCCTCACCCTGCGAGAGCTGCAATTTGATAAATTTAATTAGGGGGCCGCTATGTCACCAAATAAAGGATCCTAGCTAGCCATTGAGCCTCTGTAACACTAATCTGCATAGTAACAATGGGAGCATTCTCATAGGGTATAGCATGTGCGGAAGAACATTCATTTTAATCAGGGCTATTCAGCCTAACCAATGATAATGGTAACCCCTCCCACTGCTGCAAATCCTGTTTTATCTTCTCCAATAGTTGTACATAGTTAACTTTATACAGCTGGTGGAATGCAGGGGTAATAAACATTCCAAAATACAAAAAACCTTTTGATGACCATCTAAATGGGAACTGTATATCATCCTTCAGATTAGCATCTCCACTAATTCCCCCCACTGGCATGGCTTCCGATTTTGTAAAGTTGATCCTGTAGCCCAAGAAACTGCCAAATAAATTAATTGTTTGAATCAATCAAGGAACCGACTTCTCCAGATTGGCCAAGAACAAAAGGATGTCTTCAGCATATAGGGTGATCTTAAGCTCCCCCATTCCCACCCTTGGTGCCACTATTTCAGGATCCCTCCTGATAGCCTCAGCTGACGGCTCAATCGCCAAGGTGAATAACAGCGGTGAAAGACGACATTCCTGTCGACTACCTCTCCCAATATCAAAGTTATCTGACTTAGTGCCGTTTGTACTGACTGCCACCTTAGGATCATTATACAATGCTGCCACCCATCTGGCAAAGGATCCCCCCCAGACCAAAACCCTCTAGAACCCTGAACAGATACAGCCATTCTATCTGGTCAAACGCCTTTTCTGTGTCTAGGGAGACCACCAAACCCAGGATCAATCTTTGCTGGCATACCTGCACTATGTTCAGTATCCTTCTGATATTGTTGGAGGAGCTGCGGCCCTTAACAAAACCCATCTGATCTTTTATAATATGGGGCAAGACCTTTTCCAACCTCAGAGCCAGCATCTTGGATAGAATTTTAAAATCTACATTCAACAGTGAAATTGGTCTGTATGAAGCACATTCTTTGAGGTCCTTCCCCTTCTTTAAAATGAGGGAGATATTAGCCTCCCTAAGAGAGGATGGAAGACAATCCTGTGTATATGAATAACTATACATCCCCAGGAGTGGCTCCACCAACACATTTATGAATTCTTTATAGAATCACTTGGAAATCCATCTGGCCCCAGTGCTTTGCCACCCCTGGAGATGTTTTATTGATTATTGCACTTCCTGTACCGTCATAAGCACATTCAACAGGGAAGCCTGTTCTGTGTTTATACTGGGGAGGTCCAGATTCTCAGAAAAGAAATACATTCTCGCTGCACCGTGTTCGCCTCCCTCTGACGAATATAGCTCCAAATGTTTTTTAAATATTGGAACTGTATCTACACCTATCACTTCCTCTCATGTTTAACTAATTTGATAGAGTTCTTCAAAGATGTAACAAGCAACCTGAACAATAGGATCCTGTAGATATAGTATGTCTAGAGTTCCAGAAAGCATTTGAAAAGGTATCACCCAAAAGGTTAACAAACAAGGTGAGATGACATGGGTTAGGGAATAATATATTAGATTGGATAATGGCTTGGCTAATTAACAGAAAACAGAGTCAGGATAAATAGGTCTTTTTCTGGTTGGCAAGTTTAACTCGTGGGGTGCCATGGGTTCAGTTTCTGGGCTCCAAACACTTATAATCTACATTAAAGACTTGGACACAGAGACAGAATATACCAAAGTCAAATTTACAAATGACAACAAAGTGGTTGGAAAATTAAGTTGCAATGAAGTAATAAATTTACAAATGGATTTGGATAGGTTAGGTGAATTGGAAGCAATTCAGAGAACGTTCGCTATCAATTCCAGAGATTAAAGGCTGTTTTGCTAAGAGATTTAGCAGTTTATACTTATACGCTGGAAGAATAAGAGAATATCTAAGTGACTTATATAAGATAATAAAGAGGATGGACAAAGTAGATGTACAGCTTCCCCTTGTGGGACTATCTAGAATGAGAGGTCATAGTTTTAGGCTAAGGGATGGCAGCTTTAAAACAGAGATTAGGGGGAATTACTTCCCTCAAAGGATCATAAGCTGGAATTCATTGCACCAGAATGCAATGCATGCCAGGGCACTGAATAAATTTCTAAAGGAGATTGGCAGATTTTCAATTAGTAATGGGTTAAAGGGTTATGGGGAGCAGCTAGGAAGATGGAGTTGAGGACAAAATGAGATCAACCATTGTCATATTGTATGGAAAATCAGGCTCAAGGGGCAGAATTGTCGACTCCAGCTCCAAGACCTTACATTGAATCACAGTATGTAAGGTTTTTTGGTTATATTACATGAAATATAACATCAAGAAGAACAAACATCAATTTGCATTTATATAGTATCTATTACTATATTAAAAAATTATTTTTTTTCATAGATGCAAAATCAATAAAAATGAATGCTGAGCCAAATATAATGTGGGTGACCAAAAGCTTGGTCAAATAAGCAATGAGAAATATAGTAGCAATATATGAGCAAGAATGAGGAGAAAATGAGGACTGCAGATGCTGGAGATCAGAGCTGAAAAATGTGTTGCTGGAAATGCACAGCAGGTCAGGCAGCATCCTGAAGAAGGGCTTATGCCCGAAACGTCGATTCTCCTGCTCCTTGGATGCTGCCTGACCTGCTGCGCTTTTACAGCAACATATTTTTCAGCTATGAGCAAGAATGAGCCATTCATCCCTTGGAGCCTGTTCTGCCATTCAATAAGGTCAATGCTGATTGTGACCTTAACCTTATTTTCTTGTCTACTCCATTATTCTGGCACACATCCCCCAACCACCAAACCCCTGATAATTTTTTAAAAACCTGTACAACTCAATAGTGCATTTCAAGGAGTTTCAAAGGGGAAAATAGAAATGGAGAATTGGAATGGCTAAGGGAGGGATTTCCAAAGGATAGTACCCAAATTTCTGATGCCATGATTGCCAGTGCTGGATTAAAGGGAGGAGCTGAAACAGTTTTGAATGTAGAGTTTCAGTTGTGTTGTAACACTGGAAGAGGTAGCAATAACATAAAGGAGCTAGGCCTTGAAATGCTTAAACACGAGGATGAAATTATTAAAATGCAAGATTCAAGGAACCCAATTTTAGCTATTGTCAGGTGTTCAAAAACAAGCAGTGTTATTAGCTACACCATCAAGATACAATGATCCATATTTGTAGATTTTAGCGTACATACTTCAGAAAGTTACCACAAGATGGTAATGTTGGTGGGCAGCACAGTGGCACAGTGGTTAGCACTGCTGCCTCACAGCATCAGAGACCCGGGTTCAATTCCCGACTCAGGCGACTGACTGTGTGGAGTTTGCACATTCTCCCCGTGTCTGCATGGGTTTCCTCCGAATGCTCTGGTTTCCTCCCACAGTCCAAAAGATGTGCAGGTCAGGTGAATTGGCTATGCTAAATTGTCCGTAGTGTTAGGTAAAGGGGTAAATGTAGGGGAATGGGGGGTTGCACTTCGGCGGGTCGGTGTGGACTTATTGGGCCGAAGGGCCTGTTTCCACACTGTAAGTAATCTAAGATGACAAGAAGAAGAGGCAAAATTATGTGAACAGTTGCAAGGATAGCTACCATGCAGCAAAGGATAGACTCTTCGACCATCAATGGTAATGAGCTGCACCAGCAATCCTACCTCCATCTACTTCCAAGTATGCTGCAATACTAACCAATTGGGCAGTGCCCTAAAATGGATGTGAATGACCATTTTTCATGATCTTTTCCATTTCAGGAGTCAGCAAACAAGGGGTCAGAGGCTGTACTGCACTGTCATGTGTTTCCTGGCTCTGTTTTGTGCCTGAAAAATGTGTTGCTGGAAATGCGCAGCAGGTCAGGCAGCATCCAAGGAGCAGGAGAATCAACGTTTCGGGCATAAGCTCTGAAGAAGGGCTTATGCCTGAAACGTCGATTCCCTTGCTCCTTGGATGCTGCCTGACCTGCTGCGCTTTTCCAGCAACACATTTTGCAGCTCTGATCTCCAGCATCTGCGGTCCTCACTTTCCCTATGTTTTATGCCTTCACATCAGATTACTTCTCACTTCATTTTGTCTGTCACTACCAAGCTCTTTTACTTTTTTAACAGCAAAAGCCTTCAAAAAGTTGAAACATCTTTGAACCTTACCAAGGACTGTAAAAAGAATGGCCCCCTATTTTGCCATTTCCCTTTAAATCAAACTAGCTGTAAAATTCCCCTGAAATATATTGCCCAATTCCTTCATCACATTATCTGCATCAAAATGGAGCATGAGTATTGACCACAGAAACAATGTGCAAACAGTTCAATGTACTTCTGTTAATCCTTATACTCACATTGAACCTTCTGTGAGTAATTACATCAATGCCTGAAAATCTAGGCTTTTCTCTGAAAATGTGTTTCTTTAGATTTGATTCTCTATGGGAAAAGAGCACATTGTGTTTATAATTATTATACACATAACAGATAAGGTTTGCGTGGGTATTTAGTTATTTAAATTGAGCTTACTGCTCCTTTGCATAGTACGCCAATAAGATTGGTACCAATCCTGTGAAATGGCTGTTACATCAAAAATGATTAATTAAATGAATTAATAGTTCAACTTTGGGTCCTTTATCATCTTCAGTTGCAGCAACACATACTGTCAACTGTGTTTAAATAATTCAAATATTTAATTATATTGAGTCTTGTACACTACTGGGAGCATGCAACTACAATAATCAAAGGATTTCAAAACACATTTGGTGAAATTTGTTAAATCAATAATACAGTTGGCTGTGTGAAAGGTTTTTGAAGCAATCGTGTCAGTCAAACTATGTGTCTTTTGAAACAGAAAAAGAAATCTGGACATCTAAAAAAACAGGAGTGTCAATAGTTCTGTCTGCTCTGACAACTGGCTCTGAGGAAGCCAGTCCAAGGTCAAGTACTAGGCACATGTAAATAAAGGGCGACTTGGTGATGGGAAACTGGCCTCTGTGGAGATGTTTCAATTATAGTCAGACAAAGCCTGGCTAAACGGGTCTCAGAATGTGATTTTTCTCCTGCAGTGGCCTATAGCAGCAGCTGTTAAGTTAGAACAACCAACAATGACACAGCAGTATTCCTCCATCTTATAACATATATTAGTGCAGGTTTGCTCTATGATCAAAGCTTATAGTAGTTAGTTTAAAGTCCAGCTTGATTATCAAAAAGTATTGCCATAAAACATTTTCTCTGGGCATCAACAGTGCTAAATCTGAGTGTGGTGTTTAATAGGGAAAAACAATGAAGTCTTCATTCCTGATTAAGGACAAAGTTATTTTGACAACCTGAACATCCACAGATTTCAAGGTCCAGATAAGGAAGATTAATTATGGTCTTTCAAACTCTTATGATAATATTGTTTTCTGTTCTTTATCTTTGAAGTTGAAAGTTGAAAATTTTAAGTGCAGGGTGTTCCAAAAATTATTGTATATGATCCTATCTAGGGACAAGGGCAGAACTTGGCTTGAGGTTTTCAATAGGTTACTCAAAACAGTTCAAGGTTCACAAAATAGAAATTTAAAGGTATAATCAGTCAAGGGAGAGTCAGGGACAGCAATCCCACGTGGCTAAAGTACTGCTGTTAGTTGGTTTGTGCCAGCAGTTAGAAGCTGGAGTGCAGCCTTATCAATCAAAGTGGAATGATATCTCAGGAAAAGCATTTGTGTTGCTACCTGGGAGTTGAACAGTGGTTGGCTGCAGTGTGACTCAGGAGCTGGTACCATGCCTGTGTTTAGATACTGGAGTACAGCCTAGCCAAAACAGTTAGATGCAGAGTCAGAGGGAGAAAGAAGACAAGACATCTATGTCTGTAAGCAGATCTTAAAGAGAATTGGAAAAGTGCATCTCTTGGATGACAATTGTACCCATTGGATCGTTGGTAGCATCGAGTTCCAGTCAGTTGTGTCTAACTAGCTCTGTGAAGGAGAGAGACTGAAATTCCTTCTGCAGAAAGGATTTTTATAATCATAGTGGTCATCTGTGTGGACTGTTGGGAAATTTGTGGCACAAAAACAGAGATGGCTGGAATAGCTCAGCAGATCTGGCAGCAGCTGTGGAGAGAAATCAGAGTTAACATTTCGTGTCCCGTGGACCCAAAACATTTACTCTGATTTTTCTCCACAGTTGCTGTCAGATTTGCTGAGCTTTTTCAGCAATCTCTGTTTTTGTTACCAAATTACAGAATCTGCAGTTTTTATCAGATTCTATTGAGACTCCTCAGGCGACTCTCTGTGTGGAGTTTGCACATTCTCCCCGTGTCTGCGTGGGTTTCCTCCGGGTGCTCCGGTTTCCTCCCACACTCCAAAGATGTGCAGGTCAGGTGAATTGGCCATGGTAAATTGCCCGTAGTGTTAGGTAAGGGGTAGATGTAGGGGTATGGGTGGGTTGCGCTTCGGCGGGGTGGTGTGGACTTGTTGGGCCGAAGGGCCTGTTTCCACACTGTAAGTAATCTAAAAAAAAAAAATTTGTGGCATCTGTCTGGATTGTATTTGCCACTTGACATGCAGTCAGTAGGGTATTCAACTATAATTTATCAGTTAACCCTCATTCATTTTAGATGTTCGGTTAGTATTTTGCTTTCTAACTTTGTGTATTAATATTTATTTTTAAGAAACTATATATTTTTAGAAAGATTTTTGCCCTGAACTCATCAGATCAATTCATGTGAATATCATTTCAAGAAAATCGAAATATGTACTGTATGAGATAAGGATGCTGATAAGTAGAGGTGATGCCATAGAGAATGCACTTGTTAATGCTGATAAACAGTTAACTGTCAAGGTTTGATTTTTTCTTAAATTAGAGCCAATGAATGGCTGAACTATTGTGTTGATTGAAACAGATGTAGTGTTTCTGTCTGCAAGGACTGGTGGATCATATCAAATAGCAAGGTACTGACCATACTCAATCAACCAGCATTTGTAAAACTTGCAACAGTGTGCAACACTAAATGTGATTCTGTAATTGGATAACATTGGCCATATTTCCTAACCAATTTAGGATTGTCAAGGAGGCTTGCAGTACAGCACACTCGCATCAGTGCCTGCCAAATTTAAAGATTAAACAAAGTCTTGCAGCTGTCAGTCAGTATTAATATGTTAATTTTCCATGGCAATATCTTTGTCAATCAGAGTCCACTTGCCAACCAATTAGAACTCTCCTTTCATGTAGTCTAAAGTTGGTGTTCCCCTTCAATTGGCATTCTTATGAATTGTCCTGATTAAGAGAAGAAAAATGTTTCAACATAATGCCTTTAATCAGCAAGACTCAAGTTCTGTACTATCAAATGACTAATTGTTTGTTTGTTAAAAACTATAGAATTTGTGGCTTTATTCTCTTAGAAAGCATCTGGATTTAAAACTTTGTCTACTTAAAGCACCAGAGTTACAGATCCCCAACCACATTGTATCATTGCATTTGGCAGTCTTGTCTGGAATTCTAATACCTTGTAAGGAATAATTTCGGTCTGATCAGAATACTACTCAAAACTTCCCAATGTGTTTATGTGACTTAGAAACAACATCATGTTTTGAGACTATTATGTAAATTTCTCTTTAAGTTACAGTTATGTTAGGGAAAGAGCAGCGCTCCGAAAGCTTGTATTTCGAAATAAACCTGTGTCGTTTTTAACTTTGTCCACCCTAGTCCAACACCAACATTTCCTCATCATCAGTTTTAAATGGAATGATTTTGTCTGTATCAAGTTATACTATTTTCATCAGACCATGATGAATTTTTAAAAAGACCTTCTACATAATGTATGAACCTCAGAAAGACTTTATGGTTCTCCCTGAAAGTTCTGAAAATAATCCCAAATTCATTCTCTCATCGAATAATAGACCTGGCTATTTTATGTGGCATTCACTGTAGCTGCATCAAGGTTGATAAATCGCACATGGAGATTATTTTATTTTTCAACTGACAAGCCTTTTGATGGGTCTCTAACTAAAGGATTGAAAATGAATTTTGGACAAAATGAACCAGGGTTAGTCAAAAAGAAATGGCAGTAATATAAAAGGATGAATTGTAAGAATAGCAGATGAAAAAAAATTAAGATTTATATATGTATAATTTTATTGTAGTATTCTTAAACAAGAAGTCCAGAAAATTAAAGAAAAGAAAATAATGAAATAATGAGATGAGTTTCTCAGTGTCAAGATGGTTTTGATTTGTAAATAAAAGCATGGGTTTACATGTGTGGTAGGCTGATTTAGCAACCGTGAGTGAAGAGGAGAGACAGGTTTCCCATGTATTGAAAATTATAGTGGAGAGGTATTTTTCAAACTGAAACTACAAAACAAAACAACTTATGTAACATGATTAACATAATTAAATTTCCCAAGACACTACATATGAGCAATAAAAAACAAAACATGGTACTGAACCATATAATGAGACATTGAAATATCAAAGCCTTGATTAAAGAGGTAGATTAGAAAGAACATTACAAAAGCATGTAAGTTAGAAAAATGAGATGGAAAGGGCTTAGGACCTAGACAACTGAAAGCACAAAGACCAAAGTTGAGTAATCAAGTTCAGGGATGCTCAAGATGCATAATTAGAGGAGTACAGATACCTCAAAGGATTTGAGAAACTGTACTGATATGGAGGGTGGAAGAAATGGAGAGATCTAAAAACCATTTTAAAATCAAGACATTGCTGACCTGAAGCCAATGTAGGTTAGCAAACAGTGCTGTACTATGTGAGCAAGCCTTTGTGTGAGTTAAGACATAAGCAGCAAATGTTTGGATGATCTTGAATTTATAGAAGCTAAAATATGGAAGACCAATTAAGAGGAATTTATATTACTAAGGTTAGAGGGTTCAGCAGCAGATTAACTGGAAATGAGGCAAAGTCAGGCAACACTATAGGGGTAGAAAGAGACAATCTTTATTAACGGCAAACATAAGGTCAGACCTTGGGGTGGTGGGGTGGCACGGTGGCACAGTGGTTAGCACTGCTGCCTCACAGCACCAGAGACTCAGGTTCAATTCCCGCCTTGGGCAACTGTCTGTGTGGAGTTTGCACATTCTCCGTGTCTGCGTGGGTTTCCTCTGGGTGCTCCAGTTTCCTCCCAAGTCCAAAGATGTGCAGGTTAGGTGAATTGACTATGCTAAATTGCCCGTAGTGTTAGGTGAAGGGGTAAATGTAGGGGAATGGGTCTGGGTAGGTTGCTCTTTGGAGGGTCGGTGTGGACTTGTTGGGCCGAAGGACCTGTTTCCACACTGTAAGTAATCTTATCTTATCTTGAGGTTATGAAAAGAAAGAATAATATGTCTCTATGTATCAGAAAAAGCTGACGCATTATTTATGCATTATTCACTTTTTAAAGAACTAATATTTTACATTGTAATAGTTCTTTTAAGTGTATTATGAGTATCCAACTCTTCAACATGTGTTTTTGCATTTTTGTCAGTTTAATCACTGAGATCTTGATTTGTTTGTATATACATGTATACTGATTTTTGATCTGATCATGTAATATCATTATCTCTGTGTCACATTCATTTCAAGTTTAATTCAAATTCTGATGTTGCTAATTCTTGGAGATTTGAGAAGACATTGTAAAAATATGAAAAAATATCCTATTATTCAGATTATTAGTGTTTTTCAATGTCTAAGAATGAATAGTTAATATAGTCAGGTACAGAAATCAAGAGAACCACACTTTCTAATGTGTTTCCTTTCCTTAATGCTCATAAGTAATCAAGAATAATCATAGCATCTAACCATGGCCAAAGGATCATATCAACAGGAACCCCTTGAGTACATTTCACCATTCAGACCAATTTATAAACAGCACTACCATAATTAATCTAAAATCCACAAATATTTCATCAATTTCATTCTAATTACAGATAATATTCAAAGCATTAACAATCACAACATTCACAAGGAAAAAAGCAAAATACTGCCAATGCTGAAAATTAGAAATAAAAGATGAATACTTGAAAATCTCAGCAGATTTGCCATAACTGTGGACAAAGAAAGAGTTAACATTTCAGGTTAATGACCATTTTGTCAGAATACAATCAAATATACCGATACCTAGTCTTCTGACAGTGCCTTGCAATGCCTAAAGCTGATAGCAAGCTCATGGAAATAAATCGGTAACATCTCACTTTCAGTTTGTTAATTTCACATATGTTTCTGTGACTTCAACCCCCTGATTAACAACAATCTAAATCAACCTCCTTGCAAATTTAGACTCACATTTGATTTCAAAATGAACTTTAATGCACATATTTGTACCATCTGACGGACTGCCTATTTTTAACACCACTAAGCATTTCCTGACTTCAGTCCTGTCTCATTTCATCTGTTGCAGAATTTTATTCATGCCTTCATTACCTTATACTTGACTATTTCAAAGTACATCTGGCTGGTCTCCCACACTCTAACCTCTGTGAACTTGAGATAATCAAAATCTCTGATGCCCTTTTCTGAACACACACCAAGTGCTGTTCATTTTTGACTCCTGTACCCAATGAGCTGCACTGTCAAGCCAAGTCAAACAACTTATTGATCTTAGAAGTCTCATTCTTGCTTTCAGATTTCTCCATGATCTCTTTCCTTTCCATGTTTGTAATTTCCTTAAACTCCACAACTCTCCAAGTATCTGCAGTCTTCTCACACCAGCCTTCTAAGCATTTCCAAATTTAAAATTTCCACCTTTGTTTGCTGCATCTTAGTCCCTTAGGCAGCTCTGGAATTCTCTCCCTATAACTCTCTGTCTTGCTATCACACTCATCTCTAAGACACTCATAAAATAAGGCCTCATTTTGGTTATTTGAGGTATCATCTTCTTATGTGACTCATTCGTTATACTTTGTCTTATATTGTTGCTGGTAAGGCCCTTGAGATGTTTCACTATGGTAAAGATACTACATTAATATAAGTTTTTGATATTGTTGCACAGACAAATAATGTCATACTGCTCAGGAAAATTAAGATCAAATTTCCTCAGAGTGAATTGCACAATATAACAAGGCATAGAGCACATATCCATTTATTTTAGCTCTTAGGATTTAGAACCTGGAGAGCTAAAATGATAACCTCATACATCAGAATCTCTCCTAAAATTTGTAGTTTTTGAGTTTAGCTTCCATCTTGACAAGACATTTTCTCTAGAAATTAATTGAGATTGTCTATGTGTTATGTAAGTGGCTTGACTTAAGCCGCTAGATATATATTCAATAGATTTTCAATGTAAGCCCTAAGTCCAAAAACTGATCACTTGAATGCCAGTAAGTAGGTTGACATATTGTCATACTAGCGAGTTTTAAGTTTTGTTATACTTAAAGCAATATGTGAAAGTACGATCAGAACTTTGGACAAGTACTAGCAGACTGAATCAAAATGAATTTATAAAATCTGATATTATTATGGTAATTCTTATTATTATATAATTAGATGAAAGCCATCTAATTATATAATAATAACAGCAGTAATTGCTGCTGTTAATTAGTGTATCTGGCAAAATATTTAGTAGAAAATGTAACCAATAGTATTTCCTTAAAATATTTGGTAGATCTAATGACTTTTGGTCTGAGACTGAGCTATTCATATCTCGACCACAACGACAGCAAGTTATTGTGAACACCAGGACCTGCAAGTTCCTCTCCAAGCCACCTGACGTGGAACCCTATACTGTACGCCTCATTATCCAGGGTCAAAATCCTATAATTTCCTTCTCAAAAGCACAATGGGTGTATCTGCATCTCATGGACTGAAGTATTTCAGGAAGGTAGCTTACCACCATCTTCTCAAGGGCAAATAGGGACGGGCAACAACCATTGTTTAGCTAGCGCTGTTTACATCCCAAGAAAGAATAAAACAAAAACCCATAAAGTCTTATTTTCTAGCCTGTTGATTATTCGTCTGGAACAGAATAGTACTTCAATTAACCTGGATGTTAATAAGGCAGGGAAAATTTGTTCAAGAATGGAACCACAATCAATAACAGTTAAGGTAGATGTAAAGATCCCTTAGTCAAAAAAAACTAACAATTCCCATTAATTCATAAGTGAATTAGTACAGAGCTGTTGCTGCTCTTGAAACTTTACTATGAATTATCATCTTTGTAAGACAAAGGATGGGAAGGGAAGAACGAGGAAAATCAAAGAAAATGAAAGGAGAAAAGATCCACAAAAAGTAAATGGTTGTATTTGGATTAAATAAAAAATGATATAACCTTAAATTTTTAATTTAAAGTAGAATGGCTGCTCTAGAGAGAATAACGCTTCGGCATCATGTTTCTTTTCCAGTAACATTCAAGTTTGAGTAAAGCATTGAAAACAAGAAATGCACCATCTGTTTAGCTAAGTATTGGTCCAGTGATGCCTGTCTTTCAACAGCTTCATGGCTCTGGAAAGCTGCCCAACCCCCTTCACCTGCTCCTGTATGACAACAGTAAAACAAGATATAAAAGTAATTTGTAAAAATCCATCTATAGATATCATATCTCGATTAGTTTTCCAAAACGGAAGGATCTGTCATTGTAAAGTCTTGTGTAGGGTGCTTGATGTGAGATTAAATAGAAATGAGAGCGTTTGTTTGTTAACAGATGGTGGGTTCCTGGCGCTAGAAAGTAGACTGTGGTGTTCAATCAGCGTTAGACATAGCAAATTTTAATAATTTCTGTCTTCTTAAAGAATATAATTATTCTGATTTTATGTCAGTTGTTTAGATGATCAGAAACAGCTTTATCGCCATGGATTCTGCTAAATAAGAGGGAAAAACGTTGAGCAAATAAAACTTAAAATAATCCTTTTTCAGTTGTGGAAAACAGCGGTGACTGATTGTGTGCGCTGCATTGTATTTTTAAAAAGAAACCGGACAGTATATTTTATATTTTTATTATAAAACAGTTCACTGACTCCTTTGAACGGCGTACAAGTACTACGTTGCAGTGCAATTACCGAGGGGCGAATTAATTTGCAAGTGGCCCAGCGCAATTTGATGAAAGCCGTGAGGGAATAATTTTTTCCTCAAGAGAGCTGGGGGGTGAAGGGATGACCGAAAGGTTGGCGTGAATTGGCTGGAGGTGGAGGAGATCTGGACTGTGTGCAGCCCCTTTCTCTCTCTGTGTGTGTGGCGTCTGCTAGTGAGTTTATGAATGGTAATGACAGATACCAAAAGAAGAGGGGAGTGGCTGTTGATTTTTTCACCCCCCTTCTCTGTGTGTCTCAGGGTATAGTGCCTTGTAGAGTGAGAGAGAGAGCAGCAGCAGCAGACGGGTGCAGCTCTCTGTCTCTGTCACTGTGTGCAGTGATCGCCTCCTTCTCCCGGGCCGGCCCAGGCTGGCAGTGGGGGGAGGGGGGAGGAGCTGGAGGGGAAAACAATCGCCCACAGCCGCCGCGCCTTTTGTCCCGCTCGGGGCCCCGTCGCCCCGGGGTGTGATGGGAGAGACCATGTCGAAACGGTTGAGATCGGAGCTGGAGATGGAGGAGCGTTCGTTCTTCAACCCGTACCCGGACTGCAGGGGGAACGGCGCCGCAGCCGCCTCGGCACCGGCTAACAGCTCCGGAGCCGGGCCGCACGACCAGCAGCAGCAGCAGCAGGAGGCGGCGGACTGCTTCGACTCGAACGGGAAGGTAATAGATATAATAACAAGAACAGAAATAGCGATGGCTGGTCCTCCGCCGCCGCGGTGACAGGGCCGCCTGGCAGATTGGTTCACCTGTCGGTCTCCTTCCCCAACCCCCAGTCTCCGGGCTCCTGCCTTCTCCCGGGGAGGGAGCGGCACTTGTTGGTTCCGCCTCTGTCAACCCAGCGGGCGGACTCAGGTTTTGTTTAACTGACTGCAGCCGAAAACAAGAATGACAGGCCAGGGCACGAGGGGCTGAATGGTCCGCTCCTGCTGCTCGTTTCCGCGACCTAACTTTGCTTTATGCCGAGTTTATGGCCCAACATGACAGGTGGTGGCACTTGAATTCTGCACAATTTAAACCTGGCCTCATGGCAACCACTGTCGATGGCTGTAAAATCCCATGGTGTTTAGCAATGCCATTTCATGGAGAGAAATCCGCCATCCTTACCTACTCTGGCCAACATGCAATTCCACATCCACAACAATGTGGTTGACTCTTAATGGCCCTTTGGGCATTTGGGGATGGGCAATCAATGCTGGCTGGCCTAACTAAAGAAATTGAGGGTTTGGTTAAGACAAAGAAGGAAGCATATGTCAGGTACAGACAGGATAGATCGAGTGAATCCTTTAGAGTATAAAGAAAGTAGGAGCATACTTAAGAGGAAAATCAGAAGGGCAAAACGGGGACATGAGATAGCTTTGGCAAATAGAATTAAGGAGAATCCAAAGGGTTATTACAAATATATTAAGGATAAAAGTGTAACTAGGGAGAGAATAGGGCCCCTCAAAGATCAGCAAGGTGGCCTTTGTGTGGAGCCACAGAAAATGGGGGAGATACTAAATGATATGGAAGATATAGACTGTAGGGAAATAGATGGTGACATCTTGGAAAATGTCCATATTACAGAGGCATAGGTGCTGGATGTCTTGAAACGGTTAAAGGTGGATAAATCCCTAGGAGCTGATCAAGTGTACCCGAGAACTCTGTGGGAAGCTAGAGAAGTGATTGCTGGGCCTCTTGCTGAGATATTTGTATCATCGATAGTCACAGGTGAGGTGCCGGAAGACTGGAGGTTGGCAAATGTGGTGCCACTGTTTAAGAAGGGCGGTAAAGACAAGCCAGGGAACTATAGACCGGTGAGCCTGACCTCGGTGGTGGGAAAGTTGTTGGAGGAAATCCTGAGGGACAGGATGTACATGTATTTGGAAAGGCAAGGACTGATTCAGGATAGTCAACATGGCTTTGTGAGTGGGAAATCATGTCTCATGAACTTGATTGAGTTTTTTGAAGAAGTAACAAGGAGGATTGATGAGGGCAGAGCAGTAGATGTGATCTATATGGACTTCAGTAAGGTGTTTGACAAGGTTCCCCACGGGAAACTGATTAGCAAGGTTAGATCTCATGGGATACAGGGAGAACTAGCCATTTGGATACAGAACTGGCTCAAAGGTAGAAGACAGAGGGTGGTGGTGGACGGTTGTTATTCAGACTGGAGGTCTGTGACCAGTGGAGTGCAATAAGGATCGGTGCTGGGTCCTCTACTTTTTGTCATTTACATAAATGATTTGGATGTGAGCATAAGAGGTACAGTTAGTAAGTTTGCAGATTACACCAACATTGGAGATGTAGTGGACAGCGAACAGGATTACCTCAGATTACAACAGGATCTGGACCAGATGGGCCAATGGGCTGAGAAGTGGCAGATGGAGTTTAATTCAGATAAATGCGAGGTGCTGCATTTTGGGAAAGCAAATCTTAGCAGTACTTATACACTTAATGGTAAGGTCCTAGGGAGTGTTGCTGAATGAAGACACCTTGGAGTGCAGGTTCATAGTTCCTTGAAAATGAAGTCACAGGTAGATAGGATAGTGAAGAAGGTGTTTGGTATGCTTTTGTTTATTGGTCAGAGTATTGATTACAGGAGTTGGGAGTCATGTTGCGGCTGTACAGGACATTGGTTAGGCCACTGTTGGAATATTATGTGCAGTTCTGGTCTCCTTCCTATCGGAAAGATGTTGTGAAACTTGAATGGGTTCAGAAAAGATTTACAAGGATGTTGACAGGGTTGGAGGATCTGAGCTATCGGGAGAGGCAGAACAGGCAGGGGCTGTTCTCCCTGGAGTGTCGGAGGCTGAGGTGTGACCTTAGAGGTTTACAAAATTATGAGGGGCATGGATAGGATAAATAGGCAAAGTCCTTTCCCTGAGGTCGGGGAGTCCAGAACTATAGGGCATAGATTTAGGGTGAGAGGGGAAAGATTTAAAAGGGTATATGAATTGGAAGGGTTTGGAGGGATATGGGCCAGGTGCTGGCAGGTGGAACTAGATTGGGTTGGGATATCTGGTTGGCATGGACGGGTTGGACCGAAGGGTCTGTTTCCAATCTGTACATCTCTATGACTCAATGAACCCCACAGACTATGAATATTTGGTTTAAAAAAGCATTTGGGATGTACTATAGCAACTGATCAAATGTAGTAGAGATATCTGATTTGATCTGTTAGATTAAAGTCTCAGTGAAATCGCTCCTCTACTCCATCCTCCATCCTTCATCACTTGAAGACTACACATAGAGTCAGAAAGTCATAGAAAGGTACAGCACAGAAACAGACCCTTCGGTCCAAATCATCCATGCCGACCAGATATCCTAAATTAATCTAGTCCCATTTGCCAGCACTTAGCCTATATCCCTCTAAATGCTTCCTATTCATGGACCCATCCAGATGCCTTTTTAAATGCTGTAATTTGTACCAGCCTCCACCACTTCCTCTGGCAGCTCATTCCATACACTCATCACCCTGTGTGAAAATGTTGCCCCTTGGGTCCCTTTTATCTCCTTCCCCTCTCACCCTTAACCTATGTCCTCTAGTTCTGGACTCCCCCACCCCAGGGAAAAGATCTTGTCTATTTATCCTATCCATGCCCCTCATAATTTTGTAAACCTCTATAAGGTCACCCCTCAGCCTCCGACGCTCCATGGAAAACCGCCCCAGCCTATTCAGCCTCTCCCTTTAGCTCAAATCCTCCAACCCTGTCAACATCCTTGTAGATCTTTTCTGAACCCTTTCAAGTTTCACAATATACTTCCGCCTGGAAGGAGACTAGAATTGCACACAATATTGCAACAGCTGCCTTACCAATGTCCTGCAAAGCTGCAAAATGACCTCTCAACTCTTGTACTTAATGCTCTGACCAATAAAGGGAAGCATTCCAAACACCACCTTCACTATCCTATCTACCTGCAACTCTACTTTCAAGGAACTACGAACCTGCACTCCAAGGACTCTTTGTTCAGCAACACTCCCTAGCACCTTACCATTAAGTGTATAAGCCCTGCTTTGATTTGCCTTTCCAAAATGCAGCATCTCACATTTATCTAAATTAAACTCCATCTGCCACTCTTTAGCCCATTGGCCCATCTGATCAAGATCCTGTTGTACTCCAAGGTAACCACCTTTGCTGTCCACTACATCTCCAAAATTTTAAGCCCTTAGCTTAATTTTCTTTCTATGCTGATTTGACCTGCATTCCCAATAACTCAAATTAGGTCAGATGGTTCTACTATAACACAAATTGACTATAACGCAATTGAAGGATTTAGACCATGATTTGTAGAATAGTAAACTTTCCTTACCTATTGGCTATAACATGATTCCAGACCCATTGGTTTAAATGGTGCTGCCATTACATGATTTTCTTATAACATGGGAACAGAACTATCGCGTTATGTCAGAACAGACTGAATATAGAATGTAGAACATTTCGGTACAGGAATTGGCCCTTTGGCCCATAATGTTGTGTTGAACTTGACACCAAATTAGATTCATCCCTTCTGCCTGCCCTTGGTCCATATCTCTCCATTCTTTGCATATCCGTGTGCTTATCTAAATGTCCCTCCAGTGTCCCTATCATATCTGCCTCGGCCACCATCCCTTGCTGCGCATTTGAGACTCATACCATTCTGTTTATAAAAATTATATCTCTTTTGAACTTTTCCCCCTCTCACCTTTAAATGCATGCCCCCTAATATTGGACATTTCAATTCTGGGGGAAAAAGATTCTCACCGTCAATCCTATCTATGCATCTCATAATTTTATCGACTTCTATCAGGTCTCCCCTCAGCCTCAGCTGCTCCAGACAAAACAACTGGATTTTTCAAACCTCTTCTTATAGCTCATACCCTGTAATCCAGGCAGCATCTTTGTAAACCTTTTCTGCACCCTCTCCAAACTATCCACCTCCTTTCTGTAATGTGGCAACAAGAATTGAGCAAAGTACTCTGTAGCCCAGTTAAAATCTTGTAAAGTTGCAACATGACATCTTGACCCTTGTACTCAATTCCCCGACCAATAAAGGCAAATATGCCTTCTTTGCCACTGTATCTACTTGTGTGACCACTTTCAGAGAGCTGTGGAATTGAAACCTGAGATCCCTTTCAACATCAATGCTTTTGGGTCCTACCATAACTTGCATACTTTTCCTTAACGTTTGATCTCCCAAAGTGCAGAACCTCACTCTTATCTGGCAATTAAACTCTCTATCTGCCATTTCTCTGCCCATATCTGCAACTGATCTATATCCCGCTGCATCTTTTCACAACCTTCTACACTGTCCAGAACTCCATTGATCTTTGTGTCACCTGCAAACTGACTAACCCACCCAACTACATTTTCATCCACATCATTTATATATATATATATATCACACCTTGGAAGTCCCAATATGGATCTCCACCACTAGTCATGGACCTCCAGCAACAAAAACGCCCTTCCACCACTACCCTGTGCCTTCTATGGGCAAGCCAATTCTGAATCCACACGGCCTAGTCATTGTGGATCCCATGCATCTTAATCTTCTGGATGAGACAACCATGACATTGTCAAAAGCCTTACTAAAATCGATGTAAACAACATCCACTGCTCTACCCTCATTGATCACCTATGTCACATCCTTGAAAAATTCAATCCTGTTAGTAAGACATGACCTTCCCCACACAAAGCCATGCTGATGGTCCCTAATTAGACCATGCTTTTCCAAATGTGCGCAAATCCTATCCCTGAGAATTCTCTCCAAAAGCTTCCCAACCACTGATGCACGACTCGCCAGTCTGCAGTTTCCTGGATTATTCCTATTTCCCTTCCCTTCGCTTCCATTAGTTACTTGCCAGACCTCTAGGACGCCTCCAGTGGCTAACGAGGATACAAAGATCTTGGCAAGGCCTCAAAAATTTCCTCTCTTGTCTCTCTCAATAATCTGAGATAGATACCTTTGGCTCCTGGGGATTTATCTGCCTTAATGCTCTTCTAGAGACCCAACATCACTTCTTTCTTGATCTCAAAATGCTCTTGCACATTAGCATGCTCCACACAAATCTCACTATTCTCCATACCCTTCTTCTGGGTGAATAGCAATGCAAAGTACTCATTTAGGATCTCGCCCACATCCTCTGACTCCAAGCACAAGTTCCCTTCTTTGTCCTTGAGTGGTCCTGCCTTATCCCCTGTTATCATCTTGTTTTTAATGTATGTGTAGATTGCCATGTGATTCTTTTTAACTCTACTTGTCAAGGTCATTTCATGGCCCTAATTCCCTGCTTAAGTTCTTTCCTTGTTCTTTATATTTCTTAGGGGCCCTGTTTGATTTTAGCTCCCTAAGCCTTACATATGCTTTTTTTTTGACTAAATTCACAACCTCCCTCATTATCCAAGGGTCCCTTATTTTGCCATCCTTGTCCTTACTGGAACATGCCAGTCCTGAACTTTGAGCTCCATGTAAACAACTCCCACATGTCACATGTGGAATTGCTGGATAAAAGTTCCTCCCAATTAACACTCCCTGGCTTCTGCCTAATACTGCCATAATGCCTCCCCCGCCCCCAATTAAGAATCTTCCTGCAAGGTCCTGACTTATCTTTATTCATAGTTATCTGAAAACTTAAGGAGTTGTAATTACTATATGCTCTCCCACTGATAGGTCAGTCACCTGGCCAGGCTCATTAGTCAATACAAGGTTCAGTATGGCTCCTCCTCCTAGTTGGTCCATGCACATTCTGTTTCAAGACACTGTCTTGAATACACCTAACAGTCCTGGTCCATCTAATCCTTTTGCTCTAAGGGAGTCCCAGCCAATATTGGATACGTTAAAGTCACTCACCATGACAACCTGTTATTATTGCACTTTTCCATAATCTGCCTCCATGTTTGTTCCTCAATGTCATTGGTGGCTTTTGGGGTGCATTGAGTATAATCTACCAGTGATTGCACCCATCTTACTTTTGAGCTCTGCCCATACTGTCTCATGGATGAGCCCTCCACTTATCAGAATTGGAAGATTAGTTATGTGCTCTGAATATCACTTCAAACATTTATATTAGCTTGAGATTTCTTGGCCTTCAGGTTATTTCCTAAGAAGTTTTCTTTTCAAATCTCCTCTACTGTCCCACAATTGTCGACTGCCTGTTCGACACAAGTGCTTCTTGAATATAGCCGCCATGGGTCAGAACCCTCCTGGTTCTAATAACACTCTGGAGTCATAGAACAGTACAGCATAGGAATGGGCCTTTCAGTCCCCAGTGTTAAGCGGAACATGATGCCAAATTAAACTAATCCCTTCTGCCTACCCTTTGTCCATATCCTCCATTCCTTACATGTTCATGTGCTTATCTAAAAGCTCCACAAATGCCCCTATTCTATCTGCTTCCACCACCACCCTTGGCAGCACATTCCAGACACCTACTACTACTACTCTGGGGGGGGAGAAAAAACTTGCACCTCACATCTCCTTTGAACTTACCCCTTCTCATCTTAAATGTATGACCCCTAGTATTAGACATTTCAACATTGCATTTAAAAACTTTAATTTGGTAATCCCAAAATTTCAGTCCCAGTTATTAGATTACTGATCAAAAGATGTTTTTTTCAGAATTTCTACTGAACTCTGCTAAGTAGAGATATTCTGTGGTTTTATTTAAGTTTATCTTGTTGTCCTTTGACTGAACTATTATTTGAAAATTTAACCAATTTGCGTTGTATTTAAGAATCTAAAGTGAAAACTTTTGCTTTCATTGGTAATGAGCTTGGATAGGAGCAAGTCATGTAATTAGATGGTTCTGAGTATGCAGCCCTGACCACAAGTAATTAATATAGGGTGCCTTGATCAGTCGCTCAATGTTCTTTGGACCCACCCACATCCTGATAGCTGCTGGGCACACTGCATGGTGACAAGCCTCCCTGCAGCTGGGTTAATACTGGCAGCATCTGGGTTAATATTAGTAGCAACAGGATAAGACCCATGGGTTGTCATTAATTAGCTACTAAAGGGTGTCGATTGGTAGCATGTCAAGCATGGATCTCACTTTAATTAGCTGGGCTAATGGTGTATCTGAATTTTGCTTCTGGCAGTGTTAATTCATGGGTTGCTTCTGATCCTGGGATTCTGATGCCTGTTTCACAGTGGCAGCAGCTCCCCTATTGATGCTACAGAGCACAGATTCTGTCTTGATTGGTTAACAGCTCTTGTAAGTGAGAACATCCACCACAGGGGCCTTGATTTCAGGGGAAGACCTGTCAGTGTCCTCACCACTGTCTGACTTGTGATTCAGCAAGTCTTCGCAAAAAGGAGCAGTGAGGATCCCTGGCTAGATATCCAGCCTGGATTAGTGGTGCTGGAAGAGCACAGCAGTTCAGGCAGCATCCAAGGAGCTTTGAAATTGACGTTTTGGGCAAAAGGCCTTCATCTTTTGCCCGAAACGTCGATTTCGAAGCTCCTTGGATGCTGCCTGAACTGTTGTGCTCTTCCAGCACCACTAATCCAGAATCTGGTTTCCAGCATCTGCAGTCATTCTTTTTACCTAGATATCCAGCCAGCAGGCAAGACCACAGTGCCTCAAGAATCTGCCCTAGAACATTCTGATAAATAAGAAGCGGTGGTGGCTTGAAAAGTAACCCTTGAAATACTTTCTTTATTTGAATGTTTCCTTTCTGTGCTGACATCAGCCGTCTGTTATTTTCTATCTTTCTGATGCTTTCCTATCTGTACCCAAGGTTTTTTTTTCTGATTCCCCACATCTTTGGACCTTTATACTAGTTGATATATAAAACCATTTTACTTTTGGCTGAGTTTTGTGGAATACAAAACAAATTATTTATTTCCCCACAGTTAACCAACAGAGATTTGATGCATTAGCTTTGTAGGAACTATTAACCTGTTAATAGTTGATCTTAGTGTTTAACACTAAGATCAATTAAGAGACGAAAACATTCTCCAAGTAAAATACTTACGAACCTTTTTTTTTAAAGTGGAACTGACTTGTTTTCTCTTTTCACATCAGCTTCCTTCCCGGCAGCCCAATATCTAAATTATGAAATGACAGATTACATTTAAACATTTCAAACTAAAGTTGTACTGGGAATAGCGCTGTGCTATTTAGCCCCTTGATTGTGCTCTGTCATTCAATGTCTTGTCACTGTTCTGATCTCTTATTGCTGCCTTTGCCCCACAATCACTTTATTTTTCATTAATAAAAATCTGTCAAGCTCCGTTTTAAGTTTTAACAATTGAACTAGCAGCAGTTGTCATTTACATAAGCATACCAAACTCTTATCATCCATTTAGAAGTCTGTCTTAACTTCATAACTGCTTTCAATTTCTCAATGTATGAAAATTTGTAAAACATCTTTAAAAATTGATCAAATCCTCCTTTATCCATATAAATTTCAGGAAATGCAAACCTAATTTGTATAAACTCTCTATTTAACCTTTAGGAGGTCAATTTCATTCCAGTAAATTGTTTTTGCAATCTCTTCAAAACCAATATAATCTTTCTAAGCCGTGATGTCTGACACTGCTCAATATCCTAGGTGTAGCCGAAGACATTGAACAGAGATCTGTGAGATATCAACTTAATGGCATGTGGGTACAGCTTATTTTCATGAGGAGAATTAACAAACAACTAGGTCTGTTTTTCCTGAACTATGATTTAAAATCAGTATGTCAGGGCAAGTGACTGCAAATCCTGTAATGTTCATGAAAGTTTGTTGATACTGTAGGGTTTATGCTGGAAGAAAACATTGTAATTGGTTTTAGGAGGAGCAGGAGTTTTAAAAAGAATTAGTTTGAGTTCTTTGTTCTGTTTGAAGGAGACCTGACAAGTCAAATGCAAGTACCGTCTCTGCTGGAAAAGAACATTGTTTAGTGGGGTTAAGGGACTAGGTTACTCCTGTAAGAGTTTGTGAAAATTGCCAACTAGAAGTGTTTCTTTTAGAACCTTGCATTGTAATACTGAGAAAGTACGAGTTCTCAGTTTTGAGTTTTCCATTGGAAAGACTTGACATCTCACTGGACAAGACAGTAAGTCAAATCTAGATCAGGCAGGAAAGGAAGATTTTAAGTGGCTTTTTATTAACTGTAAAGCAATGATGTGCAATAAATGGTATTTTATTTAGCTATGTATTTTGAAATCTTTCAAATGGTTGTATTAGTATCATAGAAAGTTGCATCATATAATCCCTACAGTGTGGAAACCTACACATCCCTGAACATATGGGCAATTTAGTATAGCCAATTCACCTAACCTGCACATCTTTGTTCTGTGGGAGGAAACCCATGCAGACACAGGGAGAATGCACAAACTCTACACAGCCAGTCACCCGAGGCTGGACTTGAACTCGGGTCTGTGGCGCAATGAGGCGGCAGTGCTAATCACTGAGCCACTGTGCTGCCACTAAAAGATTGCCACCGGTAATAAGGGACCACGGCTGTTTCTGCCCAGTTACAAACCAGGGCCTGTTCGTGTGTGAGGCAAACGTGATAACCACTACACCATAGAAACACACTGTCTTCAGAACTTCCAGGCAGCTTTCTCTTTCTAATGTACAACTTGTAAAACCAGATGAATGAGCTTGATGTTGGCTTATTAATTTAATAATAGGAATTAATTTAAAACATGATTGTTAGTGTGTAAATATACACTTACCTATTTTACCTAACTTTTCTCCAAGTTTCAGTAAATGCTGAAATGAAAATTTGTCACCAATGGTTTTTTTTTTCAAGCTGTGAAAACATCAAACTGTTTGTATAGAGAGAGCTGTCAGCTTTGCATCACCATTTGAGGTGATAAGTTAATACTTTTCTACATCAACTACACCTATAATGACGAGTAGTCATCCTGAACTTGGTGCTAGTATATTTGTGTCTGAGTTATGGGTTTCTGACTGACTGTAATGATTTGATCACAGAATCTATGAAAACTAAATTGGCATTATTTGAAGCATTTTCTCTATGTTCTAACCAGCAGTCCCCTCTCACCACCACAATTATAACATTATCTGCTGGTTAATTTAGTATCTGCCTTTGGAGTCTTGTGTACAAATTGGCTGTTGCAATTCCCTACGCAACAGCAACAGTACTTCAGAAATAACTCATTGGCTGAGAAGTACTGTAAATTAATATATTATACCATGCCTAGTATGACAACATTATGGATGTCTACACTTCTCAGAGTAACAAACCAAACTAAGGACACTAAACTTGGATATAACTGGAGGTTCCTCTCCCCACACAGATGCATATGACACACTCCAGAGGCAAAATCTCTAACTTGTTTAGGAGTCAACTAAATGCTACAGTGGTCATCATCTTGAAATCATGAACATTTGGAAACAAAATGGATAAATGCTCCATTTATATTTGAGCATTTGTTTGTCTTAATGCTATAATATAAATTAGGTTGTGTTAATAATGACACTGCTGATTATCTTGGTGCTAGCAAATATAAGATGACTATTGCTATTTCAAGTCACAGGCTAAGAACTTAATATGTCTGTAAACGCCAGCGACACGGTTTTCAAAGTGCTGGTCTCTCAAGACATACACACAGTCATCAAAGAAGACCTAACAGCTAGTAAGTGAAATAGTCACCATGATTTTTGTTTTTTGTTGTCAGTACAGTGAAACCTATCCACAAATCAAATAATAGCAGATTCACAGCATTGGTAATACTGGGATACTGGAGGGAGAAAAGTTAATGAATTCTGTAATATGAAGGCACTCAAGATCTATTCAGCGAAAACTGGAGAACCACTTTGAAAGATATACAGCTGGTTCTTCTATAGCACATTCTTGTGCAACCCCACATTATAGAAAAATCGCTCTTCCGAAACAGCACTTAAATTGTTGGCACACATTTTAAAAGTTCGTGCTTTAGAAATAGTGTCTCCAATTTATCAATCATGTTGCAATAAATTTGCATTAAAGAAACATTGCAGAATGACCTACACTACATAATATTAACAAACAATTCAAAGCATCAGGTACCTGTGTACGGCACAGTCAGTCTGTAGGTGTGAAATAAAGTTTGCAATCTAATAGAGATGATAGTATTCCAGAATTTAACAAATTTACATCTAAAAGCAGCTTGGATTTATCATATTTTGGTGCATATTTGCTGCTCCTGTTCCAAATTGCTCCATATCTTTTTTGTTTATAAAAAGAGGTCTTTACGCTCCTCTTCATTAACTCACTGCAGAGAATAACATCGTGGTTTTTAATCAATGCCTTATTTTTGTGCTTAATGCTTTCTAATGGACTGGATCTTAAAGTTATTTCAGAAGTCACATGACACCACATTATAGTCCAACAGGCTTATTTGAAATCACAAGCTTTTGGAGCGCTGCTCCTTCAGGTGAACTTCATGTGATGATGCAGCAGTGCTCCAAAAGCTTGTGATTTCAAATAAACCTGTTGGACTATAATCTCATGTCATGTGACTTCTGACTTTGTCCACCCCAGTCCAACACTAACACTTTCATATTAAAGTTATGTCATAATTCTGTTGTGTACAGTGCAAATATTAGTGGATAGCGTAAAGTGCAGCTGAAGAAAAATTTGTTTTCAACCCCTAACTATGTTACAAGTTTTCTTTTTGCAAAGCTAAAATCAGATGATATTTCTAACTTGGTCAAATATATGGTGTCTGTTGCCGTAACCACTGGGGACTATGAAATTCTATCTGTTGTTAGTAGAGTCATAGAGATGTACAGCATGGAAACAGACTCTTCGGTCCAACCCGTCCATGCCGACCAGATATCCTAACCCAATCTAGTCCCACCTGCTAGCACCCGGCCCATATCCCTCCAAACCCTTCCTATTCATATACCCATCCAGATACCTCTTAAATGTTTCAATTGTACCAGCCTCCATCACATCCTCTGGTAGCTCATTCCATACACATACCACCCTCTGCGTGAAAAAGTTGCCCCTTAGGTCTCTTTTTATATCTTTCGCCTCTCACCCTAAACCTATGCCCTCTAGTACTGGACTCCCCGACCCCAGGGAAAATACTTTGTCTATTTATCCTATCCATGCCCCTCATAATTTTGTAAACCTCTATAAGGTTACCCCTCAGCCTCCGACACTCCAGGGAAAACAGCCCCAGCCAGTTCAGCTCAAATCCTCCAACCCTGGCAACATCCTTGTAAATCTTTTCTGAACCCTTTCAAGTTTTGCAACATCTTTCCGATAGGAAGGAGACCAGAATTGCACGCAATATTCCAACAGTGGCCTAACCAATGTCCTGTTAAAAAAGCAAGGAGTTTTGATTTTTCACAAGTGAAGATTTTCAATTCGACTAGTCTATATCTGAAATAAATACATTTTCACATGTTTTGTACAGTCTCTAGAAATGCAAATATTACAACACATTGATTGACATGGCATATTTGAGAATGTTTAACATTTAAATAGCACCAATATTTTAGATTAATGAAATCATCTAATAACAAGTCTCTCCAGCCTGTTCTGATGTTCAGTGAGACCATAGCTGACTTGCAGTCTAATTCCATAAACCCACTTTTGTCCCATGACCAGTAAATATATTTGATGATAGCTATCAATCTCTGATTTAAAATTATAATTGATGTAGTATCAGTTGTTAATTTTCAAGAGTTCCAAAATTCTGTCTTTTTCTGTGTAGAAGAGTTTCCTAACTTTGTTCCCAAAAGGCCTAACACTTGATATTAGATTATGCCCCAAGTCCTAGACTCCTCAATCAGCAGAAATAGTTTTGCTTAATTGACTCTAACTATTTGCTGTGATTTGAAAACTTCAACACAATCACCATTTAGCGTTCCAAATTTCTGACTGTACAGCCCATTGCAGTAGAGCTAATCTTCCGGTAAATCTATGCCATACTTATCCAAGGCCAGTATAACCTTCCTAATGCAGTAGCTAGAATTGCTTTTGGTGTTTCAGAGATCTGTTAGAACCTGTATAGCTGTTGATGCTCATACAGTACGCTACACAGCAATTGGATGTGGACAGCTATTGGATTGCTGTTGTCCACTAAGTTCGCAACTATCTACATGTGGTTTCGTCAAAATTGTGATGAATTACATTTCTGATTTGCAATGGGTACAATTAGAGTCATAGAGATGTACAGCAAGGAAACAGACCTCTCAGTCCAACCCGTCCATGCCGACCAGATATCCCAACCCAATCTAGTCCCACTTGCCAGCACCAAGCCCATATCCTTCCAAACCCTTCCTATTCGTATACCCATCCAAATGCTTTTTAAATGTCGCAATTGTACTAGCCTCCATTACTTCCTCTGGCAGCTCATCCCAGGCACATACCTCCCCTGCGTGGAAAAAGTTGCCCCTTGGGTCTCTTTTATATTTTTCACCTCTCACCCTAAACCTATACCCTCTAGTTCTGGACTCCTCCACCCCAGGGAAGAGACTTTGTCTATTTATCGTATCCATGCCCCACATGATTTTGTAAATCTCTATCAGGTCACCCCTCCGCCTCTGACGCTCCAGGCAAAACAACCCCAGCCTATTCAACCTCTCCCTATAGTTCAAATCCTCAAACCCTGGCAACATCCTTACAAATCTTTTCTGAACCCTTTCAAGTTTCACAACATCCTTCCGATAGAAAGGAGACCAGAATTGAACGCAGTATTCCAAAAGTGATCTACCCAGTGTCCTGCAACTCCACTTTCAAGGAGCTATGACCTGCACTCTGGCATCTCTTTATTCAGCAACACTCCATTGGACCATACCATAAAGTGTATAAGTCCTGCTAAGGTTTGCTTTCCCAAAATGTAGCACCTCGCATTTATCTAAATTAAAATCCATCTGCCACTTCTCAGCCCATTGGCCCATCTGATCAAGATCCCATTGTAATCTGAGGTAGCCTTCTTTGCTGTCTACTATACCTCCAATTTTGGTGTCATCTGCAAGCTTACTAACTCTACCGCTTATGCTCAGTTCTGAGTCATTTATATAAATGATCCAACATTTATATAAGTGATCCAACACCGATCCTTGTGGCACTCCACTGGTCACAGGCCTCTAGTCTGAAAAACAACCATCCACCACCACCCTCTGTCTTCTACCTTCGAGCCAGTTCTGTATCCAAATGGCTGGTTCTCCCTGTATTCCATGAGATCTAACCTTGCTACTCAGTCTCCCATGGGGAACCTTGTCGAATGCCTTACTGAAGTCCAAAAGATCATGATCACCATTCTGCTCTCATTAATTCTCTTTGTTACTTGAGACTTGTTTATACTGTTGCTTTGCAAGCAGTACGGTAGATATTCTAAATAACTCTTGGGTGTGTCGCTTTCTTCTAGTGAATTTATTACAATAAGACGTTGTGCTACATAAACCATCTTAAATTCTGATCGGATAAAGCATAATTTTCTTTCACAAACAAATTGTCATTAGTAAATTTTGCACTGCATTTAAAATCTTGACAGTTGCATTCCCAGATCTGTCTAACAGGTCTTAATTTTAGTTTTAAAATTCTTAACTCTGACCTATGACTTTGTAGCAATGTTTGATACCCTAGTCCTTGAGGAATGCGAATAATTAGAAATAGAGCTGGGTTGAACATAATACTGTTGTCAAACCTCACTGAAATTGCATGCTCAAAATCCAGCCTCGCTCTTCCTGAAATTTGTAAATTTTATCAAAGTATGTGAAGTCCCCAGTTTGTCTTTTGGGGAAAATCCAGGTTAACATAAAACATTGACAACGTTCCTGTATGGGAGTCATGCTATTTGTAGGAGATGTGTGTCACAAAGATCAAGTTGTGAAAGAACAAAACTGGGGATCTATTTTCCTCAAGACCTGATGCATTTTTAGCAACATGCAGAAGTAATAATGCAAGTTCAAAACAGCTGAGCAAATAACCAATTTTTCCCTTTGTAATGAAGGTGTGGGTGTACTGTACCTTTGAGAGTCAAAAGCAGCAGAACTACCTGACAGCACCGAGTGTTCTAAAAGGTTACATTATATTTTTTCAGTTCAGCAGGTAGTACCCCAAAAAAACCAAACTCCAATCAATTTTGAATTTAGCATATTGAGAATCTTAAAAGTCAATTACACAATCTGATGCTTTGGGGGTATAAGACCAGGGAAAATTGAACAGTTGGGAGGAGAACTGCCAGACCAATGATATCCGCAAATGGCCTAGAGAATAGCTCTCTTAAAGGTACCTTTATGATCAGTAACCTGTGAAGCAGAATCCCCAAGAAGAAAATAAGACCGGAATACAAAGAACTGAAAACTGCCTGGTTTTGAGATAAGAAGTTTTGTTTTGTAAATCGTAATTGGGGGGCTTCATTGGACTAGTACTATAGAGGGAAAGTAATAGGTTAGAGGAAGGGATTGTAAATAGTTGTCATTTTTAATTATTCTCTGTTATACTTTAAGAAATAAAGTTGTTACTTCTACTTTTACTAGTTCTTGGCCTCTTGAATTTTCACAGATTACTGCACAGAATAAATCTTTTCCTGTCTGGGTTAAAATGAGCAGGAAGGCTTACCCCGTGTTGTAACAATTTGGGGGTTCATCTGGGATTTGAATTGTTTTAGACAGATTTGAGTAGATTTGGGGGTACAAAAAAATGCCAGTAGATTTAAACACTTGCAGGTTAGTGTCCTAGATCTTTAAGTAAAAAGTAGGTGAGGCAATTTGTTTACTTTCGTTGACTTGTGGATGATTAAGTTAAAAATGAGGTTTTATTGTATCACTTATTTAAAAGTGATTTAAATTCAAATTAAAACCTTTATAAAATTGCTAAAGAGGTTCTGGGATTTGAAGATGATTCTCAAATTTACCAAGAAAGTTTAGAAGGAATGAAAAAAGCCATACTTTTAGAATTAGCAAATAAGTTAGATTTGGGTTTAACCAAGGACAAAAGTAAAGCTGAAATTGTAAGGGAGATACACCTAAGTGTTTTGAGTGTCAGAGAAACAGACAAGTGCAGTAGTGGTAGAAAAACTTAAATTACAATTGAGGATAATGGAGTTAGAAGATAGGAAAAGGAAAAAGAGAGAGCAGGTTCTTGGATGAGCAAAGAGAAGAAAGGACGAGAGGAAAAAGAAAGAGACCGTTCTTAGTTGAGCAAAAAGAGAGAATTTGAACTTGAAGTTGCGACTTAATCAGCAAAATCAAGTTAACAGGATGGAAATTAAAAGAGACGGTAGTGATATATACAAATATATCAAAACTCTGCCACATTTTGATGAGAAAGATGTTGAAGCCTTTTTTATTTCATTTGAAAAATTGGCTAGGCAGACAGAGTGGTCTGAGGATTTATGAGTAATGCTAGTTCAGACTAAACTGGTAGGCAGAGCTAGTGAGATATTTGCCACACTGTCAGGTGAGGGGGTCAAGAGATTATGAAGAGGTTAAACAGGCTATTTTAAGTGCTTATGAATTGGTTCCAGAAACATATAGATAGTGGTTCAGAAACACAAAGAAGGACTTGTGTTGACTAAGTCTGACTAAGGTCAGACTTATAGGAGAAAGTGAGGACTGCAGATGCTGGAGATCAGAGCTGAAAGTGTGTTGCTGGAAAGGCGCAGCAGGTTAGGCAGCATCCAAGGAGCAGGAAAATCGACGTTTTGGGCATGAACCCTTCTTCAGGAATAAGGAAGGTGTGCCAAGCAGGCTAAGATAAAAGGTAGGGAGGAGGGACTTGGTGGAAGGAGGTAAAGGTGAGGGTGGTAGCCCAGAGTGGGGGCGGAGAGGTCAGGAAGAAGATTGCAGGTTAGGAAGGTGGTGCTGAGTTCGAGGGTTGGGCCTGAGACAAGGTGGGGTGAGGGGAAATGAGGAAACTGGAGAAATCTGAGTTCATCCCTTGTGGTTGGAGGGTTCCTAGGCGGAAGATGAGGCGCTCTTACTCCAGCTGTCGTGTTGCCATGGTCTGGCGATGGAGGAGTCCGAGGACCTGCATGTCCTTGGTGGAGTGGGAGGGGGAGTTGAAGTGTTGGGCCACGGGGTGGTTGGGTTGGTTGGTCCGGGTGTCCCAGAGGTGTTCTCTGAAACGTTCCGCAAGTAGGCAGCCTGTCTCCCCAATATAGAGGAGGCCACATCGGGTGCAGCGGGTGCAGTAAATGGTGTATGGAGGTGCAGGTGAATTTGTGGCGGATATGGAAGGATCCCTTAGGGCCTTGGAGCGAAGTAAGGGGGGAGGTGTGGGCGCAAGTTTTGCATTTCTTGCGATTGCAGGGGAAGGTGCCAGGAGTCGAGGTTGGGTTGGTGGGGGGTGTGGACCTGACGAGGGAGTCACGGAGGGAGTGGTCTTTTCGGACGCTGATAGGGGAGGGGAGGGAAATATATCCCTGGTGGGGTCCGTTTGGAGGTGATGACGGATGATACGATGTATATGGAGGTTGGTGGGGTGGTAGGTGAGGACCAGTGGGGTTCTGTCCTGGTGGTGATTGGAGGGGCGGGACTCAAGCGCGGAGGAGCGGGAAGTGGAGGAGATGCGGTGGAGAGCATCGTCGATCATGTCTGGAGGGAAATTGCGGCCTTTGAAGGAGGCCATCTGGATTGTATGGTATTGGAACTGGTCCTCCTGGAAGCAGATGCGGCGGAGACGAAGGAATTGGGAATATGGGATGGTGTTTTTACAGGGGGCAGGGTGGGAGGAGGTGTAGTTTGGGTAGCTGTGGGAGTCGGTCGGTTTATAGTACATGTCCGTGTTGATTCGGTTGCCCGAGATAGAAATGGAGAGGTCTAGGAAGGGGAGGGAGGAGTCTGAGACGGTCCAGGTAAATTTGAGGTCGGGGTGGAAGGTGTTGGTAAAGTGGATGAATTGTTCAACCTCTTCGTGGGAGCACGAGGCAGCGCCAATACAGTTATCGATGTAGCGGAGGAAAAGGTGGGGGGTGGTGCCAGTGTAGCTGCGAAAGATGGACTGCTCCACATATCCTATGAAGAGGCAGGCATAGCTGGGGCCCGTGCGGGTGCCTATGGCTACTCCTTTGGTTTCCGGCCTATCACCCTCACCTTTACCTCCTTCCACCTATCGCATTTCCAACGCCCCTCTCCCAAGTCCCTCCTCCCTACCTTTTATCTTAGCCTGCTTGGCACACCTTCCTCATTCCTGAAGAAGGGCTCATGCCCGAAACGTTGGTTCTCCTGCTCCTTGGATGCTGCCTGACCTGCTGCGCCTTTCCAGCAACACATTTTCAGCTAAGGTCAGACTTATGTTGAGTACAAAAGAATTAAACATAGTCATTTTGATCGACTGGTGCATGCTTTGAAAATAGGTAATACTTTTGAGATGCTAAGAGAGATTATTATGCTGGAGGAGTTTTAAAAGCTCACTTCCAGAGATGGTAAGAATTCATATGGAGGAACAGAAAGTGAGAAGGACAGTAGAATTAGCAGATGAGTACATGTTGGTGAATAAGACAAGCTTCTGGCCTTAATTTCTATCCTGTGATGGATAGAAGTTGGGAGAAGGGGCGATCCTACACTATGAAACCAAGAGTAGAGAACACTGGATAAGAATTTGCCACAGGATTAAAAAAAAAGCTGAAGAGGGTGGTTAGGAGGTGAAAGGCGTCCGGCATTTCCACTATGGTAAAGTGGGACACATAAAGTCACAGTGCTGGTCATTAAAGAAGAGCGCTGTGGGAAAAGATGTGGTAAAAGAAGCTAAGCCAGTGGCGTTAGTGAAGGAGACCCCAAGAAGCTGCAGGAGAGTGCACAGAAGCTGGGTATGGAGTTTAGTACCTGATCTCTACAAAGAATTCGCCTCTGTGGGTAAAGTTTACTCAGAAAGGGGAGAAGGACAAGAAGTTATAATTTTGAGAGATACAGGATCTAACCAGTCATTGATATTAAGGGATGAGCGAATATGTACTCTTTCTAATCTGTTACCTGAGAGTGTGGTAATTTGTCGTATAAATGGGCAGAAATTTACCGTTCCCCTATATAAGGTCAGGTTGGAGCGCCAACTCAAGACTGGGGAAGCTACAGAGTGTCAGTTCCAGGAATTCAATTTGTTCTTGGGGATGCTTTGGCAGGATCCAAGGTGGGAGTGACACTGATTGTTGTGGAGAAGACCAAGAAACTGCGGAGTTAAAACCGAAATATCCTAGTATTTTCCCAGACTGTGGTATCCAGATCCCACTATCATAAGTCACACAAAGCGAAAAGTAAAGAGAAAGATGAAGGAGTTGAAGTTCAGTTAGCAGATACCCTGTTTGACGTAATGCTGCAGGAAAGACCTGAACAGGCAGAGGGTCAGACCGAAGTGTTTAGTCCTGAAAGGCTAAGGGACTTGCAACAGCAAGACAAGCCAATAAAAGATATATATGTGGATGCGTACTCCGAAAAGGAGGAAGAGAAAATTCCATAGGGTTATTAGAATCCTAAGGTGGAAATGGAGACCACGGCAGGTTAGTGCAGAGGAGAAATTTGCCAAAGTGCACTGGATTGTGTTGTCGGTAGTGTACAGACAGGAGGTGTTACAGGTAGCACATGAACTACCTGTAGGAGGTCACCTCTGGGTATGAAAGACTCAGGATAAGGTACAAAAACATTTTTATTGGCCTGGAGTGCACAAGGATGTGGTTAACTTTTGCCATGCATGTCATACATGCCAAATGGTAGGTACGCCACAGGCGGTAATAAAACCAACACCTTTGTTGCCAATTCCCACATTTGAAGAATCCTTTCATGTGGGTTATAATTGAAAAGGGGTAGTAGAGGAGTTGTAGCTTTTATCACACGGTATGGGCTACCCAGAGAGATTCAGTCGGACCAAGGGTCAAATTTTATTGCTAGGCTGTTTAAGGAGGTTATGGATAGCTTAGCTATACTGCACTTTAAAACCAGTGCGTATCATCCGGAATCCCAGGGAGCTTTAGAAAGGTGGGATGAAGACCATGTTGAGAGCATCCTGTCAGGACTACCTGAATCTATGGGATAAAGGTATCCCATTTGTATTGTTGCCATTAGAGATGCCCCAATTAAATCTACTTCGTTCACTCCCTTTGAGTTAATATTCGGTCATGAAGTCAGAAGCCCTTTGAAATTAATTAAAGAAGAATTGACTTGGAGATCTCATACTTAGATTACATATCGGAGGTGAGGGAGAGACTAAATCGAGTAGGTGAGTTAGCTAAACAGCATCTAAAGAAGGTACAGTGTAGAACGAAGCAGATGGCAGATAAAAGCTCTGAGACTCAAGAACGTTTTTCCGAGGGGAAAATGTGTTATACTGTTACCAGTGATAGGAGATCCCTTCAAAGCCAGATTTAGTAGTCCCTGTCAAATTGAGAAAAAGTCGAGTCAGGTGAACTATCTAATAAAGATGCCAGGTAGGCAAAAACGGTATTGAGAATGTCATGTGAACATGTTGAAACCATATTATACTAGAGATTATACTAGTGAGAAAGAACTGGAGAACAGGTGTTAATTACGCCTCCACAGAGTGAGGAATCAAATCCAGATGATGTGGATTTTGCTGTGCCTCAAAATAGATTTAAAAAATGAAGAAGTCCTTGAGGAGTGGGATAGATTAGTAAGCTATCTGTCTCAGGAACATAGAATGCAGTTGAAAGATTTGTTACTGCAGTATATGGAGGACTCATGCTGTTGTACATGAAGTAGACATAGGGAATACTGTTTCCATAAAACAACATCCCTATTGGCTTAATCCTTTCAAAGCCACACAGGTCAAGATGAAAGTAGAGGCCATGCTTGACGAGGAAATCATCAAACCAAGCGAGTGGAGTTCGCCGATTGTCTTAGTTCCCAAACCGGACGGGACTCAATGATTTTGCGAGGATTATCAGAAGGTCAATGCTATTACAAAATCGGACTGATATCCATTTCCTCGATTGGGGGACTGTATCAAGAAAGTCAGATAAGCCAGTTACATCACCAAGATTGACTTAATGCGTGGTTACTGGCAGGTATCTTTATCAGAGTTGGCAAAAGAAATTTCTGCATTAGTAACCTCAAATGGGCTATATCAGTTTAAAATAATGCCCTTTTGGAATGAAGAATGCACCCGCCACATTCCAAAGACTCATGAACTGAGTTGTGGCTGGGTTAATAAACTGTGCAGTCCATTTGGGCAATGTAGTGATCTTTGTAAATCTCGGAAAGATCACATGGTACAGTTGGCAGAGCTCTTTGAACGACTACGAGAAGCAAAACTGGTAATAAACTTAAATAAAACTGAATTCACGAAAGCAGAGGCGATGTTCTTGGGACATAACATCGGTCATGGAAGGTTGACCCCACAGAACGCACAGACAAAGGCCATCAAGGAATTTCCATGACCAACCTCGAAGGAAGAGGTGCTTCGATTCTTAGGACTCAGCGGATTCTATCAGAAGTTTGTTCCAAACTTTAGCAGTGTAGTGGCACCGTTAACAGATTTGCTGAAGAACACACCGTTTTGGTGGACAGAACAATGCCAGGAAACATTCGACCACTTGAAAGCCATATTAACCACCAAACCAGTTTTAGCTACACCAAACTTTTCGAAACCTTTTAAAGTCACAGTCAATGCTAGTGACATTGGAGTTGGAGCTATACTCCTGCAGGAAGATGAGGATGGGATTGAACTGCCAGTTGGTTACTTTTTGAAGAAGATCACCCATACACCAGTGGAAATACTCCACAATCGAAAAGGAACTATTGAGTTTGGTACTGGCCTTACAACATTTTCATGTGTATGTCACGAACAATGTGTCGGAGATGGTTGTAAACATTAAAACTTAGAACATTTTAAAGACAAAAAATGTGAGACTATTTTGTTGGAGTCTTATGTTAGACTTTTAAAGATCATACATGTGAGTCGTAAGAATGTAATTGCAGATGCGTTATTGCAGTTTTAACTGATAAAGTTTAGATGAGATACATACACAGGTATATAGGAAGAAGTTTAAGGAGACTTCTATTAATGTTATCTGTATTTAGGGTAATGTGTTTAAAAAATAGAAAAAAAAGCCATCTTTTCATTATGATGGTTCATTTTCTCTTAAGAGGGAAGCTGTTATGAAGATGTGGGTATTCTGTACCTTTAAGAAAGTTAAAAGCAACAAAACGACCTGATAGCACCAAGTGTTCTGGAAATAAGTATAATGTAACCTTTTGGTCCAACAGGTAATGTAGCTGGTTGCCTGGAAACAAAAGCAGATTCGAATTAGGCCAATCAGTTTAAATTATACCCCCAAAAATACCAACTCCAATCAATTTTGAACTTAGTATATTGACAATCTTAAAAGCCAATGACACAATCTGATGCTTTGGGTATAAGACTGAGGAAAATTGAAGAGTTGGGAGGAGAACTGCCAAGCCAATGATATCTGCAAACTGCCTGGAGAGTACCTCTCTTAAAGGTACCTTTATTAACCAGTAACCTGTGAAGCAGAATCCCTAAGAGGAAGAAGACAGGAATTCGGAGAAGAACCGAAAGCTGCCTGGTTTTAAGATGAGAAGTTTTTTGTTTTGTAAATTTTATTCAGGAGTTTTATCGGACTAGTATTATAGAAGGGAAAGTAAAGATAGGTTAGAGGAAGGGGTTGTAAGTAGTTGTTAGTTAATTATTCTCTGTTATACTTTAAGAAATAAAGTTGTTACTTTTACTTTATCTAGTTCTTGCTATCAAATTTTCACAGATTACTTCATGGGATAAATCTTTTCTGTGTTGCTGGGTTAAAATAAGCTGGAGGGTTTACTCCATGTTGTAACACTTTACAAAATACTACTATTTATTAAAAATAAATAGATTCTAGCCACAGAGACGTAACTATGACCTTTTAACTCTGCTAGTTAAAACTCAAAGCCCCCAAACGCATACAAATACAGACAGAACAAAAATCATTTCTGTGGCTGGAGGGGCAAAAGTATTGGGGGTGCAGTTCATTAGTACCAGTGCTTGGGATTCAATGGCATGCTTCTTTTGTTTCCTATATCCTTCAGTTCTCTGATCATTCTCATCAGTTTCTCTGACTTCTTTAAAGGAAGCAATTGGTTCACAAATTTCAAGCCTTTGGTTAAAAGCAACATCTTACAACAACTGGTGAGAACAAAATAATCAGACTTTGAGTACAGACTTTTGCTGTTGAGAGAGAAAAAGCGATATGTGCACCATCTTTGTTTCAGCAGTTTGAAGGCATCTTCTAGCATCATTCACATTTGCAAGCTGTTCAGCCACCCAGGAACCAATGATCTATTTGTTGTCAAGCTGATTGCCTTTGGTATCCGCAACTAATCACAACTCCACAATCCAATCAGCAACCTGTTGATATCCAAATCTCACTTTGTACACAGACCCCTGAGCCAGACTAACCACAAACACCACCACCCCCCACAACCTCCCCAGTACAGTGTAAACAAGATGACTTTCAGAAACTTTTTTTATCATTAATGGGATGGTGGGTTGTGCTTGCTTGGCCAGTATTTATTGCCCATCCCTTATTGCTCAGAGAGCAGTTAGGAGTCAGCCACATTGATATTGCTCTGGAGTCACATGTAGGCCAGACTACGTGAGAATAAGTTTCCTTCCTTAGAGGATGTTACTGAACCTGATGGGTTTTTCCAACAATCAAGAACGGATTCATAGTCATTGTTTGTGTCTTAATTCCAGACCTTTTCTTTAATTTGAATTCAAATTCCATCATTTGCCACAGAAGGTTTCAAACCTGGGTCCCCAGAACATTACCTGGATCTTTTGGATTAATAGTTCAGTGATAGCACATTAGGCCATTGCCTTATCTAAATTGCTTTTCAAAAGTACTGGAATTCTTTCCCTGTACTTTATTGTAAAAGTATTTTATTTTTATTGTTTTATTATAAAAGTTTTTCATCAGTCCCTAATCTAAAGTAAAATAAAAAGGTAAGGTCTTTACACTAAGCTCTAGACTAAATTGTATCCTTTCTTTTTGAAATGGTTTGAACTTTTTGTTTTCAACCATCAAGACTGGTAGTTTGTCATGTGATTATATTTTTGTAATGCAAACTTGTCTGAAATATTTGACTTTCCTGATCTGTTAGGAGAAAGTGAGAACTGCAGATGCTGGCAAGTCAGAATTGATAAAGTATGATGTTAGAAAAACACAGCAGGTCAGGCAGCATCCGAGGAGCAGGAGAGTTAATGTTTTTGGCATAGGCCCTTAATCAGGAATGTGGATGGGGAAGGAGACGGAGTGGTAAATAGAGGGGTGGGGCTGGGGGCAAGATAGGTGGGATGGAAATAGGTGGTTGCAGGAGGGAGGTAATTGTGATAGGTCATTGAGGTGGGTGGAGCAGATAGGTGGAAAGGAAGATGGACAGGTTAAAAGGGCAGTGCCGAGTTGAAGGGTTGGATCTGGGATGAGGTGGAGGGAGGGAATATTTGGCAACTTGTAATATCTATGCTGATACTATGTGGTTGTATAGTCCCTAGGCAAAAGATGAGGTGTTCTTTCTCCAGTTGGTGGGTGGCTTTGATTTTGCACCGGAAAAGACCCAGGACTTGCATGTCCTTGGGGGATTGTGAGGAGGAGCTGAAGTGGTTGGCCACAGGGTAGTGGATGTTTTGTTCCCTGAACCGTTCTGTGAGTTGGTGTCCTATCTGTTCCTGATCTGTTGTTTGATAATGCTGATTTGAGGTATTAATTTTAGTCCAAAAACCTGATATGTTCTCTAGGTGTTGAAATGTAGCATGGGATTTGTTAAATTTGTAGGGGGGCCTTTAACTTAAATGTTTTATTCAAAGGGCAGGAGCTGTATCATCATACCGCCCCAGGGCTGCACCAAAATATCAGTTTAAAGTATATACTTGAGACCCTCAAATTGCTGATTGAACCTACAACCATTTCCATTAACATGGTATTTCTTGTGGGAGCCAAAAGATGCAGCGCTCCAGATGAACAATTCCAGGTATTAGTTAAAATGCCTTTTTTGATATTTTTTTCTTTATTTTCCGGTCACTGCAGGCAACACTTTTTTTTTCTTTGAACTTTAAGCAGTGTAATAAAAGTGCTTGTGCTCATCCGTCATTTTGTGATTAGATTAGATTAGATTACTTACAGTGTGGAAACAGGCCCTTCGGCCCAACAAGTCCACACTGCCCCGCCGAAGCGCAACCCACCCATACCCCCACATTTACCCCTTACCTAACACTATGGACAATTTAGCATGGCCAATTCACCTGACTGGCACATCTTTGGACTGTGGGAAGAAACCGGAGCACCCGGAGGAAACCCACGCAGACACGGGGAGAACGTGCAAACTCCACACAGACAGTCACCTGAGGTGGGAATTGAACCCCGGTCTCTGGCGCTGTGAGGCAGAAGTGCTAACCAGTGTGCCACCGTGCCGCCCAGGTTTGACAGATTTGTATTGGGTATGTGTTCATAATACCTGTTACATTTTCTTTGAAATACGGAAGGAACATCTACAACCTAAATGTTACTTTGGTACTTGAGGGGTCGGTGGGGGGGGAGGGGGGAAATATTAAATAATTACAAGGCTTTAATTATATAATACTTTAATTGTAAGATTTTTAAAAATACCGTAGTATTAATAAAATGTTTTTTGCAGCTCAGTCCAGCCTTCATAAAGCGGATTCAGCATAAAATCAAGGACCTTTTGATACAGATGGAAGAGGGTTTGAAGACTGCTGATCCTCATGACTGTTGTGCTTACACTGGTTGGACAGGTGAGAGCATTTCAGTACCTTTTATAGTCACTCATTTCATGCATTTAAAGGCAAGCATGCTGACTATTCCTCAAAACTTTTAGGATAATTCTCCAAGTGAGAATTGATTTTGCTATTCAACATTTGTCTCTGTAATTTTCCAACCACAGATGTTAGACGGACAGGTCTCTAATTACCAGATTTACACCTCTCAAAAAAGATGTACATTTGCAATCAGCAATCCAAAACATGGTCCATTTGAGCCAGGTGCCTTGTTAAATTTGAGCTATGTCACCTATTTAGCACTTGTTTTCAATTTTTATTCTATTGAATGTACCTTGTTTTCCCTCCTACCATTGCACCCCTCACTGCATTCTCCATTTTTTTAAAAAACGGATACAAAAAACTTTTTCAGTTTGTAAACCAAGCCCACTTCCTCTACCAAATAATATTTTCTTTCTTCCTTTTGTTTGTTGTTTGCCTCCAGCACCCATTTAACTATTGTTTTCACTTTTTATCTGTTTCTGAAAGATTATTGGGTTCCCCTTATTTTTTTCTCTTCTTGTATCCTTTTTCAGTTCTCTTTGTGCACTCTGCCTGATTCCTTACTGTTATGAAGTTGAAAGAGTGTATGTTCACCTGACTGGCACATCTTTGGACTGTGGGAGGAAACCACTTTATATTAGAAAGTGTTTTCTAAAATTAAAGTACAGCCACAGCTGCAGAACAGAACAGCTAAGAGATGGGCTATTCCAAAATAGATACATGGAGTAAATGGCTGTTAAACGGGTACCTGAGTTTCTGTTGCTGTTTTGACGACAATTCAAATGTAACCAATTCATTTAACGATACTGAAACCCAATTGAGTTTGAATTTGTTGCATTGACAACATCGGGTCAATGACAGGGTACGATATTGGGCATATAAAATCAGGGCATTTAATAATTGTTTGATTGGAGCAGCATTGTTATGGAGTTGGAGTCAGATAGTAATTAGTTAAGAAAAATGGGGCTTGGATTTGTTAATTTTTTTTGTGTTCTCTTAGGATAATAAACTGTTATTTTTCTTTAAATGGTGGAAATTAGGAGTTCTTCTTGTCTCTCACACTTTTAACAGATTACAAGGTGAGGCGAGCTTTTTTCAGTGTTTGGTTTTAATTAACATAGCGGTTTGACTTCCGTGTTGTATCACTACAAATCCTGTCCCCGATTTCTTGTTATAAACTTTTTTAACTATTCTCTGTCAATCTTTGTCATCTGAGGGATTGAAACTTTCCTCCTCCAGTTAATATTTAACTGATGCCTGCAGTATCTTTGCCTTAAAAGTCTTCCGTTGCTGACTTGCAGTCTACTTAGAATCTTGCTCTAATATTTGCAAGCAGCTTTTCCCAGTCTTGTATTTTTACTTTTGACTTTTCTTTGCGAATTTCCATACCTACAGAATCTAATTGTCATCGGTATTAGTCAGATGGTATTTGTTTTCTTCACTTACTTCCATAAATAAGCTCTCATGAGTGACTTGTCCACTTCAGACAAGAATTTGAAATGCATGTCTGAATACTTATCACCAATTATCATTTTCCCATGGTTTAATACTTGGTATCTGTAAAGGAAAGATAGATTTGCAATTATGTGACACTTTTGTCCTGTTTCCTTCAAAAAACAAAAGCCTTTTAGCTGACCCACAAGGCCAAGGATCTTGAAATTAACTGCTACCCAACTAATGGCCACAACATGTTATTATCTAATCTTCAAAGAACTTGGAGATTTAAAAACAAATCACTTATGTTTTTGTACTTTTTTTAAATTTCTAATTCATTTAGTAACTAATAAACATCTTTTTCCTTTAAAATATGAGAACCTGGAAAGGATCCCTTGTTAACATAATATTGTTGTAAATCTATGATTTACAGATGACCTAGCTTTGGAACTTGCTCAAAAGCCACTCCATTATTGACAGCCTCAATGCTGCTCATATTCCGGTAGTTCATTCTGTCCTTGGACCTGCACTTCCCTGTGTTCTGGAAACTGCATTTCATTATCGTTTTTAAAGATAGTCTGCAAGCAGATGGTTGCACTGTTCCTCCATTTCTGAGACTTAATCTTAGTTGCACCAGTCTGAGAGCTTCTTTCATTCCACTCACTGCTGCACTGAACTGCAAAGAGCTCATAGGTTTCTTCTGAATTCTTAACAGATCCAAGACTTGTGATTTTTTTTTCCTGATTGCCAACTCTCAACGCCTAGCTGCACCTGTTAACTGCAAAGAGTTATCAGGCAGCTTCTGGCATGCCTTCCTGAGACTCAGCTGCACAATATCAGTGGCTTTCTCAGCAGCATAGCTACCATAACTCCTTCTGCATGGAGCGTGATCATCTCCCTTTCTGTATTGTGGACCAGTTCACATTGAGGCAAACATTGAAACTTTGTTCAACATCTCTTGAGGACGAGGTGAAAGTGAGGGCTGCAGATGCTGGAAATTAGAGTCAAGATTAAAGTGGTGCTGGTAAAGCACAGCAGGTTAGGCAGCATCTGAGGAGCAGAAAGATCGGGCAGGAGCCCTTCATCAGGAATGAAGGATTATCTGAACAGAAATGATGTGCAGGGATTTGGTGGAAAGGCAGGAGATTGGCACGAGGTAATAGAACTGGTGCAGGCTTGATGGGCTAAATGGTTTCAACTATCCTGCAACAATTCTGATTATATAGGACTTAAGAATCATAGGCCTGATGAAGGGCTCCTGCCTGAAATGTCAATTTTTCCTGCTCCTTGATTCTGCGTGAACCGCTGTGCTTTTCCAGTACTGCTGTAATCTTTCGAGGACTGTCTATGCCAAGCGCTGAATGTACAACAGAGATTTAGCAGCTGTAGAAACTCCCCCAAGAGTCAACACCACATGAACTGCTGGTTCAGAAGAATTCCATGCCAGCCTCTCATCAGACTCTTGGAGAGGACAGGCAGAAGATGAAGTAGTTGCTTGGTAACAAGGATTCCACCATCATCCAGATGCATTGACAGATTTTTTTTGCCCATTGTTCTACAAAAGCAAGATGATAAAAGATTAGTTAACTCAAGGATGGATTTTCTCCATTTAGTTCATTGATCCTATGTGAATGCATTGGGAAGAGTACAGAAGCGGTTTATGGGAATGGCTCCAGGAATGCAAACTTGGAGAGAAGAATGCTGAGAGACATTTTAATAGACATTTTGAAAATCATGAGTCGGCTATATGGAGTGGATAGGGAGAAGCAGCTCCCCCACAGCAAAAGGAAAAAGAAAACGAGAGAGTATTGATTTAAAGTGCAAAATAAGCCAGGGTGATGTGAGAAACCTTTTTACACAATGAATAGTTAAATTATTGATTGAAATGCCTGGAGGTTTGATGGAAACAGGCTCAATTGAAATGTTCTTGAAGGCATTAGATGATTATTTGAATAGAAATAATGTGCAGGGATATGGGGGAAAAGGCAGGAGATTGGCACTAGCTAAAAGAACTGGTGCAGGCATGAGACGCTAAATGTTTTCAACTATGCTGTAACAATTCTGGTTATATCAGACGTTAGAGTCCTAGAGTCATAAATGTACAGTATAGAAACAGACCCTTCGGTCCATGCTGACCAGATATCCCTACCCAATCTAGTCCCGCCTGCCAGCACCTGGTCCATATCCCTCCAAACCCTTCCTATTCATATAACTATCCAGATACCTTTTACATGTTGCAATTGTACTAGTCTCCACCATTGGCAGCTCATTTCATACACGTACCACCCTCTGCGTGAAAAAGTTGCCCCTTAGGTCTCTTTTAAATCTTTTCCCCTCTCACTCTAAACCTATGCCCTTTAGTTCTGGACTCCTCATCCCAGGGAATATACTTTGTCTACTTATCTTATCCATGCTTGTCATGATTTTATAAATCTCTATAAGGTCACCCCTCAGCCTCCGATGCTCCAGGGAAAACAGCTCGAGCCGATTCAACTTCTCCCTATAGATCAAATCCAACCTGAAGGCAAGGTAATGTGTTTAGAATTGCACTGGACTGCCAGATTAGATGAGAGACATATTCAGGGTTTATGTCTCCATTTGTTAGCTTTTTTATTTAAATCATTTTGGTATGATTCCCTCTCTTATGCATCCTAAGTTTACATCATACTGTTCTTTCATCCCTGTTATCGTCTTGGTGAACTGTTGCTAAGTAGCTTGCACATTTTGAACACTGGCATGTTCAGAACTGAGGACAAGAAGATTAAGAATTAGGTTTGACTGGTGATGTATACAGTAAAAACTTGGCTTTCCTTCGTACCTTGACTAAAGTAAATCGAAAGCATTTTGCAAGTCTGTTGGTGCAGTGCTGACTATTTTGTCCTCCATTCTGAGATAGATTGATGGGAAACTGAACAAGTGCAGTACCACAGAATTAGGCAGTGAAATAGCCAAATAGCTTCCATTCTTCTTATTAGATTTCAAAATAGGTTCAATAACTATTCATGCAGCATCATCTGGCTTGAGACCTGAAAAGCATTCTTTGCGTGCGTCTTGATATCATTTGCATTTGAGTTTCTTCTTCATGAGCAATTTCTGGATCTTTGGATCCCCTTAGCACTTTCCTTTTTGAATTCTCTTCCCATTTGCCTGTTGATTATATAATTAGTGCAACTTTTTTTTTTATAAAAGCATATTATTTCCTAATTCACTTCCCATGTGAAGAATATACTTAAGAACTAGGATTCGGCAATACAGTCCCTTGAGCCGGCTCCACCTTTTAACGTGATAATGGATGATCTCATCATGCCCTGAGCTCCACTTTCTTGCCTGCTTTCCATAACCCTTCAACCCATTACTAATTAAAAATCTATCTCCTCCTTAAATTCACTCAATGTCCTAGCATTGACCACATTCCCAGGAGAAGTAGTGTGGATTTTGCAGCTGCTCCTGGGATTGCAGGCTTAGGGTTAAAGATTTATTAAAGTTGTTATAGTCTATATAGTTTTGTCATATAAGATTTTTATTCATTTTGTTTTTCTGAATGTTAATGAAACACCAAAACCAAAAAAAACGATTCTTTTTAAACTTTTTTTTTAAAACGAGCTTTACAGGGTCTGCAATGAATGGCTGAGGTTTTGTTCAGAAGTTTAAAAACTGTGTTTTAAAAATTTATTTTACTTTGTGACTTTTTTTTTAAAAAGCTGAAGTTTTTTCTTAAAAATTAGAAGCTGTGTTTTCGTTCCAGAAAGTCCTACATGTGGTCAGCTCTGGAGAAGATTTATTTCCTTCAAGGAATTTATTAAAGACTAGTTTGTTTTTGTAATTATTGTACACATAAATAGGAATGACATTTTTAAGGAAAAGATTAAAACAGTAGAGTGATTTTAAGAGATTAGGTAGAAGATTAAAAAAAAGAACCTTTTAAAAGTAGTAATTTCTGGTTTACTCCCAATGCCAAACTCAAACGAGAGAAGGAACAAAAGGTTAAAGAAGATAAATCAATGGCTGAAGAGCTAGTGTATTCAGGGATTCGGGTTTTGGACAATTGGAATGTCGTTTGGGATAGGAAAAAACCTGTTCAAAATAAAGGGTGTGTCTAACCTAAATAGAAGGGGACCAATATCTTTTGAGACATTTGCTCATTCCATTAAGGGAGACTTTACACTGATAGAGACGGGGAGTGAAAGAATTCTGAGTAGCCATGTAAACAGAAGGATTGATGGAGAAGGTTCTGAATGTGAGGAGAGCATGTTAATTAGAAAAAAAAGAGAGTCATCATGTGTACTAACTCTGAAGAACTAAATTGCATTTATTTCAGATAACTAGAAGTAGTTTTGTAAAGATGATGAATGTGTTAACAACAAGCTTATAACCAGGAAATTTTGATCTGATGCTACATTTTATCAATTTTCCCATTTGTCACAGAAAGTTTTGATAAGAAATAAAGATCTGTGGACGAAAATAGAGGTTTTTGAACTGCAGATGCTGAGTTGTAAACTAGAATTCTCATAAGACAAATGAAGCGGAACTGCAATTGCAAGAGCAAAAATAATCTCAAATGGTATCCAGAAATAAAAATGTTAGATTTTAACCATTTGATCAAAGCTGAAAATTGCAGGCATCTCCAAAAGGGAAAAGTGGAAGGCAACAGAAGAAGGGTTGTCCTTGGCGCAGATCAATTACAGTGGATATATGAGGAAGTGTGTCATACTATAACAGATCTGCTGGCAGATCTAAGATTTATCAAAAAGGTGAATTTTGACAAATGTATTCAAAGGAGAGAAAAAAAAAATCCATTGATCGTTTGCCCTAAACACTGACCTGGATTTGCTTGTTCTCCGCATCTATCATTGGTCAGCTCTGTTGGTTGGACAGCAGATTTGTGATGCTGAATGGCACCAACAGGGTGAGTTCAGTTCCTGCACCAGTTAAGGTTACCATGAAAGTCCTGCCTCCTCAAACTTGCCCGTTGTCTGAGATGGGGGTGATGATCCTCAGGATAAACTCCCCACCAGTCATATTTCACTAATGAGGGAGTAGCCAGATGGTCCTCTGGGACAATGGCAACTTTTGCCATCAGATATAAAGGTTCCGGTTCACCCATCTGCAAGTTTATCACATCTTAGGATCTCTGACTTTTCAATGTTATACTATATGAAACTTAGAAAGCACAGTGACATTTTCTAACTGGCCGAGAAATCACGCAAGTTATTTCTGTAGCTGCAAAAGTCTTCTATTGAAAAGGTCAAAAATGACAATTGCAGTGAGTAAAACCAAGCCCATTTAAGCTTGATATTTTAGACTTCAAATATTTAATAGCTTGCAATATGAATAGAAAATCCTAGAGGAATGATGGAAGAAAACAGAATTTTATCTGGGTGTAAAAATAAAATTATTGGGTTCTTTCAAAATTCTTCCATATTGACTCTGTACCTGGAGATTAAAGTATCTGTTGCTAGTAGAAACATATTCCAAATTAGATTAACTTGTCTGAGTTGTTAATTACTGTTTTCAAGAATTTTTGTGGCTTAGTATTTGATATGTTGCAAAATCAGTATACCTTTTTCAAATTGGAGATTATGACTGAATTGATGTACAATTAATAGTTCCATGGCATAGTCGGCTATGGTCCAAGTGCAAGAAAATGGCATTTAGTATAGTTTTGTTTGTTGGTCAGCATGGAGGTAGTGGGCTGATAGATGTCTTTGTATGTTATATGACACTATGACTCTGTTATAGTAAAGTATTTTTTTTTATCTAGGGATTGCCCTTCTTTATCTGCAGTGTTTCCGTGTAACACAGGAGTCTGTACATCTCCAACGATCATTGTATTATGTGAAGAGGACACTGCGTAATCTGAATGGTCGAAGAGTGACATTTCTCTGTGGTGATGCAGGACCTTTAGCTGTTGGTGCTGTTGTACACCACAAGTTGAAGAATGAAATTGAATCACAAGAATGTGTCACAAAGTAAGGACGTTGATTTGGATATTTAAAAAGTACTCAACTAGATTGGAGTATTTTTAAATAAATTAAAGGATTACAGTTTTTGTAATTATTTATCCAATATATTTTTCATTTTTACTATTTAAAAAATGTATTTTCAGAAGAGAGCATCATGGAAATTTTGAATGTTAGGTCACACACGAATGTTTTATCATAGAAGATCAAAACATAGCTTATATTCTAATTTTAAAGATATTTTAAACTTGACTCTACAGTAGTTTGGACATTTTTTTGTTTTAAAGAGTGTAAGGTACTTTATAGCTGACTGAACTTGTGAACTTACTTTGGTGGTTGTAGCTTTGCTTGTTGTGAGGCCATTATTTGCAGCATGTTGGCCAAATCTGTGTTAAACAGCATCCAATGTAGCTCAGAGGCTCTACTCTGGCACATCAGTTTCATTCAAAAAAAAACAAAGAATACAGATTCTGGAAATCATAAACAAAACCTGAAATTGATGAGGAGAAAAGCATTCTGAAGAAGTGTTACTGGACCTGAAATGTTAGCACTGCTCTTTCTCCATAAATGTAGCCAGGCCTGCTGTGTTTTCCAACAGTTTCTGTTTTGTTACAGTAGTCTCTTGTATTTTCTGGAGAAGATGATAGTGAGTTGAGACAGTACTCGATTGACTGTCTTTTTTTTATCTGGGTTCCTCTTCTCAGTCAGCTAAGCTTTTCATTTCTGCTGACCTCTAATTTCCTTCCAACAGTCAACCTTCAAAGGTCATAGGAATCAGCAACTGTTTCCTAGTTGTCGGTATTCACGTTTATCATCTCATATAATATTAGGTATCCAAGTATGAGAGATAGAGATGTCCAGGAGTTCATAATACAATGACCAATTCATAGACAGTGACTTTTTGTATCATGTGGCCGTAATCCATCCAATAAGAGTGGCTGAGTCAGCACAGATGTCATAGGCTTAGCAGTGAGTGTATGCTGATGGAATTAGCACACTCTAGGAGCTCTGAGTTGGTAATCTTTGTCTTAGAACAAGTGTTATGGGCTATCTCTGACAGTGGCAGAGACTATTGTGTCTGACAAGTTAGCCAGAACTCACCTCAATCACATTCCATATTCTTCTTGGATTTAACATCTGTAGTTTTTGTGATGTGTATTAGTTTTTGCATCAAGTGACGGATTGCTGTTGATTTGGGCCAGATTTGGGTAGTATATATGTTTAGCCAGAATCTGCACTCTGAAATTATGTACTACAGGAAAAGTATTTGCCCATGTTCCTGACATTTCAGTTTGCGAATCAGCTACTGCATTCCTTTTGTTTTGTTTGCATGATGCCTGGATTCAGTCCACTTGTCTAATGATTCTAATTTACAAGTACACATTAAAATAGGAGTAGTATGATGGGTCAGTATCTTTGTTAGGGTCTGCACTTGAGGTGGATGCTGGCTGACCTATCCGACTCTATGACTCTTCCTACTGTCAGTAACAGCCGATTATACTTATTCTCTACGCCAATCGACCACTGTCTCTGTGTTGTGTTGATGGTCTGTGTCTTCTCCAGGGTACAAATTTGGGGGACATGTTATGATGGCTCTGTTTTGCCTCAAAGTCCGAGATTCCTCTCAAAACCCTCCCCATTGGAGTCCAAAGTGAAGGAAGATGCTACGTTTGGCACTAGCTTGGTCCAGAAGTCGCTGAAAAATTGATGACTTTAGACATTTGTCAGGCTCTGCTTTGGGCTTCAATTGAGATTAGTTGTCTGATTTTACTCCCTTAACCTTTTAACTGTTTTGAGGTATCCATAATTTAATTAGAACTCTATACCTATAGATGGAACTTCATAAGCAAGAGTCCTACACAATTAGCATGTCCCAGGGTTAAATCTCCTTTTCCTTGCTATGATATGGGGTAAATTCTCCTACTTACTGTAAACCAGTAACACAGAAAAGATTTATCCCATGCAGTAATCTGTGATAATTCAGGAGGCCAAGAACTATTTTAACTAAAAGTTAACAACTTTATTTCTTAAAGTATAACAGAGAATAATTAACTAACAACTATTTACAACTCCTCTCTAACCTACCTTCTACCTTCCCTTCTATAATACTAGTTCAATAAAACTCTCAATTACGGTTTACAAAACAAAACTTCTCATCTCAAAACCAGGCAGCTTTCAGTTTTCTCTGTATTCCTGTTGTCTTTTCTTCTTCTTGGGGATTCTGCTTCACCGGTTACTGATCAATAAAGGTACCTTTTAAGAGAGCTATTTTTCAGATAGTCTTTATGAGCTGGTAGCTTGGCAGTTCTCCTCTCAACTGTTCAATGTTTCCCAGTCTTATACCCCCAAAGCATCTGATTGTGTCATTGGCTTTTAAGGTTATCAATATGCTCAATTCAAACTGGATTGGAGTTTGGTATTTTTCTGTGTATAATTTAAACTGATTAGCCTAATTCAAATCTGATTTGTTATTTCCAAACAGCCAGCTGGGTGGTACGGTGGCTCAGTGGTTAGCACTGCTGCCTCGCAGTGCCAGCGTGGGTTTCCTCCGGGTGCTCCGGTTTCCTCCCACAGTCCAGAAATGTGCAGGTCAGGTGAATTGGTCATGCTAAATTGCCCATAGTGTTAGGTGCATTAGTCAGAGGAAAATGGGTCTGGGTGGGTTGCTGTTTGGTGGGTCGGTGTGGACTGGTTGAGCTGAAGGGCCTGATTCCACACTGTGTAGATAATCTAATCTAATCTACCCCAGTAGCTGGAGCACATGTTACATGGTAACTTTCTTCAGAACAGTTGGTGCTGTCTGGTAGTTTTGCAAGCTTTTAACTCTCTTAACAGTACAGTACACCCACATCTTCATAACACCCTTTAGCCTGAAATTGCACAGGACCCAATTTCCTTGTATCACTATGAGGAGACACAACTCCGGGCTTTCCCACATTGCTGCAAGCCAGTGGTATAAGCTGAAAATGAGAAGCCAGTCGCCATGCAAAGTCATTACTTTAGTGGAGATCATATGACGCTCTTCAACTACACACAAAACTCCTCACATTGATATGATTGACATCAAAACATTAATGTCATGTGTGGGACCATCATTACAAATATTATATCAATTACTTAAATATGCCATTGTTATAGATAATCTTGACAGAAAATAAATTATTAAATCTATCATTGTAACCATTAAGATACTCTCTTCAGCTGTGGTATGATTATAGTTTCTTGGCATTCATTATTTTTCTTGCTCTTATTAGATTGTTACAACTGCAACGAACTGTCATTTGCCTGGATTCCGATATTCCAGATGAGCTGCTCTATGGCAGAGCTGGGTACTTGTATGCTTTACTGTATGTCAATGTCGAGATTGGGCAAGATACCATTCCTTTTCCTGTTATTCAGGAGGTAAGAGTTACTTTTACTTTATAGGTTTAATTTGTTTCTTAATTACAGCTTTTATTTTTGCATTTGTCTACTGGGTAATGAGCCTGGCCAGATGTTAGACTTGGAAATAGGTGAGCACTTTGGTGATAGCAATCACAATTCTGTTATGTTAAGATTAGATGACTTAGTGTGGAAACAGGCCCTTCAGCCCAACAAGTCCACACCGACCCGCCAAAGCGCACCCACCCAAACCCATTCCCCTATGTTTACCCCTGCACCTAAGTTCACAAGGAAGAGGTATTGGAAATCCTGCAGAGTGTGAAAATGGATAAGTCCCCTGGGCCGGATGGGATTTATCCTAGGATCCTCTGGGAAGCCAGGGAGGAGATTGCCGAGCCTTTGGCATTGATCTTTAAATCGTCATTGTCTACAGGAATAGTGTCAGAAGACTGGAGGATAGCAAATGTGTTCCCCTGTTCAGGAAGGGGAGTAGAGACAACCCTGGTAATTATCGACCAGTGAGCCTTACTTCAGTTGTTGCTAAAGTGTTGGAAAAGGTTATAAGAAATAGGATTTATAATCATCTAGAAAAGAATAATTTGACTAGGGATAGTCAGCACGGTTTTGTGAAGGGTATATCGTGCCTCACAAACCTTATTGACTTTCTTGACAAAGTGACCAAACAGGTAGATGAGAGTAAACTGGTTAATGTGTTGTATATGGATTTCAGCAAGGCGTTCGATAAGGTTTCCCTCAGTAGGCTATTGTACAAAATGCGGAGGAATGGGATTGTGGGAGATATAGCAGTTTGGATCAGTAACTGGCTTGCTGAAAGAAGACAGGATGGTGGTTGATGGGAAATGTTCATCCTGGAGTCCAGTTACTAGCGGCGTACTGCAAGGGTCAGTGTTGGGTCCACTGCTGTTTGTCATTTTTATAAATGACCTGATTGAGGGCGTAGAAGGGTGGGTTAGTAAATTTGTAGATGACACTAAGGTCGGTGGAATTGTGGATAATGATAAAGGGTGTTGTAGGTTACAGAGAGACATAGATAAGCTGCAGAGCTGGGCTGAGAGGTGGCAAATGGAGTTTAATGCGGACAAGTGTGAGGTGATTCACTTTGGACAGAGTAACTGGAATGCAAAGTACTGGGCTAATGGTAAGATTCTTGGTAGTGTAGATGAGCAGAGAGATCGCTGGGTCCAGGTACACACATTCTTGAAAGTTGCCACCCAGGTTGACAGGGTTGTTAAGAAGACATACAGTGTTTTAGCTTTTATTAATAAAGGGATCGAGTTCCGGAACCATGAGGTTATGCTGCAGCTGTACAAAACTCTGGTGCGGCCGCACTTGGAGTATTGTGTACAATTCTGGTCACCGCATTATAAGGAGGATGTGGAAGCTTTGGAAAGGGTCCAGAGGAGATTTACTAGGATGTTGCCTGGTATGGAGGGAAGGTCTTACGATGAAAGTGAGGGACTTGAGGCTGTTTTCGTTGGAGAGAAGAAGGTTGAGAGGTGACTTAATAGAGACATATAAGATAATCAGAGGGTTAGATAGGCTGGACAGGGAGAGCCTTTTTTCAAGTATGGTGACGGTGAGCACGAGGGGGCATGGCTTTAAATGGAGGGGTGATAGATATAGGACAGATGTCAGAAGTAGTTTCTTTACTCAGAGAGTAGTAAGGGTATGGAATGCTTTGCCTGAAACGGTAGTAGATTCACTAACTTTAAGTACATTTAAGTCATCATTGGACAAGTATATGGATGTACATGGAGTAGTATAGGTTAGATGGGCTTCAGATTGGTATGACAGGTCGGCGCAACATTGAGGTCCGAAGGGCCTGTACTGCGCTGTAATGTTCTATCTTCTATACCTCTTTAAATGTCTGCTTCTAGACATGCTCCATAGTGTGAGTGCCAACTGAGTCTTTAGCAATATAAATTGAGGAAAAACTGATATATTAAATGTTATACTGATGTGGAGTACTGCGTGGTTGAAAAAGATGTTTGTCTTTTCAATGAGATGAGACCCTGTTTACATTTTTAGTTGAAAGTTAAAGACCTTGTAGTTAGTTTTACTAGGTTAATATCAGGAATATAATTTATTGTATCCGTTGCTCCCGATGTGGTCTCCTCTACATTGGGGAGACTGGGCGCCTCCTAGCAGAGCGCTTTAGGGAACATCTCCGAGACACCTGCACCAATCAACCAAACCGCCCCGTGGCCCAACATTTCAACTTCCCCTCCCACTCTGCCGAGGACATGGAGGTCCTGGGCCTCCTTCACCGCCGCTCCCTCACCACCAGACGCCTGGAGGAAGAACGCCTCATCTTCCGCCTCGGAACGCTTCAACCCCAGGGCATCAATGTGGACTTCAACAGCTTCCTCATTTCCCCTTCCCCCACCTTATCCTAGTTTCAAACTTCCAGCTCAGCACTGTCTCCTTGACTTGTCCGGACTTGTCGAACCTGCCTATCTCCTTTTCGACCTATCCACTCCACCCTCTCCTCCTTGACCTATCACCTTCATCTCCTCCCCCACTCACCCATTGTACTCTATGCTACTCTCTCCCCACCCCCACCCTCCTCTAGCTTATCTCTCCACGCTTCAGGCTCACTGCCTTTATTCCTGATGAAGGGCTTTTGCCTGAAACGTCGATTTCGCTGCTCCTTGGATGCTGCCTGAACTGCTGTGCTCTTCCAGCACCACTGATCCAGTATTTAGAAGAGTCAGATGAAATTAAAACATGAACTTGAGGGGACTGAACCAGGTAGATATCGAAAGGATATTTCCTCTTATAGGAGAATCTAGAACTAGAGGTCATGGTTTAAAAATAAGGGGTACGCATTTAAAATAAATGAGGAGACATTTTTTTCTGAGGGCTGCAAATCTTTGGAATTGGTTTCCTCAAAAGAGAATCTTTAAATATTTTTAAGACAGAGGTAGATAGGTTACTGATTATCAAGAGGATGAAAGATTATCAGGGATATGTAGGAATGTGGAGTTACAGATAAAATTAGATCAGCTATGACCTTGTTGAATGGCACAACAAGCTCAAAGGCATAAGTGATCTACTCCTGCTCTTTGTTGGTACCTTGGTGATTTTGAAGAAAATCTGGCAGCTCTCCCACAGTTCTGGTCATCATGCTGCTTCAATGAATGCCATCAAGATTATATCAATTAGCCATTCATTGGAATTGCTGTTCGAGATCACTATACAGTATTGGGGTGCAGTGTTTAGGAACAGTAGTGACAGAAATAATCCACTCCCTGGTGTTCCGATTAAAGGTGTTTCAGTGGATGTTTTTTTTTCTTGTTCAAATGCATTTAACGGAAGAAAATGGTATAAGCAGCTGACCAGTTCTCCTCCTCTTTGTGAATGGACCAGAATGAAGGCAAATGAGAACAATTTGCAGTAGGGCTCGGTAGTGCTGGCTTGTTTGTGTTAAAGTCATGTTGGGTGTTGGACTTCTTGGACAATGCTGTAACACTAGTGTAGCATTGTTGCTTGGTATTAAAAAGTTGTGAAAGCTGTTACATAATTGCATTTTTGTCGAAGAAAAAAATTTGAGTACTTTTAGTAATGTCTCTTTCCTGTACCTTTTCAATAATTCAATTTTGACCTTGCATTCTCTTCAATCCTTGATTTCTCAATTGTGATAGAGATCATTTTGGCTCCTGTATTTAAGTTCATTATTCAAAAACACTTTCAGAGTCCTGTTGTGATATCTAACTGTTTCAAATTTTCCTTTCCCACTGCTTTAACTATCGTGAAGTTCTAAGGTCACATTTTTGGTATCACCTTTCTAGGCTTAATTCTTTCTACTAAAATTGCTTCTTTTGACATGGTATTAGCCTTTTCACTCTCTTCTGCACCTAAGTATATATTCTTGTTTCTTAGCAACTGGCATTGAATGCGCTATACCCAAGTGTAGCCTGGTCACTAAATCTATCTTTTTATTCTACATACTTAAAGATTATATTGGATTGTTGATTACTATCCTGTATTGCTTCTATATGTTTAATATCACATTTATTTCATAAGTGAGATTAGAGAACTTTAGTAATGTCACATTTTTTTCCTATTTAATGGAATGTACTTTAATTGTCCATTAAATTTTATGTCCCATTCTGTCCACACGCATGTTTTGTTTGACACTTTTGTTTTCTATCATTTCTGAGGTGGCATCACTGTTCCATCTTGTTTGATGAAATTACGCATTCAAATTTGCAATGACCTTTTGACTCTGTCACTAATTTAACTTAAGAAATAGCATTTTGAGTGCCATACCTGTTGCCAACCCAGTGCCCTGTTAAATTATTTATTTTAATCTTATTTATTGCTCTGAGCTAACTTTTATTTTATCCATTCCAATTTTTGCATTGACTCCTCGTAGCTGAATCGTTGTAGCTTAAACTATCAGCATTTTATTTGGAACTTTATCATATGGCTATTAGAAGGTTAAATGGTATTAAATAGAGAATGTCAAGGCGCTCCTTGTAGTCTATTTGACTTGTCAGTTACTCAAAAAATGCAGGAAGATGTTTCCTTTTCAAAAGACATGCCAACTGCTATCTATTAGGTGCTGAAAATTACTTGTACAATCAAGTGCATGTCTGGTAAGTCATTCCATTATTATTGTGTCTGACTTGTGACTTTGTCACCCTTTTGTAGAATATAGGAATCACATTGGCATGTCTGCAATGCTGGTACATTTCTGGTGATCATATTCATAATTGCCAAGGGCTTAAATGTTCATGTTCATGTTAATTTACAGAGATCATTTACCATTTTAACATTCTTTAGATTTGTATCTCATAGCCGTATAATTTTAAAATTATGTTTGTGTGCTTTCTTCGCTACTTGTGAATGCTGGATCAATGTCCAAGATATTGTTATAACATTGGGGGTGAACCCCTTTGTTAATTAAACCAAACGCCCAGAAAAGCTCACCTCATAATCTGTTAAAATATGAGTGACAGAGAGCTCCCAAATTCTATTATTTAAAGAAAATAACATCAATTTATTTTTTTCTCTCTAAAAGTGAACATTAAACAACTACTAACATTTCTAAGGCCTCCTTTCTCTTAACTGCTTATTATCTGCCTCAAACTCTATAACAGTACGCTGTTCCAATAAGCCACTTATTAAAATTACACCAACTTAATTTCAAAGCCACACAGCCGCTGTCGTCATCTGTGTCTTCCTTCCTGTTCAAGATCTCCTGAGTTGGCTTCTTTTTGTTTTACTGCGAGTATGTTTCATATGAAAAGGTCCTTTGATGGAGAGTCTTTCCTAATTTCTTGGAGAGCAAGATGTTAATTCTCCCTGCGTTTCTGTCTTGACAGCAGTTGCTCTTTTACCAATTTTCAAAAGGTTTGCATTTTATACTCCCCCAGCATTGGATCGTCTCATTGGTTCGATGTTGGAAAAACAATCAATTTAAACTCAATTGGGTTTTAGTATCCTGGGGCATGATTTAAACTGATTGGTTAAATTTGAATTATTCTCAAAACAGCAATCAAAACTCCATTTCACAGCCAAATGTTACATATTTTCAATTTTCCATTACACCCTGGGACTGCCATCTAGTCCTTATCACAGGTGCCTGTAATCTCTGAGTTCAGAACAGCATTCACTCTCTCTTAAAGGTATAGTACACATCTTCAACTTCATAACAATATTGATAGGTTAGGTGAATGGGCAAAACTGTGGCAGATGGATTTTAATATAAGCAAGTGTGAGGTGATCCATTTCAGACAAAGAAAGATTCATTTTTTTGGGAAGGCACAGAATAAATACAGTGGATGTCCAACGACATTTGGGGGTTCAGATGCATAGCTCTTTAAAATACCACAAACAGATGAAAGTAATAGTTAAGCAGTCTAATGCAGTGCTGACCTTCATATCTAAAGGGCTGGTGTGTAGGGATGCAGATGTTTTGGTGCAGTTATACAAATCCTAGTTGGGCCACATCTGGTGTACTGAACAGATCCAGGCAGCACACCTTGGGAAGGATGTTTTGGCCCTGGAGGGAGTTCAATGTAGGTTTACAAGGATGAGACCTGAACTTAAGGGGTTATGTTGTAAGGAGCGATTAGACAAATTAGAACATTATTCTCGAGAATTTAGAAACTTAAGTGGTGATCTAATTGAGGTCTTCAGGATATTAACAGGGAAAGCCAGGGTAGGTAAAGATAAACTATTTCCCCTGGTTGAAGTTCTAAAACCTGGAGGCATGGTCTAAGATTTAGGGCCAGGCCATTCAGGAGCATGTAAAGAGTAGTGGAGTTTTGGAACATTCTCTTCCTCAAACGGCAGTTGATGATCATTCAATTTTTAATTTTTTAAATCTGAGAGACAAATTTTTATTCAAAGTTTGGGAGAAGAGGATGTCACCTAGACAGGGGACGAAACGTTTGCAAGACAAATTCCCAGCTCGGCGAACAGAACCACAACAACAAATTTTTATTAAGCAAGGCTATCAATTAATATGGGCCTAATGCAGGCATATGGAGTTAGGCCACAGATCAACCATGATCTTATTGAGTGGTAGAGGTGGCTCAAGGGACTGAATTGCCCATTCTTCATCCTCTGTTTCTCTGTCTCAGCTGCCCCCTTATGTTCCAAAATCACAAGCATTTAATATATAATTTGCATTCTCACTTATAAGTGATACTTTCTACCAGCTCTCTTACACAATGGCATTGCCTGTCAAGATCCTATTTCTAAATATTGTGCTTGGGTCCAGTGTCATGAATCAATTGCCTACAGAGTTATACACAAAATTGTGTTGTATTTAAAGCGCCCTCTTTAATAAACACGCGTAATGTTCATTGTAATTAATAGGCTTCTTAGGACTCTGTGAATCATTCATTTATAGAAATTGATGACTAAAACATATGTTGCATGTATTTTCTCGTGAAATGAATGTGTTAATTGATTTATTACAACAATTAATAAAGCACAGAGTAAGACTTTATAAATGACTGTTAATGAGAGAGCTATGTGTTCATCCTTGTAGCAATTTTAGAATTTTTAAACCACAATATTTTTTCTGATTTCTCCTTCCACTACGGTAATCTATAAAATAGGTAGTTAATGCCATTATCGAATCTGGCAAAAATCTTTCCAAGGAAGAACGCAAAACTGAACGCTGTCCTCTTCTCTACCAATGGCACAAAAAACAGTATGTTGGAGCGGCCCATGGTCTAGCAGGGATCTACTATATGCTAATGCAGGTTGGTTTCAGATGTCAACTTTGATTTCTTTTAACCTCAGAAACCTACTGAAAGGGGATGAGCTCTATTTGCAGCATCTATTGTAAATTTAAGTTGATAGAATTTGGTGATCCAATAGGCAGATACACAAGAATTGGTTGAGGAATGAAAGGATATAAGTTATGCATTATTGAGAACAATTGATATAACCAGCTGGTGAATGTATGAGTGTCAAAACAGCTATTGTGGTACTCTTGATGTATCGGATATATTAGTTTGTTGTTGTAGTACAAATAATCATTAGATATGAGTCAGCATTGAAAGAATGTGAAGTTATGATATGTTCCCACCAGGCACACATTAGAAGTGCCTGAAAAGGTTGGGGTTATGAAATCAAATCTCAGTGAATTTCGACACCAGTGCCAAGTCCTCAGTTACTGTTCAGTATTTTTTCTGGCACTAAAAATGTAATAATAGAAGTGTAGAGTTTCATTTATTCTGTTCTTAATTATTATTGGAAATCTCTTTCTTTCAATAGTGTTCTTTTTTCTCTCTCTCTCTTTCTTTGTTTCTTTTTTTTTCTTTCTTGCTCTCTGTCTCTGTCTCTCTCTCTCTCTCTCTCTCTCTCTTTCTTTCTCTCTCTCTCTCTCTCTCTCTCTCTCTCACTCACTCTCTCTCTCTCTCTCTCTCACTCTCTCACTCTCTCTGTCTCTTTCTGTCTCTCTCGCTCTCTTTTTCTCTCCCATCTTTTTCTCACTCTCTCTCTATATCGTTTTTTTTTCTATTTCTATGCATAATTCTACTTAGAATATCTGATTGCAGCTCCTGGTTTGGCCCATGCTTGCCTCATTTGGATTTCTCAACCTGTTTGAAGATGACATTGTTAGTCACCCTTTGTCATAAAGATTCCAGGTGGCCTATAGATGGTGGCAAATTGATTTGGTTTTCCATTATTGCAAACTTCATTGCAAAAGCCCAGAGAAAGTCTCTGGACAAGTGTAATAATAGTGCCATTTGTTTGTCACTGAACATTCAACCACAACCTAATACAACCTTTTCAGTTAGAGTGCCACCGTTTCTTTTAATTCTTTAGCATTCCAGCTGAACGTGATGGGATGAAGTATTGCTTCATCAGAGAAGTAAATATACTAAGACTTTAATTGTGACACACATTCTTTCCCTATATTGTAAAAAAATTTAAAAATACAACTGTTAGAAATATTTGGCAGGTCCATTAGTAACTGTAAATGAAGTTTAGATAAATATCTATAACATCTCAATGGAGAGTATCAGACATTACTCTGGCTTATTTAGAATGTGAAGCTGATTCCAACATACTGTCCTGAGTGTCTATTAGGAAAATTTCAGAGCTGAACCCACTATCCTGCATTTTCCTAAGACACTTTTTTTTTGTTTTGTTTTTGCTGTACATTTTATTTTCCCTTTACTTTTGTAGATATAATCATCTAACCTCTATTACACTAACAGTTATACTCTTTCTTATAAATTTTGCATGGAATTTCCTAGATTTTGAAAGTTTGTTCCTGTTCCAGGCAGGCTCAAAGTTGGATCAGGAGACCCTCACGGAACTAGTAAAACCCAGTGTGGACTATGTACGACATAAAAAGTTTAGGTCTGGAAACTACCCTTCATCATTAAGCAATGAAACTGATCGACTGGTCCATTGGTGCCATGGTGCTCCTGGTGTTATACACATGCTGATTCAGTCTCACAAAGTGAGTATTTGAATTACATGACAATTTTACTTGCTACAATTTAACTTTTTTTGCTACAATTTATTGTCATAGATGCTTTTGTAGTGTAATTATGGATAACATCATTTGGGTCTGATCATATGAGTGGGTCTTAAATTGGGAGATAGGTATCGGGACCCCATGAAAGTCCTCTTCTGTGTACATACAGAAATTGTCTAAGAAGTTTATACTCAGCAGGCTAATGTCTGCTCTCAGGACACTCTGCAAGTATTCTTGATACTGAACTTTATGACTGAGATTTTGATCAGATACTTTGGACCTACTTGGATGTCTAGCCAACCAGTTTACATTATCTGACATAACTTGATTGTTAGCCAGTGTAGCTGAACTGAGCACTACAACCAATAAGACCATCAGAAATAGGAATAGAAGTAGGCTGTTCAGCCCCTTGAGCCTGCTCCACCATTCAGTAGGATTGGTTGGTCTGAGATTCCCAATGTCCACTTTCCTGATCTTTCCCCGTAATCCTTGATTCCCTGACTGATCAATAATCTATCTATCTTTGTTTTAAATAGACATAATGACTCTGCCCCACAGTTCTCTGTAGCAAGGTGTTCCAAAGACTGTTTAACCATGTGACAGAAGAAATTCCTCCTATTTTCAGTCTTAAATTGATACCCCTTTAGTCTGAGACTGCATCCTCTGGTCCTAGACTCTCCAGTGAGGGGAAACATCATCTCAGCATTTACCGTGTCAAACTCCTCAAGAATCCTATATGTCTAAATGAGATCACTTCTTGTCCTTCTAAACTTCAGTGAGTAGAATTCCAATTTGTTTAGCCTTTGCTCATAAGACAATGTGTCTCCATACCAGGGATCATCCTGATGAACCTTCTCTGAACTGCCTTCAATGAAATGATACTCCTCCCTTAAGTAAGGGGACCAAAACTACTCCCAGTGCCTGCAAAGTCAATCCTATGACCCTTGCCAGCTGAACAACCACACAACCAGTCCTTTATTCATGACTGTCTACTTACTAGCTGATTTGAACCTGCTCAATTCAGGTAAGTTATTAGTGATACAAAAAGTAGGAGTGTTATCTCCTATCTTTGATTCTCCTGTGCTTGCTGGGCTCACTCTGGAGAGGCTCCATTGATCCATTTTTGGAAGTTCCATTGGAATGTAGAAAGATTTACAGATCTATCAAAGTAGAAATTTCAATCACATGAGGCTTCCTGTAGGCTCAAGGTGACATGCCAGGAACCTGTGTTTATCTGTTGTTACTGGCCAGAAGATCTGGGCCAATTGATTTTTGTTTTTCCTCATATTCACATTCAGATGGAGTTAAATCTAGATAAATGTAAGGTGCTGCATTTTGGAAAGGCAAGTCAGAGCAAGACTTATACACTTATTGGTAAGGTGCTGGGGACTGTTGCTGAACAGAGACCTTGGAGTGCAGGTTCATAGTTCCTTCATAGTGGAGTTGCAGGTAGATAGGATAGTGAAGAAGGTGTTTGGTGTGCTTTCCTTTATTGGTCAGAGTATTGGTGTTGGGAGGTCATGTTGCAGCTGTACGGGACATTGGTTAGGCCACTTTTGGAATATTGATTGCAATTCTGGTCTCCCTGTTGTCGGAAAGATGTTGTGAAACTTGAAAGGGTTCTGAAACGATTTACAAGGATGTTGCCAGGGTTGAAGGATTTGAGCTATAGGGAGAGGCTGAACAGGCTGGGGCTGATTTCCCTGGAGTGTAAGAAGCTGAGGGGTGACTGCATAGAGGTTTAAAAAATCATGAGGGGCATGGATAGGGTAAGTAGACAAGGCCTTTTCCCTGGAGTAGGGGAGTCCAAAACTAGAGGGCCAAGTGCTGGCAAATGGGACTAGATTAATTTAGGATATCTGGTCGGTATGGACAAGTTAGACCGAAGGGTCTGTTTTCATGCTGTACTTTTCAATGACTCTATCAGCTAGAAGTGGAAGAGGATGCTGATGCTAGGCTTCTGGACCATACGCAGCATGTAATTTGGGAGTCCTTTAGATTAACATAATGCTATTCACGGTATGACATAATCGGTGTTTTTTCCCCATCCAATCTCCACAGGATGGCTCAAAGTGTTCTATGCCCACATAACAGTTCTTGTCTATTGTGTAATCACTTTCTTTCCAAACCAATTTACATATTTCTTCAGTGAGTGTGCTGTAGAGTTTGCAAGATAAGGAAGGGACTCATGGTGAACATTTTTATTTTGTATCTGAAACCTGGTGCATCTGTGATAGGGCTGGCATCAAAGTGAGTGATATTCTGCTGTATCAGGAACAGTGACTTTGTTTTTCTCCTGAATGTGGCATCTAGTACCACTGTTAATGGCATTGCGAGGTATGACAATGCAGATTGATATAACAAAGTTTTTTTTAAAAATCAGCTTTTGAAGGCTTGCAATGGAAAATATTCTGCATGTTAGAGTGGATCAAAGTATAAAAGGCGACCCTACTTCTTTGGTTATGAAATGTTATACTCTCGTTTAGAAGCCAGTCTTAACTTTCTTTACCCAGCAATGCATGTTTTGCTTCTGTATACTGTAATTCGCTACATGGGGTCAAGCAGGTGATAAAAGCTGTGTTGCAAAGATGAAATATAGGAGCTTTAAGACATACCTATGATCGACAGTGTGCAGCATGACAAGTGACAACCTGAAATAGGCTCTGAAACAAAATGAATGAAGTATGAAATTATAGCTCATGAAATAAAAAGCTACTTTATATGAAATTAGCTAAATAGCTGGAAATAGTGTGCATAATGGATGTTTTTTTCAGACTTGAAGGTTTCTAGTAGACATCCATAGAGATTGAAGTTAGGACCTTTTTCTCTTTCCAGTATGTTACTGACTAGACCTCTGTGTACAGAGTGCCGTTTCAAAATTTGTGGATGATCTGAAACTGGAAGCATTGTGAGTAGTGAGGAGTTTAGTGTAAAACTTCAACAGGACAGACAAGTTGATGCAAGTAAGTGTGAAGTGATTCATTATTTTCAGAAGACAAGCAATATAAAATGAAGGGTATAATTCTGAAGTGAGTGCAGGAGCAGAGGTAACTGGGAGCATATGAACATAATTTGTTGAAGATCACAGGAAAGGGTTGAGGGAGTGGCTAATAAAACTTACATTATCCAATGCTTAATAGGAGCATAGGATTCAAGTGATTTGAAGAGTGATGCATTGAAATGAAAGCATTCTGATGAATATTACCTGTGTCATGTTTAGTCAAGCTAACAGAGAAGTAAGTGTGTTCTTGAGAAAAATGGTCTTTTAAAACAAAAGGAACTTACTTGATGCAGTGGCTCTAGAAACTTGGCCAGATGGATCCAAAGTCAGCTGTTGTGGTAGGAGACTGAGGTCAGTATTCAGCAGCGGACAACCACGGTCAGAGCTGGGACTGTTATTGTTTGTGATATATATAAATTATAATATAGATGAGAATGTGGAGGGGATGATCAAGTTTGCCGATGACACAAAAGTTGATCAGGTGGTTAGTAGTGAGGAAGCAATCTTAAGATAAAGATTGGTTGGTCAGATGGACAGATCAGTAGCAGATGGGATTTAACTTTGATAAGTTGTGTTGTGTCACCATCGTCTTACCAGACCATAGTGGCTGCTCTCGCTTTGGGAGAGGCGACTGGTTATAATTTAACCTGAGGCCACCAGAGGTTGAGAAGAGTCCTTCATGGTAACCTCAAACCAGTGATGGGAATTGAACCACTCTGATAAGTATGAGTTAGGTTAGATTAGATTAGATTAGCTTACTTACAGTGTGGAAACAGACCCTTCGGCCCAACAAGTCCACACCGACCCGCTGAAGCGTAACCCACCCATTCCTGTACATTTACCCCTTTACCTAACACTACAGGCAATTGAACATGGCCAATTCACCTGACCTGCACATCTTTGGACTGTGGGAGGAAACCGGAGCACCCGGAGGAAACCCACGCAGACACGGGGAGAATGTGCAAATTCCACACAGTCAGTCGCCTGAGTCAGGAATTGAACCCGGGTCTCTGGCGCTGTGAGGCAGCAGTGCTAACCACTGTGCCACCGTGCCGCCCACTAAACACATTGAAGGTAGTAACCAGACTAGGGAGTACTCAATGAATGGCAGGACACTAGGAAGCTCAGAGAAACAAAGGGTTCATGGGGGTGCTTGTCCACAGATTCTTGAAGGTGGTAAGACTGGCTAATAGCTTGATTAAGATGGCCTACAGTTCACTTGCCATTATCAGTCATGGTATAGATTATAAAAGTAGAGGTTATGTTGGCGCTTAGGCCACAGCTAGAATATTGTATGTATTTCTGATCGCCATCAATAAGAAGCCTGTGTTTGCAATAGAGGAGTTGTAGAGGAGATTCACCAGGCTGTTACCTGAGCTGGAGCATTTCCAGCTGTATTGAGAGGCTGGATAAGCACAGTTTATTTCCTTTTGAGCAGGGAAGGCTGAGGGAGGGCCTGTACTGAATTGTATAAGATTGAGGGGTATAGACAAGGTGGATAGGAAACAGCTGTTTCCCTTTGTTGAAACTCAGTAACAAGTAGGCATAATTTTCAGGTGCAGGGCAGGTGATATAGAGGATATTTGAGGCAAAATATTTTCTTCTGGAGGGTAGTGGGAATCTGGAAGGCACTGCCTGAGAGGGTGATAAGGCTGGAAACCTCATAACCTTTTAAAAAGTATGTGAATGAGCACTTAACTGTCATAACATTTAAATGCTATGGGCTATGTGTTGGAAAGTAAGTGTCAGCACAGTTGATGAGCTGAAGAGCCTTTTCTGTATTAAGTGATTCTGACAGTGATTTCAGCAAAGCTCACATATTTTGAGACTGCACAACTGGGAAGCAGGCATAAGGCAGATTCAAGACAATGTGGATGGACATTATAAAAATGTGGATTGGTCTCTGAGGCAGGGAACAAAAATAACAAAGAATAGAATACTGAATAAAGATTGTTTATAATTTGGCCAACTCTCAGAATGAAAATATTTGAAAGACAGGACTGAGTACAGAAGCAAGAAGGTTGGATTAAATTTGTGTGAAGCACTAGTTCAGCTTCTACAGGAATATTCTCCCAGTTCTGGGAGCATGACCATTTCAGAAAAGTCCAAGAGCATTGGAGAGTGTGGAGAAAGGATTCATTAGAGTTAAATTCATTCGTCGAGAGATAAGGAACTTCAATTCCATTGAGTATATAAACTAGCACTCTCTCCCTTGGAGAAGACCATGCAGGACATCATATTCTGTGCAGTGGATTTTGTACATGGTGATGAATGATGGTGGAGTGAATTTGTGAATCGATGATATGCAGAATAGACTTCCGATATTCCATATACCAATGTGATCTCATTATCAGATCATGGGATGCTGTCAGTGCACAAGAATGTCATCAAATTGGGAAAAACTGAGGTTATTCAGTTCTTTGGTTAGGAAAACTTGTTGTTCATGGTGGGATGGTCTTTGAAAGCAAGAAAGCCACTTCTGATCCCGAATTGAGTTTTTATGATGATGCCACAGTCAAAGTGAGTCAGCAAATATTCAGTGATCTCTGCATTAGATGGTAGATGGTTTCAAAACTCTGATTATGGTTAAAGGTATCTTTGTACAAATAATTCAACATGATTTGTCACATTAATATTAATTACTGATGCTTTGACACTCATTAAAGTGGTGATCACCCACTTCCAGACCAACAGCTCATTGTATAATTAGTGTATAAGTCAACCACATTTCTTTTGGGAGAATCCTTGAAGGCTTCTACTTTGATGTGCAAACTACAGTGTTTGTTTGACTTTCACTGGATGATATTTTTGTTTTAAAGTTGTGTCCAATTGAAATTTAAACAGCTTTTTATTTTTTTTTAAACAGACCTTTAAAGAAGAAAAGTACTTGAGAGATGCAATGGAGTGTAGTGATGTTATCTGGCAACGAGGGCTGCTGCGGAAGGGTTATGGAATCTGCCATGGAACTGCAGGCAACGGATACGCTTTCCTCTCTCTATACAAGTTGACTCGAGATAAAAAGTATCTCTACAGAGCTTGCAAGGTAATGTGAAAAGTAATTACCATCCATAATGCAACAATTAGATACTTTCATAAAAAGAAAAATACTGCAAATCCTGGAAATCTTAAGTGAAAAGAGAGAATACTGGAGAAAGTTAACAGGTCCGGCAGCATCCGTGGAGAGAGAGAGAACAGTCAACCTTACAAATCTGATTTGATTCCTCTTCATTGAATTCTTTTAATTTCATATTTCATTAAATAAACTAACTTGGGCAGTGGGTCAGTTAACTCAGTTGACTGGGTATCTGGTTTGTGATACAGAGTGATGTCAACAGCATGGGTTCAATTTCCACACCAACTAAGGTTATAATGAAGGATTCTCCTTTTTAACTTCACCTTCATTCTGAGGCATGGTGACTGAGAGTTAAGTCACTATCAGTTGCCTCTCTGTAATGAAAGGGCAGCCCTTTGGTCTGGTAAGACGATGGCGATTTTACCTTACTTTAACGTGGGGAACCTCCCACGGCATTTCACTCCCTCTCTTTCTTCATGAAATGTCTCATTATCTGAGGAAGCTAATCATGATATCAGTATGGCAAATGGAGGAGCAAACCCAAGAAGTACCTACTTACATAATTAACATTTATTCTGTGCTACACCCTTGCTATCTAGACAACTGAACTAATTGATATATGCGAGCACTTCAAAGTGGTATACTGAAACAAAAATGGATGCTTAGAGAAGAAAGAACATAAAAGAATGTGTGACCAAATATTTGATCAAAGTGCTTTGGAGGGCCTTAACGGGGAAGGAGAGATAGAGGTTAAGAAATGTGAGGAGTAAGTTACATTTTTTGAAACCTAGATAACAAAGCATGAGTATCAGTGCTGTGCTGGAGGATACTTGAGAAGCAAGAGCTGAAGGAACAAATATTTCTGGGAAATGGAAGTGAATTTGAAGGCTGGAGATTATGAAGTTAGAGAGGAATAAGAATGTTAAATTGGTAGCACTGGATATTGGTGAGTCAATGCAGATCAACATGTCTGATTGGGTTATCATTAGGATAGGAAATAGCTGTTACTTGAGTCTATACCCAAGGATGGGGTGACTGAACACCTTAAATTTTCAGTGAATCAGGAATAATCAGGATTCATGATGAGTAGGTCAGGCTTTACAAACCTCATTGAATTTTTCAAAGGGGTGACTAAGGATTGGACAGGAGAATGTCAATGGATATTGTTTCAGATGGATTTCCAGAAGGCATTTGATAAAGTCTCACCTAAGTCACTGTTAACTATGATGGAAACCATGGAATTGAGAATAAATTCCTGACACAGAAACTGGTTGTAGCAGATGATGGAAAGTAGGGATAATTTCAGATTGGCAGATTGTGACCAATAGTGTCCTACAAGGATCTGTGTTAGAGCCTCAATTATTCACGTTTCTAGTTGGGATAATGGCGTAGCAAGTTATATATCCAAATTTCCTGTTGTCACACAGTTCGGTGGCATTGTAGAAATGTAGATGGTAGCACTAAATTAGAGAGGGATATTGATTGACTAAGTGAACCAAAACTAGCAGATGGAATTTGATATAAGCAACTATGTGGACCTAAAAAGGATAGATCGGGGTATTTTCTAGGGGTTCAGGTGCGTAGATATTTTAAATGTCACAAACAGGTGGAAAAAATGATCAAGAAAGCTGGCCTTTATGTCTAGAGAGCTGGACATGGATGCAGAAGTTATGCTGCAGTTATACAAAACCATGGTTTAAAACCCCATTTGGAGTACAGTGAACAGATCTGAGAGAGAAAACAAAAACTGAGGGCAAACTAGTGAGGAATATGAAAACTGAAAATAAGAGCTTCTTTAAACATTTAAGGAAGAACAAGGTCAAAGTGAGCATAGGCCCCTTATAAAATGAATCTGGGGGAATAGCTATGGTGAACAAGGAAACGGCAGAGAAGTTTAAAAGATAATTTGCATCAGGTTTTATGGTGAAAGATACTATTAATGCAAAAGAATACTTAGGAGGAATTTAGTACCATCACTAGAGAAGTAGTATAAACAAACTAATGGGTGCTAATGGCAGATAAGACTTCTGGCCCTGATGGTTTGCGTCCAAAGATCTTAAAAGCAGTAACTACAGAGATAGTGGATACATTGATTGTAATTTTCCAAAAGTCCTTGGATTCTGGAGAACTACTAGGGGATTCGGAAACTGCCATTGTGATAATCCTATTCAAAAAAGGAGAGAGGCAAAGTGTGGGTAACTATAGACCAAATTAGCCGAACTGTTACTGTTGGGAAAAATGTTGAAATGAATAATTAGGAAAGCAACAGCACATTTGGAAAATCCTAACCTAATCAAGCAGAGTCATATGGGCTTCAGGAAAAGGAAATCATGTCTGACTAATTCATTAGCATTTTTCAAGGAAGTTGCAGTTTCAAGCCAGTGTAAATAGAGAGGAAATAGTAGCTGTGTTGTCTTTGCCCTTCCAGAAGGCATTTGACAAAATACCTCACAAACGTTAAGTCATAAGATAGGAACCCACAGTACTGGAAATAGTGTATTGGCATGGATAGATAGTTGGCTAATGGGCAGGAAACAGCAAGTGGGGATAAAGGGTTCATTTTCAGGTTGTCAGTCTGAAACCAGTGGGATTCCACAGGGATCAATGTTGGGACCGAAACTGTTATTAATGACTTGGAGGAAAGAAGTGAATGTATTGTCGCCAAATTTGCAGATGACAAAAAAGTGGGCAAAATGGCAAGTTGGGAAGGCGATGCAAACCATTTCCAGGAGACATTGATAAGTTAAGTAAGTTGGCAAAAAGTTGGGAAGTGGAATATAATGTGGAAAATGTGGCATTCTTCATTTTAGAAGAGAGAACAAAACAGCATTATTATAATAAATTGAGAGAAGCTGCTGCTCAAATGGACATGGGGGTACTTATGCAAGAAACACAAAGCTGGAATTCAGGTGTAGCAAGTAATCGGGAAAGTTACTGGAATGTTGGGCCTTATTTCAAGGGGATTGGAGCATGAGAATAGAGAGATCTTATTGCAGCCATACAAGGTGCTGAAAAGATCACATCTTGAGTACAATGAGCAGTTTTTGATTCCCTCATTGGAGGCAGTTTAGTGAAGGGGCACTAAGATGACCCCTGCTATGAGCTGATTGTCCTCTGAGCAAAGGCTGAATGGATTTGGACTCTAGTCACTGGAATTTAAAGGAATAAAAGTTGATATCAATGAAATTTTGATTGTAAGAGGCTTGATAAGGTAAATACTGAAAGGACATATTTAACCTTTATGGGAGAGTTAAGACCAGAGGGCATATTTACAAAATAAAGGGGAGATGAGGAAATGTTAATCTTTGGAATTCCTTCTTACAGAGTGCTATAGAGCAGTGTTCTTGTGTGTATTTAAGGCTAAAATAGATTATTGATCAGTCGGAGAATCAAGGATTACGAGGAAAAGCCAGGCATTTGGACACAAGGAATGTTGGAGCAGGCTTATGTACAAATGTAAAAACAAGGACTGCAGATGCTGGAAACCAAAGTCTAGATTTAGAGTGGTGCTGGAAAAGCACGGCAGATCAGGCAGTATCCAAGGAGCAGGAATGTCTGTTTCTTATGGTCATATGACTCTGACTCCAAGTCCCAGAACATGTCCTTTTTTTCTATCCCCCCAGTCCAGGAACTCCCCACATACGTTCGAGACACCACCCACGCCCTCCACCTCCTCCAAGACTTCCGTTTCCCTGGCCCTCAACGCCTCATCTTCACCATGGATATCCAATCCCTCTACACCTCCATCCGCCATGACCAGGGCCTCCAAGCCCTCCGTTTTTTCCTCTCCAGATGTCCCCAACAGTACCCTTCCACCGACACACTCATTTGTTTGGCCGAACTAGTCCTCACCCTTAACAATTTCTCCTTTGAATCCTCCCACTTCCTCCAGACCAAAGGGGTAGCCATGGGCATACGTATGGGCCCCAGCTATGCCTATCTCTTTGTTGGCTACGTAGAGCAGTTGATCTTCCGTAATTACACCAGCACCACTCCCCACCTCTTCCTCCGCTACATTGATGACTGCATTGGCGCCACCTCGTGCTCCCGCGAGGAGGTTGAGCAATTCATCAACTTCACCAACACATTCCACCCTGACCTTAAATTTACCTGGACCATCTCTGACACCTCCCTCCCCTTCCTGGATGTCTCCATCTCTATTAATAACGACCGACTTGACACTGACATTTTTTACAAACCCACCGACTCCCACAGCTACCTGGATTACACCTCTTCCCACCCTACCCCTTGCAAAAATGCCATCCCGTATTCCCAATTCCTCCGCCTCCGCCGGATCTGCTCCCAGGAGGACCAGTTCCACCACAGAACACACCAGATGGCCTCCTTCTTTAGAGACCGCAATTTCCCTTCCCCCGTGGTTAAAGATGCCTTCCAACGCATCTCGTCTACATCCCACACCTCCGCCCTCAGACCCCACCCCTCCAACCATAACAAGGACAGAACGCCCCTGGTGCTCACCTTCCACCCTACCAACCTTCGCATAAACCAAATCATCCGCCGACATTTCCGCCACCTCCAAACAGACCCCACTACCAGGGATATATTTCCCTGCCCGCCCCTTTCCGCCTTCCACAAAGACCGTTCCCTCCGCGTCTACCTGGTCAGGTCCACGCCCCCAAACCACCCACCCTCCAATCCTGGCACTTTCCCCTGCCACCGCAGGAACTGTAAAGCCTGTGCCCACACCTTCTCCCTCACCTCTATCCAAGGCCCTAAAGGAGCCTTCCACATCCATCAAAGTTTTACTTGCACATCCACTAATATCATTTATTGTATCCGTTGCTCCCGATGCGGTCTCCTCTACATTGGGGAGACTGGGCGCCTCCTAGCAGAGCGCTTTAGGGAACATCTCCGGGACACCCGCACCAATCAACCACACTGCCCCGTGACCCAACATTTCAACTCCCCCTCCCACTCTGCCGAGGACATGGAGGTCCTGGGCCTCCTTCACCGCCGCTCCCTCACCACCAGACGCCTGGAGGACGAACGCCTCATCTTCCGCCTCAGAACACTTCAACCCCAGGGCATCAGTGTGGACTTCAACAGTTTCCTCATTTCCCCTTCCCCTTCCCCCACCTCACCCTAGTTCTAAACTTCCAGCTCAGTAACTGTCCCCATAACTTGTCCGGACTTGTCCTACCTGCCTATCTTCTTTTCCACCTATCCACTCCACCCTCTCCTCCTTGACCTATCACCTTCATCTCCTCCCCCACTCACCCATTGTACTCTATGCTACTTTCTCCCCACCCCCACCCTCCTCTAGCTTATCTCTCCACGCTTCAGGCTCACTGCCTTTATTCCTGATGAAGGGCTTTTGCCCAAAACGTCGATTTCGAAGCTACTTGAATGCTGCCTGAACTGCTGTGCTCTTCCAGCACCACTGATCCAGATCTGATTTTGTTATGGTCTTGTTCTTGACTTCACAATCTGCTGGCCTTTTGAAGGAGATTCATCAAATGATCAGGATCATGGTTTCAACTGTCTGTCACTTCTCATGCTGGCAGTCTGGCAATTCTCATGACATTCATTCCCATAATACAACTATAGAAGTAAGATATAAAGACAGTGTGTATTTCTCTGTCAGCTGCAATGATAGCCACGACATTATTGATACTAAGATAGCTGACGTGAACACTGCAAAATCAACCACCATTGTAAATAGCAGTAGCAATTCGCACAAGGTAACCTCAACAGTAAGGAGATCCACCAATACCCTGGATAAGAATTCTACTTCTGTACAGCATTTCTTTTTGTAATGCTTTTGGTAAAACATATTCTGCACAAAAGTCTACAGTTTTACTGTATTACTGTTTTAAAACCTTCAAAGAGGCAAATAACAGCTGACAGTGTGCATATCCACACTTACTATTTTTTTGGATTATGATAATTCAATACAGAATTACAAATTGCACAAATCAACTTCAGTATTGCTTGCTTTTGCAGTTTGCTGAATGGTGCTTGGATTATGGGACACATGGATGTCGTATCCCTGATAGACCATATTCCTTGTTTGAAGGTAATGCCCTGAGCTATATTTGGCTTAACCATCATTGAAGACTAATTAAATTGTAATTTGATTTGTTATTGCAATTATGTATTTTGGTAAAACCAATGCTACTGTTGCTGTCTTAACCCTGTTTTGCTGGGGTCAATCCTTATTTCAGACAAATATTTTGCTGTGTTATACTTGAATTAGGCTGCAAAATATTAAGCAAAACATTTTACTAATAGACAGAATGGAGAAATAGGTAGCAACATGAAGATTAATGCAAGGAAGTCTGAGGTGATGTATTTTGGACGGATGAATATGGAGAGATGATATAAAAGACATGTTGAGGTTGATGAACAGAGTTTTTGTTGTCAGTATATGCAAATCCTCAAAGGGCAAGGCAAGTTGATAAGATAATTAAAATGCTTATTGAATATTTGGATTTTTAGTTAGAGACATAGTTTGTGAAAATGAAGATCACCCAGGAACTTCATAATCCACTAGTCAAATTAAATTTCATAGAAAATATTGTGAACAATTCCAGGACAGAAGAGCTGTAAAAGCCTTAAAAATACCGAGGAGACTTGCTGGATGTTATCAGGAATCTTTAATTAGGAAAAATGATTTGGAAAAGTTGGGAGTCTCCACTTGTCCTGCCACCTTCTATTATGTATGTGCATATGCACCTAAGTCCCTCTGTGCCTGTACCACCACCCCCCCCCCCCCCCCCCCCCCCCCCCCGCCACCCCCCAGACCATACCTCCTATTTTATGTTGTCTTTCAATGTTCTTTCCACCAAGGTGCATCACCTCCCATTTCTCTACATTGAACCCTCATTTGTCACCTATCGGCCCACTCAAATTTATCAATATTCTTTTGGAGTTATTAATTCTTCCAAATTTGTGTCATTTGCAAACTTTGAAATAGTCCCCTGCACACCAAGATCCAGATCAGTATTATATATCTGGAAAAGCAAGGGTCCCAATACTGATTCCGGTGGAACTCCACTACAACCTTTCTCCAGCCCAGAAAGTATCAATTGACCATTATTGTTTCCCATCACTCAGCCAATTTTGTTTCCACATTGCTACTGTCCCTTTATACTATAGCCTATAATTTTCCTCAAGTCTGGTGTGTGGCACTATATCAACGACCTTCTGGAATCCATGCATACTGTATTATCAGCATTATCCTCATTCAGCCTTTATGTTATCTCTTCAAAAAAATCTCCAAGTTAGTTAAGCATCTTTTAGAAATAAATGCTGACTGTTTCTAATCTTCCCCCCCCCTTCTTCCCTGTGACTACTTATTCTATCTTAAGTTATTGATGGTGGGGAAGCTTCCAGAAACAAAATGAAGTTGACTGATCTGTAATTTCAGGGACTATCCCTTACAATCTTTCTTGAACTAGGCCGTAACATTTGCAATTCTCCAGTTTTCTGGCACCTCCCCAGAGTCTAGGGAAGACTGAAAGATTGTGGCAGTTTCTGCCCTTACTTCCTTCAAACTTCTTGGATGTACCTCCTATGGTCATGGTGACTTAATTATTTTAGGTGCCAACAATCTATGGAAGACTTCTTTCTTGTTAATTGTGAATCCTTCTAGTAACAGAGTTTCTGCCTCTGTCAGCAAATGTATACAGAAACCATGATTTACTAAGCGGGCAGTGTTTTTTTTTATTTCTAAACATTCTGAAAAAGAATTTTGCACATTTTGTTCATTATCTTTTTAGATTTAATTAGTTTCTGTTTTAGTCTCAAGAAGCACTAAAAATATATTGGTTTTTATTTTCTGTTTTGTCCTAAATAGGAATGGCTGGAGCAATTCACTTCTTGTCTGACATGTTGAATCCAGAAGCATCTCGATTTCCAGCCTTGGAGCTCTGAAGTACAGCAAGCTTGTGCTAAATGGTGATCAAATGATTTTGTATCTGACTTAGGAGGACTTCTTTTCAGTGGAGAACAGAACATCTTAGTGTCTCCTTTATGAACACACAGGCCAAGTCTGCCATTATTTCACGAACCAAGACTTTGAACGCAACATGTGGAGCAGTAGCTCGGAGTAACTTTATTCTCTGAAAATTAGTGTGGAATTTCAGCTTAAAGATTAAAAATATTAATTTAATACTAGTCCTCCTTTTGGTTTGTATGCAAGCTTACAATCCTGTGTCTGTGACTGTGTCTTTGTTCTTGTTTGTATTGGATCTAATCGTTTGCCAAATTTCCTTTTAAAGTGGTTATGTCCTTTTGTGCATGTTAAGAAGTTGGATCATTGATCCGATGATACCACTTTACTTCTGATTTATGTTTGGATGTACCTAAAGAACAGCGCTCATAAATTTGTTCCATTAGTCAGGGTTGTTCGTCATGTTGCAGACTTCCAAAACAAATCTTTGCATCAAGGCTAGATTAAACATAGTTGCTTTTGCTAAATCTATCAACTGGTTTGTCTTGAGGAAAAGTAACCTATATGCTGGCTTTGTATAATAGTGAATTTTCATCCAAAAATAACTCCTCTCTCACTCATATTCTCTGTCTCATTCTTTCTCTTTGCTTTCTTTTCTGTTGAATTATAATAATGTTTCATTGTTACAAACAAATATTTAGTTGGAACAAAGCTTGTTTTAAGTATTGGTGGCAAAGAGCAAATATTGCAGAAATATGATAATCAAAAACTAGCAAAGGAAAGATTATGGCTTCTGTCCTTGCAGAATTGCAAGCATTTCTTGTGGAAATAGGCTAAGATTGTGTACCTATACGGATTACTTTGCTAAAAGTTGGAAATAATACTGGATTTTATTAATGTTAGCAAATTTTAATTTATATTGAAGTTTGTTTATTTTTCCCCTAAGGTAAAGTATTAGTGAACCAAACTATGAAACGTGCTTTGCCAATTTTGACCATATTGACCAGTTTCATCTTGACATTTTATGGTGAAGGAAGCTGCAAAATGTCTAAAATAATGCTATATCAAGATCAACATTCTCAATCACTTTTTTTTAAATGGTGGCATGAGAACTGTGCAGCTCAGTCATTGTTACCAAAGGTTCAGTCATTGCTACTGTCTTTACTGTAAGACAAAACCAAGCTATCCATGGCATTTCCGTTTTTGATTTCATTTACTTTTATGGCCGTGTTGATTTGCTAAGTAGGTTTTTGCATAGCATACATAGCAAAAGTATTGTATTTGTTTTGTTTTCCTTGTACTGTTTCAATGCCTTTCCATCGCCATTGACATACTATGTGATACCCAAGATGAAAGATGGTAAAAGTTGAAAGGAGTATAGTGTGGTTTTCCTACTGTCATAACTGAATTGTCTCCTTACAGATGGCTAACATTCATGTTTCCCTGAATCCATGCTTTTTTGATGTGGAGGTGCATGTGCAACAGTCAGGTTAATATTTCTGAAGAGAAGTCTGTTCAGATGCTGACTGACCTGTGTATTTCCAGCATTTTCTGTTGTTTCGTACTTTTCATCTGTATTAATTATTCCATGTAAACAATTCTTATGGATATTTTTCAGACAAAGCAATAAAAAGCATAGAAAAACCAATCACCAAACAGTTAGTGATTCTGTATTTTTCAAAAAAACATTAAGGAACTTGCAGCTTTAAAGCAGCATTTCTATTTTTAGAAAAAAAATCTTCCTTGTTTTTGAGTAATGCAATGGCTTCACCTTTCATTATCTCTCTAGTCTTCTCCAGCCCCATAACTGAGATATCTCTGCTCATAGTCTAATTAAGATAACGGAACCAAGCTTTGCTGCTTGATTTGAATGTAATTTAGTTGTATGGAATTGAAGAAAATCTTAGAACCATGATACTTGTTTCTTAGGCATGGGACACTAAATTATACAAATACATCATTAACAGGAAGTAATGTGACGATTATCTTGAATGTTATTAGGCAAATACAACAGGCAGTTTGCAGACACCATGTAATTCTCACAGCATGGAAAAAAATGACCAGTTCTCTTCCCTTCCACCCCTTTGCCCATCTTGTACAAATGTTGTTTGAGACTTGAATACTGTTTGGTGTGCTATGAGGTCTCTGTAATCTCCTTAAGTGGTATTAAGCAAAGAGCACAAAGATATGGAAAGATTGGTTTTCTTCATAACTTACTTTCCTATCTATCTAAGTGACCTCGCCTTCTGCCCCTCATCTATGTTATTTATATAAATTATAAACAGTTAAGGTCCCAGCACTGATCTCTGTGGCTTACCACTTGTTGCATCTTGCCAACCTGAAAGAGATCCATTTTTCAATACTGTTTGATTCCTGTAAATCAGCAATTCTTTTGTGCCTACCTGCATGCTGCCCCCTACATAACGAGCTGCACAATAAGTTTTTGATGTGGCATCTCAAAATGCCTTCTGGAAATCCAAGTACAATAAATCCACAACACACACTGCCTTCTCAAAGAGCTCCAATACATTGTTAAACATGATTCCACTTATCCAAAATCTTGTTTGGCTTTGCTTTTATTTAAGTTCCATGTTGTAACAACTTTAATAGCTTCTAATGTTTTTCATATTAAAGACACTAAGCCAACTGGTATGTAGTTTTCTGCTTTGTCTTTTTTGCTAAGGGACTAAATACTGTACAAGCCACTGGATTAGCAATACAACAGCCTGGATATGGAATTATAAATTCAAATTCTACTGTGGTCAGTAGGAAAGTTACATTGTCAGTTAATGAAGTAAATCGGCAAATTTAAAAATTGTTAGTATGGTGACAGTGAAACTACAAGATTGTCAAGAATAAACCATCTTGATGTCTAAGCTAACATTGGTTATTTAAATCATGAGATTAAGCACTGTTTGACATTTCCATTTTAAACTGGTGGTGATACTTGATTGAATATTATTTAGAAATTTCATTCTGTCCACTTTAAAACCTATATATAGTTTTAAAATTTGATCTGTATTTCTATATTGTGTGTAAAAGGGATACATGGTTTTAGTTCCATTTTAAATTTGTTTGAGAGTGGTGATGGGGTGTCTGAAGTTTGTTGATACATTTGTAATGAGAATTTATAGCCTTGGAATAGAGTTTGATGTGAACAGTTCAGTGCACTAGAAGCAAGGCTATTTGAGAGAGGAGAATAGAGCTGTTGCCTAGCAGCAGTTGTCCTGTAGCACAAGGAGACAGAGAAACATATGTATTTATAAAGGCAACTTGGGTAGGTTTGGTGAGGGCAAAAAGCAGCTGTTACTTTAGCAGTCTCCAAAACATCAGGGCTGGTGGTAGAACTTCTGAGTTGTTCACAGACTCTTCGTAAGCATTTACATGTTAACTAAGGATTCATAACCCATAGCCCATTGCAGCAAGAAAAAGGTTTTGTTGAACATTTTGTTTGTTTTTAAAGGGCCCAGCTCAGTTTGTTTTCTTACATGAGTCACTTCTCACCTTTGACATTTCCTGCCCAGGTTCGAGTGGTTTCTTCTAGATAGGGAGTGGGAATGCCTTACTCAGGATCCATATGTTCTGAAGAAGGATCACTGGACTTGAAACATTAACTCTGCTTTCTTTCCACAGATGCTTTCAGACCAGTTGAGTGTTGTCATTAATTTGTTTTTGCTTTGGATTTCCAGCAGCTATAGTCCTTTTGTTTTATTATCTATATGCCATTTTAAAAACACATTTTCTCCATGATGCCATGAAAAATCCAAACTATAAAGTGTTACTAATATTCTAACTACATCAAATCGAACATCTCTTTATTCGACAAGGTTGACTTTGAAGAATCATTATTTGCAGAGTTGTAAACCTCAGAGAAGGACCTCATTTTCTTAGCACTGAAACATTTTGCAGCATTCCACATTTGTGTCAGCAGTAAATCATTAGATGCAAAATGTATTCTGGTAGACTTGGTAAATAGCAGAAGAACTGCCTTCAGCAAATAGCTTATCCTATTTCATTAAAATTCCAGCACATCCCAACCGCACATTTATATTCAACAGAAATATGCACAGACTGCAGTCAGGCCTGTTATTGATGGCCAATAAATGCTGGCCTTGCTACCAACGTTCATGTGCCATGACTGAGGTGGAGTAGTAGGGTTGGAATTTGTTCCTCAGTGTGGAGTTGAGGACAGCAAGTTGATTTGTATAGTTGAGGTTTTTTGGGAAATAACATTCTGCATCATTGAGAAGTGTTATCTGTTCACATCACCACCAAGAGCTAGTTCAAGTATGTGAAGGAGGTGAAGTCTTGATTTTTAACGTAATTAGTACTTACTCTGTCCGCTTCAAAAGACTCCTGCGGTGTTTACCTCACCTCCTGGACTCAACAAACAGGGGTAGAGTAGATTTTGGTATTGTCAAAAGAGCTGTGTTTGCAGACTGACATGAATTATAGCATAGGTATTACTGAAATATGGAAGGTTAATATACCTGATTACAGGATTTTCTGATGAGAAGAGGAGGATTGGTGGGGGCGGGGGGGGGGGGTGTTGCAAGATTTAATTTAAGAAACAATTTATAACTGATAAGTGTCAAAATAGTACAGCTTCATCAAATCAATCCATATGGATTGAATTAATCTTGCAGCAATTGGTAACTGATTAATAGGATGAATTTTGAGGAAGTAACTGGGATCCATAAGAATATTTAATGTAGTCTATGCGGATTATCTACTGATAATGGCAGACTGGTCATAAAAGTACATGCCCACATAATGCAAAGCTAAATGCCAAGTTGGATCCACATTAGCTCAGGAAGGAAATAAGCAATACCTGTGGGGCTCAGTGCTTTTTATTGCCCTCCATGCTGATCCTGCTTTCTGCATGTTGATATACCAGTCTGGAATATCTTGGTCTGTAGGTGTCTGCACTTATGCTCACCCTCAGGTTGCTTACTCCTGATCAGAGTAAGGAGTTGAAGGGTCTTCTATGCTGTAAGACTCCTTCATTTAAATCTGTATACAGTAAATTATCCATACAGCTGTCTAGTATAGTGTCTGAGACTTCTGTCTTCATTAGTGTGTGAACACGTAAGTCTTCTCTTTCTGCTAGTCACCACCATAGAGTCATAGAGTTGTACAGCATGGAAATAGACCCTTCAGTCCAACTCGTCCATGCTGATCAGATACCCTAACCTAATCTAGTCCCATTTGTCAAAACTAGTCCCAAATCCCTCTAAACTCTTCCTATTCATATATGCCTTTTAAATGTTGTAATTATGCCAGCCTCCACCAATTCCTCTGGTAGCTCATTCCATATATGTACCATCCTCTGTTGAAACAGTTGCCCCTTAGGTCTCTTTTATATCTTTCTCCTCTCACGCTAAACCTATGCTCTCTAATTCAGGACTTCCCCCACCCCAGGGAAAAGACCTTCTCTATTTATCCTATCCATGGCCCTCACGATTTTATAAACATCTATAAGGTCACCCGTCAGCCTCCAATGCTCCAGCCCCAGCCTATTCAGCCTCTCCCTATAGCTCAATTCCTCCAACCCTGGTAACGTCCTTGTAAATCTTTTCTGGACTCTTTCAAGTTTCACATCAACCTTCCGATAGGAAGGAGACCAGAATTGCACACACTATTGTGGCATTTTTGTTATTTACATGAATCTCACTATACCAGACAGCATTTGTTTCTTGCTTTTTTGTGCTATTTATTATTGATTTGAACTTCTGTTTTGGGGGAATGATTTTAAGAAGATTTTTTTTAAGGCTGTATATTTGATAAAGCTTTCAGTTGTAAGATGAATCCTCCCCCCATATGAGTTATTTGGCAAAATGTTTTCGGTACCATCATTTTTCCTATTGGGGATCAATGGGGCCTGCTTGGCACAGTGTGGTAGTGGATAACTAATTGATAGACTAATGAGAGTAGACTCTTAAGCAGGATGAAGTTAATTGTAGATATTACTGTAACATTTGTGTTGACATTGTTAAGGGGACTGCCTTGGGCAAGCCAGTCAGTATGCAGGGAGGCTGAGCTAGCCGGCTGACGACAGCCCATGGGAAGGCTGACCAGGGGAGGACCGGTCATCAAACCGATGCTGGGAGCCGGAGAGCCAATGGCTGTCCCGTAGGAATGCTGACCAGGGGAAAGGGTCAGTCAGTATGGGGGGGCGTTCAGGTGCTGGAAGGCCTTCAGCCCGACTGTAGGAAAGCAGCTCGGGGGTGATTTGGTTCGTATGGGGGGTGACCAGGAGCCGGTGGCCAACGCCTGTACCAGAGAAAATGGGCTGAGGAGGGTCAGTCAGTATACAGGGTGGCTAGAGACCAGCCGACGAGCAGCTGACTCATAGAGAAGCGGCCCAGGGTAGTCCAGTCAGTGCGCAGGGCAACTGAGAGCTGGGTTTTCGATGACCAGCCTGGAGGAAAGCAGGCCTGGGGAGGGTCAGTCAGTACACAGGGTAGCCAGAGACCGGAAGGCCGACAACTGTCCTGCAGGAAGGCTAGCCAAGGACTGTCTGATCAGTATGTGGTGCAGACGGGTGTCAGGTGCCTTTAGTTATATTGGGTCTGTGCTCAATGCATTGTCTTGCCCATGTTTGTTACTGTTATCTTTGGACCTGGGATTTGAGGTTTCTCATCTCCCTGAAAACTGGTTAAATGGTGGGGTTTGGGGTTTGGCTTTGCTGCTCTTTCCCCTGTATATAGTGGCTTTTTGTGAACTGCTGCTTTCTGTTTATTGTCAACGGTATTTTGTACTGTTTAATAAAATTAAAAACAAAAACAGGAAAAAGAGAGACTAACTTAGCAACTATGAGCTTCAGCCAATTCAGTCCTTTCTGCAGGGCAATTAATGTGGACACCAACTTGTCATTGATTCACAATGAAAAAGGACTGTAGGCTGCTGGACAGAGTTGGGAGATTGTGTCTGTTACACCATCCATGCCATAGAGCCTGGTCTCCAACTTTCTCAGTTATCCTTGCCCTTGGCTAACAACCTTACTCAACCAGGCCCATGTGGTAGTCAGTGTAAAACTGCTAACCCACCTTGAAGATTCCTCTGTGAGGCTTCTTTTCAGCTCCTCAAAGTGACATCTCCACCCAAAGTGAGAAACAATGGGGCAGAAGAAAGCTAGCTGGAAGAACAAGGTAATATATACATCATCTTCTGAAAAAGAAAGATGAATGCCAGCTGCATAACGTCAGTATAGAAAGTGAACTAACTAACCTATTTCACACCCCATTCTAAGATAAATAAATGCTTTGGCTCACCTGAACCCAAAAGCAGTACACCACAAGCAGCATTTAGTGTGCGCACACCTAACCCTCGTAGCAATAGATAAAAGCAAAGACAAATTCTATGCCAAAATCTGACAATTCTAACCAGCTCCCATTACTTAAGGAAAGTTTTATTGATAACTAAGTATCAATTGTAACTAATTAGATAGGACACATATATAAGAAAAAAAATTACGGGTAATGATTGATGTAGAAGTTGACCATTAAAGGCGCCATTACAGCAAGCAGGAAAAGCTAGAAAAGGTTACTTGAAATTAAGATATAGCTAGAAGAGAACACTGAGGTGGGATTTGTACTGTTCATTAATTTAATTGACTGGTACATAACATAAATAAAAATAGTTTCATCATTGAAAAGAAGCCTGGAAAGAGACATGGCAAAGTAGCATCTCACTGTGAAAATAAATATTAAATTCCAGGTGGATTACTGGACCTATCTAATAAGATGGTAAATGTAGAACATAGGAGGCCATTCAGTGTGATCATGGCTGATTATCCACCTCTGTACACCGTTTCATTGCTGTCTTAAAGGCCCTACTCCTGATCCTTAGACCTATGGAATCTTCGTTGAGAATATCCTTCCTGTTTTGTCTAATCTACTAATATTTTACAAATTTCTATCAGATTCCCTGATTTTTCTAAACCTTAGGACTATATTCACTAACCAATTCAGATTCTTCTCCATCTGCCAGCCCTGCCATCTCAAGACTCAGCCTTATAAACCTTGTTTGCATCCCCTCCATAGTCAGAACATCCTTTCTCGGATAAGGAAACCAAAACTGCAAGGTGTGGTCATACCAATGCAGCAAAAGACATTAAGGCTCCTGTACTTGAATCCTCTTTGCTGTGAAGGCCAACATACCCACTTGTTCTTTTCATTGCCTGCTGCAAATGCCCATTTACATTCAGCAGCTGGTGTACGATAACCCCATTACCCAGTTTAACGACATTCAGACAATTTACCCACCTGTTTTTGCTACGAAAGCAGATAAATTCACATTAATCCATTGTATACTGCATCTGCTATATATTTGCTCACTTATTTAACTTATCAAACTGCACCAAAGCTTCTTTGCATCCTCCTCACAGCTCAACCTCCCACCCAGCTTTGTGTTATCTGTAAACCTGGAGATGTCACATGTTGGTTTCTTCATCTAAATCATTATTATATATTGAATAGCTGGGGTCCGAGCATTGATCCATGCAGTAACCCACTATACACTGCTTGCCACTCAGAAAAAGACCCCTTCATTCTGAACTCTATCCTGTCTGACAACCAGTTCTCAATCCATTTCAGTGCAGAACCTCCAATCCAATTTTAATCTATTAAATGGAACTGTACTGAAAGTCTTATAATCCAGATAAACCACATCTGCTGACTTCTTACTAATTGGTTCATAATGCATTATCTTCACTTCTTTGTAAAACAAACTTCTGCTTTATCATTAAAACCAAATCTAGTCTTGCCTTTTTGCATTTTAGTGAAATACCTTTTTAAATAAAAACTAAACAAAATGCGATCTTTCAAGCCAGACATCAGACTGAGATCTGATTTGTTCGATAACATCAACTGGGATCATAACAGTATGAATCTGATGTTATAGAGCAGTTGTACCTTAATTCAGCATTTTGCAGCTTCATCAGAGGAGGCTGACATCCCTGATGCTCTAAGATATTCTGCATCTGTGAATATGCACTCGCTTCAACTGTCTTATCTGCTGTTAGCAAAGTTTGTGCCTCTGAATCATAGAACCCAGTTCAGAGTTACAGCTTCTGGGTTTCTGATGATAGTCTGGATATTGGCACTTAGACTTTGAGACACTCTAGATGTCAATCTGTTGCAATTATATTTTTTAGCAATCTAGAAATTTTTATATCCCTAGTGTTATTTGTACACCTATTAAGATTGATAAGCTTTACAGTCTTTAGCCAGTTGCATAACATGGAACTGATTATTTTGTTAATTATTTGGTTGCTGAGACTGTTAAAACACTTGCTGACACAGGTTGGTCTAATTATTATTTAGGAAGGCTCCAGATTGGATCAGGCTATTATTGGTCAATTGTAAATGCAATGCCAGGATTATTTAGTGCTATTAAATTGACTGTTAAATTGCTGACACACCATCTCAGGAGAATTTGTACACCCATTAGGTATCTTTTCATGGTATCTTGTTTCACTACTTGCTGCCCTTTTCCTGGTCCTTAAGAATTTGTTTTCTTTCAAGATTGTGAAGTGCTGTTGCTTTAGTACAAATATTCTCTCTCTCTCTCTCTCTCTCTCGTTCTGCTTGTTCTTTTCTGCCAATGATTTTTCTCAGCTCTGCAATCAGCCTCATGAAAGATGTGATTACCTCACTTCACATGACTCTTATCTTCTTGTATGGCTTTGTCTATCAAATTGTCATTTCTGTTTTTTTTTTCAACATATCAAGCTCCAATTATCTTGTCACACATTGACACTTTATATTCATAAATTTATACAGGTGTTGAGACAATTTTTACATCTTCTTTCTCCATTTTACCATTACAAACCTAATTTCTGACTATTCTAGACAGACTATAACGCATAATGTTTTCATTGTTATGTTAGTCTATTTACCATGCCAAAATGAATTGCAAAGTATAATGTGCTGTTGTGTGTTTCCTTATTTTAAATATTACATTATTCACTTCCAATTATTTGTTGTTCACATGTATTGGTTGAGAGGGAGGGATAACAATATCTGGTTAGAAATGTAGGTTTGATTAGATATATGTAATTCTCAATCAGGTAGGACACTGATGCTAAAAACATTAACTCCTGCACAAATCATTATCCATAATTAGTAAAGACATCAGCCAGCAGAAAAATCTATTTTGAAATTACAATATACCTGGAGGAGGACTTGAAAATGACCCAGCCATGTCAATAATTTAGTTAATAAATGTAAAAACTGAACAAAGCCATGGCAACATCACATCCAGGTGAGAAAATGACTAACTACAGGGGAAATACTCCAATCATCCAACTGATAAGAGATAGCAAAGATCCTATTCACATAAATATAATTTGAAACCAGAATAAAACACCACAAAAAAAGGAACATCTGATAAACTTTTAAGAATTAATTATTTTAAGACTGGAAGAACAAATGAGAAATTAAAAGAATATAAAAAGTTATTATCTATTATATCATGGTGCAACCTGGGCCAGCATTTGTTGCCCAGTCCTAGTTAGCCTTGACGTGGTGAGCTGCCATCTTGAACTACTGCACTCTATTTAGTGATTTTGGATAAATGTGAGGTACTGTATTTTGGAAAGGCAAATCAGGGCAGGACCAACACAATTAATGATAAGGTCCTGGGAGTGTTGCTAATTTGTTGCTTGAAATTTGAGTCACAGGTACACAGGGTAGTGAAGAAGATATTTGTACACTCGCCTTTATTGGTCAGTGCACTCAATGTAGGAGTTGGGATGTCATATTGTGGCTGTATGGGACAATGGTTAGGCTACTTTTGGTACAGTGGATTCAATTTTGGTCTTCCTGCTATAGGAAAATTTGAACGGGTTCAGAAAAGGTTTGCAAGGATGGTGCCAGGGTTGGAGGGTTTGAGCTTTAGGGCAAGGTTGAATAGGCTAGGGCTGTTTTCTCTGGAGCGTCAGAGGCTGAGAGGTGACCTTACAGAGGTTTATAAAATCACAAGAGGTATGAATTGGGGGGAAAGCCAAGCTCTTTTCTCCAGGGTAGGGGAGTCCAAAATTAGAGGGTACAGGTTTAAGGTGAGGGGCAAGATTTAAAAAGGACTGAAGGGGCAAATTGTCAGGCAGAGGGTGGTACGTGTATGGAATGAGCTGCCAGAGGAAGTGGTGGAGGCTGGTACAATTACATTTAGTAGGCATCCGGATGGGTACATCAATAGAAAGGCCAAATGCTGGCAAATGAGATGAGATTAACATATCTGGTTAACATGGAGAAATTAGACTGAAAGGTCTGTTTCAGTTCTATACATCTCTGTGATCCAAAGTTAAACCCACAAAGCCATTTGTTAGGAAATTACAGGAATTTCACTTGGTGACACCAACAGTGATATCTTTTCCAAGTCAGGAGGGTGAGTGGCTTGGATGGGAACATGTAAGTGATGATGTTATCATATAGCTGATGCCTTTGTCCTTCTGGGTTTGGACGGTGCTGTTTAAGAAGCTTTGGTGAGTTTCTGCAGTGCATCTTGTTGATGGTTTACGCTGTTGCTACGGTGCATCGGTCATGGAGGAAATGAATGTGGTGTCAACGAAATGGGTTATTTTGTGCTGGTTAGTGTCCAGTTTCTTGAGCATTATTGGAGCCGTGTTGGAGGTGCATTCCATCAGAATCCTGACTTGTGCTTTGTAGATAGTGGACAAGCTTTGGAGAGTCAAAGTGAGTTACTCGCTGCAGATTTCCTAAAGTCTGACCTGCTGTTATAGACGGTGTTGACAATTCAAGTTCAGTTTCTGGTCAATGATAACCCTCAGGATGTTGATAGTGGGGAATTCAGTGATGGCTTTGCCATTGAATATCAATGGATAATGATTGGATTCTCTCATCTGAAATTATCATTACTTGGCATATTTCTGTCATGAATGCTACTTGCCACTTTCCAGCCCTAACCTAGATATTGTCCAGGTCTTGTTGCATTTGGACATGACTAAAAGGCTTCAAATTTACTGTTTTAAATATTGAATCTCCTGTCTATTCTGCAGCCACAATTTTTCTTCTATGAGACCTTTTTTCCTTTGCGTCTAAATTGTCCATCTTATTTGGTTTATTGCTCGCTTCGCAACTTACGTGCTGTGCATCTTCATTTTAAATTGGGGCTGTAGCCCTTAATTCCCCTTACTGCAGCTGTGCCTCCTTGCTGTCAGTGCTTCAATCTGAGCTGTACATTATTACTTCTAGTTTGCTTGACCTATAAACAGCTCCAATTTTTAAGTTCTTTTACCCTGCCCACTAGGGATTTGAACTTTATTCATGGTGTCTCCGAAGTCAGTTCATTCTCTGTCTATGATCGGCACCTGATGCAATCTGTAACTTCCTTGGAGTGACTAATACTTCAGCTCCAGGAACTCCTGCACACCCCCATGCATCTCTTGTTATGCTTTTTATCCCTAACTGTAGATTCTGCCTTGTAGAATCTTGCTATGAGGTTGTAGTGTGGATGTTTCTTGAATGTTCTGCTGCTGACTGTCTTGATGAGCTGCCTTGTTCAGACCTTCACCCACAGTCAATGGTTTGAATGCTGCAGCTAAATGGAGTCCACCCTGCTTGCCATCACAATGTAAGATGAAATCTCTTCCTTATTCATCACATTGCATAATCACTTTGAAGATTTGTTGCCATCATCCTCCTTCTTGGTAGAAATCTACTGGACTTGCTTGGTCTAATGTGAGCGGGAAAAACCATTTAACAGTCTAACATGAAGAGTACTTGTCCTCCATTTTGATAGAGCGGCAAAGAAAGAAGGTGGAGTGAAGTGAAGGCTGCCAGGAAGGATAAGTTTTCCTAGTTAAAAAGGGACTTATCAAAGTGTCAGGCCTCCATTTTGACAGAGCTGTGAGGAGAGAAGGTCGAGTGAAGTGGCTTAGCAACCTCTTTTCTCACTTCCCGGAGCAGCCGAGGATATATCTGGTCAGGCCCTGGGGACTTATCAATCTTAATGTCTTCCAAAATTTCTAGCACGACCAGATCAAGATTGAGGAGCTGAGATACAGTCTTATCAACTTCATCAAAGTTTTCATTCACAATAAGGTCCCTTTCCTTGGTGAAAACCGAAGCAAAAGAAACTCATTTAGGGCTTCCCCTATCTGCTCAGACCCCACACACAAGGTTCCCTCTGGTATCCCTGATGACCCTACCTTTTCCCGGATCATTCTCTTATTCCTCATGTACGAGTAAAATTCTTTTGGGTTCTCCATAATCCTTCTTGCCAAGCCTTTTTCATGCCCCCTCCTGGCTCTCCTTAGTCCATTTCTGAGCTCCTTTCTAACAAGCCTGTAATCCTCAAAAGCTGTGCCAGATCCTTGCTTCCTCCACCTTACACCAGCTGCCTTCTTCCTTTTGACGAGAAGCTCCTCTGTTCTCATCATCCAAGGTTTCTTAATCTTACCCCTTCTTAGATGTCTCAGAGGAACAAATTCGTGCATCACTCGCAACAACTGCTCCTTAAATAGTCTCCACATGACTGCTGTGCCCTTTCTGTGGAACAATTGCTTCTGTCTGTACTTCCCAACTCCTGTCTGATCGCGTCATAATTTCCCTATCCCCTTCCCCAACTAAATATCTTCCCTCAGTAACTGCTCCTTTCCCTCTCCAAGGCCATGGTAAATGTGAGGCAGTTGTGATCACTGTCACCAAAGTGTTCTCCCACTGCAAGATCTGACACCTTCATCATTTTTCATCTTTCAAAACACCCAACACAATTTGTTTATGATGACATGCCCTAGAATATGCCCTCTCTGGACTCTCATCCACCACATCTTTACATCTGTATTCATAGAGGAGAAAGTATTAATTAAGGAACTCACCCACTTCTTCCAGCTCCATATATAAATTCCTTCCTTTGTCCTTGAGTGGACCTAGCCTTTCCCTAGCTCTTACTCCTCTTCCTCTTGCTCCTAATGTACGTATAAACCGCCTTGAGATTTTCCTTAATCCTGTTTGCCAAGGGCATTTCATCACCCCTTTAGGCCTCTTAACTCCTTTTTAAAATTTCTTTATATTCTTTGAGCACTCTGTCCTCAGTTTCTTAAACCTTATGTATGCCTCCCCTCTCTTTTTGACCAAACCTATTTCTCTCATCCAAGATTCCCTAATCTAGTCATTCTTACCTTGCATTTTCACTGGAATATGGTGGTCCTGAACTCAAACCAATTTTTCTTTATAAAAAAATTCCCCCATATCAGATGTGGATTTACCCTCAAACCCCATCTACATTGCCCAGTTGCTGCCTAGCTTGTCATAGTTAGCCTTCTCCGGCAATTTCATACTTTCACCCAAGGACTACTCTTATCCTAATCTGTAAGTAATTTAAACTGTACTGGATTAAGATCACTATTTCCCAAATGCTCCCCCACTGAAACTTGGATCACTTGGCCAGGTTCAGTCCCCTATACTAGGTCTAATATGGCAACTTAATACATTACCTGAGATCATGGGGTTGGAGGTTGTATACTTGCATGGATAGTGAATTAGGAAATGAACAGGAAACAGTGAGTGGAGTTTAAGGGTTCTTTTGCAGGTTGGCTACTTATAATTAGTGGGGTTCCACAGGGATCAGTGATGAGACCATAACTGTTTTATTAATAACTTGGAGGAAGGAAGTAAATGCATTGTAGCCAAACTTGCAAATGACACAAAAATAGATTAGATTAGATTACTTACAGTGTGGAAACAGGCCCTTCGGCCCAACAAGTCCACACCGCCCCGCCGAAGCATAACCCACCCATACCCCTACACCTACCCCTTACCTAACACTACGGGCAATTTAGCACAACCAATTCACCTGACCTGCACATCTTTGGACTGTGGGAGGAAACCGGAGCACCCGGAGGAAACCCACGCAGACACGGAGAGAACGTGCAAACTCCACACAGTCAGTCGCCTGAGGCGGGAATTGAACCCGGGTCTCTGGCACTGTGAGGTGGAAATAGGTGGAAAGGCAAGTAGCAAGAGGGATGCAAATGTTTTACAGAGAGATATTGATAGGTAAAATAAGTTAGCAAATGGAGTATGATGTGGGAAAACGAGAAGTTGTTCATTTTGGACAGAACCACTAAAAAAAAATAGGTATTTTTGTGTTTGTGGATGTGACTCCATATTTGGATTAATAAGGCTACTGAATGGCTGAAGGGCATCCTTCTAGAGGAAGGGTGATCTGCCGCAAGTAGCAGTACTCCTCATTACCAACAATATAGATGGGAAAGGAGGTGTGACCCTGTAGTCAGAATTTAGCGATCTGCATTGGAAATTATCAAGCAGGATCTCAAAAGTAATCATCTCTGGATTCCCATAATCACATGGTAGGGACGACAGAAATATGACAGACAAATGTGTGGCTGCAAAGATGTACAGGATGGAATTCTTTACATTTTCTATTTCCCAGACAGTTAAAGTAAAAGCGAGATCTTGTAAGGAGGAAACGCATAAGCTGATTATCCAATATTTAGAATTAGGAGGGAAAAATGAAATTGAAATGGCGGAACTAGAATTAGGTGACAGCATTAGAAAACTTAACAGAATAATGAATTATTTAATTAAACAGCATTGCTCCAATACAGTAACATGCCATAAACACAAAGGCAAATTCAGTAAAATGGATAATCTCATGTAACGTTTCTCGTTTCTCCAGTCCAAGAGGAAAAAAACATCAAGTGAAAATTCTGGCAGAAAGAGAGAACTCTCTAGCATTTTGCTATAGAAGGGGGAGATGTGTGGCAGTTTCAAAACATCAGCAACTACTGAAAGCTAAACTAAAACCTGGTTCTGTTGGAGGCTGACTCACTCATTCATGCTGCTTCTATTATCCCAACTTTAAAAAAAAATACCCTAAAGGCCTGACAAACTGTTTACTTTATTGGCTTGGAACAGACTCTGCATCATCTCAGTCTAAACCTTGCTTCATAAAAAAATACCAGGACAAAATATACCTCTTAAAGCCAATAGTATTGTCACTTAAGACTGACATATCAAAGCCAACTCCTGCAAGTAAAATAGGAAACTGATTAACACTACAGCAATATCCGAGGAATCCAGAAGAACCATCAAGAAAGTGAATGGGTACTGAAACTAGCTATAGTACAAAGATAATGTGTTTCCTGAGAATCTACAAAGGTAAGTGATAACTGTGGACAGGCCAGAAAACTCTGCACTGATAGAAAGAATTAAATTACCTGAAGGTTCTAAACATTTTTTCTGAAAAGGAGGTATTTCCTTATACAGTCAAAGAGTCATAGAGAAATACATCACGGAAAGAGACTTTCAGTACATCTTGGCCACACAGATCAGATATTCTATAGAAATCTAGTCTAATTTGCCTGCACTTGGCCCATATCCCTCCAAATCCTTCTTATTCATATTCCCATCCAGATTTCTTTTAAATGTTGTAATTGTACCAGCATCCACCACTTCCTCTGGCAGCTCATTCCATACACCCACCACCCTCTGTGAGAAAAAGTTACCCCTTAGGTCCCTTTTAAATCTTTCCCCTCTCACCTTAAACCGTGCTAAAAGTCACGCAACACCAGGTTATAGTCCAACAGGTTTATTTGGAAGCACTGGCTTTTTGAGCACTGCTCCTTCATCAGGTGGTTGTGAAGCAGGACCACAAGACACAGAATTTGTATCTTACAGTCCTGCTTCACAACCGCCTAAAGGAGCAGCACTCCGAAAGCTAGTGCTTCCAAATAAACCTGTTGGACTATAACCTGGTGTTGTGTGATTTTATCTTTGTCCACCCCAGTCCAACACCAGCTCCTCCAAATCATAACCTTAAATCTATGCCCTCTAGTTTTGGACTCACCCACTCAAGGGTGAAGACCACGTCTATTTACACTATCCATGCCCCTCATGATTTTATAAACCTCTGTAAGGTCACCCCTCAGCCTCTGACACTCCAGGGAAAACAGCCCCAGTCTATTCTGCCTCTCCCTATAGCTTAAACCCTCCAACCTTGGCAACATCTTTGTAAATCTTTTCTTAACCCTTCTTAGTTTTACAATATTCTTTCTATAGGAGGGAGACTAGAATTGCAAGCAATACTCCAAAAGTGGCCTAATCCATGTCCAGTACAGCTGCAACATGACCTCCCAACTTGTTTACTCAATGGACTGACCAATAAAGGAAAGCATACCAAATGCCTTCCTCACTATCCTATTTACCTGTGATTCCACTTTCAAGGAACTATGAACCTGCACTCCAAGGTCTCTCTGTCCAAAAACACTTTCCAGGACCTAACCATTAAGTGTATACATCCTGCTCTGATTTGCCTTTCCAAAATGCAGCACCTCACATTTATCTAAATTAAACTCCATATGCCACTCCATATCCCATTGGCCCATCAAGATCCCGTTGTACTGAGATAATCTTCTTCACTGTCCACTACACCTCCAATTTTAATGTCATCCCTAAAGTTACTAATCATACCTACATTCACATCTAAATTATTTACATAAATGACAAAAACCAGTGGACCCAGCACCAATCCTTGTGGGACACCACTGGTCACAGACCTCCATTCTGAAAAGCAATCTACCACAACCACCCTCTGTCATTTACCTTGAGCCAGTTCTGTATCCAAATAACTAGTTCTTTCTGTATTCTGTATGAAGTAACCTCGTTAATCAGTCTACCATGAGGAACCTTGTATGTTTCAAATCGAGGAGATAAATGAATAAAGAGAGACACTGAAACTGATGCTGGCTGATTCAAAAATAAAGGTCTCACGGAGACTAATGGAACAGCCACAGGAGGTTAAAAAAAATGGAGATGCTACAGGAGGAACATTCTGGATTGTTTCCTCACCCTGCTGTGCCTAAATCACAGGTCCATAAACAGAAAAATAAGCTGTGAAACAGGGAGATGACTTGAAACTTCAGATATTAGATACAATTTTTGTTATTTTACTACAAACAAAAGTGAATGAGGCTAACAGTTCAGCCCATCTTTTTACCAAAGTAGAAATCAAATCAGAAACAATACTTGAGCATTATTATTCGACAAAGTACTAATGTGGAACTGGAGAACACCTCAAATGTCAGCTCAGGAGGAATGGGTAGTAGCCAACCAGGTGCTCATACCATCTGAATACAGAGAGAAAATTCACAAGCAGTTCATGAAATTTCAATGGCAAGAATTAGGTAATCACAAGCCAAATTACTAAATCAGTTATATCAGTCAGGATTACACAAAGTCATGGTCAAATTTTGTCAGGCACGTCACAGGTATCAGATAGTGAGGAAATGCCAGCCAACAATTAAACCTGTGCCTCTAATTGCAATACCAATTTTTGAAATATTGGTTAGTCGGGTTGTGTAGAATAGCTTCTGTAAAAGTCTTACCTAAAACCAGAATGGGAATCAACACCCTTGAACAATTATGGATATTTCAATAGGATTTCCTAAAGTAGTGCCTTTAGCAAACATATTGCAAACAAAATGATAGTGGAAAAGTTGTTTTTTTTTAAACACGCAGATTGCACAAAGAAATACAATCAGATCAAGTTTAAAATACTTCAACTGTGAAGAAGAAATAATGAATAGTTTGGAAACAAAGCAATTTACATCTTCACTTATCATTTAGTATCTCAAAGAATCCTGGACAGGTGGCTTCAAGCTTTGAAGACCATGACTAGAGTTTGTTGTCAGCAATATCTTAATAATTGGGATAAAGATTACTGTTGTTACTGTTTGTCATTAGGAATGCTTCTAATGTGTTCATGGGATTCAGTCCCTTTGAACTGATATCTAGACATGAGGTCAGAGGATCATTGAATAGATTAAACAACATTTGATAAACCAAGACTTTGCTTCCAGCCTGTGTTTCAAGTTCAGAGAGAAACCGACCAAAGCATTAAATCTGCCAGAGTACTCTCTTGTTTGAAGAGTATGCAACTAACGATGAAAAATAAAGCAGATAAAACAATACAGCTTGAAATTCTGTTGCTGGAGACAAGGTGTTAGTATTACACATGTTTCAAGAGAAACACTGAATGTAAGGTTCACTAAATCTCATCAAAAGGAAACACAATTATGTAATTTAAATAGAGAGTACCTTGATCAGGAGGAAGAAAATGAGCAAAAATGAGACACAGGAGAGTCAGGAGAAAAGTGTTCACAGTCATGAAATAAAAATCTCAGAAAAACTGGAGAAAGAATTAGAAATTCAAAACGTTGATCCTCCAATCAGATTGGCAAGTATGGAAGTGTTTGAAAAGATTAGATAGCATGTTACTTTATTTTACAGATAACTCCTGAAGTAACACACAAAAGCTATTACATAAATTGATTTGTCTAATTAGGCCAGGAGCACAGCCTTTCCGATTGTGAGATGTTCATGCAGGAGCTGCAATATGCATGAAGCAATCACCTTACTGATTCAATTCAGAGAAATTAACTTTCTCTGAAAGTAAGGAGAGAGAGAGATACAGTTCATTGATGAACAATTTAATGGAGTCATAGTAGCTGGATGTCAATTATCACTATGGTGCTGAAACCAGGTGGGTCTTAAGTTAACATGTTAACAAGAATAAACTTGTATTCTATTCCAAGATTGTAGGAATCGCATTGAAAAAATTGGACATGCATGATGATCACCAAGGTGCCTTTCAAACATCTACTGATGCACAGGAAAATGGGGTGGGTGGATGCCACTTAAGAAAGCGGGAATGTGGCATTAGGATAGAGGATGAGCATGGTGGCTCAGTGGTTAGCACTGCTGCCTCACAGTGCCAGGGACCCAGGTTTGATTCCAGCCTTGGGTGACTGTAAGTGTGGAATTTGCATGTTCTCCCTGTGTTTGTGTGGATTTCCTCCCACAATCTAAAGATGTGCAGGTCAGGTGAATTGGCCATGCTACATTGCCCAGAGTGTTAGGTGCATTAGTCAGAGGGAAACGGGTCTGGGTGGGTTACTCTTCAGAGTGTTGGTGTGGACTTGTTGGACCAAAGACCCTGTTTCCACATTGTAGGGGAATGAATCTAAACTGGAAGATGAAATGGGGATCAACAAAGCCTGCCGTGTTTTTAACATAAGCTGATGACTTGTCAGATGGTGTCAGAGGCAGCCTTGAAATACAGAAAACAGGAGCTGAAATAGGTTATTCCGCTCTTCAATTATGCTCCAGTGTTCAATATGATCATGGCTCATCCTCTATCCTAATGCCACATTCCCACGTTCTTTCCATAACCCTTGATGCCTTTGATATTTAAAAATGTATTAACCTTTTTCTTAAATATGCTCAGACCAGGCTTCTACAGCCTTGTGTGGTGGTGAATTCTGAGTAAATAAGTGTTTCCTTAATCACCTAAATGGCACACCACACACCCCAAGACTCTGGTTCTACACTCCCCAATCAGGGAAAAACATGCCTCTGGCATCTGTATATCAAGCATAGAACAATTTTCTCCATTTCTCACCTTCAGCTGAACCCCTTTTACATCTCTATTTTTCCTTCACTCCCACTGGTTAATCATTTGGCTCTGAGAACTTTCACAATTTGTTCCACTTGCTCCTCCTCGCCTGTCTATTGCATAAATACACAATTTTACAACCCCTTTCTGTTGTGAAGAGTCATGCAAGACTCCAAAGGTTAACTCTTTCTCACTCCATAGATGCTGCCAAGACTGACTGAGTTTCTCTAGTACTTGTTTTTGTCACTACAAACTCCTGTTGTGTTAATGGAAAGATATGTATACAGTGGTGTTTATGACAGATAGAATAATCATACAAGGCCATTAGATTTGTTTTCTGTTCAGATAAAGAAAATAATAGAGAGACAGCGTAAAATAGCGTATTAACACAGAGTATCCTGGAGCAGAGACCTGGGTGTAAATGAGTATAAGGCATTAAAGGTGAATGGACAGATGGAGACAACAGTTAAGTGTACTATATCCTAGACTTTATTAATTGTAGCATAGAAAATAATAGCAGGGAAGTTATGCTGAACCTGTGTAATAACAGGGCCTCAACTGTGTGTAGTTCAGGTCATCACTCTTTAGAAAGGATATGGACACATTGGAGAGAGTGCAGAAGAATTTTAGAAAAATTGTTCCAGGGATGACTTTAGGCCACTGGCTTGTGATCACTACCTCAAAGAGTAGATTCTCTAAAATAGTATCCATCTCTGTGGCTGTTGTAGCACTTTAGGAAGTCCTGTGGCTGTAACTAGCACTATATAAATATATACCCTTTGTCTTTCTTTCAGTTAACTTCCCAAATAATTTTTCAGTGACATTCAGTAAAGGTTTCTTACAAAAATGCTACAACCATGCATGCCACAGGAATAATGTTCAGTTAGAACACATTTAATACAGAAAACTATATTAACTTAGATTTTTAGGGTTGAAGTACAAAATAAATGAGAAATTGGTGCTGTTAATAAAACCTCATTAGTTGCAGCAATTGCCTCTCTGCCAAACAGGTTTTTAAGAACTGTACGTTTATTAGTATTTTTAGTATATAATCTTGAAGTTCTCTATTACTTTGAACAGAAGATCTGGCTGTCAGCAAAGTCTGACCAAGAATGAGAATGGCTGAATGCAGCTGTAAATTGTTTGTTTGCATGCTCTGCCCTTTTGTGATACTCCAGTGGAACACAGCCACAAAAATATAATTGAGCAATAATAAAAATGTATTAAAGCTCACTGTCATTTAGTTACATGAATAGAATATGCAATTATTGAATGATTGAAACCATTACTCATGTCAGTATAAAGATAATTAAAAATCTAATTTAACTATACTTGCTACTAGCATGCTATTCAAACCTGACTCAAAATTCCAGCAGTTTCCAATACACAGTTTTCTAAAGGCACACATTTTTAAACATTCAAATCAAGGAATAAAATGTTTCCCATTTGATTGCAGGTTAATAAGTTTGACAGTTCTCCAAACAATATTCATGCAACATGCAATACTTAAACTGTAAATACTATTAAATGTCCCTCATGAAACAAATGGAAATATTGCTGTTTTTTCTCTTACATTGCTGCAGATAATCACAGAATCGAAGAAACTGAAATAATGCACACAAACATTCTTTTATTTAGGTAAAATATGCATTTATGTATAGCGGATTACATAGCCCATAATATTGATACAATGCCAAGGCAGTTTTCTGTAGCTAAATCTAACCAACATATGTACCAATTTCAAAATATAAGCCTCAACTTTAAAACTCTCAGGTTTATGTTTCAATTCCTTAGTGGTCTCACCTTTCACATTCCCTCCCAAAGCACCATTTCTGACATTTTTGTACATCAGCTTCTAACATCACCCTATCAATTATTGCCAATGTCAACAACTAAAGGCATGCTTTGAAATCTTCTCGCTTAATTGACCCATTTCCTTTAAGACCTTCTTTAAAATCTGCTTCTTTTTCAACCTTATGATCATCCCATGTTCCTTTCTTGTTTCAGCACTCATTTTCTCTTATACTTGTGGAAGGTATCTTAAGGTGTTACTTTCAAGGCTACAAGCCTGATAGAAATGCCAAGTTGTTGAAAAGCAACACTGCACAACCAAAATAGCCGAACTGATTATTAAAATTCAAGTTCCAATTAATACCACATTTCTAATTACATCAACATTAAATTTTACTAATAGATTAATAATTAGCATAGATCAATGCAATCACTGATAAATACTAGAGATCTACACACAGGAATGAACTGGAGAAATGTGAAAAAGTACTGATGACAACAGCAGACACTGAAAAGAGGCATTTTTCCTAACTTCCTTCTTGAATTCACTGACATTAACTGGACTCAGTCTATTATGCATTTATTTTTCAACTACATGAACACCAAATCTGACCAACTTGACCCATAAATTTCCATCTATGCACTCTTTGCCCTCTATTCTAACCTGGTTTCCAGGAAATTAAGATTATCTGTCAATCAATCTTTCAATTTTCCATCCTTAAAACCCTGTTTATGAAATCTCAATTTGTAAAGTTCAATGTTGACATCTCTGACAGACATTTAACTAGAGAGTTCGACTCCTATCTAAAAATACCGTAGATTGGAATTCAGACCGATAATCAGATCTCCAAAGGTAGCATTACTAAACTTACAATTTATTTAAAATTGTATCTTCAACTAATTTTTTACAAATAAGGTAGTAAACTGCAAACTTTTAATGGAGGCCCTGAGGTTTATAAATTACCATCAACAACCTAAACTATGGCAGTGCCATTTTGAATTTGTACATTACAGAACAAATCATGGATGGAGAGGAATTTTACAGAAATTGTTGCTGCCACTGCACGCAATTATTGTGAAGTTGTGCATAACATTCACTTTAGTATTTTATTATTTTTATGCTAAATGGTATTCTATTTAAAAGCAATGGTCCTCAAAAAACAAATGCTTGAAATAAAAATAGGACACAAACTACTTTAAATTTACTAAATCAATTCTGTGAACAGTGTGATTCACTTTTAAATAGTCACTCAAGAGCATGGGGAAAAGGTAAGTGAAAATGCATGTGCTCCAAATTCATTTCCCATAGGAGTTAACAAACAACTTAAATTCAAAATCTTACAAAAGGTACAAAGTTGCCTCAATAGATGGTTGATGAAATTTTAAGTTTAGTAACTCTGAAAATGGAGGTCTGGAATTCAAACTGCAGTAGACCAGTGCATGTCTGCAATTAATTTGAAATGTAAAATAAATTCCATCTTTGCTTCCAAAATCAAGCAACTAAGAGCTTTTGAAATAATGCAAGTTAAAATTAAGGCTAGGGTTCATTTTGTCCTTCCTCAGACAGAGAAAAAAAAATCCTACTTGTTGTATGGGAACGCTTTAACAACTCCTTTCCCTGAACTGAAAGCAACTACAGATCACAAGAATATAGAAAGTCAGAGTACACTGTGCCAACGCATTTCTGAATTTCTACGTTCTCATAAAGCAAACAAAAATAACTACATGTACGATAACCTGCATCTCCAAGTTACCCAATATACATGTTGGATAAAGAATGTGATCACTTGCAAACAAGAACTTTGTTTCCTAGTCCATCCCACTTTTGTCATTCATTATAAGTTCATAAGGTAGCGGAGCAGGATTAGGCCATTCAGCCCATTGAGTCTACTCCGCCATTTGATCATGACGGATATGCTCCTCACTCCCATTTTCCTGCCTTCTCCCCATTACCCATTAAAAATCTAATTCTTTCTTAAATTTACTCACTGACCCAGCATCCACTGCACTTTGGGGTAGCAAATTTCACAGATTTACAACCCTTGGGGAGTAGTAGTTTCTTCTCAACGTTGTTTTAAATTTCCTACCCCTTATCCTAAGACTATGACTTCTCGTCCTAGAATGCCTCACAACAGGAAGCATCCACTCCGTGCCTATTTTATCCATACATTTTATCGTCTTCAATACCTCAATCTTCCCTCATTCTTCCAAATTCCAGAGTATAGGCTTAAACTCCATTTCTCTTCATACGACAACCCCTCATCTCTGGAATCAATCTAGTGAACCTCCTCTGAACTGCTTCTAATGCCACTACACCTTTTCTCAAATAACGGAACCAAAACGGAGTACAATATTCCAGGTCTGGGCTCACCAACACTTTGTACAGTTGCCACAATATTTCTTTAAGTTTATATTCTATCCTTTCAGCTATAAAAGCCAATATTCCATTTGCTTTCTTTAATATCTGTTAGACCTCCATGCTAGTTTTCTGTGACCCCTGAATGAGGACACTCAGATCTCTCTCTACCAGAGCATTCTGAAATCTCTCTCCATTCACATAATACATTATCTTCCCATGTTTCCAACCAAAATGTATGACCACACACCTATTCACGTTAAATTCCATCTGCTACACTTTGGCCCACTCTCCTAACCTATCTATATCCATTTTTAAGGTTCTTACTTCCTCATTGCAAATTACCGTCCCACCTATTCTTGTGTCATCTGCAAATTTGCCTGTCGAGCCTTCTATCCGTTTCCAAAGACGTTAACATATACTGTAAATTGCCGGGGCTCGAGAACCAAACCCTGTGGCACTCCATTAGCTACTTCTTGCCATCCAGAAAAAAAAAACATTTATCCCAACTCTTTGTCTTCTGTTCATCTGCCAGTCACCTATCCATGTTAATAAGTTACCCATAATCCCACAAGATCCAATCTTATGAATCAACCTTTAGTGCAGCACCTTATCAAATGCCTTTTGCAAGTCCAGATATAATACATCTACAGCATCCCCATCATCTAATTTGCTTGTTACATCTTCAAGTAACTCTAACAAATTAGTCAAACATAATTTGCCTTTCATAAAACCATGCTGACTTTAATGGGTAGTGTTTTGACTTTCCAAATGTCCTGAAATTGCTTCCTTGATAATTGATTCTAACACTTCCTCAACAACAGATGTTAAACTGGTCTGCAACTTCCCCCATATTGCCTCCCTCCCTTTTTGAATAAAGATGTTGCATTAGCATTTTTCCAATCCACTGGAACCTTTCCAGTGTCCAAGGAACTTCGATATATTGTAACCAATGGATTCACTATCTTTACTGCCACTCCCTTTAATAACCTAGGCCATCAGGTCTGGGGGACTTGCTTGCCCTTAAACCTAATAGTTTGCTGAGCACCTTTTCCTTATCGATGTTGATTGTTCTAAGTTATACCCTTTTTATTGCCTCAGACTTGCCCGTTCCATTAGGAATGGCACTATTGTCCTCCATCTTGAAAATTGAGGCAAAGTACCGAATTAGCATCTCTGACATTTCAGTGTCCCCTACTATCAACTCTCCAGTTTCATCTTCCAAGGGACCAACATTCACCTTGACATTTCTTTCCTTTTATATACCTACAGAAGCTTTTGGTATCCTTTTTGATATTTTGTGCTAGTTTCCCTCATAATTTACCTTAGCTCTTTTTATTAATGTCTTAGTAACCCGCATGCCACTAGCCTTTGCAATAGGGTATACCTTAGTATTAGGTTTTATACTGTCAAAATATCCATAATCCGTATAGCATTAAGGTCTTAAGTGGCACAAAAGAGTTTTGTTTGCTATTTATACAGCTTCTGCTCATTCTTGGGATGACATTCCTTTCTCAGCTCCATGGAATGCTGTTCTTTTTGTATTACCGTGCTGAATGTGAAAGTCACTTACTCGTCTAGATACTCATCCAGAACAGTAGAAATGACAAACAACATCATAACAACCTGAAACTCCCCAAGGCACCTAGAGAAAATTCATAGAATCCATATAGTGTGGAAACAGGCCATTTAGCCCAACAAGTCCACGCTGACCCTCTAAGCAGCATCCCACCCAGACTCTTCTCCCTACTGTTTCCCTGAAACTCTACATTTCTCATGTTTAATGCACCTAACCTACACATCCCAGAACAGTATAGGCAATTTAGCATGCCCAGTCCACCTAACTCGCAGATCTTTGGACTGTGGGAGGAAACCTGAACACCCAGCAGAAATCCACACAGACATGGGGAGAACATGCAAACTCCACTCACCCGAGGGTGGAATTAAACCTGGGTCCCTGGTGCTGTGAGGCAGCAGCACTAACCACTGAGCCACCATGCTGCCCAAAAATTGATGGTTACATTCATATTCACAAACCAGCATCCATCCTTCACCTCTACGGTAAACACTTTTGCCTTGGGAATTTGGGTTCCCATGGGGTAGTGAAATTTCCTTAAAGCATTATTCAGATCCTTTGGATCTATTAACATTCTCAACTTTTCAGGTTTTTCCACTGCCACCATGCTACCAATCCAATTTGGCAGGAGTTGTCATGTCGGTCATTATTCTTTTCTTTACTAGTTCCACCTTCCTGTCTTTCAGGCTCGACTTGATAACAGCTAGAATCCTTCTCACCAAGTGGGCTTCAGACTCTCATTTACTTCAGGTGATATTCTGCAGGTAGATTAAGGTGACTAGCAAAAATATCCTTTCTCTATTTTAAAATCTGTTCAACAGTCAAAGATTTGGAGCTCTGCAAAATCTTATAAATTTCTTCAGTTAAATGAAGGCTACCAGTTCAACCTTTCAACTGAATGTTTACTAATTGGAACTGCAGATTTTCATTCTTCCCATTGCACAGGTATTGGAGCTTTGTTTGTCCTCTGGGAATGAGCATTGTTCCATCATATAAGTTCAAGTTTACCTTCAATGAGCTCACTTTTAGGTCACCATCTTGAACCACTTTGAACAGATTGCTGAAGCTCATGATAATTCACAGCACTGCTGGCCATTGGTCACCTCATTCTTGCCTTCTGCAGTCATCATTCTAACAGTCTCAGGCTAGACAGTGCCGACCTGTTCCACATGTGGAGTGATTCATCAGAATCATTCTCTGGTATGGTACGGTAGCCGAATTTATAGGATCGCTTTTCTTCACTCTAGCAACAAACACAACTTACCAAGTGATTAGCTCCTTGTAGTTAAAAGCCTGCTTTCCTTATGCTGGAAATTTTTATTTTCCTGTCACATGATTCTCTACAACATTTCTGCTGGAAATATTTATTCTCTTTTTCCATTTTGTAGTTGGCTCTATTGTTAGGTCTGGACGGTCTCTCGGTATCATGCAAAGCTTCATCAATTCTCCCATTACTACTCTCCAACTGATGGATCGACAACCTTAGAGCTTCTGCACGTGTAAATAGATTTCTTAGAGTGAGTTTCTCTTCTCTCAACAGACCTGCTATCACAGCAGAATCTATTCCTAACAGCACCTCTGATGAGATCATCCTTCGGTCATCTCCAAATCTTAACATCCTGTTAGACACCTGCATGTAGTTGTAATCTGATCAATATCCCCCCACCAACCCCAAGTCCCTGTATTTTGCTGTTAAGCATGTACTATTCAAAAATAACATTGGTAGAATAACTCAAAGTATGAATTTAAGGTTCTCAAGATTTCTCCAAATTGGCTTTTCTGCTCAGGTTTTAGTGTGCAACACAGTTTATAGCACTGTTTTTCTAACACTAATAACAGAATTGTTACTGTTCTTTGTTTTCTGTTCAACTCTGTCAGAATCTCAATTGTACCATGACACAGGAAGAAGTTCCAATTCTTTCCCATTACACCTTCCACCTTCACAGGTGCAGAAACAGGAAAATTCAAAGCCAACCTAATTCACCCCCTGTAGCATAAAGGTGCAGATTGAAGTTCTAATTATTCCTTGCTTCTTTCTAGCGGTTTTACAGTTTTAAAATCTGCAATTTTAGTTGTTCACGTCTAATACTAAAATGGCTCATTTCCTGAACTGAAAGTGACTCCACCAAAAGTCTTATTGTTATGGCAAGTCACATGATGCATTCCTCCAATCACTATTTAATCAGCCTGTGGTTTTCAAATGAAAAGGCAAAACTAATGATGTACAACAGCACACAACTGGAAGCTAGTAACTTTACAAAACTTACACTCACTCAGACATCAGCAAAACAATGATCTCTTTGGTACACACAGAGGCAGCAATAAAGGCAAAGGAAAATAAGTACTTTGAAAGTGAAACAAAAACAGAAATTACAGTATCTGTGGGAATAAAGCAGAATTAACGTTTTGAGTCCAGTAACTCTTCATCAGAATTGATGTTTCTCTGGCAATTTCTATTTATGTTTGCAAGTGAAACTGTCTCCATGCTCCGTCTCCAATTCATGATATATTCCGTTTGGTCATTTCTCCAAAGAATGGATGCTTGATGAAAGAGCATGTGTTGAGTTTGGTTGAAGATAGGATTATCTGCATCAGAATCTCCTATAATTTAAGTAGCCTGTTCACGCTCAAATTAACTAATCTCACATAAGAAATTATCACTGAGGTGAAGTGGAAGGAAAGAACTTTGAAGAAATGACCAGAGACAATAGTCTTATTTGATAAACTTGTAGAATTTTCAACCAACTCCTTTGTTCAAATTGCTTGTGCATAGAAGTACAAAGTTGTAAAATTCATTGCATTTCCAGAAACTGCCAGATAATGGCAAACTATCGATTGTATACTGGCAGGAGTGGTTAAATACATTAACCTTGAATGTAATGCCATCAAACAGCAACAAACTACTTAGTCATGCACATTCAAATAATGACTACTGTGGATTCATGTAAGGACTAGAGTAATAGAAACTTTAGCATGGGTAAAAGTCAGAGTCTACCATACCTGCATCATGCTAGCACCATTTCTGATCTATTTATGTGACATTTTCCACCAAATAGATTATTCATTTTATTATTTGTATGCAGACTCAACTTGAAACACTGGCCATTACCCAAATTCCTTTCTTTCATACCTTTTCTCATTTTCAATTGCTCTTCATTAGTTAAAAATTGGGGAAAAAATGTTCCTTTTCTGCCCTCAGCCATAAAAAAAACATTTGATTAGCACTGATTTACTTGGAGCCTGCCCCAGGTACAAATTTAGGGTAGACCACTTACAATCATCAATGGTCAGAAAAGTGTACAGACTGCCAAGGTTTTAACACAGGAGAAATTGGCCATTTAGAGTGGTGAATCTACTCTGCCATTAAATGAGATCACAGTTGGTCATCCACTTCAACCCAGCTTTCCAATGATATTTCCATATCTCTTGCTATTAGTCTGCAGAAATCAACCATCTGTCATGAAACTCAACAACTGAACTGCTACAACCCTCTGGAGTGGAGAGTTCCAAAAATTCACACTAAGTGAAAAAATTCCTTTTCATCTCAATCTTATAATCTACATCTTACTCTGAGACCAAAGAACAACCTCGATTATCTGAACATCAATTATCCAAATTTTGTATTATCCAATCAAGATCTCAAGGTCGCATAAAAATGCTTTCCATTATCCGAACAATCTGTTTTCTGAACTCTCAGTTATCCAAACAAAATACTTCCCACCTGTCTCGTTGAGGATAATTGAGGTTGTGCTGTATATCCCCAATTCTCATCTCAGCAGCCAGGAGGAACATCCCATCTACACCCATAGAGCCATGTCCTGTAAAAATTCAATAAGTTTCAAAGAAATCACCTCTCATTCTTCAAAACGTTGGAAAATGCCAACTCAGTTTCCTCACTGTCTCTTCTTAAAACAATCCTGTTATCCCAAGGGTTATTCTGGGTGAGTGTCCATTGCATTCCCACGATGGTGAGTGTATCCTTCTTGAGCTAAGTATACAATATCCAGTTGTGAGGTTAGTAAAGCTAAACACAACTGATTCACAACATGCAATCTTTTAGAGGCTCAATACAAAGGACTATGTACACAAACACTTCCCAACCTTTCACCATTTAACAAATATGCTGCCATTCTGTTTGATCCTCAAAGGTATACACTCAACTCCCAAACAGCAGCACAAAATCAAGTTTTATCCTCATTTAATCCCACACACCTTTGGAAAACATTGTACATTTCTACTGCATTAACCTGTAGCCTTCTGGAGAACAGAAAATATGTTCCCAAGATTGAGAATCCTACAGCATTAAGGAAAGCCAATTGATCCATTATGCTTGGGTGACAGAGAGTAATGCAATAAAGTCCAACCTTTCCCTTCAGATCTCCAAGCTTTTCCTGTCATAATGATTCTTTTATCATCCAAGTAAACCTGCATGTCACATTTGCCATGAACAATGCATTCTTTCGCAATAAGGCTTCAGTTTGCTCAAACTGTAATCTAATCAGTGCCATTATTCTAGATTTATGCAAACATATATTGCTTCACTACCATGAACTGAATACATATATACATGCTTTTTTATTCCAATCATATCATTTTATCGCAGGTTTCTAATCAAAATCATCAAATATAGGATTAGACTATTAGCAGTGAGGATAATTCATTTTACATATAAGAATTTGTGATCTATTTAGGAAGAGGTAAAACATGAAAACCTGTAAGTATTGTTTTGAAAAATCCTGCTTACTGGTGCATATTATTGCAGCAACTGTTAGCACAGTGTAAATTTACTTAATACTAATTCTTTGCATTAAAATATGGTTATGTATATTCCAGTGAGTAATACACCATACATATGAACAGTGCAATTCTTCATTTTAATAAAAAATCAAAATTGTTCTTTTAATAAAGGATGCTGTTGTGACTATATAGCCTTAATGAAGTATAGTTTGTTGAAGTATAGCTGTTTGTCTCTCATTAGTAATATTGTTTAAAAATTAAGAATCGTATTAAAGATAATGGAAAATTTAAATTTAAAATAATTCATATATGAAACTTTAAATAAAATCCAAGTTACCTGTTTGCACATAAAAACCTTTTCTCATAATTAATTTGTAAAATCTGTCTAGAATTTCATGAATAAAGCAGGACACTTTGACAAAATTAAAAATGTTTGGAACAATAACTTCCCTGGAGATTTTTAAAATTTTACTGACTTACAATGAAAATGGAGTTGTTCAGCTTTCAGAGCAGCATTGAACTACTGTGGAGAGAAATTATTTAAGGCTTTCCTCCCTATTTGCAGCGCTGAATTCACCTTTCTGAAAATTCTTCTGCAAGGTGCTAAGAAACTAAAAACACATTAAGCACCGGAAACAAATTAATGAAATGCACTCATTCACAAACCTATGTATTTTAAGTACAATATCAAAACACCAAACCATTCTCCATTCACTGCAATAATATAGATGGGATCATGTCATATTTAAGAAACAGTATCACTAGCTACCTACCCTTTATTAACCTGAATTCTGCATGAAAATATATCTAAACCTTTCTGTACAAAACTTATTTCATCTAAAGGCAACCTTTATGAGGCTAATGTATGTGAACAGGACTGAAATTTAAATGTATAATTTTTTGAAAAACGTTTATCGGTTAAAATAAATGTCTGTCTTATTTATTCACAGCATATTGTTCAATGCAAATTCCCTCCATTTATCATAAACCTTTTAGAAGTCGGAGATTGGCTGACAAATTCAATATGCCTATTAAAAAGGATTCACATTAACAGTGTCTTTTCGCAACTATACATTAATTATTAATAAACAAGTCCAGTTAAACTGATTAAACAATTTGTTTCTATTTTAATTTGACCAAAACAGCCATAAATAAAGAGTTAAACGAGGATTAAAATTTTACTTATAAACCATTTCCAAGGACAACAGTAATTTTTAAAACAAAGTTTCTACAGAAATCTAGACTTTTTTTTACTTACTGAAGATTATACAATTCCCTATCTTAGATTCCCATTTTTGAAACAGAACATGTTATTTCTTACAAAGCTTTGACCACAAAAGCTGGAGGGTCTACGGTATGTTAATCTATGAAAAAGGCATCAAAGCTGAATGCAATTCCTGGGATGAACTGTGGTTAAGTGCTTACGCCCAGAGATTTGCATCTCTCTGAAACTTCTCCTGTGGGTCAGACGTTGCCAGTCTATAAAGTGATATTTACTGAAACATGATATTTATCTTTCGCCTTCCTTATTTGAGGTTTTAACAACTTGCTCATACGGAGGGGGTGGCTGATTGCAGTAGGCTGGCGGGGGTGGATACGCTGGATTGAGTAGAGGAAAGTTTGGCTGAATTTGATACGTTGAGGCAATGGGATTAGCAACAGGTGCTCCAGGTTCTGTGTAATATTGCATTCCAGTCTGGTTGTCTGCAAACAGAAGAAACATAAGATGGTTAGGCAGAACTTTACCACTCATGTGGAAAGTTAATTAATTTAAAAATGTCACTTAATGATACTGTGACAAAAAATAGATGGCTCTCCAGCTATGTCAGATTAAGAAAGTAAAATCAAATTATTGCTTTCAATAGAAAATCAGCAACAATTTAAATGCATATAATACCTTCCATGAAGGACAATGTCACAAGGTGTGCCACAGGATCATTATCAAACGAAGTAATTAATGATAGAACAGAGGAGATATTAGGGAGAGAGAGATAGAATGGCATGCATTTTCAGAGGGAATTCCAGAAATCAGGGCAGAAATTCACCGAAGATCCTTAGACAGCATCTTCCAAACCCACGACAACTTCCATCTCGAAGGTCAAGAGAAGCAGATATATGGGAACCACCACCACCTTCAAGTTCCCCTCCAAGCCACTCAACAGCTTGATTTGGAAATATATCACCGTTCCTTCACTATCGCTAGGTCAAAATCCTGGAATTCCCTCCCTAATGGCATTGTGGGTCAACACACAGTAGGTGGATTGCAGAGGCTCAGGAAGGTAGCTCACCACCACCTTCTCAAGGGCAAATAGGAATGGCAATAAATGCTGGTCAGCTCATGACCCTGACATCCCACAAATGAATTTTAAAAAAATGGTTCAAGGTACAATTGCTGATTGTGACCTAAAATATTGCTGGATATGAAAGAGATTAGGGGTGGAGACAGGGTGGAAGACATCAGGATTATTAAGGCCATGAGGAGACTGGAACATGACCATAAATATTTAAAGAGACATTGCTAGACCAGGAGCTAAAGTAGGTCATCAAGCATAGGGAGACAGGAAAAAGGTACTAGTGTAGTTTAGGTTAATGGCAGAGCTTTGGATAAAATGTTCATAGAAATGATGGATGGTCAGCCAGAAGTGGATTCAAATGGGATTGCTCTGCAGATAACGCAAGCATGGATAAAGGGTTCAGTAGCTGATCAGCTCAGGCAGGGCAGGAAAGGACAATGGTACAGAAGTAGAAATAGGGGAGATTTTATGATGAGAGAGGACATAAGGTCAGAAACTCAGTTTGGGATCAAATAGGCTGCAGTCCAGAAAAGGCTGAGACAGCAACAAAGGAGCAGAATAGAATTGGAGGCCAGATCTTTTTCACATTTAACTGGAGAAGATGTGGCTTTGCAATTGGATGCTTAATGAGCAAACTAACTCTCAGTGATAGGATTGAGAGATCCAGTGGTGAGGTAGGTTTTGATGGTTATCAAGTGGCTAAGAGCACTGGGAAATCAGAAGATTGGGAAGACTACAAAAAGACAGGATAACAAAGAGAGAAATAAGAAAGGAGAGGATCAAGTATGAAGGTAAGCTAGCCAGTAATATTAGAAATGAAAATAAAAGTTTCTTTCAATACTTAAGAAATAAACGAGAGGCAAAAGTAGAAATTGAGCTGTTCCAAATTGATGCAGGAAGGCTCATGTTGGGAGATAAGGAAATAGTTGAAGAGCTTAATAAATACTGTGTCAGTCTTCACAGTGGAAGACAGGAGTAAAATGCCAACAATTAAAGAGAGTCAAGGGGCAGAATTGAGTGTGGTAGCCATTACAAGAGAGAAAATGCTAGAAAAACTAAAAAGTCTAAAAATTGATAAGTCTCCTGGCCTGGATGGGCTACATCCTAGAGTTCTGAGGGAGGTAGCTGCAGAAATAGCGGAGGCATTGGTTCTGATCTTTCAAAAATTACTGGAGTCAGGGAAAGTCCCAGATGATTGGAAAATCGCTGTGGTTCAAAAAAGGATCAAGACAAAAGATGGAAAATTATAGGCTGGTTAGCCTAACCTCAGTTTAAGTAAAATTCTAGAAATCCATCGTTAAGGATACAATTTCTAAATTCTTTGAAGTGCAGGGTCAAATTAGAACAAGTCAGCATGGATTTAGTAAGGGGAGGTCGTGCCTGACAAACCAATTAGAATTCTTTGAAGAGGGAACAAGTAGGTTAGACCAAGGAAACCTGGTGGATGTTATCTACCTAGGCTTCCAAAAGGCCTTTGATAAGGTGCCTCACGGGAGGCTGCTGAATAAGGTGAGGCCCATGGTGTTCGAGGTGAGCTACTGGCATGAATTGAGGATTGGCTGTCTGACAGAAGGCAAAAAGTTGGGATAAAAAAATCCTTTATCGGAATGGAAGCTAGTCACAAGTGGGGTCCTGCAGGGTTCAGTGTTGGGGCCACAGCTGTTCATTTAATATATTAATGATCTGGATGAAGGGACTGGGGACATTCTGGCGAAGTTCGCCAATGATACAAAGTTAGGTGGACAGGCAGTTAGTTCTGAGGAGTTGGGGAGGCTGCAGAAAGATTTAGACAGTTTAGGAGAGTGGTCCAAGAAATGGCTGATGAAATTCAATGTGAGCAAATGCAGGGTCTTGCACTTCGGAAAAAAGAATACAGAAACGGACTATTTTCTGAACGGTGAGAAAATTCCTAAAGCCAAAATACAAAGGGATCTGGGAGCGCTAGTCCAGGATTCTCTAAAGGTTGACTTGCAGGTTGAGTCTGTGGTTAAGAAAGCAAATATAATGTAGTCATTTATCTCAAGAGGGTTGGAATGTAAAAGCAGCAATGTGCTACTGAGACTTTATAAAGCTCTGGTTAGGCCCCATTTAGAATACTGTGTCCAGTTTTGGGCCCCACACCTCAGGAAGGACATACTGGCACTGGAGCAGGTCCAGCGGAGATTCACACGGATGATCCCTTGGAATGGTAGGCTTAAGATACGATGAACTGCTGAGGATCCTGGGATTGTATTCATTAGAGTTTAGAAGGTTGAGGGGAGATCTAATAGAAACTTATAAGATAATGTATGGCTTCGAAAGGGTGGACGCTAGGAATTTGTTTCTGTCAGGTGGGAATACTAGGACCCGTGGGCACAGCCTTAGAATTAGAGGGGGTCAATTTAAAACAGAAATGAAGAGACATTTCTTCAGCTAGAGAGTGTTGGGCCTGTGGAATTCATTGTTACAGAGCACAGTTGAGGCCGGGATGATAAATATCTTCAAGACAGAGATTGATAAATTCTTATTCTCGCAAGGAATTAAGGGATATGGGGAGAGTGCGTGTGAGTGGCGTTGAAATGCCCATCAGCCATGATTGAATGGTAGAGTGGACTTGATGGGCCGAATGGTCTTACTTCCAATCCTATGTCTTATGGTCTTATTATTCTTTCTGCTTTGTGCATTGCCATTCATTGCATAGAGGAAACGTCTGCAGGTTCTTTTCTTTAAGGGACAGTAAGATATTTGAACCTAGGTTCTCCTATTACATCACCAACAATTAAAATATATAGTTCAACATGCCTTTTGATTTTAAATGCTAGGCCTTAGCACTGAGGTACAAATGATACATTAAAGCAGCAAGTATGATGGGCTGATTTTATTTTATTATTTCTTAGCTGTCCCTTGGGTCCACTAAAGGAAATCCAAATGAAGCATCTCAGGTAATGGCTACCAGACAGCTTTGCACTTCAACTATTTCTTAATAAACTTTGAGTTTAAAAATGGACAGCAGTGGCACTGATGATGACATCTACCTCCCAGCCAAAGCCACAGTACGAAGTCTTAATAACAACAGAAATCTAGAAACGTCCTCTATCTGCAATTCTGGCCACCTGATGTCGAATCAGTTCAGGTGGAAAAAGAAATAGCAAGGAAAATAAGTCACTATAGTCATTAATATGCCCTCAAAGAGCTGTGTCACTGTAGGAAAAATTATAAATCGGAAAATATTGGAGCAATGTAGAAAGGACTCTATAGTTGTCATGAGTGATTTTAACTTCATAAAGACTGGACAAAACAGATGGACCAGGGTAGCAAGGAAGATAAACTTGTATAGTGGTTCATAGATCACTTCTTAGAGCAGTAACTTGCAGAACCTACTCAGGAATAAGCTAGTTTAGATTTAGTAGCATGTCATGAGGTAGGATTTCAGAGTTAAGGATCCTTTAGGGGTAACGATCAAAGTATGGTACGAATTTAAAATTCCATTTGAGGAAAAGCAATTTTGGCTCCAAGTCAGCATCCTCAATTTAAAATTAGAGTTGTCTAAAGTGAACTGGGAAAACTGATGAAGGGGATGATCAGTGGGTGAGCAGTGGCAGAGATTTAAGCAAATATTTCATAATGCATCCACAAGTAGTTTCTATAGAAACATCAACAATTTTGTAAAAGAAATATAGAATTAAAGAGCTCCCATTAGTTTATCTGAATCTGGAAAAATTATGAGATGTGAAATATCTAAAGGTCTAAATGTAAAGGATGAACATGTTCATAGATATTAGTATCTGGGATTAAATAGAATTGTTTAATTTCTGCTATTATTGTAAGAATCCTCCATTGGCCAGTAAAAGCTCAGAGACTTTTGAATGGCCTGGAATAGTAATAATGAGATATCTGAACTAGAAAAGATATAAACAGTAAACATATTTTGTGTTGAGAAATTGAAATAATCTATCAGGGTGTAACTTGATTAAATATATCAGTTTGATATTTATACAGGCTGAAGGGAAAGAAAATACAAATAAGACTACTACGTGGAATAAAGTGTGGAATGGAACATGAGAAAGTAAGGGTTGCAGAGTCAGTTGAAAAGGGTGGTGCTGGAAAAGCACAGCAGGTCAGGCAGCATTGGAGAAGCAGGAGAATTGATGTTTTAGGAATAAGCCCTTCATCAGGAATATGGAGGGAAAAGGGGCATGGGAGATTAAGGGGTGGGGTGGGGCTGGGGGAAGGCGATAGGTGGATGCAGGTAGGGGATAATTGTGCTAAGTGAGGATGGAGGGTGGAGTGGATAGATAAGAAGGAAGATGGACAGGTAGGACAGGTCAAGAGGGCAGTGCCAAATAGGAGGTTTGGATCTGGGGTGAGGGGAGATTTGAAACCAGTGAAGTCGACGTTGATGCTGTGTGGTTGAAGGGTCCTTTGAAAACTATAATAGGAAAAACAAGGAACATTCACAAGCTGTATACTGTTTGAGGAAGAGAGCTGTAGGTTTTTTTTAAAAAGTTAAATTGATTTAGTAAAGTATTTGTGTCTGAAAGTTCGTAATAAAGAATTAGCAACAATGTCTGTTACAGAATGTAACTGAGAAAAGTAATCTATAGATGGCTAATACCATCTCAAATACATACTGACAATCATACAATATTTTCAGGTGTGGTGGAGGGAAGAAATAGAAGTTGAAAACAAATTGAAATGTTGGGTGCAAACAGGCTAACATTTACACAGACAACAGGTAGCATTTGGAGTGGTATTTGATTATATTGTAACATGGAGTTAAGGGGGTAGATCACTTCAGAAGAAGGGGTTGATAGCATGAGACAGCAATTAAGGAATTAGTTCAGTAATTAAAGGAATTACAGGGAACTGTCAGATTCCCACTTGTGGCAGTAGTAATAAAGGTTCAAGTACAATCAGAAGGAAACAGATCACATTCATAGAACATAGAACAATACAGCACAGAACAGGCCCTTCGGCCCACGATGTTGTGCCGAACATTTGTCCTAGCTTAAGCACCTATCCATGTACCTATCCAATTGCCGCTTAAAGGTCACCAATGATTCTGCCTCTGACACTCCCACAGGGAGCGCCTTCCATGCCCCCACCACTCTCTGGGTAAAGAACCTACCCCTGACATTCCCCCTATACCTTCCACCCTTCACCTTAAATTTATGTCCCCTTGTAACACTCTGTTGTACCCGGGGAAAAAGTCTCTGACTGCCTACTCTATCTATTCCCCTGATCATCTTATAAACCTCTATCAAGTCACCCCTCATCCTTCGCTGTTCCAATGAGAAAAGGCCTAGCACTCTCAACCTATCCTCCAAAGCTTCCACATCTTTCCTAAAATGAGGTGACCAGACCTGAACACAGTACTCCAAATGTGGCCTTACCAAGGTCCTATACAGCTGCAACATCACCCCATGAATCTTGAATTCAATCCCTCTTCTAATAAACGCTAGTACACCATAGGACTTCTTACAAGCTCTATCCACCTGAGTGGCAACTTTCAAAGATCTATGAACATAGACCCCAAGATCCTTCTGCTCCTCCACCTTACTAAGAACCCTACCGTTAACCCTGTATTCTGCATTCTTATTTGTCCTTCCAAAATGGACAACCTCACACTTGACAGGGTTGAACTCCATCTGCCACTCCTCAGCCCAGCTCTGCATCATATCTAAGTCCCTTTGCAGCCGACAACAGCCCTCCTCACTGTCCACAACTCCACCAATCTTGGTATCATCTGCAAATTTACTGACCCACCCCTCGACTCCCTCATCTAAGTCATTAATAAAAATTACGAACAGCAGAGGACCCAGAACTGATCCCTGCGGAACTCCACTTGTAACTGGGCTCCAGGCCGAATATTTACCATCTACCACCACTTTCTGACTTCGACCGGTTAGCCAGTTTTCTATCCAACTGGCCAAACTTCCCACTATCCCATGCCTCCTAACTTTCCGCATAAGCCTACCATGGGGAACCTTATCAAATGCCTTACTGAAATCCATGTACATTACATCCACTGCTCTACCCTCATCCACATGCTTGGTCACCTCCTCAAAGAAGTCAATAAGACTTGTAAGGCAAGACCTACCCCTCACAAATCCATGCTGGTTGTCCCTAATCAAGCAGTGTCTTTCCAGATACTCATAAATCCTATCCCTCAGTACCCTTTCCATTACTTTGCCTACCACCGAAGTAAGACTAACTGGCCTGTAATTCCTGGGGTTATCCCGATTCCCTTTTTTGAACAGGGGCACAACATTCGCCACTCTCCAGTCCCCTGGCACCACCCCCATTGACAGTGAAGACAAAAAGATCATTGCCAATGCTTCTGCAATTTCCTCTCTTGTTTCCTACATAATCCTAGGATATATCTCGTCAGGCCCGGGGGACTTGGCTATCCTCAAGTTTTTCAAAATGCCCAACACATCTTCCTTCCTAACAAGTATCTCGTCTAGCTTACCAGTCTGTTTCATACTCTCCTCTTCAACAATACAGTCCCTCTCATTTGCAAATACTGAAGAAAAGTATTCATTCAAGATCTCTCCTATCTCTTCCGACTCAATACACAGTCTCTCACTACTGTCCTTGATCGGACCTACCCTCGTTCTAGTCATTCTCATGTTTCTCACATACGCATAAAAGGCCTTGGGGTTATCCTTGATCCTACTCGCCAAAGATTTTTCATGCCCTCTCTTAGCTCTCCTAATCCCTTTCTTCAGCTCCTTCCTGGCTATCCTACATCCCTCCAACGCTCTGTCTGAATCTTGTTTCCTCAACCTTATGTAAGCCTCCTTCTTCCTCCTTACAAGACACTCAACCTCCCTCGTCAGCCAAGGTTCCCTCATACGACCATCTCTTTCCTGCCTGACAGGTACATACATATCAAGGACATTCAATTAGGTAACCATAAGATAGATGAAGCGGCAATCACAACAGGCCCCAAAGCATCAGGTGGCAGCAGCGGTAATTGATTTGGAGAAAGTAAACATGGTACATTTAAGGAAAAGTGATGGGAAGAACAATGAGTGGTAAAAGATGCTGAGGGCATCTGACAGAAAAGAAAGGGTGGTAGTATTATGTTGAATTCAGCATAGCCTCATTAAAATATACTACAGAAATGCAAACCATTACGATAAGCCATGTTGAGGAGGATGGGCAGATGCTGATGGTGGCATAGAAAGAGTTGTAGCAAAACACTGTCAGCAATTGCTCGGGATGTGCCCCAAATTGCACAACATACCCATGCCAAACCAGCCTGGCCAAAGGGACAACGTGAGCAGTTATAGAGCTGGGCAAAGCTTATTATTTGGTTGTTATTGACCAACTTAGAGTGGTGGAAGCCTAACCCACACAAGACTTTCTAGTGACATATGTTACTTAAATATTGTTAAAAGGGGTAATCCTGAAATTGTGAATAGTATTACAAAGAGATTCAGTTCAAGGAGCACATTTTATAGGATGAGTACTTAAAGCAGCACACAGAATTTTGAGTTTTAGCATTAGGGAGTTTAAAAATAGACTGGTCTTGTTATAACAGCACAGGGTATTGGCAAAACTTGTACCCGGAATACTGTGTACACTTTTGGTCCTGACTTTTTAAAACAGGATACACTAGCATTGGAGGCAGTTAAAAAAGGTTCACTAGATTGATTCCTGAGACGAAGGCGCTGATTTACTGAAAACAGGCCTTCATTCAGCCGAGTTTAGAAGGTTGAGGAGTGATCTTATTAAAATTTACAAGATTGTGAAGGGACTTAAAGTGGATGATGAGGAGATGATTTCACTTATGGGGAACCTTTAGCTAGGAGATATAGTTATACAACAAGAGGACACATATTTAAAACTGAGATGTGAAGGAATTTCTTCTCCCAGATTTTTGAATGTCTGGAATTTGCTATCCCAGAGAGTTGTGGCGCTCAGATCTTTTCAAGAAGCTCAGTATTTCAAGAAGCTAAAGATAAATTTTGAAATATCAAAGAGTTGAGGTGTAGGGTAGGCTTAATGGGCCAAACGGTCTACTCCTCATCTTTTTTCGTGTTCTTGTGAAGTTTCTAAGTTGCTAGAAATAAAACAAAAAGTTAACATCCTTAATCACCCAAAGAGCTTTGGCACAATATAGCAACTGATGGTGCATCAAAGAGATCATTAGTTAGAACCATCTAGGAGGTAGCATAGGAATGGTAAGATCTGTTGCCTAGTATCCTGATGAGACTCAGGATAGAACCCAGTAGACCAACCAGATTAACTTCACAACACAGACAGGGCCATGAGATTGTCAGGGGATGGTATGATTGGTATTGAGGAAGTAGGATCCGCAAGCAATGAGAGGTAAACAATTTATGAGAAAGCTCCAAAAGCAGCTGCACAGATTGAGACAAGACATTAGGGATCAGCTAATCATACACAACAGAGATGTAGAAGCAGGAATGGAACAGGTTGAGTTACCCAGCAGAGAACATAGGTTTATAGTACATGCTGGAACAACTGGGATTTGCATTACAAAAGGATAGGACATTATAAATGATCGTTATTAGCGATATGTATGCCTGAATCGTCACTAGAACCACTAGTTGTAATTGGTACAAGTTAAAGTTAGCAGGAGCTGCAAGTAATTAAGGCAGCAAATGGAATTTTTGTTCTTGGAGTTCAAAAATAAGGAAATCTTGATTCAACTGTATAGGGGGCTGGTGAGGCCAAACCTGGGGCACAGTGTATGATTTTGGTTCCCATATTTTAGAAAAATATCACACTGTTGCTCAAAAGAGAATCACTCGGCTCATTCCTGGGATGAAGTGTTGACTTATAAAGAACAGCTCAACAGGTCAGGTCTTTATTAATTGGTGTTAGGAAGAATGAAACAAACGTTTTTTACATGTCTTTTAATGAGATATACAAGATTCTGAAGGGGCTTGAGAGGATAGATGTTGAGGTGTTTCCACTAGAGGGGATACTAGCAGACATAATTGCAGTTTAAGAGCACACTCATTTAAAGCCAAAATATGAAGGTATTTCTTCTCCCAAAGGATAGTGAATGCCTGGAATTCTCTACCTGCGAGTGTTGTGGAGACACAATCACAAAGTATTTAAAGAGGCAGTTGATAGATGTTTGAAATATCAGGGAGTTGAAGGCTATTATGAGTTGCTATGAATGAGGACTTAAGGCCTGGGGCAGATCAGCCATGATCATGTTAAATAGCTAGGCAGGCTTGATGAGGCAAATGACCTTTTCTGGCTCCTATTTTTTTTATCCTCAGGCAAAAACAGTTCCTTACTGTCACGCTTATGTTGGCTATCAAATTTACAGACTTCTTCAATCAGGACATCTGCATATACTGATTAGCAAGTTCATTATTTTTGCGGAAAAAATCCAATCTGTTATGCACTTTTTCTACTGAGAAATCCTGATGCCAGCGACTTTTGTCAATCAGTAAACATTACGAGTAGGATATAAGCAAACCACAAAATGATGACTGAATACATCTGCATTAATTTAATTGTACAATATTCAAATTTAAATTCAGTGAATGTTTTTAAAAAATTGAGTTTGCAAAAGCAAATCTAATTTTTTTCAATGCAAAATTACATTTTCAGATGAAATCTGCTAAATTCTTTAAGAAAATAGGCCATCTCCATAAGAAATTTCACTCAAACTTAGAACCAGATTAAGTTTAAAAAATTTAATGCAACCAATGCACAGCAACTGAACAACCATGTACCTTCCAAATTACATTCTAAACCCCACTATTTTGGAAATAGCCACTTTTCCTACAAATTCTCACAAGTATCAATACTGGCTTTGAAATAAGCAAGACAAGTGATGGTGGGTCATTAAGACTGAATGATACAAACATCTTTTTAATGGGATTTAATGGTTTCACTGGCATTTTTTGAATATAAAATATAGTTGCGTTTATATTTTAAAAGTACAAAGCTACAAGTATACTGACTTAATCCTCAGGCTCACTGTAATCAATTATGCTTTATGGCAAGGTCAACAGTTTAACGTAGAGCATGGAGAGCATTCTCAATAACCTGCATGTGATTCACCAAACACCAAATGCACAACTTGAGAAATTATCTAGCCAGCAGCATTCAATTTAGAAGAAAAAACACTGTATTAGTACAAACAAGACAGAGGGTTCAAAAGAAACCCACTTTTAGAATCACAGGGAACTATCCACTTGCTGCCAACAAATATCCTTGTGACATGCCATTTTCCCATTTAGACATGGCCCTTTCTTTTCTGTCAGATGCCCTCAGCATCTTTTACCACTCATTGAAACACAGTTATTTCCAGGGTCATCACAAAAGTTAAATTAGTACACAAAGATTCCCCAATTTACCTGACGTTCAGACCCAGGTCAAAGGAAAGCATGGACCAGGTTCCTGTACTTCATTACAAGTTATTAGACTCTAGCTATGTAAACAGTTAAAAGTTGTCAGCATATAACACTACTTTTTAAAACTCTAATCCCTTTAAAAATTCCACCCCCTACCTCTTTCTCACCCAAACATAGGAAATAAAACATGCACTATTGACAAATGTAAAAAAACTGAAAAAAAAAACATTCCTGTTCACAACGATTGCTAAGATGATTCTAGTGCTAGTTAGAACAAAACCTTTTAGCCACCCTTCTCTGGATGCTTCCTGCAGAGTGAGGCACAGTGTGGCTGGTTCACTTCTAAAGAAGTCTCTGACATATCAATTAAAAATCACAGCTTTCAGCAATTTAAGAGATAAACCAGTGTTCTTCAGGTTTAAAGTGGTTTACTACACAGAATGGACAGAGAGGTAGCTCCTGGCCATTGGAAGTCTGATGGCTTCAAAATATCTAGTTCTCAGCTCCAAGCTGAGAACTAAACACAAGACTTTTGACAGGAAGATGACCTTTGTGATTAATAACTGGTCAATAGTCCATAGCCAACCATTTATCTCTCCACCTTGGAGGCTTCCTGCCTCTATTCCTGATAAATGGCTTTTGCCCGAAACGTCGATTTTCCTGCTCCTCGGATGCTGCCTGACCTGCTGTGCTTTTCCAGCACTACTCTGATCTAAACTCTGGTTTCCAGCAGAACGCTAATAGAGCTGAATGAGGGAAGTGGTAATTAATACTTTTCTTGAGGTGCATTAATTTGGAGTTTATGAAGAGCGGAAGATTGTAATACCAGTCAAGAAATTAATTCTGGAGATGAATACCAACTAAATTTCATTGTGGGATGATGAGGGCGGCAGTGGACGTTTTGGGCAGGGGAGAAACAATAAGAGAAGAATGGGCACTGGTACAAAAATGAAAAGCGCAATCTTTGCACTTGAGCCGAAAATGTCAGGTCAAAAGAAAGCAAAAAGCCAAGGCTGCATTTCACATTGCATGCTTACGCAACGTGGATTGGGGAGGGGGGTTGGGGTTAAAGCATCACTGCTGCAGACATATTGGTCCTCTGGGAGATAATACAAAAGGGAATCAAGGCTGAAAGTAATAAGTCACAGAACTGAATGACATGACGATTCACAAGGGGAAAACAATGGAAGAAAATTAATAAGAAAAGTAAAGTTCCTCAGATGCTGGAAATGTGAAACTAAAACAAAGTGCTGGAGAAACTCAGCAGGTCTGTCAGCAACAGTGAAGCAAGAAAGAAAATTTACGTTTGGAGTCCAATATGATTTCTGTTTGGCAGAAAAATGAAGCCATAAATAATAGCAAAGATTTAAGAACAATCAAAATTAACTATAATACTTGCTGGTGATTTTGATGAGGACAGTCTCTAATGTCGATAAGTCTTGAATCAGACTTGAGACTTTAAAGGGAAACATTGGGAGAGTCAAGCTGCAGCAATGCATTTAAAGACCTTTGTGGCAACTAATAGATTAGAAATGAGAGACAGTTGGAAAAAATAAAAAAGGTTGAGTTAGTGTTTGAGAAGGGCTAACAACAGCACTTTTTTTAAAAAAAGGTATGCGGAGTTCCCAAGAACAACGTGAGTTCAAACAACTCCTGGAGTGTAGAGTCAAGAAAAGTTGTAACGGAAGGAGGACAAGGGATCAGGCAGTCGACTGCGCAGAGGCACTCATGAAGTTGAGAGCGGCAGAAGAGAAATAGTTAAGTGAAAGCTGAGTTAGAGATAGCAGAAGGCAGTTCAGACTAAGTGGATTCCCTCAAGAAAATGTAGTAGTCCTAACATTTGTCAATTTTTGAGGTTTACTATCATTTGTTGGTATTCATTTTAGTAGTCTCTGGTAACAAATAATACTAACTGCATGGCTTTCAATCCAGCAGCTTGCAACTGGAGCCTTACAGAATGGTTTGAGCAAAGGAGACTCAATATAAGGGCTTTAAAACAGGTAATTATTTCACTGTGTATGCAATATCATGTGACATATAAACAATGTCTTACCACTACATTTTAAAATATGCTAAAATTTGAGGCCACAAACTTAGACCTAAAATGTGAACTAATGTCATGCTTACTCCCTGTGGTTTGAAATCCACCTGTATTAACAGGTTGCCTAGTGAAGCCCACTGTAAATGGAGGGTCAGTAGTCAGTTGAGGAGGATGTAGTCGTCTCCGGATAAAAAAACCAGCGCCACAACAAAACAGGACCCCCATCATCAATAGAAACCTGCAGGAAGGGACAAACAGAGGAATCAAATACACAAGTAGCATGCTTTCTAACCTTTGTTTTCTAACCCCCATCATTTTTGCTCAGGGATGCAATAGTATGTTTATGAAATAGTTGCCACTGTAGAATAAAAAATGAGAAAGTTAAGCTCACTGTGTGATTATATTTGCTTTGCTACTCTGTATTACATGATAGAATTTGCAAGATATGGAGAAAGAATTCTTGCATAAATTTTTCAAAGAGCTGACCCACTAGCTTTTGGTACATTATGACTTCATGATATTATCAGTTTGTGCAACACTGTAATGGTTTCAATATGCACTAACTTCCTTTGACCTGATATTGTACAGATCAGAATATAATGTAGGCGTTAACACAGGCCACTTCTTCAATGAAATGGATGCTAAACAGGTGTTTCCAGTAAAACAATGGTATAGCTATATGCCCTTGTGATGCAGTGATAGTGTCCCTACTTATGAGCCAGGTTCAAGTCCCATCTGCTCCAGAAATGCATTATAACACATTTGGACAGGTTGATTAAAAACATATTTAGTTAGCATCACCAGTTAACTGGACAAGGACAACAGTCTTCAAGGCTAAACATGCAGAAACTACAATTTCAAAGCATTGTGGGGAATAACGTACACACTGCTGCCATTGCACTTCAGTTCAACAGGAGAGAATGCCGTGCTACATGGGGCACCAATCAAATGGGTTGTTGTCCTGGATGGTGTTCAGTTTCTTCAGAGTTGTCGTATTTGCACTCACCTAGGCAGGCACACAAATACCTATACATTCTTATGTTTGATAAATAGTTTTGAGAAGTCAGTAGGTGAAGTACACACTGCAGAATTCCCAGCCTCTGACTTGCAGCTACAGTAATTACAGTGTTGGTCCAGTTCAGTTTCTGGTCAATGGTAACATTCCAATGGTAGCAAGGATTCAGCAAATTTAAGGCCATTGAATGTCAAGAAGTGATGACTGCAGTAATCTAATTAACACTTGCTTTTGGTTGATACTGAATTATAGGCCTGGTCATCTCTCAATATAGGCTAACTTAGGCCTTGCCTCCTCCTGAGCTAAGATTACATGTTTCTCTCCTCTTGCTCATTCTGTGAAAAGACACTACACACAGAGAAAAAGTTTTCAGATTCTTTTTTTGTCAAAAGTTGCCATACTAAAGTGGCTCCCATTCTTCCAAATGATTTTAAAAAAATAAAGTCCAGTTATCTGCTTCATTTTTATTCATCCATAAGTGGAAACCATCACGTATGTAGCAGTCATTTGGCACAATTGTCAATGGCAGACATTGGTATTCAGAAGAGAACAGTGAGGTCATTGTGGAAAACTCATTAAACCATTGTAATATCCTCCACACTGTCCTTGAAAATAATGTGGAAGGGTGAATTAATCTAAGCACAGTGAAATGACTTTTAAAAGCAATAGGTAAGAACAGAAAATAGAAAGGGGAAAGACAGAATCATAATCATAGAGATATACACCACAGAAACAGACCCTTCGGTTGAACTCGTCCATGCCAACCAGATATCCTAAATAAATCTCGTCCCATTTGCCAGCACTTGGCCCATATCCCCCTAAACCCTTCCTATTCATATACCCATCCAGATGACTGTTGAGTGCTGTAACTGTCCCAGCCTCCACCACTTCCTTTGGTAGCTCATTGTACCACCCTCCGTGTTGAAAAAGTTGTCCCTTAGGTCCCTTTTAAATCTTTCCTCTCTCACCCTAAACCTATGCCCTCTGGTTCTGGTCTCCCCCACGCTGGGAAAAATACCTTGTCTTTTTATCCTATCCATGCCCCTCATGATTTTATAAAGCTCTGTAAGGTTACCTCAGCCTCCAACGTTTCAGGGAAAACAGCCCCAGCCTAATCAGCCTCTCCCTATAGCTCAAACCCTCCAACCCTGGCAACGTGCTTGTTAATCTTTTCTGACATGCAGGCCACAATGAAATAAAATTCAAAATGGAGTCAGGAGATGAAATCTGGTATGGATTACTAATTCTAAGCTAAATCACATTCTTGACAAGGACTCCAAAGAGTAAAGATGACCTGATCTTCCTATTAATTTAAATGCACAGAGAAAAGGCAGCACATCTCATTGAAACTTATAGGATTCTTAGACGGCTTGATAAGGTACTGCTGAGGGGGTATTTCCCCTCATGGGAATACTGCAGGACCAGACAGCATAACCTTAGAATAGATGGGTACCAATTTAAGACTGGGATTGAATTTCTTCTCTCAGAGGGTTGAACGACTTTGGAATTCCTTGAAACAGACAGCTTCGAGAGACAGAGTCATAGAGATTCTGGATTAGTGGTGCTGGAAGGCTCACTGCCTTTATTCCCGACGAAGGGCTTTTGCCGAAATGTCGATTTCGAAGCTCCTTGGATGCTGCCTGAACTGCTGCGCTCTTCCAGCACCACTAATCCAGAATCTGGTTTCCAGCATCTGCAGTCATTGTTTTTACCAGAGTCACAGATGTACAGCACGGAAACTGACCCTTCGGTCCAACTCATCCATGCCGACCAGATATCCTAACCTAATCTAATCCCATTTGCCAGTACTTGGCTCATATCCCTCTAACCCTTTCCTGTTCATATACTCATCCAGATGCCTTTTAGTGCTGTAATTACACCAGCCTTTACCAATTTCTCTAGCAGCTCACTCCTTGCACGTACCACCCTCTGTGTGAAAAGGTTGCCCTTAGGTCCCTTTTATATCTTTTCCCGCTCACCCTAAACCTATGCCCTCTAGTTCTGGACTCCCCCACCCGAGGAAAATACCTTGTCTATTTACCTTATCCATGCCTCTCATGATTTTATGAACCTCTATAAGGTCACCCTTCAGCCTCTGCGCTCCTTGGAAAACAAACCCCAGCCTATTCAGCCATTCCCTATCGCTCAAACCCTCCAACCCTGGCAAGTCTCGCAACATCCTCCTGATACGAAGAGACCAGAATTGCACACAACATGCCAAATGTAGCCTAACCAATGACCTGTACAGTCACATCATGAGCTCCCAAATCTGAAACTCAATGCTCTGACCAATAAAGGAAAGCAAACCAAATACCTTCTTCATTATCTTATCTGCCTATGTATGCTTAAGGCTAAGATAGATATATTCTCGATCAGTATGGGAATCAAGGTTTACAAGGAAAAGGCAGGAAAGTGGATATGAGGAATGTTGTATCAACTGTGATTGATTGATCTGGTTTATTATATGTTCCTAAGTACCGTGAAAAGCTTTGTTTACGAGCAGTACAGGCAGATCAATAAGCAAGGGCATACAGATCTTGGTGTCCTTGGACAGAGTGAAACATATGGGTTACATGCACAGCAGGTGCACGAAGCAAGATTAACATTATTTGAAGTTAGAGAATCCGTTCATCAGTCAAGTAACGGCAGGGAAGAAGCTATTCTAGAACCTCCTGTGCGTGTTCAAGCTTCTGCTTCTTGTGCCAGATAGAAGAGGTTGTTGGAGAGCATTACCAGAATGGGCGGTCTTTAATGATGTTGGTAACCTTTCCATGGCCACGAGAAGTATAAATGGAGTTCACGGTTGGAAGGCTGGCTGGCATGATGGTCTGGGCTATGCACACAACCTTCTGTTGTTTCTTACGACGCTGGGCAGAGCAGTTGCTGTACCACTGTATTATGCACCCAGGTAGTACGTTCTCAATGGTACATCTGTTGAGGTGAGGGTCCTCACTGACATGCTGAACTTCCTAAGCCATGAACCTAATGAATGGTGGAGTCACCTCAAGGGGCCAAATAGCCTACTTCTGTTCTTATTTCTTCTGGACTTATAGTCTCACATTTTCATTTTTAGTTATTCCAATGTATAAAGACAAAAATATCCAACATTACCAATGTTTTGGATCCCAACTATGCACAACATGTATCAATGTTCTAGATAAAGCCAATCAAAAGCAATATTTCAGAGTTTCTGACAACATAAAACCAGGTGGGATCGAGAGCAGTGAGGAGAAGCTTCAAGGCGATTTAGACAAGATGCATCTGCTAAGTATGAAGGAATCACTTTAGTAGGAGTAACAGAATGGCATAGTATTATTTAAAAGATGCTAGATTAGACAACATTGTTGTACAAAGTGACCCAGGCAGCTTTGTACACCAGTCACTGAAAGCAGGCATTCAGGTGTATCAAGCAGTTAGGAAGGCAAATGGTATGTTGGTCTTTATTGCAAGGAATGAATTACAAGAGCACAGAAGTCTTACTGCAGCTGCCCAGGGCCTTGATGAGATCACACCTGGGAGTAGTGTTGATCTTTGTGTTCAAGAAAAAATATATTTGTCATAGAAAGAGTGCAGCAAAGGTTCACTTGTTTTGATTTCTGGGATGGCAGAGTTGTGGAGAGATTGGGTTGACTACACTTTTATTCACTGAACTTCAGAAGAATGAGAGAAGATCCAATTAAAATGTATAAAATTCTGATAGGATTGGATGCTTCCCCTGGTTGGGGCAGGTCTAGAAATAGGACCATATTCTCAGGATACAGGGTAGGCCATTTAAGACTGAAATGAGGAGACATCTCCTCTTTCAGAGGATGGTGAATTTATGGAATTCTCAACCACAGAAGGTTGTGGAGGCAAAGTCACTGAATATATTTTAAAAAGTAATAGCTAGCTTTCTGCATACTAACGGCATCAAGGGATATGGGAGACAGCAGGAGTATTAGTGCTGAGATGGAGGATGAGTCATGATCATACTGAATGGTGCAGCAGGCTTGATGGGTTGAATGGCCTACTTGTTCTCCTATTTTCATTGTTCCTGTTTCTTACCTTCACTCAAAAGCTCTTTATTTCAATTTGCATACTTGCCAGAAGTTAAATGTGTAAATCAGTCAAAGTCTAACTCTGCAGCTAGATTGAACATTCAAGTTACAGATATCAGAGAATAAATTAAACAAGGCAATATATGCAAAAATATATGAGCAAAATTAATTTCCGTATTATGCGTAACAATGGAGTACAAATCTCAAGATCTGAGAATTGATACAATATTCTCTTCCCCAAAAAGTACCTACTCACTATTTAATATGCACAACAAAAGCACGCTTAAAACTCACCAAAAATACCATAACCGTTGAATAGAGAATGCTCGCATGCAGCATTTTGTGCCACAGCAGTCCTCGTATGCACGACACCTATGAAAGAAGCATATTATGTCAGACACATTAATCAGTGCAATCACACCAGCTGCCTTTATATCCAGATTGTTACGCCTTGGTGAGTTTTTATTTTATATGGATAAATGCAGTTTGCCTCAGTGCCAACTACTTGGTTGTATCACTACCTCAGAGTTAAACATGAGCTTTGTTCAGTTGTTCATGTGCTTGCTCCTGAATTTGAAAGCTGAGAGATAAAGTCCTACTTTAGGATTTGAGAACTGACAGAAGTGGCCATATGCCACGACAGGCCAGGGCACAGTAAGTGTCTGCACATGCTCCAATTACATCATGTCATTTCATGAACAGCAACGCCATCATCAATGCATGCGCTGCTGAAAAAAAAACTGCATGGGAGGTTGGAACCTTGGCAGAAGCAGGGAGAAAGGCTGGTAGCAAGGGAGGTCTGCAGCAGGAGCTAGCTTCCATTTTGCCCGGTAAGACTGGAGGAAGACTGGGTGGCTGCAACAGATGTGGGAGAGACAGAAGGTTGCTAAGACAGAGAAGGAGAGGGATGCTACTAAGAGAAATTAGTCTCAAAATCAAATAACTTTTTTTTGTACCAGGCCTTCAATTTCCTTTCTCCTCTTTGCAGCACCCAGAGGTGGCATGCAGAGGTACTCTGCCAAGCTGATAAAACTTTACTGAAAAAGTGTTGCATTGTTGGTGTGCAATCTTTAAACCCATGACATTAAACTAAGGCTGCATCAATATCCTATTATGAAACTACTCTATGGGAGAGAGGGAATAAATGTTTTGGTAGAATTAATTGACCATTCTTCTAATTTGCACGTTGATATTTTGCAACACAGTAACCACAAATTGCCACATAAAATCTGTGACCACATTTCAAAAGGTAATCTACTGCATGTGAAGAATCCTGATAGAAATGTAAGTACACGCATTGATTAGATTAGATTACTTACAGTGTGGAAACAGGCCCTTCGGCCCAACAAGTCCACACCGCCCCGCCGAAGTGCAACCCACCCATACTCCTACATTTACCCGTTACCTAACACTACGGGCAATTTAGCGTGGCCAATTTACCTGACCTGCACATCTTTGGACTGTGGGAGGAAACCAGAGCACCCGGAGGAAACCCACGCCGACACGGGGAGAACATGCAAACTCTACACAGTCAGTTAGTCGCCTGAGGCGGGAATTGAACCCGGGTCTCTGGCGCTGTGAGGCAGCAGTGCTAACCACCGTGCCGCCCACATTGAATATCTGGACCAGTTATATCTCACAACTAGTTTTATTGAGGGGCTTGTTTTGTCCATGACAGAGGTAAAAAATGAAATTGTCCAAATGTTGCTGTGTGTTACAATTCCTAGGTAGATAAAGCATAGGTAGAGCATAGCATTGCCATTGGTAAACTTCTTTCTTCAGTCTTACAGCCTGCCCCAAGGATGTAATCAGGAGACCGGACTGCACTTCATTAACCTTAAAACCTCTGAATAGCGCCATAATTTCAGTGACCCTTCTGCTCAATTACTGTCAGATTTGTGCTACTTGCACTCATAACAATAGTAAAGATGCCCAAGTTTCTCACAGTAATCAGAAAGGGGAAATTAGCTTTGGTTAAGTCGTCTGTAATGTTCTGTAGCACATAAATTTCTCAATGAATGTTATGCACAAAGCAGATCATATTATTTATTAATTATCATGAATTTGACAATATTATATGTTCACCATTATAACAGGGAGCAAAGTAAATAAATGCCATAAGCGAAAACATCTTCCCAGTCTTCATGTCAAGTCCACTTAGAACTTCATATATGTTTTGATAAGATTCATCTCATTATTTTACAGTACAGTCCCAACCTGCTGTTATCCCATGAATCTGCCTAGTGAAATTTCTCTGAACTGCTTCCAATGCAAATATACCATTCCTTAAGTCTAAAGACTAAACCATATACCCTACTCCAGGGGCAGTCTCAACAGTACCTGACAAGATGAACTAACTTTATACTCTTCTTTAAATAAATGCCAAGATTCCATTTACCTTCCTAATTACTTGCTATACCTACTTTTATTTGTGATTCATGTAAAAGCACACTGATGACTTCTTTCCTCTACTATTCTTCACCTCCACCCAAACTAATTCTACAATTCTGATCTCCTGGACCAAGCTCTTGTGTTACTAGTGCACAAATGGCATCCTTGATTAACAGTGCTACCCAATCCACCTTTACATAGTCTTTTTTCTTCTGGAATAACATACACCTCACAATATTCAGGACGCAACCCCTGCAATCCTGCAGCCACGTCTCATATTTATTTGCTTCAAAGTGCACTATCAATTTGTTTAGTTTATTAAGAATGTCTTGCACATTCAAATAGAGCCTTTAGTTTGCTCTTTTTATCTTCGTAACATCTAGCTTTGATTATTGGTGTATTTATAATATGTTTTCCTTTGTCCTTTCTTGCCATTCTCTGACCCTCATTTCGCACATTATTTTCTTCTCTTACATTGTGCCTACTCTTGAATGTACATCTTTCCACATTTGATCACTTGCCCACTATTTAGTTTAAAACTCTACTTCATAATGTTTGTAAGAACACCGGTCTCAGCATGGTTCAGATATAAAATATCTTCACCTTACAACTCCAGTTTTGCCCAATACTGAAGTGGCACAGTGGCTCAGTGGTTAGCACTGCTGCCTCACAGCACCAGGGTCCCAGGTTCGATTCCAGCCTCGGGTGACTGTCTGTGTGGAGTTTGCACATTCTCCCCATGTCTGCATAGGTTTTCTCCGGCTGCTCTGGTTTCCTCCCACAGTCCAAAGATGTGCAGGTTAGGTGAATTGGCCTTGCTAAATTGCCCATAGCGTTAGGTATACTAGTCAGAGGGAAATGGGTCTGGGTGGGTTACTCTTCGGAGGGTCAGTGCGGACTTGTTGGGCCAAAGGGCCTGTTTCCACACTGTAGGGAATCTAATCTAATCTAAAAAAAAGTGATCCAAATTGGAGCCCAATTCTTCCACACTAGTCTTTGAGGCCACATATTCACCTCACTAATTTAGTGTACTACATGCTCATTCAGAAATTAATTCAGAGACTTTAATCTTTGAGGAACTGCTTTTAGTTTAGTCTAGTTTTATCTGTGCAGAAGTTTTTTTTAGTTCTACTAACATTTTTGTTAACTGCATGGCCCATGACCACTGGATCTTTCCTCTCTTACTGCAACTTGCTTTCCTGCCCGAAGTTGATTTCTCAAACCCTGGCACCAGACAGAAAACACGGCTATCAGGGCTGACACTCCTAAACTTCTATACTGTGAATCCACTTACCTGCTTCACTCATAGATACATATCCCTGTCCACGACCAATGATCAAATTAGACTACCATCTCCAAAGTGGTCGATTGCGCCTGGTGCAAAGAATCTAGATAACTTTACCTCTGACAGAGGTTTCTCTGTACTTCCACACTCATCATCTATGGTGTCCATTGCTCCTGATGTGGTCTCCTCTACATTGGGGAGGCAGGACGCCAACATACGGAATGTTTCAGAGAATATCTTTGGGTCACATGCACCAATCAATCCCACCGCCCTGTGGCCAAACACTTCAACTCCCCCTCCCACTCTGCCAACGATATGCAAATCCTTCTTCTCCTCCACCACCAAACTCGAGCCACCTGACGCCTGGAGGAAGAATGCCTCATCTTCCACTGTGGCACCCTCCAACCATACGGGCTCAATGTTGATTTCATCAGTTTCCTCATTTCCCCTGCCCCCACCTTATCCCAGATTCAACCCTCTAACTCCACGCCACCCTCTTGAACTGTCCTACCTGACCATCTTCCTTCCCTCCTACAGCTCCATCCTTCTCTCTGACCCATCACCCCCACCTTCATCTACTTATCACATTCTTGACTACCTTCCCTCTAGCCCCACCCCCTCCCATTTATCTCTCAGTCCCCTTGCATCAATACCCCTTGTCCCCATTCCTGATGAAGAGCTCATGCTTGAAACATCAGCTCTCTTTCTCTGTGGATGCTGCCTGACTGGATGTGCTATTCCAGCATCACACTTTTCGACTCTGATCTCCAGCATCTGCAGTCCTCACATTCTCCTAGAATATAAAGTATAATAGGGAATGACTAAAATGAGGCAAAAGAAATTCAAGAACAAGCTAGTTAGAAACATAAAAAAGATAAGAACTTCTAAAGTTATGTAAAACAAAAGCAAGTAAAGCAAATGTTAGTCCTCTAGACAGTGAGAATGAGAAATTAATAGCAGACAATAAGGAAATGGCAGATGAAACTAATACTTTGCTTCAATCTTCACTGTAGAGGACATAAAAGGCATTCCAATCAAAAATGTAAATCAGGAGTTGGGAGGGAGGGATAATGTTAATAAAATTATAATCATGAGTGCAAGTCAGCAAAGTAATGGAGCTGCAGAATGACAAATCTCTGGCTCCAAATGAACTTCTCCTCAAGCATTAAAAGAGGTGGCTAATGGGAAAATACATGCGTTGGTGTTGATTTTCCAAACTTCACTGAATTCTGGAAAGGTTCTAATGGATAAATTAGCAAAATAACCATCTATTGAAAAAAGGACTCAGACAGAAACAGGCCAGAGGTCAGTTAGCTCAACATCTGTCATGAGAGATGCATTTGATTCGATCATTGAAAAGATTGTTGGTGCAAACTTCGTAAAACTCATGGTAATCAGGTAGCACCAGCATTGTTTCATCAAAGGGAAATTATGTCTCACCAATTTATTGGAGTGCTTTTAAGAAGTAACACACTAAGTGCCACAAAGATTTCTGAAGAAAATAAATGCTCATGGAGTTAGGGGTAATACTTGAATGGACAGAAGATTGTATGGCTAGCAGAAAACACATTATACATGAAAGGATCTTTGTCTGATTGGCAGGGTGAGTGAAATCCTGCAGGGGTCTGTTCTGAGGACTGAAATTTTTAGAATTTAGATCCATGACTTAGATGAGGGGAGTGAAGACATGGTAGCTGGATTAGCAGGTGACACCAAGTTAAGCAAAAATGAATTTTGCAAAGAAACTATTAGGAGAATAACTGGGTAAAAATCTGGCTGGTGATGTAAATTTTGTGAAAATGAGAAGCTATTCACTTTTGGCAGCAAGAAGAAGAAAAAAAAATCAAATGGAGAACAACTATGGAACTATGCTGTACAAGGTGCAGAGGGATTTATTTGCTTTGGCGTAGGATTTACAAAAAAATAGTATCCTTGTACAACAAGTAATCAAGGTGGCTAATGACATGCTCTCCTGCATTTTGACAGGAAATTATTATGAAAATAAGGAGGTTATGATAAGCTGGGGTCAATTCCACCAGAATTTAGAAGAGTGAGAGTGAGTCAACTGAAGTGGATAAGATCTTGGATGGTCATGAGAAACTGAACATGGAAAGGATGTTTCTTGTGGATCAGTCCAGAACTAGAGGGCACTATTTCAAAACTACAGCTCGGACTTTTAGGATAGAGATAAGGAGAATTGTTTCTGTCAGAGGGTTGAAAGACTTTTCATCTCTGCCTCAAAAGGTGTGGACGTAGGGTCATGGAATATTTTAACAGCAGAGGGAGATTCTCATTAGTTAAGTGTTATTGATCCATATATTATTACTGAACAAGTCAAATCCCACACTGAAATCTGACTTGATAGATTTTTAAAAAAATAATAAAATAATTTTTCACCGAAACACAATCACATAATGCTATAGATCTAGTTTTAACATTAAACAGATTGTTAGAATGCAAAAGAAATTGAGAGAAATAGAATAAATCTTAGGGGTAGATAATAATTTGGAATGTGAAACATCAACACATTTTAGCCATGATCTTAGTGAATGGCAGAGCTGGCACAATGAACCAAATGGTTCTACTTCTGCTCACATTTTTCATATTCTTAAGATCCTTCTGTAATGGAGAATTCGGCAGTCTGTCTCCATTCAAATAATGACCTGCTTTCCTATTTTTCTTGGCAAAGTGGACAACTTCACATTTTCCACATTATACTCCAAACATCAAACATTTCCCCATTCATTTAATCAATTTATAGTTCTTTGCAGCCTCTTTGCATTGTCCTTGAAATTTGCTTTCCTACTTATCTTTGTCTGATGAATAAAGGTGGCTCTAACAGTGGGTTCCAGCATTAATCATAAACAGTTGAGATCCCAGCAGCAATCCCTTTAGCATTCCACTAGTTTCAATTTGTCAACCTGAAAATGATCCAATTTATTCCAATTTTTATAAAGGTTGATGTATTATACTTGACACCAGGACCTCTTATCTTCTGCCGCTGTTTGAGGCACCTTATCAAATGCCTTTTGGAAATTCAAATATACATCTACGGGTTCCCTCTTATCCACTCTGTCTGTTACATCCTCAAGGAAAGCTAATAAATTGGCCTGATATAATTTCCTTTTCACAAAACCATGTTAACTCTGCCTGATTGCATTATATGTTCTAAATGTGCTGCTACTACCACCTTAATAATCGATCCTAATATTTTCCCAATGCCAGATGTTTTGACTGACTGACCTATAATTTTGTGCTTTCCATCTTCCTCCTCCTTGAATAGTGGTTGTTATTTGTGGCTTTCCAATCTGCTGGGATCTTGCCAGAATCTATGGAAATGTGGAAGATTATAACAAATACATTCACTATCTCTGCAACTACTTCCTTTAATACACTTGGATGCAGGTTATTAGAACTAGGGTATTTCTCAACCTTCTCGCAGTAGTTTTCCTAGTCTTTGAAAAAATCTCTATTGATCATAACAGTTTTCTGCTCTCCTCACCCTTTTGCATCTCTGCTTTTCAACTACTTTTAGGATACTTGTTGTGAAGACAGACATAAAATACTTGTCCAAAGTCTCTGCCATTTATTGCTTCCCAGCATTCCCTGTTATTATTATTTCCATTTATTTACTTCAGGCAACCTTTATCATTTAGTTTTATATTTCTTGCTATTTTCTCTCTTTCTCCAAATTCAACCCTTATTCTTAAAATTATCCTTGATTCTCCTGTCTGAGTCTATAAAAAAAGGGCAATACTGGCAAACTCTTAAGGTAGCTGTTATAATAACATGACTGAAATTAGCTAGAACCTTCGGACTTCTTGCAAATCAAAGCCAGTGACTTCATTAATACCTCCTTTAACACAGGGAAACTAGGCTTACTACCTATTGTGACTGTAAGCTGCCTAAAGATATCCAACTCCCATGAATACCAAAGACACAAAGGAATTGCAAATTACTACTCTCTGATACAAAAATCATATTATTATTCTAATGAACTACTGAGATGGACCATCAGCACCTCTTTACCGCACAGTGGCCATTTTGATGGGGTGATCAAAGGAACCAGTTTCTCCAAATGGCTTAGCAGAAAGCACTGTCATTGATTTTGAACTGCTCAAGTATATGTTTTAATTTTTGACCTCACCTGTCATTTTAATACCACAAGGAAAGCAGTTCCAAGCCTCAGAAGCTACAGGTTTTACATGTATCTCTGACTCAAAAGCTTCATCGCTGGAAAGAATCTCAGATTTTGCAGGCCAAACTAGACAAATTCACAATTCTCAGTGAATACTGCTTGCACCTTTGACTACCTTTCACCTTCATCCCAACTCCCAGGGCAGGAATTTGTACATTGGCTAACTCACTGGATTCTACCAAAAAACACCCAAAGAACTGTGGATACTGGAAATCAGAAGCAAAAACAAAAAAAACTCAGCAGGTTTGGCAGCATCTGAAGAGTCACTGGACCCAAAAGGTTAACTCCGCTTTTTCTTCATAGATGTTGCCAGACCTACTAAGTTTTCCCCACAATTTCTGTTTTTGCATTAATTCTAAGCTATTTAAACTAATATCAGCATTTTAAATAAAGAAATACCAATCTGATTTTTTTTTAAAAACTCCCAATTTTAACTTCACTATTTGGCTTTTTTCTTGCTATCTTGCAACTCTCAGAAGATTTTGCCATCAATTTATTTTTAAGTTTGAAACTAAAACCAGGGTTCAGCCTTTTTCTGAAAGAGCAGGGACAAAAAGGAGAAAGAGCAAGTCAACGATATCACACTGACCTAAAAGGGTGTAAAGTTAATTTGACTTCACTCCTAATACCTCCTTCATCCATGACAGTCTGGGGATATTTCCTTCTGCAAATTAGGCAAATTTTCCTTTTTGACAGTGGCTTTTGCTGACCTGACTGCAATCTGCGAGCAAGAGGCTTTTTCTTCAACTTGCAAATGCAGGTGTGCCAGCTGCATAAACAGCACACACAACCCCCACAGAACTGCAATACCAGAAGAACACAAAGGTCTGAGTTGCAGGTAATTATCTAAACCCTTTTGTGTGTATTCCTGGAAAAGGACGGGAGATGGGGGTTCTAATTATAATTGAGCTGCTGCCAAGGGCTTGGATGCAGTTAAAGCTGGCAATAAGTGGCTGATTGGTGTCTTAACTAGTGACCAGGTTTTGATGACAAACACCTTCTCCATGCCAACAGCTGAAAGACTGGTTCCAATCACTGATGCCCATATTCTGTAGGCAGAACCATCTTGCCCTTCCTAATATATTTCCAAATCAGGATGGTGAGTGCCTTGAAGGTGAACACATATATGCTGGTTTTCCCACATATCTGCACTTGTCCTTCCAGGTGGAAGTGATATTGGGCTTGGAAGATGCTGTCTAAGAAATGTTGGTGAATTTCAACACTGCATCTTACAAATGACATCTTGTTGCTGCTGCTGAGCATCAGTGTGGAGGGAATAGATGTTTGTGGATACGGTGCCAATCAAGCAGCTGTTTTGTCCTGGATGGTGTCAAGCTGCTCGAGTGTTGTTGGACCTGCACTCAATCAGCCAAGTGAGGAGTATTCTATCACACTCTTGAAACGTACCTTGCAAATGGTGTACGGGCTTTAGGGAGTCAGGAGACAAGTTACCAGCTGGAGGATTCATAGCATCTGACCCCCTCTTGTAGCCGCACATAAAAATATATTATAGAAAATAATAGAATATATTATTGAATATATATTATAGAATATATTATATATTATAGAATATATATATTACATCTAACTCGACTAGTTCAGTTTTTGGTCAATGGTAACCCTTAGGATGTTGACAGTGGGAGATTCATTGATGGTAACAACATTGAATGTTAAGAGATAATGGTTTGATTCCTTCTTATTGGAAATACTGATTGCCTAGCATTTGTGAAGCATGAATGTTATTTGTCACATTTCAGCCCAAGTTTTGCTGCATTAGGTCAGGGACTGCCTCAGGTTATAAGGAGTGGCGAGTGGTGCTGAACATGGTGTGCAATCATCAGCAAGCATCCCCCTTTCTGACAGAGGGAAGGTTGTCAATGAAGCAGTTGAAGATGGTTGGATCTAGGTCACAACCCTGAGGAGCTCCTGTAGAGATGCCCTGGAGCTGAGATGACTGATCTCCAACAACCTGAACCATCTTCATTGGGGCCAGTATGACTCCAGCCAATGGAGAGCCAACTCCTGATTCCTATCTGGAGAAGGAGCGAGGATCTGAAAGCTTGTGTTTTCAAATAAACCTGTTGGACGATAACCTGGTGGCATGAGATTTTTGACTTTGTCCAATGCAGTGCAACAAAGGCACCTCCACATCAGTCATAAAATCATTAAGACTAGATGCGATGGTACTGCAGAGCTTAGATCTGATCTATTGATTATGGAATCATTTGGGCTTATGCTGCTCACATGCAAATTAGTCCTGATTTTTAGCTACACGAGATTGCCACCACATTTCTAGGAGTGCTGCTCCTAGTATGTCCTCCTGCATCCTTTAGTGAACTCAGGTGGATGGTAACGGTAGAATGAGTGTAATGTTTGCCTTGAGGTTGCCAATTATGTTACAGAAACCATACTTCTGCTGCTGATAGACCACAGCTCATCATGGGTGCCCTGTCTTGAGTTGCTAGTTACTTAGCGTGGTGATAACGCCATACAATACAAAGCAAGATATTCTCAATGCATAGGGGGGGGAACTTTGACTCCACATAAATTCTGTGGAGGGCATTCTTACTGATACCACCATGGACAGTTTCATCAGTGGCTGGCAGATTTGCAAGGATGAAGTATATTTTTCCCTCTTACACTTGCTACTGACCCAATCTAGCACCGACATCCTTTAGGACCAGCTTTATTAGCAGTGGTGCTGCTGGGTAACCAAGGATGGTGACTGAAATCTTCCAGAATAAATTCTCTACCCTTGCTACCATCAGTGCTTTCTCCAAGTGGTATTCAACATACAGATGCAAAGGAAGAATGGTACATGGTAGTCAGTCGGAGATTTCTTTGCCCATGTCTGACCTTCTACCATGAGATTTCATGATGTCTGGAGTCAATATTGACGGCTCTCAGGGAAACTCCATCCTGACCTCCTGACCGTACACCACTGTACCACAACTTCTACTGGGCCTGTCCTGCCAGTGGGGAACTGAAGTTACTCAGGGGGGTAATGGTGCCTGGTACATTCGGTGCAAGGTATGATTCCGTGAGTGTGACTATGTCAGGCTGTTCCTTAACTAGACTATGAGACAGTTCTGAAAATATTGAAACGAGCCCCAGATGTTTGTAAGGAGGACATTGTAGGGTTAACATGGGTGTTTTTGCCTTTGCCATTTTCTGTGCCTTAGTTGATACTAAGTGCTCAACTCTGGCTTTTTTTTGACATTTGCTAGTAATTGTTATAACAGAGTGACTCTTTTAACAATCTTAATGGGCAATTAACAGTCAATCACATTGCTGCAGATCTGGAGTTATATGGAGGTCATACCAGGCAAGGTTGGCAGATTCCCTTTCCAAAAGGGCATTAGTGACCAGATTTTTTTTTCTGATAATGACTATGAAAGCCACCATCCATTATCAGACTCTTAATTCCAGATTTTCAATGAATTCAAATTCCATGAAGCCAGGTCTCCAGAACATTACCAAGCTTTCTGCCTAGTGATAATACCACTGGACCATTGCCCCTCCTTGAATTCCATGTTCTTTGTTGCAGATGTGATAGCTGTGGATCTCACAGGCATTTAATAGCTCCCATCTGATAGAGGTCTTCCAATCTTATTATAGGAGCAAAAGTAGGTTATTCAGCTCAGCGAATCTGCTCTTTCATTTCATGAGTTTATGGTTGATTCAATAATGCTTAACTCCACTTACCCGCCTTTTCCCTATAACCCTGGATTTCCTTACTGATTAAAAATCCATCTGTCACAGTCTTAACAACTCAGACTCAACAGTCTCTGTGGTAATTCCACAGATTCACTGTCCTCACAGATTAAGTGCTTCCTAATTTCTGTTTTAAATGTGCATCCACTAATTCTGAGATTATGACCTCTGCTCTTTGCATTCCTAGAATGGGAAACAACCTTTCTGCATCTATTCTGTCAAATCCCTTAGAAAGTTTGTATTTTTCAAAAAGGTTACCTTTCATCCTAAAATTCCGATGAGTACAGGCCCAACCTTCTGTTCACATAGAACAGTTTCTTCATACCGATCAGCCTGGTGAACCTTCTCCAGTGCCACTATATCTTTCATGAACTAGGGAGCCCAAAACTATTCACAGTACTCCAGCTATGATCTAACTACTGCCCTGTAGTTTTCGAAAAACCTCCTACTTTTATATTCCATTCCGTTTGAAATAAAGGCCAACATTCCATCTGTCTTCTCTGTTTGCCTGAATTTGGATGTTAGATTTTTGTGATTCATGCACGATGATGCCCAGATCGTTCTGTGCTGCAGCTTTGTCTTCCTAGTGACTAAAACTATTCCATTCTTCACAAGCTTAATTGAAGTCTGCATTTTGTACTAACCAGTTTGATTTTCACGTATTTCAACAATTAGCCATTATTCTACTTGACTGATGTTTGAGCCATCTCAAATTAGTTTATTTTCCTTAAGTCCTCCATGGTGTACTGGTTAATACCACATGTGGTCTAGGGAGAGCTAGACAACTGAATACAAAACTGACTTGATGGTAGGAGACAGCCGGTACTGGTAGAGGATTGCCTTTCAGACTGGAGGTCTGTGACCAGCAGTGTGCCACAAGGATCAGTGCTGGATCCACTGCTTTTCATCATTTATATAAGTGACATGGATGTGAATGTAGGAGGCATGGTTAATAAGTCTGCAGATGATACCAAAATAGTAGTGTAGTGGACAGTGAAGAAAATGACCTCAAAGTACAAAGGGACCTTGATCAGATGAGTCAATGGGTTGAGCAGTGGCAGAGCAAATTTAAATAAGCTTGAGGTGTTGCATTTTGGTAAGACAAAGCAGGGCAGGACTTATACAGTTAACGGTGGGACCCGATGGAATGTTATTGAACAAAGAGACTTAGGGGTGCAGGTGCACAGTTCCTTGAAAGTGGAGTCGCAGATAGAAAGGGTGATGAAGGCTGCATTTGGCACGTTTGCCTTCATTGATCAAAACATTGAGTATAGGAGATAAATCCCCAGGTGTACCCTAGAACTCTGTAGGAAGCTAGGGAAGATATTGCTGGGCCCCTTGCTGAGATACTTATGTCAGCGATAGTCACAGGTGTGGTGTCATAAGACTGGAGGTTGGCTAACATGGTGCCATTAATAAGGAAAGATGGTAAGGAAAAGCCAGGGAACTACAGACTAGTGAGCCTGACATCGATGGTGGGCAAGTTGTTGGAGGGAATCCTGAGGGACAGGATTTACATGTATTTGGAAAGGCAAGGACTGATTAGGAATAGTCAACATGGCCTTATGTGTAGGAAATCATGTCTCATGAACTTGATTGAGTTTTTTTAAGGAGGAGCGAAGAGGATTACTGAGGGCAGAGTGGTAGATGTGATCTAGATGGACTTCAGTAAGGCAATCGACAAGGTTCCTCGTGGTAGACTGGTCGGCAAAGTTAGATCTCATGGAATACAGGGAGAGCTAGCCATGTGGATACAGAACTGGCTTGAAAGTAGAAGGCAGAGTGCCTTTCAGACTGGAGACCTGTGACCAGTGGTGTGTATTAAGGACTGGTGGTGGGTCCACTGATTTTCGTCATTTATATAAATGATTTGGATGTGAACACAGGAGACATAATTAGTAAGGTTGGTGATGACACCAAAATTGAAGATGCAGTGGACAGCGAAGAAGGTTACCTCAGAGTACAACGGGATCTTGATCAGATGGGTTAATGGACTGAGGACTGCCAGATGCAGTTTAATTTTGATAAATGTGGGGTGCAACATTTTGGAAAGGCAAATCTGGAGTATCGGAGGCTGAGGGGTCACCTGATAGACGTTTATAAAATCATGAGGTGCATGGATAAGATAAATAGACAAGGTCTTTTCCCTGGGTGGGGGAGTCCAGAACTAGAGGGCAAAGGTTGAGGGCAAGAGGGGAAAGATATAAAAAGGATCTAAGAGGCAATCTTTTCACACAGAGAATGGTGCGTGTGTGGAATGAGCTGCCAGAGAAATTGGTGGAGGCTGGTGCAATTGAAGCACTAAAGGGCATCTGGATGGGTATAAGAATAGGAAGGGTTTGGAAAGATATGAGCCAAGTACTGGCAAATGGGACTAGATTAGGTTAGGATATCTGGTCGGCATGGATGAGTTGTACTGAAAGGCCTGTTTCCGCGCTGTACATCTCAATGACTCTATGTCATGTTATGGCTGTACAGGTATTGCAGAGGCCATTTTTAAAATAAGAAAAAAAGATTTATAAGGATGTTACTGGGCATGGAGTGTGTAAGCTATAGGGAGAGGCTGAATAGGCTGGGGCTTTTTTCCCTGAAGCATCAAAGACTGACGGGTGACCTTAAAGAGGTTTATAAAGTCATGAGGGGCATGGATAACGTGAATAGCCAAGGTCTTTTTCCAAGGGTGGGGGAGTCAAAACCTAGAGGCACAGGTTTAAGGTGAGCGGAGAAAGATTTAAAAAGGACCTGAGGGGTAGCTTTTTGACGCAGAGGGTGGTGTGTGTATGGAACGAGCTGGCAGAGGAAGTGGTGGAGGTGAGCACAATTACAACATTTAAAAGGCATATGAATGGGTAAGTGCTTAAAGGGATATGTGTCAAATACTGGCAAATGGAACTACGTCAGATTGCGATGTCTGGTTAGTGTGGACGATTTGCTCTACTGAACAGTATTCCCCTATTGCGGGCAGCAAATCTGTAAATGGTTAAAAGACAACCACAACAACTCTCATTGCGTTTTGTTTCATGATATTCTTGTTATTCAGTCTGTTCCATCCTCTAGGATTGCAGATGTGGGAGATCAAAGCCGTGAGTGTGGTGCTGGAAAAGCACATCAGGTCAGGCAGCATCTGTGGAGCAGGAGAATCAACGTTTCGGGCATAAGACCTTAATAAGGAATTTCATCCTCTCACCTATCCCAGTCTTAATTACTCAACATAAAACTCATCACGTTTTCAACTACCTCAGCTCCAGAGAAGAATTATTAGGCTTGCTTTTCCTTCACTTTGTTTCGACTTCAGGTTTCCAGAAATGGCAGAATTTCACTTTTAGTTAGTGCTAATCGTTGCAACATTAACAGACGTAAAATGTGTTGTGTTCAAAAACATGTATTAAGTTACTAATTAAAGAATACTTACGTAAAATAAGTGGGATATCCTGCATTCACAAACCAGCAGTACTTTTTGGCTGTTGCACTCTGAAAAAATTTTCAAAAGTTATGTTGGACAATGCAAAGTAGAATTTCTGAGTAATTAATCATAGAAGTACATTAATTTAATCATCAATACTTAGACTAAAGCACAAAAATGCTTTTTTCCCTGAGCAAGTTAAAAGGTCTGCGTTTCAAATTAGTACAGATTATTTACATTTCGCTACCATTTTATTTTAAACTTTTTCACAGAGCATCACTTGGAAATCTAATGGATCTTTGGAAACCACATGTAGTTGGACTCCTTCACCTTGTGGATGTAGGATGTTACTTTTCCCTTATATTGCCTCCACCAGGACCAGCAGTGACATGTCCAAAAACAAATGCGATCTCTCACTCAATACCTGAGCCATCCTTAAAATATGCAATTCACATGCTCAGTGGAAGTGGGTGAGTTAAGTCCAGCAGCAGGTCCATAAAAATTGTATCAACACAATGTTCAAGGGCTAAAACTGCAGGTGTCTGCTTTAGAATGGTAAATAGTAATTAAGACCAAAATTGCACACTAACACCTGACTTTCAAACAGGCACGTGCTTTTTCTACACAAAAATCATTTCACAAGTTTTTACCTGGTTAAAAGTCACCCAACATCAGGTTATAGTCCAACAGGTTTATTTGGAAGCACTGGCTTTCAGAGCGTTGCTGCTTCATCAGATGGTTGACAACCACCTGATAATGCAGCAGTGCTCAGAGAGCTAGCGCTGCCAAATAAACCTGTTAGACTATAACCTGATGTTGTGTGATTTTTAACTTTGTACACCCCACTTCAATACTAGCACCTCCAAATCATGTTTTTATCTGTGCAGCAAAATCACCACAACCCTCACCCCCCACCACACTTCTTGATTAAGCTGACCACATTTAAAATTTTAAATTAGAATTTCAAGTTTCACTTAATGTGGCGTAAAGAAAACCACCTTTTTCTGTGTTCTATTGCCCTTATCATTTTCAAATTACGGTTCAACTTACTTACCAACAATTAGGCAAGAGTTGTTGGGATCATGAGACAGCATAGACTGAAACTAGTAAGAGACAGGACAGAGAGCAGGAGTGAGTGAATAGGGTAGGACTGAAGCTGAGAAGGCAATTCACCCTGAACATTAGACCCTATTGTTTTTTCATCAGTAAAACTTGACAGTGCCTAATATGTTAAAGTATGTACCTCATTTGAAAGATATAGATCGCTTGTAAATTAATTTTAATTCCCCATATAGTATTTTGGGACACCAACAGTTTTAGCAATAATGAAAACATAAGAGAAAATCAATTACAGAGTCTTTCACAATGACTTAAAAACTTTCAGCCAAACCTCCACTCAAGTGGGATATGATGAGCAGCACAGCAGGAAGGATTAGAAAGAGTATAAAACAAATTATGAAAACAAAATTTTCCTATTACTTTTTAAGTAGTTTTCAAACCAAGAATGTGCTGCTGTGCATGCTAAGCAACTAATAATGCCTTTCTGCTTGCACATGTTCTTGACGAGCTGAATTCAGAATGTATCTTCCAAGGTTTGCTATTTAAGTTATCACTGGCATTAATCCAAAGTCCAATTTATACCTTGGACTTTGACTGCCTATCCTCAGGCAATTTTACAAGCAGCAAATTAATTTTGTTTTTTTAAACTTCAGCAACAGACTATGAAAACAATAAGATTAGCTGTGATTTACCAAAACAATAACAGCTGCTCAGACTCATATATTTACTTGCATTGTGCAGTTAACTCTAATTTCTGCTGTAGTCACAAAACCACACTCCTCAATCTTTTCTGCACATATATCAGTTGGCTTTACAATAGTGTGTTCATTCACTTTACTCATACTTCAGAAAATTATTACAACTTATGTGCTTTTTCCAGTTTGTTAACAGCTCCTGCCTGATGCAAGGCAGTCTTATTTATTTCAAAGCTGAGTTGATGACCTCAGGTAATAGTCAGGTAATACTGATTCACCACTCAAAAAGCACTGCTTTGAGGGGAAAGGGTGTGGTGTCCTTTTCATGCCTTGGCTTAGAATGGTTAAAACCTTTTGCACAATGGCCAACATGTAATCCTAGAACTGTGCTATTCATTGTCAGATTTTCTCCCTTTCTCTGACAGGCACTGATCCATGTTGGAATCCAGTACTTCCATATTATACATTATGTGGAAGTTTGTGGGGAGCAATCAGATCTACCATTAACTGCATTCATTTAAAGGAATTATGGATAAGAGTTGATGAGCTGGAGTCCGAGGTAGACACATGCAGGCCTCAAGGAAAAGAAAGAGTAATTGGACTTAGGTCCCAAACACTCCAAGTACGGAGGTTTTGTTGCCTATGTGGATAAGAATAACAAATGCAGAATGAAGGGCAAGATACCGTTACCCTCAAGTGTAACAAATGCCGCCACAGCAGATGGTACAATTTGAATTCAATAAAAATCTGGAATTAAGAGTTTAATGATGAGCATGAATCCATTGCCAATTGTCGGAAAATCCCATCTGGTTCACTCACCAAACTGCATCCTTCCCCTTCATCTGGCTTACATATAATTCCAGACCCAAAGTGGTATGGTTGACTCTTAACTGTCCCAAGGGCAATTAAGGGTAGGCAATAAATGCTGGCCTAGCCAGTACCATCCTCCATCCCATGAATGAATAAAGAAAACCTGATACCAGTTTTCAAAAGGATCATTTAGCAGGGTCCTAGTAGATTATGTAAGGACCCCAATCTAAAACCACAAATGTGAATCAAATCTTTTAATTACATTGTTATGTTTTAACCAGCCTTCCTGAAACAGTAAGTTTAGGGAACAATAATGGAAAATGCAGTAGTAAAGAAAGTGCAATTTTTCACAGGATATGGTTTACCGAAAGAAACAGAGTCAGATCATGGTTCAAATTTCATGTTGAAAATATTCAAAGAAATTATGACACAAGGTTCACTGGAAAGATTACATTAAAACTGTAAATCCCTTGATGACAGCTTATTGTCAAGGATGCCATAATGATTACAGTAAAGAAGTTCCCGCTATTGTTTGCAAGTAGGGACATTCCAATTACGTCCACTGCACTCAGGCCTTCTGAACCTATATAAGCATGAAGCAAGGGATTCATTTAAATTTATTAAAGAAAAATTGATAAATCAGAGACTGCACTTCAAAGATGCTCAGACAATTAAAACTAAAGCAAATAGAAAGGCCAAAGTTCAAATTGTTGATGTTAGAGACAAGTTAATATTGTTATCAATCTGTGGGGAACCATTAAATGCAAGGCTCACTGAACTTTATCAAATCAAATATAAACTAAATGAAGTAAATTATGCAATTTGTGCTCGAGACAGGAGAAGGAATCAATAACTCTGTTGTGCTAAAGAGGCATTATGACAGAAACAATGGTCAGAAGAAAAGTGTGTTTTTGGTAAATGATTGAAATAGGGAGTGACCAAAAAACATCAGAACAATTGGAGAATTAATCAGAAATTGAAAACTGTTGATCCTCCAATCAGTGTAGATAATAGAGGTATTCATAAGGTTAGATAGCATCATATTCAATGTGACTTAAAAAGGCTATTTCAAAAATCACAAATCAATTTGCGTGAATAGGCAAAGAAAAACAAAAATGGACCTGTATCCTATTTCACTTTGGGTTGGAGGGGAACTGCATTGATAGAACTGGACAAGTATGATTTATCACCAAAATCAGCATCCAAAAGATACTGGCAAGTTCAAAGAAATATCAGCTTTTGTAACACGGATGAATGTCAATGCAAAGTCATACTTTTTGGCGTGAAAAATACTCAGCAAGTATGGCATCATCTGAGGAGAGAAAGCAGAATTAACATTTTGGGTCCAGTGATTCTATCAGAACTGACTATGGCTGAGAAAAGGTTGGTACAGTATATATGTGGTATACATAACAAAATTGAAGGACAATGTAAAACGCATAGCTCATTTAGACAACTTGCTTATGTTTAGCAAATCTGTGAAGAACATTTACACTTGACTGAACTGTTTAATTGACAAAGAAGAATCTTCGTTAAAAATCAGATAAAGAGCAAATTTGCCAAAGCAAAAGTGACTTATTTGAGCTACCACTGGGACAAGACCAAGTCGTACCTAAATAATTGAAAGAAAGGCTTTTATGAATATCCCTATGCCTCAGATAAAACGTGAAATTTTGCTATATTTGGCATGATTGGAATGAAATTCTTATAAAATCCAATCTTCAGCACTGCCCTGGCTCCTTCAATTGATTGTTAAACTAAAAGCAGAACATAGAACTGGATGCAAAAATGTCCGAGTGCCCATGAACATTTGAAAGCTGTGCTGACAAGTCCATTGGTTTTAATTATGAGAATCCATTCAAACTGACTGTTGATGTCAACAACAGTGCCATTCAGTAACGAACTGAAGATCAAATGATCTTGTCAGTTATTTTTCAAAGAAACTGACTACATGTCAAAAGTAGTATTTGAAGATGGAAAAGTAACATTGAGTCTTGTGTTAGCTCAACATTAATTTGAAATATCAACAATATGAAAGAAACTGTTATTTATAAAGATCACAATCTTTTGACATTTTTTGTACTATTTCAGACTTTAGTGGCCCTTAACCCTGCAACCATACAATTTGAAAATTATTCATGTGCCTGGAAAGCAAAATACTATAGCAAAACTTTTTCAAAAGCACAGGCGAAGGAAACCTAGTGCTATGATGCAAAACATAGTTCAGATGAAACTTAGTTCAGGTACACAATCCTTTATCTGAAATCCTTGGGGCCAGTTGTTTTTTGAATGTCTAAATTTTTTGGATTTCAGAATAAATTACATTTTCACAGTGAAATTAAAAAAACATTTACTGAACAGTAGATCCACATGTGACTAGTACCAACGCTGAGACACAATTGATGCCTACCAGTGCTGGGCCACGCCACTACGTCACATCTGAGTGACATGGGTTGAGTGCATGCGGAGTTGGTCACCTGTTGCACGCCAAAAACCTTGTTATGCAGAGAAAAAACTTCATGAAAGACACTTCGGATTTCAGAGCTTTTTGGATTTTGGAATTGTGGAACAAGGATTGTGTACCTGTACTGCTATGTTTGTAACATTGAAATATTAAGCATTGAGCTGCATATATATTTGCAAGTGATTAATTTAGAGGGTACAGAATTTCGCTCTTTTGGGAGCTGGTATAGACAAAATGGGTCGAATGGCTTCCTTCTTCACTATAAAATTCTATGATTCTATCATTTTTGATGGGTAGTGAAAAGGCCTCTTGAAGATTCATTTTATTATTCTTGCGGGTGGTGAGAATGTGTTGAAAGGTGTCTGCAATTTATACATATGGTTTCTTTTAAGAGGAGCTTGGATTTCAGACTAATGGCAATTGGTGATGGTCTATTTTTGTGAAGGGTTTTAAAAATGAACTATGATACTAGAACTATGATTTCAAACCATTATGCCTCTTGCAGCATCAACTGAAGTTTGTTTACATTGAGGGCTTATGAAAGGAGTGACAAAACACCAAAAGATATTAGCTTGCTTTTGAATAATCAAGGTTGATTTTAACTGAAGGGATAATTTAGGAAGTTAGGCATAAATTTAAAAACGAGATCCTCAAGGGTGGTAATATCTGGATTACTCCCGGTGCTATGAGCTAGTGAGTGTAGGAATTGGAAGATAGAACAAATGAATATGTGGCTAAGGAGCTGGCGCAGAGAAGAGGGTTCATATTTTTGGATCATTGGAATCTCTTCTGGGGTAGAAGTGACTTGGAGAAGAAAGATGGATTGCACCTGAATCGGATGGGGATTAATATAGTGGCAGGAAGATTTGTTAGTGATGCTCAAGAGGATTGAAAATACTAAAGTGGGGTCTGGGAGGGGGTGGGGGCAGAAAGGAGACAGACAGGAACAAAGTAGGACAGATAAATTAAACTGCATTTATTTCAATGCAAGAGGTCAAACAGGGAAGCCAGGGCATGGTTAGGAACATGGGACTAGTATATCAAAGCAATTACAGTGACATGGCTCAGGGATGGACAGGACTGGCAGTTAATGTTCCAAGATACAAATGCTTTTGGAAAGGTAGAAGGGGGGGGGGGGGCATCAGAGGATGGGGAGTGGCATTTTTGATGAGAGATAACATTACAGTTATACTGAGGGAGGATATTCTCAGAAATACATTCAGGGAGGTTATTTGAGTGGAGCTGAGAAATAAGAAAGGGATGATCACATTATTGGAATTGTACTATAGACCCCATAATAGTCAGTGGGAAATTGAGAAACAAATTTGTAAGATCTCAGTTATCTGTAAGAATAATAGTGTGGTTATGGTAGGGGATTTTAACTTTCCAGACACAGACTGGGACTGCCAGAGTGTTCAGAGTTTAGATCAAGAGGAATTTGTTAAGTGCGTACAAGAAAAGTTTCTGATTCAGTATGTGGATGTACCTACTTGAGAAGGTGCAAAGCTTTACCTACTCTTAGGAAATAAAGCATGGCAAGTGACTGAGATTGGAGTGGGGGAGAACTTTGGGACCAGCTACTATTTTAAAACTAATAGAATTATGGTCATGGAAAAGCATAGACCGGATCTAAAAGTTAAAGATCGAAATTGAATGAAGACCAACTGTGATGGTATTAGGCAAGAACTTTCAAAAGTTGATGGGGTGTGGGGGCGGAAGGTTAATGGATGTTTGCAGGTAAGGGACAGCTGGAAAAGGGGAAGCCTTCAAAAATGAGATAACCAGGTCCACAGACAGTATAATCCTGTTAGGCTGAAAGGCAAGGCTGGTAGGTGTAGTGAATGCTGGATGACAAGAGACAATGAGGTTTTGGTCAAGAAAACAAAGGTAGCATATGTTAGATACACACATCAGAGATTGGGTGAATCTTTAGAAAAGTATAAAGGCAAGGGGAGTATACTTAAGATGGAAGTCAGGAGGGCAAAAAGGGGACAGGAGATAGCTTTGGCAAATAGGGTTAAGGACAATCCAAAGGTATTTTATAAATACATTAAGTACAAAAGGGTAACGAGGGAGAGAATAGGGCTCTTCAAAGATCAGCAAGCCAGCCTATGTGAGGAACTGCAGGAGATGGGGGAGTATTTTGTATTTGTGTTTACTGTGGAAAAGGATATGGAAGATATAGAATGTGGAGAATTAGATGGTGACATCTTGAAAAATTTCCATATTACAGAGGTGGTGGTGCTGGATTCTAAAAATGCATAAAAGTGGATAACTCCCCAGGACCTGATCAGGTGTACCCTAGGACTCCATGGAAAGCTAGGGAAGTGATCGCTGGCCCCCTTGCTGAGATATTTATATCATCACTACTCACAGGTGATGTGCCAGAAGACTTGAGGCTAGCTAATGTGGTGCCACTATTTAAGAAAGGTGGTAAGGAAAAGCCAGGGAACTATAGACCATTGAGCCTGACATTGACATTGCGTGAGTCTTTGGAGGGAATCTTGAGGGTCAGGATTAAAATGCATTTGGAAAGACAAGGACTGATCAAGGATAGTCAACATGGTGTTGTGCATGGGAAATCATGTCTCACAAACTTGACTGAATCTTTTGAAGAAATAACTAAGGATTGATGAGGGCAGAGCGGTGGACGTGATCTATATGGACTTCAACAAGGTGTTCGACAAGGTTCCTCATGGTAGACTGGTTCGCAAAGTTAGTTCTCATGGAATACAGGAAGAACTAGTCATTTGTATACAGAACTAGCTTGAAGGTAGAAGATAGAGGGTGGTGGTGGTGGACAGTTGCCTTTCAGACTGGAGACCTGTGACCAGTGGCGTGCCACAAGGATCAGTGCTGGGTCCACTCCTTATTGGCATTTATATAAATGATTTGGATATGATCATAGGAGGTTAGGTTAGTAAGTTTGCAGGTGACACCAAAACTGGCAGTGTAGCGGACAGTGAAGGTTACCTCAGAGTGCAACAGAATCTTGATCAGATGGGCCAATGGCTGAGGAGTGGCAGAGGAGTTGGATTTAGATAAATGTGAAATGCTGCATTTTGGAAAGGCAAATCAAGGCAGGAATTATACACTTAATGATAAGGTCCTGGGGAATGTTGATGAACAAACAGTGCAGGTTCACAGTTCTTTGCAAGTAGAGTCACAGGTAGATAGGATAATGAAGAATAGTGGTTAGAGCGCTGAATGTAGATGCTGGGAGGTCATGTTGCGACTGTAGAGGACATTGGTTCAGCCAGTTTTGGAATACTGTGTGCAATTCTGGTCTCTCTCCTATCGAAAGGATGGTGTGAAACTTGAAAGGGTTCAGAAAAGATCTACAAGGACGTTGACAGGGTTGGAGGATTTTAGCTATAGGGAGAGACTGAATAGACTGGTGCGGTTTTCCCTGGACCGTCAGAGGCTGAGGGGTGACCTTATAGAGGTTTACAAAATCATGAGGGGCATGCATAGGTTAAAAAGACAAGGTCTTTTCCTTAGGGTGGGGGAGTCCAGAATTAGAGAGCATAGGTTTAAGGTACAATACAATAATTAATTGTAAATCCTTTTCTTTCTTGAATTTGAATACAAATTATAACAAATCAAAAAAAGTCCATTGCATTGATGTGTCCAGAAACTACAAATGTACAGTTTATAAACAAAAACAGAAATTGCTGGAAAAACTCAGCAGGACTGGCAGTATCTGTGGAGAGAAAGCAGAACTAATGTTTCGGGTCCAGTGACCCTTCAGAACAGGTTACCGGACCTGAATGTTATTGTCCAAAATATTTATTCTTTTGAGACCAATTAATTCATTGATATCTAGCAGAGGTGAATTATCTGTTGTGCTGTGGATTTGATAGCTTTCAACAGAGAAGAATGCGGCTCTAAAGGGACATTTCCTCACAACTGGCATACAAATGTAGATCTCCACGTAAAGCAATAATTATTTTGTAATCACAGGTGCTACATGCCGTCAATTTAGGTTGATAACAATGCACATAGTTGACCTTGATGACATTGTATGTTAGCATTCGATTCCATAAAGGGAAATAATTCAGGTCTCACCCATTATCCAATTTAAAACTCCCTGAGCCAAACAGAGGAACAAATCAGATTGTATGCAAGGAGGGAAAATTGGATGCACGGTCAACATTGCTACAGTATTATACATTCTGTCTTGTGTCTGACTTCTATCAAAGTGTTTCAAGTACATTTAACAACATATTATTCAGTAACCAGCTTTATGTGTGAAAGTCACATGATATAGAAATACCACAAAGATCATTCTGGCCACACACCATCTTATTATCGCGGTGATTAGTCTCTCAAAATATTTTATAACAAATCGACAATGTGCAAGTGAGATATAGTGATATATTGGTTATAATAGGTGCTTAAACTGAGAACACACTGAAGATTAAAGACATTGAGAAGGTTCTACTGTAATGGACTAGAAACTAAAGGTTACACATTAAAAATGTTATAAATTACTTTATAAGACCCTGAAAAATAAGGGTAATTTCCTTATCTTGAGTAAATTTAGTCCAAAGCAATGTCCTTCACCATGATAATAACATTTTTGCCATGTATTTGTTAACGATCGGTGTCAATGTTCATTTTCTTCTTCACTCCAGCCCAAATCAAGCAGATGGATTTACTTGAAAAAAAGTCACAGTTGATAAAACATTTTTCAGACACTCCATCCAGTAGTCCTATCATGAATTGTAGAAGCGAGTTTTGAGAGAAGCGAGTTTTGTGGCTCATGTTGAGGTTCTGAATGAAGGTTTGCTTGCTGAGCTGTAAGATTCATTTCCAGACGTTTCATCACCCTACTAAGTAACATCTTCAGTGTGTTTCCAGGCAAAGCACTGTTGATAATTCCTGGTTTCTATTTATATGTTTGGGTTTCTTTGGATTGGTGATGTCTTTTCCGGTGGTGACATCATTTCCCATGGTGATGTCATTTCCTGTTCTTTTTCTCAGGGGTGGTAGATGGGGTCTATTTCGATGTATTTGTTGATAGAGTTCCAGTTGGAATGCCATGCTTTCAAAATCCAATCAAATTCAAATTTAGTACAGTAGCGCCTCAACTTATGAACTTAATCTGTTCCGGGACCCGGTTCGCAAAACGAAAAGTTCGCGAACAGAATCAATTTTTCCCATTGTTCGGATACCGTAAGAATGCTTGGACGGCTGTTCACAGCGCACGCGCCAAAGAAGAACTGAATGAGATCACGCGGGGCATGAGAGCTTTTGCATTCAACAAGCGCGTAGCAAAGCAGAACAATGAAACCACGTGGTCGCACATGGGCTTTTTGCATTCATACCTTTGTTCGTACCTTGAATTTCGTACGTACGTTGAAGCAAAACTTTACATACAAATTGGTTTACGAACAGGATTGTACGTGAACGGGATCGTTCGTATGTCGAGGCGCTACTGTATTTTGACAACATCAAAACCAATGAAATGATCCGATATTCTGGGGTATAAACTGGACATTTTGAACAGTTAGGGGGAGAACTGCCAAGGACACCAACAAATATAGACTGCTAGCTGAAGAGCTCTCTGAAACGTACCTGTCTATAAGAAGTTGTGCAACAAAACATCAAAACCGACCTCGAGACAAATCTACGGAGGAAAATTTACAAAGGAGAATTGACAAAGCTGACTGGTTTTTAAAAAAATTGAACCAGTATTGTAGAGTGGGAGGTAAATGATGGATTTAAGAGAAAGGAGTTGTAAATAGCTGTTGTTTTAATGTTCTCTGTTGGACTTAAAGAATAAACTTGTTAACTTTTATTTTAAATAGTGACCTCTGGGATAGTTCTTTGCCTCTTGAAATTTAACAGATTACAGCGCGAGGTGAGCTACTTTCTGTGTTGGGTTTAAATTAGCAGAAGGGTTTACCCCATGTTATAACTGTATATTTTATATTAGATATATAGTAACAAGACTGACAAAGTTTAAAATAAAATTTGCACTTCAAATTTAAAAACTGAAAAGGATAACAAGTTTCACATAATGAAGCAGTCTTCAAAGGGAGACTATACCTGAGTAAGATAGAGGCTGAATGAGTACACCTGGAAATTTCATTCAAAGTGGGAATGCAACTGGGAAAACTTCTCAAAGTTCAATATTTTAAAAAGAGTCAGATCAGACCTAGCAAATAAAATAACCTAAACAGGCAGTTGCTGGTAGTGGCAGTTACCTGAAATCCCATTCCTGAATAGGTATTGATCACTGCACAAGGAAGCTCTGCTAGTCGATGATAATAACAGTTTGAGAAAGAAAAGGAATCTTAAAACACACGATTAGTAAAGCAGCACGACCAGTGTGAAGGAAAGTTTACCTGAGCGGGCAGGCGCCGAGTTGCCACATCTTGGAATTTGGTCCCAACTGAGAACTTTCTGCATTGGGAAAGAGGCGTTTTAAGTAAAATCTATTTTTCTTTTAATTCATTCATGAGAAGCATTTATTGTCCAACCCTAATAGCCAAGAGGGCAGTTAAGAGTTAACCACATTGCCATGGGTCTGGCGTCACATGTCGGCCAGACCAGATAAGGATGGCAGTTTCCTTCCTATTAGTAAACCAGATGGGTTTTTCCAACAATCAAAAGACTTAGGGTCATCCTTTTAAATTCCAGATGTTTTTTTGAGTTCAAATTCCACAAGCTGTCTAAGGCAGGATTCAAACCCATGTCCCCAGAACATTATCTGGGTCTCTGAATTAACAATCCAGCGATAAGATCACTAGGCCATTGCCTCCCCTATTGCAATAAGTCTGCTTAGTGGGAATTTTGGTAAATGGTGGGAAGGTGATTGTATTTTAAACTACTTTTGTTCTCAGCATCCAGCATTTAATTTACAATTTTGTGCTGGAGGAGGAGGTAAACCAGTAATTTGTATTATTAGAAACTTGAATTATTATCACTATTGAAAGTTTTGTACTATCAGTACTGTAAAGTTGACAGTGCTAAAATGTATTGAGAAGTGTAAGCTGCTTTAATTTTAAATGAGATTGCAAATGCCAATTTAATTAATTAACATATTAGAGATGACAGTACAGGTGATGTTCAGCAATTGCAAAATGAGAGCGCTTCTAGATCTGGATGTGATCCACAAAAAAAAACATATCTGCAGTGAGTGCTGCGGCTTCAATTACTTTAGCTCAGAGTCAGACCACAAGAAATAGGAACAATATCTACTCCAAAACCCTTCAGCCCATCCCCTGCTCCGGGGAGATTGAGCTGCAGATCAGGAAGGGGAAATTTAGCTGGACACTTTATACCAGGAGGTGGTAACACCCCTCAGAATTGGGTTCTTTGATTTCGTCAATGGCCATAGACCAGCACGGTGTGGCTGCAAGGAAGGTAGGTAGGTAAGGGGCATAGAAAATAAGAGCCTCAGCCTTTGCAATTGTACAACAGGTTTCGAGGTTTTCTTAGCATTCTTAGACAAGATTGAAGGCTGCAGTTGGTTAAGGAAACTGGTTATGGCACCATTGCAGAGGACAGCATTCAAGAGAAGGGAGCAAGAAGGAACGTAGGGATAGTAAGAGACAGGGTCACGGAGAGGAGTGATGTTGTTTTCTACAGGAGGGAATGTGACTCCAGACAGCTATATTATCTAACCAGTACAGGGTTTGTGATATCTATTCTGGACTGGAGATAAAATTACAGTGGAGAGGATAGACAATGTGTGATCCATGTCAGTACCAGTCATCTAGGCAGAACAAGGAAAGAGATTCTGCTGACAGAGTATGACAAATTAGGTACTTAAATAAAAACAACAGAACCTCAAAAGGCAGTCATTTTTGCCTGAGCATGTGCAAATTGGCATAAAGATGAATATGATAGAGAAGTAAATGAAGGACTCAATTCTGGTGTTAGAGAACAGACCTCTGGTGTGTTGGGCACTAAATCCAGTATAGTAGAAAAAGTAGGATCTGTAAGGTGGTAGCCAACACTTGAACCATGCTGGGACTGGTTTTCTCACAAGCTGCATAACTAGGCAAGTACAGGGGTGAGGAAAGATAGTTCAAGCTTGGGCAAATCAAGGGATAGAGTTGAAGCAAGATAGCAAAATACTAATGTGAAAAAATATCTCAGGAAGGGACACAATGGGGAAATAAAAAAAGACTTAAGAACATAAATGCAGTCAAGGCTAAATGCTACAAAAGTAACCAACAAAAAAAAACACTGATATGAATGCTATGCACATTCAGATACAAAGTAAATGAACTGGCAGTGCACAATGAGTAAATATGATCCAATAGCCATTATGGAGACTTGGCTGCAGAATGACATGAACGGGCTTCTGAATATTGGGCATATATGACAATTAAGAAGAATAGGGAGCAAGGTAATGGCAGAGAAATAACTAATTCTAATCAAACATGGTATTGGTACAATAGTTAAGAAATTACTTTAGTTCTGGAGATTCAAGATACAGATGATGAATAGTGAGAGAAACAAGTCACCCAAGTGAGTGATTTATAGGCTCCCAATAGTAACCATAATATAAAATGAAATATACAAGTAGTAGTATTGGGTGTCTGTGATAAAGGAATAGCAATAATTAGAGCTGATTTCCTTGGAACTGAAACTGGAAAAATTTGATTGGTAATACTGTACTAGTCTAGACAAGGAGTTCACAGAATGCTTTTGAGATAGTCTCTGAAAGCAGCACACTCTTGAACCAAACAGAGAACAGGGTACACTGGAATTGGTATTGTGTAATGGAACAGGATTAATGAATGATTTCACAATAAAGGTAAGTCTAAGTATCAGCCATCATAACATTATTGAATTTTACATGCAGTTCGAAAGGGTGAAGATTGGGTCAAATATTTGTATCTTTCATTAAGAAAAGGTAACCATGTGGGCAAAGAAGCTGAGATAGCAGACATATGAATGGGCAAACAGGGAACGGCATTCAAAAGGATATTTCAAGGTGTCCAGAATAAATACACCCCTATCATCAAGAAAAATTCCAAAGTGAAGGACACACATTCCTGTTTAGCTAAATAAATAAGAACATCAAACATAATGAAAAAGCATATAACTGCACAAACAGCAGGTCAGGTGACTGGTCAGAATACAGAGAATGGCAGAGAATGATTAAAAGGGCAATCAGGATAAATAAATTAGAATATAACAGCAAGCGAGCTGGATACGTGAGATAGTAAGTGTTTCAACAGGTGTCTAAAAAGCATAAAGAGAATGTTGGCCCTCTATGTGGGAAATAGGAGATAGTATTTCCTCTCACTAGGGAAAATAGTAGATAATGAGGAGATGGCAGATGAAATGAATATTTTGCTTCTGTCTTCACGAGAGGATACAAACAAGATTCCAGCAATAGATGTAAATTAGGACACTGAAGAAAAAGAAGAACGTGGTGAAATTATAATCACCAGGGAAGTGGTATCTAATAAACTGATGGAGCTGTGGGTTGACAAGTCTCTGGGTTCTGCAAGACTTCGTCTTTGGATCCTCGAGTCTTAAAAGAGCAAACTAACAAACTAATTGATGTGTTACTAGTCATTTTCCAATATGTCTTGGAAAGACTCCATTAGACTGGAAAAGAAGCAAATATAACACATCCATTCACAAAGGAAGGGGAAAGAAAACAGGAAAACTATAGTCCAGTCATCTCAACGTTTGTTGTTGGGAAGGTGTTAGAATCAAATTATTAGAGGAGGCTATAAACTGTGCATTTGGAAAAACTTCATCGTAATCAGGAAGTCAACATGGTTTTGTGAAAAGGAACCCTTAGTTAATACAATTTATTGAGTTCTTTGGAGGAGTAACATGTACTATGGATAAAAGGAAATCTATTGATGTACTTGTGTTTCCAAATGCATTTTATAAGGTTTCACAAAAAAGGATATTGTACAAAGCAGGAGCTCATGGTATATGGGGTAATATGGCATAGATGAAAGATAAACTGGCTGGCAGAAAAAAAGTCCACTTAAATAGTCTTTTGCAGAAAGACAAGATTGAAAAATGGTGTTCTACTGGCGTCTTTACTGGGCCCGCAACTTTACATAAATCATACCAAGAACTTAGACAAAGGAATCAATGGCATGGCAGTTAATTTTGTAGATGACACAATGATAAGTGGAAAATATGACAATGTATCTACCTGTGCATTGGTTTGCATTGTTATTAAGGAAGTGGACAAAAATCTAGTTGAAGAAGAATTCTGTGGGAAAACGAGAATTGTACACTTTGGAAGGAAGAATAAAAAAAGTATTACTTAAATGGAGAATGACTGCAGGAATTCCACGGTACAGAGAAATCTAGGTGCTCCAGAGCATGAATCACAACAGGGTAACATTCAGGGACAGCACTTAATCCTGAAGGCTATTGTGATGTTCGACTTTATGATGAGAGGAAGTCAATATAAAAGTTAAAAAAACTTATGCTTAGTATTATAGGCATAGTTAGTTGCACATTGCAAATACTATGTACAGTTTTGGCCTCCAATGTAAATGTCGTAAGGCGATTCAGAAGTTTACCAGATTGCTTCAGAGAATGAGCAAGTTGTTTTAGTTGAGGAAAACTTAGACAGGGTGGAGCTCAGAACAGTGAGGGTTGATTTGACTGAATATTAATTCTTGATCCTGAATAGTCTGGATAAGAGTATGGAAAGGCGGATTACTTTTCTGGGTGAGTTCAAAATGGGCACACTGTTTCTAAATTAGGGACTCTCTTTTGGATGAGCAATGAAGGAAAATCTTTTTGTCAGAGGGTTGTACAACTTTGGAACTCTGCCTCAGAAGACAGTGGAGGTTGTGATCACTACACATTTTAGGTGTAATTTGTATGTTCCTCTGTATCTTTTTAAGTTTTATTACAGTAATATCACTGGCAAGTTATACAGTAAACTGAAGGAAAATGTTACCCATTTTTACATATCACACCTTCCAGTGATTTACAACACTTTCAGCAGTCTCAATAGCTACCAACTTATTTTTTAAAATATATTTTTATTGAGAAATAGACTTTGAAATATTACAATACAATCTAAAACAATACAAAGAAAGAACACCAAAAAAGTTAAAAACCCAAACCAACCTCATGGACAAATGTATAAATATGTATAGAAAAAAATATAAAAACTCCAACTAACTATTTAACTAAATCAATAATAACCAACAACAAACTAATAAATAATAATAACTCAGCTCAGCCAAACAAAACACTCATTCTCGACTATCGAGAGCATTAGTTTTCACATACTCATAGGTTCGCAGTTTGTATCCCTCTCTGGATATTGAACTCAAAGCATAATCGCTATGGCTAGACAGTATAGCAGACAAATGTGTCCAGGTATTCCAAAAAGGGCTACCATGTTTTATAGAAATTCTCAGTCTTGTGATGTACCATACTTGTGAGAAAATCCAAGGGGACACATTTCATAACAATTTTCCGCCACCCTGAAAGATTTTTGGATACCCAACCTAATGCGATATTCTTTTGTGCGCAGAAAATGAGGATGTTGAAAAGTTTTTTTCTTCTGCATATCTACAGCGAACACATTGGGCAAGCCAAGAAGAGGAGAGATTGGGTCCTTCTCCACCCTTACACCCAAAATCCTCCATTGCACCTACCACAGTGCTCAAGTATGTTTGAAGCCTACCACAGGAGCAGGGAAAATGGGTGTGAGTGCCCGTATCAACTTTGCACTAGGGAAATGTTGAAGGTACCCCTGGTCTAAATTTTGACAAATGATCCGAAGCTAAGTGGATCCTGTGGAGAATCTTCAAATGTAAAGCATGGGTCCTATTGCAAATTGATATCTTTCTTGCGTTTTCCCAAATATCTTCCCATGTCTCCAAGGAGACCTCAACACCTAGTTCTCTCCCCCACATCCTGCAGAGTCGATCGAACTCATCTGCAGGGGCGCCTCCCCAATTGATGATATGAAGCGCTGACAGAAAGTGTACTCTTAGCACTGAGCATCCTCCTCTTGATGTCGGATTTGTAGGATCAGTCAAAAGTGTAGTCTTTTTTTGAATAAAATCCCTAACTTGAAAAAAACGAAAGAGTTCCCTTTTAGATTGCTCGTATTTCCATGCTAACTGATCAAAGGACACCACTGTGTCTCCCTCAAATAAATCGCCAATGCAAGACACACCGTGAGCTGCCCAATGTTTGAATCCTGAATCTATCATCCCTGGTTGAAACCCACTTTAAGTGTAAGAGAAGATGTTTTGCTAATATTGCTTTCCTTCTGCCAAATTGCCCTCCGTGCTTTAACAGTAATGATAACTATTGGGTTATGGCAATATTCTCTAACATTTTGTCCAAAAACAGCAAGCTAGTAAGAGGCAACCTGCCCGAGAGGTTTCAATATCCAACCATACTGAAAGAGGGTCTCCATAAGCCCAATCACTCACGCAGGATAAAAGCAAACTCAATTCATTGCTTTTAATTTCTGGGAGATCCACTCCCCCCAGTCTATGAGGCAATTGCAGTTTAGCTAATTTAATAAAGGGGCCACTTACGATACTAAATAAAAGAGCTCAAGCAAATGTTCAGGAGACTGAACAGCTGTTATCGAAAATCAGAGGGAGCATCTGTATAGGGTACAACAAAGGGGGAGAGAATATTCCTTTTAATAAGCGCTATCCGACCTAACCATGAGACCGGAAGCGCTTTACAGCTTTAAAGGTCTTGTTTGATTTTGCCAAATAATTGAACAAAATTAGCAATGAACTACTGATCAAGAACTGGAGTGATGAATATGTCCAAATAAACAAAGCTCCCCTGTGATCACTTAAATGGGCATCGATATTCGCCCTCAAAACCTAGCACCTTCGTAAGACCACCCATAGGCATAGCCTCTGATTTTGCAAAATTAATCTCAGGTGAGACACAAACTGCTAGATTTAACAAAGAAAAAGAGGACATCGTCCGTGTACAACGAAAGCTTATGTAATTTTGACCCCACTTCTGGAGCAGATAGATTAAGATCCCAAGAAAGGCCTCTGCCAATGGCTCAATCAGCAGTGTAAAAAGCAATGGTGAAATGGGACAGCCCTGTCAGCTGCCCCTAAAAATGTTAAAATTGCTGGATTGCACCCCACTGACGACGACCGCAGCGAAAGGGTCACTGTAGATAACTTTTACCCATCTTATAAAGGCTTTTCCCAAGTCAAACCGCTCCACGGTATATAAAAAGGTACGGCCACTTAACTCAGTCAAATGCCTTCTCTGCATCTAGAGAAATCATCAATCCCTGTATAGACTGTCGTTGACATGCTTGAATTACATTAAGCAGCCTCCTAACATTATTGGAGGATCAGCGGCCCTTTACGAAGCCCATCTGGCCCTCTTTAACAGTAGCAGGTGTAACAGACTCCAGCCTTAACGCAACAGTCTTAGAAGTCCACATTTAAGAGTGAAATGGGGCTGTACAAAGCACAGTCCTCTGGGACCTTCCCTTTTTTAAGAATAAGCAAAATATTGGCCTGTCTCAGAGATAGTGGGAGACAATCATGACTGCGAGTCATTGAACATGTTGAGCATCAGGCCTGACAATATGTTTATAAATTCCTGACAGAATTCGCTGGGAAGTTCTTCAGGACCGGGTGCCTTTCCATGCTGAAGCTGTTTCACTGCCTCCTGCACCTCTTGCTCTGATAAGGGGGCATTGAGAAAAGACTTTTGCCCGGGAGTCACGCCGGGAGCTCCAGATCCTTGAAAAAAGATTCCATCTTGGCCCACCCCTCCTCACATTAGTATAGAGTAAAATCCTGGCATGCCACATTATCTTTTCGGAATCGCACGTTAGATTCCCAGATCCTTCCCTTATCGACGTGATGGCTTGAGAGGCGCTCCTTTTCCTGGCGAGATATGCTCAGTACTTGCCTGGCTAGTCACCATGCTCATATAACCTTTACTTTGTGAAAGAAAGCCCTTTCTTTGCTGTCTGAGAGAGCACGGAAATCAATGCAGACCGCAGCGCCGTAAGCCTCCGTTAGTTTGACCAATGAAAGCCTGTCAAAGTAAGCCTTCTCGGCTGCCTTCAAACATGCTTCGAGGAGACATTGCTGCTCGCCCTTCTGCCGCTTCCTACTGGCAGAGTAGGAAATAACTAACCCCTGGTATAGGCTTTGGCTGTTTCCCAAAGGACGGATGGGCTACTAACTGAACCTAAGTTAATGTCTAGGAACGCCCGAAATTCCCTAGAGAAGTACTCCACAAACTTATTATCCTTAAGGATAATGGGATCCATTCGCCAGTGCCCATTGTAACGTCCTCAATCTTAACCGACAGGCATACCGGAGCATGATCGGAGATGGTAATAAGACCAATCGTACAAGATGCCATCAAATCCAGGGTTGCCACAGGGGTCAGAAAAAAAATCAATCCTGGTTTGACATGTGTACAGATTGGAAAAAAAACGTAAAATTCCTGCCTGTAGGGTGGAGATGGCTCTAGACGTCCACCAACCCTAATTCCACACACACATAATTGTTTAGTTTGTACAGAGGATATCGGGACGGGGGGGGGGGAACGGGTGTCTTTGGGCAACCTGTCTACTGGGATCCATGAGAAATTAAAATTGCCCCAGTAATGATGTGCCGGGACTGGAGACTGATCAATTTAGAGTACGCATCTACTAGAACTTTGAGGGGCTCAGTGGGAGGGCAATAAACATTTAAAACACTACATTTTTTGCAGTTTATCAGAGCTTTGAGAATCACAAACCTCCCTTGCGCGTCTTTTACATACTCTAGTAACTTAAATGGGAGATTCTTCCTAACTAATACAGCCACTCCCTTACTTCTGGTATTAAAAGATGAAAAGTAAACCCGATTAAAGCCATTTTGTAGTTTCAAATGTTCCCTACCATCTAAGTGTGTCTCCTGTAACAAGGCAATATCCACCTTTTGCCTTCTAAGACTCAAAGTACCTTTTTCCTTTTAATTGGTGAGTGACTTGCTTGATATTCCAGGTACACCGTTTGATCAAGTCATAAGCCATAACCTTCTGCAGTAACATTTAGATTCCAGAGAGAAGGAACTCGAACCACAAATTGCTGAGCCTTAGTGTCGCAAGATCCATTGAACATAAAAACTACAAAAACTAAAACCACAATAGTTAACAAACCTACAAAGCTATCAAAGATTATATACAACAAAAGCCAAAAACAAAACCAACATATAAAGCACCAACGGTGCTGAATAGGGGAACTCACCTCCTGCCCAAAGGGGGTAACTACACATCTCAAAACCCAACTTCCTATCCTGTTGCTAATACTGCAGCCCATTGCTAATACCTGAACCAGGCATAAACTGCCCATAATTAGGCATCCAGCCATTCCAACCATTTTCCCTCTCCTAGCTGGAGCTGCATCACAAACACAAGCAGAAAAGAAAGAAAATACACCATGGAATAGCAATGTGAATAAAGAAATTTTGAATAAAAAAGGGTAAGTACCCCACCCATCCTTTGGTATAACTTAATTTAGAAATTGAAAGTACACATCTCAACCACCGCCAAACATAGTTTAGACTAGATTATTACCGATAAAAAAGAAAGATCGGAACAGAAATCCCCGACTGGACCTCCTCTTTTCTAAAAAAGAAAAAACAAAGATATACCCAAGCAACACTACAATTTGTACATACTAAGTTGTTTACATCAAGTTAATTTGTCCACAAAGTCGCTTGCCTTCTCCAATGTGTCAGAGATGTATCTAAGGTTGTCCGAAGTACTGCCGATACCTCAGAGAATATCGGATCCCAATCCTTGACACTGTCATAGGATTTTCTTTTCTGGGTCACCACCACTGGGAAGTCCTGAAAGAACATAATCTTAGTGCCCTCATAAACTAGGGCTTTCAGATCCTTCCCCTGGATTCTGGAAGCTTCCATGATTCTTTCCTTTATCTCTGTAATGATGAAACCGCACCAAGACAGGATGAGGACGTTGACCCAGACTTGACCTCTGCACAGTGACCTGGTGAGCCCTTTCAATCTTCAAGCCTCTCATTCCAGCCTCCAAGTTAAGGAATTTTGGCAACCAGTCCTCAGTAGATTCCACCGGCTGCTCACCTACCTTGCCCTCCAGCAGACCGATGACCCAAATATTTTTTGTCCTGCCCCTGTTCTTGAGGTCATCAACTTGATCAAACAAACCAGGGCTTGGAGGAACCAGTATCAGCTTCTACCACTGCGACTGTGTTCTACCTCATCTGTCCTTTTCTCCATGACTTCCACCTGCTGTTCATGCTTCTGCAGCATGATAGAGGAAGAGCTGACCCTGATCTCTATCTGCTGACCCAACATCTCGCGAGATTTTGCAAACTCCTTCATGAGGGCCTGGTAAGAAATTGAGTCCTAGAATCCTGCAGGCTGGGCCGCGGGCCCGGCCTCGGATGCTCCTCCTCCCTTCTTCGGCATCCCTGGATGGTAAAAACCAAGGTAAGTTGGTGTTTCACAGTTTCCTGGGACTCCACGACCTGCAGCGCAATTTTCCTAGATCGCTGCCATCTTGGATCCACTCAGCTACCAACTTTTAATGGGTTCCAGTATCTCCACTTTAGAGTACAGTATTAGCTTCAAGTGACATCTCTAGGTGCTTTACTCAAATCCAGTCACCTGTACTGACACCTTCAGGAATGTATGAACTTGTATACCAAAGCACCAGTAAAGCCTGTTCTGTTGATTCTACTTCTCCCTGAGTTTAATAAGATAGTCAGGTTTTGAACTGTACCTTTAAATTTACAATAAATGATGGAATGGATGTGACCTGTTTTGAAGTCCACTCGACAGTGAGCCTCAGTGGTTTGATTATTGGAAATCAAAGGAATGCTCAGACTGTTTTACTGAAAATGTCAAAAGTATTCACATTTGGAGTCAAAGGCAGCAGTTTACCATGACTTCACAGAATATCCCAATGTCCCAGAAAGGCATCGAAGGTACCAAGTTATAAAGTTCTAAGTTGGAGTAAACTACTCAAATTACCCAACTTTGAAAAAATTTGACTTAAGAACATCACCCTTCTAATGAATATTTTAAAATTACATCCAACAGATTAAACAACCATTCCGTTAATTTCCCTCAGAAGAAAAGTCCACATAGACACTTCTCTTTGGATTTTGATTGCAGAAAAATGTTTTGATTTCCCACCTCAACTAACCAGACATGAATTTGATTCCACATGGCATTTATGCCATCTGCTCTGTGGCAGAATCTCTTCCCATCTCTGTTCTGTATGCATGTATATTTGTCAAGCTTTTACTCACTGGGAAGAGGTTTCATTTTTGATAATAGGTGCTGAGAGTTAAAATGCTGCAACATCAGGAACTGCTGCAACTAAGGAACAAAAGGAGCTTTGGTGTACAAGTCCATACATACCTGAAGATGTCAGTATAGGTAGCGGTAAAGGCAGGTTGCCTTCTAGTAACACCTGTATAAAACATTGTTTCAGCCACAGATAGGATAGTGTGCGCAGTTCTGGTCGCCACACTATCAGAAGGACGTGATTGCACTGGAGAGGGTGCAGAGGAGATTCTCCAGGATGTCGTCCATGATGAAAAGTCTCAGTTGTGAGGAAAGGAGAGACACCCTACGTTTGTTTCCTTGGAGCAGTCGAGGCTGAGGGGATATCTGATGGAGTCTGCAAATTATGAGAGTAGTAGACAAGCAGGCGGCTGGAAGAACACAGTAAGCCAGACAGCATCATGTGGTGGAGCAGTCAACCTTGGAGAAGGGTTATAACCGAAACATTGACTTCTCCACCTCTTGATGCTGCCTGGCCTGCTGGGTTCTTCCAGCCTCCTGCTTGTCTTCTTTGGATTCCAGCATCTGCATCTTTTGTCTCACTTTATGAGTAGATTATGAGGAACATACATTTAAGGTCAGGAGCAAGTGGTTTAGAGGAGATCATAGCAAAACATATTTCACCTAGAGGGTAGCAGATATATGGAATGTACTACCTCAGACCTCTTACAACATTTAAGAAACATCTCGATGTGTACTTAAAATGCTGGAAGTTATGGACTAAGTGCAGATAAATGGAATTAGTGTAGTTTAGCGTTTGTTGGTTGGCATAGATATGGTGAGCCAAAGGACCGTCAGATGTTGTATGACTATGACTATGACTTAATCTGCTCATACAGTGCACTAAATAACTTGGGAGTTATGCATTGTCTGCATTTATATATCATATTCTAATTTATACATGACATACTCATATATTCATGAACAAGGAGGTTGGGTGCATCAGCAAATTATCCCTGTACCACACTTCACTGTTATTCTCATGGCAGTCTTATTATTCTTTTGAAATGTCAGAATCACGAACCAAATATGATTATTTACACAATCAAAACCACTACGTGTAAAATTTTCACTCTGCAAATACAGACTTATAATGCCACAACTGCAACTGGTAGTAAAACTGACAAGACTGAATATAACTTTTTAACTAAGTTTGGTAACTGCTGCCATATGGAGGTGGAGTTATAACACGCAAGTGACCAGAACTTTCTGCAAAGTTTAATAACCTTGCAGCAGACAAGTTGCAAGACTTAGTTTCTTTTTTTCAAACATCATGTGACAAATCACAGCTATTAAAAATCAAAACTTGCCATCTATGTACAGTTGAAATACTATAATGCAAATTTTAAACAAGAGCAAGTTGATTATAAAGTCAATCTCATCTCACAAAGACATCTGAATGTTTCAAATTACAATCTTGCAATTCAAGTCCAGGTATCTATTATTTTCCACCTTCCTGCACATTATTCATCTCAGCACCTTATCAACATTAGTATTACAATGAAGCTGTTAGCTTCAAAGACGCATAGTTCAAGTTTCGGTCTCAGAAGCTGACAGCAATTCATTTGATACCAGCATATAATTTTCATTCGGACATGAAGATGGAGTTGAAATTGGGAGAGGGATAAATTAAAGTGCGCTCATCCTTGCCTCATAATGGCTGACCATAAAGCAGTATTAATAATTTATGTCACTGGGAAATCTGAAGCTTATATGTCAGGTAGCAGGGGCTAAAAACAAAATAGATGGGAAGGTCACTCATGACTGGAGACAGAGAATTTAGTTTGATTCTTTTTATGTTTTAGACAGCATAAAAGACTGAAGCACAAATATCTTGTGTTTCTGCAAACGGTGCAAGAGACAATGCAGTTATATACCCACCCAAACCATTTTCTACAGAATGTTAAGCTAGGTTTGAGTACTGTATTTATACATACTGATAGAGGTGCTGCCTTCAATTGACATGTTTTAAACTAAGACATTGTAATGCAAACTTCAGAATTTAAAAAGTTAATTTGATTACTTAAAATATTCCAAATTTTGGCTTTGCATTGTTTGAGTCAAAACCAGGACAAAAATTGCTGAATTTAACTGCTGCAATATCCTTTAACAGAACTGCATACTTAAAATGACAATTTTATGATTTTGCAACAATGGAGAGAGGAAATCTCTCATATAGCATCAATTGCACCAATGGAAAAGCCACTTTGCACTGTTGCAAGAAATGCAACACCTTATGAAATGCATAGAGGAAAAGTACTGGAGTGTCAAAAGTCTAACAAATTTGCCATAACCAAAGAATGCTCCAGAACATTAATCCAGTAAGCATGTGGAACTGGAAAGCACATGAAAACATCATAGTAGGCATATCCCTTGGTTTTGATGCAACATGATGCATGTTATTTTTCACAATACAGTTGCAACAGGTACAGTTTTGCATTGTGGAAACAGGAAATATACGGACAGCTCATTTAGTGAGTTTGGAGAAGATTTGTAGCTCAGGTGCTGGATGTAAGATTGCTTGCTGAGCTGGAAGGTTCATTTTTAGACGTTTCATCACCATACAAGGTAACATCATCAGCGAACCTCCAGTGAGGCACTGGTGTTATGGCCCGCTTTCCATTTATTTATTTCGGTTTCCTTGGGTCGGGGTTGTCATTTCTGTGGTTGTGTCATTTCCTGTTCTTTTTTTTCAAAGACTCTCCATATCTTTTCAAACTGTGCATTCAAGATCAGATTTCTTTGTCATGTAACTGTCTGCCCATTTTACCATTGTGTCTATATCTTCACTGTTTTTAATTTGCATACCCAAGTCCAGGTCATTTGTATTAAAGAGCAGTAACCCTTGGGAAACATCACTGCATAATGCTCTGAAATCTGACTGTCAAAGTTTCACCACCTCTCTTCTCTGTTTTCCGTTTCCTAATTTCATACCCAAACTGCCAGTGCTTTTAATCCAAGTTCTTTAATCTTTTTCATTATGTGGACATTATCAAGCCCTTAAAGTCTGTATACACAGTATCAACAAAATTATCCTCTTCAAAGAATTCCAGTTTAGTCAAACACAATTTACCTACTGTAAACCAATGCTGGCTTTTAGTTAACCTATACTTCACGTGGCAAAGCCTGAACACATAGAACAATACAGCGCAGAACAGATCCTTCAGCCCTCGATGTTGCACCGACCTGTGAACTAATCTAAGCCCACACCCCTCCATTATCCACATGCTTATCCAAGGATTGATTAAATGCCCCTAATTTGGCTGAGTTTACTACATTGGCAGGCAGGGCATATCATGCTCTTACTACTCTTGAGTAAAGAACCTGACTCTGACATCAGTCTTAAATCCACCCTCCCTCAATTTGTAGCTATGCCCCCTCATACAACAGACGTCATCTTCTTAGGAAAAAGACTTTCACTGTCTACCCTATCTAATCCTCTCATCATCTTGTATATCTCTATCAAATCCCCTCTTAGCCTTCTTCTCTCCAATGAGAACAGACCCACGTCTCTCAGCCTTTCCTCATAAGACCTTCCCTCCATACCAGACAACATCCTGGTAAATCTCCTCTGCACCTGTTCCAATGTTTCCACATCCTACCTGTGATAGGGTGACCAGAACTGCTCATAATATTTCAAGTGCGGCTGCACTAGTGTTTTGTATAGTTGCAGCATGACATTACGGCTCTGGATCTCAATCCGTCTAGCAATAAAACCTAACACTCCGTGTGCCTTCTTAACGGCACTATCAACCTGGGTGGCAACTTTCAGGGATCTATGCACATGGACTCCAAGATCCCTCTGCATACCCATACTACTAAGAATTTTTTCACTGAACCAATATTCTGCCTTCCTGTTATTCTTCCCAAAGCGAATCACCTCAGATTTATTTGCATTGAATTCTATTTGCCACCTCTCAGCCCAATTCTGTAGTTTATCCAAGTCCCCTTTCTTCCACACTGTCCACTACTCCACCGACTTTAGTGTCATCTGCAAATTTACTAACCCATCCATCTATGCCTGCGTCCAAGTCATTTATAAGAATGACAGCAGTGGTCCCAAAGCAGATCCTTGTGGCATACCACTAGTAACTGGACTCCAGGCTGAATATTTTCCATCAACCACCGAAGCCAGTTTCTAATCTAGACTGCTATATCACCCTCAATTCCATGCCTCTGCATTTTCTCCAACAGCCTACCATGTGGAACCTTATCAAAGGCTTTACTGAAGTCCATGTACACCATGTCAACTGCCCTACCCTCATCTACATGCTTGGTCACCTTCTCAAAAAACTCAATGAGGTTTGTGAGACATGACCTGCCTTTGATGAAACCACGTTGACCATCTGCAATCAAATTGTTGCTTGCTTGATGATTATAAATCCTGTCTCTTCTAATCCTTTCCAAAACTTTTCCTACAACCAGACGTAAAGCTCACTGGTCTATAATTACCTGGATCATCTCTACTGTCCTTCTTGAACAAGGGCACAACATTTGCAATCCTCCAGGCCTCTGGTACTAAACCCGTAGACAACGACAATTCAAAGATCAAGGCAAAAGGCACCAACATTGTCTTCCTAACTTCCGAGAGAATCCTCAGATAAATCCCATCTGGCCCAGGGGACTTATCTACTTTCACTCCTTCTAGAATTGATAACACCTCCTCCTTACTAGTGTCGATCATTTCTAGTCTAATATCCCATATCTCGTTCTCCTCTACAATGTTTGCCTTTTCCTAAGTGAAAACCAATGAGAAATATTCATTTAGCAGCTCTCAGATTTCCATAGGGTCCACACACAACATCCCACTTGTGTCTTTGACTGGCCCGATTCCTATCCTAGTCATCCTTTTATTCCTCACATACCTATAAAAAGCTTTCGGGTTCTCCTTAATTCTACCTGCAAAAGACTGCTATGTCCTCTCATTGCTCTTCTTAACTCTCTCTTTAAATCCTTCCTAGCTAATCTGTAACTCTCCATTGCCTCATCTGAACCATCCCGTCTCAATGTCACATAAGCCTCCTTCTTCCGCTTATCACTTCCTCCCTGCCTGACAGAGACATACCAATCAAGGACATGCAATATCTGTTCCTTTAACCAGTTCCATATTTCGATTGTGCCCATCTCCTGCATTTTGCTTCCCCATTCTAAGAATCCTGAGTCTTGCCTAATTGCACCGTAATTGCCCTTCCCCCATCTATAATTCTTGCTCTGTGGCATGTACCTATCCCTTTCCATCGTAAACTAAACGTAACCGAATTCTGGCCTCTCTCTCTCCAAAGTGCTCACCTACAACTAAATCAAACACCTGGCCTGGTTCATTATCAAGCACCAGATCCACTGTGGTCTCCCCTCTTGTCGGCCCTTCAACACACTATGTCAGGAAACCCTCGTGCACACACTGGACAAAAACTGATCCATCCAACGTACTAGAGTTATAGCATTTCCGGTCAATGTTGGGAAGTTGAAGTCCCCCATAGTGACCACCCTGTTCCTTTCACTCCTACCCAGAATCATTTTGCTGATCCTCTCCTCTACATCTCTGGAACTCTGCGGAGGCCTGTAAAAAACTCCCAGCAATGTGACCTCTCCTTTCCTGTTTCAAAGCTCAGTCCATACCACCTCAGTAGACGAGTCCTCATCAAAAGTCTTCCAACTATCGTTATACTGTCCTTGATTAACAAGGCCACACCTCCCCTCTTTTACCGCCTTCCCTGCTCTTAATGCAAGATCTAAATCCTGGAACCAGCAACATCCATTCCTGATGCTGCTTTATCCATGTCTCCGAGATGGCCACAACATTGAAGTCCCAGGTACCTATGCATGCTGCAAGCTCACCTACCTTATTTCGGATACTTCTGGCATTGAAGTAGACACACTTCAAACCAGCTTGCCGACTGCCAGCACATTCCTGTGACCGTGAAATCCTGTCCATGATCTCAAAGTTACTTTATTGAGTATTTGTTCCATGTATTTCCACTCTTTAGTCTAAAATGAGTCCAAAGTGCTAATATTCAAATTACAACTGGAACTTTCTATTTATTATGTGGTGGTGCTAGTGTTGAACTGGGGTGGACAAGGTTAAAAACCACACAACACCAGCTTATAGTCCAACAGGTTTATTTGGAAGTACTAGCTTTCATCAGGTAACTAGTTTTCATCTTTCTAACTTTCATCAGAAAGCTTTTTTAACTTTCTATTTATCATTTACCCTACCTTCAGGATCCTTTGAAGACTGATTTACTTTTGGGAAAATTTCACTGGTTTATTTGATGATACAGATAGTGGTACAAACATCATATAATGGACATCACTTCACTTCCATCAAGAATTGTTAGATAGCTATGCTGTCAAAAGCAGGAAATTGACTAATTATTTCCCTGACCCCATAACTTTTTCATTGCCAGTACGATTGAAACTAGTGTTTTTGGGCTCTTATCCATCACTGTTCCCCAGCTATTTCAGTGGACAGCTCAGATCATGTTAGCAGTTCAGGCCTATCATCGGCCTTGCTCTGCTTGAATTATTGATTTTACATCTGCAGACAAATATATGAGACAGGTGATCCAACATAGCCTTTTCAAGGATGTCCATCACAAATGACGGCAATAAGTCAACTGGATTTACTTTGTGACATTAAGTAGCTGAACGCAATGGACATTAGAGGCCATGGGCCATGAAAACTGTCCAGTTGAAGACTAAGCAAGAATTTGTTTCAATACTGCTATGACATCGCTACCTCACCAACAATGTGGAATGTAGTCCAGATAGTTGTATCCACAAAATAATTAAAACCTAACAAGATCAAAAAGTTCTTCTCCCCAAACAGTAAAGCGATGGAAGCATTCATCAACTGCCTTTAGCAACACAAATTTATGAAAAAAATCTACTCTCCAATGCTCAGTTTGGCTTCCAGCAGTTGCACTTGACTACAAATCTTATCATGTTATTGATTTAGATATGAAGGTAAAACTCAATATCTGAGGAAAGATATGCAACCAAAACAACATTCGATCAAGTAAGGCAGTAAAGAATGGAAAGAAAATTAAAGTCATTAGAGATAGACAGCAATACACTTCAATAGCTAGAATCACAACCCACAAAGAAGGATTATTGTTACTGGAAGTTAAAAATTACAGCCTGATCATTTCTACAGGAGTTTCCAACTAAGCCATACAACTTTCTGATGGTTCTTGTGGTGGTTGTTATGTGATTGGGATTGTTCATTGATGACTTTAGGTGTTGAACTCCATTCAAGATTCCTACAATAATGGAATGGACCACACCAGCAAACATCAATACTGGGAACATATGGAACAGCAACAGACCTTTACCCCCTCATACAATTCTGCAATACCATCTTTCTGGCTTTGTTCTGCATCCATCCAGATCCTTGCCTCTCAAAAATCTATCTTGACAATCAGCAATCCTTTGTGGAGGGAATCTCAAATTCCTATTTGCTTTATGAAAAATTACATTCTAACTTCACTCCTAAATGGCCTAACTAATTTTAGAATGATGTCCATTTGTTCTTGATTACTACACTCTACACAGAACAAATAACTTCTCTAACTTCATCTTATCATATCTTAAAATATTAAGAACCTCAAATTAGATTATCACTCAATATTCCAGGGAATACAGTCACTATTCAATCTGGTATAATTCGAGAATAACAGCCATCTTGGGCAGACAATTTGGTCGATGGCAGTAAAAGCACATGATCTTGAACAAGAGAAAACTCATTCATTTCCCCCAAACTTCAATGGCACCAATATTGTAAATTCCAAATACCAGAGGTAATTTTATGACCAGAATCTAGGCCCTACTGCAGCTCAACTCTGGACTTCCACAATTCAAAGATGGATCAGAATGACCACAAACTTGCTTAGTTACATGAGTAGCAAAACTCAAAGGTCAAAGCAGTTCATTTGATCAGAGGACCTTAAAAATGTATTCAATATCCATCCTCGACAATCACTTGGGTAAGGAACGACACATAACCTACAGGACGATTTCCTGAAACTCAGCAAGGTGTCTTAAACAAATCGTTCTCTGCCACCAGAAGATGAACAATAGCAATATTGTGAAAGCTCTACTTCAATCAAGTAGCCATTATAAATATAAGATTCCCAAAAGCCTGCTTATGGAGTACATTGTTGGAAGTCTGCTCTTGCATACTTGCAACAGTTGTCACTGAAAACTAACCAAAAGTACGAACCATGATGCTTTTCCATTTGCTAACCACAGTTCTCCAAAGTGAACCATAGGTCTTGGGTGTCAGCTGTCTCAGCATATTTTGTCTTTGAGGCACCCTCAAAATGAGGATTTTTTAAAAATTGTAAACACATGCCTATCTATTTAGGAAAAAAATAGTTTCAAAACTGCCTCATGGTTCAAAGGATTAAAACAACTATCTGACCCATACCAACTAGGAAATCCTAAGATTTACTTCACAGCATGTTTTAATAATTAATTCCAATTACTGGTGGCCAAAAAACATATTCAAAAAGCACCTTAATTAATATATAGACACCACAACAGCATAAGCAAACAGAGTATGACTATGAGACTTGCAAGCAGACATCAAGATAGATGACGAAAAGCTTGGTTACAAGAAGTCAGTTTTAAGCAATGTTATGAAAAAAGGAAATGAATGGAAAACATGACAACCATACATACAATGAGAACTTCCCTAAAAACATATCTTTCAAGATATGAAGGGGGTGCCAACTTTTACAAGGACCAGACAAGGAAAGTTTCTGTCCAACCTACTGCAATTACACAGGATCTTAAATACCTATTTTGTAGTCATGTTTTAAGGGGTGGAGTTGTATGTTTGAAGAATAAATTATAGCTTAACCTTTTGCCCTATGATCAGTGTACATAATGTACAGTTTACATAATCAAACAGCTGTCTAATTGAAGAGTTAGATTCTCTTCAATATATTAAAATTTTAAGAACTTCAAATTAGATTATCACTCAATATTCCAGGGAATACAGTCAAGGTGAACCCAAACCTGTTAGGAGATGGGTTTCCGTGGTTCATGGCGACATTGGATAACTTCCACATAAAACTATACTTATGAAACCTGTACCATAAAATTCAAGAAACATACATATTGACAGTACTTGAATTATTTAAAAAGAAGAGATTTTGACTCTGACTATGAAGGCTAAGACATTTAATCACTTAACTCATCACCATCTATAAATCTTTTCCTAAACCTTCTGACTTCACAGAACAGCATTCCGAAAGCGGGAAATAAAGGAGGAGACACCTACCGGAGTTTATCTAGCACAATTGTTTGCACAGTGAGTGCATTTTAGGTTCAAATACAAGTGGACAGTGCTTGTTCACCTTCCCTCCGATCCGCCAGCTCTGATGGTGGCAACGGTCGAGTCAGTTCAGAATGGCTCAAGTTATGCCTGGGCCAACATGGGCACCTCCACCCTGTTCAGACCATTCACCTTCTATGCACTTACTCCCCCAAAGCATAACTCTGGCACACACCCCGCCCGAGGGCATAGCACAGGCATAATACACCCCACCCCAGACCATAGCCCGGGCGCACTACCACCCTGCCTGAGGGCATAGCCCTGACACACAACCATCCAACCCAAGAGCAAAGCCTGGGCGCAGTACCATTCCTCCTCAGAGCATAGCCCGGACACACACACACACGATACCCAAAGCACTGTGCCCGGGCACACTACCACCCTGCCCCAGAGCATAGCCCAGGCACACAACCATCCCTCCTCAGAGGGCAGCCCAGATACACACACTAGCCCCCCCTCCCCATCCCATTACATAGCCCAGGCACACTACCATCCCACCCCAGGGCATAGCCTGGGTACACTACCACCCTGCCCCAGGGATATAGCCCAGGCACATTACAATCCCGCCCCAGGGCATAGCCCAGACACACTACCACCCTGCCCCAGGGATATAGCCTAAGGCACACTACCACCCTGCCCCAGGGATATAGCCTAAAGGCACACTACCACCCTGCCCCAGGGATATAGCCTAAAGGCACACTACCACCCTGCCCCAGGGATATAGCCTAAAGGCACACTACCACCCTGCCCCAGGGATATAGCCTAAAGGCACACTACCACCCTGCCCCAGGGATATAGCCTAAAGGCACACTACCACCCTGCCCCAGGGATATAGCCTAAAGGCACACTACCACCCTGCCCCAGGGATATAGCCTAAAGGCACACTACCACCCTGCCCCAGGGATATAGCCCAAAGGCACACTACCACCCTGCCCCAGGGATATAGCCCAAGGCACACTACCACCCTGCCCCAGGGATATAGCCTAAAGGCACACTACCACCCTGCCCCAGGGATATAGCCCAAGGCACACTACCACCCTGCCCCAGGGATATAGCCCAAGGCACACTATCATCCCACCCCAGTGCATAGCCCAGGCACACACTACCACCCTGCCCCAGGGATATAGCCCAGGCACACTACCACCCTGCCCCAGGGATATAGCCCAGGCACACTACCATCCCACCCCAGTGCATAGCCCAGGCACACTACCACCCTGCCCCAGAGGATAGCCCAGGCACATTATCACCCCACCACAGGGCATAGCCCAGGCACCACCCTGCACCAGGGTATAGCCGAGTCATACTGCCACCCCACCCCAGGGCATAGGCCGGGCACACTGCCACCCTGCCCCAGAGGATAGCCCGGGCACACTACCATCCCTCCTTAGAGCAACACCTCCGCCTTCCCCAGGCATAACCCTGACACACCATACCCCGCCCCAGAGCACAGCCCGGGCACCCATCCCCCAATCTCCAGATTTTAGCCCGGGGCTGCCCTTATCTCCAGACATTAGCCCGGGCAACACCCCCCAAAAAAATAAAACCGGTTAACGGCCCCAGGATTTCAAAGTTCGGGATCCTCGAGCTCAGTTTATCTGTCCTCGCCCGGGTGGGACCCACGACTAATCCTCACCTCGAAGTACAAAAGGATCAAGCAGCTGATCACCGAGCTCGGCCTGGGTCTCCGGAACATGGTGCTGTTGGTGAGAGCTACGGGACCAGTTCAGCGACCATCGCCAACGAGCGGAGCCCCGAGCGCAGCTGCGGGGGCGAGCTTCCCCGTTATTGCCCAATCACAGGCTCCAACCGCTCGGGGCCGCGCTCCGCGTCCCCGACCAACGGTCGAGCTGAGCGCAGCTGTCTCCGCGTCAAAGTGGAAGTGATTAATCCGAGCTCAGTATAACAGCGGTTCACTGTGAGTGGAAAAAAAAGGCCAATGACAGGATGCAAATGGGTACTCAGTTACAATTTTTTGTTCAACAATTATTTAGTGAGACCTGAGGCAAAACCGGATTGTTATTGTCTTTGAGAAGATGACCAAAGCTGACACTTTAAAACAGGAGGCGTCGTCGTTTGGATTTAGTCAGTGCCTCGTCTCATGTTCAATTCGGTGTAAAAGATCGAATGGCACTATTTTGATGCAGAGCAGGGAGTCTTTTCTGATTTCTGGGCCAACATTTAACCCTGAACATTACAAAACAGATTATCTGGTTATTGTGGCACAGTTAACCACCTTCACGAATAATAAAAAAAAATGGAATATGGATATTAGTCTGTGAAGGCAACACAAACAAACAAAAATAAGTTGAAGTCAAAATGATGTGTTTTGGAGGAGCATCTGCAAATGGAAATGTACAATGCATCTGAACTTAGAGAAAAATCATGGGTTAGGAAGGTGGTTATGAAGTTGTTAACGTTCTTCAACTCGGAAATAAATGATAATTTCATAACTTTCCACAAACCGTAATCTCCATGCCTTCTAAGGGTTTATTTAAGGAAAATTTCTTGCTTTGGACTTCTTGTGCACCTTTCCAAATGTCAAGAACTCATCTAAATACTTCATAAATGTCTTCAGGGTTCCTGCCACTACCAGCCTTTTAGACAGCGAGTCTCAGATAACTCTGGATGAAAAGATTTCCTCAAACCCCTCAATTTCCTGCTCCTTACCTTAAAATTGTGTCTCCTGCTTACTGACTCCACTGCCCAGGACAAAAGTTTTTCCAGCTATCAAGTCTCTCTTCACAGCTGAATCACTCTAGTCCAGACTAGTAAATCTCTTCTGTGTCCTTTCTAGTGTAATTATATCCTTTCTATTATGTGGCGATTAGAACTGTATTCAATATTCCAGCTGTGGCTGAACTAACATTATATACAGCTATATCTTACATGTACCACTTTTGCCTTCTTACCTACCTTATCTACTTGACTTACTGGCTTTAAGGATCTTTGCTGCACTTCCTAGGATCTTAGCATTCAACATGTAATGTCATGTCTGTTAGTACCCTCAAATTGCATCACTTTACACTTTTGAGAATTAAATTCCATTTGCTACTGTTCAGCTCATCTGACCAACCCATCTATATTGTCTCGTAGTCTAAAGCTTTCTTCCTCACCATTCATCTCACTATTTTTTTTCATGTGATTAGTAAGCTTATTGATCACGCCACTTCCATTCATACCTAGATCACTAACATACACTATAAACAACAAGGTGCCCAGGACTGTGGTTTGGAAAGGGAGGGAACTTCACCAAATAACGAGTATCAACCATTAAAGGAAAGAAATGGATGTTAAAACAGGTAAATGGATATCAGCAAGGAGGAGAACAATGGGAAAACGTATGTTAGGAAATGGATGACAAAGAAAATATATAGCAATGAAGGACAATGCAAGATGGCAGAAGCTGGATTTTGGGTGAGAAGCATGAATCTGAGAATAGAGCATTGGAGTGTCAGTGGAAGAGATTATCAGTATCAACTGGGATTAGCTGAAAAAAAAAAGAATATGTGCACCAGAAATGGAACAGAAAAGTGTTTTTAGACTATCTCTTGGTGGAGTTAGTTGATTCTAATTCATTCTTCTGGTTTGATGTTATTCAATTCTACAGCTTGCTGCCAAGTATCATAAATCTATTTCCGTGTCTTAGGAGGTAACAATGTCTCTTACCTAGTGGTAATGTCAGGAAGTGGGTCTTAAACTAATGTAAACTGTTATCTTATTATTATGCAATAAATTACCTTTTGTTACTTAAGTATGTGCCTCTTCTGCCAAAAATATATTAGTGGTTAATCCATCATCATTTAATACTAGTAATCCCTATAGTCTAGTATTACAAGAAGGGGTGGTAACAGCAAATAAGATCTGAGCACAATCAAGTGCTGTGGATATCTCTGACAACAGTGCCAACCCGAACTAAGGGAGTGGAAAAAGGAGACTAGCTTAAATTGTTTAGAGATAAACGAGGACCAAGCTGAACAGAAAGAAATTAAAACTGTGTGTGTAAGTGTTGGAAGAGAAGAATTACTTTCTGAAAAGATAAGATCTCCTCTGAACTGGATCAGAATCTAATAGAATGAGCATATAATTGTGATTTTTGAGATGTTATTTGAGTAACAGATGATTTGATTAGTATGATAAAAAAACTGTTATATTATTGTAAGGCATATGTCTGGAATCAATAGGAAAAGAAAATGTACAATAACACACTCCTTAAAGTTTCACAAATATGTCTGCCACTCACACAAATCAAAGAGTATCAAATGCAATTTCAGTGGGTCAACACTAACATGACATCCCTGAAAAATGTGTAATGACTTCAATAACTTTTGTTAGAAATAATTAATGATACTATTTTGACCTATCAACAAAAAAATCTGATGAGCAATTTAAATAGAGGTTTCTTTCTCTTTGCTATAGTTAATTGCATTTTCAAACTTAGGCCTGCAATGGGCTGTTGATGGGTTTCAAATTCATCTGGTCTTTCTCCATTCATCATTATGTTTAATTACTGTGGTGCTGAAAATTATATTTTTGGCAATAATGGTACTCGTTTTCTTTGGATAACTAACAAAAAATCTTTGAAAGTAGAGATAGGAGATCCCTCAGAATTGTAATATAATCAAAGGGTTCCCACATAAAGAGTTATAAATCATTTCCACAATATACCATAGAATTTCAATGTTATAGAGTGTCAGAAAAAAATGGAAAATGAATTTCTTGTTAAAATTACTAATGCTTAATTTAAAATTATTTTGTCATAAGAACTAATAAAAGTCATTGTGAGTAAAATGGACAAATAAAAATAAGCAAAAAGATTTCTAAAACACCAAACAAGAGAGCAATTAGAACAAAAAATAATAAGTTTGCCAGAGAAAGACAAAAGTGACAGCATCATGACAAATATTCTCAGATCATCAAAACTGGAGTTGATGAATCTAAGGTATCCAGGTTCAGTGCTGCACTTTGCAGCATATGCTTTCCTCTATAATATCTTTGCCAAATCCCATATAAACTTCTGTGAAAATTCAACTTTCTAAGACTAAACATTTAGTCAAAATGTAGTGGGTTGACTTTCAAAAGAGTAACATTTTTGGAGAGGTTGAAATCCATCCTGTGCTAGAGATAGTGAGAACTGCAGATGCTGGAGAGCAAGAGTGGATAAAGAGTGGAGCTGGAAAAAGCACAGGTCAAACAGCATCAGAGGAGAAGGGGAGTCGACATTTCAGGCTAGAACCTTTCATTAGGACCTGAAATGTCAACTCTCCTCCTCTCATGCTGCTTGACCTGCTGTGCTTTTTCCAGCTCCACTCTTTCTACATTCACCTCCCCTCCCTATCACAACTCTGCCAGGTCAGAAACAGTTCTCAATTACCCAACCCACAAAACTAACACAAACAAGCTACAAGAATTTGAATACTAAATTTTGAACTATAAATAAATAATAATCTCCACGGAGATAGACATAAATTTCAATGCAGAAAATTAATTAAATTAGGAAACAAAAATCTTTGGTAAAGATTTATTCAATTCACTCATTTCTTTTACCACACAGGAAAATTATCACTACTACTTAACAGCAACACATGTACTGAACATGAATTATAATCCCTCACATTTCACTTTGTCTTCCGAACCAAATAACTCATTCTAATTTGCTTGAATCACATCATCATCTTTATCGTCGTTCATACTGTTGATGACCTCATAAGACCACAAATAATCAAGTGCATTGGATATCCCATATTTCTTTAATGATTTAATGTCAATCCTCAATCTACTTTCATATCAGGCATCTACAACTTATTTACACAGAACTGTTAATATCAGGGCCAGTATGTCACATCCCTAGTTGAATGTCTTCTCTAATCATCCATTTGTTCCACTCATTTGTCATGCTTTCCTTAAAGGGCGTGTACTGAGAGAAATCCAATGGTTGAACAAGGCTGGTTAGACAATCACTGCAATACCGCTGTTTTATAATCTAACTTCAGCAATGAGGTCTCTTCTGAACATGTCCCATTTTTTTACTTAAGTAATCTTCTCAATCAGAAGCTCAAAACCACTTTCATTCATTCATCCTTTACTAAATAAAATTAGGAAATTTTATTTTGGAAGGGTTTATCCTTTGAATATCACCAGTCAGCTACACACCAACACAACTATTAATTCATTATTTTCATGGACGGTTGTCTTGACAAAACACTGTTTTGTCTCCAACTCTACTCATTGCTTGACTGACTAGCATGTCTCATCCAGAGTCTCATCCATGTTGCCAATACAGGCCAAGCTAAGTCCATTCTTCTGTTGGCTTTAGATTATAATTCGCTGAAATGTGATAAACCTCTCATTGAGTTCTGCTTGGAGGTGCTGTACAATCTTGGACTTCGGACACAGTACAAAATTGTTTCTCTTTATAAATCAGGTATGCCATCCAGGACTTGCTTTTGAATCTGCCGTGCCTAGTTTTTTTTTGTGCTTGTTTCAGAGCAAAGTTTCAGATGAAACCTCAAAAAATTGAGAAATCATTTTCGTGATATTCATTAATGTATTTTTCAACTTTATCTTCCAACTGTGGCTTCATGCTATGAATCCTTCTACATGCACAATTATTTGTAGGCATCTGGCTAAGTTTACAGATCTTCGTCCAATTTCTAATCTTCATCTCCAATATCTTAAATTCTCTGAAAGTCCTCAAATCACACTGGAAAATCCACTCATGGGGTGACCAATGGAAGAAAAGGCACACCATAAATATAACGGAGATAAACAATGAGGAAGTCTCTTCTCCAATCACAGGTTGATTCTGTCCCACATTTGTTACTGATACACACAAGTGGACCTATTATAACAAAAACGGGAAATCACAAGTCTGTGATTGGAGGAGCAGTGAACAGTTAGGTAAAGTCCCTGTCAGCAGTTAGGGAGTTGCTTGGGGAATGGGAGACCTGAGGGCCAAGTCCATGCGTGGGAGTTGGGGATCTGAAGTCTGGACAGCTGAGGTCCAAGAGTGGGAACTGGTGAAACTGAACCTGGGATGGGAGGCTAAGGTCTAGGGCAGGAGGTCAAAGACTGGAAGGGGAGACTAAGGCTGAGAGCGAGAGCTGGGAAGGCTGAGACCCAGGAATCGGTTTTCATTTTCCAAGGCCAGGATGGGACATTGCATTGGCTGCAAGCAGCCTTTTTGACAATCCCAGGAGGGGGAATGGAGAGTTCAGGGGCAATGGGATGGAGAGAAGAGAGTTGGGGGAAGACAGAATTGGAGGCACAAATGGACTGAAGTGGCGAGATGGGGACTGCAAAGGGATGTGAGTGGGCAGATGGGGAAGACAGTGAAGCAACAAGAGGGTTGGGGGCAGACAGAGACCATAATGCTAGTGGGGTAAGACAAATGTTCTTTAAAGGTGCTGGAAGGAGAAAAGGGTTCTGTAACAAGGCTGAGAGCCATGAGGAGACTGGGGAGGCACGAAAGAATTGGGTTGACAGGAAAAGGCACAAATGTGCCAGGGGAAATGGGAGCTGCAAAGGGCTGAGATGGTCAAGTCTTTGAGTATTTTTAAGACAGAGATAGATAAGGTCACAATTAGTAAGGGGGTCAAGGGTTACAGGGAGAATCCTCTTGCAAGGATGCCTGCCTTGAAGAAGTTTTCCTCCTCTCTCTACAAGAATCTCTGGGAGTCCCTCTCCCACTGCAACTCCCAGGTTACAGGGAGAAGGCAGGAAAATGAGATTGAGAAACATACCTGCTATGATAGAGGAGCAAACTCAATGGGCTGAATGGCCTAATTCTGCTCCTATATTTTGTGGTCTTATGGTCTATAAAAATATTTTCCAATCTTCCCTTGGCTTTCTTGGCTAGTCTGTGGACTTGTCACAATGGTTAAGTTGCCTGCTTGTTTTGTGTTGTGGATGAGTCTTCTAAATGTATAAGGTAAAAACAATGACTACAGATTCTGGAAACCAGATTCTGGATTAGTGGTGCTGGAAGAGCACAGCAATACAGGCAGCATCCGAGGAGCAGTAAAATCGACGTTTTGGGCAAAAGCCCTTCAGGAATACAGGCAGAGTGCCTGAAGGGTGGAAAGATAAATGAGAGGAGGGTGGGAGTGAGGAGAAAGTGGCATAGAATACAATAGGTGAGTGGGGAGGGGATGAAGGTGATAGGTCAGGGAGGAGGGTGGAGTGGATAGGTGGAAAAGAAGATAGGCAGGTAGGACAAGTCATGGGGACAGTGCTGAGCTGGAAGTTTGGAACTGGGGTGAGGTGGGGGAAGGGGAAATGAGGAAACTGTTGAAGTCCACATTGATGCCCTGGGGTTGAAGTGTTACGATGAGGCGTTCTGCCTCCAGGCGTCAGGTGGTGAGGGAGCGGTGATGAAGGAGGCCCAGGACCTCTATGTGCTCGGCTGAGTGGGAGGAGGAGTTGAAATGTTGGGCCACAGGGTGGTGTGGTTGATTGCTGCGAGTTTCCCAGAGGTGTTCCCTGAAGCACTCTGCTAGGAGGTGTCCAGTCTCCCCAATGTAGAGGAGACTGGATCGGGAGCAACAGATACAATAAATGATATTGGTGGTTGTGCAGGTAAAACTTTGATGGATGTGGAAGGCTCCTTTAGGGCCTTGGATGGAGGTGAGGGAGGAGGTGTGGGCGCAGGTTTTGCACTTCCTGCGGTGGCAGGGGAAGGTGCCAGGACGGGAGGGTGGGTTGTAGGGGGGGCGTGGACCTGACCAGGTAGTTACGGAGGGAACGGTCTTTGCGGAAGGCGGAAAGGGGTGGGGAGGGAAATATATCCCTGGTGGTGGGGTCTGTTTGGAGGTGGCGGAAATGTCAGCGGATGATTTCTTTTATGCGAAGGTTGGTAGGGTGGAAGGTGAGCACCAGGGATATTCTGCCCTTGCTATGATTGGAGGGGTGGGGTCTGAGGGCAGAGGTACAGGATGTGGACGAGATGCGTTGGAGGGCATCTTTAACCACGTGGGAAGGGAAATTTCAGTCTCTAAAGAAGGAGGCCATCTGGTGTGTTCTGTGGTGGAACTGGTCCTCCTGGGAGCAGATACGGCGGAGGCGGAGGAATTGGGAATACAGGATGGCATTTTTGCAGGAGGTAGGGTGGGAAGAGGTGTAATCCAGGTAGCTGTGGGAGTCGGTGGGTTTGTAAAAAATGTCGGTGTCAAGTCGGTCGTCATTAATGGAGATGGAGAGGTCCAGGAAGGGGAGGGACGTGTCAGAGAAGGTCCAGGTAAATTTAAGGTCAGGGTGGAATGTGTTGGTGAAGTTGATGAATTGCTCAACCTCCTCGTGGGAGCACGAGGTGGCGCCAATGCAGTCATCAATGTAGTGGAGGAAGAGGTGGGGAGTGGTGCCGGTGTAATTACGGAAGATGGACTGCTCTACGTAGCCAACAAAGAGACAGGCATAGCTGGGGCCCATATGGGTGCCCATGGCTACCCCTTTGGTCTGGAGGAAGTGGGAGGATTCGAAGAAGAAATTGTTAAGGGTGAGGACCAGTTCGACCAAACGAATGAGAGTGTCGGTGGAAGGGTACTGTTTGGGACGTCGGGAGAGGAAAAAACGGAGGACTTGGAGGCCCTGGTCATGGCGGATGGAGGTGTAGAGGGACTGGATATCCATGGTGAAGATGAGGCGTTGAGCGCCGGGGAAACGGAAGTCTTGGAGGAGGTGGAGGGTGTGGGTGGTGTCTCGAATGTATGTGGGGAGTTCCTGGACTAGGGGGGATAGGACAGTGTCGAGGTAGGTAGAAATGAGTTCAGTGGGGCAGGAGCATGCATAAATTAAAAGGTTATTGTGGTGCCAATTACATAACTGAGGCTCGAGTCTATGACTTACATTAAGCTCTATCTCTGCTCTGTAACGTCCACTGGACCAGTAATCTGGAACCACGTGCTGTTTTGGAGATATGCGTCTGATTTCAACCATGCCAGATGGTGAAATTTATATTTTTAAAAGCTGGCTTAATAATGGCTATGCAATCACTGTCATTTGGTGTTAAAAACCCATCTGGTTCACTGATGTTAAGGGAGGGAAATCTATCATCCTTATCTGATCAGACATAGATGTGATTCTGGATACAGCAATGCGATGGATTCATAACTAACTTCAAAACTGGTGAATATCAAATGTCACTGGATGGTGCAGTTGCAAACCAATAAAGGTTATCAGATGATTTTAACATCGTTCTTGCTGGGCAAGGATTGAATTAAAATTAGCAGCAGCATATATCAAATGGTCAAACTGATGTACTAGATTAGCCAATTCTGGGGAAGAGAAACACAAAATTGTATTATGTAGAACTAGGTCATTCAGCCCATTAAGCCTTTGTCAGTGTTTTATTTCAATAAGCTGCCTAACCTGTTCATAGTCATATGCTTCTTCCAGATATCCTTCTGCATGCGTCTGTTTAAAGCTGCTGACTAATTCATTTTTAATATGAGTCTAGAACACAAAGTAGCAATTATTTGTCCTTCAAACAAAACTGTGCCACTGTGGGTGGCTTGCATCCAATCTGCAGGAATTAGACTAAATGAACAATTGATATTAGCTGCGTCTGTATGGATATTGTGTAACCCTTAGTTTAAAATAATTACTGGTTGCTGTTATACAAATGGACTGAGTACCTCTAAGATGGAGGTATGGGCGATGGAAAATGCTTATCACTTTCTCGAATGGTACCACTGGTATAGTCAGCTCCTCTGGCATATATGTACAGGTATGTGTAATTAACGTCCTAAATATTTCAGGTGACATCTAATAGGATGTGCAGCTTTGTATAGATTTAGCTACAGCAGGATAAAGAACTAGCTTTATGTTTCATTACACCATGTTGGGCACACGTATCATACATTGTTCAAAAGAATGTTCTATTCTAATTCAGTTTGGGTACTGGGTCAGAAAGTGCTACATTAGTTTGTGGTAATTTCTTATTTTCTGATTTAGCAAGGAGCTGTCAGCAATTGACTTTTGCAGACTAGTACTTTCTAAAGTGCAGGACTGCATGCTGAAGGACAGTCTAAAGTTTGGGAAATTTGCCTCAATGAATCAATAGCACAAAAGACCAGCATTCAACCCCACTGTCATAGCACACAAAGGATTGGGACCAGTGTAAAAAAGGTTGAGCTTTTCAGGGAATATTAATGTACTATAAATGTAATTTAAGTGGAGTTGTTTTAAAGTAATATGGACTATATTTAACCAAATACAGCAATTAAATATTCTTATCTGTATTGCACAGTGTGACCTGACATATTTGAATTGTACTTTACAAATGTTCCTCAGTTAATATGTTTTGGTCAACCATCTTGTGCAACAGCAAGCTGACCTGAAAATTTCCCTGCTGGCCAATATACCGGTTTTCTGGTACATATCCACCTCTTAGTTATATTTAAACATTTATGGTTGAGCTAAGTATCAGCAAAATCCCTTCATGGGTCTAGTGAGGCCATTGTGCAGGTAACAGCAGAACTTTTCCAATCAGTAATTGAGCCTCCTGCTGAGACCAAATCCTGGGTGACGTTTGGAGGCAGCATATTCAATAAACAGCAAGCTATGTATAGTTTTCCCACTTCCCACTGTCCCCTGCTTGTGATATCAAAATAGCCATGACTGCATTGTGAAAGTGTTTTCCCTCCATGATGACATCTTGGCAGCTGTGGCTTCTTTTTACTTTAAATTGTTTGAAATGTCTTTTTAGACACCTTGCCCCTTTTCTACCTTTTTCAGCAGCTCCCATTTTTGAAGGTGAGGCTGCTAATTTATCAGTGTTGGGAGCCCTCCTCGTGACTTGCAGCCACATGTGTCTGAACTTTATTTGATGTTGAATGTATATTCTGGCCAATAATTGGCCTGCTCATCAAGGATTTGCAATGGACACTAAGTGCAGACACAATGCGGATGAGGACCTTGAGATACATCTGATGCAGATGTCTAACTAAAACTAAATTCATATGCATTGTTAAGTACCAAGAAGAAAACTATTCATGTGCTAGAAGTACTGCAGAAAATGAACATGAAAGCTCATCTCTAACGTGTGATAAAAAGACATTGATTCAAATGTTGGACCGATAGCTGAAAATCCTTCCTCATAAAGTAAGGGCGAAGTATCATTCACATCAGATCAAATGGCCTTCTTCAGTTTCTTGGTTGTGTGAAGAAGAGAACCAGAAATGGGATGTAAATAAACAGCATTATAGTTCAGCTAGTACAGCCAGCCAGTTCACCAATTATGGAACTGGGACCAATTTAATTTCCAAGAGCTGTCACCTCTTCTGTCAATTTGTTTTGAGTTGTTTTGCTGTGAGTTGAAAATTAATGCCGATGTTTCTTGGCTCCAGGTCAATCTCCCACATTGCAGGTTTACTCTCTAACTTGTGCCAGAGGTAACTGCTGAATATTCTTTTCATCTGGCTCTAATTAAGATCATAATATGGTGTTAAGTGGTTCAGATATAAATTTCATTGTACACAGATAAGGTGCAATGCCCTTCTGTAAATGGACATAAATGTAATTGAGGGAAAGAACCATTGGTAATCTTGCTGTTCATTACAACCTTACTTTTTGTGTATGAACTTTGAACCTCCTCATGACCTTGTTTAACTGAAGACTACAGGTGGTTCATCACTGTATATCATCACTTCTTTCTCATATATTGATGATATTTCCACTTGAAATCCTTGCACTTACATTAGAATATAAATGAAATGGCACATAGAAGTCTCTTTCTAAATATAAGGATCATTAACTTTTCAATGTTAAAAACTTTAATTGTATGTAGTTGCAGTCCTGTTCAATGAAGATAGTAGAATAAGTAGCTGCCAAGAACAAAGTAAATGGGTTTCAAGCATTTTACAGTCACACTAAATATCCTGATTTTTGCCTATTGATTGCATTATTTGACACTTAGACCAGGTTATTTCCCCATGTTTTACATTGACCGAGTTCTCTGCGTCGTATCTCTTGCACCTTTTTAGCTCCTTCTTATAATAGCCCAAACATTCCTATCAGTGAACTGCAGCTGGAGTTGACATTGTTTATTTAAATTTATTACATTTTGCATGGCAAATGAACGGAAATGTGAGATTTCCTTTGGTAGCTAGATCCTCATTCTGGCTACACCTCAAGGAAAGAAGCATCCCATGACTTGATTTCAATTTTGACAATGTTTGCAGAGAAAAATGAATTAGTTCTTGTCCAGGGTTGTCCTGAGCAGCTCCATGATGCAGGATTCCGCTCTGACACCGAGATAAACATTGCCTGCACCTAAAAGACCCATTGGCTTGGTGAAAGATGCTCTTTGGTCTGCCGCAAGCTTGTTGGTCTTCCGATGTAAAGAGTTGAGATCAACGGAGTGTTACAGACTGGCACATTCCAAGGTTCAGGACTACATTCTGAAGGATGTACTAAAGCTTGGGGCACCTAGCACCAAAGTCCATTGGGGAAAGAGGAATATTCAGGGACTTGCTGCCAAATTATAACGAAGATTTGTTTAGCAGTCAGACACTCTCAGTGCTTCACAATGAACATGAGTAGGTACCTGCATGAATAGGAAATGCTGTTTTTGCACTGCAGAAAAATGTGAAAATTGCATTGCTTTATTCTTTTTTTCTCTCTACAAAGACTGTACAAATATGACTTAGAATGTTTATAGGTACTTGAAGATGATTTTTATGAATAAAGTATATTTTTGAAATTAAAAAAAGGTTAGCCCAAATCTTCTGGTCTCCAGATTATCAGAATTGGCAGCTAAATTGGGAGACTCACATCAAGACACTGTGGAAAGCATGATATATGCTCATGCACTGACATTGCTCAGGAAGTTTAAACTTTTAACGGACTGATTCCTGCTGCCAAGTACTCTCCACAAATATATCTGACACCAAACTCAGGGCACACACTTGGGACAGATATGTGGAACTTAAGTGGATTCCAACCTTGGAAATGTTGTATAGTTTAATATCTGGGCAAATTCAGTCATGAGCCAGGATATCTCAACTGAGTACCACAACTGAATACCTCTCAGTTGACCATCTATCTCCTTATCACCAGCTACCCTCCCAACTGCCCAATGACCAGATCCAACTAATCACTGAATCAACCAGGTACATCCTTGACCCAAACTTATTAAACCACTGACCTGATCCAACTTCCGGTAAGATGGAGATAGAGTAGGGCTTCTGCGCCCAGCAATTGTCCGCTTTGTCTGCTTTTCTTTTTTTTCTTTGTTTTTCTCACTTTTCTTTTCCCTCTTATTCACTTACCTCTTGTTGAAGAGCTCAATCACGGCAATGGTAGGTGGGCCTAGCAGTGCAGACTTGAGTAGGCCCAGCAGCATGGATTCATAATGGCAGCGTAAGAGGTGAGTTTGGATTCCCAGAAGCTTCTGTATCATTGAAGCAGTCCTACCACTGACTTATGCTTGCTGCGGGGGAGGCAGGTTTATGTTCCCGGCAGCAGTTGCATCTGGTGCAGAATCATGGAGGAAGTGTGTTTGGGCCCAGTGCAGACTCAGTGGCATCGTCAGCAGCTGCATCAGTGAGCTCAGCTGAAAGCAGTCTCATGACAGCAGCGGAATTGGGCTGGTGTAGTACCTGGCGGCATTGGTGGCATCTGCATTGGTGAGGTCCCTTTAGAACTCATAGTGGCGAGGGTCTTGGTTGAGGTGAGACAGTGTCAAAGAGTGGTGACTTTCATTCTAATGGTGATGGCACAGCAAAGGGAACTCATGCCTGGTCACAAGGCCCATGGCCTGTGATGTAGCACTTAACAAGAAAGACTGTAAAGTTGAACACTTTCTTGATTGCTTCATTTTCTGCATTTATATTGTATGGTTTATTTTCTATGTTTTAAGATGGTTCCAGAGAGTGGCAATACGATGTAATAACTTGTCACTGTTCTTTGCAACAAAATACACATAACAATAAATAAATCAAATCAACTACATTTGGTATGCTTTTCTTTATTGGTCAGAGTATTGAGTACAGGAGTTAGGAGGTAGTGTTGCGGTTGGACAGGATATTGGTTAGGCCACTGTTGGAATATTGCGTGCAGTTCTGGTCTCCTTCCTATCGGAAAGATATTGTGAAAACTTGGAAGGGTCCAGAAAAGACTTACAAGGATGTTGCCAGGGATGGAGGATTTGACCTATAGGGAGAGGCTGAACAGGCTAAGGCTGTTTTCCATGGAGCGCGGAGGCTGAGGGATGACCTTATACAGGTTTTTAAAATCATGAGAAAGGCATGATTTCCCTGTGGTGGGGGAATCCAGAACTAGAGGGCATAGGTTTAGGGTGAGAGGGGAAAGCTATAAAAGAGACCCAAGAGTCAACTTTTTCACAGAGGGTCGTGCGTGTATAGAATGAGCTGCCAGAGGAAGTGGTGAAGGCTTGTACAATTACAATATTTAAAAGATATGGGCCAGGTGCTGGAAGGTGGGACTAAATTGGGTTGGGATATCTGGTTGGCATGGACAAGTTGGACCAAAGGGTCTGTTTCCATGCTGTACATCTCTTTGACTATGACTTTAATCTCAGACCACCCATCATCCTTCCAATCCAAACGGGCGGCATGGTGGCACAGTGGTTAGCGCTGCTGCCTCACAGCGCCGGAGACCCGGATTCAATTCCCGCCTCAGGCGACTGACCGTGTGGAGTTTGCACATTCTCCCAGTGTCTGTGTGGGTTTCCTCCGGGTGCTCCGGTTTCCTCCCACAGTCCAAAGATGTGCAGGTCAGGTGAATTGGCCATGCTAAATTACCCCTAGTGTTAGGTAAGGGGTAAATGTAGGGGTATGGGTGGGTTGCGCTTCGGCGGGTCGGTGTGGACTTGTTGGGCCGAAGGGCCTGTTTCCACACTGTAGTATAATCTAATCCATCTTGACGATCCCCTCACCCCCTCAGGGCTCATTGTGCGTCCCACCTGATGATCGAGCTACACACCCTCAACAATTTCCCCCCACCCAACCTGACTAAAGCCCCACTCAATTAACTTCCCATTCAACTATCCTGCAACCACCCAACTACTCCTCCAAATCAACCTATCTCCCTCCCACTGACTATCCCATGAACCCAATTAAATCCTAGCCAGTTCACCTTCTCACCCACCTTCCTACATCACCTACACTTGCATTCAGACAATCTCAGATTCACCTACTCATCCATATGCTAACTCACTCACTTCCATCTTAAAAAAAATTACTTGAATTCACAGTTACTTGTAAAAAGAGAACAGACTGAGGCAAAGGTGTGGTGTGGAAGATCAGGACATGAGTGTTGCCACAAAAGTGGTCCCCTTTTTGGGCTCATTAGAGCCCCTTTTGTGGGTCACAAGATGGTTTACTTAAGAGGAAACTCCTCTGAAGTGCACAGTGATCACAATATTCAATCGGTGGTCATCCATGTGACAGACAGCCTGCCCACTGCTAGTAAAATGTCAGCAATAACATGTGCGATGGTCTTAATTGACCACTATATTGACATTATTGGCTTTGGGCTACATTCCTTGCAGCAGACAGAATATCATGCTACATAGCAACGGGCATCCCATTCACCTCACACTATCCCCCTGATTTTTTAGCGACCCTTGCCTCCTATCGAAGTAGTTTGTTTTTGCTTCCCGAAAGCTTTTCATTAAAAAGGAAAGAACAAACTCAACACTAAAGAGACTGCATGGATGAGTAAAGTCATAAGGGACCGTATGAGACTTTTGACATAGACACAGACAGCAGGGAGTGCAGAAGACAACACAAAGAGGTTAGGAGAAAAGACAAAAATGTGGGAAGGCAAAAAAGAACTATGAAATTAAATTATCAATGAACAAAAAAACAAAAGACTTAAATATTTCCTAGGCCTATCAGTGAAAAAAAGGAAACCTCCGATGAGAATGAGACCACTAAGGAATATGTAGGATAATACCACAGGTTATGATAGATGGCATAAATATTAAATAATTATTTTGCTTCAGTTATTTACTAGAGAGATAGAATAATTAGATGTAACTTTGAATGATGAGCAATGAGATAACTGCATTTAAAATACAAAGGGATGTATAAAATAAATCAAGGTCAACAAAGACAAAGCTGCTAGTTCGAGTGGATTGCGCCCACATAATTTTAAAGAATCCAATAAAGAAATACCAGAGGCAATCATTGAGACAGCTACCTGAAAACCAGTGGCGTCTGAAAACAGGACATTTTCCTTAATTGAAAAAAGTTTACAAAGAAATTTACGTGGACCGTTTGGTTTGGCACTGTATGGCTCTATGAAAACCTTTTACAGATTGGATAAAGAGAACTCTTAAAGGGAAGAGTAACATCTAATCTAAGAAATTCAGTAAGAAATCTAATCTGGAGAATATATTTTACTCCAAACTGTGGTAAGAATGTGAAATGTCGTATCATAGAGTAAATGTAGTGAATAGTATAGTGGGGAGAAACTGGACAGACATGTGAAGAGAAAGTGAAGAGAAATTGATTTGGATTAGGAAAATAAGAGTTGGCTTAAGTGAAGCATTAATAATGGTACAGACTGGTTCAGGCAAATGCACTGCTTCTTTGTCTTATATATCCTATGGAATCCTAAATTGTAATTTATTTCTTGCCTTTAAAACCTACCTGGAAGTCAGTGGCTAGCAGTCTCACTTCTAAGTCAGAAGATTTCAGATTGAAGTCCCATTCCAAAGATCTAAGAGCAAAATGTAAGCTGCTTTAATTTTAACTTATTTTTAAGTTTATAATGAATACATATTTGGCAAATTTCTTTGCACACTCATCAGTATGTCAGCATTAAGTATTAGAATGTATTTTCAAGATATTTGGAAGGGATTCAAAGGGCTTTTGCCTGAAATGTTGATTTTCCTGCTCCTCTGATGCTGCCTGACCTGTTGTGCTTTTCCAGCACCACTCTAATCTTGACTCTAATCTTCAGAATCTGCAGTCCTCACTCTTGCCTTACTGGAAATGCAGTTGATGCTTAATCCCTATAAAGAGGAGGTAGATACAAATCTGGTCCACAATGTGGTTTGAGACGGTAGACAAATGAAAGAAGCAAAATGATGACATTTTCAATGAAAACAAATATTTTCTGCTAATAAAAGCAAAGTACTGTCAATGCTGGAACTCTGAAACAAACCCAGAAAATGTTGGAAAAATTCAGCAGGTCTGGCAGCATCTGTGGAGAGAGGAACAGAGTTAATGTTTTGTATCTGATATGCATTCTTAAGATTTGAACAGAACATGCTGATTCTATTTCTCTCTTGCTGCTGAACCGGTTGACATTCCCTAGCATTTTCTGTATTTGTTGTTTATTTTTTGCTGTTTGGTTCAGTGAATAGTATGCTCCCTATTGCGAATCATAAAGAATGGTTCAATAGCAAAGATGTTAGAATATTCCAATTTTCTTGATTATCATTAGGGATAAGAGAGATTGTGTAGAGATTTGCCTCTTAAAATTAAATAATTGGGATAGACTCCACAACACAATAGAATATATGTAATCTATCAAAGTATGATGGCAAAATAGGTTTTGAAGAAGAATGATATTGAATTTATACCACAGATGTTGCCAGACCTGCAGAATTTCTCCAGCACTTTGTTTTTATGACTGAATAATCTTTTTGTTATTCCAAGCTGTCTTGTGTTCTTAGAAAATGCCAATCAGACTGTAATATCAAGAAGCTTTTTATCTCACTTTGTAGGCATTACAAATACCATCAGTCCTTAGCAGCTTTTCACTTCTGTGAAACACTAACTAGAGAAGTAACAGCAATACTGATGGCAAATGCATTAGTACTAAACAACAGAGATTTGGGAACAGTTTTGATCTATTGCAAGGCTGAGGAATGACAATGCCCTGTATTCCTGATGAAAGGCTTTTGCCCGAAACGTCGATTTTACTGCTCCTCGGATGCTGCCTGAACTGCTTTTCCAGCACCACTCTAATCTAGACTCCGGTTTCCAGCATCTACAGTCATTGTCATTCCTCAGGGTAAAAATCAATCTCGGTCATGGTTTTTGTGGCGTCAGTTGGAGACAAAAAAATGTCAAAATCAGAGGCTAATGTTCTAACTACTCACCTACTGTTTATTCTACTATTCAGATGTGCCTAGGCTAGACTAGGTTGAATAATTTCTAAAATTGACTTCAGAGTAGATAAAATTGTTGGTTTGTGGCTAATCCTGGTTTTACAAGATAGTAGTGAGGACAAAGGCACAGCAGTCTGGAAATGTATTTGGTATTTTGTCAGTGGATAATTCCCATCATTCATTATCATGATGCAAGGAATCTAATAATGGCATCAAGTGTAGCAGTACCAAGTGGAAATTAACATTTTCAGCATTTCCATAGTTACCAATATATGTTAAAGATGTTTTCTTTAACTCTGAGAAAACCATCATTTTAGCTTTCAATAATAGATAACATGTGTCTCAATTTAATAACTGTAATTTGAAAAAAAGACTAATTATTTCTTTATGAATGCTGAGTGTCATAAGTGAAAATAAGGAGCTGAAGTGCAGTCAAAACCTTGTCTGTTCTCTTTGTTTGTCTCAGTGATGATATGGTGCTATGCTTGGTTTACATGTCAATACATATTAATGACTTGGATGATGGAAGTGAATGTGCTATCGCTAAGTTTGTGGATATTACAAAAATAGATGCGAAGGCAAGTGGTGAGAATGACACAAAGACAGCATAAACCATCTTACTCTTATGTTAACATTTCTGCCCTGAGCTTGCTACAATGTACTGATGAAGCACAACACAAGCTCAAGGAACAACACCTCATTTTCTGCTTCAGCAACTTACAGCCTTGAGGTCTCAATATAGAATTCAATAAATTCAGAAAATAACCATATTATATCTGTTCTTCATTTTTCTTACAATTTCTACCACCATGCCTCCACCCACAGGCACTTCCCCCACAGCCACTTCCCCCACAGCCTTGTCTATGAAAAGATGTGGGAGTGAGTTAATCACTAAACAAAAAAAATCTATGGAACTGCAGATGCTAGAAACCGGAAATTAAAACAGAAATTGCTGGAAAAACTGAGCAAGTCTGGCAGCATCTGCAGAGAAAAAGAAAATTTAACATTTTGGGTCCAGTAACTCCCCTTCTGCATTTCTGTTTTTATTCTTGTCTTGCTTGTGTGTTGTTAACTTTGCTCTTAGCTTGCAGGACCCATTCCCTCCCTTTCTTACCTTGATTTACACCCAGTTTCCATCTCTCTTTCTCTGCCATTAAAAAAATCCCTTTGTCTTTTGCACTGGGCCTTTGCCTCTGTCAAAAGTATGAAAAGTTCTGAAGACGTCATACCAGACTCAAAATGTTAACTTTGCTCGTCTCTCTTAGATTTTTCTCTGTATTTAGATGGGATTAATTCATGATCTCATCGTAAAAGATACTCTAGGGAAGAGTGATCATTTCAAAACTAGAGGGCATAAAGTTTAAAGTGAGAGTGTAAAGATTTAAAAGGGATCTGAGGGGCAACCTGATGCTGCATGTATGGAATGAGCTGCCAGAGGAAGTGATGGAGGTGGGTACAATTACAACATTTAAAAGACATTTGGACAGGTACATAATAGGAAAGGTTTAGAGGGATTTGGGCCAAAGGCAAACAAATAGGGAGAAACTCAGTTGAGGAAACCTGGTCGGCATGGATGAGTTGGAAGAAAGGGTCTGTTTTCATGCTGTAGGACTCTAAATTCAGTTTGAGGACAAGAAATTTATGTCTAACACTCGTGTTCTGGTAATAAATAAAGGTAATTGCATAGGGATGAAGATAGATTTGGCCTGAGTGACTGGGCAGAAATACTAACAAGGTAGCATAGTTGATGAACAGCAGCAGACGCTTAAGGAGATATTTAACTCCTCCCAAGTAAAATATATTCCAGAGAGAGAGAAAAATTATAGAGGGGATAATGCATCCATGGCTATGATGTTAAAGTAACATGAAGGCAAAGACTAAGGCATACCACATTGCAAAGATCAGTGGCAGGCTGGAGGCTTAGGAAACTTTCAAAGACCAACAAAGGGTTACTACAAAAAGAAGTTATGAAAGAAAACTAGCACGAGATGTAAAAAATGGATAGCAAAATCTTCCATGAGTCTATAAAAAGAAAGAAGAGTAGCTAATGTGAATGTTGCTCTCTTAGAGGACTAGACTGGGGAGTTAATATTGGGGAACACAAATGGCAAAGGCACTAAATCAATATATTGCCTCAGTTTTTGAGAATGTTGAAATCATCACTATAGTAACAGATAATGCAGAGGTTAGAGAAAAGGAGGAAAAAGTACTGAGCAAACTATTGGAATTAAAGGCAGAAAAGTTCCCAGGGCCTGGCGGCCCAGATCGTGCTGACTTAAAGTGGCAGCATAGTGGATGCAATAGTTATAACATTCCAAAATGTGCCGGGTTCTGGAAAGGTTCCAGCAGACTGGAAAAATACTAACACAACACCCTTATTCAAAAACTGAGGGAGGCAGAAATGAGGAAACTGTAGATCAGTTATGATTTGGAGATGGCGGTGTTGGACTGGGGTGTACAAAGTTAAAAATCACACAACACCAGGTTATAGTCCAACAGGTTTAGTTGGAAGCACACTAGCTTTCAGAGCGCTACTCCTTCATCAGATGGTTGTGGAGTATAAGATCATAAGACACTGAATTTATAGCAAACGTTTACTGTGTGATGTAACTGAAATTATATATTGAAAAAGATCTGAAATGTTTGTCAAGTCTCTCATCTTTTAGAATGAACATTTTGGTTTCAGTTCTTTCATTTTGAGTGTGAGCAGCAGCTAAGGTAAGACAGTTTGTTTTAAAATTACTTACCGGTAGCGGGCAGCGGTGTTTTTTTTCTCTCTTCACAGAAAGAGCGGGAGCAGAAGGGGGAAGTGACGAAGACCAGAAGGGCAGCCGGGACCCGGAAGCAGGTGTAGCGTAAGCTTACCTGGGTAGGTTTTTTTTCCTATAAAAGCACGCAGGAGAAGAACCCGAGGCACTACAGCGGTAGTGCCTCCCAACCGCCCTCCTCCTCTAACCTAATAATAAGACCCGTTGTGGTAAGTAGGTAAGTGCTGCATTTTGCTTGTTCTATTGTTTAGACCCAGTTTTTTTTTAAAGGTTACATTTAGAGGGATGGCAGTGAAGGCAGTGCAATGTTCCTCTTGCAATATGTTTGAGGTAAGGCATGCCATGGACGTCTTTGCTGATTACACTTGCAGAAAGTGCACCCATCTCCAGCTCCTCCAAGACTGTGTTAGGGAACTGGATCTGGAGTTGGATGAACTTAGGATCATTTTGGAGGCAGAGCGGGTCATAGATTGGAGCTTTAGGGAAGTAGTAACTCCAAAGAATGCAGACAGATGGTGACAGTGAGGGGGACTGGGAGGAGGCGGCCAGTGCAGGGACCCCCTGCGGCCGTTCCCCTCAAGAACAAGTATACCGTTTTGGATACTTGTGGGGGGACGACTTACCAGGGGTAAGCAATGGGGTTCAGGCCTCTGGCACGGAGCCTGTCCCCGTTGCTCAGAAGGGAAGGGTGGAGAAGAGCAGAGCAATAGTAATTGGGGACTCGATAGTTCGGGGCACAGATAGGCGGTTTTGTGGGGGCGAGAGAGACTCACGTTTGGTATGTTGCCTCCCAGGTGCAAGGGTCTCTGATCGTGTTTTCCAGGTCCTTAAGGGGGAGGGGGAGCAGCCCAAAGTCGTGGTCCACATTGGCACCAACGACATAGGTAGGAGGAGGGCTGAGGATGTTAGGCAGGCTTTCAGGGAGCTAGGTTCGAAGCTCAGAGTTAGAACAAACAGAGTTGTTGTCTCTGGTTTGTTACCCGTGCCACATGATAGAGAGTCGAGGAACAGAGAGAGAGAACAGTTAAATGCGTGGCTACAGGGATGGTGCAGGAGGGAGGGATTTCGGTATCTGGATAACTAGGGTTCTTTCTGGGGAAGGTGGGACCTCTATAAACAGGATGGTCTACACCTGAACCTGAGGGGCACCAGTATCCTTGGGGGGAGGTTAGCTAGTGCTCTTAGGAGGGGTTTAAACTGACTCTGCAGGGGCATGGGAACCTAGACTGTAAGTTTAGGGTGCAGGACCTGGAGTGTATGGAGATTAGGAACATGGCATCAATCTCAAAACAGGGTGCCTGTAAACAGGAAAGTGGCTTGAAGTGTGTATACTTCAATGCAAGAAGTATACGAAATAAGGTAGGTGAACTTGCAGCATGGGTTGGTACCTGGGATTTCGATGTTGTGGCTATTACGGAGACATGGGTAGAACAGGGACAGGATTGGCTGTTGCAGGTTCCAGGGTTTAAATGTTTTAGTAGGGTCAGAAGTGGGAGTAAAAGAGGGGGAGGTGTGGCTTGCTTGTCAAAGATAGTATTACAGCGGTAGAAAGGACGATGGATGAAGACTCGCCATCTGAGGTAGTTTGGGCTGAGGTTAGGAATAGGAAAGGTGAGGTCACCCTGTTAGGAGTTTTCTATAGGCCTTCTAATAGTCCTAGAGACGTAGAAGAAAGGATTGCGAGGATGATTCCGGAGAAGTGTGAAAGTAATAAGGTGGTTGTTATGGGGGACTTTAACTTTCCTGATATTGATTGGGAAAGCAAAGCTCGAGTTCGTTAGATGGGTCGGTGTTTGTCCAATGTATGCAGGAGGGTTTCCTGACACAATATGTAGACAGGCCAACAAGAGGTGAGGCCATACTGGATTTGGTTCTGGGTAATGAACCAGGCCAAGTGTTAGAATTGGAGGTAGGTGAGCACTTTGGGGACAGTGACCACAATTCGGTGACTTTTACTCGAGTGATGGAGAGGGATAAGTGTGCACTGCAGGGCAAGAGTTATAGCTGGGGGCAGGGAAATTATGATGCGGTGAGGCATGACTTAGGATGCGTGGCTTGGAAAAGTAGGCTTCAAGGCAAAGACGTAATTGATATGTGGAGCTTGTTCAAGTAGCAACTATTGAGTGTCCTTGATAAGTATGTACCTGTCAGGCAGGGAGGAAAGGATCATGTGAGGGAGCCGTGGTTTAATAAGGAATTGGAATCCCTTCTTAAATGGAAGAGGGCGGCCTATGTAAAGATGAGGCGTGAAGGTTCAATTGGGGCGATTGAGAGTTATAAGGTAGCCAGGAAGGATCTAAAGAGAGAGCTAAGAGCAGCAACGAGGGGACATGAAAAGTCCTTAGTTGGTAGGATTAGGGAAAACCCAAAGGCTTTCTATAGGTATGTCAGGAATAAAAGAATGACTAGAGTAGGAATAGGTCCAGTCAAGGATAGTAGTGGGAAGTTGCGTGTGGAGGCTGAAGAGATTGGGGAGACACTGAATGAATACTTTTTGTCAGTATTCACTCAGGAACAGGACATTGTTGCCAATGTGAATACTGAGTCACAATTAATTAGAATGGACGGCTTTGAGGTATGTAGGGAAGAGGTGTTGGAAATTCTGGAAAGGGTGAAAATAGATAAGTCCCCTGGGCCTGATGGCATTTATCCTAGGATTCTCTGGGAAGCAAGGGAGGAGATTGCAGAGCCATTGGCCTTGATATTTATGTCCTCGTTGTCTACAGGAATAGTGCCAGATGACTGGAGGACAGCAAATGTGGTTCCCTTGTTCAAGAAGGGGAGTAGGGATAACCCTAGTAACTATAGGTCGGTGAGTCTCACTTCTGTTGTGGGCAAATGTTAGAGAGAATTGTAAGGGATAGGATTTATGAACATCTGGATAGAAATAATGTGATCAAGGATAGTCAGCATGGTTTTGTGAAGGGCAGGTCGTGCCTCACAAACCTGATTGAATTCTTTGAGAAAGTGACTAAGGAGGTGGACGAGGGGAAAGCGGTAGATGTGGTGTATATGGATTTTAGTAAGGCGTTTGATAAGATTCCCCATGGTAGGCTACTGCAAAAAATAGGGAGGTATGGCATTGAGGGTGAGTTGGAGGTTTGGATTAGGAATTGGCTGGCTGGAAGAAGACAGAGGGTAATAGTTGATGGTAAAGGTTCATCTTGGAGTGCAGTTACTAGCGGTGTTCCGCAAGGATCTGTTTTGAGATCATTGCTGTTTGTCATTTTTATAAATGACCTGGAGGAGGGGCTAGAAGATTGGGTGAGCAAGTTTGCGGATGATACGAAAGTCGGTGGAGTTGTTGACAGTGAGGAAGGATGTGGCAGGTTACAGCGGGATATAGATAAGCTGCAGAGCTGGGCAGAAAGGTGGCAAATGGAGTTCAATGTAGGTAAGTGTGAAGTGATTCACTTTGGTAAGAGTAACAAAAAGATAGGGTACTGGGCTAATGGTCGGATACTTGGTAGTGTGGATGAGCAGAGGGATCTTGGTGTCCATGTACAGAGATCTTTGAAAGTTGCCACCCAGGTAAATAGTGTGGTGAAGAAGGCCTATGGCATACTGCCTTTTATTGGTAGAGGAATTGAGTTCCAGAGTCCTGAGGTCATGTTGCAGTTGTATTAGACTCTGGTGTGCCCGCATCTGGAGTATTGTGTGCAGTTTTGGTCGCCATAGTATAGGAAGGATGTGGAGGCACTGGAACGGGTGCAGAGGAGGTTTACCAGGATGTTGCCTGGTATGGTAGGAAGATCGTATGAGGAAAGGCTGAGGCACTTGGGGTTGTTTTCATTGGAGAAAAGAAGGTTTAGGGGTGACTTGATAGAGGTGTACAAGATGATTAGGGGTTTAGATAGGGTTGACCATGAGAACCTTTTTCCACGTATGGAGTCAGCTATTACGAGGGGGCATAGCTTTAAATTAAGGGGTGGTAGGTATAGGACAGATGTTAGGGGTAGATTCTTTATTCAGTGAGTCGTGAGTTCATGAAATGCCATGCCAGTAGCAGTGGTGGACTCTTTATGGGCATTTAAATGGGCTTTGGATAGGCATATGGAGGACAGTGGGCTAGTGTAGGTTAGGTGGGCTTGGATCAGTGCAACACCGAGGGCCAAAGGGCCTATACTGCGCTGTATTCTTCTAAATTCTAAATTTAAATATATAAATCGCAGAACTTTTATAAAGTTACATTTTCAAGTGAACTTTAAAGTTATTATTAATGTCTTCGATGCAGAGATCGAATCCACTATATCAAAATTTGCAGAAATCACTAAACAGATAGGAAAGTAGGTATCAAGGAAGAAATAAGAAATTTACATATTGATATATATAAGTTTGATGAATTGACCAAAATTTGGCAGATGGAGTTTATCATATAAGGTTATCCATTTTGCATCTTGGTCCAGGATCTCCCCACATACATTTGGGACACCACCCATGCCCTCCACCTCTTCCATGACTTTTGGTTCTCTGGCCCACAATGCCTCATCTTCACCATGGACATTCATTCCCTGTACATGTTCATTGGCCATGATTAAGGCTTTGAAGCCCTCAATTTCTTTACCTCCAACCATCCAACCACTATTCCTCCACTGACACATTCATTCGACTTGCTGAATTGGTCCTCACCCGCAACAATATCGCCTTCGAATCCTCCCATTTCCTTCAGACCAAAGGGGAGCCATGGGCACCCGCATGGGCCCCAACTATGCCTGCCTCTTCATCCGGTACATGGAACAGCCCATCTTCCGTAGTTACACTGGCACCATTCCCCACCTTTTCCTCGGCTACATTGATGACTCTATCAGCATCACATCATGCTCTCATGAGGTTGAACAGTTCATCAACTTCACAGGCACCTTCCACCCTGATCTCAAGTTTACCTGGACCCTCTCAGACACCTCCCTCCCCTTCCTGGACATCTCTACCTCCATTTCCAGTGACCGACTCAACACTGACATCTACTTCAAAGCCACCGACTCTCACAGCTATCTGGACTACACCTCCTCCCACCTCCTATAATATTGCTATCCCTGACTCCCAATTCCTCCGCCTTCGCCACATCAGCTCCCAGGAGGAGCAATTCAACTCCAGAACATCCCAGATGGCCTCCTCATTCAAGGACTGGAATTTTCCCTCCCACATGGTCAACAATGCCCTCCAGTGCAACTCCTCCACTTGCCACACCTCCACCCTTGAACCCCACCCCCAACCACAAGGATAGAACTCCCCCCAGTCCTCACCTTCCACGCCACCAATCTCCTGATACAACGCATCATCCTCTGCCACACCCCACTACCACAGATATATTTCCATCCCCACCCCTTTCAGTATTCCACAGAAATAATTCACTCTGCAACTCCCTCGTTAAGTCTGCACTCCCCACCAACCCACCCTCCACTCCTGGCACCTTCCCTTGCCACCGCAAGAGGTGTAAAACCTGTGCCCACACCTCCTCCCTCACCACCATCCAAGCCCCGCAAGGATCTTTCATCTGGCAGAGACTTTCCTGCACATCCAAACACCTCATCCACTGTGTCCGTTGCTCTCGATGTGGTCTCCTCTACATTGGAGAGACAGACAGTCAACGTGAGGAACATTTCAGAGAACATCTGTGGGACACACTCACTAAACAACCACCCACCTTGTGGCCAACCACTTCAACTCCCCCTCCACCAAGGACATGCAAGTCATGGGCCTTCTCCACTGCCAAATCCTAGCCACCCAACAACTGGAGGAAGAACGCCTCATTCTTCCGTCTTTGGATCCTCCAACCAGTTTTCTGATCCCCCTTCCCCTACCTCATCCCAGATCCAACCCTCCAATTCAGCACTGCCCTGTTGAATTGTCCCACCTGTCCATCTTCCTTCCCACCTATCCGCTCCACCGTCCGGTCTGACCTATCATCATCACCTCCCACCTTCGTCTACGTATCACCTTCCAAGCTACCTCTCCGCCAACCCTACCACCCTCCTATTTATCTCTCCATTCCCTTCATTTCCTAACGCCCCCACCACATTCTTGATGAAGGCCTGATGACCAAAACGTCAACTCTCCTGCTCCTCGGATGCTGCCTGACTTGCAGTTCTTTCCAGCACACACATTTTGACTGTGAATCTCCTCCTGCTCCTAGCTGTAATGTTATTCTCTCTCCACAGATCTGATAAACCTGCCAGACTTGCTTAGTTCCTCCAGCATTCTTTGTTTGTTTCAGATTTTCAGCATTCTCAGCTTGCTTTCATAATATTTATGAAGATTAATATTTACTAATCTTTTAAGATAAAATGCAAACACATCTTTTGCAACTAATGCAGCAATTTTGGTTGAATGTCCAATTCTGAAAGCTCAGATATGCAATCAACAATGAAGCAGTACTCCAGAAGTAAGTTGTCAGATGTGGAGGTGTCTGAGACATCAAATTATCTTTGTCTGTCTTCTAGCAAATAGTTGCTTTCAATCATGTTAGGATTATCAGATGAACTGTGATTTAATTGAATGACAGAGCAGACTCGATGGACTGAGTGGGAGGGTCTACTTCCCCTCTTACTAGTTATGGTCTTAATAGCTGCCAAAACACAAACAAGGAGATGTGATATTACAACATATGAGGAATGATTTAAGATGCAATCCTGTATCATAGCTCTAAATGGGATTTTCTTTTGTCCACCCTAACAGGATTGCCATTGTCTGCTCTTTCTCCACTCTTGTCTGTAAATTGTGATGGAAATCATAGGCCTCATTGTTGGAAAATTTCTTTTTTTGTCCCACTTCCTAATACGTTTCTGGAGTCAGCAAAGGAAAAATGTTGATAGGTTCCAGGAAATCACATTAACAGTTCTGTGCTCTTCAATGGAGGCAAAACCTTTAAAGTGACCTCCCATTCCTCCAATCTAGTTACTCTCAGGAAATTGCAGGATTCTTTCAAATTAATGCAGGTTGCTATGGACCAGGCCTGACCCCTCAAAACATTTTTAGGCAGGTAACCCAGACTGTAACTTTACTATTTGTCTTAGGTAAGTGTATAGTAGATATTCCCGGAGTGAATTAGCTGATCTGACTGCCAAGTTTTAAACAAGCAGAATGTATTTACAAAATTATGGAATGAAACACAAAGAACAGAAAATAGAATACCAGATAACTTATCCTATCTAAAACCAAAAGACTATCTCGACTTAATTATGCTGTTCCGAAAAATACTTGGAACAGTCCCAATAAACACATCCCTTAGCACAAAGAGTGAATATGAAATAAACCAGGGCTGGAAGGCTTGAAGTTAGAGAGAGAGAGAGAGAGAGAGAGAGAGTACCAGACTGGACTAGCCCCAGCAGCCTTTCTTCTCACACACTGCGGCTGAACTGAATGAAAAACTCCAATCTAAACGAAGGTTAGCTACATAGCTGGCTGGCCACTCCCCTTTGATTATACTGGGTTTTTAAAGACATGAAAATCTTAGTACATGACATTCCAACCGGAACTTTGTCAACAAACACATTGACTCGGATCTCATTTACCATCCACTAAGAAAAAGAACAGAAAATGGTGTCACCACAGGAAATGACATCAATAACTCAAGGAAACCTAAACACAGAAATAGAAAGCGGGCCATACCACCAGTGCTTCATCCAGAGGCTCACTGATGATGATATCTAGCATGGTGACAAAACATCTGAAAATGAACCTTCCAGCTCAGCGTGCAAACCTACATCTAGACCAACAATGTGACAAGGTGTGTGGGGTCCATCACATTTCCTCTGCCTCCCAAGATCAGGCCAAGAAATTGATCTTTCATCCCGGCTATATGAGAACTCTTTCAAATTTCCTTCAGTATGAAATATACTGTTTATACAATTAAAAGAATGAACAAGAAATCTAGTTTTGGTGGAATGCCAATCCTCCAGCTCCGTTCTTATGTTAAATTAATTCCATGTATCCTGCATTACAGCAGTGACTTAAATTTCAGGAATTACAACATTACCTGTAAGACACTTTTGGGATATCTTGAGGTCATGGAATTTGCTAGCGAAATGCACTCTTCCTTCTCAGTCAGCTTAGGTGATAGAATAAGATGATATCATGTTTGAAGAGTGAAAGAACCCACAGCATGTCATGAATGCAATGCAGTGACATGTTGGTAAGATCAGTAAGAAAATTGATACTCAACTATGTCTCCTCAGAGCATATCACTTTACAGCCAAATAATTACTTTGGAAGTGCAATCACTTTTTCTCTTTAACATGTTGACACAATTATTTGAAAACATTTAAACAAACAAAACAACTATCTTGTAGCAAGGAAAACCAGTTAAGAATCAAGTATGTTGCAACTTCAAGACTATTTTAATCAAAATGGTGGAGACTACAAATTAAGATGAGAAGCTCTTTAAATGTTATCAAAATTCAGCGAGGAATATTCTTTTGCTTTAAGTTAAAATTCAGCTTTCAATTATTATTCTCCCAGCATGCATGTTACACAGTTTTCATGACCAGATTAGAAGAATAACATGCCTGCCTAATAACTATGTGTTTGTGTGGAAGAAATCAAGTAATATCAATGCACAATTGTTAAGTGTGTGGATTTATACTGACTGAAAAGAAATGTTTTGCAGTGTGAATCCTTGTAACTCTTTCTCTGTTTATTGCTTAGTACAAAAGTTATGCACACAATAACAAAAATCCTAGCTCCAGTCATCTGACATTTTAACAATTAACAACACAAGTTAACAAAACAAAAAGCAATCCAGAGAAATCAGATCAAAATGTCCATTCAACTGCTTGGAAGTTATCTAATCCCTTAAGACCAGGGTATCTATTATCTTTTGTAATTATTATTGATTCCTGAAGAAAGGCTTATGCCTGAAACATTGATTCTCCTGTTTCTTTGATGCTGCCTGACCTGCTGCGCTTTTTCAGCAACACATTTTTAAGCAGTAAATTATTATTAATATGTGGTGAAGACGTCTAAAACAGGCAACCCTATTAATCAGAACTTAAAAATCTATGCCTACATGTTAATTCTGAACAACAATCCATCAAGCCAATAATTTTATTTGCAGAATACCGAGGAAGTGCAATTATTGTTAGCTTGGTGGAATCTGCTCACAGAAAATTCTTATCTTATCTGCCAGGTCCAGACAGTGCAGGATGCGATTCTTTTCAGAGAGTTCAGTGCATGTTTGGCCTGCTAGTTTCTGGGCAAACAAATTGAGGTCTTGCATGAATACTCCAACATGGCTATTAGGTGCTTCTGGAAAATGATCCAAGGTATCTGATTTGAACCGGAAATGTATTTCTTTTTTGCGTTTCAACTCTGATCCTCTTTCCTCAGTCCACACTAGGGGTCTAAGATAGAATCAATAAAAAGCAGGTACTTAACCACACATTGTAAAATTATCACACAGCTCATTTCTTAATGCTGTTACATCTTGGTGTCTTGGCATCAAGTGTCATTCACTCACTCTGATTTTTATCCTTTCTTACTTTAGACTTGTTTCTTGGAAATAGATAAATCAACAACCTCTATTATCATTGATCAAAATTGGGAACTGAAAGGGTATTTAACCTTTAGGAAGGACAAATAAAACAGAAAGCGAGGTGGAGTTGCATTGGTAGCAAAAGATGGGATCAGTACAATAGTGAGAGAGAATATTGGTGAGGTCATCCAGATGTGGCATCAGTCCAGATGGAGTTAAAGCAACAAGAGGCAGAAACATTAGTGGGAGTTGCCTACAGGAGAAGGAACGTTTTCCACTGTTCAGGGCCGGTGACACCACAGCTGGAGTACTGCATGCAGTTTTGGTCTCCGTGGCCAAGAAAATAAATATTTGCCATACAGCAAGTAAATTGAAGGTTCACCAGATAGCTTGCTGGGATAGGATGAGAAAAAAATAATGTCATTGATTGTATAAAACCATAAGAAACAGGAACTAGGGTAAGCTGTTCAGCCCCTTGAGTCTGTTCTGCCATTCAACAGGATCATGGCTGATGACTGAATATTGACGCTAGCCCTGAATTTGAGAGTTTGCCAGATACTGCAACAAATTGTCGAAGTACTTTGGCAAAAATAAAATATTTATGTCTCAAGAACAACCCATTGCAAGATTTTTGTTGTTTTTCTAAAATGTTTATTCTATTGATTCTCACCATAGATTACACAGAACATGCTGGCATACAGTTAGCAATGCAGTGAAATTTAAAGGCCTGATTTTTGCAAGGTCATGAAGACTCCTCAGTCCTTATAAAACGGTGAGCAGACAGATCCAACATTTACTGGGAGAGCAAATGGACAAGGGTTTGACTCCCACAATGGGAAATCCAGTTCAGACAGGCCATTAGAAATTAGTGCTGAGTTCAAATAGACTGCATTTTGGCTATATATTCAGCAAAGTGAAAAGACTCCTCAGTCCTTTCAAAATGGTGGTCAGCTCACCATCTCCCTACAATTTGTGGAATTGAAGACTGATACTGACACTAATTTTGTATCACTAACCTGCTACTTTTAGTAAGGAAATGTACCGTCATCTTCCAGTAATGCTGCTTTTGTTGTTCTTCCAATGTAGCAGATTTAAACGTGAGCTCCCCAAAGAGATCCACAAGCCACGAAAGACGTGATATTCCACTAAAAGCAGGGAATCCAGTGCGTTGTCTATCTAGAGGTCCACCTGGAAAATGATAGGTGTGTATATTGCACAAGCTTTGCTGCAGCAAAATGATATAGGCAAGTTTAGGGTGAGAGGGGAAAGAAGAGATCTAAGGGGCAAGTTTTTCACACAGAGGGTAGTACGTGTATGGAATGAGCTGCCAGAGGAAGTGGTGGAGGCTGGTACAATTGCAACATTTAAGAGGCATTTGGATGAGTATATGAATAGGAAGGGTTTTGAGGGATATGGGCCCGGTGCTGGCAGGTGGGACTAGATTGGGTTGGGATATCTGGCCAGCATGGACAGGTTGGACCGAAGGGTCAGTTTCCATGCTGTACATCTCTATGACCCTATAAGTTAAATCCTAAGGTCTGACATGTCACGATAACATGCTCCTTGTGAAAATAACAATTTTATCTAAAGTTATCTTGCTTTATTATCAAATATTAAATTACCTACAATCTGCACAGTTAACCTGTTGACAACTATCTAGTTGTCAGTGTTATGTAGAGAAGGTATCAATAATGTAAATGTTGGTGAAATAGAGAGCTTTCCTATCATACAACACTGGATGACACGCCTCCTGAACAACAGAAATGGCATAGTATAGATGGATTGAAGCAATATGACAGCTAATGGATCAGATCAAAGCTCTACAGTCCTGCCACACCCATTTGTGAATGATAGTGGGGGTTAGATAAACAACTAAAAGAAGTAGGCATAACTGTGTCCTTCCTCAATAGTCATGGAGGCTAGCACCTGAGTTCAAAAGACAAGTTGAAGTATTTCTAACCATCCAATCATCACCCAATCCATTTGGATTGCAACTATCTTCAGCCATAAGTGCCCAGTAAATAATCCAACTCCGTCTCCTGAGGTAGGAGCACATTACTGCAGATGCTGGAATCTGTACTGAAAACAACAAATGTTGGAGATAACTTGTGGGTCAGATAGCATTGAAACGTTAGCTTGCTCTCTTTCCATGGATGCTGTCTGACTGGCTGTGATCTCCAGCATTTGTTGTTTTCAGTTCAGTCTCGTGAGGTCCCTAACCTCATGGATGCCAGTCTTCAGTCGATTTAATTCACTCTGTGACAACAAGACTCAGCTTAGTGCATCGGTTACATTAAAGTCTATGGGACAAAACAACATTTCAGCTGTATCCTTGGCTAAGTTGTTCCAGTACAGCTATAACATTAGCATCTCCCAAATATTATTGAACATTATGCAGGTTTGTCCTGTCCACAAAAAGTAGGACAAAAACAATCCAGCCAATTACCAAGCTACATGTCAAATGGCACTTCCTCAGCAATAAATCAGTTAATTGTAAGCAAGCAGGTGCAACAGATGGTGAGGAAAGTAAATGATATGTTGGCTTTCATAGTGAGAGGAGCAGGGAAGTCTTGCTGCAATTGCATAGGGAAATTATGCCCCTCACTCTAAAAAAATGCTAGATCAGCCATTAGATAATAAGCAAGGACAATTGTGGAATTTCCATTCTGTATTTCCATTTCAGATATTTTGTTATTATGACTACCTGTGAAATGCAGGGAACCCTCTATCAGCTCTTTTCCATTCACTTGCTGTTTCAACTGCTTGTACGATTCTGTCAGTAATTCTATGTGCTCCACATGTAGAACTTTTCCTGCATTTCAGGGAAAAGAATACATTATAGTTATCATATATTCAACATGTATATGTTTATAAGTATCAATTAAAATAATGCAATTATATTTCCAGAACAGGATAGTTTTTAAATAAAAAAAATGGAAACATGGAAGTGAAATTTGTTTTATATTTACTAGGACAGTTCAATACATTACATTTTCCTGATGGTTTAATGTTATGTTATAATAATTTAGTATTTTATAATTAGTCAAAGTGTGTCTCGGTTCTCCGCAGGTTTGATATCAGGCAGGTATCTGATTCAATTATGTTTTAGGGAAACATTCTTTCATTTCTCATGTCCCTCCATTTTTGTCCCCATACTGGAATTAATATAAATATCAGCACATTGAGTGTATCTGTGTGCTTGTCATAATATTTTGTGTTTTCTAAATAGTAAGTAAAGGACTGACAAATTACACTTTCAGGGAGAAAGTGAGGACTGCAGATGCTGGAGATCAGAGTCGAGAGTGTGGTACTGGAAAAGCACAGCACTTCAGGCAGCATCCGAGGAGCAGGAGACTCAACGTTTCGGGCATAAGCCAAAACATTGCTATATATAAAAATGGGCTCCATAAAAATTTCAAATTTTGGTAATTTATTATAACTTTTAACATTCAAGAACTTACAGAAAGTTAATCCCATCAGCATTGTAAAGCGCTAACTTGAATTCTGCAAAGAATAATTCAATACTCCTTTTCAAAACCAGAATTAAATCTATTTTTGAATACTTTCAGTGCCACTGTCATTTGAGTTTAGCATTTCAAAAAGCGATCTAATGATTAGAGGTGCTGTATGTGGGTACCTGTGGGAACTTGAGGGATAACACGGTCGATATCTCAAAGATAAATTTGAAAAGAGACTCAAACATTCGGCCTTGTTAAGGGCACTTCTGTTCTAGAAGGCGGATTGATGTTACCAGAAGGTTTCAGTCCAGATGAGCAACTGGAGAATTCCACAAAGCAACATTTAAATTGTATATTATCAAATGAAAATAAAACACAATTAAGTTTAATTTTAACACAGTTTTTCCCATTGGGTCTTAAGTTTAATAAAGCTACATTCATCAAATTAACAATAAAGTACATAAGGATATTGTCTCAATAAGACACATTTAACTGCAATGCAGACAATTTCACTTGTTCATGTATTATTTGTCAGTATTCACTCATTTAACTTTTGAATAATCAGTTAGAGTTCAATGGTTGTTGCTGACACCAAAAAAAATGCCATTAGTTTGTATGAATAGTGATGGTATTCTGGAAATTCACATTCACAGAGCTAGTGTTTACAACTGTTAGTGACTTGAAAGTGGCATTAAATTTTGAAAAATAAACTTTATATTATTTAGTGTTTCAAATTTTATATTGAAATCAATTAAAAGGTCCTTCCAAAAGTGGAATAAAGACAGAAAAAGTATTTGTTCCCTGACCCACTGTTTAAATGTTACCAAAACAAATATTAGATGTGACCAGTATTTGAGAGATTTTCCAGATCAAATTTTTAAACATCTATTGGTACCACAGGTCCATTATTGGCCCAGATTCAGATCTCAAACTATAAGTGCTCAATCATTGGAGCTGACACATTTTCAGCACTTTATACAGTCATTGTCGTAAACAATTTTGTTTTACTGCCACTATTTGATCTAATTACCTTTCATATCAGCAAGATCCCATAGTTCTTGGGCCGCAGCCACTGAGAGTGCCAACGGATATTCCACACAGACATGCTTTCCTGCCTCCAGAAACATTCTTTTTAATCAACAAAACATAGAATACACAAAAACAAAATCCAAAATTAATAAACCAAATCTAGCTCAGAAAATACACTTTTTTGTAAATCTGATTATTACATTCTCTCCATTTCCACTATGTATTTTATCAAGACTATTGAACATGGAGCTACCACTGGAAGGTGTTTAGCAGTGTGAAGAAATGATAGGCAAAGGGAGAAACTAAGGGCCATTTGCAATCTTGGATTGTCTTTAATCACTAGTGTAATGCTTTTTCATTTCCATGGAATGCCACCTTGTGCTGAAAAGGCTTGTGTGTTCCGTTGATCCTGAGAACAATACCATCAGGAGTTCTCAACTCCTGACAGGGTCACCTATGACAGTAAGGTTGGGGGAGAAACTAGACAAAGCAGTGAGCCAGTGGATGAAGTCTGCAACAGTAGGGAGCTCCCCAGTCATCGAGGTTTCCTTTGCTACTGGAACTGGATCTACTTTCTGTCAAGGATCGTGTGCCTATTGATGTGCAATTGCATTCCCATGTGAAAAGATATCCTAGGTGTCCATAAGAAAAATTACGCCTCACCTCCCCTCCCCACCACCGCCGCCACCACCACTACCCATACACACCCACCCACCCTGTAGTGATTGGTGAGAGGTGACAGGGACATGGATCTGGAAGTCCCTAGCTTAAGATTGGCTTGTAGGTGATGGAGTGTGACTCAGTCATTTCACCCTTGGAATAGGAACAGGAGAGTGTTTCAGCAGCTTTCTTCATGACTGAACAGCCCTCAGACTGACAAAATTCCTCAACTCCTCATCAAGTATGATCTTGGACTCCCACCCAATGTGACAGAAGTCGAAGCCTCCATTAGACACATGAAGAAGGGAAAAGCTGCAGAAATAGACAGGATTCCACAGAAACTTGCAAATGTTGAGGAGCAGAACTTACCCATCATCTCTATCAACTGTCCTTGAAAATCTGGGACAACGAAGGAAATTGCTATCAATCTCACGGATGCTGTCATTGCCACCTTCTTCAAGGAAGGAGTCAAAGTGGTCTGTGGGAACTACTGAAGAATCTTTCAATTCTCCATCACCAGGAATATTACCAGCCAAATCCTTGCTAGGCACCTTCTCAGGAAGGATTTCCTGAATGTCTGTGTGGCTTCTGACCAAACAGTGGAACTTTGAACATAATTTTCACTGCTTAGTAACTCCAAAAGAAATGCCAGGAACACCACAAACAGCTCTCCATGACATTTATTGACCTGACAAAGAGTTTTGACTTAGTTAATCATGAAGTGCTATGGAAGATCCTTTCAAAGGCTGGCTGTCCAGTGAAATTCACCAACATCCTCTGTCCCCTCCACAACAAGTTGTTGACAGTGGTCCTTCTGACAGTAATAATGACAGAATCCTATGAGGTCAAAACAGGGATGTCATCACTCCCATCTTCACTGCCACTCCTCTTCATCTTGTCACAAACAAGCTACCCAGTGGTGTGGACATTGTCTACAAGATGGATAGAAAACATTTCAACTTCAACTGATTGAAACCAAAGAACGGGTTGTTCGGCTATAACGTGACAGTTATGTTCCTCTGCAATGTCGCGCTATAGAAAATCACTCCAAGGAAAACTGCTATAGAAAATCGTACTGTAGAAGATCGCTAACAAATAATCACTATACCCGTTCAGTAGAAAGTTTACGTTATCCAAACAATGTCCAGAATTCGTCAATTGGGTTACAGCCAATTCGCACTGATGAAATGCGTGTTATAGCTGAACGATCTGTAATAAGTGATACTGTCCTCTCTTGTGGAACTTCAGAATGTGGATGACAATGTCATCTTTGCTTCTGCAGAAGAGAATCTTCAAGCCTCACTTAAAGCCTTTGTGGAAACATCCTAATGCATTAGCCTCAGCCTCAATCTCAAATCCTTTACCAATTTGTCCCAGGTCAAATTCCATTCCATCTCTCCATTAATATCAATGGAAAAACCCTCCCAAATGTGGCACAGTTCCCTTATCCAGGAAGCTAGCTCTCACATAAGGTTGACATCAATATGGAGATTCAATAGCGCATTAAATCCTGCAAGTACCACTTTTGGACACCAAAAGATGACTGTCCTGATGACTGTGAAATTAGTGCTGATACCAAAATCCTTGTGTATAACATAGTTGTGCTTTTTACTCTCCTATATGGCTCAAAAACATGGACTAAGTATAAATGCCACCTCAAGACCTTTGAGAAGTTCTAACAGTGTTGCTTGAGATCGATTCTCTGCATCAGGACAGACATACTAACATCACTACCCTTGAAGCAACTAACAGTACCAGCATTGAGGCCATTATCATGCAAAACAAACTGCTTTGGACCAGCCATGTACCTAGAATCCCTGAGTTCCAACTACCAAAGCAAATCTTCCTCGCCCAGCTCAAGGAAGGCACTCCAACATTAGGAGGACAAAAGAAGCATTTCAAAGACACCATGAAGGCTTCCCTCAAGACACATGACATAGATGTTAGTGCATGGGAGATCCTCATTTAGAAGAAATTGACTTGGAGAAAACTCTTATATGAAGGGACACAATTCTTTGAGAACAGTAGTCAGGAAGATGCAGTACAAAAAGAGGAATGGAATGCCAATGATCTCGAAGACAGGGACCACTTGCACCTCCCGGAAACAACTGCCAAATGTGTGGTTGGAGATGTGGCAGTAGAATCAAGATTATTAGTCATGCAAGGACCCACACAAACCATGATCAGTGACATGAAAATTCCTAGATGCACAATCATATTCATTAGAGAGTAATCGCCAATGAATGATCTTTTATACGTTCTGGAGGAGGCAGGAATTACTGCCTAGGCCAGCATTTATTGCCCAAATGTACTTGTCATGGAGAAGGTGATGAGATTGATTTCTTGAACTGTTGCAAACCTTGGGTTGTAGGTATGCCCGCAATACTGTTTAGAAGGTAGTTCCAGTATTTTGATTTAGCAACTATGAATGAACAGGTATACAGTTCCAAGGAAGGATGGTGTATGGGTGAACAGGATACTTTCAGGTGGTGATGTTGCCATATCCCTTGTCCCTCAAGATGGTAGAAATCACAGCTTAGGAAAGTGCTGTAAGAGGTACCTTGGGTAAGTTAGTGCAATGCATCTTTTGATGATGCAAACTGATGCCATGGTGCATCAGTGGTGAAGGATGTGAAGGTTGAAGATGGTGAATGGATGTCAATCAAGCAAGATGGTTCTTTGTGAATAGTGTTAAGCTTCTTGAGTGTTGTTGGAGCTGCGCTGACCCAGGCAAGTGAGGAGTCTTTCATCACACTCCTTTGGGGAGACATGTGACTTACCTACAGCAGAATTCGCAACCTTTGACCTGTTCTTCAAGCCATTGTATTTATATAGCAATTCCAGATTACTGGTCAATAGTAATCCCCAGAATGCTGATATTGATGGATTCAGTAATGGTAATATCATTGAACATTAATGTATAGATTCCCTGTTGTCAGAGTTGGCTGTTGTCTGGCACTTATTGGCCCAAGCCTGGAGATGTTGTTCAGGTCTCGCTGCATATGAACATGTATTACGTAGTATCTGAGGAGTGACAAATAATGCTGAATATTGTCCAAAAATCATTAGCAAACATCCCCACTTCTGACCTTGCACCAACCAAACCGTGCAGGATCTGACTCAGCCCTACCCAACCTGACTTCTTGGTCTACCATAAGCGCTCATCCACTTACCTGACTTCCTAATTTTCCACCAAGCTACCACCTTATCCCCTCAGATACCTGATGCCCCTACCATCTGACACCTTAAACCCTCATCCACCTGCCACCCCACACCCAAACTTTTCTCCCTCCCCATCTTCCATCCAACTCCATTTACCTTTTCACAGTAACTAATAAAAGGGCTACTGGATCTACAAACTATAGATATGGCATTTACTACTGGAAAAGGGGACACACAGTTTCCACAGTAATCCACTCATTGCTGGATATGCTGTTTTCTAACAAAAGGCTCTTGTGCAGGAAGTTCAAAGGCAGAACAGATCAAAAGACAAGTCCAATCAGGCTTGGAAGTAGGGTTTCCAAGCCTGGTCAGAAGTTTTGGCCCAGTTTCACCCCCTAGCCTATATTAAACTCCTATGCCTAGTGCCAACTTTGTGGAAATGCAATACTATCACCATTGAACAGGAGATCCAGACATTCTTACCTCCATTATGCATCATGTAAATATTAATTCCCAGGTGATCGCATCCATCATTTGGTTAATTCTCAAAACTACATCCTATATGCTTTTCGATATTTTATTAGCAAAATACCAGAAAATGAAACAATAACTTGAGATAAAAATTAACATGCCAGAATTGGAAATTTAAGATGGAAACAGTGAATGATAATACAACATAGTTCATTGGAAATGACAGAGAGTAAAATATAAGCAATGAGGATACAAGGTGTAAAGCTGAACATTTCTGAGAGAGAGGGGGCTTGCTGGGCTAGCAGCCTAACATGAACACACCCAAATTCATATGACTTTTTATAATCTAGTGAAGGAATTGTGGATGTATCACCTCGGAGCATTCCAGAACAGCCAGTGGAGGACCTCTGCCTTTTACACCTCCTGAGGCCTCAGCAAATCTTACACCTAAAGTAGCAGCAAGGATATCATTCCTATCTAGGTTTTTTTAAAAAAGGCCTCTGGTGTTTGGAAGCAGAATAAATGAATGACAGGACTTACTTGACCATATTTGGCCTTAAGAATATCACAGTATTCCTCTAATGTTTCAACTGGCTACCTGAGGCCAGTTCACTGCAACCATGCAAATGACCCAGGGATTCAGGATGGAGCCTCTTTCATGGACAATGCTTCAATTCTACTGATGTTGTTCCAAGAAACACACACCCTCAACTCCACCACTATTTAACTCTTGAGAAATTTTTGGGGAAAAATGGTTGTTAGTTTGTGAAATGACTGCATCGAAGTACTTGACCTGTACCATGACCCTCCATCTCAGTATATAATACAATTCTGTCCAAGCCCTTGGTAATTGTGTCAGTTGTGATAAGAAAAAAAGCACGTATAATATTGATTTTTCTTCCTCTTCCAGATATTGAATCACATGCAATGCATTTCCTGTATTCATAGAAAACTGATTAGGCTTATAACTGCTGTGCACGTTTAAAGGCTGCTTTGTTTATCATACCTCACGTAATCCTCATGAAACTGATTCTCCAAACTGATGATGGCAGCTTGTATTTCATCACTCTGTAGAGCTTCCTCCAGTGTAATCTGTTTCACTTGCTCTATGTTGCCTAATGTCCGCCTGCCAATTTGAAGAAATAAGCTCAGCAATAGATTTAAGACATCAACATAATAAAGAGTGCTTCAACACTGCACTGACTTTATGGCTCAGTGATGGAGGCTGCCAACAGCCCAGGCGACTCAATGTTGAGTTCTCCAATTTCAAATAACCTCTCTTCTCATCCTCTGACTCCCTTCCCAGCCCATCCCCCTCCCTTCCACTGCTCCCTGCAATTAACTGGATTCATTCCTCCCATTGACCAACCAGGTCACACACTCTACCTGTCTTCACCTATCCCCATTTCACCACCCTGCCCCTGCTCCTGCCACCCACTTTATCTGCAGCTCCCCCTACACCCATCCCCAGGCCTGAAGAACGGATACACCTGAAATGTTGACTTTTCCACCTTCTGAAGCTGCCTGGATTAGATTAGATTACTTACAGTGTGGAAACAGGCCCTTCGGCCCAACAAGTCCACACCGCCCCGCCGAAGCGTAACCCACCCATATCCCTACATCTACATCTACATCTACCCCTTACCTAACACTACGGGCAATTTAGCATGGCCAATTCACCTGACCTGCACATCTTTGGACTGTGGGAGGAAACCGGAGCACCCGGAGGAAACCCACGCAGACACGGGGAGAACGTGCAAACTCCACACAGTCAGTCGCCTGAGGCGGGAATTGAACCCGGGTCTCTGGCGCTGTGAGGCAGCAGTGCTAACCACTGTGCCACCGTGCTGCCGTGCCTGGCTTGCTATGTTCTTCCAGCCTCCTGCCTGTTTGTTTTTTCATTTCCTGAAAAAGCAACTTCTCACCCTACTTGAAGCAGCTGGCCAAACAGAGGCCACCTCAGAGGCTAATGCTGCTGGCTATACAACACCACCAAAGCTCAGGAGCAGCAAACAACGTAGGTGACTTTGCAGGAGAATAATTGCGGGTGGCAGCATAGATGAGGGGTATCAGGGAAGTTGTAAGCAAGGGCAGGGAGTGGTTTTCAGCATACAAACTCAAGTCCTATCCACTTCTGATCATATCCAGACTGGAGAAGATTGAGGCCTTCCCCTCAGACCCAGCAGATAGGCCACTCCATTTTATGGAATCACAGACGTTTACACTATAGGAGACCATTCGATCCATTATGTCTGTACTGGTTCACGAAATAGCTACCAACTAGTCCTGCTCTCCAGCACTATCTCCATAGTCCTCGAACTTCATCACTTTTAAATTAATATCCAATTCTCTTTTGAAACAACGCTGAGTAAAGCAGTTTTTCTTCATCTCACTCCTAGCTCTCTCGCTGACAATCTTGAAATTGTGACTCTTAGTTACTGATATAGGGACAAACATAGTGGAAAGAGAATATTGTATTTTACCCTTTCAAAATTCTTAATCTTCACTGCTCCAAGGAGAATAAGCCCAATCTCTCTGATCTTTTCGTGTACCTAATATCCTTACTTCCTGGTATTATTCTAGTACACCTTCTTTGAACTCTCTCCAGGGCTTTAGCATCCTTCCTTAAGTAAGGTGCCTAGAACTGAATACAATATTCCAAATTTATGCATCAGAATGTCTGCCATTATTTCACCTGCCAGGAACCAAAAAAACAGAAAGCATAAGAACAAGGCCTTTGGCAAGGTTATCACAATTGTTAAGACAACATGCCCAAGACACATGGTGCCTTTCTAAACTAAAAACCTTTTGACTCTACGCGTATCCCTTTATTTTCTGCCTATTAATGTTTCTGTCGAGATGCCTCTTAAATGTTGGCATTGTATCTACCTCCAGCAGCTTCTGTGGCAGTGCATTCCAGACACTGAGCACCCTTTATGAAAAAAACTTTGCCTCTCCAATCTCCTTTAACCCTACCTCCTTTTACATTAATCCTACATCCCCTAGTAAATGATATTTTTACCCTGGGAAAAAGACTCCCACTCTGTATAGTCATTGTTAATTGATCACTTAAGGGCCTTCATTGATGGCTGGTCAGAAAAGGCGAGCTTGGGCCTTTGTGCCCACAAGTTAATTTCTATGGTACAGAGAACCTTTCTGATTGTTGTGGTTCTGTTCGCCGAGCTGGGAATTTGTGTTGCAGATGTTTCGTCTCCAGTCTAGGTGACATCCTCAGTGCTTGGGAGCCTCCTGTGAAGCGCTTCTGTGATGTTTCCTCCGTCATTTATATTGGTTTGTTTCTGCCGCTTCCGGTTGTCAGTTCGAGCTGTCCGCTGCAGTGGTCGGTATATTGGGTCCAGGTCGATGTGCTTATTGATTGAATCTGTGGATGAGTGCCATGCCTCTAGGAATTCCCTGGCTGTTCTCTGTTTGGCTTGTCCTATAATAGTAGTGTTGTCCCAGTCGAACTCATGTTGCTTGTCAGTTGCGTGTGTGGCTACTAAGGATAGCTGGTCGTGTCATTTCGTGGCTCGTTGGTGACCACTATAAATGCCAGAGGAAACATCACAGAAGCGCTTCACAGGAGGCTCCCAAGCACTGAGGATGTAATCTAGACAGGAGTCGAAACGTCTGCAACACAAATTCCCAGCTCGGCGAACAGAACCACAACAACGAGCACCCGAGCTACAAATCTTCTCACAAACTTTGAACCTTTCTGATTCCAACCCGATTATTTACCCCTTCCACCAGATTCCTTGCCACTTCTTGGAAGGGAATAATTCCATCCAGGGAGTAGAAATCAGTAGTCTAAATGGTAGGATGTAACTAGTGGTGTCCCAAAACCATCTGTGTTGGGGCCTCAACTATTCATTGTGAGATTATGGGATAAAATGCCATGTTTTTGAGTGTGTTGATGAGACAAAGGTGTCATTGTGTGAAGTATAGATAGAAGCATGAAATGACAAAGAGAGATCCTGAGAAAATCTGCATCAAATTGATTTCAATGTTGGTGAGTGTATAACCTTATATTTATCTATCATGGAATTAATTTTACAATTCTATGCAAACGTTAATACCTCTGCAATCTGTTGCTCCAAATTGAATATACTCCCACAGAGTTTCTAGATTCTGTTTTTAGTTTTGAAGTCTAGATCATGAATATAAATTGTGAACAATTATTCCAGCACTTATCCTCATAGAATATCATCCATTAGATTTTCCCACTCTGAATAACTACCCATTCTTCCTATTCTCAGTTTTGAAGCGAACTAGCTTTCCATTCTGCTATTTCTCCAATTATCACATATTCTCTGACCTAAACTTTTAGTGGCAGTTATCTTGGTGCAGACCCAATGGACTGAAGGGTCTTTTTTTTATTGATTAGATTCCCTACAGTATGGAAACAGGCCCTTCGGCCCAACCAGTCCACACCAACCCTCTGAAGAGTAACCCACCCAGACCCATTTCCCTCTGACTAATGCACCTAAAACAATGGGCAATTTAGCATGGCCAATTCACCTAACCTGCACATCTTTGGACTGTGGGAGGAAACCAGACCACCCGGAGGAAACCCACGCAGACACGGGGAGTATGTGCAAACTCCACACAGACAGTCGCCCGAGGCTGGAATCCAACCTGGGACCCTGGTGCTGAGAGGCAGCAATGCTAACCACTGAGCCACCATGCTGCCATAGATTCACTGTATGAATCTATGAATCTATAATTGATTAGTCTATTATATGGCACTACATGAAACGCACGAAAATAGAGATAAATTAATAGCTACTACATGATTCTTGTCTACTCTTTGTTAAATGACCAAAACTTTAACAGGATTGGTGAACGCTGACTGTTCTTTATGCATACTAATGATGGAATGCAAAAACCACAGTAAGATTTTCTATATTATTTGGGATAAACATAATAATTAATTATCTATTTGATCATGGTTAGTCACATTTGTACAGTGATACAAGATGGAGTAAGCGGCACTTTCCTAAGGTTCTTGTGTCCTTCTCTCCAAATGCCGTAAAAGAGCCTTGCACAATGTGCAGTCCACTGCATAAATGAAAGCAAATTATTCCACTAGGCCTGCTTGAAGGGAACTTAGAATAAACAAGTGACTGACTAAAGATGAATGGAATAAAATCAATTTTTAAAGCAAAAGAAGCTGAATTCTATTTTTGGACAATTTTATTCTAATTTGGACGTTATAACATGATGCTGGCATAGCTGTAACATCATTGGGCTAGTAACTTAGATGTTCATGCACTTTTTTGGGACATGGGTTCAAATCCCCAGCATTGTAGCTGGTGAAATTTAAATTCAATTAACAGAAAGGAAAAAAACATTGACGTGAAAGCTCATCTCAGCAATGGTAACTATGAAGCTATCAGTGATTGTCCCTTCTGGTTCACTTTAGGGAAAGAAAATTGTCATCCTTTCCTGTGAGTCTACACCCACTACGGTCAACTTCTAATTACTGTCTGAAATAGCCTCTCAGTTCGAGAGCAATGGTTGCTGAACTTGCCAGCATTCTCCACATCTCATAAACAATTACATTATCAGAGGTGCAATAAGTCAGAAACACGTCTGAAACAGCTGGAGTGAAATCAGATTCACTAATGAGTTTCATTTCCAGCCCATGTAGCTGTTACTTTTCTCATCAGCACAGGGCAGTGTTTATTTCACTGATGAGTAAACTTGGATAAGTCTGCACTCTTTTGCTTTCAGTTCGAAATTTGTTTATTCATTCTTCTTGATTCGGAGTCTGTGGCTTATAGGATAACAGCTTGTAGGCTACATTTGCTCATTATTTGAAAGAGCTCAGGAAGACTCATGGCATTAGGCCTTTTAATGAAACTATGTAGAGAGCGAGTTGGAACAGTTCAACTCCTTTAAGGAAGTTCCCTCCTAAAAGGGAATTACACCAGGAGTGCCCTTCTAACGTAAAAATATGAAACATTACAGAAGAACGGTATGTAGAAAAGTACATTCAGTACTTACAGTTTATATCTAATGTAGCAATATGGAGTTTTGATGACATTAGCAAGGTTAACACATGAATAGGCAAATGCTCAAGAAAATTGCATGAATGTGCACAATGTTAAATTGCACAATAAAAATTAAACTAAATGTGGTAATAAAAGGATTATTCCCAAAAGGGGCGGCATGGTAACTCAATGGTTAGCACTGTTTCCTCACAGTTCCAGGTATCCAGGTTTGATTCCATCCTCAGGTGACTATCTGTGTGGATTTTGCACATTCTCCCTCTGTCCTCTCACAGTCCAACAATGTGTACATCAGGTGAATTGGCTATGTTAAATTGCCCATAGTGTCCGGGCGGTGTGTAGGTTAGGTGGATTAGCCATGGGAAATGCAGGGTTACAGGGGGGTGGATATGGGCGGAATGCTTTTTGGAAGGTCGGGATTCTATGATTCTGTGAATAGGTGTTTTCTGAAAATGATGGCTATAGCTTGAAATTGTCAAATCTAGAAGGCTGTTAAGTACTTAATTTAAAAAGTGTTTCTCATTTTTTAAAAAATGTGTGCTTTAGTCTCAGAGGCCAGAGCCCTCTTATGACTCATTTTAAGTATCCCTACCTCTGGACTGTGAGGCCCGGGTTCAAGTCCCATTTGCTCCAGAGGTGTGCAGGTTAGCTAGAAAAATAAGTTGAATTTAAATAATAGCTGAAGTAGGAAGGGCCCTCATGTCACAGTGGAAGCATTCCATGTTCAAGTCCCACCTGCTCTACAGGTGTGTAATAAGTAGATAGTGTCATAAAGAAGGCAAATGGCAAGCTTGCCTTTACTGTTTGGGGAATTGAGTATAAGAGTCAGAATGTCTTGTTGCAGCTTTATAAGACTTTGGTTAGGCTTGTATTTTATTCAATTCTGGTTGCCACATTACAGGATGTGGGCTTTGGAGAAGGTGCAAAAGAGGTTTACCAGGATGTCGCCTGGATTAGAAAGTAAGAGCTACAACAAAAGGCTAGAAAAACTTGGGCTGTTTTCTCTAGAGTGATAGAAATCTATAAAATGATGAGATTGGGTTGATGGTCAGAATCTTTTTCCCATAGTTGAAATGTCTAGTTCTAAGGGGCATGCATTTAAGGTGGGAGGGGAAAGTTTAAAGGAGATTTGAGGGGCAAGTTTTTTTATACAAAGAGTGGGAAGAGTCTGAAACGCACTGCTAGTGGTGGTGATGGAGAAAGATGCAATAGGAGTGTTTATGAGACTTTTAGATAAACACATGAATATGCAAGGAATGGAGGGAAATGGACCAAGGGCAGGCAGAAGGAATTAGTTTAATTTGGTGTCATGTTTGGCACAACATCGTGCACCGAAGGGCCTGTTTCAGTGCTGTACTTCTATGTTCTAAGTAATGGGTTCATTAGAAACAAAAGTAGGTTAGTGTTAGAGGCCAAGGATAAAGATGTTAAGAATGTGAGTCACTGACACTTGCTTTAGAGTCATAATTTCTTTAATTACTTGTCCCATTACCAGGCATTTTTGTTTTGCACCATCCTCCCTTTGGTCAGTTAATCCTTCCTGCCTTCTTCTTAGTTGCAGACCTTCCATTTATTCTTTCCTCACTTCAGCTTTTTTCCTCTGCCATTACTTGTGTAAAGCCTATTACATCTCTAATTGTTTCTAGTTCTGAGGAAAGATAATCAACCTGAAATGTTTTTATCTGAAATATGGAGCATTTCCGGCATTTTTGGATACAATTTAAATCACTGTCTTATACACCTTGGCTTAATGAGCTTTGTACAATGCCTGTTTCCTATCGGATTCTTCCTGTGAAATCTATTGCTGCTGTAACACAATGGTGTTTTAGAAATATAGTATTGAATAATTTTTCAAGAATTAATAATTTTGACTTGATCAAGCAAGTGAGGAATTAAATCATATTATAAATAAGTCTGTAAGGATAAAAGCTATATAGTCCAGGTCGAAAGTAAGTTTCTTTTTGCTGTTTCATGGCTCTGACTGATGTAAACTTAGGCTAACTATTGTGAAAATGTTATGAAGTAACATTCTTACTCAAAGACAAGCTTGGTATTAACATATTTTAGTTTTGTAATAAAGTAAGTAACAGGCCAACAGATATATGTATCTATGAGTATATATACATATAAGTATATACATAATAGTGGAATTAGGCTCTATATTGTGTTTTGTACGCTTCTAATTATTTTGATCTTCTTAGATGTATCATTTGGCATATTTAGGAAGATAGCTAATCACCAAGTGGCAATGCTGCATACTGTAAGCAGACACACTAATAACTCATTGGTGCTACATTATCTCACTAAAGATCTTGGAGTTGGGAAACTAACCTATTACAAAACGGGAGATCATCCAAAGGGATTGTTAAAGAATAAACCAATAGACAGGAGGACCCAATATCAGTAAGATGACCATTTGTTTTAAGAAATAAATCAGGAATTGGGCACATTTATTTAGCTAATCCAAGTTTAACTATAAACAGTCTGTGTTCTGTTTATGCATCTAATAAGCCAATTGGAGTTTGACCTTGCTTGTCAGGGTTCCTAAGGCTTGGGTTTTAGTGGGTTGATGCACAGAAAGGAAAATTGAAGATAGAAGAGCAACTTCAGGCAAACAAAAACAGAACAAGGGACCTGTGCCCAGCTAATCAGTGTTGCAAAATGGTGTTCTAAAATAGACTGACTGAAAATCATTGCTTTTAGGAAAGTATTATTTCTTTTGTTGTGATGAACTTAATAAATTATGTAAATCCAGGGAAACATTTTTTTTGGAAGCAATATTAGTAAATTTGAGATTACTTCTGTCAAACTCAGTATATAATTGTAATTTACATAGATCTTATAATTAAAGTGTGCCTCAAAGTCCTATGGAACGGCATCTCTGATGTAGTTACATGAACTTTTAGTAAACCCACATACAAGATTTTGGATATAACATCATTAACTATTTACAAAGTTTGTTCAGAGACTGTTTGGAAATTTCTATGGTGTAAAATTATAGCTCATAAAAGCATCACTTCTCTTTGTAAATCAATTATGTACTTATTAATGGAATACTCATGTTAATTCATTGATCTTAGCAGTATGACATTCCTGATGAAGAGCTTATTGCCCGAAACATCGACTCTCCTGCTCTTCGGATGCTGCCTGACCTGCTGTGTTTTTCTAGTGCCACACTTTTTGTGTATGCATGTTTTTCCAACTGAATGGAATAGTTGAAACCAAATTAAGTATAAGCTTTCCCATATATCTGGTGATTTGCAATCATCAAAAATATAACATATAAATTTACATTATTAATTCAAAATATAATTCCACAAAATGCTTACGTATAGTGGGTGGTTTTGTCATTATGTGCAATTCAATATTGTAATTTATTGTGAATGGTTTGCAATTTGCAGGCACTATTGTATATATCTCATGGCGGCATGGTGGCTCAGTGGTTAGCACTGCTGTCTCACAGAGTAAGGGGCCGGGGTTCGATTCCACGCTTGGGCGACTGTCTTTGTGGAGTTTGCACGTTCTCCCAGTGTCTGAAAGAGTTGCTGCTGGGTGGTCCGGTTTCCTCCCACAGTCCAAAGATGTGCAGGTTATGTGGATTGGCCACGCTAAATTGCCCACAGTGTTCAGGGATGCTTAGATAAGGTGTATTAGCCACAGGAAATGCAAGCTTATATTGTAGGGGGATGAATCTGGGTGGGATGCTCTTCAGAGGGTCGATGTGGACTTGTTGGGCTAAATGGCCTATTTCCACACTATGGGAATTCCATGGTTATATCTTAATGAATCTGCAACAACTTTTACTCACTATGGTGACTATTTCTTTCAGTTGCTACTGATCTGTTACAGTAAGTCAGGTTTCTGTAAGTGCTGCATTTCTGAGGATACAGTGGGACAGAGAGGAAGAACATTTAATGCATAGTATCAGTAGAACCTTGTCTCACAATGGACAGTATTCCAGACTGTTACACCACTATCTCAAAAGAATGTACAGAAAGAACAAGGCAAAGTTAATATCCGTGGCAACACTTTATCCTTGTGTAATTAACAGATCATTGATAGCCCTCTCAATTCAGTTAGACATTGTCAGATTAGACCTCATTCCAGCTTCTGAGCAGTTGCGATGCAATACTAAGGTAGTTCTGTTTTCTATGACGAATTATTAAAGTAAGACCACAACTGCTTCTTTAGATGGGTGCAAAAGATCATAGGGCACAGAACAGTATTGAAGTTATTAAACATTCACTCATGGTACATGGGTGTTGCTGGCTGACCAGCATTTATTGCCCATTCCTGGTTGCCCTTCAGAAGGTAATAATAATAAGCTCCCTACTTGAACCTTCAGAACCTTGTCCAATCGATGTTCTATCTGTAGACTCACAAGAAAGGAAATTCTAGACTTTTGACCTGATATCACTGAAGGAATGGAAATGGTGGGTGGTGAGTGACTTGGCAGCGAACATGCAGATGGTGGTGCTCCCATGTATCTGCTGCTTTTCCGTGTATACCCAGATGGTAGTGGTCATGAGATTGGAAGTGCTGCCTAAGGAGCCTTGATGAATTTCTATGATGCATTTGTAAATGGTACACACTGCTGCTACTGAGCATTGGTGGTAGTGGGAGTGGATATTTGTGGATGTGATGCCAATCAAACAAGCTGTTAGAAGCTAGATATATCAAGCTTCTTGAATGTTATTGGAGCTGCATTCATCCTAACTAGTGGGGAGTATTCCATCATACTCTGACCTGTGCCTTGCAGGGGGTGAACAGACTTTGGGGAGGTAGAAAGTGAGCTGTTCACTGCAGGATTCCAAGCCTCTGACCTCGTCTTGTAGTCATCTTATACGTATGGCTAGGAGGAAGTGAGGACTGCAGATGCTGGAGTACCAGAGTTGAAAAATGTGGTGCTGGAAAAACACAGCAGGCCAGGCAGCATCCGAGGAGCAGGAGAATCGACGTTTCAGGAAGAAGGGCTTATGCTCGAAACGTCGATTCTCCTGCTCCTCTTATACATGTGGTTCGTCTAGTTCAGTTATTGATCAATGGTAACCCCATGATGTGTTCAAAATGGGGAGTGGTAACACCATTGAATGTCAAGGAATGATGGTTAGATTCTCTCTTGATCGAGGTAGCCATTGCCCAGCATTTGTGAGGCGCAAATATTACTTGCCACGGTTCAATACAAGCCTGAATATTTTCCAGGTCTTGCTGCATTTGGGTATGGACTGTTTCAGTAACTGAGGAGTCACAAATGGTGCTGAACACTGTGAGCATCCCGACTTCTGAATTTATGATGGAGGGAAGGTTGTTGTGGAAGCAGTTGAAACGTTCTGGCAATTGATACAAATTAGTGGCTCACTAGGCCACTTCAAAGGGCATTTAAGAGTCCACCACATTGCGGAGGGGATGGAATCACGTGTAAGTCAGACTAGGTAAAGATAATAGATTTCCTTGCCTGAAGGATATTAGTGAACTACATGGGCTTTTCCAACAATCAACAACAGTTTCATGGTCATCATTAGACTTTTCCATTAAAAGAAGAAATCTGGAATTAAACCAAATTTTACATCAACTATTATGGTGGGATTCAAAATCAGATCTCCAGAATATTACTTGGATCTCTGGATGACTAGTCTAGAGATGAAACCACTATGTCATTGCTTTCACCAAAGGGAGTTTAGAATAAGGGTCATTCTCTCAGTGTTCGAGCCAATAGTTATCTCACAACCATTATCATCAAAACAGATGAAATGCTCTTTTATCTTACTGTTGCCATTCAACCTTGCTGCGTGCACATTGACCACTGCATTACCAACAAAACAGTGAAAATATACTGTAAAATGAATCCATTGATAATAAACGGTTTTGGGACATTCCAAGGTCATATGCTATAATAATATAAGTTTCTTTGCTTATTCAGTCATATAATAGTGTGCAACTGGGGTAACAGTTACAAGGACAGTTTATTAAATTCTTTAGTTATTTTGAAGGAAATCAACATCAATTTAATGCACACGATTAGGAAGTGATGATGAATTACATAAAAGCTGGAACATTTTGGGTAACAGTATTGTTAGAATAGAAGCTCTCATGTGTGAAGGAGGCAGTCATGGTATGTTTGAATTTCATGTAAAATGGAAAGTACCAAAATGGATGCCCATTATACAGTTTGCCTGATTTCAAAGGAATTTGATATTCCCTCATTTTACACATGATCCGGAATGTGAAATATTTAGGTAAAAAAGTTGGGCTTAAGCACTGGCAACTCTCATAGTGCTGCTTCAGTCATCACCTTGAAGGTGAACCTAGTTTGAAATAAGTCAGTGATTTCAGGTTTTCCTTGCTCCTAATTAACTGAGTGTTCATTTTTTGACAGATTTGAAACACTTGGAAATGAATATGCTATCTTACACTATATTACAGTTCAGAAGTTACTAATTGAGAAAAACTTTGCCTGCAATGAGGCTGGCTCATATCCCCAGAAGTAGCCTTTTAATTTGCCATCCTTCAGGTTAGCAATTCAATTTAGTACAGTAGGTGATGTATAGTTGCAATTGGTTTGATCAGAAGGTCAACAAAGCTGAAGTGGCCATAAGCCAGCTAAGTGAGATAGGTGCTTTGTTAATAAGTTAATGCTACTGAACAAAATTGAGTTTCACTCAACGGGATCATTTCATATGGTCTTTGGGTGAAGAAACAGTTAATCTTGCACATGTTTCTAATGGAAATTGATATGACATTCCTGGTTTCTTGTATTTTTAATTATTCCTAACCAGTTAATTGTACGTTTTGGTATTAGACAATTAAATACATCTTGTTAGGCAAGACAAATGTCTCCTCTTCTTACAATTCTATAATGATCTATCCTTCATCAATGATAAGTACAGAAGCCCTTAGACTCAGTATAGTAAAGTCACCACAGTCCCAGAGGGCTGCTCTCTCATGAGAGAGAGACAGACATCTGGTGGTTGGTTCAACCTGATGGTCACCATGTGTCAGAAAAGGGATGAAGTTGAGAACGCAGATCTTCATGGTAGCATTAGCTGGTATGAAACACATGTGACCACATTCGGCCCATGTCTGCATGGGTTTCCTCCCACAGTCAAAAGATGTGCAAATTAGGTGGATTGGCAATGATAAATTGTGTGTAGTGTCCAGAATGTGTAGGCTAAGTTGGTTAGCCATGGTAAATGTGGAATAGAGTGGGAGGTGGGGTCTGGGTGGGATGCTCTTCAGATGGTCAGTGCAGGCTGAATGGCCTCTTTCCAAACTGTAGGGATTCTATAATTCATGAAGTTGGTTGTTGGGGAGAGAGCACGGAGAAGTCACTATGCCACCAGCAAAACACTGATAGCCTTACAAAATTGCTCGAATAAGCATTTCATCATTTAAAATCAGTTGACCACCTCACTTTAGCAGGAGAGTAATCCTGACACTGGTTTCTCCTATTTTCTTAGCACCTCACTCCCCATAGCCAGTAAAATTCTGCCCTGTGTGCCTGCAAGGCATAGTCTCTCTATAGGAGTTGGAAAGTCATGTTGTGGCTGTATAGGACAATAGTAGACCACATTTGGAATACTGAGAGAGATTCTGGTCTCCCTCCCATTGGAAGGATGTTGTGAAACTTGAAAGGGTTCAGAAAAGATTTACAGGGATGTTGGCCAGGGTTAGAGGATTTGAGCTGGAGGGAGAGGTTGAATAAGCTGGGGCTGTTTTCCCTGGACCGTTGCAGGCTAAGGGGTGACCTTATAGAGGTTTATAACATCATGAGGGGCATGGTAGGGTAAATAGACAAGATCTTTTCCCTGAGGTGGGGCAGTCCAGAACGAGAGGGAAAGGTTTAGGGTGAGGGGGGAAAAATGCAAGAGAGACCTAAGGGGCAACTTTTTCACACAGAGGATGGTGCGTGTATGGAATGAGCTGCCAGAGGAAGTGGTAAAGGCTAGTACAATTACAACATTTAAAAGGCATCTGGATGGGTATATGAACAGGAAGGGTTCAGAGGAATATGGGCTAAGTGCTGGCAAATGTGACTACATTAGGTTAGGATATCTGGTCAGCATGGACGAGTTGGACCAAAGGGTCTATTTTCCGTACTGTACATGTCTCTGGCTCTATGACTCTCCATAGGTGTTGTTTGACCTCTGTTTACAGTTAGGAGAAAGTGAGGACAGCAGATGCTGGAGATCACAGCTGAAAAGTGTGTTGCTGGAAAAGCGCAGCAGGTCAGGCAGCATCCAAAGAGCAGGAGAATCGACGTTTCAGGCATAAGCTCTTCTTCAGGAATGAGGAGGGTGTGCCAAGCAGGCTAAGATAAAAGGTAGGGAGGAGGGACTTGGGGAAGGGGCGTTGGAAATGCAATCGGTGGAAGGAGGTTAAGATGAGGGTGATAGGCCGGAGAGGGGGTGGGGGCGGAGAGGTTGGGAAGAAGTTTGCAGGTCAAGAGGGCAGTGCTGAGACCGAGGGTTGGGACTGAGATAAGGTGGGGGGAGGGGAAATGAGGAAGCTGGAGAAATCTGCATTCATCCCTTGTGGTTGGAGGGTTCCTAGGCAGAAGATTAGGCGCTCTTCCTCCATGCGTCGTGTTGCCATGGTCTGGCGATGGAGGAGGCCAAGGACCTGCATGTCCTTAGCGGAATGGGAGGGGGAGTTAAAGTGTTCAGCCACAGGGTGGTTGGGTTGGTTGGTGCAGGTGTCCCATAGGTGTTCCTTGAAATGTTCCGCAAGTAGGCAGCCTGTCTCCCTAATGTAGAGGAGGCCACATCAGGTGCAGCGGATGCAGTAAATGATGTGTGTGGAGGTGCAGGTGAATTTGTGGCGGATATGGAAGGATCCCTTGGGGCCTTGGAGGGAAGTGAGGGGGGAGGTGTGGGCGCAAGTTTTGCATTTCTTGCGGTTGCAGGGGAAGGTGCCAGGAGTGGAGGTTGGGTTGGTGGGGGGTGTGGACCTGACGAGGGTGTCGTGGAGGGAGTGGTCTTTCCGGAACGCTGATAGGGGAGGGGAGGGAAATATATCCTTGGTGGTGGGGTCCGTTTGGAGGTGGCGGAAATGACGAAGGATGATATGATGTATCTGGAGATTGGTGAGGTGGTAGGTGAGGACCAGTGGGGTTCTGTCCTGTTGGCGATTGGAGGGGTGGGGTTCAAGGGCGGAGGAGCAGGAAGTGGAGGAGATGCGGTGGAGAGCATCATCATCCACGTCTGAAGGGAAATTGCGGTCTTTGAAGAAGGAGGCCATCTGGGTTGTTTGGTATTGGAATTGGTCCTCCTGGGAGCAGATGCGGCGGAGGCAAAGGAATTGGAAATATGGGATGGTGTTTTTACAGAAGGCAGGGTGGGAGGAGGTGTAATCTCGATAGCTGTGGGAGTTGGTCAGTTTATAGTAAATGTCCGTGTTGGGTCGGTCGCCCGAGATAGAAATGGAGAGGTCTAGGAAGGGGAGGGAGGAGTCTGAGACGGCACAGGTAAATTTGAGGTCGGGGTGGAAGGTGTTAGTAAAGTGGATGAACTGTTCAACCTCCTCGTGGGAGCACGAGATAGCGCCGATACAGTCATCGATGTAGTGGAGGAAAAGGTGGGGGGTGGTGCCAGTGTAGCTGCGGAAGATGGACTGTTCCACATATCCGACTAAGAGGCAGGCATAGCTGGGGCCCATGCGGGTGCCCATGGCTACTCCTTTGGTTTGGAGGAAGTGGGAGGATTGGAAAGAGAAGTTGTTCAGAGTGAGGACCAGTTCAGTCAGTCGAAGGAGGGTGTCAGTGGAAGGGTACTGGTTGGGTCGGCGGGAAAGGAAGAAGCGGAGGGCTTTGAGGCCTTCGTGTTGGGGGATGGAGGTGTGTAGGGATTGGATGTCCATGGTGTAGATAAGGCGTTGGGGGCCGGGAAGCGAAAATCATGGAGGAGGTGGAGGGCCAGGGTGGTGTCCCAAATGTAGGTGGGGAGTTCTTGGACTAAGGGGGACAGGACAGTGTCGAGGTATGCAGAGATGAGTTCGGTGGGACAGGAGCAGGCTGAGACAATGGGTCAGCCAGGGCAGTCAGGTTTGTGGATTTTGGGCAGGAGGTAGAAACGGGCGGTGTGGGGTTTTGGGACGATGAAGTTGGAGGCGGTGGATGGGAGATCCCCGAGGTGATGAGGTTATGGATGGTCTGGGAGATGATGGTTTGAGGGTGGGTGGTGGGGTTTAAATGCGAGCTGGCGTTTAGCCTCAGCAGTGTAAAGGTCGGTGCACCAAACTACCACCGTGCCTCCCTTGTCTGCCGGTTTGATAGTGAGGTTGGGGTTGGAACGGAGGGAGTGGAGGGCTACACGTTCCAAGGGTGAGAGGTTGGAGTGGGTAAGAGGGGTGACAGGTTGAGGCGGTTAATGTTGAAGCAGCAGTTGGCTATGAAAAAATCGAGGGCGGGTAAGAGGCCAGCACGGGGTGTCCAGGTGGATGGGGTGTGTTGGAGGCGGGAGAAGGGGTCATCAGAGGGTGGGTGAGAATCCTGGTTGAAGAAGTAGACGCGGAGGCAAAGGTGGCGGAAGAATTGTTCGATGTCTTGCCGCGTGTTGAACTAATCTAAGAGCGTAGAGGGATGAAGGTGAGGCCTCTGCTCCTTCCACCTCTCGCATTCCCAACGCCCCTCCCCCAAGTCCCTCCTCGCTGCCTTTTATCTTAGCCTGCTTGGCACACCCTCCTCATTCCTGAAGAAGGGCTTATGCCCGAAATGTCGATTCTCCTGCTCCTTGGATGCTTCCTGACCTGCTGCGCTTTTCCAGCAACACATTTTTCAGCTCTGTTTACAGTTGTCTGAATTCAGTAACAGATTGTCCAGTCATTCACTCACAATAGAAAACCATCCTAGCCATCTCATATTTTCCTTTGCAGTTTCCTATTCTAATTTCCAATGTTCTTGTCTTGCAATATTTCTTGAATTAGGTGGCTAGGCCAAAGGGCTTGCTACACCTGCTTACAATGGTAACAAGGAAAGTATGCTCGATGGCTGGATTGATCCAGAAAATAGTCATAAATAACTTATGTTCATATTTCTTGTCAAGGATTCTTTTGTAAATAGCCATGTTTTACTGAGGGTAGGTCTTAGCATTGAGCTGTTATATTCTTGTTGCCAGCCCTATTTCTTGGCTTTGTTGTCCCTAAAGAATCCATTTTCATGTGAGTTTTTAATCGTTGGGAGCCCAAACGCAAGAGTCTGGTTGCATTATTGACAGCATTAGCTCCAAGATTGGTCCTGCAATAGGAACCTGGTAACTGATCTGTTGTAAATCCAGAATGTATAATAATTTATTTTGTTAAAGGGTTCCTCTCGAGGCCAACATTTTGGTTTTCAGAGCCACTTTTTGGTTTTCAGGGGCTATGTTATCATTCTCACAAACTCCTTTATTAGGAGGTGCAGTCTCGCCATAGCATTACTTTCTGCGTTTGTGTGGACATGTGCGCCATTTGGATTCTTACAGAAGCAGATTTAAAAGTACTCATTAAGATCCATAATAGTCATCAATCCTCCATTAACGTTAAAGCTACAACACAAAAGGAAAGAATTAATTTTCCATACACCACAGTATTTAAATTGGCACAACATAGTAGATGTAAGTTAGCAAAAGAGATTTCCAAAATAACTTACATGCACTTCTAACGCACAAAAGGCCATCACCCAAAACATACCTTTCAGATTGGTGAGGTCACAGCAATTGATTGTTAAGCTCAATATCAAACTATAATTTTTCCCCAGCCACAAAAAAAATGCAGCTAGCAACTCTAAAATGCAAGCAAGTGTTCAACTGCTGCAGAGGAAAGCTAGGAAACAGGTAGTTACTACTTTTACTTTGTAACTGTATCTCAGATCCCAATCTGACCAGATTTAAATTTAATATTTGACATTCATTGCATTTTTGTATAGTACCTGCTGAACATATGCAACATTATGATAGAGATTACAAATTCATTTCAAAGTAATTTATTGCTTCAATGACTTCAGGCCTTCTTAGTTAGTTGTGTTCACTTTGTTGACAGATCTGAAACTGTTTTCTCCTTTCCAGCTTCTATCACACTTACGTTTCAGCCTGTCTCTCCCCAACCCTTTGTAGCATCCTTCTTCCTCCAAAGCCCCTCATGGCCTTCCTCTTTTTCCTATCCCCCTTGTAGCCTCCCCAAGCCTTTGTGGACTATCTCACCTTCCCCCCTGCCTTTACCCGAACTCCTTTATCTCTCAATCTGTTCCCAGCAATTTGATAGGTGTTTAAAGTCCTCAGACCCTTAAACTGATCCCAGGCTATCAGCTCTCCTACCTCTCTGACTTGAGGCCCTCGTTCCCAGTCCACACCTTATTCTAATTTAGATCACTCACCCTCAGCCTTAGAATACCCCCACCATCACCCCACTACCTTGATTCTTGCTATTCTCTCCCACATTTACTGCTGATAGTTCACTAGTGAGTTTGTTTTAAGTGGTTTTTCTTCCATTGGTCACTCCCATCAGTGAATTTTGCCTAGTGATTTGGCAATTTTTGGAGGGGGTGGAATAGCCAGCTGCTGTCATGTACTGAGCGCACTGAAGTCCCAGGTTTCAACTTCCCATGGAACACCAGGACAAGCGTTGGCCAGTTGAGGCTGGGTCAGGGAAGGTATGACCACACATGTAAAACACATAAACAACTCAAATTGTGATTGCAATCATTTAGGTCAGTCCATCACCCTCACTGCATCAGCTAAAGCCACTGAATGGATTGTTAAGCTCAATATCAAACTATAATTTTTCCCCAGCCATTAAAAAAAATGTATCTAAGAACGCAAAAATGCAAGCAAGTGTTCAACTGCTGCAGAGGAAAGCTAGGAAACAGATTGTTTTAACAGGATTTGGGAAAAAAAATCCATCACATAGAAGAACATCCCAGGAGGGACAGTTAATAGTGCCTGAAGGGCTTTATCAAGCCTGAAGTCAAAGGAACCTTATAGTTTCAAAGAATGAACTGTATAAGCAATCAGCTGTTTGTCGCCACCCCAGCTGAGACATGGCACAATATTTTTCGAATTAAAATTTTTTGAAGAGTTAAGGAATAAAGTTGCTTGGGGTCATAAAACACTGTGTGCGTGTGTGCAAGCGAGCGAGCGCAAGGTCAATTTGATTGGCTTGGCAATTAAAGTACTATGACTCAAAATTGTTTTAAAACAAAGGTTTCACCACATCTGCAATCTGAATATTGCAGGAAAGTATCAAAATCACACGTAAGCTTCTTTTGAATATTATGGTCATAAAATACACACAGATGAGAAAAACCTTTCAGCATATCCTGCAATTTATAATGCTCTCTACAATGGATCTGAACTGTTTCTTAAATAATCCCAAGTTTTTGTTTTAGTTGGTGTATCCAAAAAATCCCTTCTAGGTGCTCATTATTTCAAGGGTTACCAACTCTCCTGGAACGACCTAGAGTTTCTCTCAACACAGCATTTCTCTTTGGAGCTCTGCTTCCAGCAGCCCAGGAAATTCAATACTTTTAATTTTGTGCTGCAGGGAATCCCTGTGCACCCCCATCCCACCCACATAATAGTGTTGGTGCAAAGGTGAAAGCAAAAATTACAGAGGATTCTACCATCAGAAGGTAAATGCAACAACATCTGTGAAAGTCAAGTATACAAATGTCACAGGATCAGACGTCACGTAACCAGGCGTCTCACGGCCCAGTCTTGTCTCATCAGAATGCCTTGTCATCAAACTTCTATGAATTTGTGTACCCTGAACTAATCCATGTGAAGAAATTCCTATTATTAGTGCTAAATGTTTATTTTGTTAACTTCAAAATGTGTCCCTCTCTCAAATTAATATTGTATTCTAGATTTACCATGCCACTTGCTGTCTGCTCATTCCGTCCAATGACTTTTCAAAATTTCAAAAAGACCAAAGTATTTTGGGGGCTCTGTACCTTTGTCTATTTCTATTTGTGAAATACTTATTTTATTTTAAATGTACTGAGTGGTTGAAAGTGATTGTGTAGAAGTGCAAAAAGTTCAAGGGGCAATCAAAGATCTGGCTCCTTTCATTTTTAATAGTTTCCTTATGATAACACACAAATGGATGAACACACAATGAAGGGAAGGAGAAATAAGCTAATACTTTGGAGGAGAAATTAAGCTAATACTTTTGGAGTGAGTGATGTTGCTCTCAGCTTTTCTGATTATTTCTCAGACTCACATGCCACGATGGAGAGCTTCTTCATTGTGTGGAAAATAGCAGACCAGTTCAGAAACTGAATGAATTCATCAAGCCAAGGCTATTCAGGATCGCATACACTTCAAGGAAGTCAACCCTCACTCTTCTAAACAAAACAAGTTCAGTCTGTTCAATCTTTCCTCAGAAGAAATATTGCTCAATTCAGGTATCAATTTGAGTAAACCCACTGAACTGCCTCCAACGCACCTACATCCTTCCATAAATAGAGACCAAAACAAGATATATAATCTTATGAACTATTTACTCAATCTCAGATGTGTTGAGTTTTTTAAAGGGTTACAATCATGAAATCTCACTAATTCTCTTGCTGTATCTTACCAAACTTGCTGTACTAATTGTCTTCCCCGCCGCATGGCATCTCTCCCATCTGATTTCAGCCCCATTTTACTATGTGCCCTTCCAGAACAATTCACCACTCACTGGATGTCTGCTCAAAGACAGACCTTCTTTACACTTGTACCATCTTTGACAATCTGGCATTGTTCCTTACTGGCAATATCATGGTATAGCAGCCACAAAGCTTCACTGTTCATGGACATTGTTGATATGGCTGACACTCCTTTGCATATACAACCCTCTCACCCTAGTCACTGTTTAACCAGTACATCACAGAGTTTACCATTGCGTAACTACATTCCGTCTGAACACTCTCCAAGTCAGTGTGACCCTGTCCCCATTGACCAATGTAGACTGGCAGCTTATCGTTGTACATAAGGGAATATCAAAACCAGGCAAACAACTGGAAATATACAAACAGAAATGTGAACTTTTATTTGCAGAATGCAAAATGTAAATTTGCCTTTACAACCAGATTTATGAATCATGACCAAATAAAAAGAAAGAGTCAATGATTACCTGCTGCTGCCACTCTCATCCATTTGAAATGGGTATCAGTCAGGTTCTGTCTGGCCTATTATACTCTGCTCTACCACGGTCTTGCTCAAAGAATGGGCCGCATCGGTGAGCGGTTGAGCAATGGTGTCGTCAGCCATGCTGGGTAGCCTTTGTCCCTCAGTAACCAGCTTTGTAAGGTCCTGGATCCTAAAATGCACCAGGTATGTCAGCGTGCTCCAGGAGGTAGGAGAGAAGGTTGCTGTCAAAGTACCAGACAAATACCTCACTAATTCTCCTGCTGTATCTTACCAAACTTGCTGTACTAATTGTCTTCCCCGCCGCATGGCATCTCTCCCATCTGATTTCAGCCCCATTTTACTATGTGCCCTTCCAGAACAATTCACCACTCACTGGATGTCTGCTCAAAGACAGACCTTCTTTACATGTGTACCATCTTTGACAATCTGGCATTGTTCCTTACTGGCAATATCATGGTATAGCAGCCACAAAGCTTCACTGTTCATGGACATTGTTGATATGGCTGACACTCCTTTGCATATGCAACCCTCTCACCCTAGTCACTGTTTAACCAGTACACCACAGGAAACGATAACAGTGATTACGGATCACCTGAACATTAAAGAAGAGGAACCCCTTCCAATTGATGAATTCTGTGGCTATGTGATAATGCTTTCTCAGAGTCATATGCGTGCAGCTGATGGCAACTGCCATAAGGGATACTCACTATGTTCAGGAAACTCCTGAATCCAACTCCCAGGCTAAACACTGATGTTGTCTTTGGGAATAAAATGAACCGCTGTGACCTTACACGATAGCAATGGTCACGGTCATGATGTTTTTGTACAGAGATCCCAAGCCAGTCACCCATCACTCCCTGGAAGGAGTCAGCTACAAAGAAGTTCAGTGTAGCAGTGACTTTCGCAGGGACTCAGAGGAGCCAGTCTCTAACTCCTGCAGCCCTCCAGTCCCATGTCTGGTAAGTTTCATCGCAGTGTCCCAGGACATATGAAGCCTGCACTGATTAGGCACCTCACTCATCGCCAGGAAATGGAGGGGGAGGGGGGGTGGAAGAGATATGAGTGGCTGCTCCTGGGCTTGCTGCCATCTGTGTTTGTTCTACATCTGTCTTCACCTTATGTTGGTCACTGCCTAGTTATCACTAGTGGCTGGGTACAGCAATCTTGGTGTAAAAAGGACCAAACGTGGGCACAAAAGTTTCTGAAATGTCAGAACAGTCATGAGTGGCGAACCTTGCAGAAGTGGCTATGTATACTTTCACACACACTGAGACATGCTGAGTGCAGATAATGGGGATATATATAATGCCACACCAACTGAACATGCACCACTTATCAGTGAGAATGTGTCTACAGCACAACACAACCCTCCCAACTATTCACCCACATCTGCCATTGATCCCTCTCCCCAAGTCAAGCCTTCAGAAACATGGATGGATGACTCATCCCAAATCCATGACTGTTTTTGATGATCAGCCCCAGTGCATGACCAGACACCCCATTTGCCATGCCCATAACTCTTAGATTAAATGACAGGCAATGCCCCTGATAATTGAGTCCTGTGGGGCCAACACATTGGAGGGAATCCTGAGGGACAGGATGTACATGTATTTGGAAAGGCAAGGATTCATTAGGGATAGGCAACATGGCTTTGTGTGTTGGAAATCATGATCACAAACTTGATTGAGTTTTTTGAAGAAGTCATAAAGAGGAATGATGAGGGCAGAACAATGGGCATGATCTATACAGATTTCAGTAAGGTATTCAACAAGGTTCCCCATGGGAGACTGGTTAGCAAGGTTAGATCTCATGGAATACAGGAAGAACTAGCCATTTGGATACAGAACTAGCTCAAAGGTAGAAGACAGAAGGTGGTGATGGAGGGTTGTTTTTCAGACTGGAGGCCTGTTACCAGTGGAGTGCCACAAGGATCGGTGTTGGGTCCACTACTTTTCATCATTTTTCTATATGATTTGGATGTGAGCATAACAGGTATAGTTAGTAAGTTTGCAGATGACACCAAAATTGGAGGTGTAGTGGACAGCGAAGAAGGTTATCTCAGATTACAGCAGGATCTTGATCAGATTGGCCAATGGGCTGAGAAATGGCTGATAGAGTTGAATTCAGATAACGAACAGGAAATGACATCACCACAAACCCCAGGAACCCCATCCAAGAGAAAGGTATAAATAGAAAGCAGGAGACAACAGCTTCGCTTCACTTGGAGGTCGCCACTGATGATGTTACCTAACCAGGTAATGATACGTCTGGCTATCAAACCTACAGCTCAGCGAGCAAACCTACACCCTAAATCTCAACCTGAGCTACAAACTTTCACAAACCTTGCAATTCAGATAAATGTGAGATGCAGGATCTTAGCAGGATTTATACACTTATTGGTAAGGTCCTAGAGAATATTGCTGAACAAAGAGACCTTGGAGTGCAGGTTCATAGCTCCTTAAAAGTGGAGTCGCAGGTAGATAGGATAGTGAAGAAGGTGTTTGGTATGCTTTCCTTTATTGGTCAGAGTATTGAGTACAGGAGTTGGGAGGTCATGTTGCGGCTGTACAGGAAATTGGTTAGGCCACTGTTAGAATATTGCGTGCAATTCTGGTCTCCTTCCTATCTGAAAGATGTTGTGAAATTTGAAAGGGTTCAGAAATATTTACAGAATGTTGCTAGGGTTGGAGGATTTGAGCTATAGGGAGGGGTTGAATAGGCTAGGGCTGTTTTCCCTGGAGCATCAGAGGCTGAGAAGTGACCTTATAGAGGATTATAAAATCATGAGGGGCATGGATAGGATAAATAGACAAAGTCTTTTCCCTGGATTGGGGAGTCCTGAACTAGAGGGCATAGGTTTAGGGAGAGGGGAAAGATATAAAAGAGACCTTGGGGCAACATTTTCACACAGAGGGTGATACGTGTATGGAATTAGCATCCAGAAGAATTGGTGGAGGCTGGTACAATTGCAACATTTAAAAGACATCTGGATGGGTATATGAATATGAAAGGTTTGGAGGGATATGGGCCAAGTGTTGGCAGGTGGGACTAGATTGGGTTGGGATATCTGGTCGGCATGGACGAGTTGGACCAAAGGGTCTGTTTCCGTGCTGTACATCTCTATGACTCATTGGTGAACAGACACCACCCTTCCCCCACTGAACTGCAACAGGATTCCAAGACATTGAGTGTCCCCAAATGGACAAGTAACTGAAACAGAGGTAAATCATCATGTGCGGACTGTGCCTGTAACTGATGGTATGGGGACACCCTAACAGACAGTGACACCCTACATGATTTGAACTGTGGACTAGTCCTGAACAGTTGCTGCCGCGTGCACTTTCTTTGAATTACAGTGGTTCAATGGTTAGCACTACTGCCTCCCAGGTTCAATTCCAGCCTTGGATGACTGTCTGTGTGGAGTTTGCCTACTCTCCCAGTGTCTGCGTGGGTTTCCTCTGGGTGCTCTGGTTTCCTTCCACAGCCCAAAGATGTGCAGGTCAGGTGAATTGGCCATGCTAAATTGCCCACAGTGTTAGGTGTGTTAGTCAGAGGGAAATGGGTCTGGGCGGGTTACTCTTCGGAGGCTCAGCGTAGACTGGTTGGGCCAATGGGCCTGTTTCCACGCTGTAGGGAATCGAATCTAATCTAATATCGATCAGAAGAGGCCTTTCGGTCCATTGATTCTGCATTGACGGCAAAACCCCTTTAAGTCTACACCCTTCTCACTTTCTTGCACTTGGCCTTTAGCCTTGAATGTTATAACATTTCAATAGCTCACCCAAGTACTTTTTAAAAAGTGGGGGTTTCCTGCCTCACTTATCCTCCCAGGCAGTGCATTCCTCCACCCTCTGGGCAAAGTAAAATCTTTCCTCAAATCCCCTGTAACCTACCTGACTTTCACCTTAAAATTATGCCCATTTGCTATCAATCCTTTTGTTGAATGAATGTGCCTTGCCATGTAGGCAGTTGGCATATTTGAAAGGTGTCACATTACACTCTCAACATGCCATGCAGCAAGTTTTTCCCAGCTTCCAATGGCAAGACATTCTAACACTGAAGAGCAGCCTTTGTGTTAGTGCTAGACAGCCCTTTAGAATAGTGATGACAGCCTTTGGCTCTCACTTAAGCACCAACGTGATAACACGATAAGGTAAGGATGATGGAAGGTAGGTGCAAAATCAATGAACACTAAGAAAGCAAAGAAGCAGTCCTGTGATACAGTCTGGTTCATTGTGAGCTGGGAGCCTGTTCCTCTGTGCAAAATGTTCCAGCTTCAGCCTTGCTGTAACCACGTTGTACCTTATGAGCAGTCTGCCTGTGTACCAGGAAGATAGCATGATAGTCATCATGGATTGGCAGACGCTAGATGCCATTCTCTGCAGGTGATAGGTACCACTGGTACTCGTTTACACATCAGACTTTTGATGCAGCATCATAAGAAAACAAAACATTGCAGTTCTCTCTTTAAGCTTTGCCACAGCCTAGATTTTTACTGATGTTATCAAACTGCCCACTGATTTATGGAAGCTAAGATACAAGTGGCTGATTCACTGACAAGGTTGGCACAATGCCCGTCTTCAGGAAATCACAGGTCTAATATGCCTCATTTTTTGTCATTTGAAGTAAATAGATGGAAAATAAAGTGCTGTGAGCCCTACCCTCATTTTCTACCATCACTGCTCTTTACAAAGAACGGCCAGTTCAGCAAACAGCACCTAATTGTTGGCAATCTGTCTGTTCATAGTTGAACCCAATTCTGTCCTCACTTGATTTGACACTACACTATTCATTAGTAATTATTAGACATATTTGTATGGTTGCTACAACTGGCATTATGAAAGAAATTCACTAACAAACACACAAAATGCTGGAGAAACACAGCAATCCTGGCAGCATCTGTGGAGAGAGAAACAGAGCTTACATTTAGAATCTGGTATGACTTTTCTTCAGTGTCACTGGGTCAGAACCCTGGAACTCCCAAGGGCTGAAACAACTGAAGAAGACTGCTCCTCACAACCTGCTCAAGGGAAATTAGGAATGGCCAATAAACACTGGTGTAGCAAATAATGCCTACATCTTGGGAGTTAATAAAAAGTAATATATAATTATTTACTTAGGTATAGAGGATGGGTTGCAGTTCACCTGCCTACCCTCCGTAACATGCAACTGAGCTCAGGAGTAGTTGGCAAGATATGGGCTGGGCACCCTCCTCATTATACATCTAATGCCACCACAAACATGCTTGGCAGGGTCCTGCACCATGTTAAATTTATATTCAGCCCTTGGTCAGGAGACCAAAACAACACACAGGGAAAAAAAAAGTATAATCACCAAAGGGCACTGCAAAAGAGTGTTTTGTTGTTTACAATAAATAACAGTTGAAAACAAATAGCTTAAACTATCTTTTGAACTGGGCTGTGATAAAGAAAATATATTCTGTTGATTTATTCTGTCTGATATTCACAAAGCAAAGATTTACTGCTGTCACTACAAAGGCATCTTCCTTAGGAAATCCAAGAAAATTTGTCAGAAAGTTACACTTGAAATGACTGCAGTAAATCTTTGTCAATGTCACAGTCCGGTATAAAAACAGGGAAGGCTCATGGTTTATTGCTTTGGTAAATAATGAAGACTGGAGAAAATCATGATAAGACAGGAGACAGCATTCGTTTGCAAGAGATGAGGATCCCAAAATATCTCCAGCATAGATGGCACCCCAATTTAACTATGCCTACTTGGGCCTCTGCCCAACCCAGCTAAGGTTTGCAAGGTTCAGGAAGGTCCCATCATTTAATGATGACTTCCCCTGACAAAGGAGTTTGTTAGGTATGTTCCTATGTGCGAGTTGGGAGCAAAGGATTTAAAATTGCATAGGTTAATTAATAAGCACCATCATTAGGTGGTTAGTTGTGAATTAAGCATACATTTTAATTCAATGCTTTGAAGTGACTGATTGTATAGTTAAGGAGAAATCAGTAACTGAGGATTACATGGAAGCCATTCAATATGTATCTCCCAACAGGCTTGTTGGAAATATGAAGGTGTTACAAAACCCAGCAATCTGGATAGGAAGTTGGTGAATAGATAGGAAATAAGGAATTAGGGTGGATAGCTGTTGTTCTGATTGGAAAAGGTTTGGTACAAGTCATTCTCCTATAACGCCGTAGTTGTGTCCCAGTGAAACCTCACTTAATACAAAATTGCTTAATTGAAATAATCGGGCCTATGGGAAAGTGAAGTTGGAGCAGACCAGCAAAAGTATCACTCACAAATCGCTCAAAAATAACCCCAAAAAAGTCTAATGCAGAGTATAGCACAGCCTAAGTGAAGGTTGAAATCATATTTATTAACAAAAGTCATTTAACACCGTACATGTAAAAAATGTAAGAAAGCTGTTCTCTGTACTGTACCTCTCACAGAAAGTTGCTTTCTCAGCAGCTAACATTGGCATATGCTCAGGACAGAAGAACGCCAGTGCATGCACAGAACAGCACAGGGATTTCGGTGCATGCACAGAACAGTAAGAACACTGGCGCATAGACAGAACAGCACAGGGATTTCAGCACGCACAGCGGCACACGCACTGAACGAAGCGCGCATATCGATCCCATCTGGAATCGTGCTACAAAGGTAAGTGTTCTTCAAAATATCGTTCCCTAATTCTGCAGCAACGTTATAGCCAAATCACGCTGCAGAAATATGTGTTATGCCAGAATTACCTGAATATCACAAGGAATTTTTTTGCTGGATCTGTGTTTACAGATGTTTAGTGCAATTGCAAGGGGACAGCAGAATTTGCAACAATTAAAAAGTATCAGAGGTTGCTGAATGAGCAAAATTGGTAAACATAGATCATCTGGAAATCAATGTGAATAAGTGTGAGGGACTACAACTTTCCAGTTGAGCTGGATTATACTTTCAAAAATATAGCCAATTTACAAAACTCTAGGATTCTCAGTGGTCAATGTTCCTCAGAAGTATTGCCAACTTTCATGCTAAAATTAGAGATTTAGGTTTGGGGACCCCAATCCCCTCAACCTGCCTGTCCCACACTTCTGCTGAGAACATTGGACTCCTAGCTGGAGAAGATTTGGATGTTCCTGTATAGGCCATTAAGGATTGGAACCACTACTAAGCATAATCACTGGAAGGCTGTTCTTCTCCCTTGATACACTGGCCTTTGAATTTATGTTGCACCTCTTGTAGGCCATGAACAGAAGGATTCTCAACATTGGGATATGTCTGCTATCACGTCTCTTTGCAGATGGCTAGTAAGAGCTTAGTAGTGGTTCCAATCCTTAATGGCCTATATGGGAACATCCAGATCTTCTCCAGCCAGGAGTCCAGTGTTCTCAGCAGAAGGGTGGGACAGGCAGGTTGAGGGGGTTTGGAGTCCCCAAACATAAATCTCTAATTTTAGCATGAAAGTTCGCAATACTTCTGAGGAACTTTGACCCCCAAAACCTTTAGCTAAATCACACCATTTACTTTGAACTGGGGCTGACAAATGTTGTTCCAATTTAGCCAGAATACTTCAGTTCCATATCATGAACTTGTGCTCATGTGTAGAAACAACATTAACATTTCTTACCTGGAGACAAAACCCATGAGTTTAAGCTTTTCTATGGCGCTGTTTGGCAATGGATTCAGCAGATCACGGACCCGAACTCTGCCAGCGGTGCCAATCCCAACAATAACCACACCCAACATTTCAGTGTACTGCAAATAAACACAAAAATGTAGTCAGAGTTAGACTAAATCTGTCTTTTCTTGAAATCAAGTATTTTGCTGTCAATGTAAAACCTGTGATATGAATCATTTATTCTATCAGCTGTTTAGCAGCTAGAAATATGCACAAATTAGTCAACCAGAAATTAGGTTAGATACAATTGTATTTTCAGTGGTTATATTTAACTAGAGTTAGCCATCCTATATTTCTTTCTTAATTTGAATTGAGGAGTTATGCAAAAAGCTTTAGTTATATCAGCTGGCATTTCTTCCTAAACCACTACAGCTGATGTACAATTTCCCCCAACACCATATTCTTCAAATTTGAGAGGAATAGAGTCATAGAGATACTCCGCATGGAAACTGACCCTTCGGTCCAACTTGTCCATGCCAACAAGATATTCCAACCCAATCTAGTCCCACCTGCCAGCACCCAGCCCATATCCCTCCAAACTCTTCCTATTCATATACCCATCCAAATGCCTCTTAAATGTTGCAATTGTACCAGCCTCCACCACTTCCTCTGGCAGCTCATTCCATACACGTACCATCCTCTGTGTAAAAACGTTGCCCCTTAGGTCTCTTTTATATCTTTCCCCTCTCACCCTAAACCTATTCCCTCTAGTTCTAGACTCCCCAACCCCAGGGAAAAGACTTTGTCTATTTACCCTATCCATGCCTCTCAATTTTATAAACCTCTATAAGGTCACCCCTCAACCTCAGACCCTCCAGGGAAAACAGCCCCAGCCTGTTCAGCCTGTCCCTATAGCTCAAATCCACCAACCCCGGCAACATCCTTGTAAATCTTTTCTGAACCCTTTCAAGTTTCACAACATCTTTCTGATGGGAAGGAGACCAAATAATGTTGTCTTATTAAAATTAATTGACATGGCAGGGGCCTTGGAGGCGGTGAGGTAGGAGGTGGGAAGGACATTTAAATTAGGCAGAGCAGGGGTGTTCCTGAACCCTGTCACCATTGCCAGAACTAAGTTCTGGGAGAGAAGGTCCAGAAGCCACCTTCTTATGCCGCTGCCAATTGACACCCTTCTGTGACCATTCAGTTAGGTATAATCCAGCTATAAGTGGACCAGCCAAAAAGTGACCCACCTGAGAGAAAAGAAATGTCAATGCTAGTTGTCAGCTTGGTAGGTGGCTGAGGAGATCTTGATCAACAGCTTCCTTATTTCCCCTTCCCCCACCTCATCCTAGTTTCAAACTTCCAGCTCAGTTACTGTCTCCTTGACTTGTCCGACCTGCCTATCTTCTTTTCCACCTATCCACTCCACCCTCTCCTCCTTGACCTATCACCTTCATCTCCTCCCCCACTCACCCATTGTACTCTATACTACTCTCTCCCCACCCCCACCCTCCTCTAGCTTATCTCTCCACGCTTCAGGCTCACTGCCTTTATTCCTGATGAAGGGCTTTTGTCCGAAACGTCGATTTCGCTGCTTGTTGGATGCTGCCTGAACTGCTGTGCTCTTCCAGCACCACTAATCCAGTATAAAGTCATTCAATGCCTGAGCAAGGGTAATATATCAGACAGGACATGGCTGCTGACAGTCAACATCCTGTCCTTGCTTCAGATTTCCCTGACTCCCTCTGCTGGCAGAAGCTATGGGTGTCTGTGCAACACCACTGAGAGTGCAGTGGCTTCAGACCTTCAATGAGCCAGCAGCTTCTGACAGAGAAAGCTCTACCCTTTCACAACCTGTTTTCAGATGAGGCTCTTAGGTGCTTGATGGCAAAAGATATGGTAGGCCTTCTTTGTAAGAGTCAACCTGGGCACCATGCTGCTTTTGCAGGCATTTCCCATGGCACCCATCAAAATCAGCAACATTTACCCAGTAAATGGCAGATAATGACACAGTGCAAAGCGAACGTTGCAGAGGATTCAGGGCATAGCTACATATGAAGGCCATGTTGTAGACAGCATCTGATCATTTTAATGTGGGTGTATAACATTTAAGTGGGAAGATTTATGATGTAGGTAATTTTGCCTTTGTTGATCTGATTGTTGATTTGCATTTGAACTATCAAAATAAATAGAACTCCAACATATCTAAACATGCCTATTAAGATGTGGGCTATTTAAATTAATATAATGGAGTCTTACAGGCAACATGTAAATTAATGGAAATACAGTGTTTAAGTTTATATTTACTCCAAGTGATCTATTTTTGGTGGTGTGACCTGCAGTAGGAGCATGGAGGTGAAACCTGTTCCAAGGTCTCAGAAGCACATGCTGGTTGGGAGACAAGAGCATCTGCTGCAGGATTGGTGGGAGTATAGGATGAAGTCTGAGAGCCAACCACCTCCTCACCTGGGAGTTAGGAAATTATAGTGAGGCTGCAGTGGAAATGGGAGAGGGAGGGTGACTACTAGGAGGAAGTTAATTTTATTCCAGTGCATACGCTTTTTCATTTTACACCTAGCAGCTATTGCTTATCACTTGAGAATGACGTCAATTTCTACCTGCTCTTTGTGCAAGAAATGCAGTCGGATATCACTTTACCTTTCTATACATAGCCAAGCACAGGAAATTATTGGCTTGTTCTCCTCGGCCTGTGTGTGTCTGCATAATTAACAAGTGCAAACAATTAGGTCAGAAATGCTGAGAGTAACATTTAGTGTATTTTTTAAGGTTTGTAGTCTTTTCTTGTTAGTTATTGACTTGGTAAAAATCAAGAAGGATCTCAATCACAATTATTATGGGCACAAAGAGAGGCCATTGGCCCATCATACCTGCTCCAGCTCATTAAATAAACATCATTACCTCATGCAAATCTCCTTTTCTTTTCCCTTACTCCCTTGCACATTATTTCTTTCCAATGCTCTTTGGAATGCCTCAACCGAGCCTGCTTCCACCACATTTCCAGGCATTGCATTCCACATTCTAATTACTCACTGCGTAAAAGAAGTTTTTTTCCCCTCTCATCATCCTTGCTTTGTTTGCACATCACTTTAAATTTACACTCTTTCGCTTGTTCCTTTTACAAGCCGGAAGAGCCTCTATCTATGGAATCCAGTTCATTCGTGATTTTGTAAACTTTATCAAATTTCATCTGAACTGACTTCTTTCTAAGGAAAGTAGTCCCAACTTATTTAATCTATCCTCATAACTGAAGTTTCTCATTCCTGAAACTATTCTTGTGATTTATGTCTGCACTCCAAGACATTCTGAATTTATGATTGAATTATATCTGCAATACTGTTGGCAGTGCTTTACAGCTAACTATTATTTTGTGTTAGTTTACTAGATTGCTACTGGCTCCTTAAATACCTGGGATTAATACATATGGTCACAAGGCAATTAAAGTACAGGGAAGTAATGACTGTACAGTATTTTAAAAGTCTGCAATATTGTAGGTGGTGTGCAATTTCAGACTGTGGAACTAAAGTGGTATCACTTCCAATTTCATGTTTTCTCCCCCCATTTTTCATACAATTACAATTAAAATTGAAAAAAAGTGTTGACAAAAGAAATATGTGCAATTACTGTGTATGGAAAGTGTTTTGATGGTGAAATTCACCATCAGCTGACAAGGTAGCAGGTCATGGGTAGCAATAAAAATGTCAAATAAAGAGGCTCTTCATTGTGGCCAATTTTTCCCCTGAACACCACTTCCATTACATAAAAGCACAAAGGTGGCAAAGTTGTTTTTTTCTTAAATTTACATTTCACTTGGACATAATTCACATTATACTGGTTTATTTAAGTGTGCATTGTTACTGTTTGTTGAGACTAGCATAGTCAGAGAAATAAATACACTGGCATGCCTTGTCAGTTACAGGGCAGTTCAGGACAGTTCCTTTCTTCTGGAAGAAAGAGTGTTGCACCTTTTGTTAAAATTCCTTATTAAATGTTCCTTTCAGTACTGTGTTTATGGCTCTGCATGACATACCCAAACGTAACAGACTGAGCTGGCCCTCCCTTCCATACTTCACTAAGAAGCTTGTCCAAAAACAACATCCAGGAGGTGAACTCAAAAACTATAAAGACTTTGTCAGCCAATAACCCAGTTGGAGCCACACTTCGACACTACTTACCTTGAATTTTCTTACCTCGATAGACTGTTCCCATAAATCAACATCACCATCTCTGCCCAACACCCATTTTCAGCCTTGCACCATGCCCATGATACCCTTTTCCACTCCTCCATCCCCTCAACCCCAATTCACAACACCCCTCCCCCAACTGACTTGCATAACTGAAAAAGTTGAACAGGGTGCTGCTTAGCCATCATTCAATTTGTCTGTCTCCAATCTTATCACATAAATTTCCTTCGTTCTTGTTCCATTCACCCCTTGCTCAAAGCCTGTTACACTTCTAACTGTTCCCAACTCTGATGGAGGGTCACAGACTCTGTTTCTCTGTATATACTGATGCCATCTAGCCTGCCGAGTTTTCTCCAGCACTTTTTGTACTTTTATTCTTGAACTCGATTTATTTAAATAAAACAGCAAAATACTGTAGATATAGGAAATCTGAAACAAACACAGAATGCTGAAGAAACTCTACAGGTCTGACAGCATATGCGGAGAGAAAAGTTTTAAATCAAGACCCTTCAGAACTGAAAGGCTTGGGAAATTGGTTCCTTTTTATACTTTTGACAGAGACAGTTTTTGTTTTTAATAAGGCTCTGTTGTCTCAGATTTGACAGCCAGATGGCCAAAGCTCCAATGTAGCATGCTGACCATAATCCTATATTTGGAGTTCCCATCTATACAATGATGGCCCAACCTGGTGAGGCTCTAGACAGTCAGAGATAAAACATATGCTACAAATTGCCTGTTGGGATCCTGTTGAAGTTCCAATACATTGACTGAGTGGGAATCTCCTTGGAAGTCTGAACTTCTGAAGTGCAATTTCCCCACTCCCCAGGCACTTGGGCAAGGTCCTGACCCTGAATTAGAGTTGGACACTTTGCAAATGTCAAATGAACAAGTCCTAGTTTGACTCGAGTAACTGTGCAACTAATCCAACCCTAAGGCCTCCCACCAACAATCCCCTCCACATCCCTAGACCCTTCAACCACTCAACCCGTCTAGATCCCATGATCCAACTCTCCCCAAGGTGCAAATTGTCCAGCCTGCCCTTAGCCATTTACCTCAGCCATTCTGTCTATTTTCACATCTACACATTCTTCCATTCACTCTCACACTCACCCACATGTCCACGAATATATTGAAAAGTGATTTAAATATCCCAGAATTTTAAATATCTTGGTGAATGCATACCAGAATATGACAGCCAGTGCGTGGCTTATTAATGATCCAGCTCTACGAGGAAGGAAATTCATTTAAGGTATGCTGTGCAATTAGAGTCATAGAGTCAGAGATGTACAGCATAGAAACAGACCCTTTGGTCCAACCCGTCCAGCCGACCAGATATCCCAACCCAATCTAGTCCCACCTGCCAGCACCCTGCCCATATCCCTCCAAACCCTTCCTATTCATATACCCATCCAAATGCCTCTTAAATGTTGCAATTGTACCAGCCTCCACCACTTCCTCTGGCAGCTCATTCCATACATGCACCACCCTCTGTGAAAAAATTGCCCCTTAGCTCTTTTTTACAACTTTCCCCTCTCACCCTCTAGTTCTGAACTCCCCAACCCCAGGGAAAAGACTTTGCCTATTTACCCTATCCATGCCCCTCATAATTTTATAAACCTGCATAAGGTTACCCCTCAGCCTCCTATGCTCCAGGGAAAACAGCCCCAGCCTGTTCAGCCTCTCCCTATAGCTCAATTCCTCCAACCCAATTTGAAGGAGCTATTGGAATAACCGGCCAGAAATGTGAAGCTCGGCGTTATTGGCAAAAATGTAGGAGCAGAGCAACAATATAATGCTGATTGCCATACCTCTGAAGGTTCAAGTCAATTGGCTAGATATTAGTGTCAGAAATCATATTTCCATCCCTAATCAGTTTAAGACTCACTAAACTTTAAATGGCCTCAATACTGGGGATTCTAGGATGGGGGTTTTTGTTACAAACTTGTTCAGGAATTCAAGAACAACTGCTGGAAAAACTCAGTAGGTCTGGCAGCATCTGCAGAGAGAAATCAGAGTTAAAGTTTCGAGTGAATGATCCTTCCTCGGAACTGATATTAGCGAGGAAACTTTCAGCTGGTGGTGAGTGTAGGATTAAGGTGCCAGAGTACATCAGGTCTGGGAAGTATAATGCTGACAGCAGATGTGTTGAGTCCAGCAGTAGATATGCCAGGTAATGGAACCCTCTGAATTCTCCAACTTAAATGAATTCTTTCAGAGGGTTACAGACAGAAGAGAACTGCTCAATCGTAAAATTAAATTTTCTTATTAATTCCCATAAAGTCAACAACATCTGTGATTTTGCTATGTGCAATTGCTGTCTACATTAATGATGCTGTGGCCAAATTTTTTTTTGGACACTGATCTGACCTCCAGAACAATAATCACTGTCTTGTTGAATTGGTGTAAATGGTTTATATTAGTTATCTGGCTCCAAAAGCATCCCCAAACCATTTGTGGATGAATATGTCACAGAAATGTCATGATGTTTCCCCTAACATAGGACAATAAAAAATCTACAGCAGCAATTGAGTAGGCAGTCATTTGCCCTAGAACAGCCTTCTTCATTGAAAAATTTAGATTAGTAAAGGGAAATCCAGATTAGATTACAGTAAGTCTGTAATTAAGTTAGCTCACTGAGCTTGAAGGTTTGTTTTCAGATGTTTCATCACCATACTAGGTAACATTATCAGTGAGTGTCTCTGGTGAAGCGCTGGTGGTATGGTGACAAAACATCTGAAAACAAGCTTAGCGAGCTAATTTACATACTTATCATTAACCGGAGCTACAAATTTTCTCAAAAATCGCTGTAAATCTGTATCATACTTTACAATCCAGAACAGTGCAAGGAAGTCTTGTTGTTTTGATCAATTTCCATGGATATCACAATAGATACAGGCTGAAGTTATCGCTTGTTGTCAATGTTGCTAACCTTGGAGGAAAGCATCAGACAGATTGCAGAGTCATTCAGATACATGGGTGTATATTTTCCACTGTTTTCTATTACTAGTCAGAAAAATCAGCCAGAGAATAAAAATTGGAAACTAGCAGATGGACTCTTCACTGAGCGACATGACCCCCCTGCCTGTTATAGTCCAATCTGCAGCATATTGCATCACAAATATTAGCAAACAGAGGAAAATACATTATGTCGAGATTGGTATGTTTTTCTCCTGATGTTGGATCTTTGCTCTTCATTTCTGTAGGGCGCATCTGAAGAACAACAAAACTTATAATGACACAGATATTGTAATAAGCATTTGAAGCCACAGAAGCCTAAGTATGCCCCGTACTGCCTTTTCCTCCAGGAACAGCCCACATTATATTTCTTTTTAAACAGCTTCCTATAAGGTAAACATATTTAAGATGTCTAAAAAATAGCAATCATTGGTATGCACTCAGCCATACTCACATTCTTTCATCTGAGCAGACCTATATGCCACTGTGATTTTAAGTACCTTTTTAAAAAAACAATCAGGAAGCATAACCCTTCTGGCTGATGTTCACACGTTATAAACTGGATGGGACTAACAAGGAAAAGGATCTCCAAGCATTACAATGTATTAAACATCATGTGCTTTTTGAGCCAATGTTAGGAGAGTTCACCCAAGAATGGATTATGAGGCAGCACGTTACCTCAATGAGTCTCGTAGATTGTACATTGCTTAAATTCCAAAATGGTCAATTTTAAAAAACATCTTTTTTTTTCTTTTTAACACATTCCAGAAGTGGCATGGCACCTACTGCCACTGACTATCTCCTCTCTGAAATCTGTGCTTCATTCTCATCCTTGACTAAACACAGTTGCTTGGTCTTTCTTGGTATGGTACAACATCCTCACTTTGCATTTCCAAATAAGGCCTCAAGGTTCATGCCAGTTCAGCCACACTGCATTTCCACAGAAAATGTCTCTCTGCTGCATCAGCATTTGTGTTTCTGCAGTTTAATTTTCTTTTAACCAGATTATTTTCTTGAATAAGAATAAATGAAAAATGAAGCTTAACTTCAAAAGCAGTAATCATATAAATCATTTAACTAAAACTTCCCCCCTTATTCTAATCCCAGTTGGAACTTCATGTGGATTTACAGGTTAACTCATGTCATACACAAATTGCCCCCAACAGAACCATTCTGCGACATTTTACTTTGAATAACACATTGCCAATCTACCTGTCCTTGAGAAAGTGGAAAACTGAGCATTATGTCTCTCTTCCACTGGTACCCATCCTCCTAACACTTCCCAGCTTGCTTTAGGTAAGCAATGGCTTCATCACACAAGTAGGAACAGGAATTTCCCATTTTCAAACATTTGAGAAGGTAAGCGGTCTTCTTGAACTGATTCAGACCCTGTGCAATGTCGGCACATCTACATTGTTGTTACAGCAAGTTCCAGAATTTTGACTCAGCAACATTGTAGGTATTAGAGCTAACTACCAGATTAAAATGGCTTCTGCTTGTTAGCTTAAACTTTTTGTGAAATTGGGAAATACCTGGATCTTTATCTTCTCATTCAGTGATCCAGTATTCAAGACGTGCTCTCAACAAAATCACCACCTGCATGTTCCCCTCCAAGTCACACACCAGTCTGACTTGGAACTCAACTACAATATCTTCACCTCTTATTAGGCAAAATCCTAGAATTCCTAGCCTAGCACCATTGTGGGCATATTTAAAGCGCATAGATTATGGTTCGAGATGACAGCTAACCACATTCTCAAGGGTAGTTAGGATTGGCAATAAATGCTGGCCTCACAAATGATGTTTATGCCCAATCAATGATTAATTTAAAAAAGGTTAGTTTTATGTAGGCCCTGGTTTAACTTTCCAGCTCTTTTGATGTCTTCTTGTTTGATTTATGGTAGAAATATGCCACAAAGGCTATGGATTTTCATCCTCAGTGATGCTGCTCATCGTGAATAAGCAATTTAACTGTAGATTCCTGAAACAACTTGTCTGTTTCTGAAATGCCCAATCGCCATGAGTGCTGCTGAAAGTACTGTATCTCACACCAGCAGACGCATCACGTTTAATGCAGGATGAAGAAGATATACTGAGGGAAAATGGAGGAGCGAGATACATACACTGTACGGGTGGTTTACTGTACTGTGTTGCAGCCTGATAAGAAAGGTAATCTCTCTCAGTTCCTCAACCATTTCATAACACCCCTTCAATTATTATTAAGTATTATCCAAGCACTTGAGGAGTTTAATAAATTACATTATAGGTTAATTTTATTGACATGAACTTAACACTAGTTTTAAAATTATTTTAGGAGGACAGGTACTATTGATATACTTTAATACAGGGTAGGAACTTTGAACAGTTTGTAATACCTGATGAACACATTTCAAAAAAATCAATTAGACTCCAGCTGCTCCATGTTCGACATCACAACCAACAGACCAAAATTCCTTGTCTCAAGTCAGGTAGGGACATTCAATTCAAATTTAGCTTTCTTTATTTCACAGCATTTTATGCCACAGAAGGAAGGCACTCAGCCTTTGGTGCTTCTCCTAGCTTTATGAAAGAACATAAGACAGGAATAGGAATTGTTCTGGGAGAAAGTAAGTCCTGCAGATGCTGGAGATCAGAGCTGAAAATGTGTTGCTGAAAAAGCGCAGCAGGTCAGGCAGCATCCAAGGAGCAGGAGAATCGATGTTTCGGGCATGAGCCCTTCTTTAGGAATGAGGCCACGTGCTCCCACGAGGAGGTTGAACAGTTCATCCACTTTACCAACACCTTCCACCCCGACCTCAAATTACCTGGACCGTCTCAGACTCCTCGCTCCCCTTCCTAGACCTCTCCATTTCTATCTTGGGCGACCAAATCAACACGGACATTTACTATAAACCGGCCGACTCCCACAGTTACCTAGACTACACCTCCTCCCACCCTGCCCCCTGTAAAAACGCCATCCCATTTTCCCAATTCCTTCATCTCCACCGCATCTGCTCCCAGGAGGACCAGTTCCAATACTGAACAACCCAGATGGCCTCCTTCTTCAAAGACCGCAATTTCCCCCCAGACGTGATCGACGATGCTCTCCACTGCATCTCCTCCACTTCCCGCCTCTCCGCCCTTGAGCCCCGCTCCTCCAATCGCCAGTAGGACAGAACCCCACTGGTCCTCACCTACCACCCCACCAACCTCCATATACATCGTATCATCCGCTGTCATTTCCGCCACCTCCAAACGGACCCCACCACCAGGGATATATTTCCCTCCCCTCCCCTATCAGCGTTCCGAAAAGACCACTCCCTCCGTGACTCCCTCGTCAGGTCCACACACCCCCACCAACCCAACCTCCACTCCTGGCACCTCCCCCTGCAACCGCAAGAAATGCAAAACTTGCACCCACACCTCCCCCCCTTACTTCCCTCCAAGGCCCCAAGGAATCCTTCCATATCCGCCACAAATTCACCTGCACCTCCACACACATCATTTACTGCATCTGCTGCACCCGATGTGGCCTCCTCTATATTGGGGAGACAGGCCGCCTATTTACGGAACGTTTCAGAGAACACCTCTGGGACACCCAACCAACCAACCCAACCACCCTGTGGCTCAACACTTCAACTCCCCCTCCCACTCCACTAAGGACATGCAGGTCCTTGGCCTCCTCCATCGCCAGATCATGGCAACACGACGACTGAAGGAAGAGCACCTCATCTTCCGCCCAGGAATCCTCCAACCACAAGGGATGAACACAGATTTCTCCAGTTTCCTCATTTCCCCTTCGCCCCACCTTGTCTCAGTCCCAACCCTCGAACTCAGCACCACCTTCCTAATCTGCAATCTTCTTCTTGACCTCTCCGCCCCCACCCCCACTCTGGCCTATCACCCTGACCTTAACCTCCTTCCACCTATCGCATTTCCAACACCCCTCCCCCAAGTCCCTCCTCCCTACCTTTTAGCCTGCTTGGCACACTTTTCTCATTCCTGAAGAAGGGCTCATGCCCAAAACGTCGATTCTCCTGCTCCTTGGATGCTGCCTGACCTGCTGCGCTTTTCCAGCAACACATTTTCAGCATTCATTTGTCCTACCATTCACATAGATAATGTATGACTTAATTCCCACTTTGTGTAAGCAGTAAGAGCTATCCACTTAATCCTGTCACCTTATCTTTTCCATATGTTTATCCACTTTTATTCTTCAAACTATTATGAATTCTGCTTACACCGTTGTTTCTAGCAGGTCCAAACTGTTGTATCAACATATATTTTTACATACATCTTGTAGTCCCGGCGCAATGAATTGTGCTGTGGTAAAGGTCTAACTTTCTTTCACATAGCTTACCAGAAATTACTCCCATTCTTATGGCTTGTCATTGGTTTATGTTAGAAGGATAGTTTGGACATGTTATGAATGCACCATCATTGGCTATCAGATCTTGGGATGGGACTTAGACTCAGACCTTTTGGGTCAGAGGCAAGAAGGTGCTACATTGTGTTACCTCCATCAGCAAGACTTCAACACACACTTTATCAAATAACTTTTGTAAATCCAGATAGACTAGATTCTCTGCATTTTCTTCATCAGTAGATCACATTACTTCCTCAAAAAAAAGTCAGAAACCTTTCCTTTTACCTTAATGAATCACTGGTTCTTCTACTGTCCTACCAATTTTTGCCCCTCAATCAACATGACTAAAAAATATAATTTGTCATTATCACACCAATGTCTCTGGGGGCTTCACTGCACCACATTTTCTATATAATAAGGTAAACAGTGCCAGAAGCACTTCATTGACTTTACCATTAGAAAGATAGCACAGAAGACCACCCGCAAGCTCCCTATCAGGCTCCATACAATCCTGATTGGAACGATACTGCCAGTCGTTATCTGTCGCTGGGTCACTATCCTGGCACTGTGGGTATCCTCACCTCCCCAGGTTGCAGCAAATCAAAAAGGCAGCTCAACATCAGTTTCTCAAAGGCAAGTAGAGATTATCTAAACACCTATCTTGCACACATAATGTATTTTAACAGTAATACCATAAATTCCCGTTTCTTTACTACAATAAACGTACTCTATGAATACTCACACTCACCTCCTGAAAAACTTACGTAAACTGTTACATAAAGTTTCACTCTTTGAGACAGTGCGCAGGCGCATCCTGAACCACCTGACTCTCTGTAGATCCCATAGACCGTATTCCAATGACGTCAGAGCGCAGGCGCCGTGGCCGCCATTATCCCCGTCCCTGCAGCAACTGCAGGATGATGAAAATGAGACTGACCACATCTGGCAGTGTTTTGTATCACCACTGTCTCTATATCAACAAAGAACTGTAGCATCCACTTTCTAGCTGCACCATCAGCCGTGTGACTGGGAGAACGACGCAGCGAATGAGAGGCTCATCCATTATCCTGCTGAAATTAACCTCGGTTCACCGGCGGGAAGAGTGACTGCATCGGTTTATTGGATGAAACGAATTCTTAAGTATCGCCTTGAATTTGTTACGCACGTTGATTCGCAAGTTTTAATTTGTTTTTAAAAGTGTGTTTTTAAATTAAACTTTCAGGACATATTTTGATACCTTTTTGGACTTTAACCAATGTCGCGAGATTGTCAATAAAGTTATTGTGAGACTGACAAGATGGCGCTCTCCATGTGGTGAAGTCTTGGTGATTCAATGTGAGGAATCTGATAGTGTTTTTATTGTTGTTACAGCCTGTAGCAAAGAGACTGGATTAAATCTAAGGTCATCGTGACTTCTCTTCACTACAATAACTCGAACAGGTAATTCCAGTTTAACTTTCCACACATGCTGCCTGTGAATGTTTCCTTTTTTTTATTGAACATTTGCCAGGACCCTTAGCTTTGTCAAATTGCAAGCTTTCCCTTTGGTCGTTCTGTTGCAAGGAGCATCTGGATTAACCTGCAATTTAAATCGTTTCTTTATGCGGTTTCTTCTTTAGTTTCGGCACCCTTCCTCTCCTCAAATCCCCCACCGCCAAAAAAGGCCTGAGGCTGATACGGTAGATAACGAGAACAAGTCGAATAGTCAAAGCAGGCAAGAGCTTGGTATATAACGAGGTAAGATTAATAAATTTAAACTGTATTTATTTCAAAGCAAACGGTCTGAGAGGTAAGGCAGATGAATTTAGGGCATGGTTAGGAACATAGCAGTGTGCCAGAAGGATTGGTGCTGGGTCCACTGACCATTTATATAGGTGGTTTTGACTTGAATATATGCATTTTGTTAATAAGTTTGCAAATTACACCAAAATAGGTGGTGTCGTGGACAGTGAAGTACGGTATCTCAGAGTTACAACTGGAGATCAGTTGGGCCAGTGGGCTAAAGAGTGGCAGATGGAATTTAGTTTAGATAAATGTGAAGTGTTGTGTTCTGGAAAGGCAAGCCAGGGTGGGACATATATAGTTAATTGTAGGGCCCTGGGGAATGCTGCTGAACCATAGGACCTAGTGGTGCAGGTGCATAGGTCACCCCTCAGCCTCCGACACTCCTGAAGAAGGGCTCATGCCTGAAATGTCGATTCTCCAGCTCCTTGGATGCTGCCTGACCTGCTGTGCTTTTCCAGCAACACATTTTCAGCTCTGATCTCCAGCATCTGCAGTCCTCACTTTCTCCGTGCAGGTGCATAGTTCCTGGAAAGTAGAATCAGAGGAAGACAGGAGTGAAGAAGGTATTTAGCATGCTTGCCTTCATTTTTCAGAGCATTGAGTATAGGAGTTGTATAGGAGTATACTTTTAGAATACAGCATATAGGAAGGATGTTGTTAAATTTGAGAAGGTGCAGAAAAGATTTACAAAGATATTGCCAGGACTGGACGCTGAGAGCTATAGGGAGAGGCTGAATAGGCTGGGGCCTTTTTTCCCTGGAGTGTCGGAGGCTGAGGGGTGACCTTACAGAGGTTTATAAAATCATGAAGAGCATGGATAGGGGGAATAGTCTTGATTTAAAGGTAGTCATTCTCACCTCACCTCACCTCTGGAACTTTGTTCTCTTTTCATATCTGGACCAATATTGTATTAAGATTAGGAGCTGAGTGTTCTGTTGGACACCAAGCTTGGCATCAGTAAGTAGGTATCTGCTTTTGTCAATGCTGCTTGATGGCTCCAAAAAACCCAAAGAACTGCAGATGCTGGAAATCAGTAACAACAACAAAAATTGCTGGGCAAACTCAGCATCAGTGGAGAGAAAGTTCTTCAGAAGTAATTTTACTTTCTCTCTGCAGAAAATACCAACTTGCTGAGTTATCCTAGCAATTTCTCTTTTTTATTTCTACTGGATGGCTCTATAAATAACTCCTTCAATTACTTTGCAAACGACCGAGAATAGACTGGAGTGGTATTTGGCTGATTGGATTTGACCTGCATTTTGGATAGGAGTTAACCAATTTTTCCACATTTACAGATGCTACTGTTGTATCTGTACTGGAACAGCTTGGCTAGAGTTACTGCACACAACTGCTGGAATATTGTGAGGGCCCATAGCCTTTGCACTAACCGTTTCTTGATGCCACGTGGACTGAATTGAATTGGTTAAAAACTGATGTGTGCTGCTGAGGATTTCAGGAGAAGGCCAAGCTGAAACATCTATTTGTGGCTGAAGGTGTATACAAATAGCGAGTTTTGAGAAGATTTATAGCTCAGGTTGAGGTTCTGGATGTAGGTTTGCTCGCTGAGCTGGAAGGTTCATTTTCAGACGTTTCGTCACCATACACGGTAACATCTTCAATGAGCCTCCGGACGAAGCATTGCTGATGATTCATGCTTTCTACTTATATGTTTGGGTTTCTTTGGGTTGATGATGTCATTTCATGTTCTTTTTCTCAGGGAGTGGTAGATGGGCTCTAACTTGATGTGTTTGTTGATAGAGTTCCGGTTGGAATGCTATGCTTCTAGGAATTCTCGTGCATGTCTCTGTTTGGCTTGTCCTAGGATGGGTGTGTTATCCCCGTCGAAGTGGTGTCCTTCATCATCTGTATGTAAGGATATTAGTGAGAGAGGATCATGTCATTTTGTGGTTAGTTGATGTTCATGTATCCTGGTGGCTAGTTTCCTGCCTGTTTGTCCACTATAGTGTCTGTTACCTTGCATGGTATTTTGTAAATGACATTAGTTTTGCTTGTTGTCTGTACAGGGTCTTTCAAGTTCATTAGCTGCTGTTTTAGTGTGTTGATGGGTTTGTGGGCTACCATGATGCCAAGGGATCTGAGTAATCTGGCAGTCATTTCAGAGATGTCTTTGATGTAGGGGAGAGTGGCTAGGGTTTCTGGATGTGTTTTGCCCAAACAAGCAGACAGAACACGTCCTGAAACCCTAGCCACTCTCCCCTATATCAAAGACATCTCTGAAATGACTGCCAGACTATTCAGATCCCTTGGCATCATGGGAGCCCACAAACCCACCAACACACTGAAATAGCAGCTAATGAACTTGAAAGACCCTATACAGACAACAAGCAAAACTAATGTCATTTACAAAATACCTTGTAAGGACTGTAACAACACTATAGTGGACAAACAGCAGGAAACCAGCCACCAGGATACATAAACCTCAACTAGCCACAAAATGACATGACCCCCTCTCACTAATATCCTCGTGGCATTCCAACCAGAACACAATCAACAAATACATTGACTTGGACCCAATTTACCATCCCCTGAGAAAAAGAACAGGAAATTGACATCACCAACCCAAATATATAAGTAGAAAGCAGGAATCATCAGTAGTGCTTCATCCAGAGACTCACTGAAGATGTTACCTCGTGTGGTGACAAAACATTTGAAAATGAACCTTCAAGCTCATTGAGCAAACCTACATTCAGATGCATGCAAATATTTCAGTCTTATATTTTGCATTGAGGTACTAGACCCTCCCACCTCCCAATCATTGGGGATTGGATATTTGCAGAGTCTTCCCCCAGTGAGTTATTTAACTATACACTACCATTCATGACTGGATGAGGCAGGAATGCAGAGTTTAAATTGAATTTGTTGGTTGTGGGATCACTGTCTACTATGTGTTACTTCTCTGTTTTGCATGTAAGAAGTCCTGTGTTGTACCTTCACTGGTTTGACACATCATCTATAGGTACACCTGGTGCTGCTCCAGGCAAGCCTTCCTGCACTACTTGGTTGACCAATTGTTGATCTTCTGGTTTGTTGGTAATGCTAGAGTCAGTTATATGCTGTTTTATGAGGTTACAAATTGTGGGCGAATACAAAGTCAGCATGATATTCAACGTGACTACAACAAAGCAAACTGTTCCTGCTTATTCCACTGGATCTGTCTGAGCCTTTGGCACAGTTGATCACATCACCCAGCTTCAGTGCCTTTTCACTGTCATCCAGCTGAATGGGGCTGCTCTCTTGATGATTTTATTATCTATCTAACCATAGTTAAACTCATGGCTTCTCTTCTCATTCCCATATCTTCTTCTTTTGTGCCCCATAACAATCTGTCTGCTTTTACGTGAAGTTTTTGGAAAGCACAGTAAATTTTCACAAGTATACTGACAACACCCAACTCTACCTCACTGCCATCTCTCTCAATTCTTCCATTGTTGCTAAATTGTCATAGAACATAGAACTGTACAGCACAGGAAAGGAACATTTGGCCCATGATGTGCTGAATATGATGTCAAACTAAACTGATCCCTTTGCCTATTCTTGGTCCATATCCTTTCATTCCTTGCAAATTCATATGCTTATCTAAATATCCCTTAAACATCCTGATCATATCTGCTGCTACTACCACCCCACTAGCATGTTTCAGACTCCTCCCACTCTGTGTTTCAAAAATAAACCTGCCCCTCACATCTCCTTTTGAACTTTCTCCCTTCCACCTTAAATGCATGCCACCTGGGATTATACATTTCAACTCTGGGGAGGAAGATTCTGACCCTATCTATGCATCTCATAATTTAAACTTCTAACAAATCTTCCCTCAGTCTCTGCCGCTCCAGAGAAACTGTACTAAATGAGGAGAAATTCTGTCTAGTAAATATTGGGAAGGCTGAAGCCATTTACTTTGGTCCTAGCTGCAAATATGGGATCCCAGATACTGACTCCATTTATGTCCCTGGCAACTATCTGAGATTAGAGTGCTGTGTTTCGACCTTTGGTATCATGTTTGACCCCAAGATGAGTTTCCAAACACATACCCGTGCTGTCACTAAAAACCACTTTTTTTTTCTCTCCCAGAATATCACTCAATTTTGCCATGGCCTTAGTTCACCTGCTGTTGAATACCTTATTCATGTTTTTGTTATCTCCAGATGTGACCAACCTGCTGACTGGTCTCAAATTCTACGTGGTGTAAATTTAAGGTCATTTAAACAATCTTGCCGATGTCTCTGTCCTGACCAGCATCGAGTCCCAATCCCTATCAAGCCTATTAATGCTGACCCACACTGTCTCTCAGTCAAAGTTTTGATTTGAAAACTTTCAGCTGATCCATCACCTCTTTCTTCCCTATCTCTGAAATCTCATTCAACTTTACAACCCTCTGAGGTACAGGTGCACCTCTAATTTTGGCTTTTTGAGTCCCTTCAATTTTTAACTGCTGCATGATTGGAGGCCATATTTTTCAGTTGCTTGGACTCTCAAAGCTAGAATTCCCTTCCTACACACATTAGCCTGTCTACCTTTTTCTTCCCTCCTCTTAAGATGCTTCTTAAAGCCTATCTTTTTGACTGAACTTTTGGTTATCTGACCGAGTGTCTATCCCTATGTTGCCCAATGCGGCAATTTGTTCAGTAATGTTACTGTGAAATTGCATTAAAGGTAGTGCATACATGTAAGTTGTTGTTCATACACTGGTGCTAACATACATCCTCTGCAGAGGGCACTGTTTGACTGAAAGTCGAAGTGTAACATCAGTATGAGACTGATTTGTCTTACTAATTTGGAGTATTCCCTTGGCAGACCTTCTGTACCACGCTTCCAGCAGTGTATTAGCAGGAACAGCATAACAGATGCTAAATTAAAGGTTGACATCGCTTGAAATGGATATATTGGATTTAAATCACTTTCAAACTGTGTGCCATTGCAAAACAGATCAGTACTAATTAACAGATTGACCGCCTAACCACTGGACTTCTCTGCAGCTTTTATTTGTCTGCATGTTTACCTATTTTTATTGTCTCTCGTCTCTCTCTTCCAGTTCCCGCCCCCCCCCCCCCCCCCCCACCCCAACTCTCATCACACACCCCACCATCTCCACTTCTGAAACCAGAGAGTCTGCTATGAACTATTTGAGCATTTGACTAACCATATTCACACCTTCTTTATGATCATGTTTCTGTGTATAATCATTTAGTAGTCATTTAGAGAACACCGAGCGGAGAATTCACCACAAAGGTATACAGGAAAGCCACACACACAGACCAAGTCCTGAACTACGAAAGCAACCACTCCAACACACACGAAAGAAGTTGCATCAAGACACTGTTCAAAAGGGCTACAACACACTGCAGTACACCAGAACTGCAAAGAGGAAGAAGAACACCTATACAATGTATTTGCCAAAAACGGATACCCCCACAATTTCATCAACAGTTGCCTCAGGGAAAGACAACGGAATGAGGACATGCCGCAATCCAAAGGACTAGCCACTTTACCATACATCAAGAGCATTTCTGAACTGACAGCCAGACTACTATGACCACTAGGACTCATAGCAGCACACAAACCAACAGCCACTCTCAGACAACAACTCACCAGGACAAAGGACCCGATACCCAGCATGAGCAAAACCAACGTAGTGTACAAAATCCCATGCAAGGACTGCACAAAACACTACATAGGACAAACAGGAAGACAGCTAATGATCCGCATCCATGAACTCCAACTAGCCACGAAATGACACGACCAGCTATCCTTAGTAGCTACACACGCAGATGACAAGCAACAAGAGTTTGACTGGGACAACACTACTATTATAGGACAAGCCAAACCGAGAACAGCCAGGGAATTCCTAGAGGCATGGCACTCATCCACTGATTCAATCAACAAGCACATCGACCTGGACCCAATATACCGGCCACTACAGCGGACAGCTGGAACTGACAACCGGAAGCAGCAGATTCAAACCACCATAGATGCCGGAGGAAAGATCACAGGAGGCTCCCAAGCACTGAGGATGTCACCTAGACAGGGGACGAAACGTCTGCAACACAAATTCCCAGCTCGGTGAACAGAACCACAACAATGAGCACCTGAGCTACAAATCTTCGCACAAGCTTTGAATTTAGTAGTAAAGAACTTGAGTAGTGCTTATAAAAGAAAACATTTTGTCAACACTGAAATCCATACACCACATTGCTAATTTGTGTGATAGCCAGCACATTTCTTGGCTTGATGGTAGTATACTATTAGTGGTGAGCACCACTTGTGTTACTATTGGGTAGTAGCAGTGAGAAACTGCAAGTTTCACCTGTTGCTCAACTTACGGTATACCTTGCCCTTCAGGACCAACAGTGCCCATATTAGGGCTGTTCGTAAATTTGAGCAATACACAGTGAGAAATTGTCAGATCAGAATAACAATTATCTGGTAAGATGGTTTTGATGCCATCCTATTTCAGCATCAGTAAACAAATGGCTCACACCTTATTTGAGGCTTCTTGGGAGGGCAGTCTTTTAGCACATAAAACAATAGGAATCTCAGTGTGCACATTGACCAGTGACAGGATGCCTGTGGTAAGCTGTAGTAGAGAATCTCTGACCGATTTCTCAACTTTACATAGAGGAAAAGGAACTCCTTTGACTGTGTTCCATTTTTGGATTTTGATTTCTTTTCCAGATACAGTCTTTCCCTGCAGTCAAAACTCACTCTAAACCTGAAGAAAACCAGTTAGCCTTTCCTTGAGCTTGTTGTCAGCTATGACTTTCAGTTGTTATATCAGAAACCTTTGACAACTGAACCAGCTACCATGTGACACTTGCAAACCAGTGGAAGCATTTGGAAAAAGGACACCAGAAAGAACCGGTTGGATCAGCTAGAACTAACTCAACAGAATTTGTGGACATAGACAACTGAACTGTTGATTTTCCATAGTGTTATGTGCTGATAGTTCATATAGGTTGGGTTAATGTTAGTTGCCTTTTCTCTTAAATAGGCTTCATCCTGTGCTCCAATTGTTGGATGCAGCTGCATTTTCAAATCAACAATCATATCAGTGCTTTATTCTAAGCCTTTGGAAAAAGGAAGCCAAAAAGAATCTGTTGGATCAGCTAGAATTAACTCAATAGAATTTATGGACGTAGACAACTGAACTGTGGATTTTCCATCCGAGTTTAGCGTTTTAATTAATAGTGCTATGTGCTGTTAGTTCAGAGTTGATGGTAGTTGGCTTTTCCCCAGGGTGGGGGATTTCAAGGTAAGAGGGCATGCTTGTAAGGTGGAAGGAGCAAGATTCAAAAAGGCAAATATTTTACACAGAAGATGGTTCACCTGTGGAAGTGGTGGATGAGGCTACAATTACAACGTTTAAAAGACATTTGGATAGTTACAAGAACAGGAAAGGTTTGGAGGGATATGGGCCAGGAGCAGGCAGGTGGTACTACTTTAGTTTGCAATTATGTTCAGCATGGACTTGTTAGACTCAAGGGTCTGTTTCCATGTTGTATGACTCAATAATTGTTTACCTGTGGCTGGAGTCTAATTACTTGTAATAAATATTGATTCTTGTTAAGTACAGAAACCTGTTCTGTGCTTTCTGTTGATGTAAGTTAAAAATCAGGTAAATTGCAGAATATTGTGTACTTATTTTTTTTTTAAATTGTTTGAATCTGGGAATAATGGGACTTGATTTACAGTGTGCTGCGCTAGTGAGGCGTGATGCTGTTGTTAAAAATGAACTTGACTGCTCAAGTAGCTGATTTCTTAAGATCAAGAACGAGTACAACATGAGCTGGCTATATCAGAGTCGACTTGCTAAGCAATCAGTGTTCTCTCATGTAGTATAAATGTTGGTTTTCCCTAAAATTTGATCCTTGCAAAATGACCTGATTAGTGCAAGATAAAATGTTTCTGTGACTGTGATAAAGGTAAACTTTCCCTCATCATCCGTCTCCATCTGTATTCAGCTTTGACACAGTTGACCGTACCATGTTCCTCCAATGCTTCTCCTCCACTATTAAGCTGGTTGTGCTGACTTGGTCCTACCCTCATCTGTCAAATTATAACCAGAGAATTACCTGTGATGGTTTCTCTTCCAGCTTCTCTACCGTAACTTTTAAGTGTGTTCCAAAGATCTTGACCATATGCTATTCCTTTGCATCATCATCATAAACTATCAAATTCAACATTAAAGCTGATGATACTGTCACCAATATCTCAACCTCTTCACTCATGGAGTGTTTCTTGTCCAACATGGATGAGTAGAAATTTTCCAAGAATGAATATTTTACTCATGTTGACAAATGATTTTTTTTCTTTTGGTTCCCACAACATTCTCCATTCCCTAGCTCCTGTCTCCATCCATTCTCAGGACTGGAACCAGACTGTTTGTTTGTGACCTTGAAGGTTTATTTGTTTCAAGATGAGTTTCTAATTACGTATTCAAGTTATCACTAAGTTTGCCTATTTCCACCTCCAGAACATCAGCTGCTTTTTATCAACTGTTGCTGAGATTCTCATCCAAGCCTTTGTTCACTTCTCTGCTTGAATATTCCCACAAGCTCTTGATCTCCCATGTTCTATATTTCCACGAATGTAGGGTCATCCAAAACTATGCTGCCTATGTTTAACCTTCAAAATGTCCCGTTCACCAGTTGGCCCTGTGTTCATTAATATTGGCTCCTGTGTAAGCAGTGCCTCAATTTTAAGCTTTTCATCTTTTGCTTTCAAAGCCCAGTAATATTTTTGTACCTTTTGTACCTCTGTAATCTTGTTCAGCTGCATAACGCATCAAAATCTCTTCACACTTCCAACTCTGCTTTTGTGCATTCTCCGTTTTAATTTTTCCATCAATGGTGACCATAGTTTCAGTTGCTTAGGCCCTAAACTCTGGGATTCACAGACAGGCCTCACTGCCTCTTTACCTTTCTCTCTGCACCTTGTAGGAAGCCACCTTGTAGGTAATCTGATTTAATATCTCCTTCTCTGCAGTGTTCTAAATGTTTCATAATGCTCCTGTGAAATGCCTTGGAATACTTTATTATGCTAAAAGTCCAAATAAGTTCATATTTGTGGTTGCAGAATGGAATTGATACCGGGTTTTTTTTTTGTTTTAATTTGAGTTTCATTACAATTTGATTCCATCCTTTCCTCACTTCATAATGTCCAAGTAATTCCCACCCTGCTGGGTGAATGCAGAGTTGTAGATTGTGGGGATCTGAGCAGATCCTTACATTAAAGGCACTTCTTGGTTGACCCTTCATAGTACGTGTCCAACGGAAATGAACTGCCACTTTTAAACAGCCAGTATTAGTTTTCCTTTTTAGTTCTCTTTACAGGAATATGATAGATTATGTCTGTTCCCAGTGGCATCCTGGCTGTTTCCCAGCTGTAGGATGTGTTGCTGCTTCACACGCGTCTTTAAGATGACTAAAGCAGGAAAGGGCTTGGCTGTCATTTTGGCTAGTGTACTGCTCCATCCCATGTTCATCACAAAGGATCGCTTATTAAGGATATAGATAAGAAATACTAAAGAGACAACTTTGGCATGAGTACATTTGATTCTGTATTTTATACACTGAACATTCTGGGAGTGCCTTTTGTCAGCAATTAGTCTTAACAATGTGTACTTAACAAGACAATATGACATGGCTTGGCGCCAATTAAACTAACAAGATATGTGTTACTATTTCATTGGACTCACCTTTCAATACAGTCAATTCATACAATGAAAGCTATCAGATGTTTTAAGTAATTTATAGGGGAGTGTGGCAAGCTATTGAATGCACTTTTCTGGGTTTAGGTTATGTTTGATATTGATGACCTGTGGATTACGTACCTATTTCACTGTTTTGTAGTTCCTATTCTCAACCCTATCAGAGCGGCTTTTTCTCCTCCTCTGCTGTTTGCATTTGATCATCCTTGCAAGTACATTTTCACTGGTGTCATTTGCAACAGTTTTGTTAACTCCAGTAAAGAGCATCTTTAAAATTTCATTGCAGGTGGTTCATCTCAAGCCATTACATTTTACCAATAAATTGGGTGATGACAACTTGTTGTCTGGCCTGTCTTCTTGAACCAAATGAACAAGGAAATCAAGAACAGCAGTTTTGAAATGTCAGTCTATCTGAAACTCCAGTCTGGCCTAGATCTGAGTACAAGTCTGCAATAGTGGTGGTGGGTGTCAGATACATTGGCTCTGTGGCTGGTTTACAATGCAGAGTGATGTCAACAGTGTGGTTTCAATTCTCATACTGGCTGAGATTACCATTAAGAACTCTCCTTCTCATCCTCTCCCCTCACCTGAACCATGATAACTCTCAGTTTAAACCACCACCAGTCATTTCTCCCCAGTGAGAGAGAATATTCCTATGTTCTGGTAAGACTTTGGTAGCTTTACCTTTATTGTATTCTAACTCACTGCTGCAAATTCTAGTGAGTTCTGGTTAAATATTTTTTGTGGTTTTCTCATGTGTTTTCTAGAGGAAATATTCACAATGGATACCCAGTATTTCCAGAGCTATGATCGATCTCTCTCTCTCTCTCTCTCTCTCTCTCTCTCTCTCTCTCTCTCTCTCTCTCTCTCTCTCTCTCTCTCTCTCTCTCTCTCTCTCTCTCTCTCTCTCTCTCTCTCCCCCCTTTATTAGTATATGAATGTTGGGCTTTGCCTCAGCTCAGCTGGTCTGACTGCTGTTGCAGAATTTATCAAAGATTAAGAACAGAAAATGCCAGGGAGCAGTCAGGTGACCAGGCAGCATCAGTGAAGGGAAAAAGAATAAATGTTTGTTTGAGAAATGAATTTCTCTGATATTGGCTCATACCCCACATTTTGTTCCTTGTGATGTTTGCAAAATACTAACCTTGATATTTTGAATTTTGAATTTTTATGTCCTATCTTAATTTTGAAATCTTTCATACAAATTGGATTGTGTATCAATGTCAGCATGTTTTTATGTGGCTTTCAAACATTTATTCAAAAGAAAAACATTTTTGAATATCTGTAATTGGTTCTGAAGGACATAGTTTTTGTGGAATTGTCTGAGATTGACCTGGTCCTAATTCTGGAAGCTTCCTTTTCGACAATCCCTTGTGATGGGAATTCAGTGCTAACATATTTAACCTTGAGTATGTTTGGAAATCTGAAAGCCAGGCTGCTGTGATTAAAAACTTCCGTATAGTATATTAAATATCATCTGAAATGATATTCCAATGAATCTCTAAACTTCAGCCACTGCTTTAGACTATTTACCATTGTAGGAGTACTGTAGGTCCGCACGAGATTAGAGTGATCAATATCAGATGCTGTCTGCTCAGTTTGTTCATTCAGGCAGTACAACCCAAAGCAGATCTATGTTTTCTAATTATTCAAACTCTCAGAAGATTCACCCACACTTTGTTTAGTAAGCTTAGGGAATAGTCTTGGTTATACCCTTTATCACTACATCACTATACAATATTAACCCATGGCCATCCACAGCCTTTCCCCAACCCACCCTCTCTGGTGGATAAACAAGATCCCAGGGTATGATCTTTGAAGAAAAAAACAGGAGTATTTTCTTGTTATCCTGGCGAGTATTTATACCTTGGTCAGTAACACAAATATTGGTTATCTGCTCATTATCTAATACAGTTGAGGAAACTAAACATAGGCTGGGGAATGCCTTGCAGGACAGTGAGCAGGCATAACCCTGAGTTTCTGGTTTCTTGTCATTTTAAAGTACCATCTTGCTGGCATGCTTACATTCCTGTTCTTACAAAGCAGTTTCAATAGGATTTTGTGATTGGGTAAGAACATACTGCGGAAAGGTGTGAAATTATCCACTTTGATAGGAAGAACAGACATACAGAGTATTTCTTAAGTGGTAAGAGGTTGGAAAGTGTAGAAGTTACTGAAGGATAACATGAAGGTGCATCAGGCAATTAGTGGTATGTTGGACTATATCAAAAAAGGATTTGATTACATGAGTAGCAAAGTCATGCTTCAACTGTATATAACCTTGGTTAGATTGCATCTGGTGTATCATGTGTAGTTTTCGTCCCATTTGCTTATGAAAGATGTTATTACCGTAGAAGGAGTGTGTTGATTTTACGGGTTCGTGATCACAGTTGCCTAATATAGGCAGTTGACAATTTATAAGTAATTTTCTGATAGTTTATTGAGTTGCTAAGAAGCCTTAAATAAGGAAGGTAAGCAACTGTGAAAATGGGGGATGCTTCACTGATACCAGAGGACAAACAGAATGTCGGTGCAGAATGTATCAGTCTTGTCAAATTGGTGAGGCTCTATGGCCAAGGTGTTAGTATTCCTCCTCCTCCTGGTCCATCATCCATTCGTCTGGTGAGGACTTCTTGATGAAGACTGTTCACTGGTGACTTCCGAAAGAAAACTGCTGCTTACCATCTTTGCTTGATGAGAACTTTCCAAGAATAACGTCCCTCTGCCCTGAGTACTTATTTCTACAAGCAAGTTATTTCCTCTGTGTCAATCAATTGTCTGAGCCCTTTTGGACAATGGCCATGGGACAGCCACACGTGACTTCGGATGATCATCATCCCATTGCCTGCCTTCATCAGCTGGTTTGTTTATCATTCTAATACAACGTTTTCTTTGTTTTTGAAAGAAAACACTGATAATAGGGTGTAATTGGCATCAGATGTATTAGTAATGCTAATGCTGGTGTTGTGATCTCTGTTTTCTGTAATGTTATAAAATGAAAGATGGGTAAATGTACCTTTTGATTAAGGTTGACCAGTTTGCAGAAACTATTTTTAGCTCAACATAATGTTACATGGTGAGGTAGACAAAGGGGACAAAAGTCAGGCGAAGGTTCAACACAACTTTGTTGAGTTCTACAACTTCATCAAGGGAAAACAATTTATTTATCAGGCACTATAACTGTACTTTAATTAAACTCTCAAAATGTTCATCGGTCTCATTAGTTAACTGTCTTAAATCTCCTAAACAGTCTTAAATCTACACCAGCTACCTATTTGTGACGTGTTTCCGAGGATTTGCTACACTCTATCTACAGGTTCCTACTCCTGTGTTTGAACTATTTGTCTGAAAAGACTGGTATCAGCTGTTCATTAAGGCTGGGATAAGCTGTTTCTTGGTCTTTGAGGGTTAGCTAATGTTTCAGGATCTGCAGTTGTCAATTTGGGCTTCCCCTCTTGTCCTGGGTGGTCCTTATTCTGTGGGTCATCTCACCAAGATGATTTCTCTAGGTCTGGTCAGTCTGATGTTCACCACGAGGTTCAAGGAGCTGGACATGCTGTGCAGCTTGCTGCCAAGCGAGGGTGCTCTCTGGAAATACTGTTGAAGAAGGTTCAAAAGCATAGAGAGGTGGAGCACCAGGTTGCTCCTCTTATCCCCCATCCTTGTGCAATTCTTGAAGATTCTGTGGCCTGTGTCCAATACTAGCATCGGATGGGAATAGGAAGATCCAATGAGGTGACTGTTTTCCATATTTGAAGGTCACAGAATGTGGTTTTGTATCTTCAACTATCCAGTGCTGTCCTTGTTGTGCTATGCCTCTGGCTTACTACTGAGCTGGGTTCCACCAAGTCTAACAAAGCAGGTTCACTGGAGGTGTATACACTGGTTTGTTCTGACAAAATATGGCCATTACTACCCTGCCAGGTAGTTCCAAGCTGGAACTGCAAGTTGCTTGTCCAAGGCCTGGTTGTATGATTATTATCTGTTCTGACTCTGCAGTCTGCAAATTGCAGAGTCTGGCTAGGTTTCTGCATTGTGAGTTTTTATCCAAAAATATTTCTGTAACAATCCCTGAGGTCATGGGTCATCTGACCATGGTAATTATTTCTTTTGCTTTAATATGCTAGAATTTTGGAATGTTAGGTATTGCTGTAATATCTGTTAAATTAACTCTCATGCTGCATAAATGTAAACAAAGATTCAGCAAACCTTTTTCATGGGATAGCGGGAGAGTTGCGATTCAGTAAACTATACCTGTGTTCTCTAGAATTTCGAAGAATGAGAGATTATCCCATTGAAGCCAATAGATTACTTAAAGGAATAGACAAATTAGATGTGGGTAGGATGTTTCCCCTGGTTGAGGAGTCTACAACCAGTACACCATAACTCAGGAAATGTATATTGGTCCTGGAGTGGGTGCAATGCAGATTCACTAGAATCATAAGTAGTGTTAAAGGGTCAGTAGCATAGAGTAGGCTTACATTTCTTTGCATATATAAGATCTAGGAGTGATTGAATTGAGGTATTGAAGATGTGTTTTAATTTTAACAGCATATGGGATGTAGGCATCACTGGCTGGGTCAGAAATATTGCATGATCTTAATTGGCCTTGAGCTGAGTGAGTTGTTCAGCCATTTCATGGGGGCACTTAAGAGTCAACCATATTGTCATAGAGTCATAGAGATGTACAGCATGGAAACAGACCCTTCGGTCCAACCTGTCCATGCCGACCAGATATCCCAACCCAATCTAGTCCCACCTGCCAGCACCTGGCACATACCCCTCCAAACCCTTCCTATTCATATACCCATCCAAATGCCTCTTAAATGTTGCAATTGTACCAGCCTCCACCACTTCCTCTGGCAGCTCATTCCATACACGTACCACCCTTTGCATGAAAAAGTTGCCGAGAACTCTGTGGGAAGCTAGAGAATTGATTGCTGGGCCTCTTGCTGAGATATTTGTATCATCGATAGTCACAGGTGAGGTGCCGGAATACGTGGTGCCACTATTTAAAGGGCGGTAAAGACAAGGCAGCGAACTATAGACCGGTGAGCCTGACCTCCATGGTGGACAAGTTGTTGGAGGGAATCCTGACGGACAGGATGTACATGTACTTGGAAAGGCAAGGACTGATTAGGGATAGTCAACATGGCTTTGTGCATGGGAAATCATGTCTCGCAAACTTGATTGAGTTTTTGAAGAAGCAAGAAAGCAAATCTTAGCAGGACTTATACACTTAATGGTGTTGCTGAACAAAGAGACCTTGGAGTGCAGGTTCATAGCTCCTTGACAGTGGAGTCGCAGGTAGATAGGATAGTGAAGGCAGCGTTTGGCATGCTTTCCTTTATTAGTCAGAATATTGAGTACAGGGGTTGGGAGGTCATGTTGCGGCTGTACAGGACATTGGTTAGGCCACTGTTGGAATATTGCGTGCAATTCTGGACTCCTTCCTATCTGAAAGATGTTGTGAAACTGGAAAGGGTTCAGAAAAAATTTACAAGAATGTTGCCAGGGTTGGAGGATTTGAGCTACAGGGAGAGGCTGAACAGGCTGGGGATGTTTTCCCTGGAGCGTTGGAGGCTGAGGGGTGACCTTATAGAGGTTTACAAAATTATGATGGGCATGGATAGGATAAATAGGCAAAGTCTTTTTACCTGGGGTCGGGGAGTCTAGGACTAGAGGGCATAGGTTTACGGTGAGAGGGGAAAGATATAAACATTGCTGTCAATCCAGAGTCCTATGTAGGAGAGAACCGGTAAGGACAGGAGATTTGCTTCTCTTAATAACCAATCTGGTTCACTATTGTCCTCCTGATAATTGGTAATGGTTTCTTGGTTAACATTAGTCCAGCTTTTAATTCCACATTTTTAAATTAAGTTCACATTTCACCCTCTGACATAGTGGGATTTGAATCTACATGTTAGCTTGGTTCTGGATTACAGGTCAAGTGACTGAGTTTAAATTAGTTAGTAGAATAGAAGGGGATAAGCTATTTGGTGAGCAAATCAGAACAAAGGCAACATGGTGACTCAGTGCAAGGTGGTATGGTGGCTCAATGGTTAGCACTGCTGCCTGACAGCACCAGGGACCCTGGTTCAATTCCAGCCTTCGGCGACTGTCTGTGTGGAGTTTGCACATTCTCCCCTGTCTGCATGGGTTTCCTTGGGTACTTGGGTTTCCTCCCACAGTCCAAAGATATGTGGGTTAGATGGATTGGCCAGGTTAAATTGCCCTTAGTGTCCACGAATGTGTAGGTTAGATGGGTTGGCTATGGTGGATGCACTGATAGGGGTGTAGGTCTTGGTGGGATGCTCTTTGGAGGGTCGGTGTGGATTCAATGGATGAAATGACCTGCTTACACACTATAGGGATTCTATGATTCTACAATAATTTATATTGGAGCAGTTTGGCCATTTAGGGATGCTATTAAAAAACACTTCATAGCAGATAGTGGGAATTGGAACTTTTTCCTGTGAAAGCTTGCTGAGGAAGGGATCAACTGAAAATGTTGAAGCTGAGATTAATAAATTTTTGAGGGGATTTAGTAAATGGAAGTTAAAATACAGATCAACTGTAACCTAATTAAAAAACAGAACAAACACTGATTTATTTCATTTGTTCATTCTTTCTTTCCCCACATGAGGAAACGTTCACTCTGTATGTAGTTTGTCAATCCCTTTTGGCATTTTATATATCTCAATTAGATGTCCCCTCGTTCTTCTAAAATCCTAAGTTTCCTTTTAGTCATTCATGGGATGAGAGTGTCACTGGCTAGACCACCATTTATTGCCCAGAGGGCAGTTAAGAGTCAACCACATTGCTGTAGGTCTTAAGTCACATGTAGGCCAGACCAAGTAAGGATAGTAAGTTCTTTCCCTAATGGACATTAGTGAACCAGATGGGTTTGTCCTAACAATCTACAATGGATTAGTGGGTCATCGTTAGACACATAATTCCAGGTTTTTTATTGAGTTCAATTTCTACTGTCTGCCATGGCAGAATTAGAACCCAGGTCACCAAAACATTTCCTGGGTCTATGAATTAACAGTCCAGTGATAATACCACTAGACCATTGCCTCCCCTTGAGTTGCTCCATCTCTATCCATGAGACCAGCCTCTCATCTTGGTAATCAATCGAACAAACTTTCTCTGAAATGCCTTCGATGCATTTGCAGCCCTCCTAAGTAAGGGAGCAAAATTGTACGCTGTATTTGAGGTGAGGTCTCACTAATAACCTGTATAGTTGTAGCAGCACTTCCTTACTGTTATCCTCTCTTCCCTTTAGCAATAAATGTCAAAATTCCATTTGCCTTTCTTATTACCTGCATTCTGGTTTCTGCAATTTATGCCCAATCCTTTTGCACCAAAGTTCTTTGAAGTTTCTCTCCATTTAGATAATAAGTTGCCTTGCCATTCCTGTGACCAAAATGGGTAAACTCGCACTTATCCACATTAAACTTGACCTGCAAAATTTTGACCCATCCTAACATATCCATTCCATTTGGAAATTTCTTATTTTTTCATTACATTTTATATTCCCAACTATTTCAGCGTCATCTGCAAATTTAGCAATAGTATTTTCTTTCCCTGCATCCAGTCATCACTATAGATTGAAAATAATTGGAGCCCAAAGATCAAACTCTGTGGCATTCCACTAGTTGTATCTTGCAACAAAAAAAGACCCATTAATCTTGACTTTCGCTACTTTCTGTTGGTTAGCCAATCCTCTATCCAAGTTAATAAACTACCTCTAACTCCGTTACATATTACCTTAGTTTGTAATGTTCTTGCCTCAGTATCAGATATTTGTGCCAAACTAGGGATGCACAAAAGTCTGTGCTCCTGTATACGTTTGAGGGAGCGCCGCACTGTTGGAGATACCATTTTTAAGATGGTACATTAAATTGAGGTGAAACTATTTCATGTCAATTCTGGCCAATCCTTGACTCTCAGTCAATATGGAAACCGATTATCTCTCGTTTCAGGTTTTGGGAGCTTGCAGTGCACAAATAAGCTGCCACATTTCCGACAAAATGAACTTCAAAAAAGTTCAGTGACAATAAAGTGTATTTCAACATATGCTGATAGCTACTATTTAAATCCATATTTATTTCATCTTTAATTTTTGTAAGGATTAGTGAAGGTGAAAATAATCCAGTGTATTCTTTCACTTCTGAAAGGAAATTGAGGTCTTCACTTAATTGCTATGAGGGCAATTAATTGGAAGTCAGTTTTCTTTATAATCACAAAACCATAAGCATTTTGCCTTATTCCACTTCATAATGTATGAAGGACATTCACTATTTAGCATACCTTCTGACATGCAACATATATTGCTCTTGAAGTGCATGGAATAATAAAGGTGGAGAACATGTGAGGAAGCAGTGTCAAGGACAAGGGTAATTTTAAGGGTGTGAAGTTGTTTGAAGTTGTTCTAACTACAGGGTACACACTTTGCTAAATGGCATGTCCAGTTAATCAGATAGTCAGCTACAGTATAATCCATTTCTAGTAGTTACAGGCTATGGGAAATTTGATATAAATATCTGCCAAGTTTAAGGCTTTCATTTTCCAAAAATGGAAATAACTGTTAGTCATAATTTAAGTAACTGACTCTCAGAACTCACTTTAAACTTGAACACCTGCTTCTTTTGCAGTAGAAGCTGCAGTTTGCAATTTAGCCAGTCTAAATGTTTGTCCACTTGATAAGTTACCACACTTTTTTGGACAAAAGTGATGCTTTTAATAAATTGCAGTTTGAAAAAACAATATTTAAACCTAATTGGTCCAATTTCAAGCACAAGGGGACAAAGTAAGTTTTGTGTTTTGACTGATGTTTGTTTTCATTTTACTATTGTTATTCAGAGGATTTGTACTATGCTTTGATTCAGACCAGTTGAGTAAGTGGGCCAGGTCATGGCAGATGCAATATGACATGGTTAAATGTGAAGTTATTCACTTTGGCAGAGGAATGGCAGATTATTTTTTGAAATGGTAATAGGTTGGAAAATGTTGACGTACAAAGGGATCTGGATGTTCTTATAAATCAATCATTGAAAGTTAATAGATAGGTGCAGTAAAAAGTTGAGAAAGTAAATAGTATGTTGCCAGCTTTGCAATTGGACGTGAATATAGCACCAAGGTTGTTTTTCTGCAGCTGGTGAGCTCATACCCAGAGGATTGTGTGCGGTTTGGTCTCGAAGAATTAGGGGGGATGTCATTGTAACTTATAAAACTCCTGACTAGGTTGGACAGACTACATGCAGGGATGATGCTGCACCCAGTTTGTTGGTGGGTTGGGAAATGGGGGTGAGATGGTGCTGCACCTGAAACCAGAGGTCATGGTGGGGAAATTATTTCACTCCGAACCTGGTGACCATGTGGCCTTCTCTACTACAGAAGGCAGTGGAGGCCACGTCACTGAATATATTTGAAAGAAATGGACAGAATTCTGGACACTAATGGCGTCAAGGGGTTTGGGGAGAGAGATGGCATATAGCATTGAAATAAAGACCATCCATGATCATGTTGACTGGAGGAAGAAGCTTGAGGGGCTGATAGTATAATTTCTATAATTCTATGCTTTGTCCTCAGAGGAAAAACTTTAAATATGAAGTGGAACTAAGACGTTGCTACAGATTTAATGTCTATGAAGGAAAACATGAAGCTGCTTGTTTTCTCCCCAAAAGGTAGTTGCTTCTGCCAGAGGGACTAAAAGTGAGTCCTGAACACTGAGTAGGTGGAGGGTTGGATCAGGTTTAAGAGGCAGCCATTAAATTCAGGAACTGGTCCGTTACAGCAAGTAAGCAGGAAAACCTATGGTATATTATGGTTTATTATAAAGGGAATTGAATGCAAGAATAGGGAGGTTGTGCTTCATTTATAAAAATATTAGTAAGGACACTCTATCTGGAGTATTGTGGACCATACTGGACACACTGTACTGTAAAGGAAGGATGTTAATGCATTGGAAGCAGTTCAGAGAAGATTTGCCAGATTAATACCGGAAATGAGCAGGTTGCCTTATGAATAAAGGCTAGATAGGCTAGGCCTGTATCCTGTGAAATTTCAGTCAGAGCTGACTTAATTGAATCATGTATGAACCTGAGGCGACTTGAGTGGGTGGATCTGGAAAGGATGTTTAGTCTTGTGGGAAAATCTAGAACTAGGGATCAAAGTTTAAAAGTCAGATGTCATTCATTTAAGTCATAGATGAAGAAACTTTTTTTTTTCTCTCTGAGGGTCATTGGTCTTTGAATTCCCTTTCTCTAAAGATGGTGGATGCATCTTTAAATATTTTCAAGGCAAAGATAGATTCTTAATTATCAGAATACAGAAAGGTAGAGTTGAGATTAAAATCAGATCAACCATGGTCTTATTGAATGTTGGAACAGGGTTGAATAGTCAAGTGCCTCACTCTCGTTCCTATGTATGGTTCTTGGAGCTGCTAGTCCAAGTAATATTTTTGAAATACATGCACAAGGATACCCAGATTTTGTAGTGTTAATATTAGAAAGGAGGCTGAAGTGTGAATCTGCAATTCTATAAATCAGGTCACTGAGCTCCTCAAACCTGCTCTGCCACTCAATAAGATCATGGCAGATTGGATTGTAAACTCAAATCCGTCTTCCCACCTAACCCTTATAATTTTCCACCCTTTTGCTTAACATGAATCTATCCACTTCTGCCTTGGAAACTATTCAAGGACTCTGCTTTTACTATCTTTTCAGGGACAGCCTTCCAAACACACACAGCCTTTTGGTTTTAATCTCCATTTAAAAATGCAACCATTGAATCTCAAACAGTGAGTCTTGCTTGAGCTTTTCACTAAAGAGGAACCATCTCTCCACTCTTATTGTCAAGACCAATTAGAATTTTATATGTTTCAACCAAATCGCCACCTATTTTTCTAAACTTCAGCTGGTATAAGACTAGTCTATCAAACCTCTTTGGATAAAACAACCCATCAGTTCTTATATTAGCCTGGTAAACGTTAACTGAACTGTCTCCAATATATTTACACTTTTCTTTAAATAAAGTGACCAATACTGTGCATGGTATTCCAGATGCAGTCTCACCAGTACTTGATGTAATACAAACATAAACTCACTTTTTGTATTCAAATTCCTCTCATGATAAATACAGCATTCTATTAGATTTTTTAATTACTTGCTATAACTGCATACTAATATTTTTGAAATACATGCACAAGGATACCCAGATCCCTAAGCATCCCAGAGATCTGCAATCTCCAACAATTTAGATAATGCCAGCAGGACAATTTCAAATTTCCTATACTATATTGCATTTGCCACATCTTTGCCAAGTCATTTAAATCATTCCGTTTAACCTCCTTGTGCTCTCTTCAATACTTATTTCCGTATGTATCCAGAATTGAGGCATATTAAACCAAGGGGCCACAGATAGGGCAGACAGGAAGAGACTTTTCCCTTTGGTGAAGGAATTAATGCCTGGGGGAACAGAGACTTAAGGTTAGAAGGTTTAAAGGAGATGGAGAATTTTTTTTCACTCCGATTGGTGGGAAAAATGAAATTTATTGCCTACAAAGATGATAGAGGCAGAAACCTTCCTAACATTTAAGTAATGTTTAGATGTGTACTTGTGATGCCAAGACATACACATTTGTGGGTCAAGTGCTGGAAAATGGGATCAGAATACTTAGGTGCTTGTTTTGACTGGTACAGACTTAATGAGCCTTGGGGCCTTTTTCTGTGCTGCAGACTTCTATAACTCTATGCCACCTGAATGTGCTCTTTCCTGCCTGGCTTTTCCATAACTATCCCATCCCCACCTTGACAGAAAATATCCTGCCCCAGCCAGGCTTGACCTCCCCTCCCTATCATTAGACCTCACACTGACCTGGTTTTAATCCGAGTCTTAGAATCTATGGACAACTTGTAGTCCCAGTCTTGTTAACTGCTTCCATAAGTGCTTCTGGGAGTACAGAAAAGCCATTTAAACAAATTGGCCAGCAGTTCTGAGGTGTGACTTCCACCTGAATGGGGACAGCAGCTAATTCATACTCCACTGTGCTTAAATGACTGTGGATCCGTTGTGATTGGCAGTGATGAGTTTCTATTCTGTACTTCCATCTTCCTCATGTCTCCAGAGTATTAGTTTACACATGTGGGTTACTAACCCCAGTAACATTACAGTGCTACACACCACTTGGAACAATAGTCCAATAACTATTCATCTATCTAATCTTAACTTTTCTGTTGGTACTTTATTGAGTAATAATAGGCTGTAACAACGAAAACATTGAAGTTGGGATGTGATCAGGTGACAGTGTAGATATAATAGGTATTAAACCTTTCCATGATGATTCCTGTGTGACAATTACTTTGCAGTAGGAGCTATGCCATCTCTATTAAATAAAGACCCAATACTGCTGCCATTAGAGTGTTTCACGTTAATTGACTCAGTCTGCTGCTAAATTTTCTAGCAAATTGGAAGACTAGGCTATTGATTATAATTTGGCAAATGGCAATAAAAAAAAGCTTTTACAGGCAGTTCAATTGAAGCTGGCTTGTACTATTGATTCTTCTGTCATGATAATCCAGTGAAAAATTCTAAGTGGAAAATAGCAGAGATGGAGGACCCATGATTAATCCTGTACTGACCTTTTTTTTTCAGATTAGGACTGCAGAAAACTTTCCAGGTTTTGCATAAAACTAAGTTAAATGAAACAGATTCTGGGAGGTTAAAAACAGAGAAAATTGGCACACAGAGAATTTAGTACTCTTTGGGCCTAGCAAAGTCTTTCCAACATTTGAAATGCCTCCATAAAGACTGAAAGAACTGCTGATTCTGAGGAAGTATCACTTGACCCAAAACATTAATGCTGATTTCTCTGACACTGTCAGACCAGCTGAGTTTTTCAGTAATTTCTGTTTTTGGAGTTGAATTATCTCCTGAAGACGGGTTACACCTGAAATGTTTTCTACACCGCCTGATGCTGCCTGGATTGCTGTGTTCTTCCAACCTCCTGCTTGCCTACCAGGGATTCCAGCATCTGCAGGTTTTTTTTGTCTCTATTCAAATTTTAATAGATACACAATGCTGTGAAATATATTTTGTTTTAAAATAAGATTGTATTGTATTTCCTTATATTGATGTGTATTAAATGCATATTCGGATGACCACTTACAAAGTTGTGGTTATGTGTCTGAACCTTTTGAAATGCCTTGAATAAGTTCACTGGAATTAATCCAGATATAGATACCAAGTGGGGAAAGATGCTTCACAAAGTCTTTGGCAGAAGTTGGACTGAATCTTGAAACAGTGAAGGTTGATTACATATTACTTCTAGCTATTTACACTATATTTTAGGTACATTGTGGTCTCCTAAGCGACATCAGGCTCAAATACACATTATGGTCAGCTACATTAACATATCACTAGAACAACTGGTACTGCATCACTGGTGCACAGCATGAGTACAGAACACGAGGTAGCTCCTTCTAGGAACAGTCCTTTATGATTGGCGCTTATCTTGTACCAACATTTAACAATTTCACGTACTACCTGCTGTCCTGTTGAGGTCGCCAAGTACTTTTTCACAATGATTATACAGCAGATACTTTGAGATCCATTGGTGTTAGTGAATGTAATATGTAGTTCAGAAACTGAATTGAGTACTCCTAAATCAAGTGTGACATATTCAAATAGAGTAAACTATCATATTCCACAAATTCCATTCCAAAATCAGAAAGTCACTTTCCTGTACATGGGGGCATTTTCATTCTTCCCTTTTGTGATCGTGATGGTCAATTTTTGTCAAATTTCTACCACTTTATTCTGTAGATCTTTATTGCCTCCCCGTAGACTGGACTATCAGTGCTGAACATACTTTGATCCTTCAACAGTAATTCCAAAATTTTTTTTTTTGCCTCCCTGAGCTGAAACTAGAATGAAGCTCAAGCACTGCAGATAAAACATAAAAACACAACTTACCAGCAACTCTGCTCAGTTCCTCCTGAATGATTTGATGTTATGTCAAACTGTGTCCTGCTTTCTTCGTAAGCAACTGGGCTCCTGCTGGGAAGCATGTGGGTACCTCATAAATACATGTTCTAAGATATCATTACAACCCTGATGCAATATTAACACAAAATATAGTGTAGTTGAATTAATGCCCGTGGTGAGGATGGTTTCACAGGCCTGCTGGGAGCACTATTTAAAAAGCTTCTTGCATTCAGATATTCAAAGCATAAGGACCATGAGGATATTATACTTTTGGCATTTCACATCGTGTTTGAGCTTGGAGATTAATTGATCTTGATTTTTATTTTGCTTCGCTCACCTTGAATAAGCACATTAAAGCTTATGATGCATGACATTATCGCTGCTTCGATTTAAATGAGGGTTGACATGCAAGAACAATGTGCTAAACTTAAATAAGGGTAATTATAAAGGAATGAGGGCAGAGCTAGCTGGAGTGGACTGGGAAAGCAGTTTAGCAGCAAAGACAGTTGAGGAACAATAGTGGTTGTTTAAGGAAATGGTTCATGGTGCTCAGCAAAGATGAACTTCAGTGAAGAAGGAGGATTACAGGAAGGGGATAAGCCAATGCTGTTTAACCAGGGAAGTTAACAATAGCAACAGATGGTAAGCCAGAGGGTTGGAAAAGTCTATTTAAAACTAACAAAAGACAACCAAAATAAAATTAGGGAGAAAATAAACTTTTGAGGCTAAACTGCCAAGTAATATCAAGATGGACAGCAAACTCTATTTTTAAATATGAAAAGGATGAGGGCAGCCAAAGTGAACATAAGCCCTTTAGAGAATGAGGCTGGGGGTGGGGAACCAGGAAATGGCAGAGGAACTGAACAAATACTTTGCATCAGTTTTCACAGTAGAACACACCAATAGCATTCCAAAATCTAACTCCCCTGTTTAAGAAGGGAGGGAGGCAGAATACAGGAAACTATAGGCCAGTTAGCCTGATCTCATTTGTTAGAGTTCATTATTAAGGATGAGATTGTGGAGTACTTGGAATTGCATGATTAAAAAAGGACTGAATCAACACAGTTTCATCAAAGGGACGTCATGCCTGACCAATCTGTAAGAATTCTTGTTGAGGATGTAACAAGCAAGTTAGACAAAGGAGAGCCAGTGGACGTGATCTGTTTGGATTTCCAGACAAGGTATTGCACAGGAGGCTACTAAATAAAATAAGAGCCCATGAAGTTAGGGGTAAGGTGTAGCATGGATAGAGGATTGGCTGACTGGCCAAAGACATAGTGGGATTAAAGGGTTTTTTTCCCAGGATGGCCCCCAGTATCTAGTGAAGTTCTGCAAGGAACAGTGTTGGGACGACAACTATTCACATTATACTTTAATGATCTGGATGAAGGAACTGAGGGCATGGTGTCATCTGCAACCTAGTAACAAAGATCAGTGGAGGGGCACATTGTTTTAAGGTTGCAGAAAGAGAGTGGGCAAAAAAGTAGCAAATGGAATAGAATGTGGGAAATTGTGAGGTTCTGCACTTTGGTAGGAAGAATAGACACGTCAACTAATTTCTAAATGGAGAAAGGCTTCAGAAATCTGAAGCACAAAGTCCTCATTCAGGATTCTCTTAAGGTTAATATGAGTCCAGTTGGCAGGTAGAAAGGCAAATGCAATGTTCGCTTTCATTTCAATATTGACCTTAGTACTATGGAGATAACATGTTATCTTGAAATCTGTGGCCCCAGAAATGCCTGTCTATTTCATTAACTATCACATTTCACATTTCACATTCCAATTGAGAATTCAGTTCCTCTCCCTGTATAGCGATGCCAGTTGTGGTGCCACATACCTGGCTGTGGCCGCACACACCAGAAATTTAATTGCAGTTGCCAATATTCAAAATAAGAAGACTTTGGGGGGCTCTAGTGTTACTGACTTGATCTCCCTTGATGGCATAATGGTCACACTCATTCACTCCCCGCCTGCATACCCTTTAATAGATGTAGTCAACCCACAGATTAATGTGTTAAATATTAAACAGTTAGCCTCAGTGTACTGCAGTGACTCCAGCTACTGCTGTATCTCCAAAAGCTGCTACCACTAATCATGTTACATCCAAGTGGAATATGTTGTGTGCTCCACATCCCCAAGCTGTTGTATCATTTCTCTATTAATTAGACTACTGAACTTGCATCTTAAATAACTAAAGTCTCACTAACTACTCCGCAATCAGTTGCCTCTCTTGCATTGACAGTAGTTTAGAAGGGGGTTAACTAAAATGTTTATACTTAACTCCTATTATCTAAAAACTTTAGGTTTCAGTTTTCTGAAAAATCCAGAACCCTTGCAATGTTACAGTGCCTTGTTATTTAATTTTAAATTTATTCCCTAGATAAATTAATTGAAAACTGATTTTAAACCATCAAATTGGCTCCGTTGTATGATAATTCATTCATTGAGTATAGCATTAAAGTCAATCGCTTTAAATGAAATTATATTAAAATCAAATTTGAGAAAAACAAAGAAACCTGGTCAGACTGAGTTATCCGTTTTTGAAAAACCATGCTGGTTGTTATTGTCAAACCTACAAATGTATCAAATGTTACATATTGAACAGAGTGACAAAGTTCTAGATCTTTTAATATTGAAGCTGAGCAGAAAAAAAATTCTGTGACTGGAAATATTAACTCCAGTTGTTAGTATCTCATTGGGTGGTAATGCTTCATTTTGCTGAAGCAGAAGTCTTTGCATTTATCAACTTCCTCTTCAAGCATGGAATATTCACACAAGAAATGGCATATGTCCAGAAACATCGGTTTTCCCTTGCACCTTTATTTTCCTCTGGATGGAATCTAATTAGCTTGGTTTTTTTAAACATAGTTCAGGTTCATTTTCAGGTCCTGACCCCACTGCATTCCAATCACACTGGACTAGGCCAAAGAGCTGGTTAGCTGTGGGCGCCCTGCCAAATTAAAAGTTGGTTGGTGAGCTCCGCTAGTGGGAGCACTTGAGGCTCCAGTCTGGGACCTCCCCATCTCGAGAAGTGGGCATCTCCAGTGTTCTTGGGAGACTGAAATAGCCCCTCAAGATGGTGGCACATTTTCACTATTTAGTAATAAATTGTAGCCATATTGCCAGCCACCCTTTGAGCAGGGTTTTGCCCCAGAAGAGCTGCAGATTCTGGTCTGAACCCACCTCCAGGAAGATCACTTGGAGGTGGGAATGGACTGGGCAGATGTCCCAACGACCACCTTTCCAAAATTGCCTCTCTGACCTCAAAAGCCACAATGTGAGTTTAAGTTTTCAATTTTTACTCTCACTTCCCATTGTTCATTTATATTCTATCTGCCTCTCTCTCTATATTTATGGGGTTTTTTTCTCTTGCTAGCCCTCCATCTGCCCTTGCATCTATCTCTCTCTCTCTCTCTCTCTGTCTCTCTCTCACCCCTTTAAAATACATTTGCAAACCAACTGTCTCTGTTGCTGTTTGTGTCTATTTTTCTCTCTCATTCTGCTTGATTGTGTCTATGTCTGAATGTATCAATTGCTCTTTTTATTGTTTTCTTTCTGAAGAGACTCGAGCAAACCTTTCTTCTGATAGTACTTTAAACTTTCTAAGTATCAAAATTGTACCAACGTGCTTAATAATTGATTAGAATATCACACTCTCATGGTTTTGATACTAGCCTAGCATTAACTAGCAATTGTGGAGGTGTGATAGAAGGCAGAGTGGGAAGTGAGAATGATTGTCCACAGCTAATAACCTTACATTTACTAGCTCAAACTCACTTAAAAGCTTTTACTCAATCTGCCAGCTGCCATTTGGAAAATTGAGAGTCTGCCTGGTTGGTGTGAAGGGAGAACTATTGTACACTGATGGGGTTGAGGAACCAAAAGGAAAGCACCATAAGGTCACAGCACAGGGAGACAGATTGAATCTCAGGGGGACCAATTGGATTAAGACTGCAAGACCATAAGATATTGGAGCGAAGGAGGCCTCTACGATGAAGGGAAGGATGGCTGATCACAGGAGAGGATGTCGATTAGTTGGAGGGATGAGAGAAGAGCCTTGCTGCTGCTCCTGTTGGTCCAGGAGCAATGCTGGAAAATAACTTTGCTTTGTTCACATGCCATGTGTTCCCAAGTATTACATTAAAGTTAATTTTAAATGAAATTATATTAAGAAAGCAAATATTCAAGCCAATCTAAGGAACTTGGTCAGACTGAATTATCCATTTTTGAAATCCTCGCTAGTTGTTATTATTGCTAAATATACAAATGTATCAAATGTTACATATTGAAGAGGCAGCCAAAGTTTTAGATCTTTTAAAGTTGAAGATGAGCAGAAAAATATTCTGTGACTGTAAGTATCAGTTCCAGTTGTTAGTATCTCCTATTCGGTGAAAATGCTTCATTTTGCTGTGGCAGAAGTCTTTATGTTTATCAACTGCCTCTTCAAGCATGGAATATTCACACAAGGGATGGCAAATGTTTTCCCATGCATCTTTATTTTCCTCTGGATGGAATCTCATTAGATCAGTTTATTGCATGTTGAACTATGTCAGAATGACAAAATGTAACATTTTTATGAGCTCATGTGAAACATTCCACCTCCAAGATTACAGTGTTACCTGTGTAGTGCAATGTTACCTCCCCAGATTCTGTGCTAAGACCCTGTAGTGGGCCTTGTACCTATGTACCTACCTCCTAACTCTCTCAGAATATGATTTTTTTTTAAAAAGCACTCTTTACGATACCCATGTTTGTAGAATCTAGAAGATGACTGACTGGGCAAGAGAGCAGTGAAATAGTTGAGTCAAGAAGTGACAAAATAAAGGATGGGATGGGTGATCCAGCAGGACATAGACTGAGACAGTGGCGATGCTACAGAGCTTGGAAGTCCAGTCAGGATCAAATAGGATGTCAAGATTTGCAAACCGTCTGACTCAACCTGAGGCTATGGTCAGGTGGTATGGTTTCAGTTCCAGTGGAATCAATGGCCAACTGTTTTTTTTGTGCAAACTCATGACAAAGTCACTCACCTCATTGGCGGGGGATAAAATGTTACAAGAATAGGCCAAAATCTGCTGAGTTGCAATACATTTGAAGAACCTAATCCAAAATCTGGTTGTATCTTTGACAGTGTCCAGAGTACAGGCACATTAGACACACTTAGTTGAATTTACGTGTCTTCAACTCGAGACACAATATATCAGAATTGAAGATTTAACACTTGTATATGGCGAAACCAAATTACTTTTACAGCACAGTTAATCATCTTAACATGACTGAAATTGGGAATCTGTATAAAGATTCTCAGGTATCTGAACATTTTGTAGCACATCAAGACAGAGTGGATCTGGAAGTGGCACTTAAAACTATGCTTAAAAGAAAATATTTTTAATCAACCTGTTCAGAAGATGTTACTTTAAACCTCTGCAGGTGAAACGTGAACCGGGTCTCCTATCTCAGAGGCAGGGACACTACTACTGAGCAATAAAGACAGTGCTTACAGTTGTGGTTTCCAATAGTGAAATGCATGGGTTAACACTGCTCAGTAGCATCACTTGCAGGAAACTGAGTCTCGTGCAGAAAACTCTGAAAGGAAACAAATGTTTGTCCAAACATCATAAGCCTCAATATTTATCACTTTGCCTGAGCATTCCTTCAGGAAATTCAGAAATGGTAGTTACGTAATTTTGAAACTTAAGTAGTAATTAAAGGTTTGTGAACTGTGCCACATTGTTTTTGGGAAAGACTCTTAGAACTGCAAAATCCAGCAACAGAAAAACAGGAAGATAAATAACATACACTATACATCATAGTTTTCAATGTTCCAATCCATCCACTCTGTTATTTTCTTAATTTATAAATTGAAATATATTAAAGCCATAATAATGTAGCAGGTTGCATTCATCCAACAGTGCAGTTGAATTTTGTTGAGCTGATTGCAACCTGCAGTAATCGGTGTTATATTCATCTGTTTTATGAGAAAAGTGTTTGCAACATAACATAGATGATGCCATAATTACACTACAGTTTTGACTCTAGTGATATCTTTTTTGTTTTACAATTTCAAATTTATAGTGCTATGGTCCTCCTCTTGTAGAAATCAGCAATTTTGTGCTGGCTCTAAGTCCACCTGAAGAAGGTATCTTCTCGTAAGCTGCAAAGTAAACATTCCAGTTACTTAAATATTTTATTAATAAATTTACCGCAGCATTGTTTAATTATCAATGAATGGAAAAAGTTGTGGCCAGCATGTTTTCTTAGACATCGATATGCATAAAACACCTGGCAGGATTCTATGTGTCATTTCCAGAGCTCAGTACTTCCAGCTCACAAATCAACATGCTTTACTTCATCAAAAAATGTAAACATTTTTGCCAGTAGAAGAAATAAGATGGAAGAGGCCCATAATATTTATCATAATCTGTTATCGGCAATATGATGACATTTTGCTGTGTTTATTTTGATTTTTGTCATATGTTTATATGATTGAAGAAAGCTTTATTGAATTTTTTTGTGTGAGGATTATTTGCCTTTAAGAGTAGCTAGCTGAACTCTGTAGCTTAATCAGGCTGGACTATAAAGTCATAATTAAAACAGTAAGGATCACATTCAAAGAATAGGTTGCTTTTAGTTAGGATTCAGCCTGAGGCCATGTATAGTCAGGGTACCGTAATGAAAGAAATAACTGTACTTGACTATCATTATATAATTTACAGTTTGCTTGTGACCTCAGTGTGTTCCTTTGCATTCATCCAATATGATTTTCATAACTGCTCTAAATGATTGTAAACTGTTGACACTTTTTTCTTGCTTTCTCTTTCACTATTTGTATCTGCCTTGAAAGTAGAGGCATAGGTATAGAAATTTTAAATTATTGTCAGCACAATATGTTAATGACAGAGTCTATGATATAACTGTTAAATGTGACTGCGAACCAAAAATTTCTGCTCAGTTTCTAATTGAAAATAAACTACATTTGGAACAGGCACATGTGGGTTGGCAATACTGGGAAAGGTTCTCTTGACTTTGTAGTCCAAGAGTACAAAAGCACTTGGATGGCATCCCAGGATTTTGAAAACTACAAAGAAGTTTGAGTAACTGCTATAGCCAATTGTGGAATCAGGTTATTAGAATCTTGGAGCATAGTGGATGGAAAAGGTGGGAGCTGGAAGCCTACTTAGGGAGATGATGGCCTAGTGGTATGATCACCAGATAATTAATCCAGAATCCCGATAATGATCTGGAGACCCAGATTCGAATCCCATAGTGGCAAATGGTGGAATTTGAATTCAATTAAAAATATAGTGATGACCATGAAGGTGTTGTCAGAAAAATCCATCTGGTTCACTGATGTCCTTTATGAAAGTAAATCTGCCATCCTTACCTGGTCTCATTTTATACTGACTTAGGAGGTTGCCATCCTCTATGGTTTGTATTGAATTTTAGTCCAACTAACAATAATACTAATATTTCTGGCCTGGAATAAACCTTATTGCATTGCTTGCCATAGAACCGCGATATGGATTGTAACATGCTCTTACAAAGCGTTGCTTCCCATCACCACAGATTTCTGTTGTTCCAGATCTATTTCTTTCACAGCATAAAAGATCATCTCTGAGCAGCCACTGTTTTGTCTTTACACTTGGTTTGCATAAATGTTTCCATCTCAAGTTGAGATCATGCTTTATTAGTTATTTTCTACAATGATTCAGCTGAGACTGGGAACCTCCCAAGTAAAGGCAGAGTGATTGAATGACAAAAAAGCAAGCTCAGTGTCATAACTGCAATGATGGGTCAAATGCATTATGTGTCCCTGCACACGAGCAACCTGGCAAAAGCATGCAAGTCATAGGTATCGTGTCGAAGGGCTGAAGTGTTGTCTGAATTGGTCGGAGAGCAGGCAGGAAGATCTGCTGAGACCAATGGATTGCCAGTGCCAATTAGAGAATTACCAAATGCTCAGGACTGCAAAATTGTGAAACCACCATTTGCAGCTATGAAGAACAAAAGTAATAATGTAGTATAAATATGTAATACCTTACTTGTTGCCAAAACAAAAAAAATGAAGACATTCAGAGAAATTAACCAAATGCTACCTGACCTTGGTGGGACATACAGGCCCATTAATTAATACTTTATCCATTATCTGAAATTATTCTTCCAGAATTTATATTGAACTGCTCCAAAATGAAAGTTGGTCTGACTGAGGAAGAATCATAGAAATTCTAGGAATGTTCGAAATAGGAGTTGACCATCTAATCCTGCTGTGCCATTCAATAAAGTCGTGGTTGATCTAGTTTAACTGGCTTGAACTCCATTTTCCAGGCTAACCTGAGGTTAGATTTAGATTTTAAGATTTTATTGTTCATTGTTAAAGATGAGATTGCTGAGTACTTGGAGGCACATGGAAAAACAGGGCTGAGTCAGTACTTCAACAATGGGAATCATGTTTGACAAATCTGTTAGAATTCCTTGAAGAGGTAACAAGGACAGCCAGTGGATGTGATCTATTTGCCTTTCCAAAAGACCTTCCACAAGGTGCTTCATAGGAGTCGCTAAATAAGATAAGAGCCCTTGGTGCTAGGGACAAGGTGCTGGCATGGTTAGAGGATTGCTGATTGGCAGAAGGCAGACAGTGGGGATAAAACTGTGTTTTCAGGATGGCAGCCAGTGACTAGTGGGATTCCACAGGGGTCAGTGTTGGGACCATAACTAGTCACGTTATACATTAACAATCTGGATGAAGGAACTGAGGGCATTGTTAGGAAGTTTGCAGATGATACAAAGAGAGGTGAAGGGTAATATTGAGGAAAAGTGAGGCTGCAGAAGGACTGGAATGGGCTAGAAGAGTGGGGCAAAGAAATGGCTAATGGGATGTAATGTGGAAAAGTGTGAGGTTCTGCACATTTGATAGGAAGTGTAAGAGTATAGACTAGTTTCTAAATGGGGAAAGGTTTTGGAAATCTGAAGCACAAAGAGTCTTTGGAGTCCTCGTGCAGAAATCTCTTAAGGTTAACATGCAGGTTCAGTTGGCAGTTAGAAAGGCAAATACATTAATTTCAAGAATTCTGGAATACAAGAGCAGAAATGTGCTGCTGAGGCCTTGGTTAGACCTTATTTTGAATATTATGATAGATTTGGGCCTTGTATCTAAGGGGGGGACATGCATTGGCAGTGGAGGGGATCGAGAGCAGTTTTGCAAGAATGATCCTGAAGATGAAGGGCTTGTCATATGAGGAGTGGTTGAAGATTCTATGTCTGTATTCAATGGAGTTTAGAAGTACAATGACTGATCTGATTGAAAGTTACAGAGTACTAAGAGGTCTGGATAGACTGGACATGGAGACAATGTTTCCACTAGTAGCACAGCCTCCGACTAAAGGGATGACACTTTTAGAACTGAAATGAGGAAGCGGTTTTTCAGCCAGAGGGTGAAAATCTGTAGAATTTATTGCTGCAGAAAGCTGTGGAGGCCAAGTTATTGAGTGTCTTTAAGACAAAGATAGCCAGGCGCTTGATTAGAAAGGGGATCAAGGGTTATGGGGAGAAGGCCGAAGAATGGGATTGATTATAAAATATCAGCCATAATTAAGTGGTGCAGTAGACTCGATAAGCCGAATGGCGTAATTCTGCTACTGTGTCTTATGATTCTATGAAAGACACTGCAAATATATTTGCAGCAGCAGTTTTGGAGACTACTAAAAGTATATTAATGCCAGCTTTAATGAGGGAATCACTCTTGTAAGAAGAGTGTTGAATCAAAATTGACGGCTTGAACTTTTTCTTTGGTATTTTGATTTGTTAGCAACAATCCTCAGGAAAAGGAAACTTCTCAGGACAGTACGCTTAATTTTCTATATGTATATGGATATATAACACATAAATAGATGAAGCAAAATGTTGGATATTATTGTGTGTCTTTTTCTTACGTGGAAGCAGTTAATAGATTGCAGTAAAAAGTTACCGAAATAAAGGATTTAACTATATTCATTATTCTGGATTAGTGGTGCTGGAAGAGCACAGCAGTTCAGGCAGCATCCAAGTAGCTTCGAAATCGACGTTTCGGGCAAAAGCCCTTCATCAGGAATAAAGGCAGTGAGCTTGAAGCGTGGAGAGATCAGCTAGGGGCGGGTGGGGGTGGGGAGAAAGTAGCATAGAGTACAATGGGTGAGTGGGGGAGGGGATGAAGGTGATAGGTCAAGGAGGAGAGGGTGGAGTGGATAGGTGGAAAAGAAGATAGGCAGGTAGGACAAGTCCGGACAAGTCATGGGGACAGTTACTAAGCTGCAAGTTTAGAACTAGGGTGAGGTGGGGGAAGGGGAAATGAGGAAACTGTTGAAGTCCACATTGATGCCCTGGGGTTGAAGTGTTCCGAGGCGGAAGATGAAGCGTTCTTCCTCCAGGCGCCTGGTGGTGAGGGAGCGGCGGTGAAGGAGGCCCAGGACCTCCATGTCCTCGGCAGAGTGGGAGGAGGAATTGAAATGTTGGGCCATGGGGCGGTGTGGTTGATTGGCGCCAATCAACCACACCGCCCCGTGGCCCAACATTTCAATTCCTCCTCCCACTCTGCCGAGGACATGGAGGTCCTGGGCCTCCTTCACCGCCGCTCCCTCACCACCAGGCGCCTGGAGGAAGAACGCTTCATCTTCCGCCTCGGAACACTTCAACCCCAGGGCATCAATGTGGACTTCAACAGTTTCCTCATTTCAGGTAAAAACAATGACTGCAGATGCTGGAAAGCAAATACTGGATTAGTGGTGCTGGAAGAGCACAGCAGTTCAGGCAGCATCCAATGCTCGTTGGATGCTGTCTGAACTGCTGTGCTCTTCCAGCACCACTAATCCAGTTTCCTCATTTCCCCTTCCCCCACCTCACCCTAGTTCTAAACTTGCAGCTTAGTAACTGTCCCCATGACTTGTCCAGACTTGTCCTACCTGCCTATCTTCTTTTCCACTTATCCACTCCACCCTCTCCTCCTTGACCTATCACCTTCATCCCCTCCCCCACTCACCCATTGTACTCTATGCTACTTTCTCCCCACCCCCACCCTCCTCTAGCTTATCTCTCCACGCTTCAGGCTCACTGCCTTTATTCCTGATGAAGGGCTTTTGCCCGAAACGTCGATTTCGAAGCTACTTGGATGCTGCCTGAACTGCTGTGCTCTTCCAGCACCACTAATCCAGAATCTGATTTCCAGCATCTGCAGTCATTGTTTTTACCTTTATATTCATTATTCGTTGAGTTAATAGTTCCAGATGAGAACTTTGCTTTGAAGATCTTGTATTATTTTGAGTGAATGTGTTTCACAAATAAGAGGGAAAGGTTAAGTGATCACTTACCTGTTCGATGTTTGATCTTTAATTTTATGAAATAGGTGGAGCGAAAGATTATGTAATCTTGACATCCTCTCCCTCATGATTTTTTATACAGCTTTTTTGTTGTATTGGAATGACATGGAACTACATAACGCACCTGCATCTAACATATATTTTGTTACTGGTTACATGTACTGCACTTCACTGCCAAGTGCAAAATGAAATTCAGTAGTTGAGTTCATTAACTCTGCCCTCACTTTTAAAGCCAGCTTTGCATATGTGAACAGGAATTCAAGTAACCTCTGACTCCATCAAGATCAAACCTGGAACAAGTAACTTCTTGTTTAATCTTTTGATTTTACTTGATATCCCCATGAGAAGCACCTTGGGATATTTTACCATATTAAATCTGCTATATAAATGCAAGTTATGGTTGTGAAAATAAATGAGAATCACTCTGCCACTGTGTGAAAATGACCTTTGTTACTGTGAGCAAAGGTGTAGAAAATCACTCTTATACAGTTTTAAAATGTTGGTTCAAATTCCAAATAGTCCTGCTTTCAAAACTGTCAAAGTATTAACCTAAGAGTTTACATTAATGGGTTTTGGCGATTTGACAATACCATTTTCTTCATTCTTTTCCTTTCTGCGATGTGGGTGTCTCTGGTAAGGCCAACATTTATTGTCCATCCCTAATAGCATTTTAACAGAGCAGCTTGCTTGGGTCATTTCAGGGCATTTCAGAGTCAACCACATTGCTGAGAGTCTGAACCCACATGTGGCCAGGCTAAATAAGAATGACAGATTTCCTCCCTTAAAGGATATTAGTGAGCCAGATTGCTACCTTTTCTGGACCTCTGGATTACCAGTCCTTTGACATTAGCACCATGTCATTGTCTTTCCTTTTGTAATGAAAAATTATAAGTTAAACCTTTGTAACGGAACAGCAGTAATAGGGTCATCTAGTATAATAGTAATGTAACTCTGATATTAGATTGTTAAAAGCCCTTGTTAGAAAATGGAGTCAGGTGAGTTTGTTTTAATTTCACTTAGAAATTGCATAGGGTATACAAAAACCATCCATTTGGCTCAAGAATCTAAGCAGACATTTACATCCCTCCAATTCCCCTTATCTAACTGTTCTCTCCATACTCAAAGGATTATCTAACTGTCCCTTAAATGCATGTATGCTATTTGTCTCAATGAAACTCTTTGAAGAGTTTACTCTGAATTCCTTATTTGATTCTGTGGTGATCATCTAATATTGATGACCTCTGTAAAATGGATACACTCTCTCTGTATCTGCTTGATCAACATTTTGTCATCTGAAAAATCATCCTTTTCTGATAGGTATAACCTTGCAGTTCTAGCAAATCTATTTTGTATTGTCTTTAGTGTTGTTGCATTCTTTCTATAATACATCAGCCACAACTGTCCATGGTACTTCTGTGTAATCTGACCAAGATTTGATACAATTTTAGCAATGTTGTTTTATAACTTCAGTTCTATCTTTTTAGAAGCAAAGCTTTGTGCTTGGTTTGTCTGTTCCTGGCCTTAAATCAGTGTCACTCATTTATTGATTTGTATATTTGAAATTATATATTTCTCCACTGCCACGCTCAAAGTAGATTTTTATTTTCTGAGTAATACGCAGCCTCCATTTTTTTTTACCAAAATGCAATATATCACACTTGCCAACATTGAAATTCATTTGACAATTATATGTCCGTTCAGCAAGATTACTAATGCATTTTTGAAAAGATTTTGTGCAGTACATCTTTGTATTAAGTATCAATCCTTGCAACCTGTCCTCACTGTTCCTCATTCACTAATCTAAATATTCTGTTGGAACTACTTTATTAGTGCTTTGTTACATTGTGGTGAAAGGAATATTTTTAGGTGTGTGTGTGTGTGTCTTGTGTGTTTTATATGTATATATACATAACGTAAAATTTAGATTTCAAAATAAAGGCCAATGGGTATCTACGAGGGGTTTTCTTTAAAAGAACAAAATCAAACTGTTCTCCTGAAGCAATGACTAAATCCAGCAATTTGCCATAAAGCAGATCACTGTAGACCCTTGTAATGTTAATGAAAATATTTCTGTGCTGTTTTGTTTACACCAAGTAGGATGAACATATGAGGCCTTTAACTTTGCTTTTAGTTCTGAACATTCTAGGATTGAGAATTTTTAATTGAGTTCAGAAGACACCGGTTTAGAAGCAAGTTTAATTTCTCTCTTAGAAGAAATACTTTCAGGGCAGTTGAAGCAATTCACTATCTCAGCAAGAGAGTGTAGTTTGTAGAGCTTCCAAATGAGGAAAAGTAGATTAGAAACCTGCAGGTTATAAGAACAGGGAAAGTTTGGACTGTCAGATTTGTGGAAGAGTTCATGTTAGCAGAAATGAAAAGGGCTCCTCAAATTGTCTTCACAGTCCACGGCAAAGAACCTGTCAAAAGTCAATTTAGTAGACTCTAAAGCTAGGATATAATTATTTTGTAATGGATAGTGTCAGGAAACAGTTTAAAACTTTGTTTTTCTATGTGATTTAAGATCATTCTAACTGTCTTCGACAATTATTTAGTTATCTTGGTTTGCTAGCTTTTTAAAATTCTTTGTTGTAATAATCTTCAGTTCTCTTTCTAAAGAAAACTTAGTGTCATGTAAGTATGTCTCGGTGACTAGCTTTCACATTAACTAACTCGGAACAAGTAAACAAATTATCTATCAAGCCTGGTCACATTGTGGGTTCTGATCTGTCCAGTGGTAACATCAACTGCGATCAGAACAACATCAAGTTGTGTGCAACTAAATTAAGTGTCTGTTTTCTGTTTTCAACTGACAGATTCTGAAGATGAACTTCTAACTTAGAAAGAAAGCATCTGTTTCAGCCATCTAAAAAGCCACTGTCACTTCAATAAAGCTTAAGGTCAGTCTCTTGAAGCACTATGGGTTTATTTGCATTGCTGACATCTGGATTGGCTCTGCAGAAATAAGCATTGAGTTGTATTTTGAAAACAAAATGATAAAATGCTAAAAATATCGAGATCTTCAGCAATTGTGCAGAGAAGAGTTGATATTTCTGATCCGTCACCTTGCGTCATTTGTACTCGTTATGATTGTCCAAAACACCATTATTATCTAAATGTGTGTGGGTAAACCCATGAGTAATACCCAAGAATTAATCATGTGAACAAGGAAATAGTGGTGAAACTGAAAATTGGGCGAATGTGAGTTACAATACGATGATGGAGAGATAAGCATTTCGTGCCAAAAGGAGAATTATATTTTTTAAAACCATGCCTTTATTGCTACAATAATCCTTAACTATATAGGGTTCTACAAATGTACTAGATATGTAGCTGCATTGAGAATGACATCTTCTGGAATGGTTTAGAGAGAATTAAGTTAGCAATTTTAGATTCTATCAGTTTTAAAGGATACAAGGAGATTAAACAATTACAGGATTGCAGCCCCTGGTTTCTGTTGCACATGCAGTGAGATAATAAAAGTGAAAAAAAAGTTACTAAAATACCTTAAATTTGCATCACGTTGTGAAAGTTGTGATGAATACCTAGCTTGTACCAATTTCACAATAATTGGATGGTATTGCAAGGTGTTTAAACATAATTTAGTTTATTTCATTATTATGAGCGGGAGTGAGTTGTGAAAATGCTAAGCTTATGTCGTTTTGTTTAATCAGAGGAAGTGAATAAGAAAATAATGGGACACTTACAGTCAAACAGTCAGGGCAGGCAGGTACAAGGTTGGACTAATAAATTAAACTGCATTTATTTAAATGCAAGGGGCCTAACAGGGAAGGAAGATGAACTCAGGGCATGGTTAGGAACATGGGACTGGGATATCATAGCAATTACAGAAGCGTGGCTCAGGGATGGGCAGGACTGGCAGCTTGATGTTTCAGGATACAAATGCAACAGGAAGGATAGAAAGGGAGGCAAGAGAGGAGGGGGAGTGGCACTTTTGATAAGGGATAGCATTACAGCTGTGCTGAGGGAGGATATTCCTGGAAATACATCTAGGGAAGTTATTTGGGTGGAACTGAGAAATAAGAAAGGGATGATCACCTTATTGGGATTGTATTATAGACCCCCTAATAGTCAGAGGGAAATAGAGAAACAAACTTGGAAGGAGATCTCAGCTATCTGTAGGAATAATAGGGTGGTTATGGTAGGGGATTTTAACTTTCCAAACTGGGACTGCCATAGTGTTAAGGGGTTAGATGGAGAGGAATTTGTTAAGTGTGTACAAGAACATTTCCTGATTCAGTATGTGGATGTACCTACTAAAGAAGGTGCAAAACTTGACCTACTCTTGGGAAATAAGGCAGGGCAGGTGACTGAGGTGTCAGTGGGGGAGCACTTTGGGGCCAATGACCATAATTCTATTAGATGTAAAATAGTGATGGAAAAGGATAGCCCAGATCTAAAAGTTGAAGTTCTGAATTGGAGAAAGGCCAATTTTGATGGTATTAGGCAAGAACTTTCAAAAGCTGACTGGGGACAGATATTCACGGATAAAGGGACGGCTGTAAAATGGAAAGTCTTCAGAAATGAGATAACGAGAGTCCAGAGCCAGTATATTCCTGTCCGGGTGAAAGGGAAGGCTGGTAGGTAAAGGGAATGCTGGATGATTAAAGAAATTGAGGGTTTGGTTAAGAAAAAGCAGGAAGCATATGTAAGGTATAGATAGGATAGATCGTGTGAATCCTTAGAAGAATATAAAGGAAGTAGGAGTATACTTAAGAGGGAAATCAGGAGGGCAAAAAGGGACATGAGATAGCTTTGGCAAATAGAACTAAGGAGAATCCAAAGCGTTTTTACAAATACATTAAGGACAAAGGGGTAGCTAGGGAGAGAATAGGTCCCCTCAAAGATCAGCAAGGCGGCCTTTGTGTGGAGCCACAGAAAATGGGAGAGATACTAAACAAGTATTTTGCATCAGTATTTACTGTGGAAAAGGATATGGAAGATATAGACTGTAGGGAAATAGATGCTGACATCTTGCAAAATGTCCATATTACAGAGGAGGAAGGATGGATGTCTTGAAATGTAAAAAGGTGGATAAATCCCCAGGACCTGAACAGGGTGTACCCTAGAACTCTGTGGGAAGCTAGAGAAGTGATTGCTGGGCCTCTTCCTGAGATATTTGTATCATCAATAGCCACAGGTGAGGTGCCAGAAGACTGGAGGTTGACTAACATGGTGCCAGTGTTTAAAAAGGGTGGTAAGGACAAGCCAGGGAACTATAGACCAGTGAGCCTGACATCAGTGGTGGGCAAGTTGTTGGAGGGACTCGATGTACATGTATTTGGAAAGGCAAGGACTGATTAGGGATAGTCATCATGTCTCACAAACTTGATTGAGTTTTTTAAAGAAGTAACAAAGAGGATTGATGAGGGCAGAGCTATAGAAGTGACCAATATGGACTTCAGTAAGGCGTTTGACAAGGTTCCCCATGGGAGACTGATTAGCAAGGTTAGATCTCATGGAATACAGGGAGAACTAGCCATTTGGATACAGAATTGGCTCAAAGGTAGAAGACAGAGGGTGGTGGTGGAGGGTTGTTTTTTAGACTGGAGGCCTGTGACCAATGGAGTGCCACAAGGATCGGTGCTGGGTCCTCTACTTTTTGTAATTTACATAAATGATTTGGATGTGAGCAAATGGGGTACACTTAGTAAGTTTGCAGATGACCTCAAAATTGGAGGTGTAGTGGACAGCAAAGAGGATTACCTCAGAGTACAACAGGATCTTGACCAGATGGGCCAATGGGCTGAGAAGCGGCAGATGGAGTTTAATTCAGATAAATGTGAGGTGCTGCATTTTGGGAAAACAAATCTTAGCAGGACTTATACACTTAATGGTAAGGTCCTAGAGAGTGTTGCTGAACAAAGAGACCTTGGAGTGCAGGTTCACAGCTCCTTGAAAGGAGAGTTGCAGGTAGATAGGATAGTGAAGAAGGCGTTTGGTATGCTTTCCTCTATTGTTCAGAGTATTGAGTACAGGAGTTGGGAGGTCATGTGGCGGCTGTACAGGACATTGGTTAGGCCACTGTTGGAATATTGTTTGCAATTCTGGTCTCCTTCCTATTGGAAGGGTGTTGTGAAACTTGAAAGGGTTCAGAAAAGATTTAAAAGGATATTGCCAGGGGTGGAGGATTTGAGCTATCCCTGACGAGGCTGGGGCTGTTTTTCCTGGAGCTTCGAAGGCTGAAGGCTGACCTTTATAGAGGTTTATAAAATCACGAGGGACATGGATAGGATAAATAGATAAGGTATTTTCCCTGGGGTGGGGGAGTCCAGAACTAGGGGGCATAGTTTTAGGGTGAGGGGCAAAAGTTATAAAAAAGGACCTAAGAGGCAACTTTTTCATGCAGAAGGTGGCATGTGTATGGAATGAGCTGCCAGAGGAAATGGTGGAGGCTGGTACAGTTACAACATTTAAAAGGCATCTGGATGGGTATATGAATAGGAGGGGTTATAGGGATAAGGATCAAGTGCTGGCTTATGGGACTAGATTAGGTTGGGATAACTGGTCAGCATGGATGAGTTGAACCAAAGGTTTCCATGCTGTACAGTTCTGTGACTCTATGACTCTAATTGTGCAACAATACATGGTAGGGCGGCACAGTGGCACATTAGTTAGCACTACTGCCTCACAGAGCCAGAGACTTGGGTTCAATATCTGCCTTGGGCAACTGTCTGTGTGGAGTTTGCACATTCTCCCCGTGTCTGCGTGGGTTTCCTCCGGGTGCTCTGGTTTCCTCCCCAGTCCAAAGATGTGCAGGTTAGGTGAATTGGCCATGCTAAATTGCCCATAGTGTTTGGTGTAGGGAATGGGTCTGGGTGGGTTGCTCTTCAATGTGGACTTGTGGGCTGAAGGGCCTGCTTCCATACTGTAAGTAATCTAATCTAAAAAAACAAAAAAATACACAGTGAATAGCTGTTTGTGGCTAGCAGTGTTTGACATGGTACGCAGCTGGGAATTAAACACGGCACTGGTGAGTATATCTACTGTTGCTGAATGCAAGATAGGGTGACAGTGGTGCTATAGACACATTGTACATACACAATAAAGTGAGCCGCAGAGAACTGTGTAAAATAGCTTGCTAGAGCTCACAGAGAGAAATCCTCCAAGAAACTCCCCAAAATTGACACTTAGCTGACTTTTGATGGAATTCAGCCGTATGTCTTTGTATTTAAGTGTGACCATTCCTTCCTTGCCATCTAACACTGGTTTTAATGTTTGACCTGTCAATATCGTAAGGTTCACAAGATCTATGAGAGAATTCTGGAAATAAAGCCATACTGCATACTGTTCACAAATCTATTCTTCAAATCTACTTTGCCTAATTTGTGGAAACACACTATATTATTAAAGCTAATCTAAGACACCATAGGAAGGACAATTCACAAGCTGAAAATCAGAACAGTAAATGCAGGACATGCAATGCATATTTATCAAAAATTTGCAAAGTGCAATAGATTCATGCTTTGGTGATCCTTCTGCAAAATTCCAATACAGATGTAAGATATAAACCCAAACGAGAAGAAACAGGTCAATCTTTTTTTTTAACTGAAGGGCCTCTTGTGAATCTCCAGAATTTTCTAATTTTATTTCAGAAATCCAGGATTCCATTCTATTTCTTTTTATCAGCCCAAATGTGAGATTTTGAATATATCTGGAACTGTAGTTTATTGCCATTTTGTTCTGTTTTTATTAGGTTCTGTAACTCTTGGAGGATGCCAGTTTCAACGCGTGCTTTACAGCAGATGGCTATATACTTGGGAATAGTATCTGGAGGAGGATGTGCAGTGATGTACTACCTTATGCAACGTAAGAACACAAAAACACAACCTGTTAGACTTATTATTTGTTCCAAAACCTTATTCCCACTGACATTTGGTAGATATCATAGACCGGCTGAGTAACAAGCTTAAGAACAGCATCATATTGAAAGATTTGTGATAAGTCAGAAAACTGGTATGCATTTTAAGAAATAGCAAAGAATGACAAATAAAATAAAGGAGGGCAATGTTGAGTAATGAGAAAAAAAGTGAGTAATGTAGAATCTGTCTCTGTTTGAATCAGTAGTTAAATTGGGAAAGGATAACTCAAGCTGATGTTGGTCCGCTAGAGAGCGAAACTGGGGAATTGATAATAAAAAAGAAATGAAGGAACAGTTTGAACAAGTATTTTGCATCGGTCTTCACTGAAGCAAATTTAGCAAATTTCTCAAAGATACTGTACCTTCGTACATTGTACAGCTTGCTGTGCAGCAGTGTACAAAGTCAATCTCACATCTTGACCATGTGCCAGCAGTTTACTTGGCAAACACCGTTATATGCAGCAAACAGACAGCCATGTCTCAAAGTCATAGGGGTGTATTTTCACTGAAGTCCATGGAGGTACAGTGAGTCAGGGAGTCCCGACACAGTGTCAAGGGCAGCCTCCTATACCCTGACTAGTGGATAGAGTGCCTGTCCTTGGCCGATTGAGATGATCGTGGTTCGAGAGTTTGTACCTCTGCAGTCTCTGGGGAGTGAGCTGTAGTCAGTCCTGTTACTACATAGCAACCAATCTGTGGGGTAGGGTAATGCAGTCAGAGAGATACATAGGTTTCAATCAGGGGTGTGCGCACTTCTTACCTCAAGTTGTTCAGTTATATTGGTCAATGGAGTTAGCTATAGTGATCTATCAGGTTCACAGGAAATATAGACATACAAAATTTGTGCTAAAGTAGGCCGCTGCGCAATTTATAATGATCATTGCTGCTCATCCAACTCAATAGCCTGTTCCTGCTTTTTCCCCCTATATCCTTTGATCTCTTAGTCCTAAATGCTATCCAATTCCTTCTTGAAATTGTGCAATATTTTGGCCTCAACTGCTTTATGTAGCAGGAAATTCCACAGGATCACCTCTCGTGTGAAGAAATTTCACCTCAATGCAGCCCTAAATTGTTTATGCCATATCCTGAAACCATGACCCCATAAAGGCTACTCTCATGAGACCCTTTTAAAGGGATCGAATGTTGCACAAAGACCCATGCGCTATATAGGAGACAGACCTGCAGGTTCCCTCATCCTGGCCATCCGCATGCATTGGCCCCCTGTGTACTGCACACTTTGCTGCCCCAGACATCACTGACCATCTCATTTCACACCAGCACAGAGGCCAGAATGAGAATGAGGAACACTGGTGTCAGCAGAACCCATTGTCCTATATTTTTCCACATTCTCCAGCAGGCTTTCAGTACAGACATCCATGGTACATCCTGTGATGACATGAAGTTAGGCATTCTTTCTGGCATGGATTCATGGTACTATACAGTGACTCAAACAGAGGTAGAATAAAAACAATCTATACAAACAGAAGACTTCATATACAGTGCAATGTCACTTACCACAAAACTGTTAAGGGTTGATGGTTAGTTTCTCTTGTTGGAGATTGTCATTGTCTGGCACTTGTGTGGTACAAATGTTGTTTGCCACTTGTCAACTTAAGCCTAGATATTGTCCAGGATTTGTTCCTTTTGTGAATGGGCTGTTTTAGAACCCGAGGAGTCATGAATGATGCCAAACGTGGTGTCGTTATCAGCGGACATCCCCACTTCTGATCTTATGATGAAGGAAAGGTGTTTGGGCCTAGGGCGCTTTCCTGATGAACTCCTGCAGAGATGTCCAGGAGCTGAGATGACTGACCTCCAACAAGTACAGTCATCTCCTTTGTGCCAGGTATGACTCAATCCACAGACAGCTTCCTCTGTCGCTCACTCCTCCACACTCCCCATTTCCTGTAGACTCCACTTTAGGGTTCCTTGATGCTTCACTCATCAAATGGCCTTGATGTTGAGGGCTGTCATTCATGTTTCATCTCTGGAATTCAGCTTGTTTGTTCATGTGTGAACAAAGTTGTAATGAGATCAAGAGCTAAGTGGCTCTGGCTTAATCCAAATGAAACATTAGTAGGCAGTTTATTGCTAAGCAAGAACTGCTTGATAGCACTGTTGATGACACCCTCCATTACTGAACTGATGATGAGGCAGTAATTACAAGGTTCCATTTGTCCTGCTTTTTATGTACCATGTATACCTGGGCACTTTTCTACTTAGCTCAAAGGTGGCCATACTTTCTCCTTTACTAAAAGGCCAAAACTCCAACACCTCTTTCAAATGCTACTCTCCTTATTGGTTTTTCTCGTCCACTTTACCCAAGTCACACAATAGAACATATAAAAGTACAGCACAGAGCAGGCCCTTTGGCCCACAATATTGTGCCAAGGTTTAATCCTAATGGAAAACATAGTAACTTAACCTATGCACCCCTCAACTCACTGCTCTCCATGTGCATGTCCAGCAGTCGCTTAAATGTCCCCAATGACTCTGCTTCCAACACCACAGCTGGCAACACATTCCATGCATTCACAACTCTCTGCATAAAGAACGTCTGCCTTTATACCTTCCTCCTAATATCTTCAACCCATGACTTCTTGTACCAGTCAATCCTGCCCTGAGGAAAAGTCTCTGGCTATTGACTCTATCTATTCCACTCATTATTTTGTACACCTCGATCAGGTCTCCTCTCTTCCTCCTCCTCTCCAGAGAGAAATGTGTGAGCTCATTCAACCTTTCTTCATAAGGCAAGTCCTCTAGTCCAGGCAGCATCCTGGTAAACCTTCTTTGCACCCTCTCCAAAGCCTCTGTATCTTTCCTATAGTAGGGTGACCAGAACTGGATACAATATTCCAAGTGTGGTCTCACTAGGGACTTGTAGAACTGTAGCAAAACCTAGCAGCTTTTAAACTCGATCCCCCTGTTAATGAAAGCCAAAACACCATATGCTTTCTTAACAACCCTATCCACTTGGGTGGCAACTTTGAGGTATTTATGTACTTGCACACCTAGATCCCTCTGTTCCTCCACACTGCCGAGAATCCTGACTTTAATCCTATATTCAGCATTCGAGTTCGACCTTCCAAAATGCATCACTTCACATTTATCCAGGTGGAACTCCATCTGCCATTTCTCAGCCCAGTTCTGCATCCTGTCTTTGTTGCGCTGCAGCCTGCAGTAGCCCTCAATACTATCGATGGCACCTCCAACCTTTGTGTCATCTGCAAATTTACTAACCCACCCCTCAACTTCCTCATCCATATTTTATAAAAACTACAAAGAGCAGAGGCCCAAGAACAGAGCCCTGCGGGACCCCACTCAACACTGACCTCCAGGCAGAATACTTTCCATCCACAACCACTCTCTGCCTTTTATCAGCCAGCCAATTCTGAATCCAGATAGCCAAATCTCCCTGTGTCCCATACTTCCTGACTTTATGAATGAGCTATGTATTGTTCTAAAGCCTTCCTTCCTTTAGTTTATGAACTGACTCATGAGTTTTGGAATTTCAGCTTTATCTCAGCTCTTCTTGTCCATTTCCTTCAAAATTTGTCATAATCTCTTAATGTGAATAAATGAGTTGGTGGTTAAAATTGACTTACAGATTTGGTGGCTGGGGTGGGCTTGATACTGTATGGATTTGATGCAGATCTCTATTGTGAATAATTGTTTTTATAGAAAATTTTGCCAAATCAGAATACTATAAGTTGGCAATTGAAGAACTCAACAAAAATGACACAGCATTAGAAGCCCTGGGAGCTCCTCCATTGCACATCCGAAATATCAAACTCACTGACAGGAACAATCATGTGGATGGAAAAAGTGCAAGGGTACAGTTTTCAGTTTTTTTTTGTCAACTCTGCTTTTGCATCTAAACTTTTAAGTTGTTTATGGAGCAGTAACATCATTGTGCAGGTTTCTTCCATATGTCCGTTTTGATTTTCATGTACCTTTTAATTTTAACTATTAGCTGAATTGTTTCCATTCTTGATGCTACAGAAGGGAATTTATATTCCTTTTAAATAATGAATGAAGTTTGTGAGTGGATGTTAAGTGAAAGCATAGAATTAGAATAAATGTGCGCTAGTCTATGGAATCCAGATAAACTGACTCTATTAACTAATTGTGTGGCATTGGTTTATAGATTAAAATCCCAGTTTGTGGATCAAAATCAGCTGGATATCTCCATACCTATTCTGTTCGGGATGGTCTACAGAAAAGGTAACCTATAGACACGTAACCATCTAAATGATTGTTGTTTCAATGTTGTTGTTTAAAAGTCAGTTTGATTTCCATAATCAGTAGAATTATGCATATATTTTAGTTCTGTCAACAAGTGTTATGTGGTATGAACATATCTGGAGATGAATATTTTAGACATTTTCACACATATTTGAAAGAATTATCTAGAATTCTTCACAGAAGCGCTTCACAGGAGGCTCCCAAGCACTGAGGATGTCACCTAGACAGGGGACGAAACATCTGCAACACAAATTCCCAGCTCGGCGAACAGAACCACAACAATGAGCACCCAAGCTACAAATCTCCCAAACTTTGAAGAATTATCTATATTTTCTCAGGTTGTCCTGATTTGGTTTCAGAGAATGAGGAAACTGAACATAGCCAAGAAGTGTGGCAGTTAACCAAGTGATTTAGACTGAATGAGAAGAAATTTATGACTTTTGTTCTGCTCCACTTGGCGCAAAGTGGAGAACTTGCATTGCATTCGTATATGCTGTAATGGTGAACGACAGTATGAAGAAGTTCTGCAAAGATATAATTCAGTGCAGTTATTTATGATTTATGCTGCCTCCTGTACAACATTTTCTTCTGTTGAAAAGTTCTAAAGTAGAGAACAACCTGAAGGGGATCAAAGAAGACAGCACAATTTTAAATAGCCATTGGAGATATAAACAGCAACCACTTTCAAAGGTGTGATGTGAGAAAAATGAAATGATTGGAGAAAAGAAAATACTGCTTATAAAAATGACCAGTATTCAGTAAGAATTCATTTAGATGTGATAGAGATTTAATTAAATAAGATTTGACTGGGATTTAAAGGAATCTTATGAAATAAGATGCATCAATAGGAACCAAATTGTGCTTTAGATTCCAAAAAATGTCTAAAATATTTCTGATCAAACACTTGTATTAATTGTTATGTTGATGTTTAATTAAACTAGAGTCTGTAAAATGTACCATCTTTTTATTGACTGTAGATTGGGTGACTAAAGACCTTTAAATGTGTGTTCATTGTTTTTCTCTCTGATTCTCTTTTTAAAAATCCTATCTATGCAAAGTGGATTGTTTTGGACCAAGCATTAGTTCACTTGAAAGGCTTTAAGGATGATCTTGATGGCTTGTTGGATATTTTCTGCAACTTGTGGAAAATGAGAGAGAAAAACTTGGCAAGACCAGAATTGATTTCCAAAATAGTATTTTCATGTCAGTCAGTTGCTAGTGTTCTGAACTGACATTGTGGCAGAGGTCGCAGATTTAATCCCTTATCGACTGAGTGAGCTGCTTCAGCCAAGACAGTTTTAAGTTCTGTCCCTAGTGTGCCTGGATAGGAAATGGAAAAGATCAGTCAGGTACCTACTCTTTAATGTCTCCAAGGAAAATGTTAAAGTGTGATAGTGAGTGAGGACATGGTTGAGCTTGACTGTGCTGGTCCACCATGAAAGAGCAACTAGGGGATATATATTCACTCATTTACAAAGAATAGGTATTTGGGATGTTTTGTGATGCATGGTAATGCCCCTATCTCTGGGCCAGGAGGTCTGGGTTCAGGTCCCACTTGCTCCAGAGGTGTGTCATAACATTTCTGAATAGGTTAATTTGAAAATAAACAAAAACAATTGGAAGACATGGGTGATTTACTGGTGGTGTTTAATAGATGGAAAACATACCATCTATCTTGATATGGTGATTGGGGAAAACATTTAGTTGTGTGTAATAGCAGCTTTGGCCATAAATAATTTTAAAAAAAGAGAATACCTACTTGATCAATTAGAAAACATGGAGGATTTGCTGGTGGTAATCAATAAATGAAAAAATACTATGGGTAATTTGGTGATGAGGAAAAGGAAACATACAGTTATGTGTGAGAGCACTTAGGAGTCATAGAAATGCACAGCATAGAAACAGACCTTTCGGTCCAACCCATCCATGCTGACCAGATATCCCAACCCAGTCTAGTCCCACCTGCCAGCACCCGGCACATATCCCTCTAAACCCTTCCTATTCATATACCCATCCAAATCCCTCTTAAATGTTGCAATTGTACCAGCCTCCACCACTTCCTCTGGCAGCTCATTTCATACCCGTACCACCCTCTGTGTGAAAAAGTTGCCCCTTAGGTCTCTTTTATATCTTCCCCTCTCACTCTAAACCTATGCCCTCTAGTTCTGGACTCCCCGACCCCAGGGAAAAGACTTTGCCTACTTACCCTATCCATGCCCCTCCTAATTTTGTAAACCTCTATAAGGTCACCCCTCAGCCTCCAACGCTCCAGGGAAAACAGCCCCAGCCTGTTCAGCCTCTCCCTGTAGCTCAAATCCTCCAACCCTGGCAACATCCTTGTAAATCTTTTCTGAACCCTTTCAAGTTTCACAACATCTTTCCGATAAGAAGGAGACCAGAATTGCATGTAATATTCCAACAGGGGCCTGACCAATGTCCTGTACAGCCGCAACATGACCTCCCAACCCCTGTACTCAATACTCTGACCAATAAAAGAAAGCATACCAAACGCCTTCTTCACTATTCTATCTACCTGCGACTCCACTTTCAAGGAGCTATGAACCTGCACTCCAAGGTCTCTTTGTTCAGCAACACTCCCTAGGACCTTACCACTAAATGTATAAGTCCTGTGAAATAAAACTGTTTGGAGGGCTGTCGTGGTACAGTGGTTATGTTTCTGCCTTTGAACCAGGAGACCTGGGTTCAAGTCCCATCTGCTCCAAAGATGTGTCAGAACATCTCTGAACAGAATGATTAGAAAATAAAAGAATAGATAGTTGGATAAGGTACCTGAGAATTGGCAAAACATCTGATATCATGACTGATCCTAACTCAAGCTTATGAGAAATGAGAATTTTGGAAATTTTGCTGAATTATTTGTTAATCACTCTACCTGTGGTGTTTCTTCTTTTTTATTAGATGGTTTCTACAAGAAGCTGTGTTGCAGCTGCTGGATGGCCAACAAGTTTTAGTTTATCCATTGACTGAAGATAAAGACCACCGATATTAATGCATGAGCAAAGTTGCATTCTTTACAATGTAATTCAATCATTGATGTTATTTCAAACAAAATAATTTTTCAAAATAGTTTGAAGCTTAAAATCACACAGTTGTTTCTAAAATTAGTGCATCCAACAATTTCAGTTAAACAAAAAAATAAAGTCAAAGATGTTGACAAAAACAGAAATTGCTAGAAAGCCCAGCAGGTCCAGCAGCATCTGTGGTGAAAAAGCAGAGTTACATTTTGGGTCCAGTGACCCGTCTTAAGAATTGAAGATTCTGAAGAAAGGTCTCTAGATTCGAAATGTTAACTGTGTTCTCTCCACATATGCTACTGGACCAGCTGAGATTTTCAGCAATTTCTGTTTTCATTTTATTTACAGGATTGCTACAAACCTTTTTCAGGCCAATTCGATGTAAGGAGAATTTTTTTGTTGTGTCCTCAAACCATGTACAGACATGTTCCTGAGAATAAAAGGTAATTCTGTTGAAAAGCTGATGTTAGTTTGATTAGTAACCTTGACTATAGGTTGAATTGACCGGATTTTTATTTTATGCACGATGTGTTTTATTAAGAAAACTTTAGATGTATGTCGATATTGATTGCAAGGAATACAAGAAATGTACATATAACACCAATGTCAAATTACTTGACATTCAACCAGTAACTAGGGAACATACTTTTCTACCTACAGGTAGTCAATGCACAAACATGTACCTTTCAGATCTTGGAGGAGCTTGCTCTGAGTGTTGTTCCAGTCACTATATGTCTTATGAGCTAAATCCTCAGTTCTTGAATGGAACGGTAACAAAAACATTTGGATATGAAATAACAAATCCAAAGTTAATGGAGTTTCAAGCATTAAATTCAAAAAGAGCTGGAAATATGAGAAGTGATGTATGCGGTATAATAAATTTGACTTGGTCTACGTATATATCTTTTAATAATCATTCAACCCCTGACACAAACCTTATAAAGTCTGGGAATAGAATTGAAATGTTCACTTGTGAAGATCAGTTTGGAGTGCAGCACTGTTGAAGTATGTTAGTGTGCACTGCCAAATTAAGATGCTAATGCTTGGTGAAAGCACATCCAAATGTTCCACACAGCAATACAATAGGTCTTATTCTTGTGGAAGAGATGCCCCAGTCTGTCAACTTGAGCAGTATCCAATGATAGATTTATAATTTAGTGTTTATGGATGCGTTTGAACTGATTAACCAATTTCTTCATTTAAAAAACTTAATTCTCAGGCTGTCAGCACCATTGTTGTCTATCATTTCCAGTTGTCTGCTGACAAGGATGGATATGCTACAGGAACCACAGAGGTAAAAACAATGACTGCAGATGCTGGAAACCAAATTCTGGATTAGTGGTGCTGGAAGAGCACAGCAGTTCAGGCAGCATCCAAGTAGCTTCGAAATCGACGTTTCGGGCAAAAGCCCTTCATCAGGAATAAAGGCAGTGAGCCTGAAGCGTGGAGAGATAAGCTAGAGGAAGATGGGGATGGGTGCATAGAGTACAATGGGTGAGTGGGGGAGGGGATGAAGGTGATCGGTCAAGGAGGAGAGGGTGGAGTGGATAGGTGGAAAAGAAGATAGGCAGGTAGGACAAGTCCGGGCAAGTCAAGGGGACAGTTACTGAGCTGGAAGTTTAGAACTAGGGTGAGGTGGGGGAAGGGGAAATGAGGAAACTGTTGAAGTCTACATTGATGCCCTGGGGTTGAAGTGTTCCGAGGCGGAAGATGAGGCGTTCTTCCTCCGGGCGTCTGGTGGTGAGGGAGCGGCGGTGAAGGAGGCCCACGACCTCCATGTCCTCGGCAGAGTGGGAGGGGGAGTTGAAATGTTGGGCCACAGGGCGGTTTGGTTGATTGGTGCGGGTGTCCCGGAGATGTTCCCTAAAGCGCTCTGCTAGGAGGCGCCCAGTCTCCCCAATGTAGAGGAGACCGCATCGGGAGCAACGGATACAATAAATGATAAACTAATATTGGCTGAATGTTTCTGGAGAGAATCAAATACTACCACTGAGGCAGAAAGCAGGAGACAATCCAGTACTGTGGACAGCAGGAATTAACAGTAAAGGCCCTCCAGAACTGCTGCCCCAGTCAGAGGGCTGACTCCTCACCAGCAATGGCAAAGCCATCAACAGCAGGGGGTGCTGCTGAAAATGCCAGAGGAAGGACAAAGTGGCTTCAGGATGTGGTGCCCTTGGAAAGAAGGTAAATTTTACTGGTGATTTTAATCTCTGTATAGTGGATCCATCAGTATCAACCTGAAACTGATGCATTTTATTACTCAGAACTGAAGATCTGCAGTCTTTTTTGTTTGTTGAAGCAAACAGAATAGATAAGCAGGCCTTTCAACCTGGCATTAACTCGTCAGGGCTGCAAATTGTACATTTATGGTAGTTGGTAGAAAGTGGTCATGTGATGTCAATATACCAGACTCAACCTTATGCCAAATTTAGTTAACAGATCAGCCAACACTGAAACCTTGATCGAATGGTATAGTGAGGATGAACCAAGTGATGTGGGGAAAGGGAGGAGGAGACTCCCTTTTAACTGGTTCAGTGTAAAATGGCCAATATTGGTTTACTGCCCATTTTACATCAAAGGTGATTTTCATTTCATTCATTGGAATACATAAATAAATTCCAGGATAAACAGGTAACAGAACAGGAGGAATGCAGTTTCAACGCAATGTTCCATTGTCAAGATCAAGAAACACAGATATCTACATTGGTTTTTGAAAATGTCAGTGCTGTAGTGCTTTTCTCTATAGAAAGCATACGAGGTACCTAGGTACAAAATTTTAGATTACATCTTTTTCTAATTTATTCCTAAGATTTTGTACCTAGGTATCTTGTGCCTGAAGTGACACAAAGGACTGAAATGCTGAACCTTTTTTTAAAATTTATTCCTAAGAACCTGTACCGAGGTAAGTTTGTACCGGAGATGGTGCTGCAAGTTATGATTGTAAACTTTTCACTGCACTCGAGTACATGACAATAAATTGAGCAAAGAATGTAATGAAAATTGTGCACTGTGTTAAATTAATGGGGGGAGCCATCGGATGTGGTTTATTAGGACTTTAAGGTGGGACTTTGTAGAAAGACTTCTGAGAGATTAATTTATATACCAATGTACATGGTGTTGGGGCTAGTACATTGAGGTGCTCAAAACTGTTTGGTAAGCTGGAAACAATGAGTCGGAATAAATGTGTCTTTTTCCAAATGGCAGGTAAACTCTAGTGGGGTACCTCCTGGATCAATGCAAAGACCCCAACTGTTCACAATATATATTAATGATTTGGTTGAGAGAACTAAATGTAATGTCTCTAAATTGGCAGATGACACAAAGCTTGGTGGGAGGGGGAGCTGTGAGGAGTATGCAGAGATATTTTGGATAACCACACGCCAGATGCAGTATAATGCAGAGAAATGAGAGCTTTGATAGCAAAAACAGGAAGGCAGATTATTATCTGATTGGCTATAAATTGAGAAGGGGAATATGAAAGAAGACCTGGGCATCCAGTCACTGAAGGTACGCATGTAGGTGCATATGTGCTAAAGTAGGCAAATGGTACATTGGCCATCAGAGCAAGAGAATGAAGGTGCAGGGCTGAATTGCTGCAATTATACAGGGCCTTGGTGAGATCAGACCAGGAATATTGTGTGCAATTTTGGTCTCCTTATCTGAGGAAGGATGTTCTTACTCTAAAGGGAGTGCAATGAAGGTTCACCAGATTGATTCCTTGGATGGTGGAACTGATATGAGGAGAGATTGAATCAAGATCATAATTGCTGGAGTATAGAAGAACAAGGAGAAAGTGAGGACTGCAGATGCTGGAGATCAGAGCTGAAAATGTGTTGCTGGAAAAGCGCAGCAGGTCAGGCAGCATCCAGGTCCCGTTCCTATAGAGGAACAAGGCACATTCTCATAGAAACATAAAATTCTCACAGGTTCGGTGCAAGAAGAATGTGCCCGTTGACAGGGAGTCCAGAATCAGGGGTTATAGTCGAAGGATACAGGGCATACCATTTATGCCTAAGATGAAACATTTCTTCACCCAGAGTAGTGAGCTTCCACAGAAAGCAGTTGAGGCCGAAACATAATGTTGTCAAGTAGTTGTTGAATCTAGCACTTGGAGCTAAAGGGATCATACTATATGGGGTAAAGCAGGAACAGAATTATAAGTGGGATCAGTCATGATCATAATGAATAGCAGCGCAGGCTCAAAAGGACTAAATGGACTACTTCTGCTCCTATTTTCTGTTTCTGTGTAACTAGGTGAAGTTGTGTACATTGCAAAATATTATTATTTAAAAGAAAGTCTATTATGTCAAGTTAGTAAATACTATTAATCATTAAATAATGAATGCTTGTATTTTGTACGCTATAAACTAAATATCTATGCACTAAGCTGCTAGTCATCTCTGGCTTGCAGGAATGTTTAATTTATGTACATGACAGTCCCTATCTCTAAAGTCTGAAGATTATTTACTCAGTAATTATACTTAAGCACAGATGAATAAGCAGTCAGATATGTTTATTAAAGGAATATGTACATCTTTATGATAAAGATACAAAACTGCCTCACCCACAGCCCCTCACTCCACAACTATTACTGCAGGTAAAAGAATTGGCTAGCAATTGTTAAATTTACAGTATACTTCTGAACACAAAAGGTAACACTGTCAAAAGTTCAACTTAAAATCAAGATCAGTTAGAGAAAATTAGATTTTACTATATAATTATGAAAACATGGCTATGGCTACCTCAAACTTACCAGAAATCAATTTATCAAAAATACTGGTTAACATTTTAGATACAGAAATAAGAAAAAAGATCTTTAGTAGCAAAAACTTGTTCTGTTAGTTGAGGTTGTATTTCATTTAGCACCATTTGCAGACAAATTCTGTAGATTGGGTGACATGGCAATGTATTCTGAAAATCTACTTCAAGGCTTGGAAGCAGCTTTGTATCACTTTCATCTATTATTACCCCATTAGCCCTTAAACGGCCAGTAATATTTGCTTTAACCGAAAGGTTAATATTTACATTAATTGTGCAGTAACTTATTGAGGGGTGGGGAAAGAAATCAAAGAAAATGGGTGCAACGTGAATTTAAGAAACAAGACTAAGATTACTTTTAAAAAAACTTTACTTAGTAAAAATAATCATAATTAAAATATATGGCAATATTCAGGGATCCCTGAGTTTTTTTTAAATGGAGATTTTATCTTGTGAAAATGTACATTTTTGTGCTGTAGAATTTTAAATTGGTGTGAAATACTGAATATAATAATCTGGCACAAACATAAGCTGCTGTCCAGAACTTAGTTCTGTTCTTTATTAATTAAACTTGTTCTAATTCCTCAAGACCAGTGATTCTGTTGCTTGTTACAACATAATGGTCCTCTATTCTGCTGACTGCACACTGATGTGGATAATTTTAAAAATGTATTTTTAAATGGATTCATAAATGTGTGTCGCTTTAATAGCTTTGTAATTCATTAGAAAGCTAACAAATAGCTTACTGTTAACCAGATTACCATTAAAAAATGTACATTTAACAAATTAAATTTTGCAGTCCTGTGCATAATGAATACCATATAAATTTCTAATCTGTAAGGCACCAATAGAGTAACATCTATCGCTGTCCATCGTGCAGCAATTTTCCTGAATAAGTTCATCTCATCCTGGGAAAATCAAGCATTTGTTTCCATTCACAAAAATATTCAAACATTAAAAAATACATATACAAACAATATAATTATTCAAAAATGAAATCAATCAAGTTTAAGAAAAGTCAAAGAAACCAACCTTTGACTTGTCTAATTAATTCATACATGCTTAAAAAGAAAAGGAATGTAGCAAATAATTCTAGATAGCAACATAAATCCCAAATGTGTGTTATTTGTAACTATAGCTTGCTGTAATATTTTAGGGAACAAGTACTTTTAGAATTCAAAAAAAATCATTGAAGTGCATTATTCACAAGAACTGCATATTTTTATTGCTGACAGTACAGCGGCTTAAAGGATCAATCTAGATCTATTTTCTTCTCCCCCTACCCCTCCCCCGTCACCAGTTGTGCAAATAGAATGGATATTCCAATTAATGCTCTGCCAGTCATCTTTTGTGAAATAAGTATCAGCTCCGAATTATGTTCTGAAGAAAAGCATTTCAGTTATCACCAACCCTTTATACTCTCTGCTGAGCTTTACTTTGAACATTGTTAACATTGTATCAGAAGCATGGCACAACAGTGCTTGGTATTTAAGCATTAAAACAGTTTTTGTTTGAGTATCTGTAGAGAAACTGAAGCTCACAAAATAACTGTTTTGTCAGAGTCTGTTATTTAAAAGACTCTTTTTTAAAATGTAGTGTGTATTTCTATAACACAAGTCAATAGATAAACTCTCCTGAAATTTCCTGTAAGGTATTAAATGGTTCTTCAAATTTGAAGCGCTTGGAGATGGCTTTTTGGTCAGTTTTAATGTTTTCTTTCTCAGACTGTCTGCACTGTCCCAATGTGTATGATGCCATGACAATGAGCTCTTCTGTTTCTTGGTTTTGTGTTTCTGATTCTTCCAAAACTTTAGATTCAAGGGTGTTGGTTGAAGCTTCAGTGACAAATTCTGTTTCATCGCATTCAAAAGCCAACCATGGATGCCTGAGGCACTCCTCAGCTAAAGCTCGCTCTCTGCCAAAGAAAAGCAGATAATATAAACAAAGGTAGAAAAATCAAAACTACTTGTAAATTCAATCATACTAAAGGCACTGCATGAGAAAATGTAGTAGCATGGATCAACATCAGTTGACAGATACAAATTAGACTAGGAATGGGTTAGGAATGAACCATCACAAGAGGTTAGGGATCATTTGCATTTGAGCAAAAGGAACCTCAATCTTGAATGATGCTAAACTTCCTATAAACACGAGCAACCAGTTAAGATTCCTGTAGGAGGAGAATAGGGTAACAATGGCAAAATAGACAACAGATACAAATATGGACATTTTGTTCTACTTAAGAAATAGCACTAAGTTTGGAAAGAAAAATAAGGAATGAGAGAATCCACTCAGTGGAATGTAGAGAGATCAATCAGTTCGAATACATTATTTCCTGAAGACCTTGATAAAACCACAATAAAAGTCAATAGCTTTTTATGTTTTATAATAGACAGTTACAAAATTAAAGTAATAAATCTGTTTTAAAAAGTCATAATGCTCGAATGTGTATACTTATCTTATTATTGATAAGGCTGTTAATGTCTTTGAAGGAATGGAGCAAAGATTAATCAGGATGAAGTTAAAGCTAATAAACTAGTTTTGGTAGAAATTATTGGAGATATTTCCAGTGTAGCAGAGAAGCTTGAGTGAAGACTTAGTGGGGCAGAAAATTCTTGCTGGTGGATTCTCTAATTTATTCCTAGTACATGAGCTGCTAAGGCCAGTATTTGTTGGAATCTCTTAGTTACCTTTTGTGAAGCCAAGGGGATAAACCTATAACCAAAACAGTGATACTTGGAAGTGAAAGTACTGGTTGCATAGGAGATCCATTTTGAAGTTACAAGTCAGACCAATATGTTTGATTCACAAGTTTTACTAGTTTTTCTTCTGAGAAGGTGGTAATGAATCACTGTCTTAAACTGTAGTCAGTCAGTCAGGTGTTGGTACACACGTAGTGCTCTTAGACAAGGAGGTGAAAATGTGTTGCTGGAAAAGTGCAACAGGTCAGGCAGCATCCAAGGAGCAGGAGAATCGACGTTTCAGGCATAAGCCCTTCTTCAGGAATGAGGAAAGTGTGTTCAGCAGGCTAGGTGGAAGGAGGTCAAGGTGAGGGTGATAGACCGGAATGGGGTGGGGGCGGAGAGGTCAGGAAGAAGGTTGCAGGTTAGGAAGGCAGTGCTGAGTTCGAGGGATTTGACTGAGACAAGGTGGGGGGAGAGGAAATGAGGAAACTGGAGAAATCTGATTTCATCCCTTGCGGTCGGAGGGTTCCTAGGCGGAAGATGAGGCGCTCTTCCTCCAACCATCGTGTTGCTATGGTCTGGCGATGGAGGAGTCCAAGGACCTGCATGTCCTTGGTGGAGTGGGAGGGGGAGTTGAAGTGAAGTGTTGAGCCACGGGGTGGTTGGGTTGGTTGGTTCGGGTGTCCCAGAGGAGTTCTCTGAAACATTCCGCAAGTAGGTGGCCTGTCTTCCAAATATAGAGGAGGCCACATCGGGTGCAGCGGATGCAATAAATGATGTGTGTGGAGGTGCAGGTGAATTTGTGGCAGATATGGAAGTATCCCAGCTCGCGGACACCTCCTCCTACTGTCCCCTGGACCATGATCCCACCACCAAACCATCATCTCCCAGACCATCCATAACCTCATCACCTCAGGGGATCTCCCATCCACCGCCTCCAACCTCAGTCCCATAACCCAAATCCACAAACCTGACTGCCCTGGCTGACCCATTGTCTCAGCCTGCTCCTGCCCCACCGAACTTATCTCTGCATACCTCAACACGGTCCTGTCCCCCTTAGTCCAAGAACTCCCCACCCACGGACGGGACACCATCCACGCCCTCCACCTCCTCCATGATTTTCGCTTCCCTGGTCCCCAACGCCTTATCTTCACCATGGACATCCAGTCCCTGTACACCTCCATCCCCCATCACGAAGGACTCCAATCCCTCTGCTTCTTCCTTTCCCGCCGTACCAACCAGTACCCTTCCACTGACACCCTCCTTAGACTGACTGAACTGGTCCTCACCCTGAACAACTTCTCTTTCCAATCCTCCCACTTCCTCCAAGCCAAAAGAGTAGCCATGGGCACCCGCATTGGCCCCAGCTATGCCTGCCTCTTCGTAGCATATGTGGAACAGTCCATCTTCCGCTTCTACACTGGCACCACCCCCCACCTTTTCCTCCCCTACATCAATGACTGTATCGGCGCTGCCTCGTGCTCCCACGAGGAGGTTGAACAGTTCATCCACTTTACCAACACCTTCCACCCCGACCTCAAATTCACCTTGACCGTCTCAGACTCCTCCCTCCCCTTCGTAGACCTTTCTATTTCTATCTTGGGCGACCGAATCAACATGGACATTTACTATAAATCGACCGACTCCCCCAGCTACCGAGACTATACCTCCTCCCACCCTGCTCCCTGTAAAAACGCCATTCCATATTCCCCATTCCTTCGTCTCCGCCACATCTGCTCCCAGGAGAACCAGTTCCAATACCATACAACCCAGATGGCCTCCTTCTTCAAAGACTGCAATTTCCCCCCAGACGTGGTCGACGATGCCCTCTACCGCATCTCCTCCACTTCCCGCTCCTCCAACCGCCACCAGGACAGAACCCCACTGGTCCTCACCTACCACCCCACCAACCTCCATATACAGCGTATCATCCGCCGTCATTTCCACCACCTCCAAACGGACCGCATCACCAGGGATATATTTCCCTCCCCTCCCCTATCAGCGTTCCGAAACGACCACTCCCTCCGTGACTCCCTCGTCAGGTCCACACCCCCCACCAACCCAACCTCCACTCCCAGCACCTTCCCCTGCAACCGCAAGAAATGCAAAACTTGCGCCCACACCTCCCCCCTTACTTCCCTCCAGGGCCCCAAGGGATACTTCCATATCCGCCACAAATTCACCTGCACCTCCACACACATCATTTATTGCATCCGCTGCACCCGATGTGGCCGCCTCTATATTTGGGAGACAGGCTGCATATTACGGAACGTTTCAGAGAACACCTCTGGGACACCCAGACCAACCAACCCAACCACCCCGTGGCTAAACACTTCAACTCCCCCTCCCACTCCACCAAGGACATGCAGGTCCGTGGACTCCTTCATCGCCAGACCATAGCAACACGACGGTTGGAGGAAGAGCGCCTCATCTTCCGCCTGGGAACCCTCCAACCGCAAGGGATGAACTCAGATTTCTCCAGTTTCCTCATTTCCTCTCCCCTACCTTGTCTCAGTCAAATCCCTCGAACTCAGCACCACCTTCCTAACCTGCAATCTTCTTCCTGACCTCTCCGCTCTGCCTCGCCCCCACCCCACTCCGGCCTATCACCCTCACCTTGACCTCCTTCCAGCTATCGCATTTCCAACGTCCCTCCCCCAAGTCCCTCCTCCCTACCTTTTATCTTAGCCTGCTGGATACACTTTCCTCATTCTTGAAGGGCTTATACCCAAAACGTCGATTCTCCTGCTCCTTGGATGCTGCCTGACCTGCTGCACTTTTCCAGCAACACATTTTCAGCTCTGATCTCCAGCATCTGCACTCCTCACTTTCTCCTCTTAGACAAGGAGGTCCAAGTTTTCAACCAATGACAAGTGTTAATTTGTCATGGTCCATGAGGAGGCACAAGCATTTTTCCTTGTTAGGAAGAGACCAGTGGCTTTATACATTAAGGGACATGACAGCATTAAAATGGGGAAAGCCAGGAGATAGATTGTCACAGCTGCTACAGAGATTGAACACATGAACACAGTTGATAAGATTAAAAATCACACAACACCAAATTATAGTCCAACAGGTTTATTTAAAAGTACAAGCTTTGGGTGTGCTGCGAGCTGACTAAGGAGCATTGCTCTGAAAGCTTGTACTTCCAAATATACCTATAGCCTGGTGGGGTGTGATTTTAACCTTGTCCAGCACCTCCACTTCAGTTGATAAGAGAACTGACCCAATTCAGTTATGGTGACGGAACAGCGAGGATTGCTCTCACATGATTCCTTTATTATTAATGAAAGCTTAAAAAAAACACTTGCAATAGCTTCGCTTCCTTTCCTGCAGTGTCATCTCTGGCATGGCCATATCAATAGTTCGTTTCCAATTCTCATTTGTATTCTGCTCCTCCCTAATATTTAAAGTTGGTTAATTTTCAAACATACACTGACCAAACTCAACTCAACTCGATCGCATCATCTTACCCGAATCACCACTGTTGGTAGATTAGCAGCCTGTTTATCCAACATCCAGTACTGGATGAGCAGAAAATTTCTCCAATTAAATACCGAAGCTATTGGTTTTGGTCTTCACTTCAAACTTCTCACTCTCATGCCTGACTCTAAACTTTACCGTGAATGTTGACTGAGATTAAGATTAAGCCAGTTTGTCTACAAACTTCATGTCACATTTGAATGAGAGATGAGCTTCTGACCTCCCATTCCAGATATCACCAACATGCCGATGTCCACCTCTAACTTAATCTGATTGATTGTCTCAGCTCATCTGAAACTCTTATCCTGCCTTTTATCTCTAAACTTAACTGTTCCAATACGCTAGATTAGAGTGGTGCTGGAAAAGCATAGCAGGTCAGGCAGCATCTGAGGAGCAGGAAAATTGACGTTTTGGGCAAAAACCCTTCATCCTGAAACGTTGATTTTCCTGCACCTCAGATGCTGCCTGACCTGCTGTGCTTTTCCAGCACCACTCTGGCTTCCAGCATCTGCAGTCCTCACTTTTGTCTGTTCCAGTACACTGCTGACTGATCTTCCACATTCTACCCATTCTAATCTTGGGGCCATCTAAAACTCATTGCCTGTGTTTAGCCGGCAGCAAGTCATATTCCCCGATCTCTCCTGTGCTTGACCGGGAGCCAAGATAGTTGAACGAGTAAAGTGTTGGCATTAAAAAGCTTTTTCCTGTTTTCAAATCCTTCTAAGCTTGCACTCCTACATATTTCTCCAGCCCCAAAATCTGCAATGTCTGTGCTCTATTCCTGAAGAGGATTACGCATTTTCCATTATAACTGCTGCACCAATGGTAGTGATATCTTCAGTTACTTAGACCCAATATTCTGAAATTTCTCACCTTCTCTGCCTCTTGAAAATCAACTTCATTGTTCAAATATTTGGATGTCTAACCTCATATCTTTTTAAGCCTTGTGCCAATTTAAATCCTTTGGTATCTGTGCAATTAATGCTTTCTTTGTGTGTTTTGGTTTTAATCTTAAATGAAAGGGTGATGATTATCAAGGGTATTGATTAATTCTGAGCTGAAAATGTGTTGCTGGAAAAGCGCAGCAGGTCAGGCAGCATCCAAGGAGCAGGAGAATCAACGTTTCGGGCATCAGCCCTTCTTCAGGAATGATTCCTGAAGAAGGGCTGATGCTCGAAACGTCGATTCTCCTGTTCCTTGGATGCTGCCTGACCTGCTGCGCTTTTCCAGCAACACATTTTCAGCTCTGATCTCCAGCATCTGCAGTCCTCACTTTCTCCCTCTATTGATTAATTCTTCAAACTAGGCTTCTGTGCAAGTCCAAATATCCAATATGTCAACACAAATACAGAAGCTAACCTGGCTGCAATCATTGAAGAAAGAAGATCAGTAAACCAAAACATTGGCCCCAGAAATCAAAATCAAACCCTTGGAGATAAGAAAGTATTTTGATTCTAGGTATATTAAAAAAAAACTTGTTATTTAATAATAATGAAGGTAACAAATGAATCATTCCATTACAATATGAAGCCATAATATACCAAAATTGAATGCCTAGAAACAAAACTTAGAATCATAGAGATGTACAGCATGGAAACAGACCCTTCGGTCCAACCCGTCCACGCCGACCAAATATCCCAACCCAATCTCGTCCTGCCTGCCAGCACCCGGCCCATATCCCTCCAAACCCTTCCTATTCATATACCCATCCAAATGCCTCTTAAATGTTGCAATTGTACCAGCCTCCACCACTTCCTCTGGCAGCTCATTCCATACACACCACCCTCTGTGTGAAAACATTGCCCCTTTGGTCTCTCTTACATCTTTACCCTCTCACCCTAAACCTATGCCTCTAGTTCTGGACTCCCCGCCCCCAAGGAAAAGACTTTGTTTATTTACCCTATCCATGCCCCTCCTAATTTTGTAAACCTCTAAGGTCACTCCTCATCCTCCGATGCTCCAGGGAAAACAGCCCCAGCCCGTTCAGCCTCTCCCTATAGCTCAAATCCTCCAACCCTGGCAACATCCTTGTAAATCTTTTCTGAACCCTTTCAGGTTTCACAACATCTTTCCGATAGGAAGGAGACCAGAATTGCATACAATATTCCAACAGTGGCCTAACCAATATCCTGTACAGCCTCAATATGACCTCCTGACTCCTGTACTCAATACTCTGACCAATAAAGGAAAGCACACCAAACGCCACTTTTACTATCCTATCTACCTGCGACTCCACTTTCAAGGAGCTATGAACCTGCACTCCAAGGTCTCTTTGTTCAGCAACACTCCCTAGGACCTTACTATTAAGTGTATAAGTCCTGCTAAGATTTGCTTTCCCAAAATGCAGCAGCTTGCATTTATCTGAATTAAACTCCATCTGCCACTTCTTGGCCCATTGGCCCATCTGGTCAAGATCCTTTTGTAATCTGAGGTAACCCTCTTTGCTGTCCACTACACTTCCAATTTTGGTGTAATCTGCAAACTTACTAACTGTACCTCTTATGCTCGCATCCAAATCATTTATGTAAATGACAAAAAGTCGAGGACCCAGCACCGATCCTTGTGGCACTGCACTGGTCACAGGCCTCCAGTCTGAAAAACAACACTCCACCACCACCACCCTCTGTCTTCTACATTCGAGCCAGTTCTGTATCCAAATGGCTAGTTCTCCCTGTATTCCATGAGATCTAACCTTGCTAATCAGTCTCCCATGGGGAACATTGTTGAACTCCTTACTGAAGTCCATATAAATCACATCTACTGCTCTACCCTCATCAATCCTCTTTGTTACTTCCTCAAACAACTCAATTAAGTTCATGAGACATGATTTCCCACGCACAAAGCCATGTTGACTATCCCTAATCGGTCCTTGCCTTTCCAAGTACATGTACATCCTGTCCCTCAGGATTCCCTCCAGCACCTTGCCGACCACCGACGTCAGGTCACTGGTCTATAGTTCCCTGGCTTGTTCTTACCGCCCTTCTTAAACAGTGGCACCACATTAGCCAACCTCCAGTCTTCAGACACCTCTCCTGTGACTATCGATGATACAAATATCTCAGCAAGAGGCTCAGCAATCACTTCTCGAACTTCCCACAGAGTTCTCGGGTACACCTGATCAGGTCCTGGGGATTTATCCACCTTTACCCGTTTCAAGACATCCAACACTTCCTCCTCTGTAATTTGGACATTTTTGCATCTATGTCACCATCTATTTCCCTACAGTCTATATCTTCCATTTGGAAAACTCAAGTATCAATTGATGGGAGAGAAAAAAAAAATCAAAAAAAGAACAGACATAGTGACAGAATAAATAAGTTGTATGAAAATGCAGTCCTGTTGGATACCTTCCAATAAACTAAATAAATTAATGAAGGGAACATAAAAATCAGAAACTTACTCAGGCTCCTTAACAAGCAACGTCTTGATGAAGTCTATGGCCTGTTTGGAGATGTTCTCAAAATCATCTTCTGTAAAGCTGAGATTTAACTGAGAAATGTTGAGAAAAGTTTCTTGTTTGTTATCTCCCAGGAATGGAGAAATGCCTGTTAGCATCACATATGCAAGGACACCTATACTCCTAAACAGAGGAAAGTCATTCTGAGAAGCAGTTCCAACAAATTCAATTACAATCATTTTAAAAGGTTACACTCGACATTAACTTACCACATATCTGTTGCTGTGCTGATCGGCTCATAATTTAAAATTTCAGGAGCTGAAAACAGAAGAAATAAATACATTTTTGGACATGAATTTATTGGATGTCATTAAAAGCCAGGGTGCACTGAATGCACCAAATAACTTAGAGTCATACAGCATAGAAACAGACATGGTGGGCCGAAGAGCTGATGTCAACCAACAAGCACCAAATTGCACTGGCATTATTATGCTCTGGCATTTTATGTGCTCATCCAGATACTTTGTCATACATACAGCACAGAAACAGACCCTGCGGTTCAACCAATCCTTGCCAAACATAACCCCAAACTAAATTCGTCTCACCTGCCTGCTCCTGGCCTATATCCCTCAAAACCCTTCCTATTTATGTATCTATTCAAATGTCTTTTAAATGTTTTAACTGTACATGCATCCACCACTTCCTCAGGAAGTTTATTCCATATGTGAACTACCCTCAGTGTAAAAAAAACTTGATACCTGCTGTCACCACCCTGTCAGGCAGCACATGCCAAATGTCTACCACCCTTTTGGTAAAAAAACAACTTCTTTCTCAGATCTCCTCTAAATCATTTACTCCTCACCTTAAACTTATGCCCTCTGGTCTTAAGTTTAATATGGAAAAGATTCTCATGATTACGCTGTCTATATTTTTCATAATTGTATAGGTCAATCAGATCCCTCCTTGGCCTTCTGTGCTCCAAGGAAGACAAATCCAGCCTATCCAGTCTCTCCTTATAACAGACTTTTTATCCCAGGCAACATCGTGGTGAATCTCCTCTGCACCTTCTCCAGTGCAATCGTGCTTTTCTGGAGAGTATGAGGCAACCAGAAATACACACAGTATTCCATCTGTGGCCTAACCAATGTTTTATACAGTTGTAACAAGATTTCCCTGCTCCTATATTCTACTTCCAGCTAATGAAGGCAAGCATCCACTATGAGAAAGTGAGGACTGCAGATGCTGGAGATCAGAGCTGAAAATGGGCAGCATCTAAGGTGCAGGAGAATCGACATTTCGGGCATGAGCCCTTCTTCAGGAATGCATGCGCTTTTCCAGCAACACATCTTCAGCAAGCATCCACTATGCCTTCTTCACCACCCTGTCTACCCATGCTGACACCTTCAGGGATCTATGGACTTGTACACCAAGGTCCCTTTATTCCTCAGTACTCCCCAAGGACCTACCAATCATTTTGGATATCCTTCCCTTATGAGAATTCCCAAAATGCATCACCTCGTACTTATCAAGACTAAATTCCATCTTCCATTGTTCTGCCCAATTTACCAAGTAATCAACATCAAGTTGTAGCCAGAGACCATCCTCCTCAGTGTCAACAACACCCCAATTTTCATGTTACTATTTATACCATCTACATTCACATCCAAGTCGTTAATCTGCATTACAAACAGAAAGGGCCCCAACACTGATCTCTGTGGTACACTGCTGGTCACAGCCTTCCAATTACAAACCAATCCTCTACCATTAGACTTTGCCTCCTATTTGTAAACCAATTTTAGATCCAGTTTGCCGACTTCCCTTAGATGCAGTGAGCAGCTTTTCATGTGAACCGCATCAACTGTACCATCCTCATCAATATATTTAGTCACTTTAAAAAAAACTCAATTAAAATAGTCATACAGGATCTCTCTCAAATCTATGCTGGTTATTCCTGATCGATCCCTGCCTTTCCAAGTATTACTTAATTCTGTCCCTCAATTTTGTTCAATAATTTCCTACCATTGATGTTTGACTAACTGCTCTGTAATTACCTGCAGAAAATGTGTTTCTGGAAAAGCGCAGCAGGTCAGGCAGCATCCAAGGAGCAGGAGAATCTATGTTTTGGACATGAGCCCTTCAGGAATTACCTGGCCCATTCCTGCTTCACTCCTTGAACAGAGGAACCACACTAGCTATCCTCCAGTCTTCTGGCACATCACCTGTGGCCAGCAAAGTATTAAATATCTCACGTTCTTAAGAACCAGTTCTAAAGAAGGGTCACTGGACCAGAAACATTAACTTTGCTTTCTCTCCACAGATGCTTCCAGACCTGCTGAGTTTTTCAAGCAATTTTTTATTGTTTCTAATTTCCAGCATCTTCAGTTCTTTTTTTTTTTAAATTAGGTATCTCCGCCAGGGTCCCAGAAATTTCTTCCTTTGCCTCCTAAAGCAGCTTGGGATACATCTCATCAGGGCCTGGGGAGTTTTGCACCTTTATGCCCATTGAAACGTTTAATACTTCCTCCTTTATTAACCTTAACATGTTTCAGAACTTCTCGACCTAAAAAGAAATCCCTGGCTGCAACATCTTTCTCCTCCATGAATATAGATGGTAAGTATTTATTTAAGCACCTCACCCGCATTCAGATAGATTTAGATTTGGATTTAGATTACTTATTCACTAGCTCCATACGCAGGTTGCCCCTTTGGTCTCCCTTAGGCCCCACTCTTTCTCTGGTAATTCATTTACTCTTAATATACTCGGAAAAGGTTTGTGGTTTCCTTAATCCTATCTGCCAAAGACATTTTGTGGCCCTTCTTTGCCTCAGTTCTTTTTTAAGCAACTCTCTACACTCTGAACTTTTGAAGTGCCTCCCCTGTTTTTAACACTGTACCTGACCTCTTGTTCTTTATCAAACTCTCAATATCCCTTGACATCCAGTATTCACTAGACATGCTGCCCTTCTCCTTCACTCTTCGAAGAACATGTTGGGCCTGAACTCTCACTATACTTCTTTTGAAAGACTCCCACTTTCCAAATGTAGACTTAGACTGCAGCTGCTCCCAGTCTATGTTTGCCAGATCCTGTCTAATGACATTGAAATTGGCCTTCCGCCAGTTTAGACTCTTCTCTATTCTTCGTTTCCATAACAACTTTGAAACTTAGAGTTACAGTCACTATCCCTAAATTGCTCACCCACTGAAACTCCTAACCACATGACAGGCTTCATTCCCAAGGATTAGGTCATGCATTGCCCCATCTCTACTAGGACTATCTCTGTACTGCAGAAAAACTCTCCTAGATGCATTTTAAGATTTCCACTCTAATTCTTTCACGCCAAGACAATTCCAATTAACGTTAGCAAAGTTAAAGTCCCCTATGACTACAACCCTTTTTCTCACACAACTTTGTGAGTTGGCTACATATCTGCTCCTCTATCTCCCTCTGACTGTTGAGGGGCCTATTTTATATTTCCAGCTAACTAATTGCCCTTTTAAAAAAAATTTAAGCTCCATCCAAACGGCTTCCTTTGAAACGCCTTCGAAAACAGCTCAGTGGTTAGCACTGCTGCCTCACTACCAGAGTTCTGGGTTTGATTCCAGCCTTGGGTGACTGTCTGTGTGGAGTTTGCACATTCTCCCCGTGTCTTCAGGGGTTTCCCCTTCCGCCAACTTTAAAACCTAAACAGCCCAAGCAAAACCCACCCCTACTCCCCCAGCAAGCATATTGATACATTCCAGTTCATATGCAACCTGTTCAACTTGTACAAGCCTGCCTAATTCAGAACTGTTCTAATCATCCAAAAATCTAAAGCCCTTCCTCCTAGAACATCCCTTTAGCCACACATTCATCTGACCTATTTTCCCTTTCCTATACTAAGTAGTGCGTGGAACTGAAAGTAATCAGAATTTAGCAGTCTTTCTCTTTAACCTACGATCTAACTCTCGCAATTCTTGTTGCAGGACCTCGTTTCTTTTTTCACTCATGTTGGCAATACTGACATATACCAAGATTGCTGGCTGTTTACCCTCCCCCTTCAGTATGTCCTGCAGCCACTCGGAGACATCCCTGACCTTAGTACAAGAGAGGCAACACACCATTTGAGAGTCTCATTTATTGCCACAGAACCGCCTGTCAATTCCCCTTATAATCAAGTTCCCCTAACACTGAAGCTCCCTCAGTCTTTTTCCTCTCCTGCTGTGCAGCAGAGCCAACTGTACTGCCACAAACATAGCTGTTGCTGCTTTCCCCTCAGATCCAAACCCCCCCCCCAAAAAAAAATGTATATGTGTTTAACATGGGTCTGAACTTCCTTCAATATTTCCTAGAAACTAATATTAGTCCTATAGAAGCAGTAGGAAAATGTCTACACATTAAGCAAGTCAGTCAAAAGGTAGGGATAACTCACAAATTTGAGATTTCCCACAAGCAGTAGAGATTAAGCAGGTGCATCCCAATTTACAGCTGTCAGTTGGAATACAAGAGGGAGAAATGTGAGGTTATACATTTGGCAGGAAGAATAGAGAAGCTGAATATTATTTAAGTGAGAAAGATTGCTGACAGCTGCAGAGCAGAGGGGTTTAGGAGTCCTCATCCGTGCATCACAAAAAGCTAGCATCCAAGTTCAATGGGTAATCAGAAAGACAAATGGAACATTGGCCTTTATTGCAAAAGGAGTGGAGTATTATCATAGGAAGGTTTTGCTAAAACTATACAAAACATTTATCAGATCACAGCAGGAATATTGTGAACAGTTTTGGGCTCCTTCCCCAAGAAAGGATATACTGAAATTGGAGGCAACCAAAGTGGTTCACTAGGCTGATACCAGGGATGGACAGGCCGTTTTATGTGGAAAGGAGTCGACTGGGCCCGTACTTGTTGAGATATACAAGAACGACAGGTGACTTCATTGAAACACTCTTAGTTGACATTTATTACAGTGAATCCTCTCAGAGGGCTCTTCAGGCAGAGTCATTAAGGATATTCAAGACTGGGATTGACAGATTGTGAATCAGTCAGGGAATCTAGACTTATTATTAAAGGGCAGGAAAGTGAAGGTAACGATTATTAATGAGCCAAGATCTCATTGAATGGCAGAGCAGACTTGATAGGCTGAATAGCCCATTTCTGCCTTGATGTTTTATAGTCTTCAATCAAGTAGGGAGCCAGTTGTTGATGGGAATAGCAGTAGGTAACTTCATCCTGGAAACAAAGATCAATTGGTAACAATCAGTAGGGTGACAATGTAAGGGGCACATAATTCTGATGAAAGGAATTTTGATGTCGATGGAAATGGGGGTTGCTTGGGGCAGGGGAGTTTGAGAGTGGGTGGCGAGCAGGAGATTTGGAGGTTCAAGGTCTCAGTGGGTCGGGGTTTGGCTGGACCTCTATCATGGACTTGCTGTAATATTTCTATTTGTTAAAAAATAATACACTCCAGGTAACTGCAGCACAATATTGCTATCTCCCAGTCTGGTGTACAGAGCTAAGGGTATGACTATGAAGTATGATTACATTAGAAAGATTTCATAGAAACTAAACAGATTGCACATAGGGAATGTGTGTTCCAGGCCACCAATGTTGAGAATAGCCCAGTTGATGGTGTAGCTGGAGCAATTACAAGTTTGAAGAAAAATTTAACATGGAATGGAACAAACAGAAATCATCAATTTGTGGGAATTAGCAAACCACAATATTCACAATTCTGGTATATTGAATAAAGAATCAATCCTACTTAAATATTCTGGTAGTTTATTCCAGTGACAATTTAGTATCTATATATTTTTAAAAAAAGAGTTAAACATATGATGGTTACTCAAAGTAATGCTGCTAACTTAAAATAAAACATTGTTTGTGTAAATGATGGGTTGCTAACATCTCAGTTAAATCGCTAATCATGCCAGGTCAAGTCAAATTTGGCATACAGGCAATTTGGAGTTATTGTTAAACTTGAACAGGATGATTTTAAGGATTTAAATCCTAGCCTTGATTCTTATTTAAGCCTTTTAAATCCACTAAGAGCCAAGCTGCAGATTGGAGTTAGTTCCAGCCTGGAAAGCACAACTCTGACTGGTCATCAAGCAGTGCTGAAAGCAGTAGAATGAAAATGTATCAACTGAGACCACAAGAGGACAAATGTTAAGAAAATCTAACTGTATTGAACAATAAAGTGGAACAGAAAATGCTCAGGAGGACGTAGACTGTGGAGTAGGCATGTGTCAGATGTAATTTAATGCAGAGAATTGTAAAGTGATACATTTTGATAAGCAAAAGCAAAATAAGAGACAACATAAACTAAATGGTACAACTTTAAATGGAGGTGCAGGAATAGAGACACCAGCACAAAAGTACGCGGACAATTCTTTTAAAGTTGAAAAGGCTGCTAAAAATCTACATGGAATCATTGACTATTAATAGAAGTGGCATACAAAGAAGTTACACTCAACTATTATTACATAAAATCGGAGGAAGAGTCACTTGACTTGACATGTTAACTCTGATTTCACTCCACAGATGCTGGCAGATCTACTGAGCTTTTTCCAGCAATTTCTGTTTTTGTTTATTATTACATAAACACTGTTTAAGGCCTGTGCTGAAGTATTTTAGCTAATTGAGGGCACTACACACATTAGGAAGGATGTTAAGTCATTAGAGAGAATACAAATGGGATGTAACGACAGTTGCTATGTGGTTGAATGCCTTAAATAAGTGATGTGGAGGTGTTGGTATTGGATTGGGATGGACAAAGTTAAAAATTACACAATACCAAGTTATTGTCCAACAGGTTTATTTGCAAGTACAAGCTTTTGGAGCACTACTCTGTTGTCAGGTAGCTACCTGACGAAGGAGCAGGACTCCAAAAGCTTGTACTTCTAAATAAACCTGTTGGACTATAACCTGGTGTTGTGTAATTTTTAAACTTTAATTAAGTGGAGAGACCAAAGAAGCTGGGATTCTTCTTAAAGCGGGAAAGATTAACAAGGGTTCTGACAGATGTGATCAAATTATGAATAGTCTTATTAAAACAAAAAATGAGCAACTATTTCCAGTGGCACAAGTGATAGTGACAGGAGAATACAGATTTAAGGCAAAAGAAACTATTTTAAAAAAATGACAATTTGTTGTGAACATGAATACATTGCCTGAAAATGTAGCTGTAGTAGATGTCATTGTAATTTTTGTTTAATACATGAAGGGAAAATCTATGGGGCTGCAAGAAAAGAGCAGAAAAGCGGCCTACCAAAGAGCAAGGAGAGCTATGATGAACTGAATAGCCTTCTTCTGTGCTATATCATTATCTTTCATAGACTCAGAAAAATATAAAATTTGAACAAGTGATACTATAATAAACTATACAGTGAACAAAAACTGGGACATTTAGATTCTGTGATCTGCAACACATGAAAGTCACAGTATATTTTAATAGACAATGTTTGCATGGATAGGTATTCTTCTGCATTTAGAGTCTTCTGAAAAATAAACACATTGAGAGTTCATCTAGTTACAAGAGTCCACTGCAGGAAATGGTGAACAATGGTGCCCACAGTGAGATTTTGCTAAAACTGAACTATTTTCAGTTTGAGTGAAACTTAAGAATAACCTACCCACATATTCAGGTGTTCCCATAATTTCTCTAAGCTCTTCATTATTATTGACTTGTCGTGAAAGGCCAAAGTCAACTATCTTTATATCTCCCAGAGGTGACGGACTCGTCAGAAGAATATTTTGTGGCTAGGATGGAAAGAAAAAAAAAATAGGAATTAGGTAGTGATCAAAAAGAAACACAATAACAAAAAATAGTTTTAGTTGTGTTTTAACTATTTAAAATGATTTTATATAATTTTCATTATCAAAGCTTGACTTGTTACAATATTCAACAACCTAACAAATGTTTAACTGCACACAGACATTATTGGACAATTTAAAGGCAATATAACAAAAAGTTTGAAATTTTATAATATACTATACTTACTCCCCACTTGAAAAAAAAACTCTTGCATTAAAAATAAAATGGTATAAATATGACTAAATCGACATTAATAGTACCTAAAGAATAAATAGAATTTACAGCCCAGGAACAGGCCCTTCAGCCCTCCAAGCCTGTGCCAATCCAAATCCACTGTCTAAACCTATCGCCCAATTCCTCACCATCTGTATCCCTCTGCTCCCCACCTACTCATGCATCAGTCCAGATGCTCCTTAAATGAATCTACCATGCCTGCCTCTACTACCTCTGCTGGCAACGCGTTCCAGGCACCTACCATCCTCTGTGTAAAGTACTTGCTGCGTACATCCCCCTTTCACCTCTCACCTTGAACGTGTGACCTCTTGTTATTGAATCCCTCACCATGGGAAAAAGCTTATCTCTAGCCACCCTATCTATACCCTTCATGATTTTGTGGACCTCAATCAGGTACCCCCCCTTGATCTCCTTTTTTCTATTGAAAACAATCCTAACCTACTCAATATCTCTTCATAGCTAGCACCTTCCATACCAGGCAATATCCTCGTAAACCTTCTCTGCACCCTCTCCAAAGCATCCACATCCTTTTGGTAATGTGGCGACCAGAACTGTACACAGTATTCTAATTGTGGCTGAAGCAAAGTCTTGTACAATTTTAATGTGACCTGCCAGCTCTTATACTCAATACCCTGTCTGATGAAGACAAGCATACCATATTCCTTCTTCATCACTCCATCCAGCTGTTCAGTCACCTTCAGAGTACAATGGACCTGAACTCCCAGATCTCTTTGCTCATCAACTTTTCCCAAGGCTCTTCCATTTATAGTATAGTTCACTCTAGAATTAGACTTTGCAAAATGCAACACCTCACTTTTGCCTGGATTGAACTCCATCTGCCCTTCTCCACCCAACTCTCCAGTCTATTGTCCTGTATTCTTCGACAGTCGCCTATACTTTCTGCTACTCCCAACAATCTTCATATCATCTGCAAACTTACTGATCAGACTAACAATGCCCCCCTTCCAGATCATTTATGTATATCACAAACAACAGTGGCCCCAACACTGATACCTGTGGAACACCACTAGTCACCCTTCTCCATTTCGAGAAACTCCCTTCAACATACTATTTTCTGTATCCTAGTGCTCAACTAGTTCTTTACCCACCTAGCTCGAACATCCTGCACACCATGTGACTTCACTTTCTCCATTAGTTTACCATGGGGAGCCTTATCAAACACCTTACTAAAGTCCATGTATATGATATCTACAGCCCTTCCTATCAATTTGGTCACTTCCACAAAGAACTCTTAAGTTGGTAAGATCCGCACGCATAAAACCATGTTGCCTATCATTGATAAGCCCATTTTTTTCCCAAATGAAAATAGATTTTATCCCTCAGTACCTTCTCCAGCAACTTTCCCACCATGAGCATCAGGCCTCACTGGTCTGTAGTTACCTGGAATATCCCTACTACCCTTCTTGAACAGGGGGACAACATGAGCAACCCTCAGGTCCTCCCGCACTTCACTTGTGTTTAAGGATGCTACAAAGATATCTGTCAGGGCCCCAGCTATTTCATCTCTCGCCTCCCTCAGCAACCAGTCCTGGGGATTTGTCCACCTTAAGATCCTTTAGCCTACCCAACACATCTTCCCTCCTTATTGTCAACATGATCCAGAGTAAACAAACCTCTATCTCTAATTTCAACATTCATCATGTCCCTGTCCTCAGTGAACACTGATGCAAAGTAATCATTGAGAATTTCACCCATTTTCTCAGGTTTGACACACAACATTCCTTCCTTCCTTATCCTTGAGTGCACCAACTCTTTCTCTAGTTACCACTTGCTTCTTATATATGAATAAAAGGCTTTGGGATTCTCCTTAATTCTGCTCATTAAAGTTATTTCATGACCCCTTTTATCTCGCTTGATTCCTTGTTTAAGATTGGTCCTACTGTCCCGATATTCCTCCAGGGCCCGTTCTATCCTTAGCTACCTGGACCCTTTTCTTCTTGGCTAGTCGCACAATTTCTCCTATCATCCACGGTTCATGAATCTTACCTGAGAGTTAATAGATTGGATTTCGATTTGTTGTTGCTGTAATCATAACTAAAATATATATGGTCAAGTTTTCAGAGTAATTTACTTGTGAAAAAATGTTTTACCTCAACATCATACAGGTTTAGCAAACATACAACAACATGATATATTAGCAAACAACATGATATAATGAAAGGAGCAATTCCCTCTTTTTAACTTACATAACTTCAATGAACCTGACTTCTTTCTCTTTCTGTCTAAGTCTTTCTCCTATCTCCATTGACTTGACTCAGCTATCTCAGCATTACTAACTGTGTCAAAATTAAACTTTGATTACTAATCCCAATCAGTGATTGAGACTGTGACATTGATTAATTTGTCAAATCAAAAACCCTGACGCGCTTTACTAATAGACAGCCTGCTACTGGCAGACTTCCAGTTTATTTGCAACTTTGACATTTTTTTCCTGACTTTCTCTTGAGAACGTAGGGGACATTTGGACTGTGAGGTTCATCATCCTTTCCTTCACTTAGATTTCCTCATTCAAGCAGATGATCCATGTGACAATGATGCACACACTCTGCAACTTTCATTAGATCATAAAATTATGGAATTTCTACAATGTGAAAGCAGGCCTGAGTCCACACTGACCCTCCAAGCATCCCACACAGACCCACTCCATATCCTATTCCTGTAACCTGCATTTTCAATGGCTATCCAACTAGCCTGCAGGTGCCTGAATATTATGGGTAATTTAGCTTTGGCCAATCCACCTAACCTGCACATTTTTGGACTGTGAGGTGAAACCAGAGCACCCAGAGGAATGCCATGCAGACACGAGGAGAATGTGCAAACTCCACACAGACAATTGCCAGAGGATAGAATTAAACCTGGGTCCCTGGCATTATGAGACAACAGTGCTAACCACTGAGCCACTGTGCTGCCGTAAGATGTATAAATACACTCTGCCTCTTGCAGTAACGTCAATCACACATTCTTTTCACCATGATCTTCTGGCCACCATCAACTGCCAAGCTTGATGTATGTTAATGCATTTCACTTTGTCTTGCTTTTCTTTTGCTTTGTTATTGATATCAAGCTTAAGTAAACTTGATCCTACCAGCATTTTTCAACACAAATTCAAATGTTGAACAACCCATTGTACAACCATGGGGGTTATTTTGCAAGAGAAGAGAAAATTGACTAACATCTATTGACAGAAAATATACAAATTACTGTCTGCCTCATCACTTAGCATATACCCTTGTAAAGATCTCTTCACAATCTGTAGCCTTCCTTCCAGACAACGTTGAGATGTGTGATAAGTTTTAGATTCAGTTTGTGAAGATAACTATTTCCAAAAAAAGGTCAGGAAGACATGGAATAAAGTGACCTAAATACATCATATCAAGAAAGCATGTGATTTAGCAAGTGCCTAGCCAGATACTTGTGACGTTGATACTTCCAAGGAACAAGAATAGGCCACTTGGCCCTTCAAGCCCAATAAGATTATGATTGATTACTTTTAACTTCAACTCTACATTCTTGCATATCTTGAGAATGCATTAGCCCCTTGGTAATCAAGATTCTATCTCCTACTGTCTTAAAGATATTTAAAAACTCTGCATCTTTATGATTCCTCATTTTTTGAGGCAGGGAATTCAAAAGACTCTCAACCCTCAAAAAGAAAGAAAAGTTTCCTCATCTGTCTTAAATGGGCAATCCTTATTTCTCGACTATAACCCCTAGTTCTAGATCTGAATTTCTCAGCTGAAAATCCTTCTCTTCAATACCCTTTAAAGGAATTTATGAAAATCATTTTATTTAGCACAAGGTGGAAATATGGAGCAGATAATTTCAATTTCTTTAGAACACTTGAAGTATTTACTCTGTTTATGATGTACAAAAAAAAATTGCAATGACGGTATTAATTTATGTTGATCTCAGAAGAATTAGAATTCACTTTCCTGCTAACAGATGAAATGTTTTTCAGTTCAGCAGAACCATTTCACCCTCGCAGAAGGGCAGATCAGTTTGTAAAGTCTCCAAGTTGTGAGAGTTTGTATAAACTTTTGCAAGTGGTCAGAACTGAAAAGGTATTTAGTTTGTTAGAATTCAAAGGAACTCCAAGGCTATCAGAACTGGGAAGAAGTCTTAAAACTATTTCAATGGTCTAAAAATGAAATCTGTAGAGAATTAATTAGAAATTAAAGAATTAGGATTGAAATGATGTTTCACTGGGATTCAGTACCTGAAAAAGATAACCCATGTTTTCACTGTTTATGGTAAGATATTTTCATATGAATGAATATATACATTAAATATATAGTTTGTGTATGCTTATGTAATAAACTTTTGTTCTTGTGTCAAAAGAACATTTGCAGCCTCGTGTGAATATATTCAAAGACTAACCACCATGGATTCTATCTGCAAAAACTAAACTTACATCTATCACACCAGATTGGTCTCGTATTACCCAAAGCTGAGTTCATAATAGGTGCACTCAATAACTTCTCACCAGCTCTTCAAATTCTTGATCTATTTTTGGATCTACCAAAAAATAACCTCTTGCTTTTGCTTTTATGCAGAGATATAGGCTACTGCCCAACTCTAATTGCTTAGGGTGTGGAGATACTCGCAGTGCTGTTAGGCAGGAATTCACAGGATGTTGGGCCAATAGTGTCATAGAGTCATAGAGATGTACAGCATGGATACAGACCCTTCGGTCCAACCCGTCCATGCCGACCAGATATCCTAACCCAATCTAGTCCCACCTGCCAGCACCCGGCCCATATCCCTCCAAACCCTTCCTATTCACATACCCATCCAGATGTCTCTTAAATGTTGCAATTGTACCAACCTCCACCACATCCTCTGGCAGCTCATTCCATACACGTACCACCTGCTGCATGAAAAAGTTGCCCCTGAGGTCTCTTTTATATCTTTCCCCTCTCAGCCTAAACCTATGCCCTCTAATTCTGGACTCCCCGACCCCAGGGAAAAGACTTTGCCTATTTACCCTATCCATGCCCCTCATAATTTTGTAAATCTCTATAAGGTCACCCCTAAGCCTCTGACGCTCCAGAGAAAACAGCCCCAGCCTATTCAGCCTCTCCCTGTAGCTCAGATCCTCCAACCCTGGCAACATCTTTGTAAATCCTTTCTGAACCCTTTCAAGTTTCACAACATCTTTCCGATAGGAAGGAGATCAGAAATGCACGCAATATTCCAACAGTGGTCTGAAGGAATGAAGATATACTTCCAGGTCAAGATGATGTGTGGCTGGACGGAAACTTGCAGGGGATAACATTTACGTGCATGTGCTACCTTTAACCTTCTAGATACCCATAACCAATGACACGCAATTTCCTAAGTGGACAATCATACTAGTTAGTGAATGATTGCTGAATATAACCACGATGGAAGGTGATGTTGGAGGAGCCTTGGTGAGTTACTGCAGTGTACCCTGTAGATGATACACACTGCTGCCACTGTGCAATGATAGTGAAGACAGCAGATGCCAGTCAAGACAGATAATTCGTCCCAGTTGGTATCAAAGTTACTGAAGTGTTGCAGCAACTCCACCCATCAAGACAACTGGAGAGTATTCCACTGAACTCCCGACTTGTTTCTTCTGAATGGTGGACAGGAACAAAATGATATCCAGCATCTGCAGTATTTTGTTTCTATAATAAGTTGGTGGACCATTCTTGGGATAACTGGAGTTGCTTTGCTTGCCACAGAATACCTACTCTCTGACCTACATTTGTAGCCACTGTATTTCTATGGCTAACCCAATTCCATTTCTGGTCAATGCAATTCCCCAGGATATTGATAGTGAGGGATTCAGCAAAGGTATTCTCCAGCATTTTGATAGTCAGGGATTCAGCAATGGTAATTCCATTGAACATTAAAAGGTGATGGTTAACTTCTCTCATTCTCTAACACTCATGGAGCATGTTTGGTACTTGCTACTTATCAGCCTAATCGTGGATGTTGGATGTTTGAACTCTTCTTTGTTCAATTCTCCCATGAAGCCTTCAGAGGCATTTTCCAATTACACATTGTCTCTTCTCACTGTGTACCTGAACTTAGTGTGAAGATGGAGCAATCTTTCCAACTGCTCAAAATATCCTCAGTATTAACTTCAGAGGTAGTAAACAGTGTGTCAATGTTCTTCAGTTCTTAATTTAAAAAATGGAATCTAAAAAAAGAATTCCACACCATCTTCATTAGCTTTCTGTTGTTTATTGCACTGAATAAGAATGACAAGTACTCACCTGCAGGCAGCCATTATTCAACAACTTTATTTACACCTCCCAGAGAGAGCGAGAAAGGGCAACACAACAAAATGTTAAGCTGTTACAATGTATGTTTCAAGCAAAAATTAACTGAAAGTTTATAGCAAGTTTAACTTTCTAGTGTCCCCACAATTCATGAAACATTAGCTGTCTTTTTTTTGTGTGGGGAAAGCAGACTGAATAGCCTACCAAAGCTGGTCCCTTCACATGTTATCACTTTATTCAGTGCCCGCATGTCGCAAGGACATATGGAAGCATTACTGTTTAAATGCTCATTGACATCACTGTTAAATTAAAACATCTCAATCTCAATTTCTCCCAAAATGTATTTGGAAAGTGTTCCTTCTCATCTCTGCCCAGCATCCCCCCACCAATTCAAATTGAAAAGTTCTGGATAATCATTGGCTTGAATTAGAACCAACGTAAACAGGATAAGCTAATGAGACTTGTCATGGATTTATTTGACAGAACCCAGATTAAAGTGCCTGGACCGAAGATAATGACTGTGCTTTACATCGATAAATAGGGGAAACAGATTTTCTGAAGTCAAAACTGTAACTCATTTTTTTAGTGAGGTCATGTCTGGACTGTTGATAGAAAGTAATTCAAATCCTAGTCAGTGAACATAAGCAACTGTTATTATGGGTGTACACTATATACAAAAGATGATAAGAACAGACATTAGATTACTTAGTGTGGAAACAGGCCCTTTGGCCCAACAAGTCCACACCGGCCCGCCGAAGGGCAACCCACCCAGACCCATACCCCTACATTTACCCCTGCACCTAACACTACAGGCAATTTAACATGGTCAATTCACCTAACCTGCACATTTTTGGACTGTGGGAGGAAACTGGAGCACCCGGAGGAAACCCGCGCAGACACAGGGAGAATGTGCAAATTCCACACAGGGAATTGAACCCGGGTCTCTGGCGCTGTGAGGCAGCAGTGCTAACCACTGTGCCACCGTGCCGCCCACATGTCTAGAAACCTATGTTCTTAGATCCCAGTGTCATCTTACGATGCTCAGGTTTCTTTTATTAGTGAGATATAGTTAATGTTTAACTCCACATGACTGTAGGAACTTCATGATGATTGACACATTGAGTGACCAATATCAGTGTGTGCAGTTGGGGCAGTAGGAGACTGAGATAATATTGCCAGAAAATGCACACTTAGAATTGCAACTCTCTGAAGATTGTTTTCTCATCTGCCTACCAATATCATTGTAAAATTATTCTCTCTTTTAAGGAATATATCTCCACCTTTCCTTTCAAGATTGACACAGATCAGTAGATTAACTTCAAGATGGAACCACTTACAGTTTAAAACCGAGAAATGGCTGCACAGTCCTTTCTCCCACATTGACTTTGTTTAAAGCCTTTTCCTGCATTTATTTTAAAATGGAATTTTACTCACCAGCAATTTTCGGCTGTGTTTAGAATTTTAATGATGGTAGGAGCCATTCAAAAAAAATATTTAGAGGAGTGATAGTCCATAAAAGGATTACAGGCATCACGCTCCATTAGGGAGATAATTAGTTAGGCATAGCTGGAGGGTAACCACCCCACAATGCACGGTGGCACAGTGGTCAGCACTGGTGCTGTGAGCCAGATTTAATTCCACCCTCTGGGGACTGTGCAAACTCCATACAGTCCACAGATGTGCTGGTTAGGTGGTTTGGCCATGCTAAATTGCCCATAGTATGTAAGGACATGCAGCTTAGCTGGGTTTGCCATGGGTAATGCAGGGTTACTGGGATAGGGTAAGGGGGGGGGGGGGGAGGTGGGATGCTCATTGGACAGTCAGTGTGGACTCAATAGTCTGCTTCCACACTATACGGATTCTACGATTCACAGAATAAAATAAGGAAACAGGCCTGTGTAAACTACCACAGCCACTAAGGGGTTTGAATCTGCACTATTGGCTTTATTCTGCATCACACTGTAGTCATCTAGCTAACTAACCACAATACACAATATCTATTATATTTAAAATCTACTTTGCTTTGAAAAAAAAAGTCTGCAAATATTAAATATTTCTGGACCCAGATTCAATTGCTTCTTGTAAATTATATAAGAATTTCTTCATGAATGACAGATTTTGCTTTCTAGTGCTGGCTTGCTCTCCTCCTTCCTCCAAGTTTCGTTTTCTCTGTCCACCTGACTGCACTGCACTAAATTACATCATTGGCTAAGCTAGCCATAGATACAGAAAGGTTTTAGTGAATCTAAAAGTCTGTCATTTAGTGCAGGTGGGCAGAGGGGGCAATAAGGCTGGAGGAAGGAGAAAGTAAGTGAAGACGTGTTAATGTCCATTTCTCACTTCCAAGCTTGGAAATTTCAAAGACTTGGAAAATAAAATCCAAGTAATTAAATGCTGAAGTTCTCTCTATTTAAACATGCGGGATGGGCTAAAAAGGGGAGGGCTGTCCGCTCAGAGCTGAAAAAAAATTCAAATATTCTGACATCCGAGATACCAGGACACTTGAAGCTGACACTTGGTTCTGTGTGCAGATGTAGCTGGGTGGCAATAAGTAGTAGATTGGTTCATGGTCTAGTGACCAGTTATTGATGACAAAAGCTTTTTAACCTGCCAACAAACATTTGGTCAGTTCTCAGGTATCAAAACAGCTTGGGGCAGTGAGCAAGTTAGAGAGGTGTGTTGAGAAGTGGCTTCTCTATACTCAAAAACTCACTTTAAACTTGGAAAAACAAGTTTTTTTTCCCTTCAGTCATTGCAGAGCTGTGGCATTTAACCAATAAGGCAGAGATAAGGTCAATATAATGTATGTGGAAGCATTGGGTACTTTGAAATGCAGTAAGGTAGACAAGTCACCAGGGCCGGACAGGATCTATCCCAGGGTACTCTGGGAAGCAAGGAAAGAAATAGATGGGGCTTAATAGATACCTTTGCATCCACTTTGGCCTCAAGCAATGTTCCAGAGGACTGGAGAATGGCCAGTGTTGTTCCTTTGTTTAAGAAGAGACACAGAGATAATCCAGGTAATTACAGGCCAGTGAGCCTGATATCAGGATGCTGTTGGAGAAGATACTGGGAAACAGGATTTATTCTCATTTGGAAGCAAATGGACTTGTTAGTGATAGGCAGCATGGGTTTGTGCAGGGAGGGTCCCATCTCACCAAATTGAGTCTTTTGAGGAGATAACAAGAATGATTGAGGGAAGGACAGTGGATGTTGTCTACATGGACTTCAGTAAGACATTTCATAAGCTATCTCCTGGCAGGCTGGTACAAAAAGGTAGAGTCTCATCGGATCCAGGGCGTGCTGGCTAAATGGGTACAGAAGTGGTTTGGTCGTAAAAGACAGAGAATGGCAGTGGAAGGGTGCTTTTCAGAATGGAGATCAGTGATTAGTAGTGTTCTGCAGGGATCAGTGCTGGAACCTTTGTTGTGACCTGGAGGAAAATGTAGGTGGTCTGATTACTAAGTTTAAGGATATGTACAACAAGACATAAATTTATTAAAGATTTGGGCAAAGAAACAGATGCAATTTAATCCGGACAAATGTGAGGTGATGCATTTGTGAAGATCAAGTTCAGGTGCGGCTTATACAAGAAATGGTAGAATGCTTAGGAACATTGCTGTAGAGGGGGACTGGTCATACAGGGATATTAACCAGATCCCTGAAAAATGGTAACAGAGGTGGATAAGGTGGTCAAGAAGGCACACAGCATGGTGGTCTTCATTGGCCAGGGCATCGAATATAAAAATTTGCAAATTATGTTATAGCTGTATAAAACTTTAGCTAGGCCTCATTTGGGACATTGCATGCAGTTCTAGTTGCCACACGATGGAGGCTTTGGAAAGAGTGCACAGAAGGTTTACCAGGATGTTGCCAGGTTTGGAAGATTTTATTAGGAGGGAAGGTTGGATAAACTAGAATTGTTTTTATTAGAAAGACAGAGGCTGAGGTGTGATCTGATAGAGGTATACAAAATTATGAGAGGTTAAGATAGGGTGGATAGTCAGAGGCTTTTTCCCCAGGATGGAAAGGTCAACTACAAGAGGTCACAGGTTCTAGGAGAAAAATGCAGGGAAAGATTTTGACATGGAGGGTGGTGAGTGCCTGGAATGCATTGCCAGTGGAGGTGGTGGAAGCAGGCATGTTAGCAATGTTTAAGGCATATCTTGATAGACACATGAACAGGAGGTGAGCAAAGGGAAAGAAACTGCATATGGGCAAGTAGTAGCAGGTTTAAATAAGGACTAGGAATTGGTACAAGCTTAGTGACCGAAGGGCTTGATCCTTTGCTGTGTTGTTCGTATTCTTTTATAGTGAACCAGCCACCTCGTGTCTCTTGCAAATTAATGAAAGCATCTGGAGAAAGACAACTGAATAGGAGCATTCTGACTAGCATAAGAATCTCGGTATTATCTCATCAACCCTCAAATAAGATATGCTTCCCAGTTTTCCTTTGCCCATAACCTATTTTTCTTGCTCTGTGTGTGCATGTGAGAGAAAAGGGGAATTTATAAGTGGATTAGAGTTTTAATTTATAGTGTTACGTGCTGATGGTGTATAACGGTTTACCTGTAGCTAGTGTCTAATTATTTACAGGGAGTCTTCCAGGGACTTCCCTTGGAGCTGGCAGCAGTTGGAGGCCGGAGACTCAGGAAGCGGTAAAGAGCTAAACAGCTTCTGGTAAGAGAGAGCGGGAAATCCCAAAGTGTTGTCGCAGCCAAGTCAGTAAGTGATTGGCTGTTTGAAGGTTGAGTATAACTTTTTAATTGTTTACTCAAATCAAATAGCCAGTTGACATTTCTGTTCCTTCTAGTTAACTTTTAGTGTGTGTTAATGCGAATTCGATTTAGATTTTTATTAAGTGGGGAGTGTTTGGGTTAATTAATTAAAGGGATATTAAGCTAGCACCTTCAAGTAGTATGTTCCACCTGTAACACGTCAGAGTTCTTGGGTGCTGATAGGACCGATGAGCAACGCGTGTGCAGGAGATGCCATCAGTATCTCTAACTCGATAGCCAAGTTACAGAGCTTGAGTGAGGTCTGGAGGTGATAAGCATCCGGGAGAATGAAAGTTACATGGATAGTGCCCCACAGAATAAAAGGGTGCAGGAGGATAGGGAATGGGTGGCCATCCCTTGCAAGTATAAGGAGAGGCAGGTACTGCAGGAGTTCCCTAAGGCTGCGTCAATAACTCACTGGTACTCTGTGTTGAATTCTGGTGATGGTGATAATGCCTCAGGGAATTTCAGCCAAAGCAAAACCCACAGCACTGCGGGTTGCTCAGCTGCAGAGTAGGGAGGAAAAAAGCTATTAGCACTGTAGTAATAGGTGACTCAATCGTTAGGGGAGCAGACAGGTGCTTCTGCAGCCACTCTCGTGACAAAAGGATAGTGTGGTGAGTCCCTGGTGCAAGGGTCCTGCAGGTTACTGAGTGGCTGCTGATGGTGGGGAGGTGAAACCAGTCAGTAGTCGCGGTACACATTCTCACTCTCTCAGCGGAGCAGGTAAGGGCTGTTTGGCAGTGGCTGCTTGAAGGCTCGGTGACGTTTGTTTAACGGTTTAAATTTGAAAGTTTTTTTTTAAAAAAAAGCACGGAGCGGACCCGGAAGCTGGTGTAGCGCAAGCTTACCCGGGTAGATTTTTTTTCCCCCTATAAAAGCGCGCAGGAGTGGAACCAGAGGCACGACAGAGGCACCACCGCCCTCCTCCTCTAACCTAATAATAAGACCCGTTGTGGTAAGTAGGTAAGTGCTGCATTTTGCTTGTTCTATTCTTTAGACCTAGTTTTTTTTAAAAAAGGTTACTTTTAGAGGGATGGCAATGAAGGCAGTGCAATGTTCCTCTTGCAACATGTTTGAGGTGAGGGATGCCATGGTCGTCCCTGCTGATTACACTTGCAGGAAGTGCACCCATCTCTAGCTCCTCCAAGACCGTGTTAGGGAACTGGAGCTGGAGTTGGATGAACTTAGGATTATTCGGGAGGCAGAGGGGGTCATAGATCGGAGCTTTAGGGAAGTAGTAACTCCAAAGATTGCAGACAGATGGGTGACAGTGAGGGGGACTGGGAGGAAGCAGCCAGTGCAGGGACCCCCCTGCGGCCGTTACCCTCAAGAACAAGTAAACCGTTTTGGATACTTGTGGGGGGGATGAGTTACCAGGGGTAAGCAATGGGGTTCAGGCCTCTGGCATGGAGCCTGTCCCCGTTGCTCAGAAGGAAAGGGTGGAGAAGAGCAGAGCAATAGTTATTGGGGACTCGATAATTCGGGGCAGAGATAGGCGGTTTTGTGGGGGCGAGAGAGACTCACGTTTGGTATGTTGCCTCCCAGGTGCAAGGGTACGTGACGTCTCTGATCATGTTTTCCGGGTCCTTAAGGGGGAGGGGGAGCAGCCCAAAGTCGTGGTCCACATTGGCACCAACAACATAGGTAGGAGGAGGGCGGAGGATGTTAGGCAGGCTTTCAGGGAGCTAGGTTGGAAGCTCAGAGTTAGAACAAACAGAGTTGTTGTCTCTGGTTTCTTACCCGTGCCACGTGATAGAGAGTTTAGGAATAGGGAGAGAGAACAGTTAAATACGTGGCTACAGGGATGGTGCAGGAGGGAGGGATTCCGGTATCTGGATAACTGGGGTTCTTTCTGTGGAAGGTGGGACCTCTATAAACAGGATGGTCTACACCTGAACCTGAGGGGCACCAGTATCCTTGGGGGGAGGTTTGCCAGTGCTCTTGCGTGGGGGGTGGTAAGTAACTCTGCAGAGGCATGGGAACCTAGACTGTAGCTTTAGGGTGCAGCACCTGGAGTGTAGGGGGGTTAGGAACATAGCATCAATCTCAAAGGAGGGTGCCTGTAAACAGGAAAGTGGCTTGAAGCGTGTATACTTCAATGCAAGAAGTATACGAAATAAGGTAGGTGAACTTGCAGCGTGGGTTGGTACCTGGGATTTCGATGTTGTGGCTATTACGAGACATGGGTAGAAGAGGGACAGGATTGACTGTTGCAGGTTCCAGGGTTTAAATGTTTTAGTATGGTCAGAGGTGGGGGTAAAAGAGGGGGAGGTGTGGCATTGCTTGTCAAAGATAGTATTACAGCAGGTGGAAAGGACGATGAATGAAGACTCGCCATTTGAGGTAGTTTGGGCTGAGGTTAGGAATAGGAAAGGTGAGGTAACCCTGTTAGGAGTTTTCTACAGGCCTCCTAATAGTCCTAGAGACATAGAAGAAAGGATTGCGAGGATGATTCAGGAGAAGAGTGAAAGTAATAAGGTGGTTGTTATGGTGGACTTTAACTTTCCAGATATTGACTGGGAAAGCTATAGCTCGAGTTCGTTAGATGGGTCGGTGTTTGTCCAATGTGTGCAGGAGGGTTTCCTGACACAATATGTAAACAGGCCAACAAGAGGTGAGGCCATACTGGATTTGGTTCTGGGTAACGAACCAGGCCAGGTGTTAGAATTGGAGGTAGGTGAGCACTTTGGGGACAGTGACCACAATTCGGTGACTTTTACTCTAGTGATGGAGAGGGATAAGTGTGCACTGCAGGGCAAGAGTTATAGCTGGGGGCAGGGAAATTATGATGCGGTGAGGCATGACTTAGGATGTGTGGATTAGAAAAGTAGGCTTCAAGGGAAGGGCGCAATTCATATGTGGAGCTTGTTCAAGGAGCAACTATTGAGTGTCCTTGATAAGTATGTACCTGTCAGGCAGGGAGGAAAGGGTCGTGTGAGGGAGCCGTGGTTTAATAAGGAATTAGAATCCCTCGTTAAAGGGAAGAGGGCGGCCTATGTAAAGAGGAGGTGTGAAGGTTCAATTGGGGCAATTGAGAGTTATAAGGTAGCCATGAAGGATCTGAAGAGAGAGCTAAGAGCAGCAAGGAGGGGACACGAAAAGTCCTTAGTTGGTAGGATTAAGGAAAACTCAAAAGGTTTTCTATAGGTATGTCAGGAATAAAAGAATGACTAGAGTAGGAATAGGTCCAGTCAAGGATAGTAGTGGGAAGTTGCGTGTGGAGGTTGAAGAGATTGGGGAGACACTGAATGAATACTTTTCGTCAGTATTCACTAAGGAACAGGACATTGTTGCCGATGTGAATCCTGAGTCACAATTAATTAGAATGGACGGCTTTGAGGTATGTAGGGAAGAGGTATTGAAAATTCTGGAAAGGGTGAAAATAGATAAGTCCCCTGGGCCTGATGGCATTTATCCTAGGATTCTCTGGGAAGCAAGGGAGGAGATTTCAGAGCCATTGGCCTTGATTTTTATGTCCTCGTTGTCTACAGGATTAGTGCCAGAAGACTGGAGGACAGCAAATGTGGTTCCCTTGTTCAAGAAGGGGAGTAGGGATAACCCTAGTAACTATAAGCCGGTGAGTCTCACTTCTGTTGTGGGCAAAGTCTTAGAGAGAATTGTAAGGGATAGGATTTATCAACATCTGGATAGGAATAATGTGATCAAGGATAGTCAGCATGGTTTTGTGAAGGGCAGATCATGCCTCACAAACTTATTGAATTCTTTGAGAAGGTGACTAAGGAGGTGGACAAGATGTGGTGTATATGGATTTTAGTAAGGCTTTTGATAAGGTTCCCCATGGTAGGCTACTGCAAAAAATACAGAGGTATGGCATTGAAGGTGAGTTGGAGGTTCGGATTAGGAATTGGCTGGCTGGAAGAAGACAGAGGGCAGTAGTTGATGGTAAAGGTTCATCTTGGAGTGCAGTTACTAGCGGTGTTCCGCAAGGATCTGTTTTGGGACAATTGCTGTTTGTCATTTTTATAAATGACCTAGAGGAGGGGCTAGAAGGTTGGGTGAGCAAGTTTGCGGATGGTTCGAAAGTCGGTGGAGTTGTTGACAGTGAGGAAGGATGTGGCAGGTTACAGCGGGATATAGATATGTTGCAGAGCTGGGCAGAAAGGTGGCAAATGGAGTTCAATGTGGGTAAGTGTGAGGTGATTCACTTTGGTAAGAGTAACAAGAAGATGGGGTACTGGGCTAATTGTCAGATACTTGGTAGTGTGGATGAGCAGAGGGATCTTGGTGTACATGTACACAGATCTCTGAAAGTTGCCACCCAGGTAAATAGTGCTGTGAAGGAAGCATATGGCGTACTGGCTTTTATTGGTAGAGGAATTGAGTTCCGGAGTCCTGAGGTCATGTTGCAGTTGTATAAGACTCTGGTGCGGCCACATCTGGAGTATTGTGTGCAGTTTTGGTCGCCATACTATAGGAAGGATGTGGAGCCACTGGAACGGGTGCAGAGGAGGTTTACCAGGTTGTTGCCTGGTATGGTAGGAAGATCGTATGAGGAAAGGCTGAGGCACTTGGGGCTGTTTTCATTGGAGAAAAGAAGGTTTAGGGGTGACTTGATAGAGGTGTACAAGATGATTAGGGGTTTAGATAGAGTTGACCATGAGAACCTTTTTCCACATATGGAGTCAGCTATTAAGAGGGGACATAGCTTTAAATTAAGGGGTGGTAGGTGTAGGACAGATGTTAGGGGTAGATTCTTTACTCAGTGAGTCGTGAGTTCATGGAATGTCCTGCCAGTAGCAGTGGTGGACTCTCCCTCTTTATGGGCATTTAAGCGGGCATTGGATAGGCATATGGAGGATAGTGGGCTAGTGTAGGTTAGGTGGGCTTGGATCGGCGCAACATCGAGGGCCAAAGGGCCTGTACTGCGCTGTATTTTTCTATGTTCTATGTTCTATGTACCGATGACATCGGTAGGAAGAGAGATGAAGTCCTGATGGCTAATGAGGGATTTTAGAGAAGATATGTAGCTCAGATTGTGGATCAGATTTTACATTTGCTCGCTGAGCTGGTAGATTTTTTTTGTCAGACGTTTTGTCGTCATCAGTGAGCCTCCGATGAAGCGTTGGTGTTCTGCCCCGCTTGCTATTTGTGTCTTGGTCTGTTGTGGTGAGTGATATCATTTCTTGTTCTGTTTCTGAGAGGTTGGTCAATGGGGTCCAAATGGATGTATTTGTTAATGGAGTTCTGGGTTGAATGCCAGGCCTCTCAGAATTCCTGTGCGTGTCTTTGTTTAGCCTGTCCTAAGATGGATATATTATCCCAGTCGAACTGGTGCCCCTCTTCATTTATGTGTGTGGATACTAGTGATAGTTGGTTATGTCTTTTGGTGGCAAGTTTTCTGCCTGTCTGTCCAATGTAATGTTTGTTGCAGTCCTTGCAGGGTATTTTGTATATGACATTCGTCCTGATGGTTGTTGATACAGGGTCCTTTAAATTCATCAGGAGCTGTTTCAGTGTGGTGGTAGGTTTGTGAGCTACCATGATGCCTAGGGGCCCGAGTAGTCTGGTTGTCATCTCTGAGATGTCTTTAATGTATGGCAGGGTGGCCAGCGTATCTGGGTGTGTTGTGTCATCTTGTTTAGGATTGTTGTGCAGGAATTGGTGAACTGCACTAATTGGGTGCCCATTGTTCCTGAATATGTTGCATCAGTGCTTTTCCTCAACAATGTATTCAGGAACAACGGGTACCCAATAAGCGCAGTCTGCCAATTCCTACACAACAATCCTAAACAAGACGACACAACAAACCCAGAGTCTCTCGCCACCCTGCCGTACATTAAAGACATCTCAGAGATGATAACCAGACTACTCGAGCCCCTAGGCATCATGGTAGCCCACAAACCTACCACCACACTGAAACAGCTCCTGATGAATTTAAAGGACTCTGTATCAACAACCAGCAGAACAAACGTTATATACAAAATATCTTGCAAGGACTGCAATGAACATTACATTAGACAGACAGGCAGGAAACTAGCCACCAAGATACACGAGCACCAACTAACCACCAAAAGACATGGCCAACTATAACTAGTAACTATACACACAGATGAAGAGGGACACCAGTTCGACTGAGAGAATACATTCATCCTGGAACACACTAAACAAAGGCACACACTGGAATTCCTACAGGCCTAGCATTCAAACCAGAACTCCATTAGCAAACACGTTGATTTGGACACCATGTACCAACCTCTCAGAAACAGAACCGGAAGTGGTATCACCCACCGTAACAGACCAAGACACAAATAGCAAGCGAGACAGAACACCAGCGCTTTATCAGAGGCTCGCTGATGATGTTACCGAGCATGGTGATGAAACGTCTGAGAACAAACCTACCAGCTCAATGAGCAAACTTACAACATGATGCATAACCTGAGCTACGGAGGGAATTAGGAACCAGGATGAAAGCCGGGACCTCAAACCTCTCTAGATCACGAACTGTGCCATGTGATAGTAAGACTAGGAATTGGCAGATTAGACAGTTTAATATGTGGCAGGGGGAGTGCTGTCTGGGAGAGGGTATTAGACACCTGAATAACTGGGGCAATTTCTGGGGGAGGTGGGATCTGTCCAAGAGAGGGACAGCCTTCACCCCAACAGTGACCGGACTGATATTCTTGTGGGTGGTTTAGCTGGCTGGACTTTAAACTAGTTTGGCAGGGAGATAGGAACCAAAGGGGAAGATCTGAGTAAGCTAGACTGGGTTAGAGCTTAAGGAAAACAAGAATCAACACAGTAAATAAAAAGCAAGAAGTAGCTGAGCAGTGTAGCACTGAGGTAAGTGGAAACCAGGTAGTGACAGAAAAAATGAGAATGTTTGAAAACAAGAAGGTTCTTCTGGTGGAGGTTTTAGGATTCAAAAGGTGTGAAATCTAGCATCTGGGCACTTTACCTGAATGCTCACAGCATTCAAAACAAGATTAATGAGTTGACAGCACAAATCATCACGAATGGATATGATTCAGTGGCCATTAAAGAGACATGGGTGGTCACAATTGAGAGTTAAATATCCAAGAGTATCGGACTATTTGGAAGGACAGACACAAAGAAAAGGGAGATGGCGTAGCTTTGATATTTAAGGATGACATCAGGGCAGTAGTGAGAGATGATGTAGATTCTATGGAGAAATGAGTTGAATCAACATGTGTAGGAATTAGAAATGGTAAGAGGAATAATTACTGATAGGTGCGGTCTATCAGCCACTAAATAACAACATCGTGGTGGCGTGGGCAATAAACAACTGATGCATGTAGAAATGGTTCGGCAGATATCATGGGGTGTTTTAATCTATATATTGATTGGTCAAACCAAGTTGGTCATGGCAGCTTTGAGGAGTTCATACAGTGTATCTGACTTAGGTTCCATTACATTCTGTTTGAGGAAACTACGACAGAGCAAATTATCCTAGATCTGACCCTGTGTAATGAGACAGGAATAATAGATGATCTCGAAATTAGGGATCCTCTCGGAAGGAGCAATCACAGTACAGTTGAATTTAAAATACCGTTGGAGGGTGAGAAGGTAAAATCCAATACAGTGTCTTATGCTTAAATGAAAGGAGACTGCAATGGGATGGAAGAGGAGTTGGCTAAGGTAGACTGGGAGCAAAGACTATACGGTGGGACAATGGAGGAAGAGTAGTGGACCTTCAAAGCAATTTTTCACAGAGCTCAGCACAAGTATATAACAGTGACAAGGAAGGACTATAGGAAAAGGGAAGATGAGCCATGGATAGCAAAGAAAATAAAGGAAGGTATCAAATAGAAAGCAAATGCACACAAAGTGTCAAAGTTTAGTGGGAAACTAGGGGATTGGAAAATCTTTAAAGGTCAACAGAAAGCCATGAGAAAAGCTATGAAGAAAAGTAAGATAGATTATGAGAGTAAACTAGCTCAGAATATATGAAGTGAAAAAGCGAATGTCTGAGGTAAACAATGGTCCTTTAGAGGATAAAAAGGGGGAATTAATAATGGGAAATGAGGATATGGCCCAGGCATTGAACAGCGGAAGAAACAAATAACATGCCAATAATTGATGACAAGTACATTATAGCAGGTGAGGACCAGAAACAAATCATTATCACTAAAGAGCAGGGGGCAAGCTAATGGGGCTACAGCTAGACAAGTCCCCTGGTCCTGATGAAATGTATCCCAGGGTACTAAGAGATAGCGTGGGAAATAGCAAAATGTGCTTGTGGTAATTTACCAAAATTTGGTGAACTCTAGGGCTGTTTGGCAAATTGGAAAACAGCAAATGTGACGCCACTGTTTAAGAAACGAAGCAGACAAAACGAGGGTAACTATAGGCCTTGTTAGCTTAGCTTCTGTAGTAGGGAAAATGTTTGACTCTATCAAAGAAGAAATAATGAGCCATTGGGGTAGAAATTGCCCCATCGGGCATACGCAACATTGGGTCTTGAAAGGCAGGTCACATTTAACTAATTTACTAGAATTCTTTGAGGACTTTGAGCAAAATAGATAATGGGGAACTGCGCATGAGGTATATCTTGATTATGGAAGGCATTCGACAAGGTCACATACAAAAAGCTGCAAAAGACACAAAAGATAAAAGGTGCACGGTGTTCCGGGTAATGTATTAGCATCGATAGAAGTTTAGTTAACTAATAGAAAGCAAAAAGTGGGGATTAATGGCTGTTTGTCTGCTTGGTGATCAGTAGCTGGTGGTGTGCCTCAAGGATTAATTTTGGGATCACAATTGTTTACAATTTACATAGAGTTGGGGACTAAGTGTAGTGTGTCAAAGTTTGCAGATGACACTATAATGAATGGTAGAGCAAAGTGTACAGAGGAAACTGAAAGTCTGCAGAGGGATATAGATAAGTTAAGTGAGTCAGCAGGGGTGTGGCAGATGGATGACTACAATATTGGTAAATGTGAGGTCATCCATTTTGGTAGGAATAACAGCAAAATGGACTATTATTTAAATGGTGCAAAGTTGAAGCTTCCTATTGTGCAGAGGATCCTAGTTGTCCTCGTGCATGAATCACAAGAAGGCAAACAGAATATTGTCCTTCATTGTTAGAGGGATGGAGTTTAAAAGTTTGATTTTTCTGGGACACCTCATGCCTAAGAATGTACAAAAATCCCTGCCTATTTATACAGAAAAGAAACACGCAGTCAGAGATGCTGCAGCTGTATACGGTGCTGGTGAGGCCACACCTGGAGTATTGTGGAAAGTTTTAGTCTCCTTTATTGAGAAAGGATGTACTGGCACTGGAAGGGGTGCAGAGGAGGTTCACTAGGTTGATTCTGAAGTTGACAGTGTTGTATTATGAGGAGAGATTGAGTAGACTGGGACTATACTCATTGGAATTAAGAAGAATGAGGGGCATTCTTATAGAAACATATAAAATTATGAAGGGAATAGATGAGATAGGACCAGGGAGGTTGTTTCCACTGGCAGGTGAAATTAGAACTGGGGGGGGGGGGGGGGGCATAGCCTCAAAATAAGGGCAAGAAGATTTAGGACTGAGTTGAGGAGGAACTTCTTCACCCAAAGGGTTGTGAATCTGTGGAATTCCCTGCCCAGTTGGGGCTACCTCATTGAATGTTTTTAAGGCAAAGATCGATAAATTTTTGAAAACTAAAGTAATTAAAGGTTATGGTAAGCAGGGGTTTTGGTTGGTGGCGGGGGTGGGGGGGGGGTGGCGGGGGAGCGTGGTGGTGGAAATAAGTGGAGCTAAGTTCACAAAAAGATCAGCCATGGTCTTATTGAATGGTGGAGAGGGTTTGATGGGCTAGATGGCCTACTCCTGCTCCTGTTTCCTAATGTACTTGTAATAAAGAGAGTCTTCCTAAGAACAAAAACCTGATTTGTGTTTTCTGTCAACCTGGGTCTGAAAGTCAGGTAAATTGTATGCACCTTTTTTTCTCTTAAGCATCTTTGACTTTTGGGACAACTCCACAAATAGCAGGGCTTGATTTTCTAGTATGGTTCACTGGTGAAGTGTGACAAGATACACAAAAGTACATGTAAAATACACTGCCCAGCAACTATGGCAACTGCCGGAGGTTTTTAGTATAACTAAGTCTTTTTTTAAGCATTGACACAAGATACAAGCAGATGTTCCTTTGGAGAAGAATATACAAGTTATAAATAGATTATTGATGCTTTGAACTAAATATTTTGTTTTGCGAACACAACAAAGAAGATACTGTATTAATTTCTAATTTGTCATCTAAATAAATAGCATCACTGACTCAGTGTACCCAGACAGAACAGAAGTTTTTCTCCGTTCTTAAACTCAAGTGGATACACAACAATAACAGTAGCTGACAAAAAATACCAATAGCAACCAAAGTAGATTCCTTTGGAATGCAACATTTATATGTCTTAGTGCCACCAAGTGAGATAAGACTACTGTCAAAACATAAGTGTGATTTTTTTTGAAAAAGGGAGGTCAGCAATTTGACTATGACTCCTCATGCCGAAAAGCGTCCAAAAAAACCCACCTATTTATACAGAAAAGAAACACACAGTCAGTCAGAGATCCTGTTATTAGGCCTAATATTGTAAATGGGCACAGGACTTTGGGAAACATGACTAACATCCCTGTATATTTGGAAACATTAACCTATCTGCAGTAATCTAATGTAAGAATGAGAAAAGTTACATCAAGATAGGAAAGGGGATTCCCATAAAATGGTTCTTAAACTGACAACCATCCTTCCCATAGCAAAATATTCCTTTCACAGTTGAACTTCTGATACAAGGCAAAATCATTTAATTTAAATAAAAGCCATGAGCTGTGTTTAGTATTCAAATCACTGCTGGTGGCTTTTGGAGGAGCTCAGAAAATGCGCAGTTGTGGCTTAAAGTAAATCTCCTTGAACAGGAAAGTTCCTGCTTTCTATATAAAGTCCAAACTGAAAGATTATGTGACTTTGAGGATACAATGTGTATATGAGCAAGCAGGCCCAATACACCCAATAATCAAATGTTACAGTCAACCTAACATATGCCTTATCCTTTGTAAAGCTTGCGCTAATACTTTTACAAGCACACTCCTTATACAAATCCTCATCTGCAAGATTCATCCCGGTAAATGATGGCTATTAGAATTTTACATTGCTAGCATTTTCTGGAAGGCTAAAACATTGCCCATTTATGATATGCATAATGTGATAGTAGTAGGGAAATTATAAACTAGACTATTATAAAGAAAGTGATTACTGGATACTGTATTTGGAAAGTAATTGTCTGATTCAATAGAGTCAACGTGGTTTAGCGAAGTGGAAAATCACATTTGAAAAGCCAAATAGATTTTCTAGAGACCGTCACTAACCGAGTGAATACACAAAACTAGTGGATGCGGTGTATTTGGACTTTTGGAAGGTTTTTGATGTAGTCCAGCAGTGCAAGTTAGTAAACACAGTCAAAGCATGTGAAATTGGGGGTATTACATGAGCATGGATTAAAGATTGGTTGACAGGTAGTGTTATGAAGGTGTAAGAGGTACTGTACCTTTAAGAGAGTTGAAGGACTTAAAGTAGTACAGAGAGTGCTAAAGTACAGAGAGTGCTGGAGAAGTTACAATGTAACTTCTGGTTTAAAGCAGCTAGCACTGGCTGGGTTGCCTGGAGATAAAAATAAATTCAAATTCGGTCAATCAGTTAAAAATACCAATCTTCAATCAAGTTTGAATTGAGGATATTGACAATATTAAACAACCAATGAAGCAATCCAATGCCTAGGGGTATAAGACCGGGTAAATTGAACAGTTGGGGAGGAGAATTGCCAAGCCACCAGCATGTACAGACTGCCTGAAACACAGCTCTCTTAAAATTTACCTTTACCTATCAATGACCTGTGAAACAGGAATCTCTAAGAAGAAAATCCATACAGAAAGACACAAAGGGAAGATTCGACAGCTGCCTGGTTTTGAAATTTGAATTTTTGGCAAATCTTAAATCGGGGTTTTATCGGACTAGTATTATAGAAGGGAAAGCAAAAGATAGGTTAGAGAAAGGAGTTGTAAATAGTTGTTAGTAACTATTCTCTGTTAAACTTTAAGAAATAAAGTTGTTACTTTTTTACTTTAAATTGTTCCTGGCCACTTGAACTTTCACAGATTACAGCATGGGGTGAACCTTTTGTGTGTCAGGTTTAAATTAGCAGAGGGGTTTACCCAGTGTCGTAACAGTAGAAAGCAAAAAGTAGAAATAAAAGGGTTGATTCTAAGACTGACAGGTTGTGACTGATGGGGGTATTGCTTAGGATCATAATTTATATTAATGATTAGATGTCAGGACCATTTGTAATATTTCCAAGTTTGCAAATAACAAAACTTGGTGGGAATGTGATTTGTGAGGAGGGTGCCATGAAGCTCCAGAGGGATTTAGACAGTTGAGTGATTGGCAAGAGCATAGCAAATGGAATATAGTGTGGTTAAGTGCGACACTATCCACTTTGGTAGGGGCTGAGCATTGCTTGAATAGTGAGACGATAGAGAATATTGATGTCCAAAGTCACCCAAGGTCATTAGTCACTGTAAGTTATTATATAAGTGCAGCATCAATTTAAAAAGTTTTAACAGAATATCAGCCTTCATTGCAAGAGGACTCTAGTTCAGGAGTGAAAAGGGCTTGTTTCAATTATACAGAACACTACACCTGGAGTATTGTGTGCATTTTTACCACTCCCTGAGGCAAGATATACTTACTATCAAGGGATTGCAGTTGAAGTTAACCAGATTGATTCCTGTGATGGTTACACTGTCCTGTGAGAAGTAATTTAGGGGATTAAGCCTGTTTTCTCTGATGGCTAGAAGAACAAGAGACAATTTTGTAGGGACAAAATAGGTGCAAAAGGATGGTTTCCCCTAGCTATGGGCTGTGGAATCAGCAGTCACGGTCTCAGAATAAATGGCAAGCCAGTTAGCACTGAGAGGAGGTATTTCTTCACACAGAGAGGATTTGGTTTAATGTGAGAACAGAGCTTTGAGGTAGATGATTTACCATTCCAGATCATGGATGAATAAGACTTGAGGGCCTAAAAGGCCTCCTGCTACTCCTTTATTCCCCTGCTTCAATCTACTGTATTTGTTAGATGTCAAGTATAGAAAACTAGTTTTTAAAATACTGCTGCTTTAGAAAAGTGGTGGAAAAGCACAGCAGGTCCGGCAGCATCCGAGCGGCGGAAAAATGACATTTCGGGCAAAAGCCCTTCATCAGGGCTTTCCTGATGAAGGACTTTTGCCCGAAACATCGATTTTCCTGCTTCTCGGATGCTGCCTGACCTGCTGCACTTTTCTAGCACCACTCTAATCTTGACTCTGATCTCCAGCATCTGCAGACCTCACTCTCACCTGCTTTAGAAAGACTCAACAGAAACCAAAATAACTAGGAAATGATGAGCTATCACCTGAACATAGAAACACGTCTCAAAATAACTTTGTGCTAAATAAGAAAAAAAAAATCCAGGACTTGAATCTAGCCCTTATTTACAGAATGAAAATATTTATTTTGCTGTAGTTGTCTGCCTCACCTTGTTGGGTAGCTTAATAAAAGCTACTAGTTGCAAAGGGTTGAGATCACTAGTGATAACAGCAGGGCCAATAGCTGACCCTGCCAATGTAATGCAAGGTCAGTGAATTTAAATACACGCCACGTGTTGCAGTGTTTAACATGGGAATCAGAGAATACATTCTTTAGCAGCTGTTGTAAAGTAGTACAACATGGGGAGGCCTTAGGAAATGCTATGAAATCAATTAAAAGGGATACAACAGTTTATTTTTTGAACAGCAATCAGCCTTTCGAAATCCTGCACTTGGGGATACTAAATAGTATCAACAGAGAAGTGAACCAGTAAAGGAACAAGAACAGATTGAAGGCAACAAAAAGAGCTGTGCTAACTGCTGACTCCCAGTTTGACAGCTGAAGAAGTCGAAATGAGGAGAAGGCGAGAAACTCACTTCAGGATGGTGTCCCAATAAAATGACAAACGAACATACCTAGCAGAAGATGCAGAATACAACTGCAAGATGGGAGCAGTGGAGCAGAGGTGTTTGTGCCTATTCTGAGGCCAGGACTCTTCGCTTCCATCTTCTCGTTTTTATTTTCCCCTTTTTTGGCAGGAATGTCAGCAGCGGTGGGAGCAGCGATGGGCCCACCATTGATTTTGAGCCCAGTTCTGGGTGTGGCTGCTTCAGCATTGCTGATATTGGTCCTGGCACAGACTCATGGCAAGACCACCCTCAAAAATGGCAATATGGTTCCAGTGGTGCAGGCACCAGAGTGTTCGCAGACTGAGGGACGGACTTTGTGGCTTTGTTCTTCTGGTGGCTGGACCCATGTCAGAGGTGGGCAAGTGACATGGATGTTTACTTTTTTTTGACTGTCTTTTTTATTTCTGTTTTTAATCCTATCTTTTGAATAGTAAGATGGCACTGGAGAACAGCAACTATACACACTTTTCACTGTACTCCTGCATTTGTGCAGTCGAGTGTACGTGACAATTTTAAAAAGTCTAAATCTAGAATAGGCTGAACACTGTGTACAATATCTGCAAATCCCAGGAATAGATATGGGAGTAAATAGAATATCATAAAAGAGAGTGGACTCAGTAAGGTATCAACATTACCAGGTACCAGAACTGATGATGACACAATTACCAGCCTCAAAATGTAGCCTTTCAACTTGTAACACAATCTCTCCATGATCATACAACCCTTTCTGTCCATTTCATGCACACCCATACTCCAAGCAAAGCACACATTCAACTTACAACAGCAAACCTTCCAGTGGTTTCACTACAACACACCCAGTTTGGATTTCAGGTCAGATTTATGACTGTTATCATCAATATCTTTTTCCTGGGATATGAAGCAGTTGTGGTGACATTCAGAAGCAAGTCTCTTCTTACAATGGAAAAGCAGCTGAAAGTGAAGGCTAGCTGAGCACTGGCTGATAATGCAGTACTAGATGAGTACCATAACCTTGACAATTGATGGAAGTACTTCCAGTGTATGAATGCATCTGTAGGCATGCTCGCTGCAGGTGAAAGACAGAGTCTGAAGCAGCTGTCCATTGTCCTTGATGAGTATGTGTGTCTAGGTTTGGTGTCTGCTGATGCCAGGCGTTGTTCATTGCTCATATACTGCCTAGGAAACAATTCATTTTTATTCGTATTTAGGATGAGAGCATTGCTGCTGAGCCCAGCATTTATTACCCAATGCTGCTGCTTTTTGAGAAACTAGTGGTGAACTGCCTTACAACCAAATAACTTGCTATGTCATTTCAGAGGGCAATTAAGAGTCAACCACATTGCTGTGGTCTGAGTTCACATATACAGCACCCTGGTTAAGGAAGGGAGAGTTCCTTCCCTCAAGGACATTATTAAATCAGATGCATTTTTATGATCATTCTGTAGTTTAAATAAACTAGACGATTTATTTAATTAATTGAATTTTATTGCCCCAGCTACCACAGCAATAATAACACTGCAATATGAACTCACCTCTTGATTATTATTCCAGGCTTCAGGGATTATTACTCAGATAAAAGAATCACAATGCAGTGGAAAGGGCAAATCTGGTTGGGTTGTGCATCCTACTCTTTATAGAATCTGTCTGATTTGTCAATTCATTGAAATAAATAAAATGAAAATCATACAAGATTAACACAAACATACAAGCAAGGAACACAAGGATGTTTCTCAACCCTTCAGGCCTGCTCTGCCATTCAATAAATCAATTCTCTAGATTTCTATTAATAGGATCATCAACTAATTTGTTAACTTTTTTAAAAAAATTACCTGTTTTTACATCTTTAGCTAGCTTTCTCCAGTCCACTAAAATTTCCCTCCTTATTAATTGGTTTAGTAAGTTGTTGCTTTTTAATATTTTGTCCAATATTCTGACAAGCTACCTATTTTTGCACAATTATATGCCTTATATGAATCTGAAAATAATCTTTGACTTTTTCTTAGTTAACCACTGGTGGTGTATCAGTCCCTTAGAATTTTTTGTTATGTTGGAATGTGTCTATTCTGTGATTGCCAGAATATCCCCTTAATGTTGCTACTGATTTTCTATTGGTCTATACCTTGACCTGCTTTGCCACTAGCTTTGCTACAGAAACACAAGAGAGGTAAAGCAACAAAGAAGGAAATTGGTGAAAGGAAAATTAAGTAGAGGTTTCAGTTTGAAAGAAAAACAAAAACAGAAGTTGCTGGAAAATCTCAGCAGGTCTTGGAGCATCTGTGGAGAGAAACCAGAGTTAACATTTCGGGTCCAATGGCCTTTCTTCAGAACTGTCTCCATTGCAAAGACCTTTTTAATCTAAACTGTCCCATTTTGTGCATTCAAAACAGCTGTAGAGAGCTACATTTTTGCATGGTCCAGGAACTGTTAAAGCTTCTGTATGTGAGTATACATGAATGGCCGAGAACATCCTCATGTCACTCATGTCAATTGGCCGTTCCGTCCTGAGCGTGTGTCAACTAACATTAAGTTGATGAACAGTGTACAGAAATAATGAATTTAGAAATTAGTGAATCACAGGACTTTGGAGTAACAATGACAGTGGAACACTCGGCATTCACTGTGAATACACCACTGAACCAAGTTTGAACTTTGAAAGTCTGCACAGATGCGATATTTCACAAAGATGTTCGTATATCAAAGATTAATGTTTTACTTTCATCAGCTGTATTGATTCATTGAACTTTTCTTTAAAAACAAGCACATTTTTATTGTCACACTTTGCAACATACTTTATTTGACAAAGGAATCCTCGAGGTATGTGAACAGTTTTCATCCGGCTTTACCAAGGGATACCTACAGAAACTTAAAATGTTGGAAATAGAACAATACAAATCTGATTAGCCAGGGCCACGAAACAATAGCTAAGTTAATTGTGTCAACATGAACTGATCAAATTACCTTCTGGAAAATGCAATTATATTTTGCTCTATTCCCCTTAACTAGAGCAAGTCACATGACCAGCAAAACGATTTTGAGAGATCATTAAACACATCATTAGGTAGGCAGGGAGAATTATTGATGAACTGTGGACAAACAGTTGAAGAGCTGCAGCATTCCTCTCCCTCTAATCTTAGAAAATCTCTGAGCCCTTTTGCTTATTGAATCCAACCAGAGATCATTTAAAGCACCTGGCTTCTGAATTATGCTTACAATTACAAATCAATTAGAATCATCAGTCAGGCTGACAATATGACTTAATTGTATGCACTAGAAGCTACATTTATTAATAAATAAAAAGCATTTTTTTTATAGACAAAGAAAATGTGTATGCATTGTGCCTGTTTTAACTCAATAAATTAGGTGACAGCCATTTGCTGACTCATTTCTCAGGACAATGCCCTGAGAAATCAGATTTAACCTGCCTGGTTTGAATTCTAAACAAAGCCTGGCAGTTAACTGCCACTCATCACAAATTGATATTTTTTTCTATGGAAACACCTCTACCAGAATTAATTTGCCGCCATTCAGCACTCTCCTCTCATGCAGTATAAAAGTGTTGGTTTTCACTCTGCTTTGATATTCTTCTGAATTGTCCTAATCAGTGCATGAAAACCTTCAAGAAATGTCTTTTAAACGCAATACAGAGGGACCTCGATTATCTGGCATTAGATTCGGCAAGATCACAAGGTCCCGATGCTCGGCTAAATTACGTTAGCTGGCATTCGATTAAACGATCGAAATACTGCCTGCCTGTGTCCTTCAGATAATCAAGGTTCCTCTGTATTCAAGTTCTGTACATGACTAAACGACATTTGAAATCCAATAATATGCATTATATTTCAGAAGGATCAAAATTATTGAAAACAAAACCAACTGTAGATGCTGGAAATCTGAAAAAAAAATTCTTGGAGAAACTGACTAGGTCTGCAGCATCTGCAGAGAGAGAAACAGTTAACGAGAAAACAGAAAAAAAGCAGATGCTGGAAGTCAGAAACTAAAACAGAAACTGGTGAATAACCTCAGCAGGTGTGGCAACATCTTTGGAGAAAAAGCAGAGTTAACATTTTGAGTCCAATATAACTTCATGAAATAACTCCACAGAGGCCAGTATCCCGTCACCAAATAACATTTTATTTACACATGGAGAATCCTTGAAACTGATCCAGCTTCGTCAGAGCTAGCTCGCAGTGTGAACAGAACCTCTGACACTCCTGTTCTTTTCTTTTTTGCTCTTCTTACACACACACTCACACACTGATCCAATTCTCAATAGGGAAAACACCCAAGTGGCCAGTGACAAGCAGTGCCCTTCACATCAAAGGGCAATGCTGTGTGAGCACACCCCCCTTTTTTCTTTTTCACTTTTTAAAATTAACCCCCACACTACCGCCTAACCGCTTATTTTTTCCCCAGCACCCATGGTGTGTGTGTGCAGGTGTGAGACACAGTGAAAGACACAAGGTGTACGAATCTTTATTCAATTTCCACCACCAGGAAGATAGGAAAACACCCGGGTGGCCAGTGACAAGCACTGCCCTTCACATCAAAGGGCAGTGCTGTGTGATCAAAACAGTGAAGGGGAGGGTAGGGACTAAATCAAAATAGAGTTGGAGGGAGAAATAATGCACTCCACTCCCTGCGGCGCCCACTTCTCCCTGAACAACTCCAGGGTGTTGGTGGACACCGCATGCTCCTTCTCCAAGGACATCCGGGCTCTAATGTAACTGCGGAAGAGGGGCAGGCAGTCGGCCCTAACGACCTCCTCCACGGCCCACTGCCTGGACCTGTTGATGGCCAGTTTGGCCAGGCCCAGGAGCAAACCCACGAGGAGGTCTTCAGACCTGCCCTCCCTCCTCTGTACCGGGTGCCCGAAGATCAGGACCGTGGTACTGAAGTGCAACCAAAAGCAGAGGAGGAGGTTTTTGAGAAAATCAAAAAAGGGAATGCAAACGCCCACACCCAATATATACATGGTCCACGGACTCCACAGCGCCACAGAACAAGCAGTTGGGCTGGGAGTCCATGAACCACCGCAATCTGCGGTTGCAGGGGACCGCTGCGTGCAGCACCCTCCACCCCAGATCCCCGAGAGAAAGGGGGAGGACTCCCACATAGAGAGCCCTCCACTTGGGATCCCCACCGCCCGGTGGGACACTCCTGTTCTTATCTGTCAGCCAGGGCTTCCTGATTGGAGCAGATTAACAGCCCCAGTCAGGTCACTCATTCTATGAGGTTGACCTGGCTGACCTTGTTACAATCACTACACTTCAGAACTTGAAGACTCTGAAGAAGAGCTCTATTAGACTCAAAACATTAACTCTATTTCTCCCTCTACGCAAGCTGCCAAATCTACTTAGCTTTTCCAGCACTTTTTAAAAAAATGTTATTACCTTCTGTAGTACGTCAAATGAATTATCAAATGGAATTTTTATTTGAACTTCAAATGTAAGTGAGAAATATAAAACATTCTTTAAACAGTAATTATCTCATCCTTCTTGGAAATGCTGGTACAGACGGTCACTTGTCCTGAAGAAAGATGAGGCACATCCTGTTCCTATATTAATATTTTCTAAAGGCCATATAAACAGCAGCTTGCTGCCAAATTATCTATGACCTCAGGATATGGTGATATTAAAAATAAGTGATTCTACTGATGGCTTGGACATAAATGATTTTGTACATTTTTATTCAATACATGGAGCAAGTTTATTTGGTTGTAATTCCTGAAGAGGACATGTTTCTTTGTCTGCGGATGCTGCCACACCTGCTGAGTTTCTTCAGCACTTGCTGGTTTTACTTCAGACCTCTAGTTTCCACAGCACTTTACATTTATCTCAGCTGATTTCGGAATAAAGAGAATAAACATTTACTTTCTATCAATCTAATGGTTGGCAGGCTAACTGCAACTGAACAACTGGCTACCTTCATAGAGGAAATGGTTTGGATACAGTCAAGATATATTTCCTCAAACAAGAAAAGGTAGGACAAACAAATCCAAAGATCTCTGGATAACGAAGGAAATAGAAATTAAGTTATACAACAAAAAGTGTCCTTATAGCAGATGTATACATAACAATTGAAACCCAAGCTGAGTTCAGATGGTTTAGAAACAACATGAGAAAGCAAATGTGAGAAGCAAAGTGGGATCATGAAGAAAAACTAGCAGCTAACATAATGGAAAAGTCCAAAGGTCTTTTATAAGGACATCAATAGTAAAATGATAGGAAAAGGAAGAGTGACATTAATTAGATGGGATTTGCACATGGAGGCAAGAGGCACAGCTCAAGTTTATATTAATACTTTTGCATCTGTCTTTGCCAACAACTTTTCTTAAAGTTGATAGGCATCAGAACCGGATGAGATACGGAAAGAAATGAGTGGAAATCACAAGGGCACTGGCAATAATCTTTCAGTCTTCCCTTGAGTCAGGGGTGGTGCCGAAGAACTGCAGTATTACAACCATTGTATTGCTAAAAAAAGGTTGCCCATTTTTGTCTAACAGTCAGTTTAGCTTCGATGATGGGGGGAAACTTCTAGAAGCAATCACTTAGGGTAGAATTAATAGTCTCATTAAAAAAAGTAAATAAATGTGGAAGAATCAGCACAGATTTGTTAAATGAGAATTGTGTCTAACTAATTTTCAGGAGTTTTTCTACAGAGGTAACAGAGAGGGTTGATGAGGGAAAGACTGTTGATGTGAATACAAATGGACTTCCAAAAGGTATCAGCCCTGAGGAAATATTTAGGCCATGAAATAAAGGGACAGCAGCAACATAAATACAAAATTGGCTGAGGGAAACAAAGCCGGGTAGAATAGCTAATAGGTATTTATTGGCCTGGTAAAAAGGTTCATAGTGGAGATCCCCAGGCCATTGGTTGTAGGATTCTTGCTTTTCCTGATATATGTTAATGATCTAAATTATAGCGTACAGGTGACAATTCAAAGTTTGTGGACAACACAAAACAAAACTGAAGAGGGCAGTGTAGAATTTCGAAAGGGCAGTGACATGTTGGCAGAGTGGATGGATAGATAGGTAAATGATGGTATGCTATTTGGCATGCAGGAGAATTGAGATCTTGATGCATACCTACAGCAGTCATTAAAAGTGGAAGGACAGGTAAAGACAGTGATTAGTAAACATTACAGTCTTATAGACTTCTTGAATCGGGGTACAAGAGCAGAGAAGTTGCGATAAACTTGCAGAAAACTCTGGTAAGACATCAACTGGAATATTGTAGAGTTCTGGGCATCACTCTGTAGGAAGGATGTGAAGGATGACATTGGAAAAGAGATCTGCAAGAATTATTCTCGGGATAAGATGCTTTTGTTGTAAGGAAAGACTGAGGAGGCTGCGACTGTTTTCATTGGAGAGGAGGAGGTTAAGTGGAGATGAGATAGAAATTTTCAATATCGCGAAGGGTCTGGACAGAGTGGATAGGGAGACAGAGTGGATAGGGAAAAACTGGTCCCACTTCTAAATGGATCGAGAGCCAGGCAGCACATTCTTAATGTGTTTTGCAAACAAACAAAGCAAATATGAAGTGAGGAAAAGAAAACATTTCTGTACAGCAGGTAGTTAAGGTATAGAATGTACTGCCTGGAAGCATAGTAGCACACAGCCAACTAAGACACTCAAGAGGGCATTGGATGATTATTTAAAGAGTAGCTATGTACAGAATTAGGAGAATAAGCAGGAAATAGACTCCCAGTTAAAATGCACAGATAGCCACTGCAGGCAAGATAGGCTGAGTGGCCTCCTCTTGCGTTGTTAAAATTCTGTGAAGAATACTAATTGTAAAATTAAGATGTAGTACTGTCAACTTAGTTGCATAAGTAACTAGATTAAAGTTTCCCAAACGTGTTGCACCTTGGATTTTTTTGGACTTATCGTGGCCTATCAAACTGGGCTACAGCATATGGCTGGCATCATCAGAATCATTAAGAGTAAGTTTAACCACGAGTTATGCTGCAGAAAAAGAAATTTCTAGATTGGCATATCCACCATCTGGCTACTGTCTCAATTACCACCACACCTACTTTTCCGGCTGTTAAATATCAGGTTGGAGAATACAGTCCATATCATTTAATCATTGACTCTATTTTCTGAATGTACCTTTGTTAATAAAACAAATTTTACACACATTCACAGAGCGACATTTCTCTTGATGTCTTTGAGCTGCCACATTGTTTAATGTTTACTCATCACTGCTTGTAAGGAACTCTTAAAGATTGACTTCCGCAGGTTTGCAACAACTCACATGATTCATATATGATGTCGGGGAATATTAATACTCGAACAGTTGGGTGGTGCTAATAACCCACCATCTGACTAATGCCCAACAGGAAATCTACTCCGGATTCGCTCACATTTCTGGGTGGTACATTTTCACATGATGCAGGGCTATGGCAATCATTCCAGAAGGAAAAGTGTAGTGGATATTTTTAAATGGAAATGTTGTTAGATTAACTCTTCAGACCTGAATTAATAAATTCAAATTGGCACACAAGATGTCTGAATAATAAAGTCATAGAGTTGTACAACACGGAAACAGATCCTTCGGTCCAACTCATCCATGCTGACCAAATATCCTAAATTGATCTAATCCCATTTGCTAACATTTGCCTCATTTCCCTCTCAACTCTTCCTATTCAAATACCCATCCAGATGCCTTTTAAATGTTGTAATTGTACCAGCCTCTACCATTTCCTATGGCAGCTCATTCCATATATGGACCACCCTCTGCATGAAAAGGTTGCCCCTTAGGTCCCTTTTATAGCTTACCTGTCTCACCTTAAACCTATACTGTCCTGTTATGGACTCCCCTAACACAGGGAAAAGACCTTGAATATTCACCATATTCATACCTCTCATGATTTTATTCAGTCACCCCTCAGCCTCCGACGTTCCTGGGAAAACAGCCCCTGTCTATTCAGCCTCTCCCTAGAGCTTAAACATTCCAACCCTGGCAACATCTTTGCAGATTTTTTCTGAACCCTTTGAAGTTTCACAACATCATTCCTATAGCAAGGAGACCAGAAATGAATGCAGTATTCTAAAAGTGGCCTAAACAATGTCCTGTACATAATAATGGTGATTATTTTTTGTCGATGTCAGAGTGAGAGAAACAGCAGCAGTGGATAAATCACCATATTGCTTGTGGATAAGCCATTTTCACTCATTGTGGAAATACTGGATATGGTACAGTCACTGTAGGGATTGACAGAAAACAAAAGGATAATTAGGTAGGATGCCAGAGAGAACTCCTGTTACAGTATCTTTTATGAGCACCCAGGAACTGACAAGTTTTAATATAGCACCTCATCTAATTCCTCAGTACAGCACTTAAGTAGCTGCCTCAGCTTTGTACTCATGCGTCTGGAATGACGTTTGAACCCATGGCTAGATGACTTAGAGGTGACAGTGCTACCATTGAGCCATGTCTTGCATTAAAAGGTCTTGCACAAGTGTAATTTTTCTTCCATAGTTGGGAGAGGCTTCTCAATAGATTAGGTGCATTCTTGGTGGAGGTGCAGTTAATTAGGTTATCTCTTGTGAACTGTTTTGTTACTGTCTGAAAGTTAGGTATTTAATTTTTAAAAAAAGAGGAATGAGGAGAGTTAAATGACCATAGGAAGAATTGTCCAAGTTACCCAGTAGGGAGAAATTAAGGGATCAAGATGTGGATGATGGGGTAGATTGTTCAGGGCAAGCTCAAGGTTATTGCCGTATGAGGTCTGTTGTTGCAGTTCTCCAGCTTTGATGGGTGTGGTTACTTTGAGAGGTGATTATGTACTCTGGATTATGTGGGTTTAAGAAAAATGTCAAGAGTTCTTGGCTTTAGTTATCCAAAAACACTGGCTCGTTGTTAATGAATTGTTTTTCCTGAATGTTTAGTTCTCTGTAGTCTCTCACACACTGTCATTTCACACAAATCTAACCTGACAGAGTTCTATTTTTTAAAAATAACATTTCCCATCAGCTTGCGACAAAGACATTTGCATTGCATTCCAATGATTCAGCACTAGCTGCTATTAAATCTCTCCTCAAACAACAACCAGCTAATTGTAAACAATGAAGTTCAAAAATTAAAATGTAAAATAAAGGGATATTTCCCTACAACAAAAATCCAGCCTGCTTTAGACTAAGTGTATATGCAACAAAACTGATTTAGCAATCAACTAGACATGTCTAACAGACCACAACGAGTACTACTGCACCTTCATCTTCTCTGTTAAAACTGTTCACTACTCCAGGATTAATGAAAGAAATCTCCCGAAAATTTGCCAAACCACTCTCAACTCCAACAACTCTGTCCTAATCGGTTCCTCTTCCTCAGCTACACAGGTCACAGAACTGTTACAGCACAGAAAGAGACCAATTGGTCTTTTGTGTCTGTACCACACTTCCATCAGAATAACTTACCTAATGCCACTCACACCCCACTCCCCACAGCCCTGTTGATTCTCTTCTCAGATAAAAAAGCAAAACCTCAATTTAATTTGGCTCTAGCACAATCTCAGACAGTGCAATCCACATCTTTGCTGTGTGAACCAGTTTTCATCATGTCACCACATTTTTTGTACCAGTTACTTTAAATTTGCACCCTCTTACTCTCAGTCCTTCCACAAACAGGAAGACTTTTTAATCCCCCATCTATCATGATTTTGAATCCCATCTCCAAGGCAAACAAGGATGGGAAATAAATACCCATAAACATTTATGAGCAGTCCCCGGATTGTGAACGAATTCTGTTCTCGAGTCCGTTCACAAGTCAATTTGTACGCAAGATGAAAGACAATGCAAAATGTTATAAAGTAGCTGTTTGTAACGACAGGAAATGTTTCAGTGTCAGATCTTTAAAATTACATCCTTGTATGAAATCACATTTGTTAATACAAGTGACCGCAAGTCAAACATTCAGAAGTTGAGAGACCATTGTATTCCATTTCCCTACCAATTTTCTGAAATATTCTTATCAAATATAGCCTTCCTCTTTATGTTGTCATTCCTGATTAGCCTTTAACCTTCCAAATTTTATCTTGTATTGTGAAGCAAATTAATCCACAAAAGGAATTAGGACTGATTGGCCTAAGACTTAGTTTCTTTCTCTCTTTTCTCCCTATCCTTGAACATGGTTGAGTACTGTGTACCCTCAAAATATTTGGCATTCTGCCAATTTATCAAAACTGTTTGTAAATAATGTTTAATGATATGATCATCTTCTCACTGATTGTACAATCATATTCAAGTCTTAGGATTTCAAGGAAACTCACAACCACTCATTCATACAATTGGCCGTTGACTTTGAATGTGAAGACGCTGCACCCTATTGAGTTACCAGATAACATCCAACTTCCCGATACATAACAACTTTAAAATTCAGAGGCAGTTATATAAACTTAAAGCAAGAACATGGCGCACTTACTTTTAAATCAAGGTGGACGATGTTGTTTCGGTGCAAGAAAGCCACACCCTCTAATATCTGCCTCATGAGCCGTTTCACATCTTTTTCTTTGAAGGCCTCTTCCCTCTCGGCTACACATTGGTTAAAAATTTCACCTCCAGCAGCACTGTGGAAGAGAGTAAAGAAGTTATTGTAACTCAATTTAAGTGCGTTGGTAATAAGGATTTTTTAAAAACCCACAAATATGCCCCAAACACTTTCTTTGCTCAGCTACTAAAGATGTACTCCAAAAGGAAGCCTCACATGACTGTCACACATCTTTTTGCACAACTCCGTTTTCTTTACATTTGGAAAATAAATAGTAACACGATGGTTGAGCATGCCTTGGACACTACACCAGGACACTTGTTATATTCCTACGTAAGACAGTACATTATAAGGATTCATGGTGCTCGTAGATAACCTACTCACACACAAGGGTAGGATGAGTGTGAAAATCTACCCCACTGTTATATTCCCTTAAGGAATATTAAGCCAAATTTAAGAACAAAATAATTTGCAATTTTTAATTAAATGTTCCAAGTTAGTTAAGAATCTATCATTTGCAAGCAATACAATGTTACAGGCTGTATTGAAAATAGATCATTGCATCATTTGCCTGTGATATCTTTGCAAATTGTAACACTTCTTCCACAAAGCAAAATGGTTTTCAAATCTGTTTTTCACTATGTCAATATCCTAATTAACTTCACTGGGCATAATGCAGAGATATCATGCAGTGCTATGCTATTAACAAGATTCAGCTAACTCTCAACATCATTGTACATTCTGATCTGCTTCCAATTACGAAAATATTCTTCAAGAACTCAAAATATTTCATGTGGAAAACAAAATCTATGAAGTTAATAGAACTTTTCATTATAAACAATGAGAAGAATAAAAGGTTGGTTTTGGAGCTGAACAGTAAATGAAAATTGATTACACCTTCACTACTTTGTATACTATGAAATTGTTACATTAATAATAAGGATTGGCACACAAAAATATTCCCCTGCTTATATTCGTGATTCTGTTCAAAGAAATATTGGGGAGATAGGAAAATGGAAAGAAGCTTTATTATTCAGGTTTAAATATATGGTGTGGCTAATAGTCAGATTGTCATTTATAGTGTAAGTAACAAAATCATAAATTTAAATAAAAGTAGACTAACATCCTACCTACATCCTTACAATACCTGCACACAGTAATTTTGTCTGTTTGTTCAGTTATCTTTCCTGAAGTTAAATTATGTGTCTATTAACTTAATCAAGGAAAATGCAAACTAGTGTTTAATTGAAATCAAAATTGCCTTCAAGTATTATTCACAAATAAACTACAAGCAAAATGCAATTTATTCCCAATGCTACATGGAAATCACAACAAGAGAACTGGAGGCTTAGCCCAACCAGTCGCTATTGGTCCTGTTCTGAAGAAAGGTCTCTGGTCTCAAAATGTTAACTCTGCCTTCTCTCCACTGATGCTGCCAGACATACTGAGTTTTTCCAGCAATTGTGTTTTTGTTTCAGTCTCTGTTGGGATTTAGCTACCATATGAGCAGAAGTCTTATTCCATGTTCTTGCTCCTTTTCTGATCGTTTTATGCATTTCTCCTTCACCTACCGATTTGCCTTACTGTTAAATGTAGCAATGCTCTCCACTGTGGTGTAATGGTTTAGCAGAGTGAGCCTATGGGATTGTGGCTTAATGGTAGTGTAACATCCATGAAATCTCCATGTGAGGAGACACTCTGAACATGCGTGGTCAATGTCTGTAGTGTTAGTATAGAAATAGAAGGCCATCATACTGCAGAATCAGGTAAGAGACAAGAACACCCATCAGACCAACCAGATGATGAAATATGGTGGCAACAAGGTGACAGCGCATAGAACTGAAATCTTACAGAAAAGAATCCAAAAGATTCCACAACTGAAAAAGCCAAACCATAACAGTGCAAAACTACAGCAATATCTTCAATCTACAGTTGAAATTGAGGTAGAAAAAGCCATGTCTATGACTTAGCAGCAAGCAGACATTGTGACCTAGGAGCATAGCAAAAGCCAAGTCAATGGCAGAGCTTCAAGCAGGCAAGAGGATGGAAGCACCACTGCTATTACCCAACTCGCTTCAGAGAGAAAAAGGCCTGCATTTGGGGTTATTGTGAAATGACTTGAGACTTGCTTCCACGGATATCAACCAAGCTCAGGATTGGAGAAAAACGAGTAACATGCTCTGGTCTGTGCATTCACCCCATGCCCCCATTAGAGATGATTTGCTGACAAAACAAGATGTGGATGGAACGTTACCTTTTCACAACAAAGTCCTCGACACATTTTTCAGCTTCTAAGAAAACTTAACAATCAAATGGGCTAGCTTCAATAAATGGGAGGTAATGACCAGGCGAGTGTAGCTCTTGGATATTATTTTTGGATGAGGCACTGGTGGATATTTTGCAATCCAAAAGATCACTTAACATTCATGAAGGCATTACCATCCTCACACCTGAAGGTTTGTAATGGTTCAACAAGACACCTCACCACCATCATTCTTAGGGCAATTGGGGATGGATAATAACTGCTGACCCAGCCAGGAATGCCCACATCACTTAATGGATAAAATAAAAAGAGCGAGAAAACAAAATAAAAATGGCGCCATTCGGTGGTGTTCTAAACCACTGACCATTTTATAATCTTAAGATAAAAGATGTACCGTGCTTCTTACATTGTCAATAGAGGTAGCTCCAAGTGAAGGATCCAAAATGCAAAAGCTGGCAACACAGGAACGTGCAAATGGCCAGTCAGCCTCTTGAACCTGTTCCACCATTCAATGAGATCACATCTGATCTGTGGCTTAACTCCATATACCTGCCTTCGGCCCATATCCCTGTGGAAGTTGGTTTAAGAACTGTGGTCTCCCTTCCAGTAATGCTCCCAAGTAAAGATCATCTGTTCTATATTGGGAGTGTTTTTACTGTGGAGAAAGCGAGGACTGTAGATGCTGGAGATCAGAGTCGCAAGTGTGATCCTGGAAAAGCAGGTTAGGCAGCATCCGAGGAGCAGGAGAATCAACAGTTGATGAAGGGCTTATGCCTGAAACATCGATTCTCCTGCTCCCCGGATGCTGCCTCCCCTGCTGTGCTTTTCCAGTACCACACTAGAGTGTTTTTACTATGGGCAAGATCCATTAGAAATTGCAACATTCAATTAGTGAGTTCTGCCTTTTAATAAACATTTGCTCCACGTTTACTTGAATCAATATGGGCACGTTAGACAAGGGAAGATAAGAGTTGTAGGGGATGCATAATCATTTTCTGTGCATTGCTGAAAACAGAGTTTATCAAAACTTTCTGTCTTACACACGTCAGGACAATTTGCAAGAATGTTAATTCAAGGGAGAAGCAACTTTTTAGACGGCATGAGTGGAGAGTGTCAATTCACAAAATGTAAGCACAAATGAATGACAATTGACAGGACAGTCAACAACTAAAGCAACTCACCATAAACCAGAAGAAAAAAATTCAAATTCATTTCTAAGCATATCAAGACTTACAAATACTGTTTACATCTCAGCTGATGTGGTGATGGAATTATGTCATCTCAGCTCAATAGTTAGTCAGTCAGTCTGGCAGTCACATTGCTGTTAAATGGCTTGCATGAGATTCTACTTTAGAAATAATTGTATTGATTCCTGTGAGTAATTTGAGAATGGAGATGGTGCACATTGTAAATTTTTCAAACCATGTCGAAAATAACCCAAAAAATATAAATCAAAAAGAACTACGGACGCTGTAAATCAGAAACAAAAACAAAAGTTACTGGAAAAGCTCAGCAGGTCTGGCAGGATCTGCGAAGAGAAATCAGAGTTAATGTTTCAGGTCCAGATCTGATCACCAGACCAGAAATGTTAACTTTGATTTCTCTTCACAGATGTTTTCGGACTTGCTGAGCTTTTCCAGCAACTTATGTTTTTATAACACAAAGGTGTCCTTTTTGTAAAATTGTAGTCCTTTAATGTAGTAGATTCCATATTTTTAATGCATCGTTGATTTTGGAATTTACTGAAATGTTATTTTCTCAAAAATATTGCAATGAACATCGTTCCATAGACATCTTTTTGGATGAAACATTAATCTGGATACGTAAAGCAGTTGCTTTGGTGAAAGGAAATTGTGAAAAAATAAAAGTTACCTCACTGTAAGGGGTTTAGTAACAGTTCCAGATCATAATATCAAAGATACGATGTAATTGTAAGAATAAACCTATCCTTTAACCTGAAATGAAATAAACCAAAAACAAACAGTACAGATAATATGACTGAATTTCCACAACCTGCTATCCATTGTATTATAGGGTACCAAAGACAGAAAACGGTAACTCAGTGGTTAGCACCGCTGCCTCACAGTGCCAGGGATCCAGGATCAATTCTCACTGCAGGCAGCTATCTCTGTGGAGTTTGCATGTTTTCCCAGTGCCTGCATGAATTTCCTCCGGGTGCCCTGGTTTCCACCCACAATCCAAAGATGTGTAAGTTAGGTGGATTGGCCATGAGAAGTGCAAGGTTATAGGGATAAGGTGGAGGATGGTAGCAAGTCTGGATGAGATGTTCTTCAGAGGGTCGGTGTGGACTTGTTGAGCTGAACGGCCTGTTTCCACACTGTAGGGATTCTGTGGAATTGAAATCCAACTGGTTTGTCATGCCATCTAAACTTCTCAGTGCATTACTTTGTATCACAGACTTTTGAATACCGCAATGCATTACTTTAGATCCCAGTTTAGGTTTAAGAACAGGTATTCTGTTAAAATCTGTGCTTTTTGATGACTAAGATTCCACCTGTTCCACTATAAGTGCACATTCACATCCAAAATGAGTTGCCTTTCAGACTCTTCTTCCTTTGTTATATATAAGCCTACTATTTCTTGAATTAAAAAAAACTCAACACTTTTTTTCATAATCCTCTGTGGTATGTAGACAAACCAGTTTCTCTTGACATTGAGCCAAGTATCAAGCAAGCTGCATCACAGTACATCAGCTATAACGGAATGCACAATAAACATCTAGGCTATCTTGTAAATTAGGGTACAAACAGGGCACACAACAGGACTCAATTAACAGCAAAGACACCGTCAGCTCTCTCTCTCACTTTCTGCTTGTACTTTTCCTCATGTCTTCACTATGTCCTTTAGTAATACTTGCAACATCTTCACTATACAATGAATATGGAATATGCTCCATAGCAAACGGTCACCTCACAATAGACTACAATGTGATGTTTTAAAAAATTTGGGATGAATAGTTTCCTTCAGAACATGAAATGTCAGTATTTTATCCAAACTCCTAGAAGGTATAGCACAAACCTTGCAATTGATGAGCAGTAAGTGCTAGCATACGGAATTACGCCCACACTCCACAAACAAAAGACAATGCTCACACTCAAAATATACCTGATACCTAACCATGTGATAATCACAGCTGGGTACAATTTAGCACTGCTCACATATACTTTTGACTTACTTGTGATGTCTCCACTGTCGATTAGTCTAACAAAATGCACCAAGGCTGACATATGAGCAATGGTTAGCGATGCAGAGTTTGAAAGGGTTCTCATAGAAAACAAGAATTGTATCCATCAATGATTCAATGTGTGGAGCTTTGTTGCAACGTATGTTAGGGTGCAGAAGAAATCTATTTCCTATACTATAATTCCAAGAGGGAAAATACCCTCAACATTCTTCTAGACATCACAACATTTAAATAAGGAATGAGAAAGGTCATTTTGACCTATTGAGATTACAATTCAAAGAATTTTGAATTGAGATATGCAGACAATAGTTCAAGTTGCTATCATTGCTAGTATTACCTTCATTGGTTTATTTGGGGATTTCTTCCCCATACAGTGAGAGCATTTTTCTAACAGTGTTTGCATCCATACCTCTGATGTCACAAACTACACCTCGGGTGTATGGCATGTTCATACTGAACCTTGTCTGTTCTGTGTGTAGAGGCTGATTCATGAGGAGAAATCCCTTCTACAGTGAGCACACGTGAACAGTATTGCCATGGAGCTTCATTAATACTTTTTATATTCCACCAAGCTCTCTTTGCTGCCATTTGGTCATCTCTTTTGTCCTCTACCTTTTCTATGCCCTTTCTGATCACTTCACTCCAGGCTCTCTCATTGACAGCATGGACTGACAATGCATTGCCTCGGATTACAGTCAACTGGAATTTTGGTAAAGCGCAGCAGGTCAGGCAGCATCCAAGGAGCAGGAGAACCGACATTTCGGGCATGAGCCCTTCTTTAGGAATGAGGAGAGTGTGCCAAGCGGGCTAAGATAAAAGGTAGGGAGGAGGGACTTGGGGGAGGGGCGTTGGAAACGCGATAGGTGGAAGGAGATTAAGGTGAAGGTGATAGGCCGGAGTAGGGGTGGGGGCGGAGAGGTCAGGAAGAAGATTGCAGGTTAGGAAGGTGGTGCTGAGTTCGAGGGTTGACAACCCAGATGGACTCCTTCTTCAAAGACAACCCAGATGGCCTTCTTCTTCAAAGACCGCAATTTCCCCCCCCAGACATGATCAACGATGCTCTCCACCGCATCTCCTCCACTTCCCGCTCCTCTGCCCTTGAGCCCCGCCCCTCCAATCGCCACCTGGACAGAACCCCACTGATCCTCACCTACCACCCCACCAACCTCCATATACATCATATCATCCGTCGTCACTTCTGCCACCTCCAAACGGACCCCACCACCAGGGATATTTTTCCCTCCCCTCCCCTATCAGCGTTCCGAAAAGTCCACTCCCTCCATGACTCCCTTGTCAGGTCCACACCCCCCACCAACCCAACCTCCACTCCTGGCACCTTCCCCTGCAACCGCAAGAAATGCAAAACTTGTGCCCACACCTCTCCCCTTACTTCCCTCCAAGGCGACAAGGGATCCTTCCATATCTGCCACAAATTCACCTGCACCTCCACACACATCATTTATTGCATCCGCTGCACCTGATGTGGCCTCCTCTATATTGGGGAGGCAGGCCGCCTACTTGCGGAACGTTTCAGAGAACACCTCTGGGACACCCAGACCAACCAACCCAACCACCCTGTGGCACAACACGTCAACTCCCCCTCCCACTCCACCAAGGACATGCAGGTCCTTGGACTCCTCCATCGCCAGACCATAGCAACATGACGGCTGGAGGAAGAGCGCCTCATCTTCCGCCTAGGAACCCTCCAACCACAAGGGATGAACTCAGATTTCTCCAGTTTCCTCATTTCCCCTCCCCCCCACCTTGTCTCAGTCCCAACCCTCGAACTCAGCACCACCTTCCTCACCTGCAATCTTCTTCCTGACCTCTCCGTCCCCACCCTCACTCCGGTCTATCACCCTCACCTTAACCTCCTTCCATCCATCGCATTTCCAACGCCCCTCCCCCAAGTCCCCCCTCCCTACCTTTTATCTTAGCCTGCTTGGCACACTCTCCTCATTCCTGAAAAAGGGCTCATGCCCGAAACGTCAATTCTCCTGCTCCTTGGATGCTGCCTGACCTGCTGCACTTTTCCAGCAACACATTTTCAGCTCTGATCTCCAGCATCTGCAGTCCTCACTTTCTCCTGGAATTTTGGTAAAGGCAGGTTCAACTGAGGCATACAAGAGGGCATGAGATGATTATTTGAATAGAAACAATGTGCAAGGGTATGGTTAAAAATAGGAAAATGGTATTGAGTCATAAAGTGTATTTAGAGTGCTGATGCTGAGACTGTGGGCCAAACGGCCTCCTTCTGTACTGTAATACGTCTGGTGATTCTGTGAACTTGACATCTCACTAGTAGAAATGCTGGTCTCAAAAATGTCGGTGACCTGTTGGCAACACCTTAATATCAATTCTTTGAAGACATATCTGTCATCCATTCAGGTCACATGACTGAGCTAACAGAGTAACTACTATGTCAAGAGGCCAACCATGCCAGGAATCTCTGCACACTGGTGTACTTCAATGCTTGGCAGTCTGTCTTACCTGGAGATACCCAATATTCATTCAAGCTGGAGCTGTTGTAAATATAGAGCTACTTTTCTTGGTTTGTGTAAGTTGTACATACTTCACTGCTGTGAAGGAAGATGCTGAGAACATTAGCCTGGTATGCTCTGACTTTGTATTTTCAGTTGGATTACTATTGGCTCATGCTTACCTTCACTTTAACATGTCAGCTGTGGCATTAAAGATCCTGGTGCTATTTTGGTTGCTGGTAATCATTGATCCACAGTATATGACATTTTCTTTTATTTATTCAGTCAAGAGGATGTCACTTGCTAGACCAGCATTTATTGCCTATCCATAATTGCCCAGAGGGCAGTTAAGGGTCAACCATTTCTATGGGTCTGGAGTCAAATGCAGGCCAGACCAGGTACGGATGGCAGTTTCTTTCCCTAAAGGACATTAGATGAGCTCCAGACTGAGGCGATCAATGTGATGGATTGTGTAGTCTCTACATTCAGGCTCACAACACTGGCCATCGAAACTCTGCAGAGGGTGGGGAGAACTGAACTACAAGCTGCTGCAAATACATTTCAGTACGAGGGAACCAATGTGGTGCTGTCAATAAACAGCAATTCATGGACACTGACTTCAGCTTGCAAAAAGGATCTGATGTTACTCCATTCTGATGCATGGAATTGTACCTATGTTTGTAGAAAGAACAAATTATGCCCAGGATTTCAGAAGGGCACTGTATTTACTACACCAGTTTATTATAGTCATCACAAAACCTCACTTGAATTTGTCTCTCTGCCTTCATTTTTTTCCCAGTGCGATCCATTTGGTAATGAGTCCATATTATCTGCACTATGTAAAGCAGTTTATTACATTATCTCCAAAGAACCTTTCTGTGAACTCACTCTTTTGCAGACTTCAGTTCTAATCTCCCTAATCCCTCTCTTATCTCAAAGGCAGATGTACAGCATAGAAACAGACCCCTCGGTCCAACTCGTCCATGTTGACCAGATATCCTACATATTTCTGGTCCCATGTGACAGCATTTTCCCCACATTCCCTCTCAAACTTCCTATTCATATACCCATCCAGATGCCTTTTAAATATTGCAATCATACTAGCCTGTATAACTTCCTCTGGCAATTCTATCCATATTTGCACCATCCTCTGCATGAAAAGGATGCCCCTTAGATCGCTTTTATATCTTTCCCCTGTCAAGTTAAACCTATGCTCTCTAGATTTGGACTCCCCCACCTGAGGGAAAAGACCTTGTCAGGCTATTTACCCTATCCATGCCCCTCATGATTTTATAAACGTCACTCCTCAGCCTCTGAAGGTCCAGGGAAAACAGCCCCAGCCTATTTAGCCTCTCCCTATAGCTTCAAACCAACACCCCCCCCCCCCCCCCCCCCCCAACCCTGTCAACAATCTTATAAATCTTCTTTGAACCCTTTCTAGTTTAACAACATCCTTCCTAGGAGAGGGAGACAAGAATTGCATGCAATACTTTAAAAATGGCTGAACCAGTGTTCTGTACAATGTAACATGAACTCATCTCTTTTTATGCTTTGGATTAGAATGAATGTACTTTGCTAATCTGACACAGGAGCCTCAACCCCTCTCAGGCTGGCCCAGAATTTCCACAGCTTCCTACATAACTAAAATACAGATGGAGCTGGCCCCTCAATTACTTTGACAAATATAGAGCAGCATTTAAAGTTACTCTAGATTTGAAGGAATACACTAGATAGTGTTGAATACCCAGTGAATGGGGGAATGAAAGACAACAGAAAGAAAGACGAAACAAAGTCACTGGCCTTTCACTCAGAGCCAGGAAAAGGGTGGGGGTACAAGGAGATTTTCAGACAAGAAATGCTGAAGCATAGGCTCATCAGGCCACCGAGAGAAATTAACTGGAAGATCTCTTTGAAAACTATTGGAGGTGTTTCTTGCCAAGCAGCGAATTCGATCGGCAGGTTGGCTGTCAGGTAGGACAAAGGCTATGGATCAGATCACAACCAAGGTTGATATAGCAGTACAGAGGGATTAGATATCTTGTAGGTGTTGGAGGTTAATGAAATGCAAGAGCATGAAAATGTACAGATAGGTTAGTAGGGATTGGGAGTATTCCTGCTCCTATTGGTCCAAATGAAGTTAACTATCTGCCAGCCTCCTGCCAATCTTGGAATCTCACCCATCCTGTGCTCAATACAATGCAGTTAAACTGGAGGCACAGAAACTCCACAAAAGATTTCACAAATCAAACTGCCTCAAGTAAAGTGATTGCTCCACCCACTGTAATTAAAACCAGAAGTGGCAGGTCAGGGCCAGGTTTAGAAAGTTTCACATTTTTACCTTTCCACCCACCCTTGGAGTTTAACATTCATTCACTGTGTTGCAATTTTAATTGCAGTGCAACCCTAGAATGAAATTACACCACTCGTATTTCGTAGTTTATATAATGCTTTAACAATTTCAAACACAGAGCTAGTTTTGAATGTCAGTAGATATATCTATTGCAGCAAGGTTAGGAAGTGCATAGATGATCCTGGAGTACATTTGCCATCAGAATGCTCAGGAGTAAATACACAGCACAGGGATATCATGGTTTATTACCATGGAACAGCAGTTTACATAGAGAATCAACATTTACCATATTCAAATCTACTTTGGAAAACCGACAATCTAGCTGATCTTCTTCTATTGCAAAATCACCACCCCATCTGACTTTCTTCCACATGAAAGTCAATGGAAAATGAAATGGTTATTTGACCTGTAGTTGCCTGACTTAGTCACTTACAATTACACCTTTAGCTTCTACACAATTAAAACTCAGAGAATGAAGCGCCTGGCAGCTTCTAACAAATACGTTTCAAGTAGCCTGCATTGGCCATTTGAACTAGGAATAGTTGGAGAACTGCAGTGGACTCAGATTAGAACTCAAGAAATTGGAGCAGGAGTAGACCATGTAGCCCCTTTCAGGAAGAGGGAAATAGTCCTGTTAAGTCAGCTTCTGGAAAAAACAAATGTTCTGACTTGAGCTACACTGAGAAGAATGTATTTATCGTCCGTCTTTAGCCTCACTGAATTGATGAGCCTTCTCATTTAGCCACTCCTGCTAGTGGGGATAAGTGGGGAATTCCAGGATTGTGATACAGACAGAGAATGAACAGCAGTATTTGCTCTAGGTGGAATTTTGTACAACATGGTGATGCTGGTATTCCTATAACATTGCTGTGCATCTTTTGTGAAATTTTACAGGGTGTTCCTTTTGGTGGTAGTTGGAGCAGGTGGAAGGAACTGCTTTCAAAATAAACTTGGTGAGCTGCTGCAGTGCACTTTGTAGATGGCACATACCATAAGCAGAGATGTACTGTTTGCCTCTTGAATTTCTTGCTGAACCTGTGCTTAAGTGCAACAACTTATGAACAAGGAAACACAGGTCAATTTCAACACTTTCCAATCTCTCACCATTCAAGAAATGCACTGCACCTTTGTTCCTTCTATCAGAATGGATTGGTCAATCTTCAGTCCTATGAATTGCTCCAGTAAGTCCCATTATTTTGTTTTTGTGTTGTTGTGGCTGCATCAAACGAGATGAATGGTAGGTTTTTCACCACCGACTGGAGTCCTGTAGATTATGGAGAGGTTCTGAGGAGTTAATATGTGAAAGTATCAACTCTGACTTGATCTTGAAGCCAAATGTTATGATCCCTCCATTTCAGTTTCTGGTCAATAATGGCTCACAACGTGTATCAGATTCGGAAATGGTGGTGCAATTGAAGGTGCAGGTAGGATGCCTGGGCTTTCTCTTGTAAACTCGCTCATTAGGTAGGGCTGATTTTACCTGTAATTTGATAGTCCAAGCCTGGGTGTTACCAAAGCAGTCTACAGGCTTCATCACTGGTGGGGGTTTGAATGAAATTGAATCAATGTCAGTCCTAAGCCTTGGGCTTGTGCTGCTGGGAATGTCACTGGTGAAGCAGCTGAGCTGAGTAAATTTGGACCAGACACATTCAAGAACTTGGAGGAGGGGGGACATGCAGCCTATTCCACTATTCGATCAGATATGGCTAGTCTGAATCTTAAACCTATCTACCTATCTTATTTTCAAACATTTGATCTTATTGACAGAATTCCATAAAATATTCTTAACACTGTCTTGTGCCTACATTTGTGAGTATCAAACAAGCATTTTTCCAGCCACAGGACTATTTTCTCTGACTCCCATTGAGTTCAAAGATTTATTTTAAAGTGCTCCTTGATGCCATACATAGAACAGGATCAACCACGATCCTACTAAATGGTGCAGCAGGTTTTAGGGTCAGATGGCCTCTGTTGTTGCTATTTCTTACGGCTTAATACTGTACTACCTTCTTGTCAAAAGCAGCTCCTGCTGTGACAGCATCTCAAGTAGCACAAAATACCTGATCAACAAGTGACTCCCAAGAACAATGACTGTGTCTTGTTGATAATTTTCAATTGTCTTGAAAGAAAAATACCAAGAGTCACATTTAGTAAATGCCAGCAGTCAAGAGGAACTTAATAGAAGTCTTTGTAAAATCTTAAATCTGCATTAAAGAGGACAAGAAAATTGGGCAATATAGTAAAGAATTTTGACAGGTTACTAATTAAGGCTTTGTGCAGCACAAGTTGTGATCTCAATCCAAGGATTCCATTTTTGAAGGAAATGCAGGCAGAGGGAATGAAGTCAGAGGTACGCATAGAGCATTCAAATTCTAAAACAAAGCCGAAAGGAAAATCGCAGAGAGCACCATTCCCACACATTCATTTCATTTGAACTTCTACCATAACTGCTTTCAAACAATTCGTGTTTGATCCTTTCTGATCAACTATATTTGTGTGGTCACATAACTAACAAATTATGTGAATAGACTGTTGACGTCATGCATGGTTGATCATTCACTGAAGATTAGGAGTCAGTGGTAAGTGAGAGCAAACAAAGCAATACAAAGCATGTGTGTTAGGTTAAAACCTGCACTCAGGCCAAACTAATCCAGAGTGTAATGAATCATAATATTAGAACAGAAAGCAATATGAGTGACATGTTTAAGTTGAATTACCATGTGGCAATGTAAGGTCACCTCCGTGAACAGGACAAGAAACTCTGACAGTATAGTGATGAGTTGAAATGAAAAAAAACAAAAGAAAATTCATCCAAAAAAATTGTAATTTTTAACCCAAAAATGCCCCTTTACCTTTCTTGCAATTAGATTTGCGCTGGCTTTGATCAAACTTACAAATGAATTCCAAAATGTGAAACAAACCAAAAGTAAAGTTTGAGAGACCCAACTTTCAGTGAAAACCTTGGAGGTTTAAAATCCACTTTCCCCCATTATGTCACAACATTTCTTTTTGGTGATACATCAGCTGATCCGAGTTGTCAGGTCAGACACTGTACCAGGCAACCTGACCCCCAAAAATAACACAAACAGAGCCTAAAAGTGTTTTCAATGTTGAGGGATTTTGTTTTGGAATACAATAACCTTCATGCGGACAGATTGTCATTAATTTGTGTGCAGTAGACCACAGGATATAGGAACAGAAATAAGCCATTCACCCTACTGAGATTGCTTTCCCAGTCAATGAGATCATGGCTGGTCTGATAACCCTCAACTCCACTTTCTTGTCTTTTTCCTATAACTCCCACTACCCTTCCTGATTAACAATCAATTACCGCCACCTTTAATATACATAACAAGAGCCCTGTGCATAAAGAATTTCACAGGGTCATCACCCTCAGAGAAGGAATATTTCATTTGTCCGAAAGATGTGATCCCTTATTTTAGTCATAGACTCTCTCACAATGGGGAAACAACCTCTCCACATCTGCCCTCTCAAGTCTCCTAAGAATCTTATAAGTTTCAAAAGGGCCATCTCTCATTTCTTCTAAATTTCAAAGAGTATGAACCCAATCTATTAATCTCCCCTGATAAGACAGTCCCTCCTTACCCAATATTATCCGAAGAAACTTCTCTGAACTGCCTCCAGTGCCAGTAAATCTTTCCTTAGATAAGGGATCCAAACTGTTCACAGTATTCTACCTGTGCTCGTATTAGAACCTTACACAGTTTTAGCAAAACCTCTCCACTTGTATACTCCATTCTCTCCGAAATAAAGGCCAACATTCCATTTGTCTTCCCTCTTACCCTCTGAACTTGGATGCCAGCTTTTTTTGTGATTCATGCACAAGAACACCCAAATCCCTGCTCTGCAGTCATTCTCCAGTTCCTCTATTCTTCTGCCAAAGTACAAATTTTCCCACATTATATTCCATCTGCCAGGTTTTTTGCCCAAATATTTAACCTGTCCATATTCCTCTGCAAATTCTTTTTTATCCTCACAACTTGCCTTCCCACTTATTTTTATGTCATCCATAAACTTGGGTGACAGTTTATTCACTTTCTTCATCCAAGTCATTAGTATATTGTAAATAATTGTGGCCATAGCACTGATCCCTATGGCTCTCCAATAATTACAGGTTACCATCCTGAAAAGCGTCCTCCCCAACCCAACTTTCTGTCTTCTATTATTTAGCCAATGCTCGATCCATATACACCTCCAACACTACGAGTTCTTATTAACTAGCCTAACATGTGATGCTTTATCAAGCACCTTCTGATAATCCAAATAGGTTACATCCACTGCTTTCCCTTTATCGATCCTGCTTGTTACCCCCTCAAAGAATTCTAGTAAACTTGTCAGACATGATTCCCTCTCCATAAAGCCATGCTGACTCAGTTTGATCACAATGCATTTCTAATTGCTCGGTTATTACATCCTCTATAATAGACTCTAACATTCCCTCTATAACAAATATTAAGCTAACCAGTTTGTAGTAAGTTTATTTTTGTCTCCTTCCCTTCAAAATAAAGATCTAACATTGAGAGTTTTCCAATCCGCTGGAACTTTTCTAGAATCCAAGAATTCTCGGAAGATTACAACCAGTGCATCTACCGTCTCTGTAGCTACTTGCTTTAATTCTAAAGATGCATCCCATCAGTTCCAGGGGAATTATCTGACTTTACTGCCATTATTTTCCACAGCACCTTTTCTCCTTGTTTAGAGAGAAATTCAATCATTGGACACAAGGCCGGTTAGACCACCACAATATCATTGTTTGATTATTTAACTCCAGCAATGGTGTCAATGACCAGGTGTGGCTGAACATGTTCCAGATGAGAAGCCTTTTTTTTAATGCAATCCTCTAAAAATCAGAGGCTCCAAACTTTCCTCCACCATATATTGAAGCCACCTTTAATCCATTCTTTAATGTAAACATGGATGTTGACTCCTCTTGGGAATTCCTGTTTTTGGGATGCTTTCTCTTGAAGAATACTGTTGGCTTAAGCTGGCAGGAATGTCAAAACTCATGGGAGTCTCAAACATGTTCTTAATACAGGCCAGTCTGTGTCAATCCTTTGTCAATTTTCATTATAAATCACTGAAATGCGATAAGTCTGTCATCGAGTTCTGCTGGGTGATGCTGTGGAAACTTGGTCTTCTTCAACGGTATAAAATTGTTTCACTTCATAAACCTGATATATTATTGAAAGTTGGCTTTGGAATTCGCAATGCCTTTTGCTATGCTGATTTTAGGGTAAAGTTTCAGATATATCTATGAGAAACTAAAAATTCCTCTCAGTGATGTGAGTGGACATAAGCTTTTTTCACTTGTTTTAATAAGGCATCTGCCTAAGCTGCATAGAGAACTTCTTTCAATCTTGAATGTTCTTCTTGGTTGTCTTGAATTCTGTAGCTGCTGCAAGCTCAACTCTTTAAAGTTGATCTGGCCTGTGTAAAAGAGTTCCAACTATTGCTATATTGGAGGGTGGGATTGGCATAAACACTGTACACACCAGTGAGATGGTAGCCTTGTCAGCTTACATTTCCATGTGTCCACACACGTCATTGAACAGCCACCGTCAATGGTGTGTTAGTTTATGAGTCCATTGACAGTAGGTTTACACCAAGACAAGTTTGTTTTCAGTACTCAGTGGATGTTAGGTAGAAAAAGTTGGTATTTTTGTGGCCAAAAGATGGGATTTAACTTTTACATGAGATTGACTATTACTCAAGAACTTTCGGTACTTCAATGGCAAAAGGGGTGACATAAAACTATTGAGACTTTTTCCAAGGGCTTTATTGTCTGTCCTTTAAATAGTGGTCTTTCAATCACAAATTGGGCAATCCAAAGTCATTGATAACACAGACAAAATAAAAAAAAGTTTGCTCATTTTGGCATGAATTAAGAACTGAATTCTAGTTCTATAAAAAGTAGTGCTTGCAAACCCACTGTGGAAAAAAAAAGTCTAACTTCCCCTTAGGAAAACAATTTGCTCTCAAATGAAAGGTTTTGTTATGAATAGCATCCTGTCCTAACTAAACAGTGAGCCCCTGGTAACTGAAGGGTTCTCTTTAGTCAGACCATGAACATGAATTGTCACGTGCTGAAAGCACAGTGACATAAATGAATTCACAGCAGGAAACCAGCAAGCAATGAGGCCAAGTTTATGTGCCAGATGTAATGTTACTTTTGCTCTCCAAACAGCCATTAAAAGTACATGACTGTGCTTTCTAATTTCTCTATAAAGTCTATTACTAGTCAAGTACATTATATAGCTCAAAATGGAAGAGGTATTTTTGCATGCTTTCCACTAGAACTCCAAGCAGAGTCCTGAAAAGAGAAAAGGTTGGCAAATCTCCAACGAATATTGAATCACCTGAATTCTACAATTCACGTTTAATGCACTCAAATCCAACTTCAAAACCTACTAACAAAAAGATACAATTTGTGCCTTTTGTTTCTCTGCTGGGAAAATTCAGACAGGGTTTCCTCAATCATGAAAGGATGTCAGCAGACACTTATGCAAACAAACTGGTTAGCTGCCCCTCCATTTAAATGAATTGAAATTAACCCATTACTTGTCCACCATTCTCTCAAAGAAAATCAGCTATGCAACTGTGGTTCCAACATATGTGAGACACTAAAGAAACCAAGTCCTATCCATAGTGCTCAAACAATGAATGCTTTGAGCATTAATCAATTTAATTCCCATGGAAATGGAGTAATAAAACGTGAAAAAAATTCTTACAATACAGCAAGCACAAACAATACTGCAAAAACAATTATGATTGAAACATATTTTCAAATGTTTATATAAAAATACTTGGAAAAAAATGAGATTACAATTATTAGTTCAGAGTATCAATGGTTGTTCACATGAATATTGTTGCTAATTCTCCTCACATACCTAACTTCTAAAAATGTTACTACTTTGATTAGCTACACATGGTATGTTGCATTCAGAGTAAAATTTGAATTGTAGCGATTGGAAGTAGCCAGTTACTGTTATTAATACTACTGGCTGAGTTCAAATGATCAAATACTTTGTTCTGTTTTGAAAATAAATGACCTTAAATTGTTCGCAGACTACACACATATTTTGCTTATACATTTTACCATGCCAGTAGGACAAATACCACACATACCCTTCAAAGTCAAATTTGAGACAAAACTTGTGATAATAAGTAATGGATCAATGATGACACAAGTAATCTATTCTGATGAAAGCTCATCATCCTAAAAGATTAACTCAGTTTCACCCTACAGATAATGCTTAACCAGTTAAAGATTTCCAGCACTTTTTGTCCTTATTCTGGCACATTTTCTTTTAGTGGTGAAATAATGGAGACAATTATCAGCATAAAGTATCCACTTTCACAAAACTCACTTGGAAAATACTCATGGGTTTTGCTATACACATCAAGCTAAACTGCAAAACTTAACTTAAATGTTGCACTTACTTTATGTAAAAATAAGAAGTGTTAATTAGTATTTCAGAAAAGCAACCAGACAGAAAGACTGCAGAAAACAAAGTATTTAAATAATAAATTAACAATAAATTACCAAATTGGATGCAGCTTATTCTGCACAGACTGTATTCCAACTTTTCTCTCGACATATTCTGAGTCAGTCACCTATCATTCACTATCCTAACAGGAGACAAAGTCAAACGGTCACAGATCTACAGCACAGAAAAAGCCTCTCTATCCATCACATCCACACCAGTCAAAAACCACCACCCATTATAATGCCATTTTCCAACACTTGGCCCATTGCCTTGTATGTCTTGGCATCACAAATGCACATCTGAATACATCTTAAAATGTTATAAACGTTTCTGCCTCTATCATCCTTACAGGCAGTACTTTCCCATAACCCTCTGGGTGAAAAGGTTTGTCCTTCCATCTCCTCTTCACCTTTATCCCCTTAAATATATACCATCAGGAAGAAAAGTTTTTTCCTTTCTACCCTATCTCAATTATGCCCTCTCTCAATCTCCTCTGCCCTCAGCATAACAATCCAGTCTATCAATCTCACTTCATAATAAATGCTTCAGCCCAGGCAACACCCTGTCAAATCTCCTCTGCATCATCTCCAGTGCAATTATGTTCCTCTAATAATATGGATTCCAGAATTGCACACAATACTCCAGCTTAAATAATAATATGCTAGGGCTTTTTTCATGCCTAAATTAATGGAAAGTGAACAAAATCATTTCCAACATAAACAGGCTTACATTATTGGTATTATTGTCAGACAACAGGCAGAACTGTTATATAGTGCCATTAATACAGGAAAACATCTGTCTCTGTCAGCAGCCTCTTGCTCCTACATTTGTCAGTCAGTCTCAGGTCTTTGAAGGGTTTGCAAACACAGCTGGATCACACTAGAGCACAATTTGCAATAAAACACTGCTCATGGCATCCAAAACTCCTGCATGCATGTTCTTGTTTTTCCCCTTTTTTTTCCTCTATTGATAATAATTTGGTTCAAACTATGTCTGGCAGTGGTTAAAGATGTACATTTTAAATTTCTAAGTTAGGACATACCAAAGGATGGGTGGGGTATTTATTCCCCTTTTTTTTAAATATAAAATAATTTTTTTTATTCATATTGATATTCTATGGGGTGTTTATTCTTTTTAGCTTGTGCTTGCGATGCGGCTCTAGCTGGGAGAAGTGAAGGTGGTTGAGATGGTTAGATTCTGGATTAGTGGTGCTGGAAGAGCACAGCAGTTCAGGCAGCATCCAAAGTGCAGCGAAATTGACGTTTCGGGCAAATGAAGGGCTTTTGCCCGAAACATCGATTTCGCTGCTCTTTGGATGATGCCTGAACTGCTGTGCTCTTCCAACACCACTAATCCAGAATCTGGTTTCCAGCATCTGTAGTCATTGTTTTTACCTCCCTGAGATGGTTAGATGCCTATTTATGGGCAGTTCGGGACGGGTAGTTGCCCTCTCCGGGCAGGGGGTGAGTTCCCCTACTCAGTGCTATTGGCGCTGATTATGTTGGTTTGTTTTCTGTTTTTTGTTGTTTTTTATTTTTAATAATTTTGTATGTGTATTAAATGTAGTGGTGTAGTGGTTTTAGTTTATGTAGCTTTTATATTTGGTGGACCATGCGACACTAAGGCTCAGCAATTTGTGGTTCGGTTTCCTCCTCTCTGGAATTTAAATGTAATTGCAGAAGATTATGGCTAATGATTTGATTAAATGGTGTACCTGGAATATCAAGGGAAGTCACTCACAGAATGATAAACGCATACCCAAGCAACAATATTTATACATACTACAATTGTTTAACTTAGGTTAGTTTGTCCACAAAGTCTCTTGCCTTCTCCGATGTGTCAAAGAGATGCATGGATCCATCTCAGGTGATCCGAAGCACTGCCGGATATCTCAGGGAATACTGAATCCCAAGCTCCTTCAATCTTCTCTTGACACCATCATACGATTTTCGTTTCTGGATCACTGCCACTTAAAAGTCCTGAAAAAGGCCTTTGGATCCTTCCTGTGGAGTCTGGAAGCCTCCATAACTCTCTTCTTATCTCAGTAATGATGGAACCGCACCAGGAAAAGACCCGACCTCCGTGCTGCGACCCAGTGAGCCCTCTCTATCTTCACTCCTCTCATGCCAGTCTCCAAGTCAAGGAATTTCGGAAGCCAATCTTCAACAAATTCCACAGGCCGCTCACCTTCCTTACCCTCAGGCAGACTGATGATCCGAATGTTTTTTCTCCTGCCCCTGTTTTCAAGATCATCCGCTTGGTCACGCAAATTATGAACCTGTCTCTTCAGGGCGTGGATCTCTTCCTTGAATGAACTGGCATCAGCTTCCACTGCTGTGACCCTGTGTGTTCCACCTCATCCGTCCTCTAATCCAGGTCTCCCAACTGCTGCTCATGCTTCTGCAGCATGAGAGAGACTGGAGCCAGCTTCTCTTCAAACTGTTTCCCCAACATCTCGCGAGTTTTTGAGAGCTGGTTCACCAGGTCCTGGAGAGTAATCCGCTCCGAGGCTGCTGCAGGCTGAGCTGTAGGCCCGGCCTCAGATGCTCCTCCTCCCTTTTTAGGCATTTCTGGACAGCTAAAAATACAGGTAAGTCAAGTTTTAAATGTTTCTTGGGGCTCCACAAATCTTTCCAACGCCCCAAAAAGTCTTGATGACCTGGGTTGGGTGGGTTAAAGGACCGTCCTGCTCCTGCTGCGATGCGAAGCTCTGCAGTGTGATCTTCTCAGATCGCCGCCATCTTAGATCCTCCAGAAAACACATTTAATGATGGAAAGATTGTCTCTGCTGAGGGCTTCATTGTCTATGAAGTCACATTCACGATTCAAGACAATTCCGCTGTATATACGAGTTTAGGATTAGATTAGATTCCTACATATGTGGAAACAGACCCTTTGGCCCAACAAGTCCACACCGACCCTCCGAACAGTAACCCCACCCAGACACATTTCCCTCTGACTAATGCACCTAACACTATGGGCAATTTAGCATGGCCAATCTACCTAACCTGCACATCTTTGGACTGTGGGAGGAAACCGGAGCACCCAGAGGAAACCCACGCAGACGCAGGGAGAATGTGCAAACTCCACATAGACAGTCACCCGAGGCTGGAATCGAACCTGGGTTCTTCACGCTGTGAAGCTGCAGTGCTAACCACTGAGCCACCATGCCAAGATATCTGCCAGACATTCAAGAGGCAACCAAAGGAGTTGCTGGCCTCAGCCTGTTGACTGCACATGTCCTCAGTGATACTGGCAGATAATGCCACCTAGACAGGCAAACTATTCCACTGTTGTAAGGCTGTGACTGTACATGCTTATGTATAGGAGACTGTAATTTCCTCAGCATTTTCATAAAGTATTCTGTTAACTAGTTCATTAGTAAGGCTGTTGCTGCCATAAGGAAACAGTTTGCAATGATCTACATCGCTTCCTGCTTGTTTAACAGAAAGTCACATTTGTTAGTGAACAAATCTATCAGTTCTTCTGCAGCTTTGATTTACACCAGTAGTTGGTTACGAGTTGAAGAGCTTGTTATTCATTCAGAGGTAGATGCACAAGCTTTCCTTCAAGCCCACCCTTACCTCTTGAAGCATCAACCAAAGGAAAGAAGGAAGAGGGTCAGTGGCAGGACACCCTTTCGGAGAGCTCTCCATCCTGCTTGACCTGACTTTTCTACAATTAACAGACACTAGTGAGGAGCCTTAGAGGACACGCCAATCTAGATGATGCTTTCTAAAGTTCGTAGTGACTGACTGTATCACATGCCATGATGAGATGTACAAAGGTACTGGGCAGGCCCATGTTGTTTTTCTCTACATATCTTCTAGATTTATTGCTGCAGAAAGATCAAATCTTTTACCTTCCTATTGTGCCCAATGTAGTTCCGACTTTCAGGTAGACTTTCTTGCAGCTATTATTGAACAAGTCCATTTTGAAGATTTTGCTTTCAATGGGAGTATGACGATGCATCTATGGCTTAAATAGCCTCAGTTATTTGAAAGGCCTGAAGCACTGTCCATTTCCCCCAGCATGCTGTAAACAGATCAATAAGCCTACAAGCATGATAGCTCTTCCCTGGTCACGGACTTTGGCTGGAATCCTGTTTAGTTTGGGCGCTATGTAAGATTTTAGTTGTACAACAGCAGTCTTGATACCTTAATGGTTTGGTGGTTCAATTTCTTCTGGAAATTCTTTGCAACAGACATATGGAAGATTCTCAGATGCCATAAGCAGTGATAAAGTATTAGATAAATATAAAAATTCTCATTTAAGTAGTTGGAGTACTGTGCGAAGTTTTTGGCCCCTTATCATAGAAAAGATGCACTGGCCATGGAGCATGTTCAAAGGAGATTCACAAGAATAGTCCCAGGAATTAAAAGGTTAACATATGAAGAACATTTGAGGATTCTGGGTCTATATTCAATGGAATTTAAAAGCTTGAGGGGGCATCTAATTGAAACATACAGGATACTGAATGGCCTGGACAGAGTAGATATTGGGAAGATTCCATTGGTAAGAGAAACTAGGACCAGAGGGCACAGCCTTACAGTAAAGGACAACCTTTCATAACGAATATAAAGGAGAAACTTCTTCAGCCAGAGAGTGGTGAATCTATGAATTCATTGCCACAGAAGGCTGTAGAGGACAGGTCATTTAGTATATTTAAACTAAGACATAAGTTCTTGAGTATCAAGGACTATGGGGAGAAAGAGAGAGAACGGGTTGAGAAACTTATCAGCCATGATTGAATGGCAGAGCAGGCGCAATAGGAACAGAAATTAGGCCATTCAGCCTATGTCTCATGGTCTTAAGTAATGTAGAATGTTCCATCATGATGTGACTGGAACCTAAAGCATAGTTCTAAGATGTACAAGTGTAAAAATAGGGAAAATGACAAACATAGATTTCAAATTGATTTGGTAATCTGGAGTTAAATTTTGGTGAATGAGATTTACCTTTGATTATTTCAGATAGTGGTCTCCAAGTACTTTTCTAGAACATACTGCTTTGATTTCCAACCTACTGTCCAAGCCACGTCCAGATAGACAGTATTATTGTAGAAATATTTTATTTGTTTGAAACTCAAAAAATTTGATATCAAGTTACTAAAGATGTGAAAATTCAGAATGTGACTTTCTCCTGCAAGCCCCTCGCCACCAGAAGGTTCTCTCAGATTCTTTAAGGTTTGGTGATCTCAGACTGTGAGCATATGTTGTTTTGTTTAGAGCATGACACCAGTGCAATTTATCTGTTGTTTGTGAAAACATCAGAAAATACCATCAGGTATTATTGTCAATTAGCTCAGAGATTTATTCTCAGTTTCTCTTTTCTATCCATTCCATTCATTTTTTTTTCCATTTTCCTCACTTCAGCTCATTCAAGGGCAGAGGGTGAGGAGAAAGGAGATGTCACAAAGTCAAAAGCACACCTTTACAATCATCACCAGTGAGACAATGTGCTTTTCTAAAAGGGTGTAGCTTCAAAACAGTAGCCTGAAATTGCACTGAACTCTTATCCAGATCCTAGCACATAAGAAACAACCAGAAATTTGACTCAGTGTGGAAAGTAGTACTACATCCACCCCAGTCAGAACATGAATCAAGATCCATTGGGACCAATCGGATCTGTGCCATCTATCTTGCCAACAAAGTAAACCAGCCGTGTCCAGTATTTCAACCAGCTGGGATCATAACACAATCCAGCACTAACCTTTCTGAGCTCCCCCCATACCAACCCTTCTGATATCTAACTGCTCTCCATCTCTCTCCCCAACACAGTCCTTTCCCAGCTCCTACTGCAGGCTTTTCTGATCCTCCCCACTTCTCAGTACTAGCCCTTTCAATCTGTTATGTTCGGGAGCACCTGGTATATCCAGCTCTCAATGTCTTCAAATTAACTTTGCTATAGAAGGACCACTAAAGCAACTTAGAAGTATGCGACTGATAAAAATATGATGCACATGATGCTTACCTTATACAAATTTATTATTTCCAAAATATTTCAACAATTAGCTGATTTAATGCAGTTTGAAATATCTAGATTATATTATATATCTGGATTTATAATATATAGTGAAATAAAGTCAATAGTCCAGCAGTTTAAAAAGAGTGACCCTATGCTTCAAGTGAAATCAGTTGAGGAATTTTTCACAGTCCTTTCAAAGAGAAAGTACAGGATATAGAAAATGAAACTTAACAACACAACAGAATCAAGATGATTCAGAGCATTTTCTACTGAGGGGTGGAAATGCCATCCCCACAGTTCTCATTAAGACCAAGTCCATAACTGGAAAACACTTACACTGGGAAAAGCCTAAAAGTTACAATAGACAAAAATATCATACCCAAGGGAGGATGAAATAAAAATTTCTTAAATCTTTCAAATGCCTTAGCCTATAATCAACTTTTAATTACATAATTCATACAAGCAAACATACAAAATAGGAGTAGATTTACCTGCCAGTCCAGCTAGTTCCGTATCAATAAGATCATGACTGTTCTGGTTGTGGTCTCAAATCTACTTCCTTGTTGACACCCACTAATTTCTGGCACCTTAAGTAAAGAATCTTTCTGCCTCTCAAAAATATTCAATGACAGTGCCTCTACTGTTCTCTGAACACAGAGACTCTCAAACTGCAGAAAGAAATCTTATTTCCATCTTAAATGGGAGGCACCTTACATTTTTAAACTGCACCCCTTAGTTCTAGTCTCCCCCACAGGGGGAAACCTCCTTTCAGCATACACACATACCCCACCCCTCCCACTAAATACCCTCAGAATCTTGTTTACCTCCATTAGATTGCCTTTCATTCTTTAAAGCTTCAATGAATAAAAGGCCCAACCTGTCCACATAAGACAATTCCTTCATCGTTGGAATCAGTTCATCGAACTTTCTATGAATTGTTTCCAATACAATTATGATTTCTTAAATAAGGCAGCGAAACTGTACAGAGTCCTCTCCAGTCTCAGTAATGCCCTGCACAACTGCAACAAACCATCCCTACTTTTATATTATTACAATGCTCCATTTGCCTTTTTAGTTATGTGCTGCCTGTTCACTGAAGTTTGTGATTCATGCATCAAGATACACAGTTTCTCTGTACCTCAGCCTTCTGCAATTTTGCTGTTTAAATAATGCACTCATTTCCTATCGTTTCTGCCAAAGTGGACAAGATCACATTTTCTCACATTATACTTTATTCACAATTGTTTATCCACTCACTTAAGCTGCATCCCTTTACAGACTCCAAAGTACCTCTTCACAACTTATTATCTCACCTCATCAGCAAATTTAGCGACCATACACTCAGTCTCTTTGTAGAAGTCACAAAAATTAATTATACATTGTTAAAACTTCCAACATTGATCTCTGTGGCAGCAACTAGGAGACAGTGAGGACTGCAGGTGCTGGGAGAGTCAGAGTCAGTAAAGTGTGGTGCTGGAAAAAGCACAGCAGGCCAGGCAGGAGAGTCAAAGTTTTAGGCAGGACCTTTCATCAGGACTGGGGAGGGGAGAGGGGGCTGAGAAATAAATAGGGGGAGGGAGTAAGGCTGGGGGCAAAGTTGGTGGGATGGTGATAGGTGGATGCAGGTAGGAGGTGATTGTGATTGGTCAATGGGAAGAGTGGAGCCGATAGCATTCCACTCCTTACATCGTGTCAACCTGAAAATGACCTGTTTATGTTGGCTCAATCCACTACTAATTGATTAACAAACCTTTTGCCCATGCTAATAAGTCACCCCTGCGCAATGAGCTCTTATTTTCTATACTCATGTCGAGACAGTGCATAAAAAAAATCAGTAACTTTAATAACCAACTTCAATTATTTAAACATTCTGGAGTCAAAATACAAACTACAGAAAGGACATAAAGAATTTTTAAAAAACTATACTTACTATTCCAAAACTAGGATCATTTCTGATGCTGTTTCATAGACTTCATACAGGTTGATGACCCAAGGATTGGATTCAGCCAATTCTAATACTGCAATCTCGTGAATAATTTCCGTTCGACAGTCTTGACCCTTCCTTCTTTTTCTCATGAATTTGGCAGCATATTCCTTCCTTGTAGCTTTCTCGGTACATTTTTTTACAACTGCAAATTTACCTCTGTGCAAACAAGAGAGAGATATCTCTTCAGTTTAAATTGACCGAATCATTCAAAACTTTGCAATAGACGTGGAAACTTTAAATCGTTACAACTTGCTTAATTCTAATGCAAATGAAGAATTACAACTATTTCTAGTTGGCATTTTGAGAAATTATACTGTACTTTTCTTTGCTTTAAACACGAGTTCAAATCTAAGAATCAGATTTCTTGCAATGCAGCCAGCAATTGTGGTTAACTTTCTTTTGTTGCTCTTCAGTTAGTTTCCAAAGTACATGGGTTCAAAACATCAAAGTATACGCTGTTTAATATTTAAACAAACAGTCAGCTTTTGAAAGTAATAGTGAAGCAGAAAATTAGCAATAAGATGTACTTTCTCAGTGGAGAGCCAAGAAGGTGCATAAACACAACCATGATCTGGTATAAAGTTAAAAAATCACAAAACACCAGGTTACAGTTCAACAGGTTTATTTGGAAGCACTAGCTTTCGGAACGCGCTCCTTCATCAGGTGGTGATGAAGGAGCAGTGCTCCGAAAGCTATGGCTTCCAAATCAACCCGTTGGACTATAACCTGGTGTTGTGTGATTTTTAACTTTGTCCACCCCAGTCCAACACCAGCACCTCCACAGCATGATCTTGGATAGCAATGTGAACCCGAATCACATTAAAATTGCATGTAGTATTTTAAATGAGTATTTTCTTCTCTCTGTTACTATTTTCTTCTATTAACCAAACCATACATAAAATCTAATAAAGGTATAAATTTAGGATTATAACAAGTTACAATTAGAAGAGAATTCTACAATTAGATCACAATTTAAATTTAATGAATACCAGATTGGAAGAAGCCATAATTTAACTGAACAGCAGGATTGATTGGCAGTACAAACAACAAAGAATAATACAGCACAGGAACAGGCCCTTCGGCCCTGCAAGCCTGCGTTGACACATTTTGCCCTTCCATACTAAAACCATCTTCACTTACAGGATCCATATCCCTCGATTCCCTTCCTATTCATGTATTCGTCCAGGTATTTTTTGAATGCTGCTGTTGTGCCTACTTCCACCACCTCCTCTGGTAGCACGTTCCAGGCACTTACCGCCCTTTGTGTGAAAAACCTGCCTCGCACATCTATTTTAAGTGTCACACTCCCTGCACCTTGAACCTGCGTCCCCTAGTAATCGACCCCTCTATTTTGAGAAAAAGCCTAAAAGTTTCTACTCTATTCATGTCATAATACACTTCTTTCAGGTCACTCCTCAATCTCCCATGTTCCAGTGAAAACAAACCCAGTCTATCCAACCTTTCTGCAGAGCTAAAATGCCCCATACCAGGCAACATCCTGGTAAACCATTTCTGTACCCTCTCCAAAGCATCCGCATTCTTCTGGTAGTGTGGTGACCAGAATTATGTGCAATATTCAAAGTATGGCCTAAATAAAGTTCTATAAAGCTGCAGCATAACTTGTCTATCCTTATACTCAGTGCCCATTCCAACGTGGGCCTTTTTTACAGCCTTATCTACCATCACTGCCACCTTCAGTGAATTGTGGACTTGCACACCCAGATCCTTCTACATATCAATACTCCTAAGGGTTCTACTATTCACTGTATAATTTCACCTGTATTTGACCATCCAGAATGCATCACCCCACACTTGTCTGGATTAAACGCCATCTGCCATTCTTCTGCCCATGCCTCCAACTAATCTATAATCCTGCTGTATCTTTGACACCTATCACACCTCCACCAATCTTTGCATTGTCTGCAAACTTACTAATTAGACCAGCCATGTTTTTCTCCAGATCATTTATGTAGACCATGAACATCAGAGGCCCCAGCACTGATTCCTGTAGAAGACCACTATCACAACCTTCTATTGAGAAAAGCATCCTTCCACTACTACCTTTCACCTTCTCCAATCCCGACCTCACCAACAAGCCAGCGGATAAAGGAGGCGCAGTGGTACTCTGGCACACTGACCTCCACACCACTGAAGCTAGACGCCAACTCGAGGACACCACTTCCTACCGCCTCCACGACCATGACCCCACCCCCCATCACCAAACCATCATCTCCCAGACCATACAGAACCTCATCACCTCAGGAGATCTCCCACCCACAGCTTCCAACCTCACTGTCCGGGAACCCTGCACTGCCCAGTTCTACCTCCTTCCCAAGATCCACAAGCCTGACCACCCTGGCCGACCCATTGTCTCAGCATGCTCCTGCCCCCGAACTCATTTCTACCTACCTCTACACTGTCCTATCTCCCCAGTCCAGGAACTCCCCACATACATTCGAAACACCACCCACGCCCTCCACCAACTCCAAGACTTGTGTCTTCCCGGCCCCCAACGCCTCATCTTCACCATGGATATCCAATCCCTCTACACCTCCATCTACCACAACCAGGGCCTCCAAGCCCTCCATTTCTTCCTCTCCCAACGTCCCCAACAGTACCCTTCCACTGACACTCTCATTCGTTTGGCCGAACTGGTCCTCACCCTTAACAATTTCTCCTTCAAATCCTCCCACTTCCTCCAGACCAAACTGGTAGCCATATGCACCAGTAATGGCCCCAGCTATGTCTGTCTCTTTGTTGGCTACGAGAAAGTGAGGACTGCAGATGCTGGAGATCAGAGCTGAAAATATGTTGCTGGAAAAGCGCAGCAGGTCAGGCAGCATCCAAGGAGCAGGAGAATCGACGTTTCGGGCATGAGCCCTTCTTCAGGAATGATGAAAAGTGTGCCAAGCAGGCTAAGATAAAAGGTAGGGAGGAGGGACTTGGGGGGGGGGCGTTGGAAATGCGATAGGTGGGAGGTGGTTAAGGTGAGGGTGATAGGCCGGAGTGGGAGTGAGCGTGGAGAGGTCAGGAAGAAGATTGCAGGTTAGGAAGGTGGTGCTGAGTTCGAGGGTTGGGACTGAGACAAGGTGGGGGGAGGGGAAATGAGGAAACTGGAGAAATCTGAGTTCATCCCTTGTGGTTGGAGGGTTCCTAGGCGGAAGATGAGGCGCTCTTCCTCCAGCCGTCGTGTTGCTATGGTCTGGCGATGGAGGAGTCCAAGGACCTGCATGTCCTTGGTGGTGTGGGGGGGGGGGTGGGGGAGTTGAAGTGTTGAGCCACGGGGTGGTTGGGTTGGTTGGTCTGGGTGTCCCAGAGATGTTCTCTGAAACGTTCCGCAAGTAGGCGGCCTACTTACAGAACGTTTCAGAGAACACCTCTGGGACACCCAGACCAACCAACCCAACCACCCCGTGGCTCAACACTTCAACTCCCCCACCCCCCCCCACACCACCAAGGACATGCAGGTCCTTGGACTCCTCCATCGCCAGACCATAGCAACACGACGGCTGGAGGAAGAGCGCCTCATCTTCCACCTAGGAACCCTCCAACCACAAGGGATGAACTCAGATTTCTCCAGTTTCCTCATTTCCCCTCCCCCCACTTTGTCTCAGTTCCAATCCTCGAACTCAGCACCACCTTCCTAACCTGCAATCTTCTTCCTGACCTCTCCACGCTCACCCCCACTCCGGCCTATCACCCTCACCTTAACCTCCTTCCACCTATCGCATTTCCAACGCCCCTCCCCCAAGTCCCTCCTCCCTACCTTTTATCTTAGCCTGCTTGGCACACTCTCCTCATTCCTGAAGAAGGGCTCATGCCCGAAACGTCGATTCTCCTGCTCCTTGGATGCTGCCTGACCTGCTGCGCTTTTCCAGCAACACATTTTCAGCTCTTTGTTGGCTACGTAGAACAGTCCATCTTCCATAATTACACCGGCACCACTCTCCACCTCTTCCTCCACTACACTGATGACTGCATTGGTGCCACCACGTGCTCCCGCGAGGAGGTTGAGCAATTCATCAACTTCACCAACACATTCCACCCTGACCTTAAATTTACCTGGACCTTCTCTGACACGTCCCTTCCCTTCCTGGACCTCTCCATCTCCATTAATGTCGACCGACTTGACACCGACATTTATTTTTTTTTTACAAACCCACCGACTCCCACAGCTACCTGGATTACACCTCTTCCCACCCTACCTCCTGCAAAAATGCCATCCTGTATTCCCAATTCCTCTGCCTCCACCGCATCTGCTCCCAGGAGGACCAGTTCCACCACAGAACATACCAGATGGCCTCCTTCTTTAGAGACCGCAATTTCCCTTCCCACCTGGTTAAAGATGCCCTCCAACGCATCTCGTCCACATCCCGCACCTCCGCCCTCAGACCCCACCCCTCCAACCGTAACAAGGACAGAACGCCCTTGGTGCTCACCTTCCACCCTACCAACCTTCGCATAAACCAAATCATCCACCGACATTTCCACCACCTCCGAACAGACCCCACCACCAGGGATATATTTCCCTCCCCACCCTTTTCACCTTCCGCAAAGACCGTTCCCTCCGTGACTACCTGGTCAGGCCCATGCCCCCCAACAACCCACCCTTCCATCCTGGCACCATCCCCTGCCACCACAGGAATTGCAAAACCTGCGCCCACACCTCCTCCCTCACCTCCATCCAAGGCCCTAAAGGAGCCTTCCACATCCAAAGTTTTACCTGCACATCCACTAATATCATTTATTGTATCCGTTGCTCCCGATGCGGTCTCCTCTACATTGGGGAGACTGGACGCCTCCTAGCAGAGCGCTTTAGGGAACATCTCCGGGACACCCGCACCAATCAACCACACCGCCCCGTGGCCCAACATTTCAACTCCCCCTCCCACTCTGCCAAGGACATAGAGGTCCTGGGCCTCCTTCACCACCCGATGCCTGGAGGAAAAATGCCTCATCTTCTGCCTCGGAACACTTCAACCCCAGGCATCAATGTGGACTTCACCAGTTTCCTCATTTCCCCTTCCCCCACCTCATCCTAGTCCCAAACTTCCAGCTCAGCACTGTGCCCATGACTTGTCCTACCTACCTATCTTCTTTTCCACCTATCCACTCCACCCTCCTCCCTGACCTATCACCTTCATTCCCTCCCCCACTCACCTATTGTACTCTATGCTACTTTCTCCCCACCCCCACCCTCCTCTAGCTTATCTCTCTAACCTTCAGGTACTCTGCCTGTATTCCTGATAAAGGGCTTTTGCCCGAAACGTCGATTTTACTGCTCTTGGATGCTGCCTGAACTGCTGTGCTTTTCCAGCACCACTAATCCAGAATCTGGTTTCTAGCATCTGCAGTCATTGTTTTTATCTCCTATAACTAAGCCGGTCCTACCGAGATATTCAAGTGAATATTAAATATTCAAGTTGGAATCAATCTTTCAAAAATTGGCAATTAAAATGAAAATTTAAAATAAAAAATGATTCACTGACCACTACCAAGACTCGATTTCACAATGCATTCTTTGGTCACGGAAATAAAAATTCACATGCAGTTGCAATTGCTCAGATTGACAATTTACAAAAAGCCATAGATGTTTGGGTTTTCCTGTTTTGACTACTTTCCTGCAGCAAGTCCTTGTGCAAAAACCTTAAAGCAGCAACCAGATTAGCAGGTAAACATCACAATTCTGCTCCACATCTCTGACTAAGCCACTCTGTGAGAGTGCGACTACCAAATTTAAAAGCAACCTTAACTTGAACAGATGCAGTTCAAAAAACTGAACATTCTTGGTCTTCTGGAAGGTAGACCAGGTTTTACTCTGGTATAGCTAAATACAGCTGCAAACAATTTAACTTTGATTTTCTGCCACTGAAACTCTATTCTTGCAAAACCATTTCTGACCACATTTGAATACATAGTTAGATGAATACTTTTTGAATTACTTATTGTGGAAATCACTAGGTTTCAAACACAAGTGGAAAAGGAAAAAAATAGTTTGGTTTATGAATGCATTTTCCAAATTTTAATTTGCCATATGTTTATTGCATTACTGTACTTTCTGAAAATAGTGTCATGAGAGAAGGAGTAAAAGACTCATGCCATATCAGGATGGTGCTTTGCTTCTCAATTATGAGGTCATTTCCCACTTTGGCACATTTTCAAAAAGGAAGTGGACTACCACGCTGGGAACAGCTTTGACAATGTAGACGAGGCTAATTTTCAGATACTAGTCCAAATGTAATGTCATTTTCCACTGTCAATCACAAGGGTTGTAACCAAATGTCCTTGAGACCAGAGATCTTAAAATAAAAAGGTGTAACAATGATCTTTTCACAACTGTGTTATTATTGTTGGCAGACATTAAATGCTGACAGAAAGTAGGGACTGAATAACGCTTTCAACCTAGTCTAGCTCAAACCCGTTGCTGGAAACATGCCTTGGGGTCAAATGTGGCACTCAAGGTGACAAACAGTTTGGTTTAAACTCAAATTACTGCCAAGGGCAGGGGTGCAAAGCAATGCACTAGAATGGTCACGGACATGGCAAATGGGTTCCAGTTTCCTTTACAGGATTCAAGACATCGACCTTCGGAAAAATCCAGCAGAGATCCAAATGACTGACGACTGAAGCAATAGCTACCAAACAGTGTAATAGTCAGTAAACTTGAATCTTGGTCTAAATGAATCTGCCAGAACCATTTCAAGACAAACATTTTTAATGAAAATGCGAAGTATATTAAAAATTAAATGCAGCTGAGTGGACACATCTGTATGCACAGATATCCTGTAGCATTGTTCAGAGTGAGTTAGTGGATACAGTTAGGGTTATTATGCGGAGTAAAAATCACACGTAATCATACCATTGATGTAGAGTGACTAAATAAGTCAACTACTATTTTGGCCACAAGGCATTTTATCCATTGTTTGAGGATTGATTTCTGAAACAAGCCTTTTTTTTAAGAAACCATCACTCAGCAGCCTTTGATTACAATATTGATAAATAAGTGGCCTGGAGTATTTTACTTTCAATTGGAATCTTTATTCCTTGGAGATATGTGGGGAAAATGTTAAGATTATGGAATTAAGTGTGCCATAACAAAATTTCTTGAACATAATGATGATGTAACTGATCACATAACTCTGACATCAGCAAGAGAGCTGAAAAATGTGTTGCTGGAAAAGCGCAGGTTAGGCAACATCGAAGGAGCAGGAGAATCGACGTTTTAGCAATAAGCCCTTCTTCAGGTTCCTGAAGAAGGGCTTACGCCCGAAACGTCGATTCTCCTGCTGCCTGACCTGCTGCGCTTTTCCAGCAACACATCTTTCAGCTCTGATCTCCAGCATCTGCAGTCCTCACTTTCTCCCATCAGCAAGAGAGCGCTGGTTCTGGTCTGGAATGAATAGGAGGAGAGAGATCTTAGACACTACATTTGAAAACCGTATTTGATAACCTCAATCGATGTAAACAAAGGAGTTTTACAGAAAATAAGTAGCTGAAGAGTATTACTTGTAATAAGGAGCAAGCAGCCTCGGGGACAGTGTGTGTGCAGACACCCACAGCCAAATACACACCAGATTCTCTCTCAATGCTCAGGAATCAGTATTGATTTAAATGCACAGTATAAAGCACAGTGGCTCAAGGGAAAACTAAATCTCCAGAGCCAGAACCTGAAGATGAATTAGAGGCAAAACTCGAAAGGGAGGGTAGGATTTCAGAGGACTTTTAATGTATGGTTAAAGGGAAAAAAAAATTAGAACACTCTGAAGGCAGACTGGGACTTTGGAGAATTTTGAGAAACAGAAAGCAAAAGGGGACGACTCCAAGGGCTGGGTATATGTCTCAGAGGACTTTGATTATAGGGATGTACAAGACTTTCTACCAAAGCCATGAACTGGCAATATTCTGGAGAGGAATAAAACACAGGCCAAGAGCACGTCAATAGTAAGAAAAAAAGGCGTATTTACCCAGGTTAGCCAGAAATGACAGCCCATAGAAATGGACCTCCAGTAGAGACCTTGCCATTACCTCAACCTTTGTGTGAAAGATGCATAATGAAGCTATAAGTGGGAAGTATGGATGAAAGCACAACAGAGCACAACAGATGCATTATGAAAGCATTAAACCCATACTTCAGCCCCAAAGAAATTTAGTTAGTGTGTTTGAGATTTAATCAGCAATCTCAACATCTTGGAGAATCAATACAAAGCTTTGGATGGAATATTATCTAGCAGGGTACGACTGCTATGGAGTCAAAAAGTGTGGCACTGGAAAAGCACAGCAGGTCAGGCAGCATCCAAGGAGTAGGAGAGCTGACATTTCCGCCATAGGCCCTTCATCAGGAACAGAGCCTTGAAGGATGAATTAATTAGACACTATACAGTAGTTGGTGTGAGGGATGTAAAACTGTCAGGCATTTTTCAATCCAAGCAGGATTTAACATTGGGAAAGCAAAATTAATTAATGATGCAGGTGGAAATCAGGGCTCAAAATAATCAGTGTCACAAGGAAACATTGTGAAGTCATCTGACATGCTCAGATGGAAAGGGCCAAATATGATGGAATCACACACCTGAAAGCTCACCAAAATGCACAAAGGACAGGAATCAACATTATTGGCCTATTGATTGGACAAGATACAGCACCAGACAGTGCAACAATGTCCAGAAAGGGGTAGCTGAGTAGCACAAAGAACTATACCACACAGGAAGAGGCCCTTCGGCCACCCCAGACTGTGCCAACACATGATGCCTTTCCAAACTAAAACCTTTGCCTCCAAGCTATCCATGTTCCTCTATTCCCTATCTGTTCATGTATCTGTCAAGATGTCACTTAATCTATTGTATCCACTTCCACCACCTCCTCGGTCAGCGCACTCCAAGCACTTACCACCCTCTGTGTAAAAAGAGGCCTCTGGGTCACCTACATCTCCCTTAAACTTACCCTCTTTTCCCTTGAAGTGATGTTCCCTAGCAACTGATATTTCTATCCTACGAAAAAGATTCCAACTATCAATTCTATTAATGCCACTCATAATTTTGTAAATCTTGATCAAGTTGTCCTTGGGGCGGCACGGTGGCACAGTGGTTAGCACTGCTGCCTCACAGCGCCAGAGACCTGGATTCAATTCCTGGCTCTGGCAACTGTGTGTGGAGTTTGCACAATCTCCCCCTGGCTGCGTGGGTTTCCTCGAGGTGCTCCAGTTTCCTCCCACAGTCCAAAGATATGCAGGTCAGGTGAATTGGCCATGCTAAATTGCTCGTAGTACACTTTGATGCCACTAAAGATTTCAAGCATTTACTATATAATGTTCCCCCTGCATTAGATTTTCTAAAATACATCACCTCATATTAAACTCCATCTGATCTTTCAGCCTATTTACATCCTGATGTATCCTCTGGCAATCCTCATTATCGACACATTCCCCAATCTTTGTGTTATACACAAACTTACTAATCAGGCCACCAACATTCTCCTCCAAGTCATTTACATACATTACAAACAACAGAATCCCAGCACCCATCCCTACAGATCACTACTGGTCACAGATCTCCAGTAGGAAAAGTAACCTCTGTCTTCTATGACCAAGCCAATTCTGTATTTATCTTACCATAGCTCACCATAGATCCCGTATGACTTCACCTTCAGTAAAAGCGTGCCATGAGAAACCTTGTCAAAGGCCTTGCTAAAGTCCAGATAGACAACATCAGCAGCCTGCCCTCAATCATTTTTGTCACTTCCTCAAAAAACTCAATTAACTTTGTGAGACACAACCTTCCATGGACAAAACCATGCTATTTATTGCTAAATGTGAGTAAATCCTAAGAACCTTCTCCAATAATTTCCCAACACTGATTAAAGTTCACTGGCTTGTAATTTCCCAGATTATCCCCATTGCACTTCTTAAACAAAGGAACAACATTGGCAAATTTCCAACCCTCTATGATCTTCTCTGTGACTAAACAGGATACACAAATTTCATAAATTTCCTCACTGTGATTTCCTCACTGGCCTCCCTCAGCATTTTGGGATCGTTCCCATCAGATCTACCTTAATGCCCAACGCTATCTCCTTTTTTTTTGATATCAACATGCCTTAGAATAATCAACATACCTCACCTGAGACTCACCATCCATCATTTCCTTCTCTTTTGCGAATACCAATTTAAAGTATTCGTTGAGGATCTCACCTACTACCTGTGGCTCCAAGCATAAATTCCCTCCTTTCTCATTGACTGGCACTACCTTTCCCTTGCTATCCTCTTGCTCCTTATACATGTATAAAACACCTTGGGATTTTCCTTATCCTGTTTACCAAAGTCATCTCATGGCCTTCTTAAACCTTTGTGTTTTTCCTGCAATCTTTGCATTCTTCGAGGGCTCTATCTTCAGTTTCCTAAACCTTACATTTGTCTGCTTTTTCTTTTTGATTGAACTCGAATCCATTTTCTTTTAAAAAAGATTCCCGAATGACAGATATGGATGCACCCTCAAACAAAGGGTGGACGCTAGGAAATTGTTTCCGTTAGGTGAGGAGACTAGGACCCGTGGACACAGCCTTAGAATTAGAGGGGGTAAATTCAGAACAGAACATTTCTTCAGCCAGAGTTTGTTAGGCCTGTGGAATTCATTGCCGCAGAGTATAGTGGAGGCCAAGACGCTAAATGTCTTCAAGGCAGAGATTGATAAATTCTTGAAGTCACAAGGAATTAAGGGCTACGGGGAGAATGCGGGTAAGTGGAGTTGAAATGCCCATCAGCCATGATTGAATGGTGGAGTAGACTCGATGGGCCGAATGGCCTTACTTCCACTCCCATGTCTTATGGTCTTAATCCCCCCCCACAGCAACCTCCTCCCCACCACTAATCTACATACCCCAGTTCCTGCCTAATATTGCTGTAGTTAGCCTTCCCCCAATTTAGTACACAAAAGTGTGGCCAGTTGTATCATGTTGGAAAATATTGCAAATCAACAGAAAACTGATTTCCCACCCCATTACCAACAAAAACATTTAAAAAGGGGATGTAGGCATCACTGGCTGCCCATCATTTATTGCCCATCCCTAGCTGATAAGGTGGTGGTGAGCTGCCTTCTTGAACCATGCCAGTCCGCCTGCTATGGGTTGTTCCACACTGCCCTTAGTGAGGGAATTCCAACATTTTGACCCAGTGACAGTGAAGGAACGGTGATGGACTTGAAATAGGAGTGGCTTGGAGGGGAACTTGCAAGTGGTTATGTTCCCCCATATCTGCTGCCCTTGTCCTTCTAGATGGAAGCTGTCATAGGTTTGACAGGTGCTGTCTGAGGATGTCTGGTGAATTTCTCCAGTGCATCTTGTAGATGGTACACCCTGCTGCTACTGAGCGTCACTGGTGAGAGTGGATGTGGCGCAAAACAAACGGGCTGCTTTGTCCTGGATGGTGCCAAGCTTTGTGTGTATTGTTGGAGCTGCACACATCCAGACAAGTGGAGAGTATTCCATCACACTCCTGACTTGTGCCTCGCAGATTGGAAAGTCAGGAGGTGAGTTATTCGCGACAGTTTCTGCAAAAGAAAGATTTCTAGAAAAGTGGAAATCATGTAACAAAGCAGGAAGTTCAACATAAAGATATAAAATAAGATGATGAAGGCAACCTTTACCAAGGAGGTCAAAGAATCGAAACCTTTGCTACATAAAATTAAAAACATGTCTTTGAAGCAGAATTTAAACTTGACACAGGACCAACTGCTTCAGTACTGGCAGACAGCTTGCCATGTTGTCTGAAAAAGTCTGACTACAAAGTGCAAGATCCAAGGGGCACAGGTCATCAGGTGGATGGAAATGACTAGGTAGCTTAATCTCAGGACAAAATGTCAGTGTAATAGTATATATACTGAGGAACCAGAATGTTTCATGGTTGAGCAGAAATGCATGTATTTGCCCGAGTCTCATAGAAAGAGTGCGACAGTAATTCAGAATGAAGGCATGAGAGAATTTCAGCAAGACTTTCCAAAGTTCTTCAAAGTCCTAGTGAACTGAACATATACATCACATCACTGTGCCCCTAGCCAAGCTGTTCCTGTACAGTAAAACATTGACAGAACCCTTAAGCCATGTGGAAAATTGCATAAGTATGTCCTGTGCACAAAAAGCAGGAGACAATCTAACCATGCCAATTACCACCCGATTAGTTTCAAGAGTACTATCAAGTGGCACTTGCTTAGCAATAATCTGCACATTGATGCTCAGTTTGAATTTTGACAGAGTCACTCAAGTGAACCTGACTATATTGTTGGAGAAAATTATCTGAAGAAAGGTTAGAGGATGAAGTTTAAAAAGCCTTATTCATTTTGCATGATGTTCTTTTTAAGCTCAAGCTGTTCGAGTGAAGATGTGCAGTCGTGAGAACAAAATAGGGACTTCAAATAGAATGAATTGCATTGACAGATGCTTATTATAGTCTTTGTCCAAACATGGACAAAAGAGCCAACTTCCAGAGGTGAGGTGATAACAACTGCCACTGACATCATCTAACAGAGTACAGCATCAAGGAGCCACAGCATAGCTCGAATCAATGGGAATCAGGAGAAACAACTACTGGCTGGTATCATATCTGGCAGAGGAAGATGGTTGTAATTATTGGAGGTTAATCATTCTAGCTCCAGGACATCCTGAGGAGTGTCTGCAGAGATTTTATCCTAGGCCCAACTTTCTTTAACTGTTACATCAATGATTTTTTTCCTTAAACATTGAGAAAGAAAGTTGAGATGTTCTCTGATAACTGCACAAAGTTCAACACTATTCAGAATAAGTCCTGAAGGGTCACTGGACCCAAAATATTGATTCTGCTTTTTCTCCATTTATACTGGCAGACCTGCTGAGTTTCTCCAGCTCCTTCTGACTTCCATCATCTGCACTTCTTAGTTTTCTCTGTAAAGTATTCTAATAACTTGTTTTTAAAACTGCAAACATCTTCTTACACAGCTTCCTTAGGTTAAAGCAGCATCTTTTCCCATTTCAGTCCATATTCCAAAAAAGGTTGTCTTTACATCTCAAAAGATGATGCCATCCAAAATGGGTTACAAAGTCATGTTCCACTATCTCTCCTGGGCTTGCTGGCCTACACTGGCTCCTGGTTGAGCAAGCTTCTTGATTGTTAAATTTTCATCCTCATTCCAAATCCCTTCATGTATTCACCCCTCCCTCTAAACTTCCTCCACCTCCACAGCCCTCCAGTCTGCAATCTCCTAATCCTAGTCACTTGGACATGGTCAATTTTAACTGCTCTAGCAGCAGTGCCACTGCCTTCTGTTATTTGTGACCTAATCTCCAGACCTCCTTCCCTAAGCTCTTCTACCTTGCTTTCCTTCTAAGAAATTCCTTAACAATTTAACACTTTAACCGTGCTTTTGGTCATCTAACCTAATCATTCCTATCTCCACAAACTGAAATATTGTTAAATATTTAGCCACATAGCATCAATAATAAGCATCTGTCAATGCAATTCATTCTATTTGAAGTCCCTATTTTGTTCTCACAACTGCACACCTTCACTTGAACAGCTTGAGCTTAAAAAGAACATCATGCAAAATGAATAAGGCTTTTTAAACTTCATCCTCTAACCTTTCTTCAGATAATTTTCTCCAACAATCATGCAGTGTTGGAGGCTAGAGAAATATTTTTGTTGTCATGTTATTGCATTATGGCTGATGTATCCAGAGAAACTCCCCATCCATACCGCATATGCTGAAACAGCCAAATTGGTCTTCTGTTGGTCATGATCAAGCTCTGCACATCATGCAATTTTCAATTTTCAACAGGGTTCATCTCTCTGCCCATTTCTATGGATTCCGGTGTGGACCCAGGCAGCGTGAGGGTGTGAGAGACACAACCTGCACTTGCTTAATTAAATGGCTGGTTTGCAATGCAGAGTGATGCCAACAATATGGGCTCAATTCCCACACCAGCTGAGGTGACCATGAAAGAGACACATTCTCAATCTTTCCCCTTGCCTGAGGCATGGTGATCCTCAGGGTAAACCACTACCAGTGGTCTCTTTATAATGAGAGGGCAGTCCAATGGTCCCCTGGGAGAATAGAGACTTTGCCTTTACCTGTAACTCCTTTCAGATCAATTTATCATCCAATCCTTCTTTTCCAAATACTTATCATTTCCTCTTAAAATGTCATACTGCTGTCAATTCTACTGGTACTCGGGATGACACGTCTTGTGGTCGAATAAATCGCAACACAAAAACTTTGTTTTTCCTTTTCACCTCCTGATTCAACTGAGGAGAATCCCCTGCCTCCCTTCCTTTGCAATAACAATCTTCCTCATGAAGATCCCACAGACTTGTACTTCATCCCTGCACCATCCTCCCCCACCCACTGCTCCCCCCAAAGGCTTGAACTGACAGGTGACAAGTAACATTCACATCACGCAATGCCGGGTAATGATCATCTCGGATGACAGAATCTAACAACCACCCTTTGACATTCAACGATGTTACAACTAAAAACATCCTGGGAGTTACCATTGGCCAGAAACTGAACGGGTTTAGCCGTAAATGTGCAGCACCTTCCAAACCACTTCCATCTAGAAGGACCAGAGCAGCAGATATGGAACACAGTCAGCTGCAAGCTTCCCTCCAAATTGCACACCATACGGACTTGGAAACATATCACCGTTCCTTCACGGTCACTGGGTCAAAATCCTGGAAATTCCTCCCTAACAGCACTGTGGATTTATCTATAGCATATGGACTTACTTTTTAAATTCATTCACAGGATATGGGTATCACTGGCCAGCATTTATTACCCTTCCAGAGAGTAGTTAAGAGTCAACTACATTGCTGTGGTTTTGGAATCACATACAGACTAGACCAAGAAAGGATGATGGTTTCCTTCCCTAAAAAGGGCACTAGAAAACGAGATGAATTTTTCAAACGATCATTAGAATCTTAATTCCAGATTTTTATTGTATTCAGATCCACCATTTGTCACAGCAGCATTTGAACCTGGGTTCCCAGAATATTACCTGGGTCTCTGGATTAATAGTCTAGTGATAATACGACTGGGCCTTACCTTCCCTTTTTTTTAATTCATTCAGGGGATGAGGGTGCCACTAGCTGGGCCAGCATTTATTGCCCACATCGAACAGTCCCAGAGGGCAGTTAAGAGCCGACCAGATTGTGGGTCTGGAGTTATGTGTAAGCCAGACCAGGTAAGGATGGCCGTTTCCTTCCCAACTGGACATTAGTGATACAGATAGGTTTTTCTGACAATCAACTAAGGATTCATAGTCAGCATTAGACTTAATTCCATTTTTTTAAAAAATGGAATTCAAATTTCACCATCTTCCACAGCAGGATTAAAACCTGTGTCCCTAGAACATTATCTGGGTCTCTGGATTAACAGTCCAGCAATAATACCACTGGACCATTGCCTCCCCATTTTCACTGCAGCAATTCAAGAGGGCAACTCACCATCACCTTCTGAAGAGCAATTAGGGATGAGCAATAAATGTTAGCCAAGCTAACAAAGCTCACATCCCATAAGTGAACAAAAGAAAAAATGTCCTCCCCCATTTAAAGAATTATTAGCAGCTGTGTCTGCGAGATTTATGCATCTTTCTAAAAAGTGCCTTCGAGAGGGCTGGTACACATAACTGAAGTTAACAGTAGTTAGTGGTGGTTAGTAGTATTTTTGAAACTGAAACTGCTAGTTAGAATAAAACAAAGAAGCTTGCCAGCCTTCAATAACATTCAGAGCTCAGTTACAGCAAACTAAACAAACTGATGTTCATACAAAACTAAGATACAAACTCAAGTGAGGGACAATTGGTATTGTTGGATTTTCCTTAAAATTTAGACAAAATACAGGATACAAACAACACAAATATCTAAACTGCTGTGCCTTTAATGACATTTCACAACAAGGCAGTAATAGGTGAACTTCTATAAAGCACAATTGCTTCTTCCACTTCATGCTGAGCCTCTTTATCCCCTCTGCAAAACAAAAGAAAATTCTCTCATCTATACTTGATTGATACATACAGGACCCTGAAAGGCCTTGACAGGGTAGATGCGGAGGGAATATTTGCTCTTGCAGGAAAATCTAGTACTGGTGGTCTCTGTTTAAAAATCCAGTGTCACTTATTTAAAACAAAGATGAAACAAAGAATTCTCAGAGAGTAATGAAATTTTAGAACTCTATTCCACACAAGGACTCTGCTTCCACCTCATTAAGTGTTTTTAAGGCAGAGGTAAAAATTCTTGTGAAGCAAACGGACAGACAGGAATGTAGATTTGACTTTACGATTAGATCAGACACAATCTTATTAAATGATGGAGCAGATTCATATACAGGCCTGGGGCTAATAACAGTAAGGTTAAAATGGCAAGAGTAATGGAGCAAACATAAGCATAAAATACATTCACTAGGCAAATACATAGCAGCGAGTGGATAAATAGCTGCAAAATACTTTTACATAAATATAGGACATAATAGGACAACGCATTACACAATTTGGGTAGACGGACTGCATTCAAGTAAACTCTTTCTCCTGAATTCAAGTAAACCCTATTGTCATGTATTCTGGAAACCAAATTGATTTCAAAGACATACTTAGCAGCATCAAGTGACCAACGATGGAATTACATACTTTTCATCAAAGGTACAGTATAAGATCCAAATTCGTTTAGAATTTCCTAGTGTGAAGGCAAATCATTCCCTCCCCTGATTTGAATTCAAGACCACCAGCTGGATGTGGCAACATGCTGATGCCCTGAATCTAATTTTAACATATTCCCTCCCAAAACAAATACATCAATTCTTTTGTGGGACCACATTGCTAAGAGATGAAGTCATTCTCACACTGCACTTCTCTCTTTCTCCCCCTCTCCTTCCAGATACAGTGAACTATTATGTGAATATAAATAAATAAACCCGGTCACAAGAGAGGTTAAAGAACAAGGAGTAAAACAAAAGAGTCGCATAAGTTAAAGAAGTTGAAAAACAAAAATCCCTTTAAAATTATTCAGGTGTCACTGGGCAAGTTACTCATTTTGTACGAAGGTGAAAAACAAATATAGTTTATGAATTTAATTTGTTTTCACATTGAATTAAAAACTATAGTCAAAAACAGATGGAGTGAACAAGTTTTCACTTCAGTTGTTTTGTAAGCCGCTGAGTCTGCTACTGGACTGAAAGGTATTGATTTTTACCATATAATGCTGGGTACCAATTCCAAATTCTGAACTAAATATCATCAATATAACGGCAAAGTCATTTAGTTAGACAATAATGCAACTCAGAGACATGTGTTAATTATATATTTACACAACTGTCTAGCAATAGCAAAAGACAAAGATTTTGTAACCAATGAAAACTCTAAGTACAAATTGCAACCACACACAAAGTGTACATTAACTATGCCATGACAATCTAGTACCAGCGAAAAGTGAAGCCTCAAAGTCATAATCAAAAACTTTGCAACAGGGAAATATCCAGTAACTGTGAAGTAAGATGGATCGGGAAAATATTACAAGAGTTGCATGCCATATGACTGTTGAAATCTGTCAATGTACAGATGAATACCTATGTACCTATCAATCAAGTTATTAAAATTCATATAAAACAAATAACAAAACTGTATAGTGAGAAATATTAACAAAAGCAAAAAACTGCAGATGCTGGAGATCTGAATTTTAAAATATGCTGGAGATCTATAGAAGAAGGTGCTGAAGAATCAGCCCTGTTTATGTTACATGGGAAATTCCACAACAATCAACTATAGGTCTACAAGTTTGTTAAAAAGACACAACTGTGTATATTTTCTGCCACATACTGAGTCTGATAACTGGAGAAGGATCACACAGAATTAAGTAGGAAAATGCATGGCAGTGGAGTACACAATCGGCACGGGTTTTTACTTGGCCATAACTACCTTCAAAGATGATGATGCTCTGGGCTCATCTATTTACAGCAATAACACCTCCCTCGACATAACCACATTATATCAGATGGAATCACTACTCCTATTATCCCACAGTATAAAAAGGTGAGATTAGCATTCCTCCTCAAGCACCAAGCTGGAGTTCTTCCACATGAAATATTAAACAGGAATGTAAACAATCAGCTTTTCAAGAAAAACATGAATGTCCCTGTGAAGTGGTCTGGAGTTACTAACAATATGATTCTATGAAGAAGCTGAGTGAATGCCAACAGGGAGCAGGAAAGAGAAAGTCACAACCAACAAAACATGCACATCACAAGAACTGAATGTCTCCCCGAAAGGAGGGAATGCTACCTTTGGAATACAGTGATTCATGTGATGAGGCTGATTCTTCTCTCATTCAGAAGTCTGCAAAGGCTGCTGGCTAAGGCCAGATGGTTTCATTGATTTGCATACGAATCAAACTGCTGTCAACAATGGAGACTACAAACTTTCAATACTCAAGTAAAACCCATAGAAAATAAGTAAATCATATTTTCAAGCTTTTGTTCAGTCACTAAAGCTATGTGAAAACATTTTGCAGAAGTTCAGCACAGTTACAGTGATAGATTCATAAAAGGCACAGAAGGAGCCCATTTGGCAGATCAAGTCCAGTTCTCATAAAACATCCCAGCCAGTCCGACGCCCCTTCTCAATCCCCAAATCCCTGCACATTTATTTGCTTCAAGTGCCCATTCAATTTCGTTTTGAAACCATTGATTGTTTCCGCATTCACCATCCTTGTGGGCAGTGAGGTAATTACCACTCTGTGTAAAATTTTCTTCTTTGCAGCCTCTACCCTTCTCTCCTAGTCCTTGCACCTGCTGCGATAGAGTGGTTTGCCAATGAGCTTACAAAGTGTGGTTCTTGCATAACAAATCTGCGAGGCAAATGTTAAACTGTTCAAATTACCCATTTTCTATCAATTTCCAGGCCTAACTCTTAATGAGTCATCACTTGTGATTGCTATTCAACCAGTGCTATGACCACATTATAAGCACACCTTTAAGCTTCTTTCATTAAAAGATTAAAAGAAAATTTACTGCTGCCTTTTTAGTAACCTCAACTTGCACTTAGCAACTGAGATACCTGCACATACCAGTCTTCCTGCACTTGGAAATGAGATGAGAGAAGACAGTAGTGAATTCTTATCTTTTTTTGTAAGTATATTTATTAGCAAATTTTTAAAAACACTTTACAAATATATAAAGTTATTGAAAAATACAAACAAATACCAGTATAAAGAGAAAAAAGTAAATTACAATACAACTACCGTCTACTAACTACTAACCTACCCTAGGAGACAAAACAAACCTGAACACTGTGCAAAGCAACCCAATAAATAAGTAAATAACTAATAGATTAAAAAAACAAAGAAAATTAAAAGAAAACACAAAAAAACCTGACAAAATACAAAAACAGCTATTCTCGGCGCAAAGCTCCCAAACAAAGGAACGGGAGCACTGTATGTGTACCCATATTAACTCAGGGGTCCCCCTTCCAGGGCCCAGGGCTCGGCAAACCATCCTGGTTAAACAAATGCCCTGGTTAAGATAACTGAGAAATCTATATCCAAGTATCTCAAGTAGGGCTGCCATGTCTTATAAAAATGGTCTGTTGTGTGGTGCACCATGTTTGTAAAAGAATCCAAGGGAATGTGCTCCATAACTAATTTCTGCCATCCCAGCAAGCCCAGCTGGTTCTCAGACACCCAATTCATCAGAATATTCTTCCATACGCAAGAATATTAAATAGTTTCTTCCCATGCCAATCTAAAGATGGTAAATTTGGTAGACCCAAGAGGAGAGATAGATATCAGGTCTACTTTAACTTCAGTCGTCAAGACCCTCCCTATCTCTCCCGCCACAGCGCTCCAATAAACACAGAGCCTGTGGCATGTCCAGAAGCAATGGATAAGAGTACCTACACTTATTTTACATTTGGGGCAGATTAGAGATGCTCCTTTTTTAAACTTCGCCAGATGGTCCAGTGCTAGATGAGCCCTGTGCAGACCTTTTAACTGTGTAGCACATGAGATCTTTCCAGCATTCTCCCATATGTCCTCCCATGTTTCAGAAGAGATCTCTACTCTTAACTGGTTAATATTCTGGCAGGCCCTGCCACCCAGCAGGCGACAGAGAGCACTAACCGAAAGAGTGCTTGTGGAACGTAGCAACCACCTCTCTATATCGGGTTGAGTGAGAAGCTTAGTCTTCTTCTGGAGAAAGCCCTAACCTGAAAAAAACAGAAAAGATCTCTGCTGGGCAGCCCGTATTTGTAGCTCAGTTGCTCAAAAGACATCACAATCTCCCCCTTAAACAAGTCTCCCAAACTAGAAACTCCTCTCGCTGCCCATAGTTTGAACCCCGAGTCCATCATCCCTGGTCGGAACCCTGGCAAACTAAAAGCATAAGTGGCGAAGTCTTGGATAAGCAGCCCTCACTCTGACGCATCGCCCTCCATACCTTGATCGTATTAATGCCAATGGAGTTCCGGCAGTGGTCCATAACTGTCCTCATCTTATCCACGAACAACAGGTTAATAACAGGGAATGTTGCCTCGATATCCTGCCATATTGAGTTCAGATCGTTACCTACCCAATTGCAGACTAAGGACAGCAGGGAATTCAACTGATACCTCCTGATGTTTGGCAAATCAACTCCTCCCCATCCTTGAGGTAACTGGAATTTAGTAAGTTTGATGAAGGGCCACCCACAATGCCAGAAAAAGGAACCAAACCATCCGATAGTTTCCGCGTTGATCTGGGAAACATTAAAAGGGAGCATACGCATGGGATAAAACAAAACAAGGAAGAACATTCATCTTAATGAGAGACATTCGGCCCAACTATGAAATTGGAAAATCCTCCCATCTCTGGAGATCCCGCCTAATATTGTTAAGCAAGTGAGCAAAGTTAGTCCAAAATAACCGATCAAACTTGAGGGTAATAAAAAATGCCTAGGTATCGGAACCTTGCCCGTGACCACTTAAAAGTGGCACATCCTTGAGGAATTCTTAGCTCTTAAAATGTTACTGCATAGCTAATTTGTGAACTAAAAAAAAATTGTATTGATGTTTGTGATTTGCAATGATCCTTTTTCCAAGATGGTACTGGCAAGGCAGGTAGTGTTCAGGCTTGTCAGAGTCCGTTCACTCCAGGCTAGCAGCATTGTTTTCTCTATGTACATTTTTTGTCTTTTTTTCTTCTTTTTTCTTCATCTTAGAGGGCAAAGTGTGTTTGGTATGGCAGTGGCTGCAGCATCGGTGGTGTGGACAGGGACTCCTGGCAGCAGTGGTGGTGCCCTGAGCCTGGTTCTCAGTGGCAGGAGGCCCAGAGCATGGAGACCTGACAGAGGTAGGCCCACAGCCTGGGCTCTTGGCAGTGGCAGTGCCCAGAGCAGGGAATCCTGGTAGAGGTAGGTCCAGAGCCTGGATTCTTGGCGGTAGCGGTGACCAGAGCAGGGACGCCTGGTGGCAGTAGGAGCCTGGACTCTTAGCAGTATCAATGAAATAGCTGTGGCAACAGAGCCAGGGTCTCCTGAGGCATTGATGCTGTCGTTGCTGTTCCTGGAGTGGCTCACCTAGAGAACCAGAACACCTTGCAGAAGCCCTGAAACTGTACTTGAGACCGCATTTTGAACAGAAAATGAACTCTTATTTAAGTCATTTCATTTTATCCTTATTGTATGTCAAAATAGTACCAGATTATGGCAAGAAAACATATTTTGAAAATATATTGTCACATATATCTTGAAAATACTTTTCATTGTATGTGACAATAATTAAATCATTCATCATTCACTCAGTTCTCAACATATGAGAGTAACGCAGGGACACCACTGCATTGCATCCACTAAACAGTTTTCACATAAAGAGTGCATAACCTTATAAGGAGTAATTCACAAGGATTTAGAAATAAATCCATCATGCCTCACTGACCTATTAGGATTTTTTTTTGAAGAGGCAACTAAATCAGCATATGTTGGATATCCACTGAACACAAACTGATGGGATTTTCAAAAGATAGGTGATGTGATTTCATGTGAGTTTTGTAGGAATTCATGATTCATGGAATTAAACTCAAGTCAGCTGGCTGGATTCAAAATTACTTTTCAACAGAGAACAGAAGACAACAGTAAAATACCAAAACCTTTCTAGAGTTTCAGACATTGGTCTAATGTCTGCACCATACACTAGTTATACTAAAAACGGTATTTAATATAAACTTTGCAAAAACAACAAAATGTGGTAAATTAGAAGTATATGACAGACTGAAAAAATTAAGAAACATTAATTAATATGGACTTCAAAATGTGGATGAATGTAATATTCAAAAAAGATATATGAATTGTGTACATGGTGAAGCAGTCCTACTTGTAGCAGACTCATAAATTACTACATTACTGCACAAACTTGCCAAAATTAATTAAATACTAGGATGTACCTCAAGATCAAAAATAGTTAGTTGTTCTAATCTACAACTAGTCATTCATATTTACCTGAACAAGATCCATTTTACCTTGCCCACAGCCAGGGCATACTAAAACTTCACTAGCAATGCACTATCAAAGTTTCCAGTATGTAAAGCCGACATATCAGGCTTTGCTAAAATATAGAGATTTTGCAAAATTAAACTATGTGTATTTTAAGCAACCTCCTTTAAATAAATTGTAATGTACAGGAAAACATTCAGAAGAAATATAGCATGGATGATTTCAAAACCTAGGATTCTAAATTAGAAAAAAAGACACTCAAAAATAATTTTGGAAAGAGGAACACAATCCAAGGTTTTAAAATAAGGAGAGTCACAAATGACATGACAAGATCATACCAATTAGGAGCCACTTTTTTAGGAGACATAATTAAGTAGGTCACTCAGCCTCTTGAGATCCACCATTCAATAAATCATGGCTGATCTTGTAATACCACATTCCCAGCTGCCCCCAATAACCTTTCACCCCCTTGCTCATCAAGATGTAAGCAAGTCATTTGAACACTACAGGATTCAGTTTTAAAATAAATTCCACTTTTAAAACCCTAAGAATTATACATTAGGAGCAGGCCCTGAGTATTTGCATAGCACTTGCTGCAACTATGTAGGTTAGCCCCTTCTAAAAGGCAGCAGGATAAATATCTGGCTAGAAGCAGTTTGAAGAGCATCAGGATAATACAATAAGATACTCCAACGGAAATTATAATGATGGAGTTTGGCAGCAGTATATTGTCATCTGTGAAAATGGATATTATGGAGTTTTTAACAAGTTACAGATCAGATAGTATTAATCCAAAATTTACCTCATAAGATGGAATACAAATACATATCTCATTACCAATCTCACTGAAAGATTTTTTAAAAATATAAATTATGTTCATTTTGTGAAAGCCAGAATGATTGAGGCAGCTGGTCTAACATAATTGAGGACTAGAGGTAGCAACTAATGTAGCAAGCTAGCTGAAAGTCTTCAGGTGACATTACACACAGAACCTGGTCTGCATCTGACATTACAATCCTCACTCCCTGCTTTCAGTTTTTTATTTGCAGCATTTATCTAATTCTGTCCAATCTGCACTAAAATCTATACTTTTAGCTGCCAAACCATTTTTGTCAGTACGCACAATGTAACACTGGCTGTAATTAGGATAGGGTAAACAATGGGAAAAAAATGGTTGATAGCTTCTCAACTGATGCACATGCACTGTAGTTGAAATCATTGCCATGGGTCACAGATAGCTGATCTGTGATCTAGAAACTCCATTTTTATCTTCTCTTTAATTAATAGCCTCCAGTAAGTGATAAGCAGTGATCTGGAAATATTGCATTTTATAATTAAGCAGTGCAGCATTTGAGGCAAAATATGAGCTTTAAAGACAGTGGAGAGGCTGATCTGATAAATGTTGACAAGGCAACAAAGTCCAATAATTCCCTGTGGCTGAATCCTGATGCAACACAATAAGCCACTGAAGGTCTTCCATCCAAAAGCAGGTCAATTAGCATCAAATTAGTCTGTGGTAGCTTTTACTATTCAAGGTTTTAGGATTTTGTTGACTACATTAGAAGCTCTTCAAAGATGAGGACTCAAGAGATGTCCACACAAAATATTGAATCATACATTAAATTCTTATAAAAATGTCAATATTTGAATATTTAGTTTTTCAAAACTGTTCCTAGCTCCTGAATTGCAGTGGTTTAATTCATACAGAAATAATATCTTATCAACAACTCAATTCTCCTGCAGATTTTCGAAACAACGTGCGACAAAGAACATACTTAAGAACTTGCCGTAAATGAAGATTTCACTATCGCCTAAAGTCAGCCTGGAACAAACACTTGGAAAATCGTAAAACATAGATTTGCTATGTCACCTGTCCTAATTATATATTTAAAGGCTAGAGCATTGGAATTTATAAACTGCTGAAGCAATTTTCTAAGTACATTAAGACTCACCATCATTACATGGAGTGACAAAAGAGGATGTTACCTCTAACTGCACAAAGTCGGTTTCAACTGCCAGTCATGTCAGAAAGTCATAGAGACATACAGCATGGAACCAGACTCTTCGATCCACCTCGTCCATGCTGACCAGATATTCTAAATTAATCTAGTTCCATTTGCCACCATTTGGCCCACATGGTTCCTATTCCTATTCATATACCCATCCAGGTGCCTTTTACATGTTGTGATCATACCAGCCTCCACTTCCTTTGGCAGCTCATTCCACACATGTATCACCCTCTGCATGAAAATGTTGCCCCTTAGGTCCATTTCAAATCTTTCCTCTCTCACCCTAAACCTATGCACTCTAGTTTTGGACACCACGACCCCAGGAGAAAGACCTTGGCTGTTCACGCTATCCAAGCCCCTCACGATTTTATAAACCTCTATAAGGTCACTTGTCAGGCTCTGATGGTCCAGGGAAATTAGCCCCAGCCATTTCAGCCTCTCCCTATAGCTCAAACCCTCCAATCCTGACAAGGTCCTTGTAAATCTTTATTGCATCATTTCAAGTTTCACAACATTCTTCCTATAGCAGAGCAACCAGAATTGAAGACAGTATTCTAAACGTGGCCTAACAAATATTCTGTACAGCTGCAACATGACCTCCCAACTCCTACACTCAATGCACTGCCCAATAAAGGCAAGCACAACAAACACATTCTTCACTATTCTGTTTACCTGTGCCTCTATTTTCAATGAACTATGAACCTGCTTTCTAAGGTATTTTTGTTAAGCAACACTCCCCAGGAGCCTACCTCTCTAGAACTACATCCTGCGTTGATTTGCCTTCCAAAATGCAGCACCTCACATTATTTACCCAAATTAATCTCTATTTGCCACTCCTCAGCTCACCAGCCCATCTGATCAAGGTCCCATTGTACGGAGTAACCTTCTTAGCTGCCCACTACACCACCAAGTTTGGTGTCATTTGCGAAGTTTGCAGTGGATGTAGTGTACATGGATTTTAGTAAGGCATTTGATAAGGTTCCCCATGGTAGGCTTATGCGGAAAGTCAGGAGGCATGGGATAGAGGGAAATTTGGCCAATTGGATAGAAAACTGGCTAACCGGTCGAAGTCAGAGAGTGGTGGTAGATGGTAAATATTCAGCATGGAGTCCAGTTACAAGTGGAGTTCCGCAGGGATCAGTTCTGGGTCCTCTGCTGTTTGTAATTTTTATTAATGACTTAGATGAGGGAGTCGAAGGGTGGGTCAGTAAATTTGCAGATGATACAAAGATAGGTGGAGTTGTGGACAGTGAGGAGGGCTGTTGTCGGCTGCAGAGGGACTTAGATATGATGCAGAGCTGGGCTGAGGAGTGGCAGATGGAGTTCAACCCTGCCAAGTGTGAGGTTGTCCATTTTGGAAGAACAAATAAGAATGCGGAATACAGGGTTAATGGTAGGGTTCTTGGTCAGGTGGAGGAACAGAGGGATCTTGGGGTCTATGTACATAGATCTTTGAAGGTTGCCACTCAGGTGGATAGAGTTTGTAAGAAGGCCTATGGAGTATTATCGTTCATTAGCAGAGGGATTGAATTCAAGAGTCGTGAGGTGATGTTGCAGCTGTACAGGACTTTGGTTAGGCCACATTTGGAGTACTGTGTGCAGTTCTGGTCGCCTCACTTTAGGAAAGATGTGGAAGCTTTGGAGAGGGTGCAGAGAAGATTTACCAGGATGTTGCCTAGAATGGAGAGTAGGTCGAGAGTTCTCGGCCTTTTCTCGTTGGAACGGCGAAGGATGAGGGGTGACTTGATAGAGGTTTATAAGATGATCAGAGGAATAGATAGAGTAGACAGTCAGAAACTTTTTCCCCGGGTACAACAGAGTGTTACAAGGGGACATAAATTTAAGGTGAAGGGTGGAAGGTATAGGGGAGATGTCAGGGGTGGGTTCTTTACCCAGAGAGTGGTGGGGGCATGGAATGCGCTTCCCGAGGGAGTGGTAGAGTCAGATTCATTGGCGACCTTTAAGCGGCATTTGGATAGGTACATGGATGGGTGCTTAATCTAGGATAGAAGTTCGGCACAACATCGTGGGCCGAAGGGCCTGTTCTGTGCTGTATTGTTCTATGTTCTATGTTCTATGTTCTAAGTTACTCACCATACTTCCTATGTTCACATCCAAACCATTTATATAAATGACAAAAAGCACTGGACCCAGCACCAATCCTTTGGCACACCACTGGTCAGGTCTCCAGTCTGAAAAGCAACCTTCCAGCACCATCCTCTGTCTCCTACCTTTAAGCCAGTTCTGCATCCAAATGGCTAGTTCTCCCTGTGTTCCATCTGATTTAACCTCATTAATCAGTTGACCATGCAGAACCTTATTGATCACCTTACTGAAGTCCATATTGATCATGTCCATCTCTCTGCCTTCACCAATCCTCTTCATTACTTCTTCAAAAAAAAACTCAAAGTTAGTGAGACATAATTGTGGTGAAGCTCAGAAGTACAGAATAACTGCTTCCTGCATAGGGGCGGCTCGGTGGCTCAGCGAGGGGAGCACAGTGACTCAGTGGCTAGCACTGCTGCCTCACAGCACCAGGGACCCAGGTTCAATTCCTGCCTCAGGTGACTGTCTGTGTGGAGTTTGCACGTTCTCCCGGTGTCTGCGTGGGTTTCCTCCGGGTACTCTGGTTTCATCCTACAGTCACAAAGATGTGCAGGTTAGGTGAGTTGGCCATGCTAAATTGTCCATAGTGTTAGGTACATTAGTCAAGGGAATGGGTCTGGGTGGATTACTCTTCAGAGGGTCAGTATGGACTTGTTGGGCTGAAGAGCCTGTTTCCATGCTGTAGGGGATCTAATCTCATAGTAGGAGAGGAAATTGGAATAAGTTATATCAGCTACTCTTGTGCCATTAGTTTATAAGCAAATATCTGGCAATAGCCACAGAGAATTGGCAAGTATTACAAGAATGATGGGTGGAAGCTCAGAGTGAAAAAATATATACAAAAAAAACCTACTAATTATGTCTACAGACTACCCTCAAGCAGAAACATGGGCACAAGAATAGTCCAACTCCAATCCAATCAATAGCAGTCCTACCAGACATCTTACACTGCAAAAAGTCATCAGTTGTATCATCAAGTAATATCCCCTTACCATTAGGTGCTCACTAATGTCCTGTTTAGATTCTGAAAAAACTGTTAAGCTGCAGATCAAGACATGGGCACAAGTTTTGAATGGCTGAAGAGAACTGCCCTTAACATTAAGGTCATATTCAACCTGGCAACAGCAATACCAATGTTGGTCCAGAGAAAACTCTGCCTCAGAGGTATAGTCTAATAAGCCACTCAGTTGTATTGAAGAATGTGGCTCATCACCAACTTCTCAAAGGAATTAGGAATAGCCAAAAATATCTATATTTTGAATTAACAGCAAGAAAAAACACATCGAAGTTAGATGTCAAACCTATTCCCATTGTATACCATCCTCATTATCACCGTATCAATTGAGTTTGACCATCATAATAGCAGCAATAGCTCAAAGAGAAAACCCATCAGCATGCAGACTTCTCAGGATTGTATTGGATTAGCAATAATTTCTGTCTTGCTAGAATCACCAGTGACCTCAACAAAAAATTAAAATTAAAGCAACTTTGTAAAGACCAGTGTGATCTTTTAATCAGATTCAGAGGTTTGGAATAATGCATAAATAACATTTAATTGGCACAAAATACTACCAAAGTGAAATGTCTGTTTAGCAGGACAATTTTCTGCTTGTAACTCCTGAGTTAGCCCACCTATTAACTTCCTGTGTCCCTGAACAGGAATATATTAATTTAGCCTAATGGATTGGTTAGGGCAGATAGCCTGTTTCAATGCTATATATCCTATGTAATCCTATCTACCTATGGAACTCACAATTATAATCCAAAGTTCCTGCCATCAGCACACAGTTTTGTTGCCCACTAATATTGCTGGTAGTGAAAATGGTTCACTACATTTTCTTTTCAGTCCAGTGCTGTGCATAAAACAATGCTCAGCAAAAGATTCAACTGAAAAGTTATATTGGAAGGACAACCTATTATTGCATGTGCCATAGACCAGCTCAGCAGTGAATTCATTCACGCCTCACTATTTACAAGATATCAGAAGACAAACATGGACTAAATTAGTTCTCAAACCATCACTTTTAACTCTTTGGCAAACTGAACAATCATTTGCTGTTCATCGCCTTTCCATCCATATTACTGCATTGTCTCTTACACTTGAATGTTGTGACAAACCTCGATCACTTGTTGAAATATCATCTGAAATCCATATTTTCTAATCTAATGGATCATTTTGTCTTTGTCTAAATCAGTTATATCTTCAAAAACTATTAAAGCTAAGTTATGCTTGACCATGACACCACAAGATCAATAGAAATAGTAACAGGAGTAGGCCATTCAGTCCCTCAAACATGCAGCACCATTCAAAAAGATCACAGCTGTTCCAACAGTTCTCGTGTCCACTTTCCTGCATTTCACCCAACACTTGATTCTTCTACTGACCAAATCTAGTAAATGAATAAAAGCAAAATACTGAGGATGCTGTAGAAACTCAACAAATCTGTCAGTTTTTGTGGAGATTTAGTCACACATGACTCTTCTTCAGATTGTGTCCTTTAGAAAAGATATAATTGCACTGGAAGCAGTTAAAATAAGACATTCACACAGCTGGTCCATGGGATGAAGGGGTTGCCATGTAAGGAAATATTGCTCAAATAGACTTTATAAATATCAGAGGCAACTACACTGAGCACAGAAGATTCTGAGGGGATTACAGGCTAGATGCTAAGAGAATGCTTTGTCTCATGGAGGAGTCTCGAACCAGGCAGCACAGTTTAAAAAGGAGTGTCTGTCATTTGAGGAGGAGATGAATTTTTTTTTCCCCCTTCAGAGGGTCATCAGACTTTGGAATTCTCTCCTCCAGTGTTTGAGTCATTAAATATATTCAAGGCCAATTAGACAGATTTTCTGTAGACAAGGGAGTCAAGGGTTATGGACAAAGGTATTAAAATGGAATGAAAGCCACAATCAGATGAGTGATAATCTTATTGAATGGCAGAACAAACTTGAGGAACCAAATGCTTCTATTTCATATGATCTTTGAAATCTATATTGGATTTCAACGTGCATTTTCATAAAGTGTATAATATATATATAATCCATTGTTAAAGCTTCATCCTCTGGTGTTAAGAGTTTGCCATTGATCCCCAAGCAGTCCCTGTGAATGGCCAATTTCTATTTCAATCCCAATTATCTGCTTTTGCACCATATCCCTTCCCAATTCAAAATCCGTCTCAGCTTCGATTTTTAAAATTGTCCTAAAGTTTTTTTTTGAGAGAAGGATCTTTTCACTGCAGTTTGTGTGAAGAAGTGATGTCAAGAAATTTAAGATTACTTACTTGTTCTGAACTCAGATTTCTGAAATATTTCTGTTTAGCCTATCAAATCCTTTAAACACCTTATACACAATTTCATCACCCCTTAAATCTTCTACAACAAAGGGAATATAGGCGTTGTCTATGTATCCTGCAGTTCTCATTTAACTTTTTTTACTCAGTGTCAAACTAGTGAATTTGTACCAGTCTTCCACAATAGTACACTTCCCAAACCAACACATCCTTCCAACCTGCAGTGCCTTGAACTGAATAAAAGTGAAATATTATAAACTGAGTAAGGTCTATCTAGAGCTTTATACACGTGCATGATAACTTCGCTTAAGGTAAAGGCTACTGTCACTTGTCCATTAGCTTTTATTGCTTTTCATAAATGGAAAATTGCAAGGATTTGCTCTCATTGAAATTATTTTGAATTACTCATATCAACCATTAACAATTATTTTGTAAATATATCTCCTCCATCACTATTAGCTCTCTACATCCTTTGCTCTGTGGACCTTCATCAGTGGTTCCACTCACTCCTCCTCCCTTTTGGCAATAGTGTAAATACCATCATTCTCTGCACCTACAGTTCCAAAGATGAGTCATATGAGTCTTGAAACATCAACTCTGTTCTACCTCCATAGATGCTATCACACTTACTAAGTTTCTCTCGCATGTTTTGTTTTTATTTCTGAATTCCATCTACCAATTTGCTTACTCTATAAGTATAAAAGGTTCCTTTGCAGCTTTCTGTTCCCATCACTTCTACTTATTGTGCCAGTTAAATTGGCTGTTGACAAACCTGGACATATGTCTCTTCATTCCTTCATGCAATACTTGCTTGTGTTAAATTTTTAAAATATGAAATTTACTAACAATGTATAAAAAAATTCAGGTAGGATCTTAAAGCAAAAAACCTCCAGAGATAAATTATGTAACTGTCTTTTAACCTTTCTAGAGTAAGAAGAAATATGTGTAAAGTAATCACCTAAAAACATCTCTGGAATAATAGGAAACGGTGATCAATAATTAATTGTTGAGCTTGGAATGCGTTTTTTTTTAAAAAGACATAATTCCTTCTAATTAGCAATGATCAACTTGGAAAACATGTTTGAAACAAAACAAGTGATGGAACTTGACATCGATATCTTTCCAACCTGCATACCCAAGGACATCAAGTAATTTTATAACTCTATGATAATAATTAAACTACCTTGAATTACTAACCCCTCTGAAGAAGTGTCATACCAAACTTGAAACATGAATTCTATTTATATCTCTTCAGATGCTGCCAGACCTGCTGAGCTTTCTAAGTTTGTTTCAGATTTTTCACCATCTGTGATATTTTGCTCTTATTATCTTGCATTACTGACTGCAGCAAAAATAGTCATGCAATATCAGACAAGTAAACATTTTGTGATTTGATGATTGAATACAGCAGTTTTTTGAATAACAGATTATGATAAGGAATGTGTTTGTGCTGTTCTTAAAGAAGAGAACAAAGAACTCATGTTTCTATAGCACCTCTACTTATCTCACGACGTGCCCCACAGTCAATAAGGCATTGTCAAATGTAATCACTGTCATAAAGCAAACAATTGAGTAATACATTGCTATCATTTGAGGAATGTAATATAAGCATCGTACTAAAAGGTGCAGGACACATTTTTTAATAAAGTATGTTATTGCTTACAGGTGATAATCGACTTGAACAATTAAGATCAAAATCATGTATAATCACATGCTGGACAACAAACCATGTTGATAAACTTCACAAGGTTTTATTTCATTATAAGCCTGACATATCTTTAAATGTTGATGAAATTGGACTTAGTTTACAAACATTACACAAGCCAGAGCGTGCAATTTCAATGAGAAGTGGTCACATAGGGAAAGAAGCAAAGTAACAGAAATCAGATCATGGAACAGGATGACTGGGGAAATAAAAAGAATGTTGAGTAATTCCAGAAGCCTCATGTTTGTGTGTTATCACTCTTCCAGTGACTTGCAACAAAATGCATAATAGCTGCTGATTCTCTTGAGAAGTGACTGAGTCACTTTGAATGTATTGATTTTTTTTCATCCAGTTTAAGGTAGATTTTATGATTCATTTGTCTTTCAGACTCTGGTCTTTTAGTGTAGTACTTTCAACTCTCTCTCATTATTAACAATTGGCTGCTTTCTCTCTGCTTTTCTGTTCTGGTTGCTGTCAGTATGTTTGTGAAAGACATTTTAATTTATTTTTATGTGATTAATGTGAAGATGAATTGAGAAGATGGCCAATATTTCACAAAGGGTGATGAAACTTTGTGATATTTGGAGCAAAATAAAAATAAAATCAAAAACCTTTGCTCTTGGCTTGACAAAACAAAAGGTAATTCACATGTAAGAAATGTGCATATGAAGTACTGATTCTGAACTGAATTACAAGTGTCAATCAAATGCTTGCATTCCCTTAGCACGCTTAATCAAAATTGAACCAACTGTAACACAAAATGGAGAAAATAAAGATACTCAAGAAGTAGCACACTAAGCGGAAGAAAAATCACACTGCAAATGTGCAGTGAATAGGAAAAAGACAGACTGTAATTAAAACATGTATAGCTAATAATTACAGTGCATTGGGTTATTTATTAAACAAAGTAAAAGCATGCTGCACATAAACTATCTTATGATCAGCAAAGGTTACATAAAGCAGTAAAATGCGATGCAATTTAAAATGTGTAAAAACAAAGGTTTTGCTCAAAGCTATGCATTTTACTCATCTTACAGAAAAAAAAGAGTGCAATAAAAAAGTAAGTAATACAGTTGGGCAGAGGTGCTCAGAGGTCACCTTCTTGAAGAGGAAATAATGGAAATAAATGGCTGAGAGCTATTGTACAATGGAGGTGACAAGCACTTTGGAGGAAACTCTACATACTCCCATTTGACAATTAAAATTGGATACTCAGCCTATACGGTTACATTGCAGTTGATGTATAACAGAAATTGTGCTGGACTGCAAGATACAGAACATTTCATCCAAGATGCCAAAATAATACACCCACACACCCTTTAGTCTTGTTAGAACCTCAGACAAGAAATGCCTCCTCACATCTATCCATTAGCATGGACTACTTAACAAGCATTGTCCAGAGGCACACTCCTGAGAATTTTATATCTTCAAAAGAAAAAAAAAATCCATTCATATATTTTGGAACATTTATAATGACAACCTACGTTTTGAAACACACTTGCACAGTAAACACTGCAACTATTTTCTGCCTGGCAGGCATTCCAGACAGATGTAAAAGGGGAATAATAGGCAGAATGAAAGAAGGGAAAAGCACTGCCAAATGTAGATCTGGCCAAACATCATTCAGGTGTTAATTTTTTTCCACATTTCATCTCCCATTTGACCAGCCATGAAACAAAGGATAATTTAGCAACACAAAAATCACTTTCCCCCTTACAGAGAATGACGCAAGAGAAGTTTGTGACACTTTTAAACTGAGCCATGCCAGCTAGTACAGACTTCCTGCTGTGTAGATTGGCATTTAATCCAATACACCAGGGGATTGGCAGGGAAGACCTCAGGCATGCAGGGTGTGAGCACAGTTGGCAGATCTCCCAGGAACAGTCCCACTTTTGTATTCCAAGTCCAAAATCCACAGCACAAAAGAATTCTAGTGAACCACGAGTGAAGGATTCAGAGACCTTGTGGCAGCACACAGGTCTATGATTAAGCAAATTTGTGGCCACCATGTGGACTTGGCTTGTACCTGTATCAGAAACAAAAGTCTGCCAAACCTCAGAAACCAAAATAGAACCTGTGGAAAGATGTAGCCACCTGAATAACAAGCAGCGCTCTCAGGAAATCTCATACTTATTCCTGGGAGGGATTGGAAGCAGAAACAGAAAGATGATTTATTAAATGCTTCAGCTATTATTGAAGTAAAATTTTCACACAAAGAAAGGAGGCTGCTCCCCTCACCACCTCCCCCTAAAAAAACTTTGCCTAAAGAGAAATAACAAGACATTACTGGAGAAAATTATTATATTGCAAAGATTGAAAGAATCACTTGGAGAAAATACAGCAGAAAAGGACATGTCACCTCTACAGTTTTGAAGAATTATCAGTCGAGTTGTACATTAACACAAGGTTTCCCTAGTTAAATATCAATTCTTTAACAAACATTATTTGATGAACTTTCAACTTGATATTGAAGTGCCACTACTTTATGAAATCAAATCTAGCAGAGACTCTGTTTACATGTAATAGAGATTAAATAAACTTTTAAAAAGCTGTTCATCGTTTCTCAATAATTGTTGCATCTTGTTAGAAACAGACAACCTGCAGTGCATCTACAGTACTATAAAAACACATTTATTTCACAGTTAAGAGTTGTTTGAGTTATATTTAGTAAGTTTGCTGCCCCAAGTGGATTCAAAAGGCAGTGCAGTAGGACACAAATGTGCAGTAAATACAGTGGAGCCTGGAAGTGTATGTGTTAGGAGATGTAGCCCAGGAAGAAGGTGAGTAGTTTTCTCCAATTCTCTGAAACTATAGCTTCCCAAACCTTTAAATGGGCAATGGAAGGAATTTTTAAAATCAAAATAGCAACACTAAATATACCAAATCAAAACAATCTCGATTTTTTTCTAAAGAATAAAATGTTAAAGTATTACAGTTGTGATATTTTGTTCATTTTCTCTTGTCCTGTGTGGATTCAATTTGCAGAGAATAGTTATTCCAACAATTAATAAGCACATGGATTTGAGAGCTACAAAAATCTTTGTCAGAAACTCCAGCTTTCTTTACCAGAAAACTTCAAGTGTCGGCCAAGTGTTAGGCTTCCCATTCTATTTAATATGGAGTGTTTAGCTTTAGATGAAAGTAACCAATCCCTTGTTCTAGTTACTTCTAAAATTGTGCACAAGTGGAATTGTTTTACTCAGATCAAATCTGAAACAAAGTGCTACATGACTAAATTCACTGTAACTCTCAATCTGATGTGCTTTCCAATAATGGAAGTTTTATAAGATGTGTAACATACCACCAGCTCTCACAGCACAAGTTTCCATTAAAGTCTCTAATAAATTACTAAGTTTCATTTATATAAAAACTTAAGTGGTAAATGTAGTGTATAAAATGCTAAAACACAGAAACAATAAACGTAACAATCATTGACAGTATATATATTTACAAAATACCAATATTCTGAACATATATACATCAAATGTCTCAGCAATTTCAACTCCAAAGTCATTATTTATTTACAGTTTACTAACAAATGGAACCCCTTGACTGTGGAAAAAAACATAATAAACAAAGATATTCTCAAAATAGCAACAGATTACCCAGAATATACAGTTCAAGCCTCTCAAGAATATCTGCCTGAGCCACAATTTCCCTCACTGACAAGTTGTCTTTTTCAGTCACTGCTAAGAGTTGCTCTACCAGAGTTGCTCTGTCTTTAAATCTCTTTCACTGACTCACAGTCTGAATCCTTCATCTGTGCAGGTCATTACTTACCGCCGTCAGCTTTTGAAAAAAAACATAATCTCTTCCTTCTTCGTTCCATCTCAAATATTTTTTTAAAAACCCTTTCGGCTTTTCAGGTTGGGATAAATCTGTCTATATCACGATGTGGGGTTCATACTGTCATAATGTGTGTGGGGTTGTTCATCTCACGCGTGTGTGCGGGTCTCTTGGTCTTAAAGACCACGATCTTGTACTGATAGAGTTTAGTCTTGTTCTATGAAAGGCTCTTTCCCCTCTTTCTCCCTGTGACCCCCCCCCTCCAAGTCCGTATTAACTTCACCCTGCCCGGCTCTCCCTGGATTACCTGCCGAGCTCTTTGCCCACCAGCGTGTAGCAGTTACTGAAGTTGTCGGTGCAGACCCGGGTCTGGACGGTGGACATCAGCCCGCTCCGTGGCTGGCTCATGGCTTCGCCTGACTGAGGCCGGGCACGGTGCTGGAGTGCGGCTGTATGTCCCGGCCTGAGCTGCCGCCTCTCACTCTCCGGCTCAGCTCCTGCACTACCGGCTCATTCACAACACTAACCCCACCACATCGTCACCATGGAGACAACCAGCTGATTGACAGCGGGGGGGGGGGGGGGGCGGGGAAGGGCACGCATTTAAAAAGGCGATGGAAGAATATCATTAAAAAGGCAACACAAGGACATTTCAGAAGGTCACTTCTTGCGGGGTTTTTGTTCCGTTTTTAAGTTTCACCAACGCCTGAAAAATCTTTTTTTTCTTTTAACTTCTACAGTGTATTTCGAAGTACAGACATTAAAATACGTAGAGGCAGAGGATTAAGGAGGTTAAAAAATAAATTGACAAAGATAACAGTAGAGCTGTGAGTCTAGACTCATTTAGGTGGACTCTGCAGGCTGGGGTTCATTTTTTGAAGATAAGGAAATGTGTTTGTATTTGTCCCTCTACGTACAACATGACAAACGACTTCTGAGCATAGGTTCTGGTCTAAAAGGGACAGTAGCAACGTGGATATAAAATTGGTGAGTGATAAGAAACAGAGGATACTCGTCAGTAGATCTCTTGGGGGCTGGAGGAAGATTTGTGGTGGAGTTTCCCAAGGATTAGTATTGGGACCCTTGCTTTTCCGAATATTTAACGACTGGATTTCAGTTTGCAGGGGGCCATTTCAAAGCTTGCAGATGATACTGAACTTGGAACAATGGTATACTGTGAGGAGGATGGTGTGGAACTCCAAAAGGTCATTGACAAATTGCTGAAGTGAGCGGATAGGTAGCGGATGAGGTTCAAAACACAGAAGCGTGAGGTGAAACACTTTGGTCTGAGGAACATTGAAAAACAACAGAAAATAATGGGTACAATTCTTAAGGGGTGCAGGAGCAGAAGGACTTGGTGTTTATGCACACAGATCATTGAAGATGGCAGGAAAGTTAACAGAGTACATAGTGTTCTTGGCTTTATTAATAGGCTCAAAGAGTACAAGAGCAGGTAGGCGATGTTGAACTTGCCAAGACACTTGTTAGGCTTCAGTTTGAATGTTGTGTACAGTTGTGGGTGCCATGTTATCCGAAAGATGTTATCGGAATGCACTGGGGAGATACAAGTAAAATTTACAGGAATGGTTCCAGGAGGAAGTGAGGACTGCAGATGTTGGAGATCAGAGTTACAAGTGTGGTGCTGGAAAAGCATATCAGGTTAAGCAGCATCCGAGGAGCAGGAGAATCGATGTTTTGGGCATAAGCCCTTCATCAGGAATGAGAAGCTTCAGTTATGAGGATAGATTGAAGAAGTTGGGACAGTTTTTCTTGGACAGAAGGAGTGATTTGGTAGATGTTTTCAAAATCATGAACAGGATAGATAGAATAGATAGGGAGAAGCTGTTCTTGCTCATAAAACAAAAAGGAACGAAAGTAAATAGGTTAAAGTTATCTGCAAACAAAACAAGAATGATGTGATAAAAAACTTTTTCTCCCTCTATTTCTTGCCAAACTCTTCATCCATGAGAGTGTAACAATTGTTGAAATTATTGGTGGACCTCCTGTTAGATTTCCAACTTAACTCCAAGATCAGGCCATTCTGCAGCATTGAACCTGGATCTCAGAACACAGACAGATAAACCTAGCAATTTCAAAATAGTCACCTTAATGCCTTTGGCGAGGTAGCATCATCATCATCATGTGTGCTCTGACTAAAGGTAGGTCCTTAGCTCACAGCAGTACTACATAGTCCTGTGACAGTCTTTTCATGGAACTTCCTTTCATTTTCAAGCCATCCAACATTGGTATTCTCTTCTTTCTGCTTTTTCTTTCACATTTCCCTCCAAAATATCTCTTACAAGTTTGTTTCCTCTTAAAATGTGCCTTATGCAGTTACTCTGCATTTTTTAAAACACTATCTGTAAGAATAACAGGATGATTATGGTAGGGGATTTTAACTTTCCAAACATAGACTGGGACCGCCATAATGTTAAGGGTTTAGATGGAGAGGAATTTGTTAGCTGTGTACAAGACAATTTTCTGTTTCAGTATATGGATGTACCGACGAGAGAAGGTGCAAAACTTGACCTACTCTTAGGAAATAAGGCAGGCAGGTGACTGAGATGTCAGTGGGGGAGCACTTTGGGGCCAGTGACCATAATTCTATTAGTTTTAAAATAGTGATGGAAAAGGATAGACTAGATCTAAAAGTTGAAGTTCTAAATTGGAAGAAAGTCAATTTTGACAATATTAGGCAAGAGCTTTCGAAAGCTGATTGGGCGTGGATATTCACAGGTAAAGGGACAGTTGGAAAATGGGAAGCCTTCAGAAATGAGATAATGAGAATCCAGAGAAAGTATATTCCCGTTAGGGTGAAAGGAAAGGCTGGTAGGTATAGGGAATGTTGGATGACTAAAGAAATTGAGGGTTTTGTTAAGAAAAAAAAGGAAGCGCAGGATAGATCGAGTGAATCCTTGGAAGAGTATAAAGGAAATAGGAGTATACTTAAAATGGAGCCGCAGGAGATGGGGCAGATACTAAATGAGTATTTTACATCAGTATTTACTGTGGAAAAGGATATGGAAGATATAGAATGTAGGGAAATAGGTGGTGACATCTTGCAAAATGTTCTGCTAAGATTTGCTTTCCCAAAATGCAGCACCTCGCATTTATCTGAATTAAACTCCATCTGCTACTTCTCAGCCCATTGGCCCATCTGGTCAAGATCCTGTTGTAATCTGAGGTAGCCCTCTTTGCTGTCCACTACACCTCCAATTTTGGTGCCACCTGAAAACTTAGTAACATACCTCTTATGCTCGCATTAGGAAGTGCTGGATGTCTTGAAACGGGTAAGGGTGGATAAATCCCCAGGACCTGATCAGGTGTACCTGAGAACTCTGTGGGAAGCTATAGAAGTGATTGTTGGGCCTTTTGCTGAGATATTTATATCATCGATAGTCAGAGGTGAGGTGCTGGAAGATTGGTGGTTGGCTAACATGGTGCCACTGTTTAAGAAGGGTGGTAAGGACAAGCCAGGGAACTATGGACCAGAGAGCCTGACGTCAGTGGTGGGCAAGTTGTTGGAGGGAATCCTGAGGGACAGGATATATATGTATTTGGAAAGGCAAAGACTGATTAGGGATAGTCAACACAGCTTTGTGCGTGGGTAATCATGTTTCACAAACTTGATTGAATTTTTTGAGGAAGTAACAAAGAGGATTGATGAGGGCAGAGTGGTAGATGTGATCTATATGGACTTCGACAAGGTTCCACATGGGAGACTGATTAGCAAGGTTAGATCTCATGGAATATTGGGAGAACTAGCCATTTGGATACATAACTGGCTCAAAAGTAGAAGAAAGAGGGTGGTGGTGGAGGGTTGTTTTTCAGACTGGAGGCCTGTGACCCGTGGAGTGCCACAAGGATCAGTGCTGGGTCCTCTACTTTTTGTCATTTACATAAATGATTTGGATACAATCATAAGAGGTACAGTTAGTAAGTTTGCACATACCATGAATGAATAAATAAAAAAGAAAAATTCAGAAATCCTGTTGTAATCCCACAGACATCAATAATCTTTAAAAAGAAATTCAAACTTCCAGTGAATGCCTAAAATGATCACACAAGATTTCAAGTTTTAAAACTTTTAAAGTAACAAGCAAGCAAACTAAAGGAAACAGATTTCAGTAATAAATTCTACAGAAAAGATTTCTTATTTAATGTTTGCCTTAATCTAGAATACGGTGCTATAATTATGATTTGGAGATGCCGGTGTTGGGCTGGGGTGTACAAAGTTAAAAATCACACAACACGAGGTTATAGTCCAACAGGTTTAATTGGAAGCACACTAGCTTTTGGAGTGACGCTCCTTCATCAGTGGCACTCCGAAAGCTAGTGTGCTTCCAATTAAACCTGTTGGACTATAACCTGGTGTTGTGTGATTTTTAATTCTGTTACAATTATACTTTGTCCCTTAAATGGACATTTCATTCTCAAGGAACTGGTCCAGGGCTATTCTCAGCTCCTTTCCCTTTTTGCAACAGGATAACATTTACTCTCCAAACTAACCTTCATGATGAAATATGAATTGATGATTTTTTGCACTAGTCAAAGCTAGTTGAATCTTCCAACATCATTTTGTATGAGTGTAGTCTGCTCAATCTGAGTGTGAAATGCAGTTTGCACGCTGTGTGGTGAACAACAGACACTTGTTGTCTCTAACTCCCTGCTCTCTCTCTCAGATTCTGGCATACGGACCATGTTTGTCAGGTTTAATGATATTTTAAGGAAAGCTCTGGATTACCCAATTTGTCATTGAAGACCATTTTTTTTCAAAGTGCAGACAATAAAGCTGTTAGAAATAAGTTCAATAGTTTTGTGTAATCCCTTTCACCATTGGAATACTGATCATACTCAAGTAATATTAAATCATGTGTAAAAGTCAACACTCAGAGTTTGGCCAAAGTAATTCTTAATTTAGATAGATCTGTGAATAAGTCAAGTCCTGACTTTTGACCAAAAAACCCCAAACTCTTTCTCTTTGCTGCTGAAGTCAAACTTGCCCTGCTGCAAACTTACTCATTTATAGAATCATAGAATAGTCTCCCATTGAAAGCCTCCATCCTTAATTCTGTGTCTATCAATATGAGTTATCAAGGCTACCATATCACTGCTGCACACTGCTTACCTATGAATACCACCCTCTAATATGACATTGAGGAGTTGCAGCAGATCCACAACACAGTTCAAACTTAGTCATTGAGATTGCAGAGCTGACATATTATTGTGCAGAAGCTTGAGAAATCAAGATATTGGGGAAGAGCATGAGAAATTGGAGGAAGTTCATCATAAAGCTGAAGCAGATGTCTAAAAATAAATGTGGAAACAGAGGAAAGCCCAGCATGTGACTGCATTTGGAAACTGAACTTGCAAAATACAGCAATGAAAATTGTCAGTATGGTCTCTCCGTTTCTGTGGATTTGTCCAAATCTTCACCCTGGAATGAACTAGACTGGGTCCTGAAGAAGGAGAAAGTGAGGACTGCAGATGCTGGAGATCAGAGCTGAAAATGTGTTGCTGGAAAAGCGCAGCAGGTCAGGCTGCATCCAGTTCCTGAAGAAGGGCTGATGCCCAAAACGTCGATTCTCCTGTTCCTTGGATGCTGCCTGACCACCTGCGCTTTTCCAGCAACACATTTTCAGCTCTGGGTCCTGAAGAAGGGTTACACCTGAAACATCGACTTCTCCACCTCCTGATGCTGCCTGGCTTGCTGTGTTCTTCCAGCATCCTGCCTGTCAATTGTATAGGAACCTGGTGAGACCACACGTGCAGCACTGTGTGCAGTTTTGATCTCCTTATCTCAGAAAAGATACTGTTGCCTTGGAAGGAGGTTCCTGGGACTTATTCTTGGGATGGTGGGACTGTCCTATGAACAGCAAACTCGGCCTGTATTGTGCAAAGTTTTGAAGAATGAGGAGTGGTCTCATTGAAACTTCAAGATACTTCATGGAATAGACAGGGGGAAATACAGCAAAGATGTTTCCCCTGGTTGCAAGATATAGAACCAGGGAGCACCATTTAAAATAAGGGGGATGCCATTTAAGACTGAGGTGAGGAGTTTTTTTTAACTCGGAGGGTGGTGAATCTTTGGAATTGTCTAGGTCAGGAGACTATGAAGCTCAGTCTTTGAGTATATTAAAAACAAAATGTGATAAAGGTTTGATTGTCAATGTTATGTGGATGGTATGGATAAAGAGTGTTGAAATGTTCGATCAGTCATGATCATATTAAATGGTGAAGCAGGCTTGTAAGAGTTGAATAGTTATTCCTGTTTCTTTGTTCCGATATATTAGAATTAAAATATTCCATTTATTTAATTGCTCTTTTTCCATCTACTTGTTATGAATCAATCCCCTTGCTGGTCTGAATGTGGAAGAAAGAATCATTTGTTGTTAAAAAGCTGTGCCGGGACAGGGCCAAGCTGGTTCATAACAAACTGAGCTGTATTGCCCAGTCTATTGAGGTCACCCAAATGCTTTGTGTAACTTCTGCACAGTTTTGGGCAGTACTGCAGTATAAAACAAAATGTGGATGAGTTAACTTTACTAGAGTTCAGCTTTAAAATGATTACTAAATATTTTTTAATTACTCAAAATAAGTAGCAACGTAATGAACCAAATCTCTTTCAGCTCCTATAATGTTGCAAAATAGGTAGTAAGAGCTAAACAAAATATTAAGTAAAATCGTGGTATCTTCGGGCATGCAATGGAGCTGCACATACGCAATATCATGGGGAGCATAATAACAGCCTCCAGTGAATTTGGAGGCAGTGGGTATTTGGCAAGATTCTGGGGTGAGCCTCATTCAAAGGCACAGTATCTGTTGCAGTGATTCAGCACCAAGAAGGGAGAAAAGTACCCCTATCTCTTCTGGCAGCCCCGCTCCACCAAGCCAGGGACTCCCTCCACGTGGACCCCAGCCTACCTGCACTCACCTACCACTTGGATCCCATGGCAATCCTATGGCCTGGCTGGGTGCATTACTGGGAGCTGTCACTGCTTCCTGTGATGCTGATGGGTAATGAAGGGTTGTTGATCTCTTATTAGATGCCACCTTTGGATGAGGAAAGGTTGGTTAAGAAGGGGTGAAGTGAGGTGGAGAGGGAAGCTGTGAGAATTCCATTACCAAGCTCCTAAATCCCAAGAAAGGATCTGTTGGTTACTTACTTCTGGGAGATCTTCACCCAGGGGAATGATGCAGGGCTCCTGTCAGGTTTCCAGTGATGGGAAAGACTCCCTAAGCTAACATTAAATTCCTCTCAACCTTTTCAATAGCCAGAAAAATAATGTACATGATGAGTGCAAAGAGTTGTCTGTGGTACATTTTAGCACCATCTCCAAAGGACAATCGAACATCTTTTCTCATCATAAGGTGCAGGACCTGGATTTATACATTAATCATAAACCTGGTACCTAGGAAACAATGTCTGACAAGGTAATACCTCTTTTCCTCAGGGAAAGTGATTCGCTTTGCAAATGGCAATAGACCTGTGAGTGAGAGAGTGACCAATTTAGTTTTGGAGACCTTGGAATGATCTCATGTCACAAAACGTAATACTGATCCCTTTTCTAAATCACGAGCTGTGTGATATTTTCTTTTTTGAGGCGGAGGTATATTGTGGTCTGTACTTGTGTTTGTGGCATTGTCTCTAAGAATTGCTTTTAGCTAATAATGGACCAAATATTGGACCAAATGGCTTTTTGGTACTTGCAATTCTTATCACTTGTGACTTATGTTTTGTAGCTCCATCCTTTGGAGGTGATGAATATGTGAAGCAATTCTCATTTCACACATATTGTTAGATACCACATGAATTGCAGCAGCTGCTAAGAATTCTGAAGGGAACAGTTTGCAAAATGAAACAAAAGAGAAAGGGGTATGTTCTGCAGACATTGGAATGGAGACATGGAGCAAAAATTAAAATAGATAGAAATGCAAATGAAAACAAACTGAGTCACAGATATCTCCCTTCACGGTAACTCTTTCAAGTGGCCAAAGCAGGATCAATCATGAGCTTTTCCATATGGGAACATCCAGCATCAAGTTTAGATGTTTCTCTCTGAAAGGTAAAATAATTTTACAGCCTCTCCAACATCAGGCAAGGGTTGAATGATGGTACCACTTTTTCTGATTTTGAGGGGAAGAGGTTTACCTCAGGAATAATATTGTAAAACATCAGAGCAACCACCATTTTTCTACAGCACCTGCTGGTTAATCCCATTTACGGCAACACAGCTCAACACCAGGCACTGTGTATAACAGCAGCTGATCACCTTCATCCATTCTGTACCAACACCACAATGAATTTCAAGATACACAAGTTTGTCACTTTCACTTTCAGAGCTCTATTTAGGGAGCAGAGATTCTCACAACAGCCCCTAAGGAGGTGTCTACATTTGCCCCAGACTTATATCAACATATTGGTAATTACTATTAAAATTAGTTAATCATGCTGTGTCTGTGCGATTCAAGTCATATGTGTCTTTGGAAAGAGGTGACAATCACAAAACCAAATGTGGTACTTAATTTTTAAAAGTATCTTGAAATTTTCAAAGATATCAATGATTAATAGGCTGGTTTCCTGACTTTATAAATAACTCTATGCTAGATTCTTAGTGTGAATGCTATAGGTGGAAGCAAAATTCAAACATGCTTCCATAAGTAACAGTGCTAAGATCAAGTTAGGATCTGAACTAACTCTACAGAGGCCGGTATCCCATCACCAAATCACCCTTTATTGACACTTGGAGAGTCCTTGACACTGATCCAGCTCACCTCAGTGCCAGCTGTAAGAGTGAACAGGATGTCTGACACTCCTGATTGGATCAGATTAACAGCCTCAATTAGGGAAGTCATATTCTATGAGGTCAACCTGGCTAACTTTGTTGCAATCACTAGAGTTTAAATATTCAGTATTAATAGGTCTTTGACGTCCTGCACCCAAAGCACATTCTGTGCCTCCAGTGCTTCTTCCTGCTGGCTTTCAATATGAAGAATTATTGATTCTTCAGAGGGTGAATGACAAATGGCATTCAGCGAGGGCTTTCCTTAAATGCTCCTACTTTACCTGCTGCTATAAGACTTCACCATGTTCAGAGTTACTGTTAAAAATGCCAAGGACCATTCTCTCCCATGTACCAGTGGTGCACTGCATTTCACTGTGTTGCTACTTCTGGTTTACCAGTGGTCCAATTCATACCAAAGTATGAATAACTATGTGGAGCAGTGGTGCCTCTGAACCAGGAGACCCAGGTTCAAGAGCCACCCACACTAGAGGTGAGTAATAACATCTCTGAACAAGTTTATTAATTTTTTTGTTTTTGGAACTAGCTTGTATTGTTTACTGATTAGGTGGTGCAATTGATTGTTTTCTGTTCACCACAAAACTATGTACCTCGCTGTGATTTGGTGAGGAGGATTATGCTAAGCTCTTGTTTGACTAGCCTGTGGGAGAGCTTTTCTCTAGATTTGAATGAAGAGGACTTTGCAGCGTAGACTGGTCTGAGTAGGTCTCTGTCATATTAAATATCTTTGTTGGTTTTAGACAGTTTTTTGGACGATTTTCAGAGGGCAGTTAAGAGTCAACCAAATGGCACATATAAGCAAGACTAATAATAACTTGGCATAATCCTCTTCACCAAATCACAGCGAGGTACATTGTTTTCTAATCACCACAAACCTGTCAGTGGCACCGCACTAATGGGTAAAACTTGTCAGCCTTTTATAAAGATACACTGGTCCACTCCGTCTTCACTCCCACAGCTCCATGGTGCCGTCCTCTGCAACTGCAGAAAGTGTAACACCTATCCATTTACCTTTTCCCTCCTTAGTATCCAAGGGCCCAAACACAACTTCCAGGTGAAGCAGCACTTTACATACACTTCCCACAATCTAATCTACTGCATTCGCTGCTCACAATGTGGCCTCCCCTACATCGAGGAAACTAAATATAGACTGGGTGACCTGCTTCACAGTATACCTGTGCTCCATCTGCAATAAAGAATCTGAGCTTCCAGTTGCCTACTACTTCAACATACCACCCTGTTCCCTGGCCAATATCTCTGTTTCAGGCCTGGTGTGGAGAAGTTCAGCACAAGCTAGAAGATCAGCACCTCATTTTCAGCTTGGAAACTCAGGCTTGTGGACTCAATATCGAGTTCAACAATTTTAGGGTTGGAGACACTTTTCTCATGTCCTTACCCCAACCTCCATAGTTTTTGGGAACCTTGTAATCACATGGTCTGCTATTACATACACCTCATTGTTTCCATTAATAGCGATTCATTATCCTAGGCTGGTTGTTATCCACTCCTTTGTCTATCCAAATGTTCTCGTCTCCCTTTGAGTTCTATCTCTACCTATCGTTCCCTCCCCACACCCTATCTTCTGCATTTCAACCAACTTTTTTTCATAGCTACCATCAGTTCTGAGGGAGGGTCACTAGACCTGAAACCTCAGCTTTGGTTTCTCTCCACAGATGTTGCCAGACCAGCTAAGCTTTTCTAGCAATTTCTATTTTAGGCTCTGATCATAGTATAGCAAATTTCTTCTCCCAAGCACATTCGTGGATCAGATGGGTTTTTACTTCACGAATATTAAGCCTGAGATTAACTTTTTATTCCAGATTTATTTAATTCATTGAATTTAACTTTCCCCAGTTGCCACATGGAATGTCACCTAACTTACAGGTCTGGAAATTAGTAATGCTATTACAACTACATTACATTGCTTGTAATGTTCTACAAATAAAATTGTGATGGATCTTTTACATCCACTAGAAGAGACAGATGGAAGTCCAAGTTTAAAGTCTTATTCAAAAGGCAGTATCTCCAAAAATACAATACTCCCTGAGCACTAGTAAAGTGAAACCACCAGCCTGGAATATGCTGTACAGTCAGTTTCACTCATTCAGAGATGACTATGCCGTGGTGAGTTAAATATCTTCCATCACATTCCAGCAAATTCTAGGCTATTGAAGGCTGCCTAACTTTCCTGATCAGTGAGCCTGAAGATGTATTGCCTTTTAGATTACAATGTGAAAGATTTATGTTAATTATTCGACATTCATATTTATATTTATATTAGCATCATGCTGCAAATTCCCAATAGTTATATGCTACTTTAATCAAAGATAGTAAGTCAAGTCACCCAATAAGAAGCTAGATTAGTTGATTTACTGTTAGGATTGAATTGAGTGCTTAGCTGCCCTGTCAGTTTGATATAAAAATCCATTGACACTACTCGAGTAGGGACGTTTTCTGCTGTGCTGTGGTCACTATTTCTTCCTTGACCAACATCATCAGAAACAGATGATCAAGTTGTATATGTAATTATTATTAATAGAAACTGGAATGCAATTTATCTCCCAGATTCACTGCTTGTATAAAAGGGACTATATTTCAAACAGCAGACATGTTTGTCTGTGAAGCAACTCTGGGTGTCCTAAGATTGTAACCCAAATTATTTTTCATATTTTTTCTACAAAAAGTGTTCCCATTGCTACGTTTGTCACTGAGATAACATAATATGTTAATATGCACATTAATCATTTTAAGCTGAAAAGCAAAATTGGAAAAAATAATTTGCAATGTTTTATGATTATAACACATCAGTAAGGTTAAAACGTCATTTCATATTGCAAATTTGTCATCTATAATAACTGGCTCTGTTGGTAGAATAAATGCTTGTTTAAATGCAAATTGAGGCATTGCTTACATAAAATAATGGAAAATAGTGAAACAGTTTCACTGGCTACTTTGCTAACTTTAGTTCAGCAGCTGCAAACGTTTAGTGCCTTGTCAAATCCACATCAAAAATACGATGCAGTAGTGGGGTGCAACAAAAAGTATTAAATAACCAGTTCTTGCACTGAAGTCAATTATAAATAGACCACACCAGTTTTTCATAATATGTATCTTAACGTACATTGAAGTTTTAAAAGCAATAATTTCCTTATGAAGTTTGCGATGACCCACCATTACTGTTAATAATAGCTGCTGCACAGGCAACGAATTGGGACAATCTTGGAAGGCACTGCCTAACAAGAAGACCATAAATATTGTGGCATAACAAATTAGTTTATTGACATTCTTATACAGCAGCATGATTGTACAGGAAGTGCAGCCTGAGTATCATGTGACTTTCAAATCAGCCAATCAGCTAATTAATATGTAATTTCTGACAGTGAAATTCCATAAAATATTCCACAAATCAAAGGCAGATCCGTGTTGTGAATTTGCAGTTGAAATTGAATATAATCCATGGCTCTTACACATTAATTTGTGAATATGTGCTAATGAGGTTACATTAGTTGCCTTTAACATTAAGAGGCCCTGCCAAGAAGAAAATGGCTTTAATTGCATGAGATTGTCTATAGTCCATTCATTTTGGAGATATGTTTATTTACAAAACTTAAAAAAATGAAACCAAGCAGGAAGTAGTTACAATGGTTCGACATCAACAATTTTTCTTCTTCCTTTCTTGGTTAATTCAGAAACCAGGAAGTGTGTCCATAATACTTTACATTTGAGGCATCCTCTTTGCACATGCACATTTTGTGCTTCTCATGTTATAAGGACAAGGATGCTCCATGTTCACTGCAGGAGTGGGATTCCTCATGAGAAATGAATGTTTCTTTCACTCAAGTCCAAAAGTGTTGGTTTCTTCCACTGCTGTGAGCAACTTTTCATATAGCATAGAATATGATGGATATGGTGGCAGATCCAAGCGATTGAAACATGTGTGCGCCCTGGAACAGTAGAGAAGAGAAAACAGCGTTAACAGTGTTCACATATTCTTACATGTCAACCAGTAAACCATTTTAAAGGTAATGAAAGCTCCCTTCTGACTCTCCCAGCATCTTGGTATTGTTGTAGACTTATGCCATCGGCATAGATACTGATCTATGTAAAAGAAAAGCATAAATGTTATTTGGCTAAGAGAAGCCAAGATGTAGGAATTAATTGGCAGACACCCAGAATAAGTTGATCTAGCCTTGCTCCCACCTCTACCTACTGCCCATCATATCTGCCTTATTTGTTCTTGCTTATTCTGGCACTTCCCAGTCACCCTTGTTAGGGTTGGAGCAATGGACAGTAACATGGAAGACATAGATTTCTGACTATGGAGTTTCTCAACTCCATGTTGCGTCCACCAGGAAGGTCCATATGTGTCCTCTCAGACATCATCTGGAAGGTCCAGGATTGGGGGATAACCGAAGCCAGAGGCAGATTACGGTGAGAGGAGAATTGCAGGATGGGGGAATATGGTGTGGAGAGGAGAAATGTAGGCAGCAGGGTCCAGCAGATCATGATGCCATGTCCCTTGATTGAGAACAAGGGAACTCAAAATTCCCCCTTCAACATCAGGACCAGAAGAGGCCTCCTCCCTATGGCTTGTTGCACTCCCTGAGTAGAGATAGTCCAACCTACAGCTAGCCTAATAACAGCAGTGATCTTTAGATGCCTACTTAAGGGCTTTAACTGGCAGCTGGGCATGAAGTCCAATCAGGGGCCTTTCTGTCCCACAGCGAAATCTGGTGACAGCAGGAAGGTGGTGCAGTGTTTTCATCTCTAAACATGCCAGAACAAGGGAATAAAATTCGTCCCAATGTACCTTCAAATGGGCAGTTCCACCTTTCTCCACTAGCTGGTGGTGGCATAATACTGAAGGTTGAATGAGAGCAATGGACCAGATTCCAGCAGGCTACTCAATGATCCAGATAAACAGTGTGATATGATTCCCAAAGAAAGACAAACTCAATTATTGTAACCACATTGCACTCATGCCTGTAGAATACATAGTGGAGTTTCAGACAGTAGAGGTTTAGTCACTTTCATGGTAGTCATTAGGTTTTACAGTCATGCAACAAAGATGCATCCATATTTGCATTGGTATTCAGTGGCCCCAAATAAATAATATCATCTCCTGTTGACTCTTCCATCTCCAGTCACTTCAGTGATGGAGGATACCAACAGAAAAAATTTCAACTAGAACCTGCAAGATTTTGGAATCCCTTATTTGAAAACAAACTAACATAATTTTGCATTAACAACATTTTAAAATATTGGCTTTCATGGATAGAATTTGAGTTCTTCATTGTTGTCCCTGATCAAAGTGATTGCATGTATTTCATTGACCTCAATGTATTTGTCCTAATTTATGTAATTCCAGCACAAAAGATGTGTGAGTTTAAGAATAAAAAGATTATTTCCTATCGCAAATTTGCCCTGAAGGTTGGAATATGAAGTTTCACTCATTCAAATCATAGACACTAGACACTATTGCATACATAGTAATTGGATGCAAATGAAAAAAATTCAATTGGGGATTATTTCAATCTCTCTCAATTAGGCCTGCATTTTCTTAGATAGGTTAATGCTTTAGAAGGTTTGAAGTCTTGAGAAACTGAGGTTTCTCAGTAAGCTGCAAGATTTCTTATTGAATTCACAACAGGTTGGTACTGACATGAACTCAGTTATGTCATGAGTCAATGGCATAAGGTGCTGCAAGTCAAGGCCTGCAATTCCTGAAGTCATCGTGAAAGTCAAAGATTGTAGAAAGTCCACAAATTTCCCCAATTTGCCCATCTTATGAACCCAGGTTGACAGAAAGCTTGAACCAGGTTTCTCTACTGCACATAAACTACAATTAATTACAAGTAGATTGGTGCCACTATGCTGCTACGTCCACACATTCAGGTCTTGAATCCAACAGGTCACATGACATTAAGATAATAATAGTTGACTATGACTGTTTGAATGTTATAAAAAGAAAATACTGCAGATGCTGCAAATCTGAAACAAACACTGAGGATGCTGCATGAACTCAGTAGGTCTGGAAGAATCTGAGAGGAAAAAACCATTTGCGTTTCAAGTCTGGTATGACATTTTTTCAGAACTGGACATCTGCTCAATAGATGCCCAACTGGACTGTGAAAAGAAACAAATCTTGAATGTACGTAATACCTATCACAACCTCAGAATGTCCCAATGAGATTTTACAAATAATAAAGTTGGCCTTTCTGAATTTGAAAACAGTTGTGTCAGGGTGTCATGCTTTTGCCCACTACTTTAAGTGTGCAATTATTACATTTCTGATCAACAGCATGAGTGAAGATCCATCCTCAGGAATGAAGCTCTGTTAAATAAATGGTCAGGCAGAGAGATGCAGTTGAATGATGTAAACAGTGCTCCATTTATCTTTTCAACATTAGACCAGTAAAATCGTTTTGACTACAAACAGGAAATACATGGATGTAAGCAGCTAAAATACATGTCCAAACATCTGTTTGACCTTTAATAGAGTAATGCAGATTTTTACACTGTATTGAACTGTATTTTATTAAGACCAAAGGAGTGCTAGACCTCCTTATTGCTACTGGCAATGGAAACCTATGGCCACAAGCAACAAACGCAATAAAATTACAATAAAATTTAAATGGATTTTCTGCTTGTCAACATGGCAGTTACAAATGCCACTGGGCTGAACAGGGTGGAGCTGTATGTTCCTATTCATTTACATTGTGACCTCCTGGAGAGACTCAGGGAAAGAAATTTCATAGTCAGTTTAAAAATAGCTGAAAGCACATCTGTCACTATTGGTGTGAACAGATGTCAGCAAAATGAAGGAGCTGTTCATTGACTTCAGGAAGTAGATTGGCTGACATGTCCTGATCTGTATCAATGGTGCTGAGGTGGAGATGGCTCAGAGCTTCAAGTTCCTAAGAGTATATAACACTGACAATTGTGCCCTGGTTCATTCACATCAATGCTCCGGTCAAGAAAGCACACTAATACCTTTACTTCATCAGAAGGCTAAGGAAATTTGGTCTGTCCACAATGATTGTTACCAATTTTTATAAATGTACCATAGAAAGCATTCTATCCAGATGCATCACAGCTTGGTTTGAATTTGAATTCAAATGAGCTATTGTCACTTGCATTTTACAGTGGATAATGCAGTTAAATGCAGTGAAAATCCTCAACTGTTACCACCACAATCCAGTGTGCTGTCACTTTGCACATGGCCTGCTGTTGCTGCTGCACCGATGCTGCCGACTAACCCGCCAGAGAAAGGAAAAAAATGAAAAGAAAAGAGCAGAAGTAAAAAGAAGAAAGAAAGAAAGAAAGAAAGCAGATGGGAGCGGATGAGCCCCGGGCAAGAATCCACATGTAGCCCTGGTACTCCACACTGTGCGAGATAAGTGGCTATCCAGCCCCATCTACGGCACTTTTTTATTTCCCTTCCCAGGAACAAAGACACGGAGGAGTCAGTCCAAAACTTTTCATTCAACTTTGCAAAGTCGGGTGCTGTTCCCAAAGGTACACACACACAAGCATAGTAATCTCCACACATTATATACATGTATATGTGGGCTGGGTTTACTACTGCTGCCTTGACCAACGAGTGCTCGGATTCCCCACTGTTTTCCTTTTTTGGGTTCTGGTGCCTGCGATTCTTTTATCATTCACTTGGCCAATCAGTGTTTGAGCTTCCCATTCTTCCCTTATATGGATGATGTTGTACAACTGTGGTTAAGGGCGGCCTCTCAACTATCGAGGAAAGCTGTTACAACTATTTCATTCATATAAACGTGGGGGAGGTCCGGCAACAGTTTCGAGTGTCTGCTTGTGTTTACTATGAGGTAGAAAAGACTAAAAGGCAGCTAACCGTTTAAAAATTACACTACCCCCTACAACACCATCTTGGAACTTATACCTTACTTTAGGCAACTGCTGTGCTCAAGACAGCAAGAAATTACAGAGAGTCATGAGCACAGCCCAGCCCATCAGGCAAACCAGCCTTCCATCCCTTGGCTCCGTCTATATTTCCTGTTGCCTTGGGAAAGCAGCAAACAAAATCAAAGACATCTCCCACCCTGGTTATACTCTTTTCCACCTTCTTTCATTGGGCAGAAGATAGAAAAATTTGAAAACATGTACCAACAGATTTAAGAACAGCTTCTTCCCTGCTATTATCAGACTCTTGAACAGATCTCTTATATATTAAAGTTGATCTTTTTCTGCACCTTCTCTGTAGCCGTAACACTGTATTTTGCATTCAGTTATATTACTCTGATGTATTTATGTAAGATATGATTTGCCTGGTTAGCATGCAAAACAATTCTTTTCACTATTTCGGTACATGTGACATGATGTATAGAAGGAACAAAAGTAGTCTCTTCACTCCTTTAAGCCTTCTCTGCCATTCAATTAGATCATGGCTGATATGATTTTAACGTTGGGAAGTGTGGCGCTGGAAAAGCACAGCACACCAGGTAGTATCTGAGGAGCAGGAGAATCAACGTTTCATCAGCAAGAGCTTATGTCCAAACAATCAACTCTCGGATGCTGCCTGACCTGCTGTGCTTTTCCATGCCACACGTTTTGACTCTGACACTCCAGCATCTACAGTCGTCACTTTCTCCCTGATCTGATTTTAATCTCAATTCTGCATATCCCTGGTAATCATTCACCCCTTGGAATCAAGAATCTATTGACCGCTCCGTTAAAAATATTTCAAGATTCTCCATTCATTGCTTTTTGAGGAAGGGAATTCCAATGACTTACAACTCTCTGAAAGAAAAATAAATGTTTACTCCGTCTTTGTTTTAAATGGCCTCCCCTTATTTTTAAACAATGACCCCTCATTCCTCACAAGAAGAAACATCCTTTCAACATCCATCCCTTAGGATCTTATGTTTCAATTAAGCCACCTCTGACTGTTCTAGACTCCAGAGGAGTTCTCAACTCCAATGAAAGGAAAGGCAGATTTGGGGAAGGCAGCATTCTGGGGATGGCAACAAGTTCCAGATAGGAATAAATTACAGAAATAGGGAGAGAACAGTCCATGAAGGATTATAAACACAAGGTTGAGAACATAAAAATGAAAGTGTTGGGAAAAAAAATCTAGCATAACTCAATGAGTGAAGGTACAAATGATTGTGAGCAACAGCAGGATAGGGTTCAGTCAACAGAGCTCCAGAGGGGCTGTAATATAGAGGGATGAGGCTGGTAAGGAAAACATTGAAATAGTTGGGTTGGGAGGTGTCTGGATGAGGATCTCAGTAACAAACAGATTGAGGCAGAAGTAGGTTGTCTGAAAATAATTGTCTTTCTAGACGGAATGATGTGGGAAGTAGAATTTCAACTCAGCTAAGTTAAACTCAGAGGTTATAAGTTTAAGTCAGTTTGAGATAATAGCTTAGAGAAAGAGGAAAAGGACTAAGAAACATCAGTGGCAATTATATGAATTTGTAATAGGCTGAAGATGTTTTGGTTTTCCATCCAACACTTGATTTGGGCAAATTGTCTAATAGAGTAGTGGAAGTGAGATTGTTGGAACAGAGTTAAAGGGTGATGGTGTTGGTTGCACTTATAGAAACTGACCCCATGGGTTGAATTCTGCCACGAGCATTAAACACCCAACATCAGGCAGATTACCACATCCTGACCACAATCAATCTCGTGGAATTGTATAGGAGGAGTACAATTGTATGTTACTTCCTCTTTACCAGCCAGTTAGAGAGGACAGGCAGATTCTGGATGGACATGCTCATAACAATATGAGTTCTGCAAGGAAGGCATGCAACGACCATAGTCATGCTCATGTGATCAGAGGTACTTTGTGGATGCCCAAGCAGCAGGGAATCAGTGGAGCCAACATCAGCATGAGGGGGAATCAAGTGAGACTCATGTGACCCATAACAATTAGAGCTATCTCCATGAATTCTATACTCAAGAGCAAGGCTATGATATCAAAAAATAGCAGCCTTGCCATTCTCTGTCAATATCATTTTAATCTCCTTCGCTGGTAACACAGCCTCCAGCTCTGGGTCAGCAGCTGCCTTCTATTTGGTGGGATATGGATAAAGTGGGATCCTGTTCTACACTGCCAAAATTGACTGCACTTCTTCAGGTAACTCAAAGAACACAATGCTTAGATTTTGTCTTGTTGGAGATGGTCATTGCCTGTCACATGTGTGGCGTGAATATTACTTACCAATTGTCAGCCCAAACCTGGATATTGCCCAGGACTTGCTGCATTTGGGCAAGGATTACTTCGGTATCTCAAAGGTAAAAACAATGACTGCAGATGCTGAAAACCAAATACTGGATTAGTGGTGCTGGAAGAGCACAGCAGTTCAGGCAGCATCCAACGAGCAGCGAAATCGACATTTTGGACAAAAGCCCTTCATAAGGGCTTTTGTCCGAAACGTCGATTTCGCTGCTCGTTGGATGCTGCCTGAACTGCTGTGCTCTTCCAGCACCACTAATCCAGTATTTACTTCAGTATCTGAAGAGTCACAGTGTGAAACCTTGCACAATCATCTGCAAATGCCCTCACTTCTGATGCCATGACATTTTCAGAGTTGAGTCAGAATTGAGAATTGTCAAGGAAACTTCCTTCAGACTGTACACTGCTGTGCTATTACTTGTGGTGCAGTGGTAGTATCACTACCTTTTAGCCAGGAGGCCTGGGTTCAAGTTCCACCTGTTCCAGAGGTATGTAACAACATCATTGAACAGGTTGAAGTAGGTATTTTTTAGGCAACTTTTAACCACATACCCATTGCTACCAATTCCTCACTGATCCAGACACAAATTCATCACTGTGACACACCACCACTGTAATGCCTGAGAGTGCTCTACTTTCCAGATAGCTGTGGGCACAGATCCTAAATGGGAGTTAGAGCTGACTAAGCTATCAGCCGACTGCCAAATGTGCCCTGGCATCATGATCCACTTTTAGCAACATATTCAATCCAGTTACTTGCTGACATAGAGCTTTTCTTCACAATTGCAAAAGTTTTGATTTGGTTTTGTTCTGCTCTGACTTGGAGCCGACAATTCTGCCATCCTACTCCAGATAATATGGTACATGTCTCTTCTGCAAAATAAAAATCACAGAAAGAAATTTGACAGCTTTCTTACTGTTCAAGTTCACTGTGGTGCTTACAGTTGCATGCCCTGTCAATAGACATACCTCACTTTCCCGACAGAGGAAGGACATTCTAATGACAAATCATTTGTAGAAGCAGCTTTGAGGCAATGAGACATTGCTTCCTTGTCTTTGGTTGTGGTCTGCTACTTCTTTGAAGAACAATATAAAGAAAATGTAAGCTGCCTATGTCATGGAGTCATAGAGATGTACAGCATAGAAACAGATCCTTTGGTCCAATCCGTCCATGCCGACCAGATATCCCAACCCAATCTAGTCCCACCTGTCGGCACCTGGCCAATATCCTTCCAAACCCTTCCTATTTATATACCCATCCTGATGTCTTTTAAATGTTGCAATTGTACCAGCCTTCATCATTTTCTCTGGCAGCTCATTTCATACACGTACCACCCTCTGCGTGAAAAAGTTGCTCCTTAGGTCTCTTTTATATCTTTCCCCTCTCACCCAAAACCTATGCCCTCCAGTTCTGGACTCCCCCACCACAGGGAAAAGACTTTGTCTATTTACCCTATCCATGCTCCTAATGATTTTGTAAACCTCTATAAGGTCACCCCTCAGCCTCCGACGCTCCAGGGAAAACAGCCCTTGCCTACTCAACCTCTCCCAAGAGTTTAAATCCTCCAACCCTGGCAACATCCTTGTAAATCTTTTCTGAACCCTTTCAAGTTTCACAACATCTTTCAGATAGGAAGGAGACCAGAACTGCATGCAATATTCTAACAGTGGCCTAACCAATGTCCTGTACAGCTGCAACATGACCTCCCAACTCCTGTACTCAACACTCTGACCAATAAAGGAAAGCATACCAAACGCCTTCCTCACTATCCCATCTACTTTTGACTCCACTTTCAAGGAGCTATGAATCTGCACTCCAAGGTCTCTTTGTTCAGCAACACTCCCTAGGACCTTACCATTAAGTGTATTAGTCCTGCCAAAATTTGCTTTCCCAAAATGCAGCACCTCACATTTATCTAAATGAAACTCCATCTGCCACTTCTCAGCCCATTGGCCCATTTGATCAAGATCCCATTGTAATCTGAGGTAACCCTCTTCGCTGTCCACTACACCTCCAATTTGGTGTCATCTGCAAACTTACTAACTATACCTCTATGGTCACATCCAAATCATTTATATAATTGACGAAAAGTAGTGGACCCAGCACCGATCCTTGTGGCACTCCACTGCTCCCAGGCCTCCAATCTCAAAAACAACCCTCCACCACCACCCTCTGTCTTCTATCTTTGAGCCAGTTCTTGCTGTACAGTCTCCCATGTGAAACCTTTTCGAATGCCTTACTGAAGTCCTCTATGTATCATCATGTGATTGCAACTCTGCTTTCAGGTTAAAGATGCAGTGGTATTTCAGACCAAAGTCCCCATAAAGTGCCATTGCTAGCTTCCTTTTGCTACATGATAATTAGCAATAACTCACTTGAGGAAACTTTTAATGTGGAGGTTCAGTGTCCTGCAAAAATGTAGCTTCTGTGAACCACATTGAGAACTAGACAAAAATACACTCTCAACCATTCTGGTCGTTGCAGCAACACTGGATTCACTATCCTATTTCTTCATTCCCTCTGCTCATAATGATTAACTGTATTTTGTTGAGAAATTATGGAAATCCTAATTCTTAATATCTTTAAAACAGGCAAGCTAAGAGAGGACTGAGAGAAACAAGAGAATGTTGGGAGAGTCACTCATATACATGTAGCATTTCATTCCTGATCCTAGTTTGAGTTCCTCATTAAAATAAAATCCATAAATTAAGTTTTGAAAACAAATAAAGCCTCAGATCACTTTTGATTCTTGCATATTAGATTGACATCTGTTTCCAAGAGGAGAAAATTATATGACAGGTGGAAGAGTGCAGACTAGCAAATGGAAAGATTTTATAGCTTCTATTAAAGGAAAACAAAAATCAAAAAGGGCTAGAATTACAGATTTGAAGAGAGAGCCCTGCCAAAAAAGAGGTGGCACACCCTTCTTCCTGACTGTATTAAAAAAATCTCATTCATTTTAGTTCTTCCTCTTTAAGGGATGACACTTCAGAACTTCTAGCTAAAATATTTCCCTCTTTATATCGAAAAATGATGCCATTTCAGCAAATGCTGCTAAGTCTCACAGTTGTCAAGCTATTTCAATTATAAATTCCAGGGGTTATCAAATTAGATGTCATGGGTCCCCGGAGGCCTTGTCCAAATATTTCCAAGGGCTCCAGGAAATATTATGAAAGTGAACTGCCCAGGACCCTGGTTCAGAGGGAAGAGTAAGGGTATGAGCCATGGCTGGAATCTGGGTTTTGTTATGTGCACCATGCTAAAAACAAATTACAACTTGCATCCTGGATGAAGTCATCTGATCATGAGCATCAAATACAAAAGGTGGCAAACTTCTATCTCCATTTCCTTCCTACACTTTTGCCACACTGAGTGACAGACTAAAGTAGGAATTCTTCAAAGTGTTTTAAAAGAGGTTTGCCATAGGTTAGTCAATCTGGAATTACGTGAAGTGGAGATAATTTGACTTCCCTGATCTTCTTTAGGGCTCCTTAATGCTGTGGCTTCAAAGTGAAGTCTAACAGATAGACAATGCTCTGAATCGGGACTTGCTTCTTTTGTAGTAAAAATTGCTGCTCAATATTTGCATTGATGAACTGATGTTGATGTTTGCTGCATTAGGGAAGCTTTGTGTCAATTAGATTGTGCACAATACTGTCAAGTACCCTGCAGTTCAGTTTTGACGGCTCATATCATATCATTAGAAAATCCATTTGTAAAATTATGGCAAACCATAAAAGTAAGTCCATACCCAACACTAGCTTTTCAGCAAAATTCATTTCAGAACTGACACACACATCAGGTACATCAACAGTAATTTATGCAAAACCAGTAACAAGCACACAGATAACCTTGAGGCATCCAGTTCTTTAGAAAGGCTCTTTCAGGAAGGACTTCAACTGGATTTGTTTTATATTTTGGGTCTGTTCTACTATAAAGACTGTCAGCTATGGTTCAGTCAGCAGTAGTCTTGCCTCTGAGTTATATTGTTCTGATCACCAGTACCAAGTCCCACTCCAAGGTTAAGCAGAAAAATCTACACTAACACTCCAGTATTGTACTGATGGAGCACAGCACTGTTGGTAACACTATCTTTTGGATGAGACATTTAAACTAAGCTTTCTGCACATCAGGTGGATATAAAATATTGTATGGCACTATTGCCTGGCTTGCTGATCAATGTTAATCCCACAATCAGCATCACAGAGGTAGATTATCTGGTCATTACCACATTGCCATTGTTTGGAGCTTGCTGGCTGTTGTATTTCCGACATGACAACAATAAATACAGTTCACAAGTGCTTCACAAACTGTAATGTGTTTTGGAATGTCTGAGGTCTAGGAAGGGCCTGGGTAAATGCAATTCTTCTTTCAAGTCCTGCCTGTCAAACTGGGGTCCACTAATCAGAGACTTTGAAAAATAAGTAAGTTATAGTCTGAGGTAGGAATGAGTGAGAGTCAGGAGGCAGGAAAAGAGTGCAGCTACCAGATGTGTAGTGTAGCATAAGATGTCTACCTCACCTAACAGAAAGATAAAAGAACCTACATATATAACTGAAAAATGCCGAGCAGACACAAGCATTTCACTGATGCCTGAAAATAGATGCTGGTTTACTGAAAATCTTTATTAAAATGTTCCTTCCATGCAACACTTTCACACTATCAGTTTTAGGTTTTAAATGGGATACCCATAATTACTAATCCATTTGAAAAAGAGTCTATAAATAACAGGAAATCTTCTACCAGTATCAATTCTATTTTCTTTCAGGCTCTGTTCTGCATGCCTTCTTAATTTTAATGCAGCCTGAAAAAGGATTACTGGACCCAAAATATTAACTCTGCTTTCACTCCACAGTTGCTGCCAGAGCTGCTGAATTTCTCCAGGAATTTTTGTTTTTGATTCATCACTATACCAAGGTTTTCAGCCTCCTCATTTGAAGAATGTATTGCATCTATGATTGTAGCATCTGTCAATCCCATTGTGCAATGTATGACATTGTCCATATCTGTGTAAGTTTCCATTGTTATCTCTTAGCTGGAATTTCAATACCAGCCTCTCATGGGTGAGAGGAAAAATCCTTATCATTGGTCTGTTTGAACATGTTCCCCCTCGTTTTCAGCAGCTTGATAGATCATTTGAACCCAATATGGCTGAAGACAGTGAAACAGTCCAGTTTCAAGTACGATAATACTGTCCCATTATGAATGTTTCATGACGTGTGTAAGACCATTTTGGAATCAATTATCTGTCATTACTGAGACACCCTTACCACTTACTGTGCAGAAGATGATGCCTTGCCTTTTCTTGAATCTGTCCAACAACCCTGTGGCTCCAACTCCTTGTGGTCTAGCCTCTTTGCCAGGGTGACTCTTTGCTTATGTAGGATTGCCTGGAGATGAAAGTCTTTTCTTCTTGGGCCATCTTAAACTACATTAGCACATCATCACTGACACTGAGATAGGCAATTGTTCTCAATGTGTTGGCCTCGTGTGGGCAAACTCAATGCCGGGATCTCCCACTCCTTTGTAATGCCCATTTTCTGCTCCAAACCATGGTTTTCCACTTGTATCAACTTCATCTTCTCCCTGATCAACACCACTGTTAACTTTTGCCTAAGTTTAGCAATACCCATGGGCATTACAAATTCTTTTGTTGGGAGATCTTGATGTCAAATGATGGCTTGCTTAATGCTCTATAATTTTATGTTCTTTTGTAGTCAAACTCTATTAAGATTGTTGGCAGAGTCACAGGAGGCGCTCAGACAAGGTCAGATAATCTGGAGTTGCCAGTGTGGAATTTCAGCTTTCAAGAATATCATTCTATAGGATTTGCTACTCTGCCAACAGGAATATGTTTCGATATAATCAGAGTGTTGAGTCATTTCACTGTATCTGGAATTATAACCTTGTTGTTTGTGGGAGCTTGCATTGCCCAAATTGGCTGCAGATCCTATATTAATACAGCAACTAAATAAAGCACTTTTGACATCCTGCAGCTATGAAAGGTGCTATAAAATCAAGATTTTGCCTCCTATCTATTAATAGGCATGATCCCTAGGAGGAAAGAAATCTTCTGACATCTAATTGCTGCATCAACAGACCAACTCTGGCCAACATGACAAATGTTGCCAGTGAGAATCTGAAAGAAATCTATGGCTCTGATGAGCTTCATAGCAACTGAAAAACTGTTAATCTGAGATTGTGACTGTCATTAGACTCCAATAGAGGATAGAACTTGGTAATTGCTTTCATTGTTACCTGTGGTTGACAAAGACAAGACTTTTGGACTTGTTCAAGTAGATGTGCTTGGGTCTGAGCTTCAGAGTCCTGAGCTGAATTTAAAGCTGGAGTTTTGTGGTGCATTAAGGGATGGCAGGCAAGAAGCTGGGTTGAGCTATGGGGTTGAGAGTGAAAAAACAATGCCATTGCTTTCCTACTGCAAAGGCATTTAACCAGTAGCAGGTAAAATGCCTTACAGTCCTCCTGCTCAAAGGAAATTGAACCTCAAGAAGCTAGTTAAAAGTCATTTAAGAGCTTCTCCCCATTAGTGCTGGATTTTTCCCAACCACTGGCCAGTGAAGCATTCCCTGGTGGCAATGACTGCTTCCACTGGTTTCCATCAGTGCCACCATAAAATCCCTGTAATCAGGATCTGGGAGAGCTGGTGCATCTGCATTTCTTTTTTATCCCCCTATATTTAAATTCCTTTTCCCTCTTCCAAATCCATAACAGCCATTTGTAGTTCAAATGGAATGTCTGTACTAAGCAAAGTGGTCATTGGTGAGGAAGCAGCTGTTGTCAGCTGTTGGAAAACATTTCATTCAGAATGGGCGCAGGTAACAGCAGCAGAACAGTAATGCAAAATACATTATACAAGAAATTCAACACAAATAAACCAAAATTAATCATGCTCCATCCATCAGTTCTTTGATAGTTCCAAAGTGTGGCTAAATTGAGAAATAACCATTTTATAAAGACAAGCACCTAGAATGCACTATTGGGAAATCAATTTGTGTTGATTTGATCTGTGTTCTCTGTAGAGAAGGAGGTAAAATAATAATATGACTCAGATGTTTAAGTTAGGGAAGAAAATTTAATCAGGTAAATATAAATACTTGTTCCTCCACAAGGGAAAACTAGAATATGGAGATGAAAGGTTGAAGGAGAACAGAATTGGTTAAAAGGGCAATCCAAATATTCTTCATTTACAAAATGTTGTGAAGGCTGTTAATACAAAATCAGTTACAGTATTCAAAAAAGATGCAGTTAGATAGCTGGAAAATGAATATTTTGATGAATACTAATGAATTGCCACTACAATGGAAGAGTTTTCCTGGCCAATTAAATTGTAAGCAGTACTGATAGTCCAAAAGATCTACTTGCATTCCTATGTTCTTACTCTGTAATAAGATAGATAAAACTTTATTTTTATCCCTGTTACTGAAATCAATACTCCTTCCTCAGTACTCAGGAGAAAGGAACCAAAGCCAGAACAGAGAGGCTCATACCAATAAAGAGAGAAACAGAAGCAGTTGCCGGGACAGCAAGGCACATGCCAGGAGAGTGAAACACAAGGCCTTAAGATTGAGACAGAAACCACAGGAATGAGACACAAGCCAAAGAAATGAGTCAGAACTAGAAATGCAACACCTGTCAGGACATTCAGACAAAAAATGGGAACAGGGAAAGTACTTGTGCTGAATTTTGGTAATTACACCATCCATTGCTGAGTAGTTATTGTTCCACCCATTATTCGATAATGAAACAACAACTGAATTACTACTCGATGACATAGACAGAACATATCTTTTGTGGGAAAATATTGTGTGATATAGAGCACTGAAATATATACAATAGTTATGAATAATAATTGTTGAGAAATAGGTGGATGAGGCTGCTAAACTGTAAAGCTTAAGATCTCTCTGGATTCAAGAATAGGCCAGTTGGTAATCAGGGTAAGAGCTACTGCAAACTTCATCCATCAATTCCTGTACCTTCTGTGGAATATCAGTGGAACCCATTGCACAAATGATGTTGCTGAGCATTGGGACCCGCTCTACCAAAATTACAGGTATTAATCTCATTCACGTGGTAGCAAAAAACTGGCAAATGCCATCAGAAAAAAAAACTGGCAGAGAAAGGATTATGATAGAGTAGAAACAGAGAAAGTTAATAATTGAAAGATGGAAGTTTAAGATAATTATTAAAATACCAAGAGGGAGCTGATGAGAAGCTTTTATTGCATTCAATTGTTGTAATTGAATGCATTGCCCGAAAGGAGAATGGTAGTGGATTTAATTGTAACTTGCAAATGGGGAAATTACCTATAAAGGAAAAAGGGAACTGCATCGCTAATGGCAAGGAGTAAAAATGTCAACCAACTGGATCATACTTTCAAAGAGCTGGCACATGCCTATGAGGTGAAACAACCTCCTTCTGTGCCTTGATGCTAAAGATAAAAATGAATAAAATTTTGACTTAACATTAGTGCCCATATAATTCAACCATGTTTATAGCTTTCTTACTTTTCTCAACTAGTACTACCAGGTCAAGGATAGATTAGATTAGATTCCCTACAGTGTGGAAACAGGCCCTTCGGACCAACCAGTCCACACCGACCCTCCGAATATTATTCAAGAAAATTACATTTGATCCCAAACTCTTAAAATAATTTTCAAACATTCTGAAAAACAATGATAGATTCCACAATCCTTTCTAAAATAAATTACAACATTTCCTCAAGTCAGTGACAAAACATTGTAATCCTGTTTGGCAATTTGTGCAGAAGATCCATCTTCTAGGCTTGAACTCAATATATGTGAGTTTGTCTGACTAGAAGGTACACTCCAACCCAGAGTACATCTTCCAAATTTCTGTGTTGATTAAATTTAATATTTGAGTCCATCCATTTAATAGTGGGATATGATTGGTCAATTGTGTTGAGAGTGTGGGGCTTGATAATATTTGACTTGGAAATGATAATGAAATGTTGAAATTTCTTTTACAAGGTCTGTGTAATTTATAATTGTTTTCAAGAATGTTTGGAAATGACTAAGAGTTCAGGATTAGATGTAATTTTCTTCATGAATAATAAAGGATCTTGGCCCAAGTGACCTGGTGACCCTTGACCTGGTAGTATTATTAAGAAAGGTAAAAAGATGCTATGTGCTGGCACGTGCAAAGAACAGCTGCTGACAAAGACTGCTGGAGGAGGACCATAATTTGTGTAATGTTGCAGAAACAAAGAGAAAACAGACAGGAATATCAAAAGAGAATACAGAGAATTATTTTATGGAAAAGAAGTACAGTATATCACTCTCAGTAAGAGGTCAGTTCTTCTGTTTCGCAGAAAATGAGACAGGATTCCCTGGAGGCAGTGTACAAACTAGATTTTTAAAAAATCTAATGTCCAGAGGTGTTTTGGAAGTCTTCCTACCTGTGGGCAAGGAAGGCCGGGTTCAAGTCCCACCTGCCTTAGAGTGTGTGCTATAACATCTCTGAAGAGATTGGATTAAAATAAATATAGATGCCAGAGTTTGGATTTGTCTATGAATACTACGACTTATCTCTGCTCAATTTTTCAGCAATCCAATTTTCAGGCATCTTTCTGGCCAAGGACAACACATTATTTCAAATCAACAACATATTTAACCAACATGATAGTGATATTCCCTTTCCTGCATCCCTCCTTTCAGTCTCAGCCTCTGCCTTGTGTTAATTACCCATTTGGTTCTTCCCCTTTCAATCCCAATCAGTTTTGAGCAAATGACTAAGCTTCTTGTCTTTTAGCCTACTTTTAATAAATTTTAAAGACCATACTTCACTAAGCTGTCCTTCTGTTGCCTTCACCTCTGCATTTACCTCTCTGGCCAGGAGTCTTCCTTGAAATACCACTGTGACTTTAGGTGTTCAAAGTTTCCATTCTGCTCCCTGACTCAAGCTTACCTCTGTCCTGACTTGTAGCACTTCATTATCTTGGTTGCGATCCAAAGACTTGCATGAAAGCCACTGATTATCTTGCTGCTCTTGTAGGTTAGCAGACCAACCTGTGACTTGCTACCCAGCAACACAACATTATATTCCACTTGCCTTCAGCTTCTTCCCCATCAGTATCCAAGCTCAGCAGCTTCTGCGATTTCTGGTACCTTCAGCATAATAAAACACATCTTCCCCTCCATTTTCAGCCTTCCCTCTATAATAAGCTAGCCCATTCTCCAATCAACCCATCGTTAACTCTCCTTCCTTCAGCACCTTCTTTTGCAAGCATAGCAGATATAACACCTCTCCTATTACCTCCTCTCTTCTTATCATCTTGCATGCCAAACACTCCTTCATGCAAAGAAAAAAAATTAGTACTTCTTTCAATTTAGTTTACTATATTCACTGCTCACAACCCCATCTTCTCAATTATGGGAAGGCCAAACACAGATTGCATTATTGCTTTGTGGAACACTGAATGTCAGGCTGCAAATGTGATTCTGAACTTTCAGTCCCCTGACATTTTCATTGCCTACTCTGACACACTAGTGCGCAACCCCCAGTACTGTTCCAGTTAAGCTCAATTAAGCTGGAGGAAGAGTACATCATCTTTTAATTAGCTTTCTATACTCAATTATATTACACAGTTTCCAATCATAAAAATGTACTTTTCCCAGAAATATTTAGCAATTTATTTTTGTCCAAACATACCATTGTTCATAAAACAGTCAAAAGAAAGTTACTTCATTCTCATTTGGAGTTACAAATTACCACATTACCCAATATATATGGTCATAAAGAGAACTACTAATCAACAGCACTATGGCTTTTCTGCTCCTGAGTGAAATCAAATCTATAATAAAGCTTGTAGTTCTTTTATCCCAGTTGCAATAGCAAAATTCCTGTTCTTATTTGCACCAGAATTTTTATAAATCAATTTTGTTTCATATTTTTTCTACTGACAGCAAAAGAAAATTCCAATTCTGTCTCATATCTCTTTTCTACAGCAATAAGGAGTGGAAAATGCACAACCATTTTGACACACAATGAGTAATTCAAAATTACAGATGACTGCTTTGTTTTAATGCTTCCTTGCTGTTTCTTTCTTGCTGGCTCTCATACGGCTCTGAAAATCCAAATAACCACAGCTGAACCATTCCAGATACAACATTTCAAATGATGAATAGGTACAGACTATACACAAAGTCAGTTGTAGTAGGGGTAGAAGCCACATGATTACTGCAAGCAAATCAGCACATTAAATACAATTGCATTTCTCCAATTAGGATTGGCTCAAAGTCAAGGGTTATCGTCCATGCAGCAGTAGTGTTGATAAGGTTGTAATATTCATGTTGAAGCCAATAAGCACACAGGTCTGAACCAGTTTGATGAATACATGTGAGGACAACATCACACTCAGCTTTCTCTTTGAAGTATGAGCCAGACATTCAGTAATATAAAATCCCTTAAGCACAATGACATACAGCATTTTGTATATTTTACTTCTCTTTGTACATCTCTTGAAACTATCCTTCCACGAAAATCACCACAAGCAATTGCTGCTATCACTAGAGATCAATCTTTGGTGCTTCCAGACTCTTTGATAGTTTCTTTCTTTTTTTATATAATTCATTCATGAGCCAGCACCATTGCTTATCCCTAGTTATCCTTGAGGTGCTGCTGAGTTGTCATCTTGAACCACTACAGACCTTGTGGTGACACAGGCCAGAGATTCATCAAAAGCTGGCTGTGTCAAATTCAGAGAATTTTATTTGAGGTGTTTCTCTCCCGTGAGCCCTCACGACTTATCTCACACAATCCTTCGTACCAAGTCTTTGTGGTGCCTATCTTACACTTGTCAGTGGAGGAGGTACTTGCATTGGCATCATATTTAAAGCCCAACTGTACACCAGGTCAATTGCTGCCATCTATCAAAAAGCCTTCACAGTCCATGTCATTGTTTTGGGACATAAATATTAAATGATTCCAAGGGCATACAGGTGGAATATTATCTCACATTCAGACATGTGTTTCACATCATCATCTGTCTGATCAAGTGTTATTTTAACTGCAGCTACAAGAATTAATTTATGTAGGCTATCTGGTCTTAGTGCCATACAATGTTGGGACCCAGCACATATAGAGGCCATCTGGTCCACTGACCCTCTGAAAAGTCACTAACCAATCACCCTACCTTATCCCCATAACCCTGCATTTACTATGGCTAATCCACCTAGCCAGAACAACCCTGAACACTATGGGGAATGTAGCATGGCACCTGCACCCAACCTCCACATCTTTGGACTGTGGGAGGAAAGCAGAGCAATTGCAAGAAACCCACACAGACATGGGGAGAATGTGAAAACTCCACACAAATAGCAACCCAAGGCTGGAGTTGAACCTGCATCCTGGGTGTTGCAAGGCAGCAGTGATAACCAGTGACTCTATGATTCTAGGTTTCTGCCTTGTCTTTCCCTAATGCATGGCATAGCAATAGTATATTCTCATTGCTGTGTATGCAGCTGGTACAGGGTGCAGTTGTGACATTGAAACAGCACAGTCCAAAAAGACAAGGTATGGCAGAGACTTTGTGAGCATCCAAGGAGACGCAAAGTGAGTGACTGTTAAGAGAGCAGCTAAAAGGCATGATAAAGCTGTTTGTCCCTGTGCTAAAGGGACCTTTCAGCAGAATTACAATAAAAGATGTTGGTGCACTCCAGTGTATAGTACCACCAACACCAGTGTTTTAAGTTAGACAAGATATTCTATGATGATGTGGTGATGTTTGTGTGACTGTGATGCCACTCTCTGTGGATGAAGGGGACAGTTGCACGCTACCCAATCATTGTGCCTTATGATGTTAGGGAATGTTGGCCATGATGGAATAAGCAGACAGCTGGAGGTACCAAGTTCCTGTTCTGACTTACATGTTGCTGAAGAGTTACCCAATGTCACATGGAGAATAGTAAACCTCGTATAAATGAATCAAGAATATGTAATGATACAATGTTAATACACGCAAATAAGCTACTTGCCACATACTAATGACATTCTTGTCTCATCACTGAAACACAGAACATAGAACATTACAGCACAGTACAGGCCCTTTGACCCGTTTTTTGCACCAACCTGTGAAACCAATCTGAAGCCCATCTAACCTACATTATTCCATTCTTATCCATATGTCTATCCAATGACCATTTAAATGCCCTTAACGTTGGCAAGTCTACTACTGTTGCAGACAGTGTGTTCCATATCCCTAGCACTTCCTGAATAAAGGGACTACCTCTGACATCTGTCCTATATCTATCACCCCCAATTTAAAGCTATGCCCCCTTGTCCTAGCTATCATCATCCAAGGAAAAAGCCTCTCACTGTCCACCCTATCTAATCCTCCAGGTGAAAGGGAATATGATGAAGGGCTTTTGCCCAAAACATCAATTTTGCTGCTCTTCAGATGTTGCCTGACCTGCTGTGCTTTCCCAGCACTACTCTAATCTATCTAATCCTCTGATTATCTTATATGTTTCAATTAAGTCACCTCTCAACCTTCTTCTCTCTGACAAAAACAGCCTTAAGTCTCTCAGCCTTTCCTCATTAGACATTACTTCCATACCAGGCAACATCCTAGTAAATCTCCTCTGAACCCTTTCTGAAGCTTCCATATACTTCTTATAATGCGGTGACCAGAACTGTAAGCAATACTCCAAGTGCGGCTGTACCAGAGTTTTATACAGCTGCAGTATGACCTCACGGTTCCAAAACTCAATCCCTCTGTTAATGAAAACTAACACACCGCATGCCTTCTTAACAACCCTATCAATCTGGGTGGCAACTTTCAGGGATCCATGTACATGGACACCGAAATCACTCTGCTCATCTACATTACCAAGAATCTTACCATTAGCCCAGCACTCTGCATTCTTGTTGCTCCTTCCAAAGTGAATCACCTAACTCTTCTCCGCATTAAACTCCATTTGCCACCTCTCAGCCCAGCTCTGCAGCTATCTATGTCCCTCTGTAAACTATAACATCCTTTAGCACTATCCACAGCTCCATCAACCTTAGAGTCATCCGCAATTTTACAAGGTGAAAACAATAACTGCAGATGCTGGAAAGCAAATACTGGATTAGTGGTGTTGGAAGAGCACAGCAGTTCAGGCAGCATCCAACGAGCAGCGAAATCGACGTTTCGGGCAAAAGCCCTTCATCAGCAATTTTACTAACCCATCCTTCTACTCCCTCATCCAGGTCATTTGTAAAAATGACAAACAGCAGTGGACCCAAAACAGATCCTTGCGGTACACCACTAGTAACTGAACTCCAGGATGAACATTTCCCATCAACTACAACCCTCTGTCTTCTTTCAGCTAGCCAATATCTGATCCAAACTGCTAAATCACCCTCAATCCATGCCTCTGTATTTTGTGCAATAGCCTACCATGGGGAACCTTATCATATGCCTTACTGAAATCCATATACACCACATCAACCACTTTACCCTCATCCACCTGTTTGGTCACCTTCTCAAACTGTGGGTGCAACTTCCAATTATTTTTCTCTCTATGTCGAGATGTCAGTTTTGTGATCTAGCCATGCTTTCCCAACTAATACACCATTCCCCATGTTATTAAGGTGCTGTAAAAGGTTCACCCACATTATTAGGGAGGGAAATCTTTGATTTGACCCAGCGACACTGAAGGACTGGCGATATATTTCCAAGGCAGGATGGTGAGTGGTTTGGGGAGGAGCTTACAAGTGATGGTGTTCCTATGTATCTGCTGTCCTTGTCCTTCTCAGTGGTGGAGGTTTGCTTTCCCTTTTAAATTAATTTTCACATTCTGTTCCAATCGAACTGCTAACTCACAGGCTGTCAATGTACAGTTCTAATGTATTAACTTTTTGAACTTCCCTACGATACTTATTTCAAATTTGCATTTCAAATTCGCATATCAAATGACAGAGACAAAAATCTTGAGTCGGAGGAGTGGAGAAAATGAGCTGTTCCCTAGAAGTGGCTGGATCAGCTTAGTTTTGTCCCACTCTTTGCTTAGTACCAAAATCTGGCTGGGACCCTAGGTCTTCTGAATGGCAAGAATACTGGAATATGGAACATTCCTTGAGGCCTGACACATATTTTGTATTGGATAATCAATCTGAGAAGGGATTCATTACCTTTAAAATGATGATAATTCTCCTAAAGAATTTATGACATTTTTGTCTCTTTGAGAATCCCCAACATAGTTACTGGCACAATAGACACTTGTATATGTCCGCATCATTCACCTCAATTACTGGTTGATCAAACATGGATGTGCTGCCCTGCTGCACTTCTCGAGATCGAGCCAACACCCTGGGATTTCAAATATGCAAAACATTTGAGGGTTTCTCTCCATGAGGCCTCACAGAGTTGGTGAAATTAATAGAACCTGAGTATATCTGTTTCTGAAGTTTTTGTGCCATTGATTCTCAATATACTTAGATTTTCAATTCAGAAATGGAAATATGACTGGGGACAGTGAAGGTTGAACAATAATAATTATTTTCAAAATAAATTGTGCTCTTATGTGCAACTAAGTGAAATACAGATGCTTTAATTAAGAAGCTTTCATTTTAAAAAACATAAAAGCCATATGTTTATAGCAGTCAGTTAAGGTCTCATTACATGTGTAAAATTGTCTGCTGTATTCTGTGGTGTTTAGCTACTGTGGGGTCTGGTTCTTTAAACATTTTTTTATTAATTTAATTTCCTCAATTTGTTCTGCCCTGTAAATCTAAATAGGTAACTGTCATCTCTCACTCATCTTTTGCTCGTTCAGTCTTTGTCATAATCCCTGCGCAATTGACAGTGGAGATTAAAAGTGCACTCAGCTGACAGAAAAGCAAATACCTGCTTCGATTTACAATTTGCTGTACAAGAGAACCTGAAGTCTAATTTATCTTTCGTTTTATTTTGGTACAGAATTTTCTTTTTAAGGCTTAATAGCTGCACACACATGTGCAATGAAGTGTAAACATTCCCCTGCTGCCCACTCTTCAATAACTCTGATATCCACACAAGAACCCAATAAATTAAAAATAAATTGCAAACACAATGTTAAGTCTGTGGGCTATGTAGGTTGATGACAGCAGGAGAGCTGCAACACTGGCAATTTCATGATCCCACAGTCAATTTGGCTGAGGTACACAGGAGCAAAGGAAAAGCTTCACTGGGAATGATTCAGCCTTAAGACATAGGTATTGTCCCATCTGAGATCCATTACTTTCTTTGGAGAAGGGTGTTGCCAAGTTGCTGGCTTCACTATCTCCCAGTTTGAAAGGTAAGACTTCCACTTGGTCTCTTTTCCTGTGGGAATTCTCATAATTGCATCCTTGAAGTGGAGCCTTGTGATTGGATTTTCCCTTCTGAGTTAGGAGCATAGAATTGGGACACTTAGAGTCATAGAATTATACAGCATGGAAGCAGACCCTTCGGTTCAACACGAACACAGACCAGACATCCTACACCAGTCTAGTCCCATTTCCCAGCATTTGGCCCATATCACTCTAAACCATTCCTACTCATCAACCCATCCAGATGCCTTCTAAATGTTATAATTGTACCAACTTCCACCACTTCATCTGGCAGGTCATACCATACACACACCACTCTCTGTATGAAAAAGTTGCCCCCTGGTCCCTTTTAAATCTTTCTCCTATACCTTAAACTTATGCCCTCTAATTTTGGGTTCCCTTACCCTGGGGAAAATACCTTGGTTATTCACCCTATCCATGCCCCTCGTGATTGTATAAACATCTATAAGATCACCCCTCAGCCTTTGCTGCTCCAGGGAAAAAAAGCCCCAGCCTATTCAGCTTCTCCCTGTAACTCAAACTCTCCAAATCCAGCAACATCCTTGTAAATCTCTTCTGCATCCTTTCAAATTTAACATCTTTCTTCACTCTGCAAACCCTACCATGAAAAAAGTGGCCAGAAAGGTTGCATATTTGATTTGGGATGACAGTTCCCTGGGAGATAGGCTTGGTGACTCAGGAATGAGTGTGCAGGCTATCTAGAGCAGATGTGGGCTGTGTGCATGGCTTGTCTTGGTACACTGGCACATGTTGAGTTTTAGTAAAATATCTCTCCAGCCCTCATCTCCGATGACATTCTTTAAGCCCTAACCATGTCAACCCATGGCTCTTCGTGCCCTCTATTCCATTCTTTGTCCTTCTGCACATTCCCAAAGCTCTCTCATGCTCTCTGTGCCAACCATGCTCCATTCCCACCCCATTACCTTTACAGTCCCTATACCAAATTAGTACCAACCTCTCTTTACCAGTCAGAGCATTGAGTACAGGAGTTGGGACATCATGTTATGGCTGTACAAGACATTTCAGGCCACATTTGGAGTGCTGCATACAATTCTGGTAGCCCTGCTACAGCAAGGATGTTAGTAAACTGGAAACGATGTAAAAAAGATTGACTAGAATGTTACCAAGACAGGAAGGTTTGAGTTATAAGGAGAGGTTGGATAGACTGGGACTTTTTCCTTGGAGTTTAGGAGGCTGAAGGGGTGACCTTATGCGTAAATCACGCAGGGCATAGATAAAGTGAATAGCTAAGGTCTTTTCCCCAGTTTATGGGGGCTCAAAACTAGAGGACATAGGTTTAAGGTTTAAGGTGGGAGTGGAAAGATTTAAAAGAGACCTGAGGGGGAACATTTTTACACAGACGGTGGTGCATCTCTGGAACAAACTGCCAGAGGAAGTGGTACAGACAGGTACAATAAAGGGCCTATTTCATGCTGTATGACTCTATGACTTTGCTCAACCATTCCCCAATCTTTTGTCCTTATACACACCAGACCAACTCACCTTGTATCTATCATGGCCAGACTCATGCAGAGATGAGACTAAATAAAATTCTGTAAAATATCAATGTAAGTGCCTATTACAGACCTTGCTATATTGAAATAAAACTCAATTTGGATTCATTTAAATAAATAAAACCTTCATAATAACAAATATTTCATTAAAATACATAATCCCTCATGAGAACAAAATTTGAAATTCACCGTCACACGTCAAAACCTATAACCCAATAAACTGAGAAACTACAGGCATCCTACTGTGATAATGAGCAGCTTTAAAGTTACTAATGCAGCCCTAATTCAATGGTGGTGATTTTAAGGCCGTGTCAACAGACCAAGTGAAATAGCAAATAGTCTTTTCTTTTTAAACAGTCCAGATATTTTGTTTCAAGATTTAAAGGAAGGGATTTTTAAATGCCTTTACAGCTTAGCTCCCTTTTCATGGCTTCTTTACGTATTTGACAGCTCCATTTGAAAGGATCTCTTCACACTTTCAACAGATCTCTCTGACAGATCATATGGTACTTTTGACAAGTTCCTTTGTCAGGTGCTTCTGACCGTTCTGAGAGTTGACTTTCACAGGTCTGCTGACAGATCCAAAGAGCTTAACATTAATGGGTTTATGAAGTTTTTACATCCATTAATGCTAATGTCTAACAATTCAAAAGGATATCTGACTTACCTCAAATGTGGCCTGACTTCTACCAAAAGTATATTACATTAACTGGATGCGACTCTGTACTAAAGGGGTAACCTGGCAATCTAAATGAAAGTTCAGAACTGCTCTTACCAGGTCTGATCCGTATACTTCAGGTTTCACACAAGGGGAAGGGTCCAGTAGAGTCAGCTGTTGATTTGAATGGCCAAATGGCTCCAGCACAAAACATGCCCCAACCCTATTCCTGCTCCTGTGAAAATAGGTAGTGCCACGTTTGGGGGTAGGACTTTTCATTTTTCCAATGAAAAAGTGCCTCTGCATTGTGGCAAAAATCTGGGCTTTGATATTTTCAAATCCCACTTGATTTTCTGCAAAATTTGGTCCCATTCCTTACCACTGGAACTCAACCCCTGACCCACTAGAAATTATGAGCTATTTCCTTGATGATCTTAAGAAATTCATTAATACTTCTCCTTTGTATTTGAGATTTAAATTAGTCATTACTACAATTTATAGTGAAACCCTTAATTACTGCCACGATGAGTATGTTTTGGGGTTAATTCCCAACTGTACTGCTTTATGTAGACATTAAGTCATTTATTTTGAACAGATTTTTTAACTGTTCAAGATTTATAGAAAGACTTAATATCAATGAATTAACTCACTCATTAAAAATAGAGCAGAGCAGAAATTATACCCCCAGTGTAATTTACTGTTAAACTTAGAAGTCATACACCATGATTCCATTTTCTATAAATTGTTATAAATGTTAGTTCTTGATGTCTCTGACAATAAACCAAAAACATTTGCTGCCTTATTTTTCTACTTACTTCAAGAATGGTAAAAAGTAAATTAGCCAAATTGCTGATTGGTATTAATCCCTGGGTATAAACTTGTAATTCTTTCTTAAAGGGGGAGGAGAGCTGAAATGTCTCCCAGCAAATATGTAAGAAGCAGCAATGATGTGGGGTTTTGAGCAATCAAATACTCTTTGTCATTAAAACCTTCCTACAGAATTTTTACAGTATCTAGGCCATTGCTACATGTAAACTATATGTTCATTAATTCTTTGCAATTTCTTGACAAATACCTTGGCAGTGATGTTACTTTGCCCCATTTCTCGATGCAAAATCGTCTCAGTCCATTGCTCCCTCTAAGTGCGGCAAAGCCTTCATAAGGTATACTGGATGTTCCTGTTACAAACTTTAAAAAAAAGAAGTTTCCTAAATAAACGCACAGACATAAATTCCATTTACAGAAAGTGTGACTCGTATGTCCTATAGGTTGAAACTCATTATATAACCATCTTTAGAAATATAGCATTTGTTTGTCCGACCTCATTTTGTACTGAGATTCAGGCAGACTTGGTCTTGAGTTGTCTAAAGGCTTTAGGACCCTCGAGCGGCCTTGTAATAATGTCACAGGACTGCTCTTCACTGAGCATAAATAGCATAGTGTGGGCTCAGTTAAGAGCAACAACAGCTAGGTGAGAAGCCTGAAGTCTAAACATATGAATATTAGAAATATATGCAGAGAAGCATGTGGAGTAGACCAACTAGTACTCAGCAGTAGAGTTCATGGAATAGTCTTTCAGTATTGTAACAATAAAATTAGAGCCTAATATATTTTGGAATACCATTTATTGTTACATTTCATCTTAATATAAACAGTATTATACAGTAGACCAAGTCTGAAGATAGTTCCCGACCTCGCCTTCCCTTTGACCAATCTGTTTTGCACATGAATATTTGAATGTACGGTCACAACCACACAAGGGAGTCAACATTAATAGTCATAAAATAGTTTAATCAGCAGAGCTGCTTTGTTCTTGCAATCAATTGTATATTGTGACTTGTCATTAACATTCCAGGTTATAAATTAACAAATGTAATATTAATTGGCAGATGTTAAATGTACTCTTATAACATCAGTCTACGACTTTAACAGAACTATTAACCTATTTAAAATAAGCAGATTATTTCCCTTATAAAAATAGAGTTGTAAGAAACATTAAATAAATGCTTAAAAACATATGTTAGCAAATATTGTTGACATTAATCCCCAGACCTCGGAACCACATGATATTGAAGAAAGACTTTGTTTGCAGTCACCGCTATTGTGTACCTGTAAAAGTCGAAGCCGCTGTTCATTATTGAAGTGTTCCACAGCTGTCCAGAACCATTTTATTACAATGTGACCATCATGGTAACCTGAGGAAGGGGCACAGGTAAGAACAGATGATCAGCAATTACCTTTGTAACATCAGTCAGCAGGATCATCCTGCTAGATCTGAGCTTTAACAATTGTCTTGATTAACACTTCCATTTTTCTTTAGAGGACTAAGATGGCACAGGTGTAAGGCATAAGAGATTTGAATGCATAAATGTAAACACATCTCTTTCAGTTTTGTAGAAAACAGATTTAATTGATTATAAGCCGTAGTTATAATGTGTAGGAAAATGACTTTAAATCAAAATATTGTGTATCCACAATTTTGTAGTATTTGACCCTTTGGAAGTAATTTAGACATTCTTGTTATGGTATATGGACTTCAGGGCATGATATGTATCACTGTGATTTGCTAAAATAGCAACATAATCACCTCACAACAAAAGATTTGCTGGGATGCAGAAGATTTATGGGATTAAGAGAGACGTAGGAAAATAATCATGAATGAGAACTCGACATGATGGGTCACAAAGAACATTATAGCATGGAGATACATAGGGATTAGCATTGTGTCCACTGCTCATTCTGTCTCTATTAATCATCATGGAAATGAGAAGGCACTAAGTAGTTATCAATCTGAGAGTAAATTGTGTAGAAAGCCCCAATATTTTAGAGATGCAATTGTAATTTAGAAGATCTAATGAGATTGAGCAAATGGTGAATTATTTTTAATACGGATAATTTGATTGCAAAATAAAATTCATAGTTCGACTTGTAATATTAAATATGAGTAGCCACAATTGCAGGCAAGGTTTAGCAGTGGTCGAAATGAATTGTGTTTGGGAAGCGAGTTGGAAATTGAAATGATCTCAGCAGTGCATTTATAAATGATTAACATCAATAAATATTTGAACTTACTCCCCATCTCTTAGAAAAATCTCAAAATGCTTCCCAGGCAAAACTCCATTTTTAATGCAAATACGTTTGTTGAGCAGGCAAATGTGGGAGCTATTTTGTTGATAACAGGATTTTATAAACAGCATCGAGGCAAATGACTGATTAAATCAGTTGGGGCAGAAAGACTTCACATTGCACCATGCACCTGAATTAATGGAACAGGCAATGACAGCGTATGTTTAATTCTCGGCATGTCTCTTTGCAGCATCATCCTAAATTGTACACTCAGGCACAGGAGTGGGGCTTGAATCCATTGTCAATTAGAAGTGAGCAGATTACAAACCAAAACAGATACTATAGAAGATAAGACAAAGGGAATCATTATGTTTAAATCCAAATACAGTATGGAACCAATGAAGCAGTTGGTTCATGGAATACTCTTTCATGTCTGGGACATGAGTGTCAATCTAGTCAGTTTTAAAGTCATCTCTCTGTTCATTTGTGGATCCTACATAAAATGCTGGAGAGTAAATTTGGCTGATTTTGGATATAAATTGGGACAAATTCAATCATCAAATCATATTGGACATTAAAGGGTGCAAGTACTGGAAAGCTTAAACCAAAGTGGAAAAAGCTGAAGATGCACCGCAGGCCTATCAGAATTTTGGAAACCAGTCTTTCCTTTTCCTGGATTCACTGAAATTTTTTCAAAAAGCCAATAAGCATGTGCCAAGCCGGAGGCTGGAGGAACGCAGCAAGCCAGGCAGCGTTAGGAGGTGGAGAAGTCAACGTTTCAGATGTACCCCTTCTTCAGGACCGGGGGTAGTGTAAGGGGAGCTGCACATAAAGGGTTGGGGGAGGCAGGTGGTGAAGTGGGGATAGGTGAAGACAGGCAGAGAGTACAACCTGGTTGGTCAATGGGAGGGATGAATCTAGTAGGTGGCTGAGAGGAATGACATTGTTCTTTCCAACATGACCATCCTCAGCCTCCTCCATTGCCACAACAAACCAAACCGCAAATTGGAAGAACAACACCTCATCTTCTGCCTGGGCAGCATACAGCACAGATGACTCAACATTGAGTTCTCCAATTCCCATCCCTGACTCCCTACCCATCCCCCGACTCCCTTCCCAGCCCTTCCCCATCTCTTCCACTCCTTCCTGCCACCTGCTGGATTCATTCCTCCCATTGACCAAGCAGGTCATACCCTCTGCCTGCCTTCATCTATCCCCACTTCATCCCCCAGCTCCCACCACCCCCTTTATCTGCAGCTCCCCTTACACCCACCCCCCAGTCCTGAAGAAGGGTTACACCCGAAATGTCGACTTCTCCACCTCCTGATGCTGCCTGGCTTGCTGCATTCCTCCAGCCTCCTGCTTATCTATTTTGGATTCCAACATCTGCAATTTTTGTCTCTAATAAGAATATGCCGTCATATTAGAGCGTTCTCTCAGTTACTTACCCTTTACTGTATCTGCTCCTCTCAAGCAGCAAAGTCTATGAAGACTTTGAGAACCCACTTTTGTTTTTAATTAGGTAGGGAAACAATATCCTTACCAATTAGCAGGAATCTCCAATAAAAATACAGATCAGTGACTGTACCTTCCTGGAAGCAGTCATAATTTCCTGCTTCTGTCCACAAAGTGATGTTTTAGGGCATTATCTCTACCACAATCGCAACCCTAGAATATCGGCCATCAGATATTGGGGATTAGTCAATTTTTAGCCTGTTAATTTCTCCAATATGTTTCCTTTGTTGCGTTATTGATGTTAAATTGCTCTCACTAATCTCACAAGTATCTTTATTCTCCATTTTTTTGTGGAATACTTATTGTGTCTGTTATTATGAACGCAGATACAAAGATCTGGATTTTTCAGGAATTGGAAATAGGGACTACTTCTGTGTTCCAATCCTGCTTTAAGAATGCACGTGAAGATTTTCAAACCTTCAGCCAAACAAAGCCTCGAGGATAGGCTCATCATTCAATCTTGGGATGGTATATGGGCGTCCTTTCTGGAAGGCAAATGTGTGATTGGCAGATCCACCAGCCAAGGGATAAACACAAGTAAATTTGTGTTTCTGTCTTAAAGGCCACAGATGCCTATTTTCTGGAGGACAGCCATCGAGTAAAAGGTCAGCAGCAGTAGCGTTTGGGACCCAGCATAGGTCCATAATGGGGAGAGATACACAACATATTGGTGCTTGCCCTGACCTGAGGTTGCTCACATTGCAGTATGTAGTGATGAACCAGCATTAAAAAACAATAGTGCCATGTTGCATACTTACCATCTTCTACCCATACCCTGACCCATTTAAAGATCCAGCTCAAACATTTGCCATCCTTACTAATTTCTTAATTCCAATTGTAATTTCTCCTGCCATAGCCTCCAAGAGACTTACATTTAATTTCACTATTGTCTTCCTTTTCTTAGATTACTTACAGTGTGGAAACAGGCCCTTTGGCCCAATAAGTCCAAACTGACCCTCCGAAGAGCAACCCTACATTTACCCCTTCACCTAACACTACAGGCAATTTAGTATGGCCAATTCACCTGCGCATTTTTTGAACTGTGGGAGGAAACCAGAACACCTGGCAGAAACCCACGCAGACACGGGGGGAATGTGCAAACTCCACACAGACAGAATTGAACCTGGGTCTCTGGCGCTGTGAGGCAGCAGTGTTAACCACTGTGCCACTGTACTTGTTCTTTCAAGCTTTTCTACACATCCTTTTCAATCTATTCTAATATTTCTTGCTAATTTCCCTTACAGTCTATTTACCCCTTTATTTATTTTTGACCATTCTTTGCTGGTTCCTAAAATCCTTCCATGCTCAGGTTTACTACTTTTCTTGGCAATGTTGAAAACATCATTTTTTTTAATCTATTAGCCCTTTCGTTAGCCACTCGTGGATTACTTTTTCCTGTACGAATCACATGATTACAATTTTTCTCCAAACAGGAAACAGAAGAAATGCTCCTGTAACTTTTTCGTGAAAATAGCATTAGGTTGTCCGTAAAATTATTGCCATTCTTTGGATCGCAGCTTCCTTGGAAGAAGGAATCATCCGTATAAGTTTATATCCTGCATTTAGTTAAGTTTGGATTGCACAGTATCATGTATTGCACAAGTCCAGCTGGAATTAGTTATCCACTGTGTCAAATGTATTGACCAGAAAAAATAATGTTAACTGTCACCTATTGAGGACTGAGAAGTAAAGGTATACTCACCACTCCGGTATTCTGTATTATTGCGCCAGTCATTTTGGTCAATCTCTGCTGTTCCTGCAATGACCAATTCCAACTCTCGGGCATCAAATACAGATACAAGTCGTGAATCCACCACCTGTAGCACAAAATTTACTGTTAACTTACTGAAAGTCTTTAACATATATGGAGATTATAGCAGACAGGTTAATCTGTGGAGAATAATTTTGCCCCCTCGTTCGAAGAACAATTACAAAACATTACGTATAGGCTAGAGTTAATTGAATGTGATGTAATATCAGAATACTTGAGATTTAATTCAGAGGATTAAAGAATGAGACCATCTGGTCCAATGCTTTTGCTGATTATTTGAGAGAACTATTGCATTTACCTTGTAATATATCAAGATTTTAAAAAAAAAATTTCCTCAATTCACTTTTAAAACTGATTATAAATTCTGCTTCTATTGTTGGCTTTGGTAAGTCATGCCATGCCTTGATAATCTTTTCCATGAAAAAAACTCCTAATCACTATATTAAATTTCTACCTCTGATTTCTCAGTTTGGTCCTTGCATCAGGTCTCTTGAGAACAAAGCAGCATTGATTCATTTTTATCCCTAGGAGGGAGTAAAGGATGGGAGGGGGAAGGAATGTCATCTTAACACTGCTTGCCACTCCCTCATTTTGTAGCCAGGAATTCCTTATACGGAACAATTCTTCTTCCTTCCCAAAAGGTTTGAATACATTTGCTAAACCTGGTAATATGCGGACCATTAGATAATAAGAGCATAGCATCAGAAATTCAGTTTGTTCATTATTATCTTTGATGAAGATTAGAAATCGTCCCAGAACCATTCCTGGCACACTGCCATAAGCTTACTGAAAATCATAGCATTATGGAAACATACAGATTAGGAGACATTATAGTCCATCATGTGTTGCCTCTTTGAAAGAGCTATCAAGTTAGCTGTTTATTCTACTCTGTTGTCATAGTTGAGCCACTGTTTTCTTTTCAACTGTGTATCCCATTATCTTTTGAACGATACTATTGGATTTGCTTCGATCACGTTTTCAGGATAGATAATTCCAGATCATTAGAAACTCACTGTGTAAAAACATTTCCCTCATGTTGGCTCCAATTTTTTTCCCAATCACTTTGTCATTAATGGACCATTAATTAGTGGTGGGACGGCAAGTTCAAGCTTGGGTCTTCCTTCCCAGAACTTAATTTGGGCAGACAGTGTTGCATTCTGAGAGGTCACATTCCACCTCTCGGCCTGCAATTTGCAGGAATGGAAGATTCTGTCCTTTAGACTAAATTGCTGCTTGGTCATACCTCTCCCTACCTCTGTGACCTCTTCCAATTTCACAACCCTCCAAGACATTTCTATCCTTGAATTCTGGCCACTTGTGCAATCCCAATCATAGTTGTTCCACAATTGACCATATTTTCATCTGCCCAGACCCTACGATCATGTATTTCCTCTCCACCTCAACCTCATTTCCTGTATTAGAACACTTAAAGTGATCTCTTTGACTAAACTTTTGGTCATTTAACTACTATCTCTCTATCTCTTTACTTTGGTTTATAATTTGCCTATGGAATGTCATTACATTAAAAGGTGCTATATAAATAAGCGTTGTAATTGTGATTATCCATCTGGCCATTTGTGAGGTTGTTGGCCCTCTGGTCTCCTGCCTGTTCCAATCTGAAAGATCAGGTCAAGTCCACACATTTCTGACGTCTTCTTTGGATCATTGCACTCAAGGACCAATTCTATCCTCCAGGCAGCACCAGTTTCACCCATTAGACGTTGGGCTCACCTCTGGCCCAATTAAGGGCTTTGCAAATGGAAAATCATCAGTGCAGCAGTATAGAGATACTGCAGGCTTAGGACCTGGAAAAGATCTGGATATCAAATTCATGATCTCACACTGAAAATCCAGCCTCCTTATGTTTGCCCACTTTGCCAGCCTATAACTTCTTAAAATCTTTTCTTGTCCTGCTCATTGTTTACTACGTTTCCAAGTTTTGTATGTTCTGGATGCTTTGTTACGCCCTGTTTACCAAGGCATGAATTATTAATATGTATCAGAAAGAAGTGTGATAATGGAAACCACCGTAGAGAGATGTAAACAGATTTTCCACTGGATTCTAGCAAAATATTGATGCCTCTTGCATGAACAGCTGCAAGAATATTCCACACAGCCTCGATTCTATGTGACTGAATAATGGAATAAAATAACTATATGCATGAAGAATTGGAGAATGACTAATTTTGAATTTTTGATTCAAATACATTGTTGTTAGTAAACAAAAAAACTTATAATCTAAATTGGCTAAATGACTAAATCAAAGTGTCCTTCTTTTGACATAGCTTCTATTAGAATGACTTTTGAAGAGTTTCTGATGGACTCAGATATTGACTAATCCATTCTCCCAGATCAGCTCATTGGTGGAACTGGTTCATTCAGTTGTCTAGGTAACTAATGTGTGGATCAGATTGATACCAGTAACACAGGGTTTAGTCCCTATTTTATCTAAGATAGACCTCGGATCTGCTTCCGCACCCTAGCTGTAGTAGAAATCATGGCATTGCACTCTGGTTAGGCAAATAATCATCAAGGGCTTACCCTCAGGCAGAGAATTTATGAAAAAGCTTATAGGCATAGATTTCAGTATGAATTTAGATGGATCCAAGGAACAGACGACAGCAGAAATTGAAAAGAAATGCATGGAAGTGGAATAACAGAAGGGACAGCACGTTGACAAACTATTAAAGGGCCTCTGAAGAGTTCTATTTGAATTACAGCCTTTGTCAAATCTGAAGAGGCAAAGGACTAAGTAGAGTCTTGCAAGAATGAATTAATTGAAAGTCACAAACTAAAGAATTGTTTCTTTGATTAGTAATATATGGCGAATGATGTTCCATATGAATATTTGTTGACACTGTACTCACTTAGAGTCATAGACTCATAGAGATGTACAGCACGGAAAAAGCATAAAAGAACAAGAATTAGTTGAGAGAACAATATTGAGTTTTGCTGATGATACGAAACCAGCATAGAGTCATAGAGATGTACAGCACGGAAACAGACCCTTCGGTCCAACTCATCCATTCCGACCAGAAATCCCAACCCAATCTAGTCCCACCTGCCAGCACCCGGCCCATATCCCTCCAAACCCTTCCTATTCATATACCCATCCAAATGCCTCTTAAATGTTGCAATTGTATCAGCCTCCACCACTTCCCCTGGCAGCTCATTCCATACACGTACCACCCTCTGCATGAAAAAGTTGCCCCTTAGGTCTCTTCTATACCTTTCCCCTCTCACCCTAAAAGCATGCCCTCTAATTCTGGACTCCCCGACCCCAGGGAAGAGTCTTTGTCTATTTATCCTATCTACGCCCCTCATGATTTTATAAACCACTATAAGATCACCCCTCAGCCTCAGCCTATTCAGCCCTCCCTATAGCTCAAGTCCTCCAACCGTGGCAACATCCTTGTAAATCTTTTCTGAACCCTTTCAAGTTTCACAACATCTTTCCGATAGGAAAGAGACCAGAACTGCATGCAATATTCCAACAGTGGCCTAACCAATGTCCTGTATAGCCGCAACATGACCTCCCAACTCCTGTACTCAATACTCTGACCAATAAAAGAAAGCATACCAAACACCTTCTTCACTATCCTATCTACCTGTGACTCCACTTTCAAGGAGCTATGAATCTGCACTCCAAGGCGTCTTTGTTCAGCAACGCTCCCTAGGATCTTACCATTAAGTGTCTAAGTCCTATTAAGATTTGCTTTCCTAAATTGCAAATATAAATTGTGACAACTCTTGTGAAAAAGTACAACAGGAAATAAACAAGCAATGATATGGTATAATTCTATTTTTATTAATTCAACGGAGAGATGAGTTTAACTACATCAAGTGTAATGTGCCTCAGAGAGTACGCATGTACCTCACATGTGGTTGAAAGCTCAGGGGAACTAGACTTATCTCTGTGACAATAAAGAGGCCAATCCCAGATTGCCTACATTTTCACTCTCAGACACAGATTGTGATCTGTATTCCTGTAACAACAACATGAACTATCCCAGATTTGAGAATTTGAACTGTAGTGATTGTAACAAGGTCAGCCAGTTTGGATTTTATAAAATATGAGTCCCCTGATTGAGAGCTGGTAATCTGGTTCAACCAGGGAGCCCCAGCTGACAGATATAAATAAAATGGCAGAGGTTCTGCTCACTCTGAGAGCTGGCTCTGAGGAAGCCAGACCAGTGTCAACTACTGTGCACATGTAAATAAAGGGTACTTGGTGATGGGATACCAGCCTCTGTGGAGTTATTTCATGGACCACCTTCCAAATTTTAACTCGGAACACTGAGCCCTTATTCCAAAGCTAATGAGTTCGCTCTTTATTGTTTTACATATTTGAAGTGTGCAGATAAATTGGAATCAATATACTCTTCATTCGTACATTTTATATAAATAAGCTAGTTGATAGTTTGAACTTGGACTATGATTCTGCGAAATACTCTTGCAGCCCACCTTCTGTTTTGAGTTGACAATTGACGTAGGTTGTGATGCTGACTGGGGTATCCAGGAGAAAGAAGTTGGATTCCATTTGATAGAGACATGTGGTCCCTTACAGGAATAATTGGTGACATTCCCCACCCCACCCGCCCAACCTCCATGGGAAGAGTTTTAGTGTCAATGGGTGCAGGAACTGAGGCTGGTGGGTGGATAGTTTGAAAGGGTGGGTAGTTTGATAGGGTGGGTAGTTTGGTAGGGTGGGTAGTTTGATACTACTGGCCATCTTGCCAGTTTGGCAGGACCATTCTGTCTCTGAACTATAATCAAGCAGCTTGGATCAGACATGGAACAACTACCTGCTCACACGTAATAGGCAGTTTTTTGATAAGATTACAAGTCCAGTTAAGGTAAATGTTTAAAGGCAGACTGGAAAGCTTTGGCTTGGCCTGTGGGTCCCAGCGGCAGTGGGAACAAGACAATTGCCTCCAGTATGCCGTCGAGACCTGCAGCCACAGGCAACCTGTGAAGGGCTTTCCCCAGTGGCCAGTTTTTAAATTTCAAATCTATTAGAAGTGCACCTTGAGATGGAGATTTCCTGTCTCTCCCTCAGCTGCAAGAGCAGGCTGCAGTTTCTTCTATTCCTTCTCCATCTTTCAGTGCCCACCCACCTCTCTGAAATGCATGGTGAGTGGTGCTTCTGCTGAATAGTTAGTCACTACAAGCTAAAGTTACTGCAGGTGACTGCAGTCAGTGTGGTGCAGGTTCAGGACTTGCTTTTGTCAGTGGGGTCCTGACTGCAAAAAAGGGGAATCCCATACAAAAAACACCTTCTGCTTGCTGGCAATTTAAGTGGGGACATGCAGGAACAGCAGTCCATTATTTTAATTTCTGACTATCATTTCTGGCCCTTCAGCTTTGGCAATGGCTTGAGTGCATACTGAAACTTTCTAAAGGCATTCAGAAATTTTGACAGGGTGCATGTTTTTGATAACACACAATTTTTAGTTCAACACCAGAGATTTTTCAACACAGAGGGAGGACTACTATGCTGCACAGCAATCCAGTCAGTTTCAATCTCTGGTTCAGTCCCCATTGTTCCTGCAAGTTAATTTCCCTCAATTGCTGATCTAATATTTTCTTGAACTCATTGATTTTTCTCTGCATTCAACACCCTCATAAGCAGTGTGTTCCAGATGATTACCTCTTGCTGGGTAGTAAACCTCTTGCTCATACAACCGCCTCTCCACTCCCAAACATTGCTTGTCCAAAACTTTCAATCTATGCCCCTATTCTTGCACCTTAGACTAATAGGAATAGCTTTTCTTTATCTGCTCTGTCTAAGTCTGTCATAATCATGTACACCGCTATCAAAATTTCCTCTCTATCCCCTTTTGTTCAATGACTAAATATAGAAAAGAACTGCTTATAAAAGTAGCCAATTATACCAGCCAACTCCCAGACTTGTTCAAGTGCAACATTTTAAAAAAAAATCCTATTTTCACATTACACTTGTAGCATCATGCCAAACAAAGCAATAAAGTGTATTTATAAGACTGATGCATCATATCAGAAACTTACTTGTGTTTCATAACTTCCATTAGTCATGATGTTCATTAGATGCCTGTGTAATCAATTTCAGAGTTCTGAATGGGAATCATGGTATTTAAAAATGTTTTGTTCAATATTGAAGTTATCAGTTTGATGTGGTTTTACAAATCATGTTTCCTTACTTTCAGTAGCATAGACTGAGTGACAGGGCTGCAGGTATTGGATAACCAACCAGTCACAGCCTTCAGTTTGTGCTGAGGGTAGAAAGGTGTGTGTGTGTGTGTCTGTGTGTATCTGAGTGAGTGAGAGAGAGAGAGACAGAAAGAGAGAGAGAGAGAGAAATCATGGTTGAATGAGAGAGTTCTGGCTGTGGGATGGTGGTGGATGGAGGAGGAGGGGCTGATGGTGTTATGTGAAGTTGGTGACAAATGTAGGGTGGAGTCAGGTAGAAATAGAGATTCAGGTCCTGCAATTTGCTTGTTCATAGAACAGATTAGGGGTGTGAAATGTCTTCATTTATATAATTGGAAGAAAACTAGAAAACTGAGTTCAGTCTAACTACAGCCAGCCCAGGTACTTCCACCTACCTCATAGAAACCTCGAACCAAGGCTTCAGTCTGCTGAACAACACCTCTTTCCACTCTCCACTTCACCATACGCTCAATATATTCCTTTTTGTTTTTCTCCGATACTTGAATGTTGGCTCCACCTGTCTTGAGTTCTCGTTCTGTGACCTATGAGAAGCAAAGTTATTATTTGCTAAGAAAAGTGAGGAAAAACATTAGAATTGTTTGAATTTATAACAGAATTTAAAGAAAAAACAATTCTGAATCATTAAGGGTTTCTCTGTGTTTAGTGGTTTCTTATTGCAATGGTTCCTCAGGGAATTGGTTGTCTTGTCTTCAACCGTTGGCATGGCAAAAGCCTATTCCCATGATGTATTGCAGTAGTTGGGAATGACAGCTTCATTAAGTCACCAGAAGGGAATCAGTGGAAGGCAGAGCTACACCACGGAATGAGTTTTTGAAGGGTTTGTCAATGTATTAAGTAGTGGTATTAAGTACTGTTGCAAAACTTGAGTCAGATAGTCATGACATTGGATCACGCATCAACTGTTTCTCCTTGCTGACACAGATTGAACTGTAATACTGAACTGCAGGATCATGCTACTTGTAACAGTGAGACAGAAAGAGCATGTGTGAAATGAATGAAAAAGGAGACTACGTAAATTAAGCAAAGACAAAAGACACAAATGAAGGTACTCCAGGTCAGAAACTCTCCCATTTATCTTTCTGTCACGATGGCTAGAAAAAAGAAAATCATTAAAAAAAGAGCAAGTTCCGAATTATTTCCGTTGTGATTGAATATCATGAAGTTCATGGAATGTGGGTGTCCCTGGCATTTATTACCCATCTCTAAATCCCCATGAGAAGGTCTTAGTGAGCTGTCTCCTCAAACCATGGTAGCCATTGGTATAGAGCCACTCACAATGCCATTAGGGAGGGAGTTCCAGGCATTTGACCCAATGTCACTGAAGGAACCGAGTCAGCATGGTAAAAGTTGCTTGGAGGGGACTTGACGATGCTGGTGTACCATGTACCTGATGCCCTTGTCCTTCTAAGTGGTGCACTTTGTGAGTTTGGAACATGCTATTGAAGGAGGATTGGTGAGTCACTGTCATGCATCTTGTAGGTGGTATACACCATTTCCATTGTGTGTCAGTGGTGGAAGGAGTGCATGTTGACGATCTTGTACAGGTTGCCACTCAAGCAAGATGTTTTGTTCTGCATTGTGTATGCTTCTTGAGAATTGTTGCATCTGCAGTCAGTGGAGAATAATCCATCACACTCCTGACTTGTGACTTGCAGATGATGGACAGGCTTTGGAGAGTCAGGAGGTGAATCACTCACTGCAGATTTCATAGTCTCAAATGGTCTTGTAGCCACAATATTTATATAGTCAATGGTAACCCTAGGATGTTGATAGTGGGGGATTTTGTGATGATAATGCTATTGAACCTCAACAGCGATGGTTAGATCCTGCCTTTTTAGAGATAGTAATTAATTGATGATTATGTGGCACAAATGTTTCATGGGTGTCTGTGGAAAGCATTGTTGCTCCTTCTGGTCCACAGATTTGATATGGAGATTTTTGTCTTCTTGCTAAGCTCTTCCTCACCCCACTACAGTTGCTGAGTTTCCTGAGGCCCAGGTAAAATTACCATGGTCCTACCTGACCACATGGCTGTTCTCATTCGTGACAGAGAAAGAGACAACTGGTTTTAACTATGTGTCATACACCTCTGCTGAAGGCTGAGGTTGAGAAGGAGAGTCCTTCATGGTAACCTCACATGATGTCGAAAACGAACCCATGCCATTGGCATCACTTTGCATCATATACCAGCCATCCAGCTAGCTGCAGGAAGCCCTGATAGGCAACAGCAGGATACATTTAAGGATCCCAACCTCGTTAATATATTTAAGATGCGGATTACTTGTCTCCTGAGAACAGGTTGAGTGCCCACCTCTTGCTTCACATCTCAACAAAACTGTAAAGGCTGTGGATTAGAGCTGAATTTCTGAAGCACTTTTGTTTATCATCAGTTTAAGGCCTCCCTCTCCTACCCTGCACCCAATCACATTTACCCTCCCATGTAATGGAAGAAGACAGTGATGTGTATGATGATGCATCACTGACACCAGTGCTCATGTTCAAGAGTCTGAGATGACGAATAGGCTGTACAAAAGAAAGATATATTTACTAAATGTGGCATGTACTATCATCTAAATAATGGAGTTTGTTGAAACCTTATAGTCCCTCATAGGTAGATGGAATACTTAATGCAGAAGAGGCTATTAGTTACTAAAAGAGACACTCCAAATATTCTTTGGAGTTGACAACCCAACCAACATTAACATTTTCTTCGACTCACCATGTTTAAGAAGCTGCTTTTGGAGAAGCTTTTCAACAGTGATTATAGCTTATATTGATTCACAAACTATGTCAAAATAAACATAAAATATAGCACAGGTCTTATGGAGGATATTGACTAAGTTTCCTCATGAGCTTGCAAACCTGTCCAGAATTTGAAGAATGTCTCTGAGCACATGCAATTGCAAGAATCATGCTGATCAACTGCAGCTTTAGATCAGATTGATTGACATGAGTGGAATATTCTTTAGAATTACTTTTTTGCTGTCTGTGGCCATCGCTATCTGGTCTGGCCTACATTGATTCCAACGTGGTTAACTCTTAACCGCCATCTGGGCAATTAGGGATGGGCAATAAATGCTGGTCTGGCCAGCATCACCCTTGTCCCATGAATAAAACCCAAATGTGTGCCTAAAAATGTTAGTCAAGGCTCAATTTCAATAAGCTTCCAGCTTTATTTGTAGTGCACAGTGAGTTGCACAGGGATTCTGCTACAAGTCATCAGTCAGAGTTGCATCGATTCAGGCTATCTCCAACTTTGAGTTGGTCTGCTATTAGATCATGGGTGCAGAGAAAGGCAAGGCAGTACTGAGGGGGTGATGTGGAGGGTAAAGATTGTGGTGGGCTTAGACCAGCAATTATTGTCACATTTTTATTTCTTCAATGTTATTCTTTGTGCTTTGCCAGTTTAGCCTGTTGTTGTTGTAGGCACAAACCACACAAACCTGCCCAAACACCTCCTCATTAACTGTAAAGGTGAGGTCAAGAATATCAGTGATATCATTGTCCTTCATCCATTGTAGACTCTGGTGGAACTCTTCATCCAGATATTCCAGATCACTCAAGTCACATGGTCTGAAAGGAAATAGCAGATAATTTAAATTAGCAGGTTGTTAATTAACTGAACAATTTATGATTGAATTTCACTATTTGTAAATTTGTTTAAGATTCATTGGAAAGCACAGAACCAGAAAGAGTATCAGTTCAGTTGCTTGGTTCTTGAAGGCAACTAATAATTCTTTCAATTGTGTATCTCCTCAAATATCTATCCAAATCTCTTAAAATCTTCCACATTATCATGTCTCCATTGCATTTCTTGGAGGCCTAGTCCACATAGTCATCATCCCATATATAAAATATTACAGTCTAAAGTCTAAACTACTTTCCTTCTTTGAAGTTTGAGCCAGCGTCCATTGTTTATAGAGTAAGTAGCAATTTCAAACAAGAGTGTCACAATACAGTGAATTTCTTCCTTTTTGTATTTTGGATACTTATTTATTTCCTAATCTTTCTCTTCAACATAATATCTTCTTGGCTTCTCAGCCTCTCCTCAGAGTGCTAGTATTTTAAGTTAGGCATCAGTTTCCACAACTGCTAAGTTTCCACTATTTTGCTGTACATTGCCTGGAAATATCAACAATACCAGAGGTTGAACTTACCAATGATTTGTGAATTCATTATCACTTACTGAGACTTATGTTCCAACCCCTTAGCTGTAAGTCCCAGGCTTAGACTGCTTTATTTAACACAGATACATACTGAACCATAGGGAGCCAGTCCTCCAGTTATACAGACAGCTACATTATATTTGCAAATTCTGATAACTGGCTGACTAGAAAGACTACCCACAACAAAGAACATGCTTGGCCATTGGAGGATTGTGAGTTTTTGGAATTTCCTTCTTCAAAAGGCAGAAGTTTTATATTTGTTTAAGGCAGAAATCAATAGATTATTGATTACCAATGGGATGAAAGATTATTGGATTGAAATGTAGAGTTGAGGTTCAAATTAGATCAGCCATGAGCTTATTGATGGTGGAACAGGCTCAAAGGTCTGAGTAGCTTATTCTTGTTCCTTGTTTGTACATTAGTGAATGTTATCTCACTTTCTATAATTTCCATGATCTTTGTAACTGATAAGCCCTTCCTTAACGTTTGAAAATCTCCTTTTTCTCCCCACATTTTATTTCATTGCCAAACCCCTAGTTTTCACTTCCAAATCTTTTTTTTTGTGTTATAAGTTAACTACTTGTACAGTAAAATCAATAAATACTTGTTAAAATCTAAATTTAGCATACATTCAGATTTTCCATTATTATCAAACTCTGTCACTTGCTGAAAGCACTCCTGTATTTAAACAAAATCTCTTGCAAACAAGGAAAGAGCTGGCCCAGAAGTAATGGACTGGATAATATTATTCTTATCCTATAAACATTTATCCTATAAACAATCCTGGCTCCTTCTTAGTATACCATACCTAACCTCTATGTTAGATTAACAATGTCTTCACGTACTTTATCTATAATGTATGTTCAGCTTATTGTCTAGTTTTCTAGTTTGTCCCTTTGCTGTTTTTTAATGATTTATCTAATGTTAGTTACATTCCAATCTTCAAGCAATAATTCCATTTGTTGTGATTCCTTGAAGTTTGTCAGAAGGACATTACTGATTTAATCTTTGCACAAATTACTGAATGAATCTTTCAGTTGTCACAAATCTGATATTTCATAACCTTTTGAGTCTCACTGTATAATGGTTAAGGATTAATATTTTCCTTTCTGGAACATTATGTTTAACAACCCAAGTATTTAAGTGATAATAGCAAATGAAAAGAGTACAGTATTATTGTATTTTTAATAAATACATTTTTCCAGAAAGATTATATAGTTACCTTTCCTAAATACCTCAGGAAGCTTAACCTTGGGGTGGGTGGGTGGGGGGAGGGCACCTAACCCATGTAGGTCAAGAATTAATTCGATCTGATCTTCATGATGCACTGAGTTACATAGTCTCAACAGAGACTTTGGTAGTTGTGCTACAACTGGCGTAATCATCAGTAGATTGTGAGGAAGGAAGTTAACATCTACCGAATGCTTCCCAGCAACCCAAGCTGGAAATGAGTGCGTAAAATTGTGAGAAGAGAATTGAGCTGACATGCAATATTCAACAAGGGTGAAGGTTTTTCCAGCACTCTCTGACATTAAGTACTGAAATGCTGACAAGATTAAAGTACAAGGATATGATTGATATCCTTGCAACAGTGCTCCAATAACAAGCGTTTAATTTTTGTTCAGTGTTTAACTATATTAAAATTTCTGTATTAATAGGAACAATGGATTTGGAGTGAAAGTCAGCCAATCAGTCTTTGGAGCCTTCTCCACTATTGTGTAGATCATGGCTGAATTTGATTGTGATTTCAACTCCATTATCTTGCATGTCCACTTCCCTTTCCTTCAACTCCTCAGTTACCTTTGTCAGTTGGATTTCTAGTTTTGAGAGATTTCTTGTATATTTTTTGATAAAAATCAGACAGAAATAATAAATTAGTTCTCTGCCATTTCTCTATTCCCCATTATAAACTCTTCTGACTCTGCCTTTCACGGGTCCACATTCATTTTGGCCAAATATTTCCTCTTACATGCCTATGGAAGCTTTTACATCAGTAATAGGGAAATGCTGATATCTATTATAAGAGATATGATACAATGATCTGACTGGGCGTAGTCAGCAGCATGGATTATAGAATGGGAACACATATTTGATGAAATATTTGGTGTTTTTTGAAGAAGTTACTAACAACATTGATAAAGGAGTACCTGTATACTAAGATTTTGGAAGGAGTCTAGTTAAAACATTAAACACATGGGATAGGAAGTAATGTACTGGTATGGATTGAAGACTGACTAACACAGAGAAAACAGAGAGCAGGAATAGATGGGACATTTTCATTTTGGAGGCTGTGACAAGTTGGATACTGCAAAGATCAGTATTTGGCTCCCCGTTGTCCGCAATGCATATCAAAGGTCTAGATGTGGGGAACCAAATGTAATATTTCCAAATTTGAAAATGATATACAGCTAAGCATGAATGTGTGTTGCGAAGATGTAAAACACTTTTTTTGGACTAGCTTACTGAATAGACTAGAAACTGATAGATGGAGTATAATGTGAAAAAATGTGAGGTTATCCACTTTGGTAGGAGGAACAGGTATGCAAAATATTTCTTAAATGATAAGAGGTTGGAAAGTGTAGGTGTACAGGAGGACCTAGGTGTTTCTGTGCCCAAGTCACTGAAGGCTAACCTGCAGGTTATTAGGAAGGCTATTGGAATATTCACCTTTTTATTGCAAGAGGGTTTAAATACAGGAGTAGTGAAGTCTTGCTTCAGCTTGATTCAACTGTATCTGGTGAACTATGTGCAGTTTGTCCCCTTAACCTGGAGTGCTAGGTGAGTTTGCTTTCCTTCTCGCACAAAAGATATTATTGCCATGGGGGAATGCATTAAAGGTTCACCAGAACTGATTTTCAGATTGTTATGACTGGCCAATAAAGAGAGGTTAGGCAAACTGGGCCATATTCTTTATTTTGAAGAATGAAAGATGGTCTCCTTGAAATTTGCAAAATTTTCCAGGGATGAACTGGGTGGATACAGGTAACAGGTAAAATCCTGTTTGGGAACTCAAGTAACAGGCTTCACAAATTAAAAATAAGGGGATGCCGATTAGGTTCAATTTTTTAAAAGAGGTTGCATATATTTGAGAGTTAGGGAAGCTTAATCTTTGACTATGTTTAAGATAGAGATCCATAGATTTCTGATTACCAGAGGTGTACAGGATTATGGGTTTGGAGTGGGTAAAAGGCATCGAAATGTCTGAGCAGTCATGATCACATTGATCTATAACCCAGTCCTCGGTGTAAATTGTAAATCGCCTTTCTTGAACTTAAACAAAAGCTTTGGGTAAACCATTTGCTGGTGCATTCTTTATGTCAATGCCTCAACCAATCAGTTTACTTGCCAACCATTCAACACCCTGATTCTTATGCAGCATAAATTGTTGTTCCTTTTATAATTTGGTATTCTTGTGATCCTGGAGGTCCTGAATAAATGCAAGTCAAAAAGCTTTGAAAGTATTTCTCTTCTTTTCAGCCATATGATAAAAATGAACAAATGTTCAAAATACTTTAATTGCAATTTACAAGTACATTAAAACCAATAAACATACCTGTACAATTATGTTAACTATCATCCTTGCAATCGTCATGAATAAATATATGAAAAATGGACTTTTGTAGCAAATATTTCATTGCACTTACTCCACCAGAGGATGTGTGGTGAAGTAGGCCATAAATTGACAATCTATATTCCACATTCATTAAAGCATAAAACAATAGCATTGTTGGGCTAAGCTGCTGGCATTTGCAAAGACACTTCAGTACAATCTCAGCATTATGATCTACTTGGAGAACTTCATAGATAGTTCTGAGGTATTTCATGTATAACATGAAACAGCAAAGCAGACTGGGAATTCGCAGTGTTAAATGTAGACTGCATGCTGAGGGATCACAGGAGTGGTACCTTTCATCTGTTTAGCCTCAGGAAATGGAAATTTTATGATTTTAAAAGTCATAAAGAGTCATTCTTGTAAAAACATGTTTATTAAAGAGCTATAATTTTCATAGGATGACTACAATGTCATCAAAGAATTTTGCTTTGAAGTATATTCTGTTATTTATTCTGCAGCAATCTCTGTGTAATTGCTTATAAAATCTGCCAGCTGCGTCTGCAGTTTGGAAAGGTTGTGCACTTACAGCCTTAGCAGTGCTTTATAGAAAGGCCTGGTGAAGAAGGCATCTAACAGGTACTGGTGAATCAGAGCGAGGCCCAGAATACGACCACTGAACCTGAACCTGAAAGGAAAAGAATATTTACAGTAAGAATTGCATGTAATAATAAGTAATCTGTTAAGTCAGCATTTCTCACGGAGCATCCATCTGCTATTTACAATTTGTCAAACTCATAATTGAAAAGATACCTGTAGCATTTGGCTATTTAAATGTGGTGGAGTGCCATGATATAAGATTAATCAGAATCAAACCTATTTTCAGGAGATTACACACAATAGAGGTTTGGTACTTGCTTCAGAAAATGAGGAGGCAAAACACAGAAAGGCTTCTCAGTCAGAAAGAACAAAGGATGGCATTTAATTTGTTTTTCATCCTTTTGGTTTGAAACTAGCTGACGCATGACATGCATATAAAAGACAATCAAAAACATATATTATTATAACAATATTAAATGTCCCATCACAGAAGAAAGGTCAAAAAATGAATCACTTTAAAAAGGAACTGGGATGGAACCAAAATGTTCCTAAAAGAGAAAAGTTTATTACCTCTCTTCATTCCTCTGCTATTGCTAATGTATGAGTCTGCTAATCTGACATCGAGTACTGGAGCAGCATTTCATTTTCCAATGAAATACTAGGAAGAGTAAAGCTATTGTCTCCAGTCTCTGCTCCAAACTCTGTAACTTAGCTGATGACCCCATACTTCTCTGGGAACTGAGGCTCGACTGGACTGTTCACAAACCTGGTGTCTTGTGGCTCCAAGCTAACCATGTAATTGCACCAATCTGAGGGATATTTACTTCCACCTCCAAAACAACTCCCAACTTTATCGATCTCAGCTCATGTGCAGCTAATGTACTCAATTATTCACAAACTAAAACAGAGATTGCTGGAAAAGCTCATCAGATGGGCTAGCATCTATGGAGAGAAATGAGAGTTCACATTTTGGGTCCAGTGGTTCTTCTTCAGAACTGATGGTAGCTAGGAAACAGTTGGCATATATGCTAAAGCTGGAGTGAAAGAGTGGGGGAAAGTAAACAATAGGTGGGAATAGAGCCTAAAGAGAAAGAAACACAGTTGGACAGCCAAAGGAGTAAAGGTCAGTCAGGGTGGAAATGAATAGATGCTGATGGGAACTATTAGTAACTGACAATGGGTTGTGTGTGGTAGCAGCCCTTGTGATAACAAGCCTGGTGTGCGGGTGTTAGGGTAAGGACATGGGAGAAGGTGCCTCAAGCCTTAAAGTTATTGAGTCCAGAGTTCACAACCAGAAAACGAGGTGTTGTTCTTCCACCCTGCGCTGAGCTGCATGGGTACACTTCAACAAGCCTGAGACTGAGATGTTGGCCTGGGAACAGTGGTGGTGTGTTGAAGTGGCAGGAAATCAGAAGATTAGGGCCATTTTGGCAGACAGAACATAGATGTTCTGCAAAGCAGTCACCCAGTCTGCGCTTTGTTACCCCAGTGTAGAAGAGACTACATTGTGAGCAGCGAATGCAGTACACTAGATTGAGTGAAGTGTAGGTAAAGTGCTGCTTCATCTCAAAGGTATGTCTGGATCCTTGGATAGTGAGAAAAGAGGAAGTAAATAGACAGGAGTTACACCTTCTACAGTTGCAGGGGAAAGAGCCATGTGGCTGTGGGGACATGTTGGGAGTGAAGGAGGAGTGAACTAGGGTGTCCCAATGGGAATGATCTCTGCAGAAGGCTGATAAAGGAGGTCTCTACACTCAACAATTTTAGGGTTTATGTACCTTGTCAACTACTACTAGGCCTCATTAGCAGCTATTCTCCTTGGCTGTCCTTTACCTGTTCAAATGTTTTTCTCTCTTTGGGCTCTATCTCCACCTATCATTTACTCCTCCCCCCTTCCCCCCACAAATCTCCATCTCCTGCATAAATACCAACCTTTTCTTGGCTGCCATCAGTTCTTAAGAAGATTCACTGGACCTGAAACATTAACTCTGATTTCACTCCACAGATGCTGCCTCACCTGCTGAGCTTTTCCAGCAATGTCTATTTTCATTTCCGATTTCCAGCATCCTCAGTTCTTTTGAGTTTTTTTAATATACCCAATCATTCCTTCATTACCTCTAGATTTAACTGTTCCAATACACTCCTGACTGGTCTCCCACAATCAATGAATTTGAGATTGTGCAAAGCTCTGTTGCTTGTGTGTATTTTTAGTCAACCTGTTTGGAAATGTTATGACACACCTCCTGGGCTGGTGACACATCAACCCTCTTCCCTGGCCCAGAGGTAGCCACAGTACCATTGCATAATAAGAGCTCTTCGGTGTGTGTATCCTTAGCTGCACCAAGTCCTGTTCCCCGTACTCCTCAGGTTGTTGACCTACTTGGTCAAATAAGCGACTAAAGCTAGCATTTTTGTCCTTGTTTTCAAATCCATCCATGACATTGTCCCTCCCTATCTTTATAACCTTCTCTAATTTCACAACTTACTGATATATGTGACCATTTGATTATGGCCTTTTGAACATCCCTGATTTTAATTGCTCCTTCATTGATGGCCAGGTTTTAAACTATACAGGCCTTAAGCACTAAAGTTCCATTCCAAACCACTTACTTTATACGATTTGTGTAAAATATCTTGGGATTTTATATTAAACAACTGTACAAATATAAGATTTATTTTGCTCATGGAGTGTCGTATAAGAGGAGGGAAAAGTTGGAGAGCCAGAAAAACTCTGGGAATGAGTCAAGGCCCAAACAATTGAAGACATGGTCACTAACAGTGAAAGAATTAAAATTGAATCTGCACAAGGAGCCAGAATTACTGGAATCACAATGTCTTGGAGAGCTGTAGGGCCGGAGGAGTTTACAGAGAATTAGAGAAGTGAGTTAATGGAGTTAAAAATCACACAACACCAGGTTATAGTCCAACAGGTTTAATTGGAAGTACACTAGCTTTCGGAGTGACGCTCCTTCATCAGGTGATTGTGGAGGGCTCGATCGTAACACAGAATTTATAGCAAAATTTGGAATGTGATGTAACTGAAATTATACATTGAAGAATTGATTGTCTGTTAAGCCTTTCATCTGTTAGAATACAGTAATAGTTTCATTTCTTTCATGTGTAAATCACAAAACCCTTTTTTTAAAGTTGCATTCTCGGGTTAGCTGTTAACAATGGTGATAGCTAGACAATATGTTGAAGGTGTTGGCCCCCTTCCTTCAACATATTGTCTAGCTATCACCATTGTTAACAGCTAACCCGCGAATGCAACTTTTAAAAAAAGGGTTTTGTGATTTACACATGAAAGAAGTGAAACTATTACTGTATTCTAACAAATGAAAGGCTTAACAGACAATCAATTCTTCAATGTATAATTTCAGTTACATCACACTGCAAATTTTTGCTATAATTTCTGTGTTACGATCGAGCCCTCCACAATCACCTGACGCTCCAAAAGCTAGTGTGCTTCCAATTAAACCTGTTGGACTATAACCTGGTGTTGTGTGATTTTTAACTTTGTGCACCCCAGTCCAACACCGGCATCTCCGAATGATGAGTTAATGGAGGCATTTGAAAATGAGGTTGGAAATTTTAAGATCAGGACATATGCAATGAGGAGCATTTGTAAGTCAGCAAACCCTGCAGTCATGTGCCAATGAGACTTGGTGTAAGTTCGGATGTGCTTGAGAGTTTTAATGATTTGGTATTTAAGATAGTGGAAAATGGGAGCCTGCCTAGTACGGCAATAGAATAGTCAAGTCCAGAGGTAAAAACATATGTGAAAGATATACGGATCTACCTAGATAGCATAGAGATGGGCAATGTTATAGAAATGTAAGTAGATGGTTTTAATGCTGGGTTGTTATGTGTTTGGAAGCTTGTGCCAGGATCAGGTAATGCTTTCTTTAAGAATGTAATAAGAGCAGATGAAACTAAAACAGTGATCCCACCACTTTGCCATATATGATTTATGGGTCCATTATATTGTACACACCAATGCATAAATTATTGGAATTTTCCAGGTGATGGGACAGAAGCTGACAGAGCTAGCTGATTTGCTAACTGCATTATTTAAAAGGAAAATCCATCTGTTCATTTCGGTGAACATTCTGGTCAGTATTTTTATACTGATACCCTTATAAAATTAGGACAATTCTTCAGCAAATTCTATCATCAGCATTTTTGTCCAGTAGGATAACTGTTAAAATCTTAATTAATGAATTCCAAATGCTAATTACATAGCAAAATAATACACAATTTAATTTTGAAATGGAAACTTGTGTATAAGGTCTTCCAATCAGAATATATGAAAATAACTGTAATATATGTAACTGTAAGTAGTTTAGGAATGAGTACAATACTCCTGTCTGGATGAGTTGAGAGACAGAAAAAGCTTAGGACTCAATTAAAGTAGGTTGTTAAACTAAACACAAAAGCAAAATACTGTGAATGCTGAAACTCTGAAACAAACACAGAGAGTGCTGGAGAAACTCAGCAGGTCTGGCAGCAAATGTGGAGAAAGAAACAGAGTTAATATTTCTGAAGAACAGTCATATCAGATATGAAACATTAACTCGGTTCCTATCACTACAGATATTGTCAGACATGCTGAGTTTCTCCAGCTTTTCTGTGTTCTCAAAATAAGTATGTATTGAACAAAACTTATCAATATTTGCTTGAGTGAACAGTAAATGCTGACACATTGGGCTGGATTTTCCAATGAGTAGCAATCGTACACAACAAAACAGCTCCACAATTTTGACAGGATATTCTGATCAAGGCTCCTTCAGAAATGCAGAGCTGTACATCTGTTCTGACTGGTTCCGCATCATGTGGAACAGTTCTGGAAGGCAAACAGCTCCCTTTTTTTAAATTTACAGGTACATTGAAATTTAAAGGTCCAGCATCACAGACAGCTACTTTGATAGCTGTTCAGAAATGGTAAGTACGTAAAGTAAGTGTGAGGTGAGGACATCAGGAGTGTAGGGTGCCAGGGGGTAGAGGGCCAAGTAAACGATGGAGTGTTTAGGGTAAATCAAAGTGTGTTGAAGATATCAGGTCTGGCAGGGAGGAAGTCCAGGGGGTCAGGGTGGTGATGGTGTTGGTTCCGGCTGTGTGGGTCCACAATGGAGGAAAGGGTTTCAGGTCCCAAGGCAGATGAAGGGGGTTGGCACCGGTAGCAAGTGAAGAAAGGTCAAGTCTGTTGGTGGGGCAGGGGTGTTGGGTCTTGGGACATGTGTTGGGTGTGGCAGCAGGGGAGGATGTTATGTCAGGGTCGGAGTTGTGATAAGTTGAGGGTCAGTTGAATAGCTTCTCTGGAGTTAGACTGTTCATGGTCTAAATTTTCCCAAGCAAATATTTACACAACAGAATTAAATGGATACCTCCACAAGGTTTCAAGAGTAGAGGAAAAGTCCAGCCTAATATTCAATGTACTGGATAATTCCTCTGGAGTCTCTAACAATGGACATTCTGCAGGGCCCCCATGAACAACTGCTATCTAACCTCAGAAGCAATTATCTGGTCAATGGAAAATTCAGTTCTTAGCAGTTGAGCCAAATATCTCATTTCATTATTGCAACTTCGATGTGTTACTATGGATTGTGGAAGTAAGCTGGCTAATTTAATATCACCATTCAAAGCATTGAACTTAAAGTCAACATAGCTACATATATTAAAGAATCAATTTACACAGGCTGATAATGAAACATTGTTAGAGCGTGCAGCTCACTTTAAGATCTGATGTAACAGTTTAGGAAGGACAATGGTGTAATGTAGATAAACTAAACTTCCATAGTTTATAATCATCAGTGTGAGACAGAGCTGTAGAACATCATGCACTCACATAAGGCACAATGTTAATTTCAAAAGCACCTTTAGATTAGATTTGATTAGATTAGATTAGATTACTTACAGTGTGGAAACAGGCCCTTCGGCCCAACAAGTCCACACCGCCCCGCCGAAGCGTAACCCACCCATACCCCTACATCTACATCTACATCTACATCTACCCCTTACCGAACACTACGGGCAATTTAGCATGGCCAATTCACCTGACCTGCACATCTTTGGACTGTGGGAGGAAACTGGAGCACCCGGAGGAAACCCACGCAGACACGGGGAGAACGTGCAAACTCCACACAGTCGGTCGCCTGAGGCGGGATTGAGATTTTTCTGAGGGCTACTTATTAATCTTTGAAGCTTACCTTTTCGTTTTCATATGCTGTTTTTTTCATTTTCACTAAATCATTCGTATGTGCTGCAGTCAAGTAGCAATAATACTTACTGCATTTGCAAGATTTTTGGGGTATGTGGACTCTCAGAATTAGAACTTCATTCTTAGTAATTATTAATCTTCCAATAAATTTCCAATATGTCATAATACACAACAAGAAAAATCAATTTCCAAGACAACACAATACTTAAATTGACACAACAGACTTAAGTTAGCAATAAAATATTTTTTTAAATTAAGAGATATACATTTCTATACACAACAAAGTCATCACCCTAAGCACATCTCGCACACACTGGCGGGGTCATATTTCCACTACATATGCACAAAGATGGAAAACTTTAACCAGGTAGTTATCCTTTTTATTGCACCTCAGATTTAAATGCAACAATTGAAACATGGTTCATTACAATAGCAATCATGACAGTTTTTCACATTAAGTAACTCCTGGATACATGTCGTCTTAAGCTGGAGATTCCACATTCATTTACAAAGAATTAATTACATGTAAATGAAAAATTTGAAATCAGCTTATTTCAAATGATTTCAACTTTTTCAGCTCATAGTTAATTGAGAATTCCTTTATCAACAGGTTCAAAGTTGCTCTCTCTCCTTTGCAGCAAGTTTCATCCCTAGCAATCTCATTCTTGGAGCAGATCTCTTTCCCCCATCTTTCAGTCTCACTCTTTGCCCCTTTTAGCTTCCCTTTCAACAATCTTACAGCCTCCCTCCTTCCCACCCACCTTGTGGACTTCTTCTTCCTCAACATCCTCATTGGGAACCACCTTTTACTGTGATTTTCTCCCTCAGAGCATATTTCTTCTCCCTGGCAGATGGTCCCTGCCAGACCCAGCATGTGGTAATTCCAACAGTTGCCCCTTGTCAAAAGGCTTCCTAGCCTTGTCCTCCACCCAGCAGGAGATTTCCCAGCAAGTCTCCCATCCTCCATCTTTCCAGCAAATGACTGAAGGGATGGAGGAGTGAGGAGATCAATCGCTGACTTACTTACTTTACTTTCTTACTTATGCAATTGCTTCTTCCTGCTCCACATACAGGCTTTTTTTGACATTTGCTACTGATAGTTTCAGCAGCAGATGCGAGAACCAGGCTCTGCTTGGATGAGCAGCTCTGCTAAGACTCTGTCAATTCTACTTACTGAAGACTGGGGTTGACTTTCCTCTAATTGGTTACTTCAGGATTGAAGTTTCCAAAGTCTTTTTGCAGACTTTCAGGTGCAAATCTGTATGCAGCTCCTTTATGTTTCGAGCATTGTGTTCAAGGTACACATATGAAATTAAAATCTTTTAAAACATAAATAATATTTTTGAAGGATTTAAACTGCTCTAAATCTGAAATTAATCATTATAGAATTGCAAAGTTGCAGCATGGTATTTGGATTTCCACTTTTTATTCACAATGTACTATTGATTCCACAAGATTGAAAGTTAATTATTGGTGAACGTAATGTTTTAACAGACCACATGTAAAGATCTGCTCAGTTTACAAAGTCAATAATAACTCATTAATTGCACACGAAGGGAAGCACATTATTAGAATGATCACTGATACTTAGACCTTTTAATTGGTAATCTTAGAATGTTGAGCTACTATTGTAATGATTTAGCCACTGGGAGCGCCAACTGGAAACTTTGGTGCTATTTTCATCAATGAAAAATATGGACTAAATGGTGTGAAATTCTGTGAAAATATTCTGCCCCTGTAAAATGTGTTAATGCTGGGATGGGAATCTGTAAATTGCCCCTTCATTATTTTCAGTCGGTGGATAAACTATCGCCAATATTAGTGGTTTTGTTAAATCTATGGTCATTTTGATTAATGTGACTAGCCAATATAAGCTCAACAACAAGCATATGGCATAGGTAGACTCCAGCATCTTTAAGCTGGTGACCATGTCCTGCCAAGTAATGTTGAGGACACATCTTAGTAAAGTTGGAAACTATTTTGTCTTTTCTCATGGCAGTTTATGTTTTGCAGGTCTCCAGGGGAACATGCCAATTATGCAGATTTGGTAGATTTACAGGTTGGTAATCTCAGTCAAGTTGCTACAATTCCCAATGCATTTATTCAGCTTGGACATAACATTTGCAGCTTTTTCTACAGATGTTGTGATTTCTGCATTAGTGACAAATTGCTGATGATTATGGAGCTTACTCATGAAATGCTATCAACTTAGAGCGTCACACTGTCCATAAAGATACTGATCTACTACACTATAATGTTCATCTGTAATCTGTTTATCTGACTGCAATGCTTATCCTTTAAACTTTATTTTTTATTTTCTAACTTATAATATGAATCACTTTAAGGTAATGTAACAATTTTTCTTTATTTCTTGATTTTGTATCTAAGATCTGGACCTAGGTACTTTGTACTTAAGATGGCGCCATGAGGGGCCAGATTGTAAACTTTTAACTGTACTCCTGTATTTCTGAACTTCAGTACACAAGACAATAAACCTATTTCTATTTCAAGATAGATGATGATGTGTCATCATTATGGACTATGTAATTTGTCCTCATGCTGATGGTAAAACCAAATCTTGACAGATATGAGTGACCATTTACCCATTCATTTGTAGCCATATGTTCAAACATTTTCAGTGCAATGAATTTGGCACTGGGCATGATTCCTAGATGTCCTTATTTTGGCTACAAGGACATCTGAGAGATAGATATGAAGGAGGCAGATAGTGACACAGACAATAGGGAAGAAAATGCTGATGATTTTGACTTCTGGAGCTGACTGTTTGGAAGGAGCTGGTGAAGAAGTAAACAGAAACGAGAAGGTCAGCTGACCCAGGAAAAGGGCGCAGAGAAAACAAAAAAAAAACAGAAAGCAGTGAATCATGCACTTTCTCAGCCCACTAGGTTCCTCTACATCAAATCCAGCAGAGACGGCTATACAGAGTGGAATTCCTAAGCCACATCAAGCAATGTTTAACACACAGTCAGTACAATTATTCATCTGTTAATTAAAATCAACAGTTAACACTGTGGCACAAGCCATCATCAAGCAAGGCACAATGCTGCCACTGTTAATAGTAATTTAAAAGAAAGATACTTTCCCCAATACTTGTAATAGAGATCACCATTGATCGAGCAGTCTCAATCCTCCCATCACATACCACATTGTACTCTCAGTACTTAAGACTACAACAGTATTATTAAGATTAGCTATCAGAATTCTTGCTCATTAGTCAATGACAAATTATGTGATTTAACAGGATTTTTAAAAACCAAAGTTATGATTTAAATTGGTCAGATCTGAAGGATGCTATTCGGAACAGAAAGATATGCCTCATGCTCTGACTCACTCTCACTGCATTGTAAGGAAGGATTACTCCAATAATAGTGAACAATATGGATTATACTTCCAGTTTATGAAATAGACTCAAGACTATTTTCCCAAAATTCTGGGAGAGCATATTTTCCCATATTTCTAACCTTCTGCGATTTTTGTTTCATCAGGACAGGGCAACGTTGGATAAAGTGAGAACTGCAGATGCTGGAGATCAGAGCTGAAAAATGTGTTGTTGGAAGAGCGCATTCCTGAAGAAGGGCTTATGCCCGAAACGTCGATTCTCCTGCTCCTTGGATGCTGCTTGACCTGCTGCGCTTTTCCAGCAACACATTTTTCAACATTGGATAAAGTTCTATTGGATTCATTAACCTATCCAACTCTTCCTGCAATGATAGTGGCTGTTTATTCATTATCTCTCTAAGTTCTCTGCCCCTGAATTAATTGTTTAACATATGTGAAGTAATCACAGGTGTACCGATGAAAGGAACCAAAGATATTTTTGGCACTGTGATGACTAATAGATGACACACAGTGATTTCAATACTACACAGCAATCTAATAATTATCCTTTCTTTGGACATGGTAGAGTGTGGGAAAAGGAGTGAGTGGAAGTTTTTTTTTCCTGAGGCTGAGAGTGGAGCAAGTTGGAAAAGTGGGAAGGACTTCCACATGAATTTTGTTTTGAATGATTACTTTATTTTGAGCACTTTCATGCATAAGCAATTGGCCAGATTCTGCTGGTAGATAAGTGGGAAGTTCTGTTCCCTCACTCAGACCTTTCTGAGCTGCAACTTCTAGAACCTATTTAAAAATGACTTGGAGAACACCTCGCTCTCTGTAACTGAAAAACATTAATCAATCGTTGCTAACCACCCCCATCCACTCACTGACATGTCACAGATCTGTTCAAAATCAGCACCATAGTTCAGTGACACCTTCCTAGAGAAGGTGCAGGTGGGAGTTCACAAAAAAAGGGACATATCCTCTCCAAGGGGTGGGAATAGGATGTAGCGCCAAGTTACTAAGATGACCTGGATAGTTGTGGCTGCAATGGTCAGTGACCATAATGATTATAGAAATGACTAGATGAGGTGCTGCAAATGAATGAATTATCTCTTGCACACCATCACGATAAGTGCCTGTGTCAACTCAATGCCTCAAACCCCATGAGTCTGAGTTAGCATTGTAAGATTACTACTGGACAGGATTATTTCTATAAGATTGGCAGACAGGCATCTCCACCACAAGCCTCACGTGAAGAGGAGAACCAACATTTGCAAACTGTAGACAGTTTGTCACTTCAATGCACTTACTGACATTGTACTACTTGTACCAGGTAACACATGTCAAACAGAAAGGGAGCTACAACATGTAACAGCTCACACACCTCCAGCTTTCTCTCACCTTTCTTCAAAGAAACTACACATCACATGGCTTCTCACCAGAGGCTTCCATGGGCAAGGGAAGGCACCACAAAACCTGTTTTCGGGATTGAGCGTTTCCCAGGAATATCAAATGCACACACAAGCTTCAATAATCTCCATAATCTCCAGCTCTTAAACTACACCCAATAACCTTTCAATTAGCCTATTTTGTACAATCGTCGGTTCAATGACATCCCGATTGGATGTACAGGCAACACTGTGGTGATGTTCAACATTTGTCTGAAGAGTTCACACTGGGATCTTTAATCATGCTTACTGAGATTACCTCTTGTAACCTATGAGCCAGCTCTGGAGATGATATGGGAGAGCAAACATTCGAGAGTGGGGGAGTTGTGTCAAATGTAAGGGTAGTGACAATTTACTGGATAACAGTTTCAGACCTACAGAAATTGTTGCCTGTCGTCCCAAATGAATTGGACATTGAGAAAGTGAAAATCCCTTCTGTTGAGGAATCTGGCTAGATGATGCCATGGAGCATTGAGTGTCACATGCACTTGGTTTTGAACCTATGGAAATCCAGTAATAGCTGAAAGTCCTACCTTGGCTGTGTCCAGGGAGAACTGGCCAAATCAATTTCTTTCTTGTAAAGGGCATTGATAAACACATGAATGTATTGAGGCCTGCAATTGGGAGATGTCACATAGTCCATTGTCAAGCTTTGAAAGGAGCCAGTGCAATTTTACCTCCACTGTGATCTTCAATGCCACCTTCTCCCAAGCTGAGCAGCTGCAGAGCTGCGGGTATGAGTGGCAGATGTAGGTGACAGAGCCTCTAGTCATGCAAAGATGTCACCTGCATTGTCCTTTAGTCATTTGGATGTAGCTGGTTCACGAGGGGCGTTGGAAATGCAATAGGTGGAAGGAGGTCAAGGTGAGGGTGATAGGCCGGAGTGGGGGTGGGGGTGGAGAGGTCAGGAAGAAGATTGCAGGTTAGGAAGGTGGTGCTGAGTTCGAGGGATTTGACTGAGACAAGGTGGGGGGAGAGGAAATGAGGAAACTGGAGAAATCTGAGTTCATCCCTTGTGGTTGGAGGGTTCCTAGGCGGAAGATGAGGCGCTCTTCCTCCAGCCATCGTGTTGCTATGGTCTGGCGATGGAGGAGTCCAAGGACCTGCATGTCCTTGGTGGAGTGGGAGAGGGAGTTGAAGTGTTGAGCCACAGGGTGGTTGGGTTGATTGGTCCAGGTGTCCCAGAGGTGTTCTCTGAAACGTTCTGCAAGTAGGCGGCCTGTCTCCCCAATATAGAGGAGGCCACATCGGGTGCAGCGGATGCAATAAATGATGTGTGTGGAGTTGCAGGTGAATTTGTGGCGGATATGAAAGGACCCCTTGGGGCCTTGGAGGGAAGTAAGGGGGGAGGTGTGGGTGAAAGTTTTGCATTTCTTGCAGTTGCAGGGGAAGGTGCCGGGAGTGGAGGTTGGGTTGGTGGGGGTGTGTGGACCTGACGAGGGAGTCACGGAGGGAGTGGTCTTTTCGGAACGCTGATAGGGGAGGGGAGGGAAATATATCCCTGGTGGTGGGGTCCGTTTGGAGGTGGCGGAAATGACAATGGATGATACGATGTATATGGAGGTTGGTGGGGTGGTAGGTGAGGCCAGTGGGAGTCTGTCCTGGTGGCGATTGGAGGGGCGGGGATCAAGGGTGGAGGAGCGGGAAGTGGAGGAGATGCGGTGGAGGGCATCGTCGACCACGTCTGGGGGGAAATTGCGGTCTTTGAAGAAGGAGGCCATCTGGGTTGTACGTTATTGGAACTGGTCCTCCTGAGAGCAGATGCGGCGGAGACGAAGGAATTGGGAATATGGGATGGCGTTTTTACAGGGGGCAGGGTGGGAGGAGGTGTAGTCTAGGTAGCTATGGGAGTCGGTCGGTTTATAATAAATGTCCGTGTTGATTCGGTCGCCCGAGATAGAAATGGAAAGGTCTAGAAAGGGGAGGGAGGAGTCTGAGACGGTCCAGGTGAATTTGTGGTCGGGGTGGAAGGTCTTGGTAAAGTGGATGAACTGTTCAACCTCCTCGTGGGAGGACGAGGCAGCGCCGATACAGTCATCGATGTGATACAGGTTGGTTGACTAACAAGAAGCAAAGAGTGGGGATAAATGAGTGCTATTCTGGCAGGCAATCAGGGACTAGTGGAGTGCCTCAGGGATCAGTGTTGGGACCACAATTATTCACAACTTACATAAATGATTTGGAGTAGGGGACCACGCGTAGTGCGGATGACACTAAGGTAAATGGCAGAGCAAAGTGTGCAGAGGACTGTGAAACTTTGCAGAGGAACACAGATACTTTGAGTGAGTGGACAAAGGTCTGGCAGATGGAATACAATGTCAATAAATGTAAAGTCATCCATTTTGGTAGGAGTAACAGTAAAAAGGATTATTACTTGAATGGTAAAACGTTGCAGCATGCTGCTATGCAGAGGGACCTGCATGTCTTTGTGCATGAATCAAAGAAGGTTGGTCTGTAGGTACAACGAGTGATTAGGAAGGCAAATGGAATTTAATCCTTCATTACTAAAGGGATTGGGTTTAAAAGCAGGAAGGTTATGTTGCAGCTATGCAAGGTGCTGGTGAGGCCACACCTGGAGTACTGTGTGCAGTTTTGGTTTCCTAACTTGAGAAAGGATGTACTGGCACTGAAGGGGGTATAGCAAAGGTTCACTCGGTTGATTCCAGAGTTAAGGGGGTTGGCTTGCTAGGAGAGACTGAATAGACTGGGATTATATTCATTGGAATTCAGAAAAATGAGAGGGGATCTTATAGAAACATATAAAATTATGAAGAGAATAGATAAGATAGAAGTAGAGAGGATGTTTCCACTGGCGGGTGAAACTAGGGCAAGAGTGCATGGCCTCAAGATTAGAGGGAGCAGATTTAGGATTGAACTGAGAAAGAACTCTTCACCCAGAGGGTTGTAAAACTATGGAATTCCAGGCCCAGTGAATTAGTTGATGCTACTTCAGTAAATGTTTTTAAAGCTAAGCTAGATTTTTTTTGAATAATAAAGGAATTAAGGGATACAGTGAGAATGCAACTAAGCAGACCTGAATCCATGAAAAGATCAGCTACGATCTTATTGAGTGGTGTAGCAGGCTCGAAGGGCCAGACGGCCTACTCCTGCTTGTAGTTCTTATGTTCTTATGATTGGATGCTCCCCACTTGCCTGAATGAGCTCAATTCCGACAACACTCCTCAAGAACAGGAAGAGCTTTTGTATCTTCTGCCTGATAGAAGAGGTTGGAAGAGATTATAATTGGGGTGGGAAGGATCTTTGTTTATGTTGGCTGCTTTCCCAAGCAGTGAGAAGTATAGATGGAGTCAGTATTATGGACGTGCAGAAGGTGTACAAAGAGTGAGGTCAACATTAAATTTTAAAGTTGAAAGGTCCATTCTGAAGTTTAATAACAGTCGAGAAGAAACTGTTCTTGAATATGTTGGTGTGTGTGTTTAAGATTTTGTATCTTCTGCCTGACTGAAGAAGTTGGAAGAGATTATAACTGGAATGGGAGGGGCCTTTAATTATGTTGGCTGTCTTTCTGAGGCAGCAGGAAGTATAGATGGACTCAGTGGATGGAAGGTTAGCTTGCGTGATGGACTGGGCTGTGTTCACAACTCATTATATTTTCTTACAGTTTTGGGCAGAGCAGTTTCCATACCAAGTCATGATGCATCCAGACAGAATTCCTTCTGTAATGCATCTATAAAAATTGGTGAGAGTCTTTAAGGACATGCTGAATTTCCTTAGCCTCCTGAGGAAGAAGAGGCATTATTGTCCCTTTTTGACCATCGCATCAACATGGGTGGACCAGGCCAGATCAGTGATCATCACTCCTCGGACAATCTCCATCTCACCTCCAGGGATGTACCCTCCCTCTTGCTTCCTGAAGCCGAAGACCAGCTCTTTCACTTTGCTGACACAGAGGAATTGCTGATTTGGAAATATATTGCTATTTCTTTACTAATGCTGGGTCAAAATCCTGGAGTTCCCTCCCCAATGGCATTGTGGGTCAATCTACAGTACATGGACTGCAGCAGTTCGAGAAGGCAGCTCTGCACCACTTTCTAAACTGATACCAGGGAGGGGCAATAAATGTTGGCCACCCAATGATATTCACGTCACATGATTGAATAAAAAAAAATTGAAAATGGGAATTGCAGACAGAGAAAATTACTACTGCTTTTTTTTATAAAGTTGTGTCAAATGTGTTTGGAGTTCTTTAAATGATATACCGCTATAGTTTTCAGCATAGACTACCTTCAATGACTTTTCATTGTCCTTAGCATCAGACAACAGGAGATGCTATACTAATTTCAATTCTAATCTCAATCATTCAAACTCCGTCCTCTTTACTGATTTAAGTTTGTCAACTTCTGAGTCATAAGATAAAGCTTTTCACTGGACTACCATTTTGAGTTGGGGGGGTGGTGGTGGTAGGAAAAACATAACACTGTTCGTGCAGCATTAATTGAATATTTAATGTGTGCTTGTCACTTCCCTGATGAATTGTTGGTCATGCTTTGATCAAGGACCAGACAGCTTCACAGGTGACCTGTCAAAGTTTCAGCTAATACTGGAGTGGATGCTTTAACTCAGGATCTAACCCCTTTAAAATGAAATGAAAATAACATATTGGCAAGTCCTTCAATGCACTTCTCAATCTATATATTATCTAGCTGCAATCTCATAGTAAGCTACTTTTAGAAACGTATTGTGGCGGAAAGCCATGTTCCAACAGTGGATTTATTGTGCTGGCCATACAGCTGTTTCCATGTTGGCAACAAAGGGTAGCTGGTGCACACATTTAAACACTCATTCATGCACTTGTGTTGAAGTGCGATTCTTTCAGCAACAAACTGTTAGAGGGAAACCATCTCAATAGGCCCACAGTATGAGGCTGGTTAAGCCAGACAAGTGAAAATACTTCAGTGGTCAGCATGGATTCGATGCCTCTCCAACATGTTATTGACTGATACATTCCTTAGAGTAAACCACAATTTTTTGTGTCCTTTTATAAAAAGAAGCAAAATAAAAAAAAATACACAGTGTAATTTTTTTTTCAACTTGTGACGTAAACTGCAATTGTGCTTATTCTGCAGTTATTACCTAAATTGTTATTGCTTTGGATTTCATTCCCATTTTGCCAGTTCTGGCCAACTGTGTATTTGTTGACATATGAGGCACGCATTTACAGCACTGCACAAAAATATTCCAGGTATCCCTTATGTTTTCGGTATGAAATGTCATGTGACCCAACAGGAGCATAAACATTCCCTTGAGGTATGATAATTAAACCTTATTTCAATGATTTAGAGAAGGCAGAGGTGTGGGAACTCAGGCTGATATTTCCTTTTGCTAGATTAGGTCGGTTGAAACCAATTATTTCAAACATTCCAGGTGTCATCCTGGCTGAGGTCAGCTGATGCATCATACTCCAGAATTTTGCCACAGACATTCCTGGTCTATATGAGTCAGTCCTGTACACCCAACACAGCTGCTGTTGGGGAACAAATGTAAAATGTGGCACAATTAATAAAATCAAAATATACCATTCACAAAGAATTTATGTTATTGCTGAAAAAAGACACATTTTGTCTTTTTTCCCTCTAAAAATACCCCAGTTTTGTACTACCAAAGAATGAAATAATTTATAAGTAGCAACATTTGGCATTGCTGGCTGTAATGTGTATAAAATATAAACGACAGCTATCATTAGAATATTTGTCAAAACCTTTTCATATTCAATGCAAATGATCCCATTGACATTCATTGTAATGTTAAATGTAACATTATCCTAACAAAACAAAAATCACTGCTCTGCTTCTTCTTTTAAAGAATATCAGCAAGTTTGCCACATATTCATTGCAAGGTGAATTTATTCCAGTTTTGCTCCCTTTGACAGCTGAAAGTCAAAGATGGAGAATATAATTAATTCTCCACATTCACCATTTCCTGACAACTTCTGGTAGAATTGATTCTACCTGAACCAGCCTGTCCTTCTAATCTCCGTGGAAGAGGTTCTACTTATGGAATATAAAGCTAGACCTTTGCACCACCCACAGATGCTGCCAGACCTATTGAATATTTCCAGTGCTTTATGTTTTTATACTAAATAAGCAATATGACAGAGAGGCAGTGGAGAGACTGAGCAGCACATCATCATCTTACAGTCTCTGATGCATGCCTCATGTTTGTCATATTCAACCCCTGTGATTCCTCCAGGTCACCATTTCTTCATCCCATGGTAGAGTCTCTTGCCGCCCACAGTCATTAGACCTCCTGAACTGCAATCTCTCTCATTTCACTCATGCCTGATGAAGGACGTTTGCTCCTGCTCCTCGGATGCTGCCTGACCTGCTTTGCTTTTCCAGCACCACACTCTCAACTGTAATCTCCTGCATCTGCAGTCCTCACTTTCACTTGCAATCTCTCTCTGTCTCTTTCACTCTTTCCTTCTGGTGTGTGTTTCCCAGTTGACAGATAGTGCCTGGCTGATAATCAGGGCATCCATTGAATGGGAAAATTGGGGAAAAAAAATTAAAAGGCAGTACTTTTGGGGGGAATTTGCCTACCATAACTTTTCTCAACTACAGCCCATTAAGTATTGGAGCCATAGTGTCAGATTTGCATGTATGTTGCTTTACCTCTGTAGTAACTCATTCAGTCTCTCCACTGCCTCTCTGTCAGATTGCTTATTTAGTATTAAAACATAAAACAGTGGAAATATTCAATAGGTCTGGCAGCAACTGCGGATAGAGAAACAGAGTTAATGATTTGAGCTGAATATAATTTTTTCTCAGAATTGTAATTCAGTTCTCAAGGTTCTCGAAATTTTAACTGTTCCTTCTCTCCACAGTTGCTTCCAGACTTGTTGAATATTTCCAGCACTTTTTGTTTCTATTTTGGATTTCCAGCATCCACAGTATTTTGCTTTCATTATTGTTTCGATGCTGGCAGTTCTGGAAAAACTATTATTTCTCTTAGTAAGACATTAGGATGATCTAAGTCGCTCCTCCCACTACAAATTCCACTCTCTTGTCATTGATTTCATCCCCCTCTTGGCCTCTGTCTCAGATTGAGGCCAACTATTCATAGCCTCAACTATTTGACGTCAAGCCAAGCTTCTGATTTCATAATCACTCGATTACTCAGATGGCTTACCTCAACTTTGTAACATCAGCTGTCCCTTTTACTAAAGCTGAACAGAAACAACCTCCAGCACATGGAATGCAATGGTTCAAGAAGGCAGTTCACCACCATCTTCTCAAGGGCAACTGGGGGTGGGCAATAAATACTGGCCAACTAATGATGCCCCGTCCCACAAGTGAATGTAAAAAAAAAGAAAATTGGCTTATGAGGAAAACGTAGAGTAGCTTCAGCTGAAATCAGTTAGTTTTTCTGACAAAAATATTTTCATGGTCTGGGCTACAGGTTTTTTAACTATCACTGCCTCTGCCAATACTGTCACTGATAATACCACTATTGCCATTGCTCTACACTGTCTATCGGAAGGGTCACTGGACTTGAAAATGCTGCCAGACCTGCTGAGTTTCTCCAGCACTTTCTGCTTCTGTCCACTAAAGATTGGTTAACATGTGTGAGTTAGACAACATTACTTCCCTCTCACTCCAGACATTCAATCAATCTAGTCAACTACCAAGAGTGGCTTGGCAACAACACCATTGATTGAGCTGGTTGGGTAGTAAAGGTCATAGTTACTAGAAAGGGTTTGTAGCAGATGAAGAGGGAGCCAAAAGTGGGAAAAAACATACTTGCCCTCATTGTTACCAATCTACCAACTGCAGATGCATCTGTCCATGACAGCATTAGTAAGAGCAACCACTGCACAGTCCTTATGGGGACAATGCCCCATCTTCACATTGAGAATACCCTCCATCGTGCTGTGTGGCACCACCACTGTGCTAAATGGGACAGACTTCAAACAGATCTAGCAGCTCAAACTTGGGCATCCATGAGGTGCTGTTGGCCATCAACAGCAGCAGAATTGTACTCCAGAATTGTAACCTTATGGTCTAACATATCTCCCACTCAACCATTACCATCAAGCCAGGGTATCAATCTAGTTCAATAGAGAGTGCAGGAAGGCATGCCAGGTGCAGCACCAGGCATACCTGACGATGAGGTGTCACCCTGGTGAAACTATCGAACAGATTACTTGCATGCCAAACAGCATAAGCAGCAAGTGGTAAACAGAGCTAAATAATCCCACAATCAATGGATCAGATCTAAGATCTGCACATCCTGTTACATCCAATTGTGAATGGCGGTGGATGAGTAAACATATCACTGGAGGAGGCTCCCCAGATATCTCCATTCTCAATGATGGTATGGTGGCTCTGTGGTTAGCAGTGCTGCCTCACAACACCAGGGACCTGGGTTCGATTCCAGCCTCAGGCAACTGCCTGTGTGGAATTTTCACATTCTCCCCATGTTTGTCTGGGTTTCCTCTGGGTGCTCTGGTTTCCTCCCATAGTCCAAAGATGTGTAGGTTAGGTGAAGTGGCCATGCTAAATTGCCCATAATGTTCAGGGATGTGAAGGTCAGGTGCATTAGTCAGGGGAAATGTATAGTATTGGGTCGGGGAATGAATCTGGGTGGGTTATTCTTTGGAGAGTCGGTGTGGACTTGTTGGGCCAAATGGACTGTTTCCACGCTGTTATGACTCTATGATGGAAGAGCTCAGTACATCACTGCAAAAGACAAGGCTGAGGCATTCGAGGCAATCTTCAGCTAGAAGTGCTAAGTATTCGATCCATCTTGGCCTCCTCCAGTGGTCTACTGGTCCCAGTCTTCAACTAATTCAATTCACTCCATTTGATATCAAAAAATTGTTGGAGACACTGGATACTACAAAGGCTATAGGCCCTGATAACAGTCTGGCAATAATACTCTAAAGACTTGTGCTCCAGAACTTGCAGCTCCTCCATCCAAACTCTTCCAGTATAGTTACAGCACAGGCATCGACCCGGCAATGTGGAAAATTGCCCAGGTATATCCTAAGGATAAAAAAGCAGGACAAGTCGAACCCATCTAATTACTGCCCATCAGTCTACTCTTGATCATCAGTAAAGTGATGGAAGGTGTCATCAACAGCAGTATCAAGCAGCATCTGATTAGCAATACCCTGCTCAGGTGCCCAGTTTGGGTTCTGTCAAGGTCAGTCAGCTCCTGACTTCATTACAGCCTTGGTTCAAACATGGACAAATGGGCTGAATTCCACTGGTAAGGTGAGAGTGACAGGTCCTGACACCAAGGCCATATTCGACTGAGTATGGCATAAAGGAACCTTAGCAAAACTGGGATCAATGGGTATCAGTTTGCAAACTCTCTGCTAGTTAGAGTCATTCCTGGCACATAAGAAGATGGTTATGATTGTTGGGGATCAGTCATCTCAGCTCCAGGCCATCATTGCAGGGGTTCCTCAGGGTCATAGGTCCAAGGCCCAATTATCTTCAGCTGTTTCATCAATGACCTTCGCTCCATCATAAGGTCAGAGATTAGGATATTTGCTGATGATTGTACAATTTTCTGCACAATTTGTGACTTCTCAGACATTGAAGCAGTTGAACTTCAAATGCAGCAAGATCTGGACAATATTCAGGCATGGGCTGACAAGTGGCAAGTAACATTTGCCAGGTTATGACCATCACCAATAAGAGACAATTTAACTGTCACCACTTGACATGCAACAGTATTGCCATCACTGCATTCCCCCACTGTCAACATCCTTGGGGTAACCATTGACTAGAAACTCAACTGGACTTGTCACATAAATATACTGGCTGTAAGAGCAGGTGAAAGGCTAGGAATACAGCGATAGCTCACCTCCTGAATCCGTCAAGTCTGTCCATCATCTACAAGGCACATCTCAGGGGTGTAAAGGATTACTCCTTATTTGCCTGGGTGAGTGCAGATCCAACAACATTTAAGATGCTTGACACCATACAGGACAAAGCAGTTGTTTGATTGACACCACATCCCCAAACATCTGCTATCTCGACCACTAATGCTCAATAGAAGCAGTGTGTAATATCTACAAGGTGCACTGCAGAAATTCACCAAACATCCTCAATCAACACCTTCCAAATCCACAACCACATCCATCTAGAAGGACAAGGGCAGCAGATGCATGGGAACACCACCACTTGCAAGCTCCCCTCGAAGCCACTCCCCATTCTGACTTGCAAATATATTGCCATTCCTTCACTGTCACTGGGTCAAAATCCTGGCATTCCCACCTGCTGCCAATCTACAGCAGGTGGACTGCAGCAGTTCAAGAAGGCAGTTCACTACGACCTTCTTAAGAACAACTAGGGACGAGCAGTAAATTCTGGTCAACCAACAATGCCCCATCCCCGAATGAATAAGAACAAGCTGCAGATTGCTTTGTTCTACATTATTTGATGCCTTAGTTACAGGACAGACTGGAAAGCAAAATATTAGCAGCAGAGCAGAGTGGGTTGAAGAGTGAGGGAGGTGCTGGTAAATAATTAAATATTAAATAGAATGCAATTTGAAAAAAAAACTGTCAGGAAATTGGAACAATATTGGAATTGGAAAACACAGGAAATAGGTAGCAATTACATTAGGGAAAAATGGATTTCATTTAGATGAAGCTTTTACACTGAACTGCCAACTTGGAGTATGTCAACCTGTAGTATTCGCTTATGTTTCCAGATAACAATGTATGTGCTGTCTGTTTCCTAGGGCTGAATGTTCATTTCCTTTGCATTCTTAGGTTTATAAAGTTAACACATATATTTGTCATTTCAAGTAATTCTCAGGAGTAACTGAATAATTCTAAATCAGGGCCAGGAATTGATATAGACATAATTTACAATGGCTGAACAGACAGAAATCAAGTTTCTGTGTGTGATGGATCAGTGAAAATGTTGCTCCCAAAATAAATGGAGGCTATAATTCCCAGATGGCCTTATTGACATAACTGCAAAGGCTTCAATTTCTTTATATTGATTATAGTACACTGAGGTCAGACCGTTCTTCAATTTGCAGGAAAATGTCTGTTTATTTAAAAGAGACTTGCAATTATCTTAGAAGATCAGGTTAAATTTCCGGCCAGAGGACTGGAATTTTTTGACATCTGTCACCCACTTCTAAATATTCCGAAAACTTTAACTGCAACAACTGGAATTCATTTTCAGATCGACCAAACTAATTAGTTACTGGATGGTGAGGCTGGGGTTTATATTTTCAGTTTCTTGATTCTGAGTAAAGGTGACATTCATAGTAACTGAATGAATTACACTGTCATGGTGCTAACAGAAGACTCAACAAATCATCACGTCATAGAATAATTCAGCGCAGAAGAGGTCCTTCAGCATATTAACATAGAGTCATAGAGGTGTACAGCACAGAAACGGACACTTCAATCCAACTCATTCATGCTGACCAGATATCTTAAATTAATCTAGTCCCATTTGCCAGCATTTGGACCATATCCCTCTAAACCCTTCCTATTCATATACCTATCCAGATGTCTTTTAAATGTTGTAATTGTACCAGCCTCCACCACTTCCTCTGGCAGCTCATTCCGTATACGCACCACCCTCTGCATGGAAAAGTTGCCCCTTAGGTCCCCTTTTAAATCTTTCCCCTCTCAACTTTAAACGTATGCCCTCTAGTTTTGGATTCAGCTACCCTAAGGAAAACATCTTGGCTAGTCACCCTATCCATGCCCCTCATGATTTTATAAACCTCTATAAGGTCACCCCTCAGCCGCTGATTCTCTAAGTAAAATAGCCCCAGCCTATTCAGCCTCTCCCTACAGCTCAAACCTCCAAACCCAGCAACATCCAAAATCTTTTCTACAGCCTTTCATGTTTAACAACATATTTCCAAAGCAAGGATCCCAGAATTGAATGTAGCATTCCAAGAGTGGCCTAACTAATGTCCTGTGCAGCCACAATATGACAACCTAACTCCTATAGTCAATGTGCAGACCAATAAAGGCAAGCATACCAAACACTTTCTTCACTTTCCTGTCTACCTGTGATTCCATCTTCAAGGAACTGCACCTCAAGGTCTCTTTGTTTAGCAACATTCCTCAGGGACCTATCATTAAGTGCATAAGTCCTGCCTGACTTGCCTTACCAAAGTGCAACATCTCACATTTATCTAGATTAAACTCCATCTGCCACTCCTTGGCCCATCTGCCCATCTGATCAAGGTCTGCATTGAGCCATGCATCACACAAAAATAAAACTTCATGAAATCCACCATCATCCCAGTTTCCAGCACTTGGCCGGTAGCCTTGAATGGCATAACATTTCAAGTGCACATCCTAATACATTTCAAAGGTGTGAGATTTCCTGTGTCTACCACCCTCCAGATTCTCAATATTTTCTGGGGGAAAAGAAAAATTCCTCAAATCACCACTAACTCTCCTGCCTTAAAGTTGTGCCCCATTCCATCTGGTCTGTGGCACTCATAGTCTTATACACCTCAATCAGGTCCTCTCTGTTCCTTCTCTGCTCTAAAGAAAACAACTCGAGCTTATCCAGCCTCTCTTTGTAGTTGAACTGCTCCAGCCCAGGCAACATCCTGGTTAATCTCCTCTGCACCCTCTTCAGTATAAATCAGAGCTAACCAATGAGTCAGTTGAGAGAATTAATAATTGAAAATAAGGAGATGGCAGATTCATTGAACAAGTATTTCACACTGATCTTCACTACAGAGGATAGAAGTAACATCCCAAGAACAACTATAAATCAGAAAATGGAAGTGAGGGAGGAACTCAGAAAAGTTGTAATCTCTGTAGAACGGTATTAAGTAAATTGTTGGAGCTGTTGGTTCACAAGTATTGGAGTTCCAATGGACTTTATCCCAGGGTTTTATAAAAAGTGATTTGTGAGATAGTTGATGTATTGAGCTTAATCTTCCATACTGGCCTAGATTCAGTGAAGTCATTTTAGATTTAGAGATAGCAAATGTAATTCAAAAAGAGAGGGAGAGGGAAAGCAGAAAACTACAGGCCAGTTAGCTTAACAGCTATCATAGTGAAAATGTTAGAAGCTATTCTTAAAGAAGGTACAGTCAGACACCTAAATACATTTTAGGTAGAATCAACATGGTTTTGCAAGAAGAAATCAAGTTTAACCAAGCAATTGGTATTTTTTGAGGAAATTATCTGCTTGGATAAAAGGATGTATTATCTTCAATTTCTAGAAGGCATTAAAGTGCCACATCAAAGTCCATTTCAGAAAATTAAAGGTCATAGAATCTGAGGTAGCATATTGGCATGGAGAAATGATTGGCTCGTTAACAGGAATCAGAGAATAAACATAAATAGGTTTTTTTTAGTTTGGCAAGGCAGCAACAGGAATCAGTGCTGGGACTTCAACTGATTATGACTTATATAAATCACTTGGATGAAGGGCTGAAAGGTATGGTTGACAAGTTTGTTGATGGCACAAAAGTAGGTAGGCAAGTAAGTTGTGAAGAGGACATAAGAAGGCTACAAAAATATAGAGATATGGTAAATGGAGCGGGCAAAAGATGTGGCAAATGGGGTATACATTGGAACATATGAAATTGTCCATTTTGGCAGGAAGAATGAAAAAGAAGCATATTATGTAAATGGCAGAGGACTACAGAGTTTTGAGATGCAGAGTGATCTGAGACTCCTAGTGTATGGATGTAGGTTTGCTCACTTAGTGGGAAGGTTCATTTTCAGATGTTTTGTCACCATACTAGGTAACTTTTTCAGTGAGCCTCCGGACGAAGCATTGCTGATTATCCCTGCTTTCTATTTATATGTTTGGGTTTCTTTGGGTTGGTGATGTCGTTTCCTGTGGTGATGTCATTTCCTGTTCTTTTTCTCAGGGGGTGGTAAATCAGGTCCAAGTCAATGTGTTTGTTGATAGAGTTCCGTTTGGAATGCCATGCTTCTAGGAATTCTCATGCATGTCTCTGTTTGGCTTGTCCTAGGATGGATGCTTTGTCCCAAAGTGGTGTCCTTCCTCATCTGTATGTAAGGTGATGAAACGTCTGAAAATGAATCTTACAGCTCAGTAAGCAAAACTACATCCAGAACCTCAACCTGAGCTACAAATCTTCTTAAAACTCACTAACTCTGAGTGTATGAATCACAAAATGATAGAATGCAGGTTCAGCAAGGAATTAGGAAAGTTGATAGAATGTTGTCATTTATTATGAGGTGAATAGAACACAGAAGGATGTAAATATGTTGAAAGGAGTTCACAGACAGTTTAACAGACTAATGTATGGAATGGATGTGTTGTCTAATGACTGGAGTTTAGAAGAGTAAGAGCAGACTTGATTGAAACATATCTGCTCTTGATGGGTCTTCGCAAAGGAGATGTGGAGAGGCTGTATCCCCTTGTGTAATAATCTAGAACTAGGGTTCACTATTTAAAAATAATCAATCACCCAATGAAGACAAAGATTAAGCAAAATGCTTTTCTCAGACAGTTGCAGTGGAAATTCTCTTCCTGAAAAGGGTGGTGGAAATTTTCATGTCTGTAGATGTTCACAAAGGGAGAGGTGGATAATTTCTTTGTGGCCAAGGGGTGAGGATTTGTGAGGGGTAGGTTGGAATGTGGATTTGAGATTACATTCAGATCAGTCAAGATTTTATTAAATGGCAGAACTGGCACAAGGGTCTAAATGGCCTCCTCCTGCTCTACATTTCTAAATGCAGTCTTATGGCCTCGAGCGTATCTTAGATCAATTTCAGATTTGCAATAATTTGTTTGCTATTTCCAGGAACAATTAAGACTTATTTTTCCTGAACAACATCCAAAGCGTCAATTGCAAGTTAATCTGAGCACTATGTTTGCTGCTTCCTTTCTAGGTTAAGTTAAAAAATAGTTAGAAAAAGTTAGAAAAATTACATGTATGACATGAATTTAAAGTCCCTGATTTTATTTCCCAATTGAAGTTTACCCTTTTAAAAAATCTATCCTTTTCTCTCAAACATTTACTATCACTACATTGAGCAATTGTTTCCCATTTGTGGATACCAGCTTTGGGATTTACCGCAGATCCCTTCGATAGAATCTTTTCAAGGTCTGAGTGACATGGACTCTGGTGTACCATATGGCAGAATGCAGTGAAAAGTATGCTGAGGCCCATCGCAACATCGAGATCATCTTGCTCCACCTTTTATGCCATTCACAAGGGGTGTGACAAGATTCTCTCTAGAACATGGTGACTTCCAATTGATTAAAGCTTGTTAAATGCCTTGTTGGTAATCAGCTCTCTAATTTACCAAACAACCCAAACAAGCTGGATGCTGAGAACATACGATATGGAAACCAAAACAAGTACCTGACAGATTCAGCTCACCATTTGCTCTGATGGACCTTCATATTTGGTACCAGGCACTAACACTTAAGGTCATGCTTCATCCGCACTGAACACATTCACCTCACGTCCATGGGACATTGGCATCCAACATGTACCAGCCTCCAAGAACCCTCAGGGCACATGTCTGATCCACATCCAAGAAATAAATAAAGGAAATTATAATTTTATGAAGCACGAGCTAGCTATGATAAATTGGGAATTGTTATTTAATGAGATGATGATAGATAGGCAATGACAAACATTCAAAGAGTACATGAATAAACTGCAAAAGTAATTCAGTGCAATCTGACAGAAAAATTAAATGGGAAATATGGTCAGACCATGGATAAAAAAGGAAATTAGGAATAATATTAGATCCAAGGAGCAGGCATACAAATTGGCTAAAAAAGCAACAGACCTGAGGATTGGGAACAGTTTAGATTCCATCAAAAGGAAACAAAGAGATTGACTAAAAACAACAAAAAGAGCATGAGAGTAAACTACCTGGGAACATACAAACTGATAGTCAAAGTTACTCCTGTATGTGAAGAGAAAAAGATCATAAAGATGAATATATGTCCTGTACAGTGAGAAACATTGGAATTTTTAATGGTAAACAAAGGAATGGCAGACCAGTTAAATACATATACTGGATTAGTGATGCTGGAAGAGCACAGCAGTTCAGGCAGCATCCAAGGAGCAGCGAAATCGACGTTTCGGGCAAAAGCCCTTATTCCTGATGAAGGGCTTTTGCCCGAAACGTCGATTTCGCTGCTCCTTGGATGCTGCCTGAACTGCTGTGCACTTCCAGCACCACTAATCCAGTATTTGGTTTTTAGCATCTGCAGTTATTGTTTTTACCCAGTTAAATACATAATTCATTTTTGTCTTCACCAAGAAAGATATAATCAACATCCCCAAAATATGGTGGAACTGAGGTTCTAATGGGAAAAAGGAATTGAAAAAGCTAGTATAACTAGCAAAATGGAACTGGAAATCTAATGGGATTAAAACAAATGAATCCCCATGATTTGATCACCCTCACCCTACATTACTTAAAGAAGTGCCTCTAAAAGTAGCAAATTTGCTAGTGGTCATCTTCCAAAATTCGGTAGACTCTGGAACAGCCCCTCTGGATTGGAGGGTAGTTAATGTAATCCAACCATTTACAAAGGGAGACAAAGAAAAAGCAGCAAATGATAGACTTGTCCCCTTGACATTGGGTCTGGGAAAAATGCAAGAGTCCATTATAAAATACATAACAGCAGAGCATTTGGAAGATAGTGACAAAATCAGTCAGAGTCAGCATGTATTTACAAAGGGGAAGTTGTGCTTGACAAATTTACTGGACGTTTTTGAGGATGCATTTTGTAGAGTGGATAAGTGGGAGTCAGTGGATATAGTTAACTTGGATTTTCAGAAGGATTTTGAAAATGTCCTACATAAGAGATTAATTAAACTAAAAATGAAAGCATATGCGATTAAAGGTCGTATACTGCAATAGACTGAGAACTGGTCAGCAGGAAGAGTAGGACTAAACAAGTCTTTTTCTGAGTTGCAAGCAATGACTCGTGGGGTACTGCGGAGATTAGAGATCAGGTCCCCAGCTATTCTCAACATATGTCAATGAAGGAAGAGGGAACTAAATGTAGTATTTCCAAGTTTGCAGATGGCACAAAGCTAGGTGGGAGGGTAAACTATGAGGAGGATGCAGAGAAACTTCAGTGTGATTTGGACAATTAAAGTAACTGGACAAATACATAGCAGAAGCAGTATCATGTGGGTAAATGTAAGGTTATCCACTTTGGTAGGAGAAACATGAAAGCAGATTATTTTCTGAATGGTAGTAGATTGAGAATGGGTCAGTGAAACAAGACCTGGGTGTCCTTGTGCTCCAGTTACTGAAGGTAAGTGTGCAGCTGCAGCAGGTAGTGAATTTGGCAAATAGTATGTTTGCCTTCAAAGGGAGAGGAGTCAAGTGAAGGAGTAGGGATATCTTGCTGCTGTTGTACAAAATGACATCTAGAGTATTGTCTGCAGTTTCAGTCTCCTTATTTGAGAAAGGGTGTTCTGGCTATGATGGGAGGGCAACAAATGTTTACCAGACTTATTCCTGGGATGGCAGGACTGTCACACATGGAGGCACTGGACCTGTTGGGAATATATTCACTAGGGTTTAGAAGAATGAGGGGGATCTGGTAGAAATCTATGAAATTCTAACAGGACCAGACAGGGTTGATAGCGGAAGGATGCTCTTCAAGATGGGGGAATCCAGAATTAGAGGTCCCAGTCTGAGAATAGGCCATTCAGCAAGTGCTGGAACTACCATTGTAATGCTGCAGCATGTACTCGGGAACATGTACCCAGCTCATGGACTGGACCAGGCTGCACCTCCAGACTCTTCACTCACTCTCATAGTACTAACTCATTCTGAGCCTACCTGGATGCTTCCCTGCCTTGTGTTGCTCTTTTCGGCATTGCACCATCATCCAGAGATAGTAGACTCATATTACTTCTACCTTGCCTTGCCATTTAGCACTGACACAAAGAAAGGAAGATTGTCATGGCTGTCACCAGGCCTCCACTTAGTGAAGGGGGAACAGTCTTCAGCTTGGGGGAGGGTGGCAGGAAGTTGAGGGGTTGGTGTCCCAGATTCACAATGCCAAGGGCAGCATCTGAAACCAGCCCTGTTAGGATGGTCAGAATCAGGATACTGTCTGCACAAGGTATGAGGAACTCAATGTCAGACAGCCCATCATCTTGAGTATTTCTATCCTGTATTAGGGCCTGTATTCCTCTGGAATGAGAGAGAGGTAGTTATGGGAGATGAAAGTGGATATGACTTTTGGTGCAAGTGAGGAAGTGTCCCAACAAGTGAATGCATAGGCAGTAGGGTTAGTGGTGTCGGGAGTTGGGGTGGGTGAGTGAGGAAATAGAGAGGTGGGGAATGAACCTTGTGGGAGGTTGGTGCAGTTGCAGAGACAGAGTGTATGTGAGGTATGAGAGAGAAAATGTTGAAACTTTCCCTGGTAGAGTGAAGAAGGACATTGAGCTTCTTCCTCCATTGCTGTACATTCCTCCAGATTGTTGACAATGCACTGACCCAGGTGGGCAACCTCAGAGCAGGATCATGACCTTCACTGCTGGCTCTGCAGGAAGACAAAATCCACTGCTGCATCATTCAGTAGAACCTCCAGCTCCTGCCCACACAGTGATAAACTGATTTTCCCTCTGTCTGCCATGTCCATGGAAAATGTCAGGAACTGTACAGGGCAGTTCTGGACTGACAAGTGTTTATCTGGATGCACAATAGGCTTTCAAAATAGCAAGTGCAAGGGACGCCAGTGAATTCTGGGATATCCATTGAAGGGTGAGTTGTTCTAGGAACAGCACATAATAAGATAGAACTGGCAATGGACTCAATGGAATGGTATGGGTAATTAATGCAACACATTTGATAAGATACACCAAAACATAGCTAGGTCTTGCAGTGAAAGATCCTCCAAAACAACTAAAGCAACTTGGAACTTGTCAAAAGATAATTCAGTCCTTAATTTTGGATTTGATTCCTTTTCCCTTGTCATCAAGTCCAAATATCTCAATACTATCTGGTGCTTTAATATATGCCTCATTTATTCTCTTGAAGAGATCACACAACCTTGACCATGATCTTTAAACAACTCCACTTGTGCAAACTTGTACATACGTACAGTTGTGTTAATTTGAGTCTTAACTTCTGGCAGTGGACCCTGCAAGAGATCAGTACAGGTCAAAGGTACTAGGTAATTGTATTGGCTGAGTAGCTTTTCTTCTGTATTCATTCACAGGATGAGAATGTGGCTGGCTAGGCCAGCATTTATTGTCCACCCTTAACTGAGGTTGAGAATCAACCACATTGCTGTGGGTCTGGAGTCACATGTAGGCCAGACCAGGTAAGGAAAGCAATTTCCTTCCATAAAAGATATTAGTGAACCAGATGGAGTTTTTCTGACAATCAACAATGAATTTGCAGTCATCATTAGTTCCTTAATTACAGATTTTTATTGAATTCACATTTCACCACATGCAGGCTTCGAACACCGGATCCCAGAAGATTAACTGGGTCTCTGGATTAACAGTGCAGTGATAATAGCAATGGCCATCATCTCCAGTTACTCACTCTTGCTGCCACTGTTAGTACTGCTGCTGTTGCATGTGACTGAGGAAACCATCTCTGTCAGAGCTGTCAGCACCTCAAGAGGTAGCAATGAGAGCTTGTTTATTTTACAACCCTGCTGCCAAAATTGAAGCTGATGTCAATACTATCCTCATTGTGCACAGAAGTCCCTCAAGATTAAAACTGGAACAAATGCTACTTCTAGCACAGCAACCATACATTTCTGGTATGTGCTGAATGCTCCTATTTATAGAAACACCTGAAATATTTAACAAAGTGCATTGGACAGCAGTTCTTTTACAAAATTCTAGCCAGAAAACAGGAGCATGTGGCCAAATATCTGAACTGCAGAAGAAAAACCTTTGATTTATTTCTATAACATAAATAATAAAAGCCAAGCTCTTTTTATAAGGTGACTTCTATATGAATTCAAATTATGCAGCTACATAAAATAGTTAAAAGGTGATCATTTTTCTGAGACTTCTTATTGGAGAAAATGATTCTGGAGTTAATTTTCTTGTGTCTAATTGCATAAGGCTAAGAAAGACATTTGTTTGAGACTTATACCATTCCACTTCTTGGGCATTAATTGAATAACCTTACGGTGAACCAGCAGTGACAGGCCTCTCATAACCGGAGATACAGGGGCAGAAAATTCAATAATGCTTGGCTGCAGCTAAAAGTGAAGCCTTAAAGAGTTTCTGTGTCTTGTTAGAGATGGTTAGTTAATGACACATGTCAGTCCCAACCCGAATGTCATCCAGGACTTGATGCAAGAAGGCACAGCTTGCTTCATTGTCTGTGGAGTTGTAGATGGTGATGATATTTGGATGTGGTACATTACTCTGAGAAATCCCTAAAGAGCTACCTGGCTTCCAACAACAACAACCATTTTCGTTTTCGTAGGTATGACTTCAACCAGTGGAGGGATTTCCTCCTGATTTCCATTTACTTCAACTTAACTGAGGCATCTCAACTTTTGTACTGCTTCTTCCACCAAATATAGATAAGCGCCCTAATTATATTTCACAGGAGACAATTTGTCTCACAAGTCTGCCATCTGTCATCCAAAAGAAGTGGTTATGCCGGTGAAGTGTGCCTTGTCAAACATTACTTGAATAGATTTGCAATAGCCTTTTGATTTGGTATCAGTCTTTCTATTTTGTCAATTAAAGGCCTGCAAAGACATGATGTTGTGTATATTCTTTCATGGCTACATCATAACTGACCAGCTGTTGAAGTGACAGTAGCTACAATACGAAGCCCGAAGTTGCTTGCTTCTTAAGACGTTACAAAACCTGGCTTTTTACTGTAATAGTGTCACCCCAAGCTGGGATAGTTAAACATCAGAGAACATGAAATGATCAGTAGCCTGTCAAGCCTATTTCTTCAGCAATCACAACTTACTGCATTTCACCCAGTGGGTTTATGCTGACTTTGAGCAGCCCGTACCTATTCACTGCCCTGTATAATTGCATGGACTAAACAATGGCTCGTGGTAAATCATTTCCCTTTTGTAAATCCATGCTGAATCTGTCCACTTCTATCACTTTAATACATATATATAATAGCTTTAACAAAGTAAAACTTCTCCACAGGATTACCATCAGACTAAAAGAAATTTTAGGCAGATCACCAAAACCTGGTCAAAATGGTAGGTTTTAAGGAAGCTCTTAAAAGAGGAGAAGTCGATAGTTGGTGAGATACATGGAGGGAATTCTAGAGCTGAGGGCTTTGGTAAATAAAGGCACAGCTTCAAATGGAGCAATTAATATCAGCAATGCACATGACACACAATTGAAGAATGGATTTGAAAACAAGGGTGAGAATTTGTAAATTGATATATCGCTAAAATGGGAGTCAATATATATTAAGTTAGCAAGCACATTGTTGTTGGATGAAGAACTGGGTGTGAATATGGAGACAGGAAACATGGTGGTTTTAGAAGACCTCAAGTTTAGTAGGGGTTAAATCTGGAAGCTGAAAATGTGTTGCTCGAAAAGCGCAGCAGGTCAGGCAGCATCCAAGGAGCAGGAGAATCGACGTTTCGGGCATAAGCCCTTCTTCAGGAATGAGGAGGGTGTGCCAAGCAGGCTAAGATAAAAGGTAGGGAGGAGGGACTTGGGGGAGGGGCGTTGGGAATGCGATAGGTGGAAGGAGGTTAACGTGAGGGTGATAGGCCGGAGAGGGGGTGGGGGCGGAGAGGTCGGGAAGAAGATTGCAGGTCAAGAAGGCGGTGCTTCTCCCGCCTCCAACACACCCCATCCACCTGGACACCCCGTGTTGGCCTCTTAACCGCCCTCGGTCTCTTCATAGCCAACTGCCACCGTGACATTAACCGCTTCAACCTGTCCACCCCTCTTATCCACTCCAACCTCTCACCCTCGCAACATACAGCCCTCCACTCACTCCGCTCCAACCCCAACCTCACTATCAAACTGGCAGACAAGGGAGGCGCAGTAGTAGTTTGGCGCACCAATCTTTACATTGCTGAGGCTAAACACCAGCTCGCGGACACCTCCGCTACTGCCTCCTTGACCATGACCCCACCTCCCACCACCAAACCATCATCTCCCAGACCATCCATACTCATCACCTCAGGGGATCTCCCATCCACCGCCTCCAACCTCATCGTCCCAAAACCCCACACTGCCCGTTTCTACGTCCTGGCCAAAATCCACAAACCTGACTGGCCTGCCGATCCATTGTCTCAGCCTGCTCCTGCCCCACCGAACTCATCTCTGCATACCTCGACACGGTCCTGTGCCCCTTAGTCCAAGAACTCCCCACCTATGTTCAGGACACCAGCTACACCCTCCACCTCCTCTATGATTTTCGCTTCCCCGGTCCCCAACGCCTTATCTTCACCATGGACATCCAGTCCCTATACACCTCCTTCTCCCATCACGAAGGCCTCAAAGCCCTCCGCTTCTTCCTTTCCCGCCGACCCAACCAGTACCCTTCCACTGACACCCTCCTTCGACTGACTGAACTGGTCCTCACTCTGAACAACTTCTCTTTCCAATGCTCCCACTTCCTCCAAACCAAAGGAGTAGCCATGGACACCCGCATGGGCCCCAGCTGTGCCTGCCTCTTCGTCGGATATGTGGAACAGTCCATCTTCCGCAGCTACAGTGGCACCACCGCCCCACCTTTCCCTCCCCTACATCGATGACTGTATCGGCGCTGCCTCGTGCTCCCACGAGGAGGTTGAACAGTTCATCCACTTTACTAACACCTTCCACCCTGACCTCAAATTTACCTGGACCGTCTCAGACTCCTCCCTCCGCTTCCTAGACCTCTCCATTTCTATCTCGGGCGACCGACTCAACACAGACATTTACTATAAACTGACCGACTCCCACAGCTACCTAGATTACACCTACTCCCACCCTGCCATCCCATATTCCCAATTCCTTCGCCTCTGCTGCATCTGCTCCCAGGAGGACCAATTCCAATACCGAACAACCCAGATGGCCTCCTTCTTCAAAGACCGCAATTTCCCCTCAGACGTGGTTGACGATGCTCTCCACCGCATCTCCTCCACTTCCCGCCCCTCTGGCTTTGAACCCCACCCCTCCAATCACCAACAGGACAGAACCCCACTGGTCCTCACCTACCACCCCACCAACCTCCAGATACGTCGTATCATCCTTTGACATTTCCGCCACCTCCAAACAGACCCCACCACCAAAGATATATTTCCCTCCCCTCCCCTATCAGCGTTCCGGAAAGACCATTCCCTCCACGATTCCCTCGTCAGGTCCACACCCCCCACCAACCCAACCTCCACTCCCGGCACCTTCCCCTGCAACCGCAAGAAACGCAGAACCTGTGCCACACCTCCCTCCTTACCTCCCTCCAAGGCCCCAAGGGATCCTTCCATATCCATCACAAATTCACTTGCACCTCCACACACATCATTTACTGCATCTGCTGCACCTGATGTAGCCTCCTCTATATTGGGAAGACAGGCCGCCACTTGCGGAACGTTTCAGAGAACACCTCTGGGACACCCGCACCAACCAACCCAACCGCCCTGTGGCTGAACACTTTAATTCCCCCTCCCACTCTGCCAAGGACATGCAGGTCCTTGGCCTCCTCCATCGCCAGACCATGGCAAATCGATGCCTAGAGGAAGAGTGCCTCATCTTCCACCTAGGAACCCTCCAACCACAAGGGATGAATGCAGATTTCTCCAGCTTCCTCATTTCCCCTCCCCCCACCTTATCTCAGTCCCAACCCTCAGACTCAGTACCGCCTTCTTGACCTGCAATCTTCTTCCCAACCTCTCCGTCCCCACCCCCTCTCCTGCCTATCACCCTCACCTTAACCTCCTTCCAACTATCGGATTCCTAATGCCCCTCCCCCAAGTCCCTCCTCCCTACCTTTTATCTTAGCCTGCTTGGCACACCGTCCTCATTCCTGAAGAAGGGCTTATGCCCGAAACGTCGATTCTCCTGCTCCTTGGATGCTGCCTGACCTGCTGTGCTTTTCCAGCAACACATTTTTCAGCTCTGATCTCCAGCACCTGCAGTCCTCACTTTCTCCTAGTTAAATCTGGAAGGCTGGCCAGATATGCATTGAAATAGTCACATCTAGAGGTAACACCTGCAGATTAACCCAATGTTGGCATACAAAATGATGCCACGGGTATGCTATGTTTTGATAGACTCTACTCCATTCATTTAATCTCCTGTTCAACTGTTCTGTGGAAATACTCCATGATTTCCGAAGTAATAACAGTGGTCTTCAATATTCTTCAATCCTGACCATCTCAGCACAAACATTTTCTATTGTTCCTTGAGCAACTGACTCATTACTGATGCATTTGGGAGTGAATACACAGTTGTTAATCCTCATTACTAAGAAATAAGAACTTGTAAATATTGCTTATGAAAGACATTAATTTAAATATGCGTGACACCACTGAAAGAATGCAGTTGACAATTTCAATTCATGAATATTTCAAGAGTAAAATATCTCAAAGTTTGCAGATGATACCAAGTTGGTGGGAGGATGAACTATGATGAGGATTCAGAGATCCTTCGGCATGATCTGGACAGTTTGGGTGAGTGGGAAAATCAATGGCAGATGCAGTATAATTTGGATAAATGTGAGGCTATTCACTTTGCAAGCAAAAACAAGAAGGCAGATTACTACTTGAATGGCTGCAAACTGGGAGAGGGGAATGTGCAGGGAGATGTGGGTGTCCTTGTACACAGTCGCTGAAGGTAAGCATACACAGGCAGCAGATGGTAAAGAAGGCAAAGGGAATGTTGCCTTTCATTGCAAGAGGTTTTGAGTACAGGAGCAGGGATGTGTCATTGCAATTATACAGGGCCTTCATGAGGCCACACCTAGAACATTGTGTGCAGTTTTGGTGTCCCTTTCTGAAGAAGGATGCTTTTGCTCTTGAGAGACTGCAGCGAAGGTTTACCAGGCTGATTCTAGGGGTGGGAGCACTGACGCATTAGGAGGAAATGACTAGGTTAGGATTGTTTTTGCTGGAGTTCAGATGAATGGGGGGATATCATAGAGATTTACAAAATTCTAACAGGACTTGACAGGGTTGATGCAGGGAGGATGTTCCCAATGTGGGTGTGTCCAAAACCAGAGGTCACAGTCTGAGGATTCGGGGTACACCATTCAGAACATAGATGTGGAGACATTTCTTCACCTAAACAGTGGTGAGCCTGTGGAATTCATTACCACAGGAAGTTGTTGATGTCTCCATCAACTACTTGTTGATGTCTTCAAGAGGTGGTTAGATACAGCACATGGGACAAATGGGATCAAAGGTTATGGGAGGAAAGCAGGATTAGGCTAATGAGTTGGATGATCAGCCATGACCATGATGAATGGCAGAGCAGGCTCAAAAAGCCAAAATGGCCTCCTCCTGCTCCTATCTTTATTGTTTCTATGTTTCTTCATTTTATGCAAACATAAAGAATGCTCCCAAACCATTGTTTTAATTGACCTGGAAAACAGTTGGATTAGATTTGCTGTTTCAGTGGCATGTAGGAGGAAAATTAGTGATGTCCTATGACCTTAGGCCAAACACATGAACATCAGTCTAGTTTTTCTCAACAGTTTGGTAACGCCACTACTGCTGTCATTTCTTCTTAGTAGCCAAGACTTACAGTGCTAGGGCACAGACATGGTTTTATACAAAGGTCAAATAAGAGCCTCAAATGAGATATACCACCTGTTGTCATGTGATAAGTGTGTTTTAACTGGCTTGTTTATAAAGTTATTTCACATTATCCACAGAATATTAAAATATTTTCTGGTCTGAAGATAGTTCTCACTAACTGCAAACTAAAATATACCAAGAAATTAAAAAAAATTAACACAGTAACAATTTAATCTGTTTACAACAGAACCCTTAATGATTCATCCAAATTTTTCTGATTCATGTCGAATCCAAGCTGCTTCTGTAAATATCACAGCTGCTGGGAACCTCTGTCGATCAAACAGCAGCCGACAGACAGCTGGGAAAATTGAGCATTATGACTTATATTTGAGGTTGAAATAAATATGTGTTTTATAAGATGTCCAAGGCTGAAAAAAACCTCCAAAGGCTTTTCCTAAGAAAAATCTCCTTTAAAACTTCCTTTCTTTGAATTCCTAAACTCTTCAGGGGCAACTTTCCATTTGAGATTTCCCTGAACTTCAGCACCTCGAGCAGCTATAACCTTATGAAAATCATTCACACTGTGACCCTGAGGTTTTTGCAAGTCTTTCAGAATCGTGGCTTCAAACAATTGGGAGAACCGCTACAGAAACTCACCCCCCAGCTATTTATTCAAAAAATAAATAGAAATAGCAAAATTAAAATCATTTAAACTTACCTTATTTTGTATTTAAGTTACCTAGAATCCCTACAATGTGGAAACAGGCCATTCAGCCCAACAGGTCTACACCAACCAGACTTATTCCCCTACTACTCTACATTTCCACTGACTAATGCACTAATCTATATATCCCTGAACACTATGAGCAATTTAGCATGGCCAATTCACCTAACTTGCATATCTTTGGATTGTGGGAGGAAACCGGAGCACCCAGAGAAAACCCACGCAGACACAGGGAGAATGTGCAAACTCCACGCAGACAGTCACCCAAGGTTGGAATCGAACCGAGTTCCTGGTTGTGAGGCAGCAGAGCTAACCACTAAACTACCGAGCCACCCAATTACTGGAAAGTACAATTACTGGAAATGTGTTGCCAGACCGACCTTCCAATCTAACAGCATATGTGGACATTACCCCAAAAGGAATCAAAAGTGGTTTAAGGTAGTATGAGTACCTGATTTTGCTTCGTAAACAAGACAGAGATACAGACCACATACAACCTTTTTTAAAAAATGCTCTTATGTACAAAGAATGTTTATTTGGACATGAACCTGAAGAGACTGTCACTACCCTGGCATGAAACACAAGATAATTCAAAAGGAGAACTGCAAAAATAAAGATTTGACTATTTGTTTACTGGAGCTGTTTAAACATAGTTGCCAATTAACTTTTAGCTGATTTTACAAGAAACATTTTTGAATCCTGTTCATCTCTGCAATGAACTTTGTGAGGAATTTAGCTTTTATGGCAATTTTTTGTTTCTGGACATAAGCAAGGTAAAGAAAAAGTGAACATTACCATTCCAAATGATTTTCTACGAACGCTGACATTGGACTGATCTGTACAGTATATGTGTCATTGGCTGAGTATTCAAACAAACCATAGTAGGGATTGAAAAGTTCTTGTGACAAGAGGAAGAAAAATTCTCTTGATGGTCCACTGTAATCCAGGCTGGAAAAGAAGCAAACAAAGAATGAAAGCCCATTATACAGGTAGAAAGGAACATATTACAGTTCACAATTAATGAGTCAAAATGTTAAATATAAAAGAGAGTATTTTGTATTCATTTATTTTCAGTACTAAACAGTGTCCCTTTGGAGTGACTCGCCTTTATGAATCATCAACCATTACTGAAGATAATCCTTATTTTCTTATTGAAGTCCTCAATTCAAACAGGTCAATCTTAATTCAGTGATCCAGTTACACCACCTACCACTATCCAGTTTATCTTCGAGCTCTGTACACATTGTCACAACTGGATCCAGTTTTACACCTAATACACCATAGATTTCCCAACTGGTAGTCCTCCCTGTCTGAGCCTAGACCATAAAATGCAATGGATTTTTGTCCCTGTGGAGCATCACATTATTTTCCCAATTTTCAGTGTCTATCCTGAATGCAGTACTCCAGGTGGGGTCTCCCCAAACTACTGCACAACATTCCCACTTTTGAAAGGTAAGCCAAAATGATATTACCACTGCACTAATATTTAGTGATTTGTGTACATGGATGACCAAACCTTTCTCGCTCCTGCACTGCTTTTATGTTTAGCCATGAAAAATAAAATGGGATTTGTTTTGGAACAGATATTGCGTGTCCTTGATAGGTATGTCCCTGTCAGGCAGGGAGGAAGTGATAAGGTAGGGGAAACGTGGTTTACTACAGAAATTGCATCCCTTGTTAAGCAGAAGAAGGAGGCTTATGTGTTAATGAGACAAGATGGTTCAGATGAGGCGATGGATAGTTACAGCTCAGCTTGGAAGGATTTAAAGAGAGAGTTAAGAAGAGCAAAGAGAGGACATGAGCTGTCTTTAGCAAATAGAATAAAGGAGAACCCTAAAGCTTTCTATAGGTATGTGAGGAATAAAAGAATGACTAGGATAGGAATAGGGCCAGTCAAAGACAGAAGTGGGAAGTTGAGTGTGGACCCTTTGGAAATCAGAGAGGTGCTAAACAAACATTTCTCATTGGTTTCCACTCAGGAAAAGGAGAATATTGTAGAGGAGAAGAATGAGATATGAGATATTAGACTAGAAAGGATCGAGGTTAGTTATGAACAGGTGTTATCAATTGTAGAAGGAGTGAAAGTAGACAAGTCCCCCGGGCCGGATGGGATTTATCTGAGGATTCTCTGGGAAGCTGGGGAGGAGATATCAGAGGCTTTGGCTTTGATATTTGAGACGTCATTGTCTACAGGTTTAGTACCAGAGGACTGGAGGATTGCAAATGTTGTGCCCTTGTTCAAGAAGGGCAGTAGAGATGATCCAGGTAATTATTGACCAATGAGGCTTACTTCTGTTGTAGGAAAGTTTTGGAAAGGACTATAAGAGATAGGATTTTAAGCAACAATTTTATTTCAGATAGTCCACATGGTTTCGTCAAGGGCAGGTCGTGTCTCACAAATCTCATTGAGTTTTTTGAGAAGGTAACCAAGCATGTAGATAAGGGTAGGGCAGTTGACATGGTATACATGGATACAGTAAAGCCCTTTGATAAGGTTCCACATGGTAGGCTGTTGGAGAAAATGCAGTGGCATAGAATTGAGGGTGATTTATCGGTTTGGATTGGAAACTGGTTTTCTGAAAGAAGGCAGTGAGTGGTGGTTGATGGAAGATACTCAGTTTGGAGTCTGGTTATTAGTGGTGTGCCACAGGGATCTGTTTTGGGACCACTGCTGTGTGTCATTTTTATAAATGACTTAGACACAGGCATAGGTGGATGAATTAGTAAATTTGTAGATGACACTAAAGTCAGTGGTATAGTGGGCAGTTTGGAAGAATGTTACAGGTTGCAGGGAGACTTGGATAAACTGCAGAATTGGCCTGAGAGGTGACAAACGGAGTTCAATGCAGCTAAATGTGAGGTGATGCACTTTGGGAAGAATAACAGGAAGGCAGAGTATTGGGTCAATGGAAAGATTCTTGGTAGTGTGGATGTACAGAGGGATCTTGGAGTCCATGTACATAGATCCCTGAAAGATGCCACCCAGGCGGATAGTGCTGTTAAGAAGGCATACACTGTGTTCGGTTTCATTCGTAGAGGGATTGAATTCCGGAGCCACAATATCATGCTGCAACTACACAAAACACTAGTGCAGCTGCACTAGGAATATTGTGTACAGTTCTGGTCACCATATTTTGGGAAGGATGTGGAAGCATTGGAAAAGGTACAGAGGAGATTTATCAGGATGTTGCCTGGTCTGGAGGGAAGGTCTTATGGGGAAAGGCTGAAAGACTTAGGTCTGTTCTCATTGGAAAGAAGAAGGCTAATAGGGGATTTGATAGAGACATAAAAGACGCTCAGAGGATTAGACAGGGTAGACAGTGAAAGTCTTTTTCCTAGAATGATGACGTCAGCTTGTATAAGGGGGCATAACGACAAATTGAGGGGTGATAGATTTAAGACAGCTGTCAGAGGCAGGTTCTTTACTCAGAGAGTGGTCAGGGTGTGGAATGCCCTACCTGCCAATGTAGTCAACTCAGCCACATGAGGGAGATTTAAATAATCCTTGGATAAGCACATGGATGATGATAGGATAGTGTAGAGGACGAATAGTTCACAGGTCAGCGCGACATTGAGGGCCGAAGGGCCTGTTCTGCGCTGTTTTGTTCTATGTTTCTCTCAAATCCAAAGTGGATGAATTCATATTTTGCCAAATTAGAAAACATCTGCCATAATTCTTCTGACCCAATAAGTCTGGCTATTTCCTTTTGTAATTTCCTCCTCCCATCTACACAACTGCATCCTGTGCAGAGGTCATTAGTTCAATTGGCTGGATGGCTGGTTTGCAATGTATATGATGCCAACAGTATGGGTTTAATTCCTACACTGGATGAGGTTACCATGAAGGTCATGTCTTCTCAACCCCTCTCCTTGCCTGGAGTTTGGTGACTTTCAAGTGAAATTGTCATCAGTCATTTCTCTTTCTGTCTCTAATAAGGCAGCAACCTTTTCATCCAGTGAAACTATGGTCAGTTTTTTTACACCCTATCATGGTGACATCAACAAACTTAGGTGAACCGTTCCCTATTCTTTCATATTTTTGGTGAAAATTTGAAGTCCCAGTATATATCCTTGGAAACAATGCTTGCTATTGTATATTGTGGTACCAACTACTGATAGCTCATGATTGTGATAACATGGTATCACCAATCCTCCTTCCTGTGACTAATGGCCTGTCTATGTAGCAGTGACTGAGTATAAACAACTGTTGAATCTTAATGAGAAACAGCACTTGTCTAAGAATAGTCTGACAAGATGTAGTTTAATGCATCTCAGCAATAGGTACAGGTCACATCGTCTAGTTCGGCATAATTGCAGAAACAATCAGGAACCAGGGTTGCCACATTTGTCTCTATCAGGACTTCAAATCAAACTGTTTCTTTTCCATCCAAAACTGTGTGAGATCATTAGACAGTTGAGCTTAGTATATTCTTCAACATTAACCCTTTCAGACCATTTCCTAATACAACACTTGCATTATGAGATCAATCAGAAAATCATAATCCATCCTATGTTTAACCTTTGAAATAAACAACAACCCATATTACAATGTTGCCTTTGATGCATTTTATTAATCATCTTCCAAGAAACCTTACCAAGTGCGTTCTGCAATTTCTCAAGGACGACCTACAAAGTTATTCCCCTATGTTTTTATTTGTTCTTGAAATTTGAACTTCACTAGCTTGGCCAGTACTGATTCTCCATTCCTAACTGTCAGACTGCAGTTAAGAATCAGCTGCATTGCTCTGGGTCTGGAGTCACATCTTAGGCCAGATTCATTTCCCTAAAATGAACCAGATGGGTTTTGATGACAACTGACAGTGGTTACATGCTCACTATTGAAAAAAGATTACTATGGAATTCAAATTTCACTATCTATGATGGTGGGATTTGAACTTATGTTCCCCAAACACTAACATGGGGTGTTGGATTACTTATCCATTGATATTAGCAACCCTCTACATCCTCTAAAATTCATTTGATTTGTCAAAAGTGACTGATTCTACAGAGATGTATATTGACTATTTGTGATTAACTCACACTCAGTCACCCTGCATGGCAGATGTTCTGAATGTGGAGTTTACTAATTACTCTTCAAATGGTTAAAAATAAACCTTGCAGCACAATATAGCACTCTACTTTTGTGGAAAATCAGTGGCATTGACTCCTACTTATGGGGTGGGTGAGAACAGAAACTCACATTATCCAAATATGCAAGGGTTGTGTTCCACTCTGCCACAATGTTCGTTTGCTATCTGCACCACCAGAGATGCAACATTTGCTTTCCCAGCAGAGCTCCACATTATCTTATTGTTTTGAACACGCTGGTTTGTTGTCAACTGCCAATAAAAACAGACTCCTGCTCCAAGTTTAATTCATTCAAAATCCATCCACTTATACAGAGATAAAATCAGTCTCTTTGGGTAGGATTCTGTCAACCAAGGAATTGGGATGGTAAAGTTTGAGGTACAAGGCCAACAGATTCTTGTAAGGATGAAGGGAAAATAGTGGAGATGGGGTTTTAAATCAATATTGTGATTTCGTATTCACCAGGAAGAAAGAAATTTTAGATACATTATAGGACATTACAGAAATCAAAGACGGGACTGTGAGTGCAAATTAGCAATGAGACATTGGAAGGTTTAGAGATTTTAAGAAGCTTAAAATTGGATAAATCCTCAACCCCTGATGAGATGTATCCCAAGTTGTTCTGGGAGGCAGGGGAAGAAATTATAGGGACCTTACAATTCATTTTCAAACCATGTCTGGGCACAAGAGAGGTGCCTGAGGATGGAAGGATAACTAATGTGGTACCATCATTCAAGAATGCTGATAACAATAAATCAAGAACCATAGGCCAGTGAATCTAATATGAGTGGTAGGGAAACTTTTGGAAAAAAAGAACTGAGAGAAAGAATTAATCTATATTTGGAGAGCAAAGGATTATTTGAGGATATTCAACATGGCTTCTTCAGGGAGGCAATCATGTCTGACTGAGTTTTTTGAAGATGTGACCTGGTGCGTGGATAACAGTAGTGCAGTTGATGTGGGATTCATTATTAAGGTTTCTGACAAGTTAAGAACTTAAGAGATCCAGAGCAATTTGGCAAATGGGATCCAAAATTGGCTGAGTGACAGGAGGCTGAGGTTGATAGAACAACATAGAACATAGAACAATACAGCACAGAACAGGCCCTTCGGCCCACGATGTTGTGCCGAACTTCTATCCTAGATTAAGCACCCATCCATGTACCTATCCAAATGCCGCTTAAAGGTCGCCAATGAATCTGACTCTACCACTCCCTCGGGCAGCGCATTCCATGCCCCCACCACTCTCTGGGTAAAGAACCCACCCCTGACATCTCCCCTATACCTTCCACCCTTCACCTTAAATTTATGTCCCCTTGTAACACTCTGTTGTACCCGGGGAAAAAGTTTCTGACTGTCTACTCTATCTATTCCTCTGATCATCTTATAAACCTCTATCAAGTCACCCCTCATCCTTCGCCGTTCCAACGAGAAAAGGCCGAGAACTCTCAACCTATCCTCGTACGACCTACTCTCCATTCCAGGCAACATCCTGGTAAATCTTCTCTGCACCCTCTCCAAAGCTTCCACATCTTTCCTAAAGTGAGGCGACCAGAACTGCACACAGTACTCCAAATGTGGCCTAACCAAAGTCCTGTACAGCTGCAACATCACCTCACGACTCTTGAATTCAATCCCTCTGCGAATGAACGATAATACTCCATAGGCCTTCTTACAAACTCTATCCACCTGAGTGGCAACCTTCAAAGATCTATGTACATAGACCCCAAGATCCCTCTGTTCCTCCACCTGACCAAGAACCCTACCATTAACCCTGTATTCCGCATTCTTATTTGTTCTTCCAAAATGGACAACCTCACACTTGGCAGGGTTGAACTCCATCTGCCACTCCTCAGCCCAGCTCTGCATCATATCTAAGTCCCTCTGCAGCCGACAACAGCCCTCCTCACTGTCCACAACTCCACCTATCTTTGTATCATCTGCAAATTTACTGACCCACCCTTCGACTCCCTCCTCTAAGTCATTAATAAAAATTACAAACAGCAGAGGACCCAGAACTGATCCCTGCGGAACTCCACTTGTAACTGGACTCCATGCTGAATATTTACCATCTACCACCACTCTCTGACTTCGACCGTTGAAGTTTGATTTTGTGAGTAGAAGCCTGTTTCCTGTGGCATGTGTAAGCTTTGGTGCTGAGTCACTTGCTGTTTGTAGTATGTATTAATGATCCAGATATGAAGGGGAAAGGTCTCATTCAGTAAGTTTGCAGATGACACAAAAATTAGCGGCATGGTAAATAAAGAGGAGACTACAGCACAATATAGATATGCTGGTCATTGGTTAAAACAGTGACAATTGGAATTTAATCCTGAAAAGTCTGAGATGATTTATTTGGAAGGAGTAACAAAACAAGTGAGACATGATGATTGTTAAGACTCTAGGAACTGCAAAGAATCAGAGGGACCTTGGTGTGTGTGTTCATATATCTTGGAAAGCGATGAGATAGTTGGAAAATGTGGTTAAGAAGATATTTAGGATACTTGCCTTTATTAGTCAAAACATTGAATATAAGAGCAGAGATGTTGTGATGGAGCTGTGTGCAGATTATTAGGTCAAACTGGAGTACTATGTGCATTTCTGGTCACCGCACTGTAGGTGGATTGTGGTTGCACTAGAGAGGGTGCAGAAGAGATTCACAAAGATGTTGCCTGGGTTGGAGTGTTTTAACAATGAAGAGAGACTGGATAGGTTGGGATTGTTTTCCTTAGAGTAGAGAAGTCTGAGGAGGGACTTAATTGAGATGTACATTATTTTGAGGGGTACAAATATAGGATAATTAAGAAGAGAGATTTCTCCCTAGAGAATGGGTAAATAAGTAGGGGACATATTTAAGGCAAGGGCAGAAGGTTTCGAGGACATTTAAGGTAAACATTTTTCATCAAGACAACTCATTTCTTGAAAGAATGATAGACATGGGAACCATTTGAGAATTATTCCAATGAACACTTGAAATACTATAGTATATAAGGCTATGGGTCAATTGGTGGAAAATGGGATTAGAGTAAAGAGGTGGTTGTTGACCAATACAGACACCATGGGCGGAAGAGCATCTTTCTCTGCAGCAAAACTCAATGATTTAGATTTACAATGCAAATATGAATTTCCACTCTTTCTCTGATTCATATTATTTTTTGTTGCTTTGGGTCACATCACTGCACGTACTTCTTCTGAGGTTAGGTTTGGCATTGTCAACCTTATAGCTAATTTGGACTTCCTTCCCACTACTCCCCTATTTCTTCTTATTTTGTGCTGGGCTTGACTTTTGGAACACCCCCCCAAAAGAACTCCACCTCATTAGAGAGTTTATGAGCAAACTGTGAGGCTTACTGAGGAGTTGGAAAGATCCTGATGTTACAGAGTCATAGAATCATGCAGCACAGAAAAAGACCATTCGGTCGAACTCCTCCATGCTGAATAGGTTTCCCAAACTAAGGAGCCCCATTTGCCTGCATAACTTTTCTCATTCATGTACCTGTCCAAATGTTTTTTAAATGTTGTAACTGAATCCGCATCTATCAATTCCTCTGGCAGTTCATTCAATATACGAACCACCATCTGTGTAAAAAAGTTGCCACTCAGGTCCTTCTTAAATCTTTCTCCTCTCACCTTAAAACTATGCCCTCTAGGTTTGAATTTCCCTACCTTAGGGAAAAGACCTTTGCTATTGACCTTAGCTTTGCCTCTTGTGATTTTATAAACCTCTATAAGGACACCCCTCAACCTCCTAAATTCCAGAGAATGAAGTCCTAGCTATCCAGCCTCTCCTTATAACTCAAACCTTTTAGTCCCTGTAAGATCCTTGCAAATCTTTTCTGCACCATTTCCAATTTAAGAATCTCCTTCCTATAGGAGAGCAACCAGAACTGTATGCAGGACTCCAAAAGTGGCCATATCAATGTCCTGCATAGCAGCCAACTCCTACACCTTTAATGCTTTGACCAAGAAGGCAAGCATGCCAAATGCCTTCTTCACCATCTTTGTCTACCTGTGATGTCACTTTCCAGGAACTGTGTACCAGAACCCCTAGGTTTCTTTGATGTACAACACTCCTCAGGGCCCTACCATTAACTTTATAAACCCTGTCTGAGTTTGTCTTCACAAAATGCAACAATTTGCATTTATCTGAATTAAACTTCACCTGCGACTCCTATTGCTGAAAAGAGAAACATGTTACTGAAGCTCTTCATCTTGCACACTGCATAGCATCGCAACAATTGCTGGAACATTTGCATGATGTGTTGGACAGTGATTGAAATGTCAGCTTTGAGAGAGTTTGGCCTGCTGCCATTAGCAAAAAATGCATTTAAACAAATGCTCCACTCCATTAATAGGCAGGTTATCTGCTTCAAAATGGAAATTAAACACCATGTGCAATTAATTTTAAAAAGATTTTTTTTTCAGTTTCAACAGGCTCCATTGCTGATGTTTACCAGGCACTGTTATTGTTGATGAGCCTGTTGTGAATGAGTTCCAAAAACGATACAAATAGTTATCCCTCAGCAGGGAGCTGTGGTCACAATTTGATGTGCATTTTTAAGAAGTTATTATAAGATTATAAACAGATGTAACACTTAAGGGGGCTTACATTTTTGAAAGTCGTATTAGTGAGAATTTACCAGCAGTGTAATGTCTTTCAATCACAACTCCAGGAGATACTTAAACAAGTTTAGTTTTGTAAAAATGTCAATTTCAAAGATACTCTGAGTTCTGCCTGTGGCAGATATTGTGTGACTGGCATTGCAGGTCACATGTGGATACAATGAGTGGGCATGAGGTGTAGGAAGGGGCATGGAGAATATAAAAATGCATGGAGTGCCATGGGGATAATGTATGGATATAGAGGGATGTGCGGAGGAATGAGTAGTAAAGTTTAGGAAATGTGATTTTGGAAGTTGGGCTGCTGGCTCTGAAAACGAAGGTGGGTTTTTTTTTACACATTTTACACTCTTCCTGTAATGAATTGTGGCTCATAGAAACCAGCCTAATCCTGCTCACGTTCCTCAGGTGCAAAGATTTGGCATGAACAAGATTTGAAAGTGGACTTGGATTTTGAAAATTAGTATTCTTTCATCTTGTGACAAAAATCTCTATCTCTGTCCTGAAATAAACTGAACAAGTTCAATATTATGTCGACACTGCTTGCTCACTTATGTCATGGATACAGTCAGTAATTTTTCCCAAATAATGAGCGCCTGATTGATATTCATTATTTAAACAGAGATGTTTTTTTCTTGGCAGCTATTTCTGAAAATTGATCTGATTTTGTTTCTTTTATATTGTGCTCTGACTGTCATTAGCACAAAGTCAACTACAAGGACTGGCTTCCCATCAAAATGTATTTCATATTGGCACAAGCATATAAAGGATAAACTCCTTGGAGTTTCTCCCACTCTGTCACCCTAACTTCAGCAGAAAGCTCACTGTCATGGCAAATGGGTTTACACCAAAGTCAGGTCAATGCAGGAGAGATGACTTACCTCTACAGAGAAAACCTGTTGGCTCCTGGGAAATTAACCAAATTTTACAGTCTCTGGGAATAGACTCCTCACAGTGATGTTTATCTGTAGAATTAATAGGCTCTTGTAAAGGTATAGGTTCATCTTGGAGTGCAGTTACTAGCGGTGTTCCACAAGGATCTGTTTTGGGACCATTGCTGTTTGTCATTTTTATAAATTACCTGGAGGAGGGGCTTGAAGGCTGGGTGAGCAAGTTTGCGGATGACACGAAAGTCGGTGGAGTTGTGGACAGCGAAGAAGGATGTGGCAGGTTACAGCGGGATATAGATAAGTTGCAGAGCTGGGCAGAAAGGTGGCAAATGGAATTCAATGTAGCTAAGTGTGAAGTCATTCACTTTGGTAGGAGTAACAAGAAGATGGATTACTGGGCTAATGGTAGGCTACTTGGCAGTGTGGATGAGCAGAGGGATCTTGGTGTCCATGTACACAGATCTTTGAAAGTTGCCACCCAGGTAAATAGTGCTGTGAAGAAGGCATATGGTGTACTGGGCTTTATTGGTAGAGGAATTGAGTTCCGGAGTCCTAAGGTCATGTTGCAGTTGTATAAGACTCTGGTGCGGCCTCATCTGGAGTATTGTGTGCAGTTTTGGTCGCCATACTATAGGAAGGATGTGGAGGCATTGGAACGAGTGCAGAGGAGGTTTACCAGGATGTTGCCTGGCATGGTAGGAAGATCATATGAGGAAAGGCTGAGGCACTTGGGGCTTTTCTCATTGGAGAAAAGAAGGTTTAGGGGAGATTTGATAGAGGTGTACAAGATGATTAGGGGTTTAGATAGGGTTGACAGTGAGAACCTTTTTCCGCTAATGAAGTCAGCTGTTACTAGGGGACACAGCTTTAAATTAAGGGGTGGTAGGTATAGGACAGATGTTAGGGGTAGATATTTTTACTCAGCGGGTTGTGAGTTCATGGAATGCCCTGCCAGTAGCAGTGGTGGACTCTCCCTCTTTATGGTCATTTAAGCGGGCATTGGACAAGCATATGGAGGTTATTGGGCTAGTGTAGGTTAGGTAGGCTTCAGTCGGCACAACATCGAGGGCCAAAGGGCCTGTACTGCGCTGTATTTTTCTATGTTTCTATGTTCTATGTTACAGGCTAAGAAAAGGGTGTCAAACGGGTGTCTTGATGTTTGTACAGCAAAGTGCTGGGAAGGGGGACTATAAAGTAAGGAAAGCAATCAATTCAGGGTGAATATCCACCTTAGTTGTCTGGAGATGTGATTTCTACCCCTCAGTTAGTCGTAAAAAATATCTTAGAGAGCAGCCAGCCTATGTAATTGGCTGACAGCCCCAGATTTGAGCAGTGACCACTTCTGAGCCTCCACTAACATTTGTAAAATATAAGTTCTCGGCATTGACCATCTTCAACAAGAAAGAATATAACCTTTGCCCCTTGACATTCAATAATACTACCATTGCTGACTTTCCCACTACCAACATCTTAGGCATTACCATTGATCAGAAGCTGAATTATATGAGCGATATAAATACTGTGGCTACAAGACCAGGTGAGAAGGTAGTGAACAATTCATCGCCTATCTCCCCAATACCTTCCCACCATTCACACGGTACAAGTCAGGAGTGTTTTGGCTTACTTTCTTCTTGCGTGGAAGAATGCAGCATATAGCAATCAAGAATCTCAACACTTTCCAAGACAAAGCAGCAGCTTTTTTGATATCCTCCATCCCTCCATCTAACGCCTTGAACATTCACTACCCTCATCACCAGCTCACAGTGGCAGCAGTGTGTGCCATGTACAAACTGCACTGCAGTAACTCACCTAAGCTCCCCTGACAAGAACTTCCAAATCTTCGACCTCTAGCATCTAGAAGGATAAGGGCAGCAGATGTGTCAGAAAACCTCCAACTGCAAGCTACTTTCCAGGTCACACCTTTCTGACTTGGAAATAAATCACTGTTCCTTCACTTACATTGGGTCTAGTCCTGAAACTCCTCCCTAATAGTATTATGGGTGGTCTACTCCCCAAGAACTGCAGCAGTTTAAGAAGGCAGCTCACTATCACCTTCTCCACATCAAATGTAAATGAGCAATAAATGTTGGTCTAACCAGAGACACCCATAACCAAGAATGAATAAACAAAAAGGTAGTCCCTGATGATGAGGGCACCTGATGGAGGTTGGGCTTCGGAAGAGTTCAGGATAATGGCAGAGCCTGACCAACGGGAACCAGCGAGGGACGGCAGGTAACGTGCCACATGACCTTATTGGGGTGTCTCTAATAGGTTAATCAAAGCACCCTCTCCTTGAATGCTTCACACCTGAGTGCTGGTGAAAGCTGCGGAGCTACCCACCAGATGTGGCTCATGCCTGTCTCGGGTACAATAGTGGCAGGCACAGGATGAGTCTCTTTAGTGAACACCAATCACTGAAATGTCTCAGAGTACCTGAGAGCATGTGGTCTACCCATTGTCCTTGTTACTCCTTGTCAATGGCTGACAGGTTGTGGCCAGTGGGTAGGTATTAGGCAGATCATACGTGCCACGTGTTTGAAGCCCCAGCACCTTCGAACCTGACGTGGGGACCATAAATGTCATTAATAATTCTGCTTGTTATGGCAGCAATAATATAAGCTGTAGCTGGCTAGGACCCTGCCTTGCAAAGGTTCCCTTTTAGTTTTTTTTAAATCCCTGTGACACCCTTGAAGTCACATCAAGTAATAGCTGTAATGATTTCATAATTTTACATACGGCAAGATATTTCTCTTTCAAGATGAAAGTGGGAAATGCAGATGTTGGAGATTAGAGTAGTGCTGAAAAAGCACAGTAGGTCAGGCAGCAGCCGAGGAGCTGGATGTCTATTTTCCTGCTCCTTGGATGCTGCCTGATCTGCTGTGCTTTTTCAGCACTACTCTAATGTTATTTCTCTTTCAAGGGAAGCCGACAAGATATTTTCTGTCAGATTTTGCCAATTACACCTGTATGCTGCACCATGCCACATCTCAGAAACATCTCAATGTATTTCACACAAGTCAAATACTTATGAAGTGCAGTCCCAATTATAATGGGCAGGTGTCATAACTATTTTCATACATCAGTTTGAATGAGAGGTTTGACTGATTTCCATTTGATGAATAATAGTTTACCACAGTCACTTATTTCTTCTGGATCATTGCCTTAACAGTAATTGGCAGTGAAATAATAATATGTGCATGTTTCTTGCATAAACACTTCTGTTCTAATGATGATTCTCAATAATGATTACAACATGTGTGCGAACACAACTAAATATGTATTTTATGTTAACATATTTTGAGGCAAGCACAAAATTCCACTTAGTTAAATAACACATCATTCTTTCTTGCAGACATACCTAATTCAATCTTGACACTTAAATGCAGTGTAATTAAAAATCAACCTGTCCATCTTCTATAAAATACATTGTAAGATCTAGAATAAATCATTTGCTATTCTATCTGTAAGCCGATTATTCAGGCTGATCACTCTTGGTGTGTGATATAAACTATTGATATTGTTTGAATAACAAAGTACATTTCTGATAATTTACCATGACTGATATATGTCATCAGGGTTTGCACTTTAACTTAAATATTCTGGATTTACCTTTTCAATTCTCTGAAAAGTCATCTCTCTCTCAGCTGCTTATCTTCTAGGCTGACAGTTCTAACTTTCTCCAGTCTTTTCCAATAATGTATATCCTAGACACTAAATTCAGCTTCAGTGTTCTTCTTTGCACTGTTTGCAGCATTTGGAAGTCTCCCTTGTGCCTCAATGGCCAACATTGAAAGTGTGATCTGACACTTCTGATTTACATGCTGCTCTCTTAGCTATACGGTTCAATATTCTATGACTTCATCGATTGCCACTCTTTATTAGCTGGATGTAATAAACAACTAAGGCACTTGGGTCTCTTTCAATTATATCTGCAGCTATTTTGACAGTTTCCATGAGGGTGGGTTTTGTTCTGCCTATGAAACAAGTATCAATTTCTGAGCTGTATACTCCAACCTCACTACCACTGTTTTTAGCTGCAACTACTAATGCGTTGCAATGATTGATCAGATTGATTTCTAGATCCAAGTCATTTAGATAATTGGAAATATTCAATATCACAACACTGAGTTCTAAGGTACTTAGTACCATTCCTACTCTACCACGACTTGTCAACTATGATTTGTTACTTTCCTTCCATTTAGCCACTTTCAAAATTCATGCTGAATCCAACTTTGATTTTAACTTAAAGTTATGCACATGGAATTTCACGTTACAAAACTAATTCAAATAGAATATTGCATGTTGGAGCTCCCAGTGCTATGAAATGTGTCAGTTTTGCAATGGAGCAGCAGCAACATTCAAAAAATGCACAGGCACAATTGATGGAAATTTTCAAACATGGTGTCCATTTTTAAACTTCACTTATGGGATGTATGCATCACTGGCTGGACAAGCATTTACCGCCCTATCCCAGCTACCCTTGAGATGTTGGTAGTGAGCTCCCTCTCAAATGGCATTGCAGGTATACATACACCACATAGATTGCAGTGGTACAAAAAATGCATGTCACATTTGCAAATTTACAATTGTACCTATGCATTTTTTAATGTGATGCTGGTATATTGTGAATATGACACAGTCCAGTCATGTCAGTGAATAGCCCAATGCTGATTAAGCATGCCAGCACAGGTCAGCAAAGAGAGATCAGAACCAGGTTTCTGGGCATTCAGCTCCTCTGCAGCCTGCGGTGGTGGTCGGGGAGATGGGGGTGGCATTGCAAGCATGTTGCTTCCTCACCAAAATTACAACTTCCAGGGAAGTGGTGGTGGCATTCAATCACCAATGTCTGCAACAAGAAAAAGGCTTTCTGTGTAACCCAAAAGGTCAGGAAAGGTCAAATAGCCTCTTGAAACTTAGGAAAGAAAACTAGCTGACACTAATCTTTAATGCACGATGTGTAAACTATTAAAAATTTGCTGATATGGGGATAGATCAGCCTTGAGACTGCAAGCTTGTGGATATGCTTGGAATTTTTGTTATAAAGAATCACTCCATATAATATGTAAATTATTTGAACAGGATTTCTTGTTATTTGGTCATGGAGATATTGTAGAGATGTACAGCATGGAAACAGACTTTTTGTCTACTTGTCTATCCTGAAAATCTCAAATCAACCTGCATAAGGAACCTGTTCAAGCATGCCATGTAAGATGTATTCATTTGATTAGACACATCAGAAGAGCGCAAAATATTTATGTTGTGGATGTTTGCCACCTTTATCAGGTATCTAATGGATTAATCTTTCTTCAGAACACTTAGCAACAGAGCTTTAACAATTAAAGTTAGCTTTTCTATGAAGGTTATTTTGACAGCTGACTGTAGCTCTCCCTAAGTGGTAGTTAATGAGAAACATGGTCAGCATTGTTGACAAATGAACAATATCTATTTATTATGAAACACACGGAGAAGCTCCATACCCTTCTTCTCCAACGAAGGTGACATACAGTTTGTTTCGTTGCAGATCTTTGCGTGAATAGGCCATAACCTGATTGAAGGTACCTTCCAGCAAGTGGTCCCGGCGTATAATTAATCTGCAAAGACAGAGAAGAATTCAAGTGAGGCAGCGGAGGCAGCTGAATGGGTTTTAGTGCTGCCAGCAACATTTTCTTCAGCAAGGAACTTTAGTTTGTAATTGAAAGCACATGTCAGCTATATTTAGGAAGTCCCAAATTATTTTCGTTGGAGAACGATGTGTGTTTTTAATTTGGGTTCTTTACATACCAACAAGCCTCTTAAATGGGCTTCACCTTCAGAAGACACTGTTTTCCATTGAAAATGTATAACACAGAGACCTAAACCACAATGAAAAACACTGGTTGTGATTCTGTATGTTATTTCTCTCTCTTTGCACAAAACTCTTTTACAGGAGGAAAAAAATATGCTGTCATGTCACATTTTAGCATTTTAGATGTGACAACCAATAGACTAAATTATTGTTGTTTGTTTCTCTACCTATTGGGAAGTTATAACAAATTTCTGCCTTTGCCACAGAGTTGGTGTGCCAAGAATGTATATCAGTATTCTGCTGGGACCAGCAGCTATGCAAACATTTCCATCTATCATCAGGTACAGCAAATGCTATGGGTCCTTCAATATCCATGTCCCAAGTTCTAATGTTTATCTGATTCAGTAAAATCCATGCAGCTGGTGTGAGTGAATATATATATTGTTGGTAGCCTCAGGAAGAAATTATAAAATAAGTTTCTTACTTGATTTTTCCTGGTCCTTGCCCATAACCTTTGGCCTCAAGCTTTCTGTAGAAATTTCTCAGCTTAGCTTCAAAGTCTCTCCTGTATGGTGCAGGAGCCCTTGCACTTGCTCGCTGCATGCCTATCAAACAGACATGAAAACCTGGTGATCATAATGAATACATTCCTGAAAAATTCATTTGTAAGACCCCTATTGGTCACAGTCTCTGGTAGGGGTCTGCCCATGTTGCAGTCTGGATACTGGATAGGTTGGAACAGGCAGCACAACAATGCCAGTGTCTGCCAAGCCAATTGGAGCCTATTTACACAGAGTTTCTCAGGCACACACAAGTAAAGACATCTCTGGTGACATTAGCTGGTGTGAACAGTAGTGACGGACATAAGCAGTAATGGCAGATGTGAACAGTTCTCACATTCCTAGTTTTCGTGTCTTTCACGGAAAGATTAAGTTTATGAGATTCCAGTAGGGAATTCCAGAACCAATATGGAATACAGCAGTGATATAACTATGGAATAAAATGTTGTTGGCAAACAAATATCTTCAAAACTTTGAAGAGAAGTAAGTAAAACGTTTCTAATGCTTCCAGACTTAATCTTTTCTTATTTCAGTAGCCCTCTTGAGCATCAGCTTTATACTCCTGAATGCTCGTTATGAGTGGAAGTTGTTAATAATTTGTTTGGAACCAGTATAAGTGGCTCAGAATCAAGGGGATCCTAAAATGATGCTATTCACACCAAAATAAGAAGCTTATGCTGTAAAGTCATAATGATGATATGAGGCAAAAAATGTGGAGTTCTGGTGCTACTAATCGTCAGGCCAATGTGTCCTGTTATGTCAGAGATATGCCTACTTGGAATGTAATAGTGATAAATTTTAGCCAATAAATCTTTGAAAGGATGCCAACTTGACCAACTGGTCTTGTATACCTGAAAATGGATCTGCAGGTAATATGTTCATTTCCAAATTTTGCTGACTTCTTTTTAAAGGACTTCCCTCTAAGGAACTTTCCTGAACCAGCATGCACCGAAATCAGCAACCAGCTGAACTGAGAGTAGCGGCACTCATGGTATGGGGCGACCGGCTCAATAGAAGCAACCAATGTGTGCTAGTCTGAGTGTGGCATCAGAGCTTGATATTTCATGTCCCAAAGAAACAGCCTAGCTCATGAAGGCAGACCCTGCTGACACAGCAATGCATCAGCTGAGGCTGGCTCACCAATCTGGAAGGCCTCTCATTTTCACTCCTTCAATTTAATCATTTAATTTGACCTTATCAATGTATCTCCATGTAGTGACACCATTGTGGTGTCTGACTTGGCTTGGCAGCAACCACCTCACCCAGCAGAGCTGCCAGTTCTCTAGACACATTGGCACTCTAATTAAACAGAATCAGAGGTCCAGGAATGAGAAAAAATAAATCCTATGTTTACCCATAGGCTTTACCCTACCTCATGTGACTTGAATATCCACTCATTCACTCATCCACCCATTCACCCACCCACTATCCACTTACTCACTCACACCCATTGATTCAAACACTAACTCACCTCACCTCACTCATTGGCTTACTGACTCATACACCCACCCATTGAAAGTCTTGAGACCTTTAAAAACACATATCCCATCAAAGTAGCTAACGTTTGAAATGGCTATGTGACTTCTCTTTGTAGGCCTTTTTCCACACTTGTTGATACATTGCTGAAGAGTCTGCATTGGCACATTTCTGCTTCAGTTTTGGTCTGAAGTCCTGGCTAAAAATGCACAATATGGTTGTGGTGTGGAAAACCTTGTAGGCAGCAACAATGCAACCAGATCTAGGCCATTAAACGTTACAAAAGATGAACAACTTGAATGCAAAATACTGTTGTGATTGTTTTTACAGCATAGACCAACACTCAAACATCTGCTGGGTTATTGTCTCGAGTTAGAGTGATGATACAATAGCATTCTATCAAGTTCTAATGCTAAACCCAAAGGTTAACCTAACTCACCTGGGGAATTCTGAGGTGAAGACCCAGGGGAACAACGAGGAGAGTAGTTGTAGCCTGGGTGAAATGAAACATGCGCTGGAATATATGACATAATCTCATCTTCAAAGAGGCTACAAGAAAATAAAACATAGGTAAATGCTTAATTAAGTTGCAATTAAGGAAGAAATCTAGATTATAGAGACCTGGTTAGTACTGACTGAACCAATTTCTTTTAAGTTAAAAGTAAAACATTTAAATTTGATTAGCATGAAATATTTAATACTCACAAATGGAACTGAAAGAGACACCACCTTTGAGGAAAAATGTTTATGTGAGACTGTTCTTATGGATGCAAATATAAAATGTGATGAAGCATCATTGTGTTTTTACATTGATTCTGATGCATATGAGTCATATATCCTCCTTCCAAGAATAAAGCTTTCCATTGACTAATGAAGAAAGATATCTTTATATGACAATATGTGGTGACTATCAAATACATATTTTGATTCTAGTAGGAAATGCAATCTTTACATACTCGAACACTGTCGCACAAAGGGTTGGAAGGAAAAGAAGATCCGAGAGCAGCTTTAGATGGTGGTGGCACATGGAAATGTGGAGAAATTGGATCTTCAAAATTATTTTAACTTGACTGTGTGGGAGCTGCAAATACCAGGCAGGTAGTTCCAAGGATGCACACTTAAAACTAAATGGATTAGAGATATTTGCTGCATTCCAGCCTTGCAGTACTAAATATTGCCGTCTCACCGCGTGAACTGTGCGAGCTTTCAGAGTGCAGCAGCATACCAAAAGGTTATTTGATCCATCAAGTGGGGTGGCAGGGTGGCTCAGTGGTTAGCACTGCTGCCTCACACTGCCAGGGTCTCAGGTTTGATTCCTACCTCGGGTGACTGTGTGGAGTTTGCACATTCTCCCTGTATCTGCGTGGGTTTCCTCCAGGTGCTCCAGTTTCCACCCACAATCCAAAGATGTGCAGGTTACGTAAATTGGTAAATTGCCCATAGCCAGGGGTAAATGTAGGGTAATGGGTCTGGGTGGGATACCCTTCGGAGGGTTGGTTTGGACTTGTTGAGCTGAAGTGCCTGTTTCCATACTGTAGAGAACCTATTCTAATCAAGTCACAAATTTCAAAAAAAATTGTTTCTGCAAGAAAATCACTCTTAATGATTGGTTTTCAAAATGCCAACTATCTTAACATACTAAAGTGCTATATATATTTTTCTAGTTAAGTTTAACAAATATATATGCAGTTGAAATGAAAGGCCCTGAGGCTATAATTGCACTCAAAATGTAGCTAGCAATAATCTTCCAAATGTGATTACAAATCAGATTCAACGTTTCGATTAAATTCTATTCTACACCCCATAGGCCAGAGATAATATTTACACAAGCGGTCAGTAAAATATTCAAACTCAAACTGTACAAGTGAAGGTCCTTAAATTCTATTAATCACCTGCTGGAATTTGTGACATGTCAGCATTGGTTTAGAAGGTAAAAGTCAGAGTGCAGTTTTCCCAGAGCAGCAGACCAGAGATCTGATGCATTCCAGGTGAGAAAGTCCTGTGCCTCATATTGTGCTGGGAACCCAATATTACATCACCCTCTTTCTGATATCTCTGGGGCAGAATCCGTGCCTCTGTGGGTCTAACGGAAAAGCAATCGAGCCGATTAAAAAGCCTTTTTAACCGTGAATTTCTCTTGCCCGAAAGTGCATAACTTCCATGCTGTGTCTGCACCTCACCAGGGTCACCAAGGTGTGCAAACAACAGGAAGAGCTACTTCAGTGAAACTGACAGGCTGGGAAGTGAAAGGGACGAGCTCCAGCCATGATCAAAAGTGAGACTCCACTCCAAAGCATTTTCTTGCTCAGACAGTGCATGGCCTGACAGCTGATTGCCAGCTCCTTGGGAAACACTTCCCCTGCCTAGCATTTCACTCACCATCAGCTGCATTTCTCAGCTCTCAGCCTTTACCAGGAGCATGAGTTCAGTTTATGGCACAGTTTATACAACTTCACCATCCACCCCTAGAGACAAGAGTAGAAGTCAAACAACCACTGCTTCAGCAGCAGCAGGAATAACACAAGCAACAGCACTTGGTCCCCTTTTCTTCAGTCAAATAGCAGAGGGGATGGAAAGTGCGATCTAACTGAAAGAAGGTGAAAGCCTCAACAGAGACTGCAGGCTAAAGATCAGCTCTCTCTATTTCTGATTATCGGTGTCTCAGCAGGCTTCTGCTTTCCAGTGGATTTGGGAAACATGTACAGTCCATTGCCAATGACCTTCAATGTACTTCTCACAGGAGGATCACCCCTGATCTCTGCCTCTCTCTAAGTTATGTGCACTCATGTTTTGGAACAAGAAAATCAAACAGGTCTGATTGTTCATGATGGTTTGCACAGGAAAGAATGAAGGGCACCATTTGTGAAGGTAACTGGGAGGCAAGGATGCGAGAGGATGACATTTTGAAGTGTTTGTGTGCAAATGTTAGCCACTCTGATGGGGATGTGAGATGCCTGCAGAGAATACAGGGAATAGGGTTGCATGGTCTGATGCCCGCAGAGTGCTGTGTGCTGAAGAATGCTGGGCATTTCCAAATGTGTGGCTTGGCACCTCAAAATGTGAGTGTCATTACTTTTGAGATCCAGGATTGCCTTGCTGCACTACCTCAAGGTTCTGGGACTACACAACTGCTGCCAATTTCCCTGGTGCTTCTATCCACATCTGCTTGGTTGTAAACATTGCCCCGCACTGCCCACCTTTGGGAAAAAAACCTCACTGCAATTCCTCAGATTTCAAAGCAGGTCCTCCAGGTAAGAATGTAAAGCACAGGGAGCAGTCTTCCCAAATCTCCTATGCATTCTTGCAAATGTCACACCCTCAAACGTCCACACCCAGTAAGCCTTTGCAACCCTGTTCTGTCCCTTTAATTACAAGCCCTTCTTTCGGCAGATTGGATGCATCATCTAACATCCCTCTTCCTAATGGTTGGTGAGTCAGGAGGAAGGATGCTAATACCAGGCCTCTGGAAAAGAGCCTTGACAAAATCCATCAATTGGAAAATCAGGTTCTTGACTCAAAAATGATCTCATTGTTCCAGCAGTTTGATGGGAGCAGGCATTTAGCTCAAGTCAATTTGTGGCATGACAGACATTAAGTAGGTACAAAGTGAACCAGTCTAGCCAGGGGAAGGCTAGTTCTTGATGTTTTTACATCATTTGGACCCCAACCCTTGCATAAAACTCAGCTGGATAGTTTTGATTTCGGCCAGAGCTTGGAGAAGCAGTGGGAATGCCCATTTTCAGCCATGAATGTAATTTCTCATAAAATTTGCTGATCAGGAACATTTAGGGGCAGAGTCTTCATCTGCTTTAAAACAACATCATCCAACATCCTCATAAATGTCAAATTGAGAATAAGCCATATACTACAAGATCTGTTTAAATATAAATACATTCTATGCAAAGTTTAATGCATCCACGCAAACAAAATGGGCGGCACAGTGGCTCAGTGGTTAGCACTGCTGCTTCACAGTGCCAGAGACCTGGGTTCAATTCCCACCTTGGGCAACTGGCTGCGTGGAGTTTGCACATTCTCCCCATGTCTGTGTGGATTTCGTCCGGGTGCTCCGGTTTCCTCCCACAGTCAAAAGATGTGCATGTCAGGTGACTAGGCTATGCTAAATTGCCCGTAGTGTTAGGTGTAGGGGAGTGGATCTGGGTGGGTTGCTCTTCGTAGGGTCGATGTGGACTTGTTGGGCCGAAGGGCCTATTTCCACACTGTAAGTAATCCAATCTAAAATCTACACTGCTGACAAAATGCTTTCAATATATATTTATTTTGTATTAAAAATCTATATTTGGAATGCTTTATGTATTCATCCTTCATGTTGTTTTGTACCAGATGTGAACTTGATAAAAAGTTAAGATTAGGTTACTAATCTTAACTTTTTATCAAATTTGCATCAAGTGTGAACTTGATTAAAAGTTAACTTTGGAATAAACTAGATTCTAGTCTAGTCCAACAAACAAAGTCGCACAGTTAGTGTGAAAAACTGAAGTTATTTATGTACTTTACCTCAAGGCAATAAACGTATTGATAGGGCCACAGTAAAGTTATGGTTACACCACGGACTATTAGTCCAGCTGGACTAACAACCTAAATGATAAGTGTTCAGATCTTACCACAGCAGTTTCAAAATCTGAAGTATGTTGACAAAAATCTGTAAGTGGACAGCTGGTATCATTACAATGAAGTTATTGAATTTTCATTTACAAAATCTACTTCTTTCATGTCCATTAGAGAAGAAAGCCTGCTGTCCTTGACTCCATTGGTTCACTAAGCACTCCAGCTCCACTGCACTATGGTTTTGCCTTGGCTGTCCTGTGAAATGTCTCATTAACAATTCAGTAGGCAACTAGACCATAAGTAATAAATACAGCTTTACCAGTGATGCCCACATCCTGAGGATGACTTAAACATAGGGTCGTAGGGTCGATGTGGACTTGTTGGGCCGAAGGGCCTATTTCCACACTGTAAGTAATCCAATCTAAAATCTACACTGCTGACAAAATGCTTTCAATATATATTTATTTTGTATTAAAAATCTATATTTGGAATGCTTTATGTATTCATCCTTCATGTTGTTTTGTACCAGATGTGAACTTGATAAAAAGTTAAGATTAGGTTACTAATCTTAACTTTTTATCAAATTTGCATCAAGTGTGAACTTGATTAAAAGTTAACTTTGGAATAAACTAGATTCTAGTCTAGTCCAACAAACAAAGTCGCACAGTTAGTGTGAAAAACTGAAGTTATTTATGTACTTTACCTCAAGGCAATAAACGTATTGATAGGGCCACAGTAAAGTTATGGTTACACCACGGACTATTAGTCCAGCTGGACTAACAACCTAAATGATAAGTGTTCAGATCTTACCACAGCAGTTTCAAAATCTGAAGTATGTTGACAAAAATCTGTAAGTGGACAGCTGGTATCATTACAATGAAGTTATTGAATTTTCATTTACAAAATCTACTTCTTTCATGTCCATTAGAGAAGAAAGCCTGCTGTCCTTGACTCCATTGGTTCACTAAGCACTCCAGCTCCACTGCACTATGGTTTTGCCTTGGCTGTCCTGTGAAATGTCTCATTAACAATTCAGTAGGCAACTAGACCATAAGTAATAAATACAGCTTTACCAGTGATGCCCACATCCTGAGGATGACTTAAACATAATTATATTGCAATTCAATGTATCATTAAAAATAGACATTTATCTACTGTAACTAGGAGAAAGTGAAGACGCAGATGCTGGAGATCAGAGTCGAAAATTGTGCTGGTGGAAAAGCAAAACAGGTCAGGCAGCATCCGAGGAGCAGGAGAGTCAATGTTTCGGGCATAAGGAATGACATTTGATAATAAGTACATTATGTGTATTAATGATATTCCTGATGAAGGGCTTATGCCTGAAACATTGACTCTCCTGCTCCTCGGATGCTGCCTGTCCTGTTTTGCTTTTCCAGCACCATAATTTTCGACTCTGATCTCCAGCATCTGCGTCTTCACTTTCTCCTAGTTACAGTAGACAAATGTCTATTTTTAATGATACATTGAATTGCAATATAATTATGTTTAAGTCATCCTCAGGATCTGGGCATCACTGGTAAAGCTGTATTTATTACCCATGGTCTAGTTTCCTACTGAATTGTTAATTAGATATTTCACAGGACTGCCAAGGCAAAACCATAATGCAGTGAACCAATGGAGTCAAGGACAGCAGGCTTCCTTCTCTAATGGACATGAAAGAAGTAGATTTTGTATATGAAAATTCAATAGCTTCATTGTAATGATACCAGCTGTCCACTTCCAGGTTTGTACCTGGTACAACTTCCTTTGTACCAGGCGAGACTCTAAAATGCGTAGAATCTTTCCTCTGATTCCCATTCATTCTAATTTGATAAGAACTCCTTTATGATACACTCAATCAAATGCAGCTGTAATGCTAAGGGCAATCACTCTCACTTCTGGAATTCAGCTCTTTTGTCCATGTTTGAACCAAGGCTGTATTGAGGCCAGGAGCTGAGTGGCAGAACGTAAAATGATTGTAGATGAGCGGGTTGGTCCCAAGAAAGTGTTGCTTGATAGCACCATTGATGACACCTTCCATCACCTTACTATGATCAAGAGTAGACTGATGGGGCGATAATTGGCCAGGTTGGATGTTTCCTGCTTTTTGAATGCAGGACATATCTGAGCAATTTTCCGCATTGCTGGATAAATGTTGTAATTATACTAGATCAGCTTGGCTAGGGGAATAATAATTTGTGGAGCACAAGTCTTCAGTACTATTGCCAGAATTTCAAAGTTTGGTGAAAAAAGGTAAGTCATTATGGGTGAGGAGAATGGTAACAGGCTTGGAGGACATAAACTGGTGAAATCGGCAGATTGATGGCAGCTTAAAGTAAGGAGGTGATACATTGTGTTTGGAAGAATTAAACAAGTGTATTAACTGAATGATAGAACTTTAGATGGTGGTAGATAAGGATCAATGAAACCTAGGAATATATATAGTCAACTGTTTGAAAAGTAAGGACAAGGTGAGAAAGTTGTTAAAAAAAATCAAATGGAGTCCCTTGCTTTGCAAATTAAGCAAATAATATTAAACATCTATAAAACACGACAAACAGCCTAACTCAGTGTACAGCTCCATGTTCAGTTCTGGGCATCACATTTTTGGAAGGATGTAAAGTCCTTAGAACGGGTGCAGAAGATACTTACTAGAATGATACCAGGGATAAGGAGCTTCTGTTCGGTGAGGGCAATGGAAAGTTGGATTATTCTCCTTAGAGCTGATGGTTACGTAGTGATTTGGTAGTGGTGTTCAAAATTTCAAAGGGTTTTATAAAGTAAATAAGGAGAAGTTAATTCCAATGACAGAAGGACAGGTAACCACTGAATTCAGATTTGAAATGGTCGACAACAGGACTAGCATTGACATGAAACATTTCTTTTATGTAGTAAGCTGCTCTGATCTAGAAAGTATGTTGGAAGCAGATTCAATAACAGGGGTTATTTAACAGGGGTTTGACAAATAATTGAAGAGAGAACAAACAATGGGGTGATGGAGGAAGATCTGGGAGGTGGAGCTAATTAAATAGCTTTACAATGGTATCTTCATCAAACATCTTTTTCTGCTATATTATTCTATGGGGTTTTGGTAACGTCATCCAGTCGTATTAAAGGTGCAGCATAAAGGCAAGTTATTCAAGAACATCAGCCATTTTCATTCAAAGTAACGCACTCCAAAGCTGTATAATGCGAGTGAGATTCGTTTCTGTGCAGGGAAAAGTTTCAACATATTTAAAAACCTGCTTTGAAAACTATTGTCAAAATACACCCCTGCATTATCCTTAAGGTTAGAGCTGCATTCTGATAACAGGGTGGGTTGAGTCAGTACCAAATTTTCAGTTCTATCCTGGAATGGATGAAAACTTATTTTAATAATTGATGAGTCAAGAAGCCATTGATTTAAATCGTCGAGCAAGCAGACTGAGTGACACCTACTGGCTGACTCAGTTATCGTGGGTTGAATCTTAGATTTCTTTCGCTGAGTCTGAGTTGAGTCAAATGTTTTTAAGAGAAATTTCTGCTGCAAGGACTAGCATTCTTTCCCACCATATTTTACCAAAACGGCCTCACTAACTGCGTATCCCATCCCTCACATCCAATTCTGGCTCCATCTTATCACACACCATTGTTTGGCATGGTGGCTCAGTGGGTAGCACTGCTGCCTTACAGCACCAGGGACCTGTGTTCACTTTCACCCTTGGGTGACTGTGTGGTGTTTGTATATTCTCCCTGTGTCTAAGTGGGTTTCCTCTGATTTTCTCCCACAGTCCAAAGATATGCAGATTAGGTAGATTGTCATGCCAAATTGCCCATAGTGTCCAGGGATGTGTAGGTTAGGTGAAATAGTCATGAGAAATGCAAGGTTACAGGGATTGGATTGGATGCTGTTCACAGGGTTGATGTGGACTTGATGGGCTCAATGGCCTGCATCCACACAGTAGGGATTCTATGATTCCCAAAACAGCTCACCACTCACTAACAATCCTAGATTTCACTGGTATCCCTTGTGTCTGTGCCATCTCATGAGCTTTTTGTACACCCAGACCCCACTGGCAGTCTGGAGCTGCCCTGCTCAGGGTCTGACATTTGCCTTGGACATGGCAGACAGGGGAAATTGGTGCCCACTCTCTGGGCAGGGACCTGGTATCCCTGCTGAAGAGGATGGCGAAGCCATGGGACCTCCTCATGCCCCAGCACCAGCAGAGGAGGCTACAATACCAGATCCTTCCGGCCTTACCTGAGCTTGCCATCCAGGCCAGTGCAGTCCAAGCCATCTGGAGGAATGGAGGAAGAAGCTCATTGTCCTTCTCCACTCCACCAGCGTAAGGGTCATCATTTTCTCTCTAATACCTCACATGCAGTTTATCTCTGCGACTGCACCCACTTCCCACAAGGCTCATGCTCCACCTCTCTATTTCCTGCAACATCTTTCCTCACTCACCTATTCCAACCCCGACCCCACTAACCCCATGCGCTCTCTGTGCTGCTTACACACTCACTCACTTGGGACACTTCCTCATTTGCATCAAAAGTCATAGCTGCGCCACCCACTTTCATCTCCCATAATAACTACCTGTCCCTCATTCCAGAGGAATACAGGCCCTAACAGGATAGAAAGACTTGAGATGACGGGCTGCCTGACATTCAGCTCCTCAGCCCTTATGCAGACAGTGTCCTAACTCTGAACATCCCAAATAGTTGGCTGACTGTTTTCAACCCCCAGGACTGGTATCGGAGTCTGCCCTTCTCCTTCTGAATCTGGGACCCTCAAAGTGAAGGCTAACCCCCTGACTTGACTGAAGCCTGCTGATAGCTATGACAAACTTCCTTTCTTTCTGTTGGTGCTAAATGGCAAGGCAAGGCAGAAATAACATGTCCCTAATATTGCTGGCCTCAAGGGGGCAAAGCACAAAAAACAAGGCAAAGCAATGTAGGGCAGGGATGGTGTGAGCATGCAGGTAAGCTCAGAGTGTATGTGTGCAATGAAAGCGAGTATACAGCCCAGAGATACAGCCTGGTCCAGCCCATGAGCTGGGTGCATGCTCCTGACCACACTGTGATCTTGCTGCATTGTTACAATGATAGATGCTGCTACAGCCCAAGGTGCTGTGCTGAAGTGCAGAAACAAACTGTATTTAGCTTGGAGATGTGCCATGGGGATTCTTAGAGATTGGGACACTTCTGACACCAATGTCTGCTGTGCATTTTGCTCATGCCCATGAAGAATATCCTGAGATAATAATCCTGATGTCCAACAGGGAAATACTTTGGAGCAAGCAGTGAATTGAATTTGTCAAGAACCCGCTCCGACTTCCACGTTGACATTTCTCGGTTTAGCGAGTTTGGTAAGATAGGAAGCTGAATATTACGGAGGTGATTGTGCTGTTAACAAACACTTAAAAGAGATAACTTCCTTTAACTGTCAACTCACTGATGCCTAAAGAAAAATTGTGACATTACTTGGGAAAAGCATAAAAGTTGGAGTGAAATGTTCCCTACATCAGAATTAGTCTCAACAAACTTCTCATCTGTTTCTGCTACAAATCTCGCCATAGCCCTCATTGCTCAGAGCCCGATAAGATTCTACCCTATGTCTTGTGAGGTCTATTAATTCTTCTTCAGTTCTCTGCTGAAGGCAAGACCAAACCAGAGTGCCACAATCTTCACCACAGTTCAAAGAGGCAGGCCTGGAATTCACCGCCACTGGAATAGGAGTTGAACTACATGCTGTTGGCTGTGATCTCCAGCACTGTTGAAACGCTGTGTCAACCAGCACCTCTAGCCCCAGCTCAGCCAAGAAATCCAAGTTGTCATGACAACATGCATCTTTACATGCAAATTTGATCTAAGACTGTGGAGAATGATGGTAAAATGATGGATGGTACAGCAGTGGTTTCGTGGTATTATCTCTGGACTGTCAATCAGACACCTAGGTAATGTTCTGGGGGACCCAGGCTCAAATGCAGTCTTGGCAGGTGGTGGAATTTGAATTCAATAAATATCTGCAATCCATTATCGATTGACAGGGGAAAAACCCATTGGGTTCACTAATGTCTTTTAGGGAAAGAAACTGCCGTCCTTACCTGGTCTGGTGTATATGTGACTCCAGAACCACAGCAATGTGGTTGACTCTTAACTGCCCCCTCGGCAATTAAGGTTGGGCAATAAATACTGATCTAGCCAGCAAAACCCTCAAACCATAAATGAATTAAAGAGAAGCTCCAATTGCTTTTCCTGAGTTGGTTAACCAGGAACATCTCCCACTCTTGGCACTTACTATTATGTTGGTTAACTGCTTGTTGTGACCTCTAAGTCATTTGAAATATCATTCATCAATTGGTGTTTTACACAGGTCCTGGGGAGGTTTGTCATTTATCATCTGTATTTTCTCTTCTCACCATCTCAAATGATCTCATGAAAACATACGAGCAGAATGAGTTTATAATTTTCATAGAAATAGCAGTCAGAGAAAATGTTTGTCTTCTTCCTTTCCCTGCGTTTTCTTTGTTTTGTAAATAAGGTAAGACACAGTTGGTTAACCATTTTAATTTCGAAGCAAAATAATAATCAGAGTTAGAAGAAGGAAAATCATGAAAGCCATAAATCTGAAGTAAATGGAAAACGTTCGAAATAGACAGTCGGTTCAAATGAAAGAGATCATTTCACTGGCTCCCTGAAATGTTCATTTCAGACACTGGATGGCTGCTGCCACTGAGTATTGTCTATGTTTAGTTCAGTAATTTCAATGTTACTAATCATTTTGTTTAAAATGGATATCACACTTGAGCTAGTTTTACATGTCAAATCACAAGGGGTGAATTTCACCAGGAGCATAAGGAAATATACTGTTCATGATTTTATATCCACAGGTAATTTAATAAAACGTCACCATATGGCCGTATTCCTTAAACATTTTTAATCGAAGGAAAAATAAATTGGCATTTTATGCAAAGTTCTTGATGCTTACTAGCCAATGATTTATTCAATGGTGATAAGTGTCCCTTTTATCTCTGAGTGTCTTTATGTCTTAGTCCAGGATATCGTGCTTCCCTGGTGAACTTTGTTCTATCTTTTATTTGGTTACAGTTCTCAGTGAAGATCCCCAGTATATCCACAAATAACAATTGTACATTTTCCTAATTATCCCTCCAGCACATAGCTCATGCATTTTTAAGTCTCTTGGTTATGTTGTATTTAATTAATACAGCAGTGCTTTTAATTTCTCCAATTTTCCTTCAGTTCCTGGTGCCTTTGTCTCCTGCTATATCATGGTTTTCTGTTCTTGATCCTTTGGTACCTCTTCAAATGGCCAGTCACAAAACATGGATTTAAAAACAAATGTTTGTAAGTTGGTTAACATCGGAGGGCATCCTGGTTGATCCTATTCCTACCTGAGTTTTCGAGAATGAGTTCTTCGATAATAATTAGGGACAGGAACCTTGGCAGACTTTTCAGTTTCTTGGATAAAAGAAGTTCTCAGTCAATTGCAGCTTTGAGGCTGCCATTTACTGAAACTGGTTATTCAGCATCGACCAAGAATTGAAACTGGAATTTGCTTGACTAGGAATGGTAATGTTCCAAATTGGACACTGAAGTTTCAAATGGATCAGTTGGGAATGGTGCAGTAATGTTCGTAAAAGGAAAGTCTCCAAGAGTGCAACCATTTCTTTGATAATGCTTTCCAATTGGTAGAAAGAAACAACATTTTACAGATTGGATTTTCAGTCTAGAGTATCAACAAATCTTGTCCCTGAAATGAACTGTGGAATTGTTACGTATTCCGGAGATGGATCATATCTGATTTGATTTATTGTCACATGTACATATGTACAGTGAAAAGTTTGTTTTGCGTGTAGTACAGGTAGGTCTTAACATTCAAAGATCATAGTGTGATTGAACAGAGCGAGGAATACAAAGTTACAGCTGCAAAGAGAGTGCATAAAAAGCAAGATCAATATTAGATTTGAAATTTGAGAGGTCAAGTCAAATAACAGAGGGGAAGAAGCTGGACTTTGTGTACAATTAATAATTCAATATCTGTTTTTTGTAAATGAAGTCTTGTCAATATCTGGCTAATTTTGTAGCATCTAAAATTTTGATGCACAGGCCTTCTGAGTTATTCAATTTGAAGAGGAATTTGCTTATCAATCTTCTTTCTAGGCTAATATAAACATACCATCTTATTCTCAGCAGCAGGTAAGTTGAGCTTCTGGAAATTATTTGGCTGATTGAGCTAAATATGCTAAGATATCTTCCTGAAAACATTTTTTTTGTTGATTGAAAACCAATGACATTTAACATGAGCGTTGTTATAGATTGCTTATAAACTTTGTCCATTGTTTCATTGCTTCAGCTTTTTTCCATGATATATGGAGATCATAAACATTAAGTGTATTGACATTAACAATTTTATAAAGAAAACGTGTCTTCCCTTCCTTGAAAATGATACTTAATAATATCATACAGCTCTACTCTACACTTTATCCACCACTTTTTTAAAATTATGCCTCTGAATACAAACACAATGCTCTACTTGTTCAGTCATTGTGTATAATTGGCACTTTCCCTCATGCTCAGGTTCCCACCTCCCAAGTAGTTTCAACATTTTGACAACTACTTACATTTCCCATTGCAACACAAACCCTGCCAAATCCAGCTTCAGCTTAGTCTGCTGTTTCATTCCACATTATTACCAGAGAACTGTTCACGATAGGGCTGATTCTGTTTTGAATGTATTAGCATTAACATTTTAACACAGGATCACTTCTGTAAATTGTAATTTTGGATGGAATCCTACAGGGGTTTGAGTGTCATGGGCCAAGGTGAGATATGTGGCAGAATCAGGTGAAAAATCTGTCGAGGCCCATCTTGATGTTGGTGTAAGTCAATCCACTTTTTATACTTTTCACCAGTGGCATGACGAGATTCTCTCTGGGCAGTGGAGAGCTGTCAATTAGTACTTGTTAAAGGCATTATTAATGCCACAACATGCCTCATTAACATTCAGCTTCCCATCTTACCAACCTTCCCAAAGAAACAAGATGTAGGAAAACTCGACAAGGGAACCAGAGTCAAGATTAGAATGGTATTGGAAAAGCACAGCAGGTCAGGCAGAATCCAAGGAGCAGGATGTCCTTATTACAGTTGGAGGGCTGGAGTTTGAGCCGGAGGTGCGGGTCATGGATGAGATGCGTTGGAGGGCATCTTTAACCACATGGGAAGGGAAATTGCGGTCTCTAAAGAAGGAGGCCATCTGATATGTTCTGTGGTGGAACTGGTCCTCCTGGGAGCAGATACGGCGGAGGCGGAGGAATTGGGAATATGGGATAGCATTTTTGCAGGAAGTAGAGTGGGAAGAGATGTAATCCGGATAGCTGTGGGTGTCAGTGGGTTTGTAAAAAATGTCAGTGTTGAGTCGGTCATCATTGATGGAGATGGAGAGTCCAGGAAGGGGAGGGAGTTATCAAAGATTGTCCAGGTGAATTTAAGGTCAGGGTGGAATGTGTTGGTGAAGTTGATGAACTGCTCAACCTCCTTGCGGGAACACGAGGTGGTGCCAATGCAGTCATCAATGTAATGAAGGAAAAGGTGGGGAGTGGTGCCAGTGTAACTACGGAAGATGGACTTTTCTACATAGCCAACAAAGAGATAGGCATAGCTGGGGCCCATACAGGTGCCAATGGCTATCCATTTAGTCTGTAGGAAGTGGGAGGATTTGAAGGAGAAATTGTTAAGGGTGAGGACCAGTTCAGCCAAACGAATGAGAGTGTCGGTGGAAGGATGCTGGTGGGGATGTCAGGAGAGGAAGAAATGGAAGGCGTGGAGGCCCTGGTCATGGCAGTTGGAGGTGTAGAGAGATTGGATGTCCATGGTGAAGATGAGGCATTGAGGGCCGGGGAAACGGAAGTCTTGGAGGAGGTGGAGAGTGTGGGTGATATCTCGATCATATGTGGGGACTGGGGGGATAGGACAGTATCGAGGTAGGTGGAGATGAGTTCAGTGGGGCAGGAGCAGGCTGAGACAATATGTCGGCTGGGGTGGTCAGGCTTGTGGATCTTGGGAAGGAGGTAGAACCGAGCAATGCAGGGTTCCCAGACTGCGAGGTTGGAAGCTGTGGGTGGGAGATCTTCTGAGGTAATGAGGTTCTGTATGATCTGGGAAATGATGGTTTGGTGATGGGGGTGTGGGGTCATGTTCGAGGGGGCGGGAGGAGGAGGTGTCCTTGAGCTGGCATCTAGCTTCAGCGTTGTAGAGGTCAGTGCGCCAGACTACCACTGCACCCCCTTTATCTGCTGGCTTGATGGTGAGGTTGGGATTGAAGCAGAGGGACTGGAGGGCTGCGCATTGTGAGGGCAAACGGTTGGAGTGGGGAAGGATAGGCAGGTTGAGGCGGTTAATGTCTCAGCAGCAGTTGGAAATGAAGAGATCGAGGGCAGTTAATAGGCCAGCACGGGGTTTCCAGGTGGATGGAGAGTGTTGAGGCTGGTGAAGGGTCCTTGGAAGGTGGGTGGGAGTCCCGATTGAAAAAGTAAACTCAGAAGAAGTGTTTGAAGTCATGACGTGTATTGAATTCATTGATGCATGGACAGAGTGGGATGAAGATAAGGCCTTTGCTGAGGACTGATCATTTGTCCTCAGTGAGGGGGACGTCTGGAGGGAAAGTGAAAACTCGGCAGGGCTGGGAGCTTGGGAGCTAGGGCCTGGTATAGGTGTGGAGCTGGAAGTGGGGGTGGGGACATCACTGGAGTGGGAATGATGGTAGGGAGAATGGGGGTGGTGTCATTAGTAAGAGTAGTGTTCCTCTCAGGGTTTTGGGGGATGGGAATGGTGACAGTGGGATCCATGGGGGGGGGGGGGGTTGGGGGGGAGCGTGTCGTCAGTGCACAGGTGAGAGGCATTGGTGGGGGCAGAGGTGGTGGCAACGATGGCAGTAGTGGGGGTGGAAGTCATGGAATGCGTGACATCAGCGATGATGTGAGGGGCGAAAGTGATATCACGCATGGTGCGTGTGAAAGTGTTTGGGGCGCAAGTGGCTGTGGACGCATCCGCAATGGGGGTGGATGTGATGTCATCGATCGCCATGGGGATGGTTGCTGTACTGGCCTCGTGGCTAATGGCGGCCGTGCAGTTCCGGAGGGAACCAATGCAGACACCTGGCCCATTCGGCCACTCTGTCTCAACTACCTGCAAACTGAACAAACTGGACATCAAGATCTCACCCGTCAATTACTGACAAAATCATCCAGCATCTGCCAACCTATCTTGACCATCACAACATCTCTCTATACATCTGCAGGCCTTTCAGAAAGCGCAGTTTTGCACTGCAGAAAGCACAGTTTTGCACTGCACGATGCACCAGCAGCTAACACTGGGAAAGCTGCAACAGGCACAGACAACTTACAAAATGGAGCAGACTGAATCCCAGGGTTGCTTGTTTGCTCTTTTGGTGCATGGTCACGTACTGCTACCTGTGCCATACTTGTTGGCATAACGTCAATTCAGTCAGAGCCAAAGGCTTTCACTATTCCATTCTGAGGGGCTCTTTAGCCCAGCGCAGGGACACATGCAGGCTGTTTGTCAGTTTGGAAATGTCCTTGACACACCGAGATGTCAATTTAAACTCTTCAGCATGTGCCAGCTCCCTGTGCGGGCACATCTAAACAACTAATGACCATGTCAGTCCAGACAGACTGGGGAAGGGAGGTGGTGTCATTGACAGAAGGTTCCAGTACCATCTGTCACAGCCACAGTCTGGACACTGTGTAGGAAATTTGCCATGATCAGTCATCCACTTAGGCAGCTCTCTGTCCCAGCACACTCAAAGGGTATTCAATGATCCATCCTGTAGGATCATCACAAACAGTCAAGAGAATGACATATCAACAGAAAGGGTGCTCCAAGTACAGCCTTTGGGGTTTGGTCAGTCATATCTCAGGATTGTTTGTCAAAGTCAGCCCGAGGTCTGGGTGATTATAGTCCATCTATCAATCCTTCAGGAGAATTTGGGGGGGAGCTTGTAGGTGAAGCAGGAGAATCAATGACAGAAGGGATGGGCAAGTCAAGGCAGAATGGAAGCAGAGGCATATATTGAGTGGGATAAGGATCAGGGAATCTCAAAGTGAATGGGGGGGGTGGTAGTGGGCTGGATGAGAGAATGTGGAACAATGTTGGAGTAAACTATAAGCTACAGGAGGGAGTATTATTGACTGTGACCATCACCGTGGTTTCTACAGGCAGAATGTAAAGGAGCAGGGTGGAAGACAGGATTCAGAGGACAGGGAGGACAGTTATAGGTGAAGTTCAATGTGAGTGGTCTCCAAATTTGGACTGTCAGGCTAGTGCAAGATAACAGTGGACTTGCCAATGCTGCAACAATACCCGGCTAAAGTCCTGAGCTGATTGTGCCCACCATGAGATACATTCCCAGCTGTCACTTTCCATCCTGTGGATATGATGCTAATAGACAACGACTGCAGAAATGCCCAGGGCATGTGGAGACAGTGTCAGTTTGATGGTCGAAAGCACAGGATACACATCTTCCAGACACCATGATGTTGCAGTGGGGAGAGGATGTTAGCTCAGTTGGCTGGATGGCTGATTTGCAATGCAGAGTGCTGTGAGGTTAAACTGCCAGCAGTCATCTCTGTCTAATGAGACAGCAGCCTCCTGGACCAATAGAACTATAGTAGTAGGTTCGATCTAACCCTGACTGGAAAGCACAATGAATCCTATTCTGTGCAATATAATGTGGCCAGCACATCAACTTCAGGCTGCCTGTAGTTTTTTGATGATTTCAGCTCCCAGCCAAATTTAAATTGTACTGTTCGTAGGCTGGGAACTTCCCTACTGGCTAACATTGAGTGTGACTGGCACTGGTCAAAGTTAGCCTGTAAAGTGCACTGAGTTTGTAACAGGTGCTGGGAGTCATACAGGAATCGATTCTGTCCTGTGAAACATTTAGTAATATCAAAACATAATGCGCTTCGTGGATTTTGGACACTGCACTGCAGACCATGGCTGGTGGGACAGAAAGGGGGAAAGATATCCTGTTCATAAAGCATTCCAGGCATTTGTTCAGAAGGCAATGGAAGTAAATACACAGAGAGATCATTGTCAGGAGTCAAAGCCTGAGGATCCAAATGCACTGCTGCAAGAATAACTTCACTAAAGTGGTCAAATTAATGCATTTTCAAATTCCAAATCCTGCTATTGCATCATAGCCTCAGACATTAGCTGGGGTTTTCCCCCTTATTAACTGGCCAGGCAGAGTCATTAACAGCAGATTACACCCCACTGCCAATGATGAAGCTCACCAGATCAAGTGCCAGAGGTAGACAGAGATAAACTAGAAAAGGGAATACTATGTGCATTACCTCAGCTTCGTAGTCAGCCCCTGATTGCTTCTCTAACTCCCTTCTCCTGGTCACCTGATCCACTGTCTTATAGGGTAACACATACCCAATTACATACATAACAGTCCATAGTGGACTTCTGGGTCAATCACTTCCTGGGTCAGGGATGCCAATCAGAGGCTGGCAACCACAGTGAGGAGCAGCAATGTTTTCAAAGCCCAACAGAACTGACAAAGCAGTGGGCAAGGGAAGTCACTTTTTGGGGCAGAGATTAGGGCAATTGCTGTTTTGAGGTTGACGTCCACCCCCTGAGTTGAAGTCCTCCCCAAAGTGGCCAACCCACTTCACCAATTAAGAGAGCTGCCACTTTTCTCACCTGCCAGAAATAATGGGCTGGTGTTGGGATGAGACATTTAAGTGATTGTTAATTGGATGCTCCTGGGCTTAAATTAGGAATGGATCAGAAAGTTTAACAATGGGCCTAACTGCAGGAAAGAGACAGAAAACTCCCTGGTGCCAACCTGACCAAAATGTTGCACTTTCTGTCACCTTCCCTGCCATTTCTAAGAAGGGTAAAATCTTGTCCTGTGTCTCAATTCAGACATCTCCCTCACTCACCTACCAACAGTCTCCATCAACCACAATTTGCACCTCACAATTACCTTACCCTCACACCCTGATGTCAGAGCCTTCACACATGATCAGCTATTCAACCATTACAGGCACACCCATATTTCAGAGCTTGCACACTCTGCCAGCTATTCAGCTATGACATGCACACACCCACACACATCTCAGAGCTTGCACTGCCAATTATTCGAACATGATAGACACAACAATTGTGTGACCCTCTGCAGCCATCTTTCCTCTCTCTGAGACAACAAACTGATCTACACCAGGAGCTCACTGGAGGGGAACAGACTTGCCTACTTATCTGAATCCCTATGAAAGAGACACTGCTGACCATTTGTGGAATGAGGAGTTGGATTGACACCAAAGACACTGATATCCTTGGACCTGATCCACCAACTCACATCTCACTTCCTCCTATCCAGCAACATATTTTATTTACAAGATGAACATGGTTTAGGCACATGACGCTTATATTCCTATCTGTTTTCCTTGTACTACAACCTTACCACAGCATTATTTTCCTTTCTGATACCCTACGAAATACAACCTGTCTAGGCAATGGAGGAACAGCAAGAAGAAAGCAGTAGGGACTGCCTTATTGAATAGATTCATGGTAGAGTTAGACAGATTCTTGATCAACAAGTGAAACCAGAGATATGGGAGAGAGAGACAGAGAGAGACAGGAAAGTGGAGTTAAGGTCACAATTGGATCAGATATGATCTTATTGAATTAAGAAGCGGGATGAAGGGCTAAATAGCCTGCTTCAATTTCTAATGATCTTATTATATCAATGTTAGACCATAAGACCATAAAATATAGGAGCAGAAATTAGACCAGTTAGCCCATCGAATTTGCTCCACCATTCAATCATGGCTGATAAGTTTCTTAACCTCATTCTCCTGCTTTCTCCCCATAACTCTTGATTCCCTTGACAATCAAAAACCTATCTTTCCCCATCTTAAATATACTCAATGACCTGGCCTCCACAGCCTTCTGTGGCAATGAATTCCATAGATTCACCATTCTCTGGCTGAAGAAGTTTCTCCTTATCTCCATTCTAAAATGTCTTCCCTTAACTCTAAGGATGTACCGTCGGGTCCTAGTCTGTTCTATCAATGGAAACATCTTCCCTATATCCAATCTGTCCAGGCCATTCAGTATTCTGCATGTTTCAATTAGATCCCCCTCATCCTTCTAACTTCCATTGAGTATAGATCCAGAGTCCTCAAACGTTCCTCATATGTTCAGCTTTTCATCCTGGGACCATTCTCGTAAACCTCCTCTGAACATATTCCAAGGCCAGTACATCCTTCCTGAGATATGGGGCCCAAAGCTGCTCACAATACTCCAAATATGGTCTGACCAGAGCCTTAACAAGCCTCAGAAGGACATCCCTGCTTTTATATTCAAGTTTTCTCAAACTAAATGCCAACATTGAATTTGCCTTCCTAACTACTGACTCAACCTACATGTTTAGGCTGAGAGAAACCTGGACTAAAGCTCTCAAGTCTCTTTGCACTCCTGACTTCTGAATTTTCTCCCCATTTAGAAATAGTTCATCCCTCTATTCTTCCTACCAAAATACATGACCTCACACTTTCACACGTTGTACTCCATCTGCCATTTCTTTGCCCATTCTCTTAACCTGTCCAAATCCTTCTGCAGCCTTTCCGCTTCCTCAATGTTAGCTGATCCATTTGTTCTGCATACACCTGGCATCTGGTCACTGTATACATACTTCAGTGTCCTCACAAATATGGCTCCATAATGTTTGATTAAACTTATCTGATAACTCATCTTTATAGCGAGTCTCATTGACTTAGCCTGTGGGAGGATCTAAATGACTGACTCCTGACTCTCAGAGAGAAAATTCGAGAGACAGACTGAACCTACTCCTGGCTATGATTACATGTATATTGAAAGATCTGAAATGGAATGGTTGAATTTCAAACTATCTCTGCATTAGTCAAATCAAATAAGGTATACAGAATCTCAATACAAACATGCTAATGGTGTTTGGTGCAACTCAGCCCAAAAGTACCCATGCATGATGAGACACATGTCATTTTACAGACTTCAGAGCACTTGCTGTGTCCCATAAATGGGTGCAAATGATCATAGATTTGTGCCCTGTATGTTTATAAAAGAAACAAAATTTTCAGTAATTTTTAGAGAACCTTGAGAGATATGTTGATAGCAGGTGGATCAATGTTAAATAGTTGCAGTGTGACAATTTTTGGATTGTTTATGAAATAGACTGAGTAATAGTAGCTTCCATTGAATGGTATCCAGACACTTCTCTGCTCTGAAAAGTGAACTGAACAAAAAATACTTAAATTGTACAAATGATAAAGTAGTGTCTTTACGCTCTTTGCCATTTGCTTGAATATGGTTGAAGTCCTACAGCATTTTGATGTGTGTGTAAATTTGTTTGGGAAACTGCAGGTGGTATAACAACTGAATGAAATTGATCTCCACTAAATGTCTTTACACCTACAGACCTGAATGTAACACCAAATACTACGATATAATGTCTTTCTGTAGTGGTCACATAATCTAATTTTAAAATGTGATCAAAGTTCCCAGTATTTGCTCCTGGGGCATGCTTATTTCCTATGTGAAATGATTAGTTAAAATCGAGGCAGAGATCTGTTATGCTGGATCTGGTCCTGCTACACCTCATCCAAAAGATTTCTTGCCAGCTCGGGGTTTCAAACCTCCCTTCTTGATTTGTGATGATTGGTAGTTCCCTAAAATAGAACAACATGGTATTCAGAACTTACACTGGGATCCTTCTCAGACTGAGAGTCTGAAAGCACCTGGCAGCAGGTAAAAGACAGCTCCAAATGCAAGTGTGTCCTCATTTTGTCTATACAAGCTTCATTGGTTTTCGGGTCTTTCCGACTGCTGTTGTAGAACAACATTTACTTAGTTTTGAAGTTACTATCATTCCTGCAGCTGCAGTCTTAAATTCTACCCTGTTGTAAGCACCAGGATGGACAAAAGGTGACACTGCACTGAGGATTCACACAGGTCAGATTAATGGTGAGGGTATAATACCTTGCAGATCAATTTGCATGACCTCTGTGCAGTGTAGAGACTGGGAGAATTCTAGCTGAGTAGAAGGGCACGATGCAGGGAAAGAAATTTAGCCCAGTTAATATTGGAATGAATTTTAATTTCATTAACGTGACTGATAGCATTTACATTATCTCCTTTATTTGTACCCAGTAAATGAACAGTTCCAGTTCAGGTTGGACTTGGTGTACGGGACACAGTTAAATTTCCTCTGCTCTACCAGAGCTTCAGCATCAATACCATGGGAGTGTATAATTTCACTGAGGGATTTCTCATTCCCACAACAGCAACTTTTATGTATTCCCTGAAAAGCAGCCTGAAGCTTTAGTGGTGATTGCCTTTAAATTGTGCTAACTCTGTTGGTCGATCACAAAATCATTTCATATAGGAGATTTATAGCTTGTGATGAGCAAAATATACCATCTTAGGCTGGTTTCAGTCTTGTTTTAGGGATATTGCTACACTCGATTTTCTGGTCATTCCTAAGGTTAACTGATGGCAGTCATCAGTAAGTTGTTGATTCCAATGCAATGATAATAACTGTGCAGTTTAAACTTTTCTAATGGGTACTATCCAAGGACCAGCTTTCAAAAGCGATTTTATTCTGTTCCATAATTGCTCACATTATGAGACAATTTTCCACATCAGACCTTAATAAAATTGAATTATCAAGCTCATGTTCATTATAAATATAGTTTCCAGGATTCAGTCACATTGCAATCAGTTTCTACACTTTCAGATGTAGGTTGACAGCAGTATGGAACAATGTTAAATAATTGCAGTGTGACCATTTTTAGACTGCCTATGAAATAGACTGAGCTGTAGTAGCTTTCATTGAATAGTATCCAGACTCCTTTGGCCCACATTCTGCTCTGAAAAATGAACTGAACAGAGCAATGATGCCAAGAAAACTGACATCATCATAGTTAAGAAGATAACGGCTACAAGTAAAAGATGGCTAACTCTGCATTGACTAAATGTGCTTTGTAAATGATTTCAGTGTGGGAACTGAAGGACATATTCACAAAAGATAATTAGTCATGCACCATAAAATTATAGAGTTATAAAGAGCAGAAGGAGGCCTTTCGACTTATTATGCCTGTGCAGCCTCTATGAAAGAACTATCCAATTAGTCCCACTTGCCTGCTTTTTCCCATAGCCTTGCAATTTTTTTCTTTTCATGTATTTAATGTAGTCATAATTAAATTTTAAGCACCCTAACAAGATTATGTGCAAGATCAATATGTGATATTACACGTCTTAACAAAATTTTACTTCTAAGACTGATTACAGTACACAACACTAAAACTTATAATTAAGTAATATGTTAGCACCATTACCTAAATAATCTTTGTTCATTGTTCAATTGTGTGCTTTAGGGAAGGGAGTATTGTCCTTGGCACATTATTGTTTATACTCCTTAAAACTAATCCATTGTTTTCATCACTTGCCCGTTGTATCTCATTTCATTTTAGGTGTATCCTTCCAAAAGATGTAACTATAAACTCAGATCCTAATGTTATTATACAACATTTAAAATAATTGCAAAATTATACCTTGTCAATAATGTTAAGCTCTTGACTTTCCCTTGATCAATTCAAACAGGAAGCAACACATTGAGGAAAACATTAACAATGAGCTGGGTTTCAAAATTCTTGATTAGTGTAGCCATTTTACATCATGCAAAATTACTTCTGTGTCCATATATTCCTCATTTACAGATGCTCTGTAAAAGACAGTTCCTGTTATGTAGTGCTTGTTATGTCCTCAGGATGTCACAAAATGCTTTACAGTCAATTCTTTACTTTTGAAATAATGTTATTGTTTTAGAGTAGGAGACAGTAAATAATATTTTAATTAAGAAATTAAATGCTAATTCTGATCTCTTCCACACTTCCAATTTTCATCACTCTACTATGAGTGGTCATGGCTTCCCTCCCTCAACCTCTCCACTCTTCATTTCTCATTCCTTCTTTAAATCATTTTGATTGAGCTTATGGCCATGCTTCAATATTTCTTTACATGACTTAGTATCAAAATTTGTCTGCTTACTGGCCATATGAAGCACCTGGCAAAACGCATACACAAAACAGTCTAGATAAATGCAGATCACTACTCTTTAGCTTAAGTCTCTAAACACTGACACTTAGGATTCTGTCTCCTCTCTGCAACTGGATCCTTGACCTCCTGAGTGGCAGACCACAGTCAGTAAGGATAATCACCTCCTTCACAATAATCCTCAACACAAATGCCCAACAAAGCTGCAACCCAGTCCCTTACTATACTCCTTATATGCTCACAAATTCAACTCTAACTCCATTTATAAATTTGCTGATGATATCATTGTAGTGGATCAGGTCTCAACCAGCGATGAAACAGAATACAGGAAAGAGATAGACAGCTTAGTGGCACCGTGTAGAGACAATAATCTCTCCCTCAATGTCAGCAAAATAAAGGAGCTGGTCACTGACTTCAGCAAGCAGAGTGGAGGACACACTCCTGTATATATCAATGATGCTGAGATGGAGGTGGCCGACAGCTTCAGTTTCTTGGGAGTAAATATCATCAACGATCTATCCTGGTCCATCGACATCAATGCTATAGTCAAGAAAGCACACCAACAGCTCGACATCCTCAGGAGACTAAGGAAATTTGGTATATATATATATATATAATGACTCTTACCTTTTTTTTTAGATGTACCATAGAAAGCATTCTATCCAGATACATCACAGCTTGGTATGGCAACTGCTCTGCCCAAGACCCAGGTCATTGCAGAGAGTTCAGAATACAGTCCAATCCATCACAAAACCCTGCCTTCCTTCCACTGACACCGTCTACACTTCCTGCTGCCTTGGGAAAGCAGCCAATATAATCAAAGACTCCCCTCACCCTGGTTATACTCTCTTCTACCCTCTTCCATTGGGCAGAAGTTACCAAAATTTGAAAACACACATAAACAGATTCAAGAAGAGCTTCTTTGCTGCTGTTATCAGATTTATGAATGGTCCTCTTATATATTAGAGTTGATCTTTATCTCTACCTTCTCTGCAGCTGTAACATTATATTCTGCATTCTGTTCTATTACCGTGATGTACTTATGTAATGTATGATTTGTCTGGTTGGCATACAAAACAATACTTTTCACTGTGACGGTAACAAATCAAATCAAATCAAATCAAAAAAAGACATTGGATCAGATTACCTTCTCCTGATGCTGAGAAAACTCACAAAAGGAGGCCTAAACTGGATACTTGGAAGCCTGGAAATTTGTAATTATTCTGGATTAGTGGTGCTGGAAGAGCACAGCAGTTCAGGCAGCATCCAACGAGCAGCGAAATCGACGTTTTCGTTGATTTTGCTGCTCGTTGGATGCTGCCTGAACTGCTATGCTCTTCCAGCACCACTAATCCAGAATTTGGTTTCCAGCATCTGCAGTTATTGTTTTTACCAATTTGTAATTATTGCCTAATCACAATGGATGCTTTTCCTCCTCCGAGTAAGAAATGCACATGCAGTGAATTGATGCTTAGCTCATGACTTGACACTGGGGTCACTATTTCAATGCTTGCTGCAAATGCAATTTTCTGAAGATTATGAGATTGATAACAAGTCCAGCAGTTTTTCTGTTTATGGAAAGCATGTTATGGAATTGGGAACATTTGAACAAGAATGGTTAAAAGCTCTTGCTGACTTTAAACATTATAAATAAATCTTGTTTAATAAGTTAAATACTTCAATTTATGATTGATTGCAAGACTCAATCCATAAAAGCTACTTTTAATTATTAAATTGATCAGCCTTGTCACAGTCATCAATGTAATTTATTGAGTGGATAAAGTACTCAAATACATTCAACAGGACCAAGAATCTGATTTAAGTTGGTCAGCTGTACATTGTGCGACTTTTACATTGACATAATGTTCAGATATCTGTAAGTGGCACTGAAATAAAATGAAGAATCCCAATATTTGTAACTGCAACTCGACCTAGTAGGCTCTTGATAAAAAGGAGCAGGATAATGAACACCAGGTTCAGCAATTTCACAGATTATTCTATTGAGCTCAACAGGCTTTGTTTATTCATTTGAGCAATGGAATCTTATAAATGCTTAGCCAAGTTCCAAATGTTATTAAGGTATTTAGCTTATCTGGCATTGTTTACACATATGTGAATGAGACTTTGTCCTTTGCTTTACTGACCTTTTTATGAACAGGTAATAGAATATGTATGTATGTGTGTATATATATATATATATATATATATATATAGAACAAGTTTGTGAATGCTTGTTTGCTTATATTGATAGATTCGTTTTATTACTTGAGAGAAGAGTGGGATGTTTCAATGGTTGTATGTTTGATTGGTGGTTTTATTCATTTAAACTAGAGTTTGAATTTTTATTTTATTTCATGAGCATTTCAAAGATGACTTCTCCATTTTTTTTGCCACATGAATTCTGTACATACTGGACAGTGGGGAATCAGATATTGAAGATACATTTGCATATGCAGATGGCATAGGAATTTGGAGGATGTTGGAAGGTGCATTGAGCATTGAAGAGGCAGTAAGGAGATGACGGTTTGTGAAAGGATCATGCAGAATGTGGGAGTCGATGGGAAATTTCATGGGTGAATGGAAGAGAAAAAGGAGGTTGTACATGAAGGGTAGGGATGATTAAGCGGTGAAGGCTACGGAGCCAAATAACCATGTGGAGATCTAGGTCAGGGGGAACAGAGATGTATAATATCACAAGACTAGTAATCTACAGCCCCAGGCTCACATTCTGGGAACATGGGTTTGAATCTTATTTAAATCGAATAAAATTCTGGAATAAACAACTACCCTATTTTCAATCCCATAACCATTCTCGATTGATGTGGAAGTGTTGGTGTTAGCCTAGGTTGGGCAAGGTGAAAAACCACACCACACCTAGCACCTAATAATGGAGCAGTGCTTCTAAACCTAATGTTTTCAAATAAACCCGTTGGACTATAGTCTGGGATTGTGTGATTTTTGACATTCTTGATTGTCATTAAAAACATACTCAGATGCTTCACTAAGTTCTTTAGGGAGGGAATTATACGATAGCTACCTGATCTGGCCAACATGTGACTCCAGATTCACAGTAATGTGGTTGACTCTTAACAGCCCTCTGGGCAATTATGAATGTGAAATAAAAAGCTTACATCCCATGAGCAAATAAACAAAATGCAGAAAATTAAGGTAGGCCTTCTCACCTGCTCAACTCAGCATTCATACAGCTCTGGCCTACTTTTAGAGGTGGCAGCCATGATTCCAAACCAGTCCTGACTCCAAAGCCTGGAATGTGAAGCAATGGTCTGCATATTCCTACCACAAGATAATTTCTATAGGATGGGCAATCAGTCACACTTGGCTTATTAATACCGATTTTCCCTGAAACATTGCAGCAGTTTAAATCCTTCTAGTGACTGGCTTTCGTGGCTTTAATTAGAATTATTAAATGTGTTTGTTGTTAGACAGCCTCCTAACCTATTAGTGAAGAATATTTTGAGATTAAAGTGCTTTGGGAGAGATCATTCCTTGCTTGCCACAGAGCTCAGAAATCCATTCGAAACTATCTCCCACCACGTGCTGGCTGATTCTTCTTTATATTTACACTCAAAGGGAGAAAACCAAATCGACCAAATCCAACCAGGTAAGAAAAACAGGGGCATTAGGGGCACCTGAACTTAAACCAAAATTTCAAAAGAAACTTAGGGAATTCAATTAAACTGTCATTATTAGGGATAATGTATCATGGTACTGACAGACCCTAAACACCTAAGTTTCATAATCAAAACCCAACATCTTCAATTACTCCGTATTTAACATCCTTCAATAGAGTCTATGGGTAGCACATTCAATCTAATGGAGTAAAAAAGAGCAAGTGACCACTTCTCATGGGATCAAATAAGCATGTCACATATTTAAATCAACAAGATATAGATTGGAAAAGACCTTATAGAAGCTCTCAGAAAATCTACTTGTTGACAATTTAGGACCATGCAAACCTCTGCAGCTGCTTCCTACTCATTGGTCACCAGAATGGGCAGGAAGTCAGCCAGTACCTAGTTAATGAGGCCTGTTTACTAAACTTGCCATAGGCTTCAATCTGATGTGGACAAGTGACAATTTAACTCTCATTCCACTTCCCCCTCCACATTCCTGATGAAGGGCTTATGCCCGAAACATTGACGCTCCTGCTCTTCGGATGTTGCCTGACCTGTTGTGCTTTTCCAGCGCCACTCTTTTCAACTCAAAGCTGACAGGTTCCTACTCAAGACACATGGGCTGTTAAAACTCCCCCAGATTATACCCTGCAGTTATCGATATCAACAATGCCTTTCCTTGTGAGGTAGGGATGCCCAATCAGCACCAGACTCTCCAGCTTCTGATTCCTTTCACCCTTAAGAAACAAACTAGACTACTGATAGGTTTGTAGAAATTAAACTAATAAGTCACAGATAGCACCAAGGAGAGATGACATTCTACTGATGCAATCTTTTTTTTAAAATGAGAAAATGAAAACTGCAGATGCTAGAAATGCAAATAGAAATTGTTGGTAAAAGCTCAGGAGGTCTGGCAAAACCTTCTTCAGAAGGGTCACTGGACCTGAAATATTAATTCTGATTTCTCTCCACAGATGCTGCCAGATCTGCTGAGTTTTTTCAGCAATTTAAGTTTGTGTTTCAAGCATTTTCTTTCTCCAAGTTTGGCAGAATGTAGTGCAACTCTTGTACCCATCAATACTGTTTTCTTATTCCAGTTGGCACCCACCTCAGAGATCTATAATATGACAGGAACTGACTGAATTAGAGTGGTGCTTCAGAGAGGGGAGCTCCTACTCAATCCAATGCACTCCTACTAACAGAAACAGGAATTGTCTTCTGATTTATTGTCAGTTTCCAATGAATCCTTTGTTTTGACCAGATAGCCTTTCAGAGCTAGATACATTATTTTTCCAAGAAGTTGTTTGAAAATTAAATGATTAAAAGTTTAGAAAGAAAGAAAGATTTGCAGTTATGAAGCACCTTCATTAGGGTGCAAGATAATCAATGAAGATTTTTTTGAAATGTACTCATTGCTGTAATGGGTCACCAATTTGCACACAATTTTCCACAAATAGCAATGGAAATCAAGCACAAATAGCAATGGAAAACAGCTCCTATGAAGAAAAAGACTGGTGGAAAATTTGAAAGACTGATAGAACTCTTCCTGGACTGCTGCATTGTAATCATTCCAGCTTCATAATTAATGCTCATTATTTACTTAGCTGAGATGGTGTACGTGTGTGGCAGCACAAGAGAAGGTTACTGCCAGGTTTTAGATTTTAATGGTAATTTACTACAGGAAGCTTTAGAAAAAATATGCTTTATTTTCTGATGTAAAATTTGGTGAGTGTTCATAATTCTCTGTATGGCTGTTGGGATGTAGAAGGATACTAATATGTTAATTAGCCAATTATTCTTCTGGGGCTGTCAGAATGTCCAGAGGCAATAGCAATTGTCATCCTGGATGGAGTCTCCTCAGGTCCTGAGTGACCAATGTGGGCTATAGCAGGATGTGTGTTTGAATCAGGTGAGATATTTGATGAGGCCCATCTTGATGTCAAGGTTATCTCACCTCAGCTAACTGACGTTGCTCAGAGGCATTATGAAGTTGTCGCTAGGCAGCAGTGAATTCACAATTAGTGCTGATTATTGCTTGTTAAATGAACTGTTAACCCTCCAAAATGCCACAGGTTGCAATCTTGCCAAACTTTCCATACAAAGTAGCCATCGGGGAAACTTGACATGGAAGCCAAAGAGGGTTCTGGGCACGTTCCTTTTGCAGCTTGCTGTGACATTCCTCCATGCTGGATACTGGGCACCAACATCTCAGACGTGGTCCTATGGCACTACCTACAAACAGGCCATGTCCAAGGTTGCTGGCATCCAACATGAGCCAACCTCTAAGATCCATCATGGCCCATCTCTGATCTACTACAGTACATTTATGCACTTCAATGCTGCACCAACAATGACGATTGCAATCAGGAGCAGGGGCCCTTTGTGCATAGGGACATACACCCAGCTTATGGACTGAACCAAGGTGTATCTCTGGGCTCTTCACTTGCTATCATAGCTCACTCAATCAGAACCTACCTGGATGTTTGGCTTGCCTGCCTTGCACTTGTCTTGCCTTTTTGGGCTTGTCCCCTCAGCCAGAGGTACTGGGCTCATATTGCTACTGCCTTATTGTGCCTTTTAATGCAGACACAAAGGAAAGAGCTTTGCCACAGATATCAGCAGACTTCAGTCCAGTCAACTGGTATAGCCTTTGCTCAGGGGGTCCTGGCACAGTAAGTCATGCACAGCCTCCAATATCAGTCCAGGTGCTGCTCAGGGTGGTCAAAGTAAGGATTTTCTCCACACAAGGGTTGAGGTGCTGAATGGTGGCCAGAACACCACCTGCTTTGATTTGTTTTGCCCTATTGTGGACTGTTTGCTCTTGAAATAAGAGAGAAACAGGTATTATGGGAGATGAAAGCATGTGGCACAGCTATTACTGTTAGCGCAGAGGTGTTCCAAGGGAGTGGCAACAAAGACAGTGTGCAGTATTAGTGGTGGCAGGGATTAGGGTGGGTGATGGTGAGTGCAGGCAGTAGTGAGAGTGATAGACCATGAGCCTTGCTGTGAGATGGATGCAGCAGCAGACAGAGAGTGAGCGTGAAGTATCAGAGAAAAGTGGCACATTTGTTGGCAGATTGTAGAAGGGCATTGAACTTCTTCTGACAGTGTTGAGCACACCCCCACATGGCTGAGGCTGCTTCAATCAGGCTGGTAGCCTCAAATGAGGCTGGCATGGTCTGGTGTTGTCACCTCGACTTATGGTCCAGGGTGAAGAGGATATCCTGTCTGTGCACCACCTACCCAGCAAGCAGGAACTGTGCAGGGTAGCTTTGAGCTGACAGTGCTTCTCCAAGTGCACTAAGGCCTTTTAAATATGGTGCTGATACGAGGAATGCTTGTCAATTCCAGGATCTCCTGTAAGTGTTGAGTTCTTCCAGGAACAGCAGATGGCAAGATGTGATGGAAATTGGATGTGATGTTCATTCAGAGGCTGAATCGCCAATTAATGCAAGGAGTTTGGTAAAATATGGTGAGAAAACTCTTTTGGCCTCACAATGAGAATCATTGTACCAAAGTCAACATGACTCACACTTAGCCAAAAAATCATAAGGTCCAATCCCTTGCTTTAGACTAGCAGTAAACTATCCACTTGAAATCATACACTTGGAGACCCAGCTATGAGGATGTTGGCTGAGGTTTCCCCTTGGGAAAAAGTAATTGGTTTGAGTTATTGACACTCAGCTCTCTGCTCCAAGCTGCACCATGGTGAGAATGTTCTCAAAGCCTATTTGAAAAGAATGCAATATCCCCCACTGACTGGTAGGAATCTTTTGACCAAGATCATCCAAATTGGAGAAGTATCTGTGAAGGCACCAACCATCTGGAGCATCTCCAAAAGACCCAGGCAGGGAAGGAGCATGTGAAAAGCCAAGTTTCCCACATACTTGCCTCTTCAAACACTTCATGCCCCATCGATGACATGGTGTGTGGATCCAGTATTGGGGCTGTTTAGTCACCTCAGCACCCTATGCCAGACCGGAAGAGAGTCATCCTTGGTTTTGAGGGATTGCCCTTATAAGAAGAAGACTGGCAAATACTTAAATGGAGAAGAAGTTATGCATCCTATTTCTTGAGATACAGAGAGAAAGAAGAGGTAGTTATAATAATAATGTCCAGTTAGATCAACAAAATTGGAATGATCCAAAAAGGGAAATGCATTTGTCTTACACTAAAGATCCCTGAGGTCTTGCATGATGAGCAGTAAATGTTAAATTAGTCAGTAATGTGGGATAGTATAGATTAGCTTATCACTTCTTTTCCTTCTTCAAGAGTAATTTGAACTTAACTGAAGCAAGTTATAATGACAACTTTGTGTGATCATCTATGCTTTTAAAAAAAGCTTACTCATTTACAGCATACCATTTTTCACAGCTAATACCTGTACATGATATATTCATATAATGGCATCAGTTCCTTATAAAATCATAACCAAAGGAAATAAATTCAGGGAAATTAGTAGATTCAAAAAATGCTTTACCTCAACAAAATAACTAAATCTGCATCACACGACAACTTCTCTAGACCAAGTGTTCCTTCAGTCCGAATGTAATGGATTTTCTCCCTGAAATAAAGTAATAGAGGAATATAGAAATTGTAAAGAAACTCATTGACCTACTATTTAATGACAGATAAAAACGAAAGCAAATTTGACCAGGACCATTTAGATATATTTCCCACTGATCAGAATTCAGCATATCTGACCCAGTAAAAGATAACTTGTTTTCACCAAATAATTCCAGAATACACCAGCACTGAGCTGATGGCAAGGACCTTCACTCAAAGTATCAGAAACTGGAAATGTGATAACATAGTTTAGAAACTCAAGGTTACATAAAGTCAGAAAATTACTCATCTTTTTCATCTAGCTAGCTAAGTGATTTTCCAAATTTTATATTTTTTTCTTGTGATCTAAGCGTTTGTGCAAATATAAAAAATGCAAGAAAAAATGTACTCAGAATATTCAATGGGACAGACCAAGGTCCTTCCAGTGCCAAAGCCCAGGGTTTGGACGCGAGTCCTTCCTAGTTGCACCAGTCAGTGCCAGTATCACAAACCTGGACTGAATCCCTTTGTGAGCTGTATTATTTAGTACCGAAGTGAGTGGTAAGTTAACTCACTGAGCCATTGTGTGAGTTATAACATAAAACCTAAACATAGGATTAATTTCTCCAATTTAAATGTATTGGATGTAGACTGAATCCTCATGAATCATAAACACATAGAATGTAGGAGCAGGAGTAGGCCACTCAGCGCTTCAAGCCTATTTCACCATTTAATAAGATCATGAACAGATCATCCAACTCAATACCTTGTTCCCACTTTATCCTCATAACCTTTGATCCCTTTGAGTCTAAAGAACTATATCAAGATCTTACTTGAAAATTTTCAATATTTTAACCTCAACATCTGAATAAAAAGGCTGTTTGTCCCAACAATCAAACATCATCCATTTGGATAATGAGAGGTATAGAGAGGTGAGCATCCCGTGACAATTGATCAGCATCATCAGGGAGCTGAGAACCCTGGAATAGGCAGTCTGCATCACTGAGATAAGCAGGCTCTCAATGGAAACCTTTGGACAAGCAGCCAGCATTACCTAGAGGAGAAACTGTGCAGAGAACTCTTAAGACAAGGTAGTCAGAGACACAGCTAGATGCATTAGAACTGATTGGAGTTGATTCACGCTCATAAGTGAGTAACATAATTAAGTATTTAATTAAAACTTCCTAATACTGGCAAGACAGGTGAAATGTCAAGGCGTGTAGCGTGTAGAAGCTTCTGGATACCATTGTGATTCAGGGCAGACATGTTTACAGTGAGTATTAGAAATTCAAGCAGTTTTAGTTCAAGGGTTTATGAGCTGAAGGTTAAACTACAGACTCTACAACAAATTAGGGAGGGACAATGTTACCTGGATTCTTTGCACCAGGAGGCAGTCACGCCATTTAGGACTGGAGCCATTGATGGGTCAGGGGCAGGAGGGTGTGACTGTAACCGAGGTGGGTAAAGTGACTCAGAGGGCAGGATTCCCAGTTTGTGTCACTGTCTGGGGAAATTTGAGGTTCTTTCAGTCTGTTTGGAAGAGAGTGGAGGTTTCTGGGTGGAAAAGCTAACTCACTGTGGCACCATGATACAGTTAGCAGGGGTAGATGAGAATGTGGAATTTGAAACACAAAAAGAGCAGTCATGTTCTAATTGAATAGTGGAGTGGGTTTGAAAAGTTGAAGGGTCACTTCTGCTCCTGTTTCATACATTTGCATTTTGCTTTCTTATTGGTGCAGGAAGGCAGTACATCGCAAGGTAAAAGTTAAAGACACCACAGCCCCAGAGAACCATGAGGCTGCTCTCTCATTAGAGAGAGAGAATTGGTGGTGATTTAACCTGAGGGTCACTATGCCTCAGGTGAGGGGAGAAATTAAGAAGCTGGAGCACTCATGGTAACATCAGCCAGTGCAGGAATTGAACCTGCGCTATTGGTGTCACTCTGCAGCCAACTGGATAGCTGTGCTGGCTGATGAATGGCTAAAACATGGGACAAGTCACATGATGAAGCATCCAGGAATTCCTTTAATCAAGTTTGGCAACCCTGTGTCGGGGTGCAGAAATGAGCTGTGTGTATTCTTTGGTCAATAAATTTTGTTCAGTGAAAAGTAGCTACAAAATGTAGCTTCAAATTAATTCAGAGCAGCAGTCTTCTGGGCCTTTTATAAATTTCAAACTAAAAACAATGGCAGGAACGTGACTCTGTGATGGCAGGAACAGATATAATCTCTCTCTCGAGACTGCTGTATAAAATGAATACAACATGTGGATGTGGATTCAGGCAGAGTTTGCTAAGAGTCTGGAGATAATCAGTGCAACGGTGTTGTTGGATATTATCAAGCAGTGCATTAAAACAGCAACATTTGCAGAAAAAACTGGAAACAGAGGTTTCTTTCTGCTCTTTAAATAGTAGATAAATTATCCTTTTCCAGCATAGATGATGCCCTCTTTTTAAAAGCATTCCTTCAATTCAAAGTATTTGGTCTGTCTTCATTTTTTCTGCTGGTAATTCGTTTCTGAAATATTTGTAGTTCAGTGTTATGTGTTTCAAGTGTTTTAAAACTCCCTAAACTGAACCAAACAGCCATGCAGATAAAATCTGAGACCATTGTGTTTTGCAGCTACTACAATGTTGATACTTTGGAAAATATAATTGAGAATAGTATCAAAATACCATTAGCTTCTCTCTCTCTTGAATCAAGTTCAACGAACAGCAATTAGATGGTGCACATTCTGTCATTTACAAGATGGCGGGAGATTAGCATTAATTTGTTCTGTCAGGCCTACGGAGTGAAATAAAAATACAGAAGGGAACTTAGCTGATGAGATGTGTATTTACCTGAGAGTGTGATTCCTGCCCAGGCTGGGCTGTCGCTCTTGCAGCATTTCAAATATGTTTGACTGACGGAGAAAAGCTACAATCTTGTCATTGTATGCTGTAATTGAGGAAAAGGAAATGACAAATGAATAATCTTAATCTTTTCTCGACATCTATTTATTTTTATGTCTACTTATACTTTTGTTCCTTTAAAAACAATCTTGGAAGAAATTCCTGCCACTTGATAGCGCCCAATTCCTTATGGAGTGATAGCCCTCCCAGAGCTCCACTGGACTGTCATTCCTCATTTGTGTGCCTTAACACTAAGCATTGACAGTCAATTTCTCAGTGGGGTAGAAGTATACCAGCCTGGCCTGCTTATGCTCTCACCTGCAGTTTATAGCATCCATTCGAGATCCATAAGGAGCAGAAATACTGTTACGATTCTTCACCTTGTCAATTGTATGCCCCTAGTGGTGGTCCTGCTGCTGCACTGATTGACATTAACTAACCTGTGCAGGCTGTGTATTTAAACTGCCTGTGCTTAGTCAGTACTGTATAGCACAAGACTACTGGTTTTGCCTTGGCATCAATTTTGTTCAATTGACGGTTATGTTTAAAATGTTTTCATGTACCAAAAAATAGAAGGAAATACAGGGGCCAACATAACTAATATTGTAGTGGAAGGGCCAGCCAGACATATCTGCTCCATCCCAGCCTAGTTTATTTTTCAATACTGGTTCTATCCAAGTTTTTAAATACTATATCATTACTTTCTCTTTTTTCACAATAGAACAAAACAGACACTGCAAGTGACACTGTGGAACTCAGAAAATGAGGTTAAGATCTGTGGTTGCACTTGGCTGCTGATATACTGGGAAAAAGCTCTTTTTAAAGTTGGAATAATCTTCTATGACATGCTTTAGGGAGTACAACTGTATTTCTTATAAAGTCATTAACAGTAGATTGGGCGGGGAGGGGGGGGGAGAAACATGTAAACACAATTAGACAGAAATACAGAGTTAATGTTTTGAGTCTGATATGACTTCTTCTTATGACCCATTCTGAAGAAATGTCATGCTGGTCTTAAAAGCTAACTCTGCTTCTCTCTCCCCAGGTGCTGCCAGGCCTGCTGAGTTTCTCCAGTACTTTCTCTTTTTAATTCAGATTTCCAGTACCTGCAATCATTTGCTTTTAAGTTGTAAGTACTCATCCCCTTACCCACTGGCACAACATCTTGATGGTGCTGACTGCGAATAGCTGCCACCAGAGTGTTGGTGGGTCTGGCAAGTAGCGAGGATCCTCGCACACGCGATACATCAGATGCCTACAGCAGAAATGCATCAGAGAGTTTAACTGAGGACTTCACCAACACTTTTAGATCTTCATAACTCAACTATGATTGGGTAAAGCACTGTCCAAAAGAATTGGTTGCAGTACATCACTATCTTTAGCCACAATAATTTTCATAAAGGACATCATACAGTACAGATAAAATGTACTTCACAAGCATTTTGTACTTTAAGATTCATTCATCATCATTTAGTAACAAACAAAGCAAAACATTGACAATAACAGAAAAAACTATTCATGTTGTAAAATGTCCCAAAACGTATGATATTTTCATTTTGTATTTAATTTTACTATTTAAAAAAACACTAAAAAAGTTATGTACAAATGCATAGCACCAACTCAGTCACTATCTGTTACTTCTTTTAATTATTAAATAGAAATCCAACTAAGTACAGCTAAGTTTTCAATAAGTTCTATGTGCAAAATGTAAAATACAAGTTATGAGATTTATTTGGTTTAGTACATTCTTATTAAGCAAATACCCATCATGAACTGTACTGATTGTGAGTTTGGAACTAATTAGTGTTTCATTTGAGTGTGGCCCAAAGTAAATGGATACATTGCCCGAGCATTTCACTGATCCAGGAAATATACAGTACCCTTTTACTGGAGTCAGGAGGAAAAAGGATATAACAGCACATTCTTAATTTTGATAAAACATAAGAACACAAGAAATAGAACAAGAAGAAAACCATACAGCCCTACAGCCTGCTCCATCATTCAACAAAGATCATGGTTGCTTCTCAGCCTTAACTCTACATTCTCACCTACTCCCAATATTTTCAAACCTTGGACCAAACATCTGCCGAATTGGCCTTTAAATATATTCCACAATTGAGCATCCACAATCATTTGATATGGAGAAACCTAAAGTTTTAAATTTTGGCTGAAGAAATTTCTCCTCATTTCAGAACTAAATGATCAGGCTCTTATCCTGAGACCATGCACCATGTTCTAGATCCTCTGACCAGCAGAAATAAGCTCTCAGTATCTATCCTAACAAGACTCTACTTAATCTTGTAAGTTTCAATGAGGTCATCTCACATTCTTCTAAACTCCATAGAGTATAAGCCAAATTATTTGGTCTCTCATGAGAAGGCAAATCTTTCATTATAGGCCATGGAGATGGATGAAACATAGGCTTCGGAACCAGGAGTCTCTTGCATTGTCTTGAGGGTGAGACTATTGAGTTCCTCTGTGCTAAATATGACTCCAACTAGTCCAGGATTTTTCACTAATTCCTTTTGATGTTTATTTTTTTGTTGAGGATTCTTAACAGTGTGCAATATCAATGAACATTTCCACTTCTGATCTCATGAATGAAGGGAGGTCATTGATGAAGCAAATGAAGACAGTGGGGCTTAGGACATATTTTGAGGAACACCTGCAGTATGTCCTGGGACTGAGATTTTTGACCCTAACAATTGCAATGATCAGAGTTTTCACCCTGATTTGTATTGAATCAATTTTGCTGGGCCTCCCGACTGGCACATTGTGCATTTTTGTTATAAGGCAGAATTTTGTCTGAGTCCTATTGAAAGCAGCAGATTTACAGAGCCAAAATGAAATACTAGTGTCGCATCATCAGTATTGAATAATTCTCTGATAAGGACTTTATGATCCTTTGTACCGGATCTCAGGTCAGCAAATCTGGAAAACTTCCTAATAGGCCTCCTAATAGTCCGAGAGACGTAGAAGAAAGGATTGCGAGGATGATTCAGGAGAAGAGTGAAAGTAATAGGGTGGTTGTTATGGGGGACTTTAACTTTCCTGATATTGATTGGGAAAGCTATAGCTCGAGTTCGTTAGATGGGTCGGTGTTTGTCCAATGTGTGCAGGAGGGTTTCCTGACACAATATGTAGACAGGCCAACAAGAGGTGAGGCCATACTGGATTTGGTTCTGGGTAACGAACCAGGCCAGATGTTAGAATTGGAGGTAGGAGAGCACTTTGGGGACAGTGACCACAATTCGGTGACTTTTACTCTAGTGATGGAGAGGGATAAGTGTGCACTGCAGGGCAAGAGTTATAGCTGGGGGCAGGGAAATTATAATGCGGTGAGGCATGACTTAGGATGCGTGGCTTGGAAAAGTAGGCTTCAAGGGAAGGGCGCAATCGATATGTGGAGCTTGTTCAAGGAGCAACTATTGAGTGTCCTTGATAAGTATGTACCTGTCAGGCAGGGAGGAAAGGGTCGTGTGAGGGAGCCGTGGTTTAATAAGGAATTGGAATCCCTTGTTAAAGGGAAGAGGGCGGCTTATGTAAAGATGAGGTGTGAAGGTTCAATTGGGGCGATTGAGAGTTATAAGGTAGCCAGGAAGGATTTGAAGAGAGAGCTAAAAGCAGCAAGGAGGGGACATGAAAAGTCCTTAGTTGGTAGGATTAGGGAAAACCCAAAGGCTTTCTATAGGTATGTCAGGAATAAAAGAATGACTAGGGTAGGAATAGGTCCAGTCAAGGATAGTAGTGGGAAGTTGCATGTGGAGGCTGAAGAGATTGGGGAGACACAGAATGAATACTTTTCATCAGTATTCACTCAGGAACAGGACATTGTTGCCGATGTGAATACTGAGTCACAATTAATTAGAATGGACGGCTTTGAGGTATGTAGGGAAGAGGTGTTGGAAATTCTGGAAAGGGTGAAAATAGATAAGTCCCCTGGGCCAGATGGCATTTATCCTAGGATTCTCTGGGAAGCAAGGGAGGAGATTGCAGAGCCATTGGCCTTGATTTTTATATTCTCATTGTCTACAGGAATAGTGCCAGAAGACTGGAGGATAGCAAATGTAGTTCCCTTATTCAAGAAGGGGAGTAGGGATAATCCTAGTAACTATAGGCCGGTGAGCCTCACTTCTGTTGTGGGCAAAGTCTTAGAGAGAATTGTAAGGGATAGAATTTATGAACATCTGGATAGGAATAATGTGATCAAGGATAGTCAGCATGGTTTTGTGAAGGGCAGATCGTGCCTCACAAACCTTATTGAATTCTTTGAAAAGGTGACTAAGGAGGTGGATGAGGGTAAAGCGGTAGATGTGGTGTATATGGATTTTAGTAAGGCATTTGATAAGGTTCCCCATGGTAAGCTACTGCAAAAAATAGGGAGGTATGGCATTGAGGGTGAGTTGGAGGTTTGGATTAGGAATTGGCTGACTGGAAGAAGTCCGAGGGTAGTAGTTGATGGTAAAGGTTCATCTTGGAGTGCAGTTACTAGTGGTGTTCCGCAAGGATCTGTTTTGAGACCATTGCTGTTTGTCATTTTTATAAATGACCTGGAGGAGGGGCTAGAAGGTTGGGTGAGCAAGTTTGTGGATGATACGAAAGTCGGTGGAGTTGTTGACAGTGAGGAAGGATGTGGCAGGCTACAGCGGGATATAGATAAGCTGCAGAGCTGGGCAGAAAGGTGGCAAATGGAGTTCAATGTGGGTAAGTGTGAGGTGATTCACTTTGGTAAGAGTAACAAGAAGATGGGGTACTGGGCTAATGGTCGGATACTTGGTAGTGTGGATGAGCAGAGGGATCTTGGTGTCCATGTACACAGATCTCTGAAAGTTGCCACCCAGGTAAATAGTGCTGTGAAGAAGGCATGTGGCGTACTCGCTTTTATTGGTAGAGGAATTGAGTTCCGGAGTCCTGAGGTCATATTGCAGTTGTATAAGACTCTGGTGCGGCCACATTTGGTATTGTGTGCAGTTTTGGTTGCCATACTATTGGAAGGATGTGGAGGCACTGGAATGGGTGCAGAGGAGGTTTACCAGGATGTTGCCTGGTATGGTAGGAAGATCATATGAGGAAAGGCTGAGGTACTTAGGGCTGTTTTCATTGGAGAAAAGAAGGTTTAGGGGTGACTTGATAGAGGTGTACAAGATGATTAGGGGTTTAGATAGAGTTAACCATGAGAACCTTTTTCCACGTATGGAGTCAGCTATTACGAGGGGGCATAGCTTTAAATTAAGGGGTGGTAGGTATAGAACAGATGTTTGGGGTAGATTCTTTACTCAGCGAGTCGTGAGTTCATGGAATGCCCTGCCAGTAGCAGTGGTGGACTCTCCCTCTTTATGGGCATTTAAACAGGCATTGGATAAGCATATGGAGGATAGTGGGCTAGTGTAGGTTAGGTGGGCTTGGATCGGCGCAACATCGAGGGCCAAAGGGCCTGTACTGTGCTGTATTTTTCTATGTTCTATGTTCCCATCAGTTTTGCTATGTACGTTGATGACCTATGTGGCTGACCAATGAATAAAACAGGAACAAGGAGAAGACCATGTAAAAGAGTGTGAGTGCCAAGAACAAAACCCTGTTGGACACAACTGCTGATCTCAAAGGGCTGTCTCATCTTAGCTGACCTTACCCATCACTTTGTCTTGGTAGCTGACCACATTGAGCAGTTTCTGTGGGCAGACAATTTTCTGCAGGAGTTTACATAGATTGTCCCAAGTCAAAAGGTTGAATGCTTTGGTAAAATCAATGAAGGTAATATATCAAATGGAATCTTCCCAGGCCTTGATCAACATGAGCTAAGGTGAAAAATTTAGGGAAATTGGTTGAAGTGTTGAATGACTTTGAAACCAAAAATGTTGTATTTTCCAACCAAGTCTGGGATGTCAAAATGACTTGCTGTCTAATTCACAGTGAGAGGCCAATTAACATGGATTAGAATGCTTTGTCACCCTCATTGTTATCTAATCTTGCCTCATCAATATAGAATGTTATCTGGCAGAAGGCCATGGTCAGTCTGTCAGATCCAGTGTAAACAGTCAGGGGATTCCAGCGTCATTGGTTGGGGAGCTGCATGCACAGCAGACAGGTTTCCAAGCAGCCATCAGTTGCAGGGAAAAAGTGAGCACTGCAGTTGTTGGAGATCAGAGTCAAAGAGTGTGGTGCTAGAAAAGTACAACCAGTCAAACAGCATCCAAGGAGGAGGAGAAGGAGGAGATTGATTCCTGATAAAGGGGTTATGCCTGAAACATCGATTCCCCTGCTCCTCGGATGCTGCCTGACCGGTTGTGATTTTCCTGCACGACACTCTTCGACAGTCATCAGTTGCAGCTCTCCAAGTCAGTTAGGGGAATTAGCCACTGTCAGTTCTGGGGGGCAGCTCAATCAGCATCAAGAAAGCGTCAACCAACATTGTTGTGTTTGGGAAGTGTGGGCTGGGGAGATTCAATGCTAGTTCTAGGATGCAGCGATTTGGGATGCATAAGGGACAACGACCATGAATGGTGAAATTCGAAATGGACATGGGAGATTTATAGGTGAGGGAAACACAGGTCATGTTTGGTGCAACGAATCCTGGTGAAATCCACTACCACCTCACCACCGTGTCCTCAGTGGGATAGTGTGCATCACAATGGTGGGCAGGACTAACCAATCGTAACAGGCCTCAGTAGGGGAGGAACAGAATTGCAGTCATGCTTAGAGGTGCTTGGTGGAAATATGTGGGGGTTCAGTCCTGTTGAGCTATCCAAGGAGTGTGCAGGTAGCAGGGGACACAGAGTTTAGGTGGCAGTGGACTTCACTAGGATTCATTGTGCCAAGCCTGACCTGTGTTTCCTTTTGTGATCTCTCGTCATGAATGGTAAATGGCTGTGACTGCACCCGGAATGGGTAGATTCAGGGTTAACATCCAGGCTCAACCTCTGAGTGACTCGAATACCCTTCAAGGGGGAATTGCATCAACCATGCATTTGCAGAATTCAGGTTGAAGTCATTTGCAATCATGTCATAATGCATGTGAAATACCTGCACTGTATATCTGTGTAGCATGCAAATGCTGGTTACAATCAATCTTGATCTTGCCATTGATCCTTGCAGGTTAAAGATAGATATCTTCATGGAGAAGAGTTCAATACACCTGCAGGATTTGCGAGCTCCTACTGTTTATTTGCCTTAGCTCTAGTGCTGCACTCATTGGAAAAAGATCCAATGTCAATGCTCCATGTCTCACTCAATGTATCCAAAGCTATCAACTGTGTGTGATGTGAATGCTGACTGCGTAGATTATTCAATAAATACCTGTTGTATTCCTTATGTTCCCCTTCCAGGATCATTGCCAGTATTACCGATTGATGCAGTCACTGGTGTCATCATCATAGTTTCTGCACTTCACCAAAGTTGCAGAGAAGGTGAAGAGGAACAGATGAGCCATGAGCCCAGAATCAACATCAATTTCCACATAAAGAGATTGTAGCTTAAGATCTCCTCAGGATGCCCAGGAAGTACAAGAGATCCAGGATTTATTTTACTCTACGTCATTTGCTTTGAATCCGTGGTGTGGACTGAGGATGTCCCAACTCACTGTCACAGAATGATGTTCGGTGCTGCGTGAAGTCTGTGTCCTGGGTGGTGATCCTAATCCAGTTCCCTATATGTGATGGCCCCATATTGAACAGTGATAAGATGCTGGGTTACAATCCAAAAGAAGAGACTTGGAGGCTGTAAGAGGAAATGTATCTAATGGTCTGCATATCTAGTTAATGGGGTGACTTTTGAATGATGGAATGAGAAAATTCATTCGACCTCATGGAGAGAAACTCCTGATGAAACTCAATCAAACTGAATAGTCAATTTCTGGTAAGGTCCAGTTTATAGTATTATGTTTATGGCATTTCAGTTGCTGGACTGAGAAGCTCATCAATTGTAGGTCTTTCAGTGCTGAAGCTATACTGCGATTTGGGATAGATGCATTAGGCCAAACACTCTGACAAAGCCAAATGCTTTTGCCATGATGCTCAGCAGGGCAATGACTTGAGTAGTTATTGCATTCAGTTCATTCACCCTGGATAAAGGTCACAGTCCTTAAATCACACAGGTCCTGGTGCTCCCTTCATCCAGCAGAGACAGAGAGTTGATGGGAGTGTTGGTTTCCCATGTTTGATGAGTTCATGGGCTATAACATCAGTACCTGGAGATTTGTGCATTGCAAGTACATCAGTAGCTCTCCTAAACTCCTTCACTGCAGAGTCACTGTCCTACCTGCAGTGTCTAATTTCCTTGATGATTGACGTGGCCAAACAAGGGTCCTCTAAGAGTCTCAACCCATTACTGCTCTGATTAACCCAATGGCAAATGTGTCAGCTGATTTGTAGCCTTCCTGGAAGTAAATAGAGTGGATGCCAATTGTCATTTGATGCGAAGAGGAGGCCATTGATTTAACGCAAGCAGTACTCATCGAAGGCATGGTCATTAGGTTGGGGCATGTTGCATTTCTGCTGAGAGCCAACACCACCTCCCATTATTTCTGAACCTTCAACTCCTTTCTCCCAGTGGCCCCACCTTTGGAAACCCTTCCCACGCACACTCTGCACAAATTATTTATGCTGTTCCTAGGTTCTTGGATTCTGGCATTATTCTCCTGGCAGCAGCCATGGGCTCCTCTGGGGTGCTGCAGGAATTGGTGGCCTCTGATTAACCAGAAGCCTCTTATGGGCAGGGACTTAATATCAAAGAAAGGCCCTGGCCTAAGACCCAATGGGCCTCCCTAAAAGAAACAGTATCAAACTCTTGAAGGCTATTAATCAGCTGCCAAGACCCATCTCATTAATGGGACATTCAAAACTATAAATGTGTTTAGAGTTTGATACAATATAGCATTATCACCTCATTGCTGAGATCATCCAGCCAGTATTGCTCTGTTCTCTACTGGCTTGACACTTATGAAGTTGACCTCTGTGGAGATTTTTCCTGTGCCATTGTTACCTATCTTTTGCGAAAAGTTACTTAGTGGTCTAGTCCACATGTGGTATCCTCAGTGGTAATGATCTGACCTTGGGAATAGTAAACAGTTTAATATCACAGGACATTTTATACTATAATACCTTTTGATCATTCAGAACACAAGATTAGATTACTTACAGTGTGGAAACAGGCCCTTCGGCCCAACAAGTCCACACCGACCCGCCGAAGCGCAACCCACCCATTCCCCTACATTTACCCCTTTACCTAACACTATGGGCAATTTAGCATGGCCAATTCACCTGACCTGCACATCTTTGTGACTGTGGGAGGAAACCGGAGCACCCGGAGGAAACCCATGCAGACACGGGGAGAATGTGCAAACTCCACACAGTCAGTCGCCTGAGTCGGGAAATGGGGCAGCAGTGCTAACCACCATGCCGCCCACAAAAACATGCAACTTGAACCGTGTGAGTTTCGTGAGTGCATCGGTATGATACATGACATTCAGGAAATAGATGCAAAGGCAAGATACAGAACAGAGTACAATTACAAAAGAAAGCTGAGGATAGTTTCGATTCATCGACCTTTGGGTTATGAACCCAGCACGCTCCCGCTGCACCACTCAGCTCCGATGAATGGCCTGTTTAACACATACAAGTCTAATACATACGTACCTCTCCTGCGCTGTAACTGCGTAGGCGCTGCAGATGTTGTCTATGTGTTAAATGATTTGGCAGACGCCCATTTTGAAGTGGAAGTCTAGGATCAATAAATGTTGTTGCTCGACTGTTGTGATCAACAAAAAATGACTGCAATGGAGAATATTTCCATTAGGAGAACAGCATTCCTCACTTATTAATTCAGATATGTAAGATGCTTTAGTGTTTACTTATTTAACCAACTCAATATATTAAACTACATTTTCTTATGTAATGATTTATGCAAGTGCAGGACAAGTGAGACAGAGTAGTTGAATTTGGAAATGGTGAGCACTGATATTTATGATATATAAGTTGAAGCATTATTAAATTTGTTTTTCAGTCATTATAATAGATCAGATGATTTATTTGTACAAAATGGATTAAAACCCCTGTTAAAATAAAAAGGAATAAAATGAGCATTGCACAGAGTAAGTACATAAAATTACATGTAACAGAAAAGTGAGAGCATGGAAACAGGCCATTCATCCCAACTAGTCATTGCCAGTCATTAGGCTCCACACAAGCCTTTCTCAACCCTTTCAGTCGACCCTTTTGTCGCTTTTGCTGTCATGTGCTTCCCAACGACCTTCAGTTTTGGTCTACTTCGTGTAGTTTGGCTTAATAAATACGTGCTCACAAACTTATATATGCACATTAGTATGTACACAGAACATAAAGATATTGTATAGATTATTTAAACTCCTAGGCATATAGGAAGAAGTGTTGACTGTTTTTGCCTAATGAGTCTGTTCTGAAATTAACTGCAATAGTGCTTAATCTGAAACCTAGCTCCAAATACCTGCTTTTACTCTGACCTACCAAGTACTTCTAGCATTTTCTGACTTTATTTCATAATTCCTGCATCTGCAATTTTTTATTTTTGTATGGAATTAAACTAAAATTTACATGTTATCTGCACTCAGAAATGCAGCAAAGAAGCACTGTAGGCTGAATTGAACTGGGCAAGGAGTATCACATTATACTGATTCGAAATTGTAAGTATGTTGCATGCCGAATATTGTGGAAACTGAACTTTTCGAAAGGTTGAGGGATGCAGATTAAACACATGCTTTATCTTGCTCGACTGGTTAGCACAAGTACAATAAATAATTCAAGAATTATACAGGTATTCATTCAATAACATTATCCTGCAGAAATATTCCATTGTCTAGAGCCTGGCCTTTCTTACCTTGCCCTGTTGATCTGTCTTTATTTCCCAACCTCTAGGTAGTTCTAGCTGTGTATCAGCAAACATATTCAGGAAAGTCACCAAATCCCTGTTATGTTGATACCGCTCAAAATTCCAGGCATCTCTACGGATCTTCAGAATCATATGCTTCAAGCAACTACTATTGGTAAATATTCGATAGGCACTCTGTGAATGAAAGAAATTGTTTGAACAGGTCTGTTTATGCCACTGTCTGAAAGCAAAAGTAAATTATTGCTGTGTTCACTAGTAAATCACATTCGTTGTCTAGAAGATGACCAATGCTTTGGAGTGTATTAAGAAGCGAATAATATAAGGTTTGCTGTAATTTGGCATGGAATGTAAGACAGTTTAAGAAAGTTAGAAATAATATGAATTAACATAATGCCCTTCATGTCATCATTCTTTCCCACATTGTTTCAAAACCAGTTAAATACTTTAGTAGCCATTATCATATTATAGGAATGTGTACCAACCAGCTTACACACAGCAAGGCCCCATAAAAGGCAATTAGATAACGAGCAGCTAATGTTGTTTCTTGACTCTTTTAAGGATAAGTGTGGACCAGGATTCAAGAGGATTCAAGTAGACTATTTTAGAAAGTGCTGTTTTCACCCAAAATGGCACATGTGCCTTGGTTAAGCCCCTATCTCATCTGAGCTGCAGGACAATATCTGATGGGGCATTATTCCCTCAGTATTGTACTCAAATGCAGCCTAGATTATGTGTTCAAATTTAACAACATCTGGAGATGTACTGCATACACTCTTCTCAAGAAGCTCAGTGAAACTCAAACTGCAGAGATTATATATCATGTGATTATGGTTCAGAGGCACTCTGTGATTTATACGGCAGTATTATTATTGTGTTTGCATTGTAATGTAGATCATATCACACTTTGTTCATGGTATGGTAAGAAATGAGAATTAGGTAAGTATCAAATGAAGAAAAGCGTGAGCAGTTTCTGAAAGTTATCTGAGCTGGAGGATGTTTTACTGTCTCAAAATAGTTCTGATTTTATTCTATTTTATTTGATGTATGTGACTAACAGATCTGATGCTGTTGGCTGATGAGGTACTGGTGAAGAATATGACTGAAAGTGAAAAGGAGCTAGGGATTTACAAGCCACATTAGAAGGTGGCAATAATTTGAGCACTGCAGTGCAGGAAGGAATTAAATAACTGGACCAGTCACAACCTAAACCCAACATGCCATCTGTAATACATTCCTATAGGAATTGGAATTGGTTCATATTTCTGTAAGCTTAAACTGTAGTTCAGTGCAAGATAGCAGCTTGGTAACGGCAACCTTCCACACATTGCTAAGATTTTAATGTAGTCTGCATAACTTTGAAGCTTTGCCTTCAGACATACAGCATTTTAAACACAAGCAAGAGAAATCATATACATTTCTCTTTGTAAAATAAAAGTGCTACAGTCTTTTGTTTTAATTTGGGGAACCCTCCAACCATAGATATGCTGACGGTATTTGTTTTTCAGAAATTAAATATTTGAACACTACTGGCAGTAAAATTTAAAACTGATTGACAACTCTAATGGGAGAATACATGTAGTAAAGCAAATAAACAGATAAAACTTAAGTGTTCTCCAACTTATCTTGGACTTTATCTGAATTTATTAATATTACACTGCGATATGTATAATGGGTCAGTATGAAAAAGTGAACCCAGTTCCTTTTAACTTATTGTACAGGGTTAGTCTTGTTTGTCAAGCTGTCAACTGTTTTGTATTGTGTTGGAGTATTCCCCTTTTAGAAAAATAAATCAAGGAATCCTTTCTCATGAAGGATAATAATTTTACAGGAAAACTCATCCAAATAGTTGCATACAATAGCAGCAGAGTGATGCAGAAGACAGAAGATGCAGCAGTGTAACAGCACAAAATAATGCAAAAGGAATGATGTAGCAGAATAAGAGAAGAGCAGTTATAAAGCACAGTGAATCAGAATATAAGAATTAAGAAATCATGAATATAGAATGAACTGCACAGTGATTTTGATCATACAGGAAAGCAACCATACAATAATCTAACGGCTTAATGCTGAAATCATAAGACAGTTATGTGCACAGCAATGCCAAATAACACAGAATTCTTAAATTATTGTATACAATTACACACTAACTTTTGAATTTTGAAATTACCAGGAAATATAACAATTGCAGGGATTCAACAGGATACTTACATTGTTTGAATGTAGCACAGTGAAGAACTCAGGATTTGTAATAAATTTGACAGTTGGAGACTGCAGTAACATGTTAACCTTCTGGGAACTCACAGGAGACAAAGATCCTTCTCGCCTCAGTTCTAGCAAAATGAAGAATCAAATATTATTCCTTAAATAGAAAATCACTGAGAAATATATTCATTTTGGAGATAAGGATTTAAAAATAATAAAATTGAATTGTATTTTATTTTGTGGTGCTGAGTGTATAAGACAACCTAACATATATCGAAGAGGAGTTTCTTGAGCAGGCAAAGGGGTTGTTCCTTAGAAACAAAAGTAACTTCCCTTTGTACTAAGAGTGTGGCAAACATTAATTGAAGAGGACTGGTGCCTTGCATTTTATGGCTGGGAGGATTTATTTTCATTCAACTTCCATACATGTCTGATAGGAAAAAATGAGGACAGCAGGTGCTGGAGATCAGTGTCATGAATGTGATGCTGGAAAAGCACAGCCAGTCAGGCAGCATCCGGGGAGCATGAGAATCGACATTTTGGGCATAAGCCCTTCATCAGGAATGGTTTATGCCCTGATGAAGGCCTTATGCCTGAAACATCGATTCTCCTGCTCCTTGGATGCTGCCTGACTGGCTGTGCTTTTCCAGCACCACACTCTCCACTTTCATACATGCCATTTTGGTTGCAGAATTGGTCAATGATTCACAATTAGTACACGAGAAATCTGTCACTGTTTACTTCATCTGAACAGAGTCTGTTTGAGTTCAACCTTCCACCACATTAGTGGTTCCATTCAATTGATTGATTGTCATGTGTACTGAAGTACAGTGAAAAACCTCATTTATGAGCAGCACAGGCAAATCATAGTAAGCAGGGATGTACAGATCAAAGTTTGTAAAAATAAACTTGGCAGAGGCATACTGATTACATTGCACAGGGCATGCGCTAGGCAAGATCAACATTAGCAAGATCAGCAAAGAGACCGCATCATTATGGTCAGAAGTGAGGATGTTTGCTGACGACTTCACATTCTTCAATCCCACTTGCAGTTCCTCAGATTATCTCAGATAATGAAGCAGGGTGCACAATTTCAGTAACTTCCAGGCTTGAGCTGATACGTGAAAAGTAACACTTACACCACACAAATTCCAGGCAATGACCATTTCCAACAAGAGTGAGTCTTACTACATCAGTGACATTCATTACTATTATCATCACTGACTCCCCACCATCAACATCCTGCGTAAAAATTGAAAGAGCTGTTGATGTTGTAAATCAGAAACAAAAACAGAAGTTGCTGGAAGAGCTCAGAAAGTCTGGCAGCATCTATGAGTGGAAATCAAAGTTAACATTTTGGGTCTGGTGACCCTTCCTCAGAATGAAACCTAGTTCTGGGGAAGAGTCACTGGACTAGAAACATTAACTCTGATTTCTCTTCACAGATGCTGTCAGTCCTGCTGAGCTTTTCCATTAAGTTCGGTTTTTGTTTCTGATCAACATCCTGAGAATTGCCATTGACTAGAAACTTATCTGAAGCAGCCACATAAATACTTGGCTAAAGAAGTGGGTCAAAGGCTGAGAAGCCTGTGGGATGTGAGTCACATGATGACTATCGGAAGCCTGTCTTTCACCTTCAAGTCACAATTCAGGAATGTGATGGAATACTCTCTACATGATTAGATGAGTATATCTCACAAGAAGCTCAACAAAATGCAGGACAAAGCAACTGCTTGATCAGCACCCCATCCACCATCTTGAACATTCACTCACTCCACCTCCAGCACACAGATGCAGCACGCATTGCATCCATAATATACACTTGTCACTAAAGCTTCTTCAAATACATTTTCCAAACTCATGTCCTTTACCACCTAGAAGGACAAGGGTAGCAAGTTCCATTCCAGGTTACACAACAACATATCTTGTAAATGTATCAGCATTCTTTGTTGTCATAGGAATTCTTTCCTTAACCTTGTTGTGGGAGGACCTACTCCCCATGGACCATAGTGTTTCAAGAAGCCAGCTCACTGCCTCTTTCTCAAAGCTACAAAGGATGAGCAATAAACACGGGCCCCTCCAGCAAATTCAAAACATTTGAATGAATGAACAAATAAACAAAATACAATGGAGGCTTTCCAAACAGGTTGTGTTTATGGAAAAGTCAAAAATATAAATGTACTGAAAACAATTCAAACTGCGCCAGATCAAACATGTACTGGGTTTAGCACTTGTTCCAAATGTCAACTCAGTGTTATGTTTCGACCACTAATTCCCTCAAGTATATGCATGAACCCATTAGAATTTAACGTTTCAGTAGACAGGTTTTCTGCTGTTCGTATCTCGCACTTTTGTAGTAATCAACATTCAAAACTATTAATCATTTGACCTTCCCTGGTGGTCTAGTGACTAGGATATGATGTTCTGACAGCCATGGCCTAGGTTTTTTTCCTGGTCAGGGAATGCAAGCTTATATCTGGGTGGCATAGTGGCACAGTGGTTAGCACTGCTGCCTCACAGTACAAGGGACCTGGGTTCAATTCCAGGCTTGGGTAACTGTTTGTGTGGAGTTTGTAAGTTATCCCTGTGTCTGTGTGGGTTTGCTCCCACAGTCCAAAGATGTACAGTTTAGGTGGATTGGCCTTACTAAATTGTCAAGGGATATGCAGGCTGGGTGAATTAGCCATGGAAAACGAGAGGATGGGGGTCTGGGTGGAATATTGAAAACAAAATCCCTAAGGAAAAAGGTAATATAGAAGTTAGCAATGCTGCCTCACAGCATTAGGGACCAAGGTTTGATTTTATACTTGGGCGACTGTGTGGAGTTTATATATTCTTCCCGTGTCTGCATGGGTTTCCTCTGGGTGCTCTGGTTTCCTCCCACAGTCCAAAGATGTGCAGGTTAGGTAGACTGGCCATGCTAAATTGCTCATAGTGTTCAGGGATGTGCAGGCTAGGTGAATTAGACATGGGAAATGTAGGATTGCAATGATGGAGGAGGAGTGGGGGAGGTCTGGGTGGGATGCTCTTCAGAGGCTCAGTGTGCACTTGATGGGCCAAAAGGCCTGCTTCCACACTGTAGGGATTCTATGATATGTTACAGGATATAAAACAGTTCTGAAACATCTGCAATGACTCTAGGTTGCAAATGATTGATTCCAACTGCTGCTGTTCCAGGCCTGTCAGTATGTACACTACCCCACACGAATTACTAAAAGAAACAAGCAGCTCACATTTCCCCTGTGATTACTTTCATCTTTTTGTCCATTCTGTTTCCAAGCCTACAGGAGTACTCTTTTCCTTTCTGAACTAACACTGACTTTTAGGAATTGATATACTTTGCTGGGTTCTTCACATGATCATGGCTCATTTATATGGCATGAAGCTTTGGGAAAACATAGTGAAAAGCACGGTTAATTACATTAAATGATCAAATGAGGGATCACAAGAGTCACAGCACAAGGTCTTGTTGAGAATCCAACTAATGTTTCTAGGATACATTAACCATAATAATTATTCCAGAGGGAACAGAGTATCTGGATGTTATGTTTGGATTCGCACATGTGAATGGTTTCTGAGGCTAACGTTACTTTAACAAATATATGTTTGATATTTATACAAACCTGTATTTGGTTGTAAGATTTCTGCAGTAGCTTCATCTTCTGACCTGTCTGTTGCAATTGTCCGCTGGATGTTCTGATACCTGTTATCAAATCAGAGAGAGAATGGGATTATTGAAATATAAAATATCTTACTGAGTTATGTCTTATAACTTGGAGTCAGAAGAAGAGAATGTCAGAAGTGTCATTGCCGTAACAGATTGGGATGAGTTAAATCATTGCCACGATATCATAAATCATAGACAACACTTGTGACCTGAAAGAGTAACCATCATTGAAATGTATATCTCCAATCATTGCCTTATTTATTTCTCCTGCTCTCAATACAGTGCAGGCAGGCCTTAAACATGCTCCACATTCTCAACATTTTATCACCGGCCTGGGTATCCTGTTGCGGGGGGGCAGCTTCACCTTCCCCGATGTTAGGGGGGGAGGAGGGGGGGGAGGAGGGGGGGGTGGAGGTGGAGGAGGGGTGGGGGTGGGGGTGGAGGTGGAGGGGGGGTGGGGGAGGGAGGAGGAGGAGGAGGGAGGAGGGGGGAGGAGGAGGGGGGGGAGAGGGGGGGGAGGAGGAGGGGGGGGAGGAGGAGGGGGGGGAGGAGGAGGGGGGGGAGGAGGAGGGGGAGGAGGAGGGGGGGGAGAGGAGGGGTGGTGTGGGTGGTCGGTCGGGTGGTCGGGTGGCCCCTTGTCACCGACGTCATGTACAGGAATGCTCCCCTGGGACTGACCACTGTGTATGCCCCAGTGGGTAAGGGCAAACGGTCGGCCGTCCTGCAGCAGCTTCCACTGTTGCTGGCTATGTCCAGGAGGAAATGAGGACTGCAGATGCTGGGGATCAGAGCTGAAAAATGTGTTGCTGGAAAAGCGCAGCAGGTCAGGCAGCATCCAAGGAACAGGAGAATCGACGTTTCAGGCATAAGCCCTTCTTTAGGATTCCTGAGGAAGGGCTTATGCCCGAAATGTCAATTCTCCTGTTCCTTGGATGCTGCCTGACCTGCTGCGCTTTTCCAGCAATACATTTTCAGTTCTGGCTATGTCCAGGCCAGTCAGTCTGGCTGGAGACTTCAACTGTATCATTGATGCAGATGGACGATCTGGCAGGGGGGGCCAGTAAACTGGACGCTACGTCCAGAGCCCTGATGGACACGGTAAAAGATGCCAAGCTGCACGACGTCTTCAGCACCCCTGCAGACGGAGCGCAGCGTAGATACACCTGGTCACGGGCAGACGGGTCTATCCGCTCAAGGATAGATTACCTGTTTGTGTCCCGAACAATCTCGGTCAGACCCACCGACGTCAAGCCAGTGTTCTTCTCTGACCACTGCCTCCTGCTGGCCGACTGTCACCTACAGGACGAGCAGCGGGCTGGTAAGGGAACGTAGAAGCTGAACACAAAGCTGTTGACCCTGGAAGACATTGAGGAGCTCAAGGGGGACTAGACTACGCAGGTTGGAGAACTGTGAAGCCCCTCTTTGAGTCTCCAGCAGATTGGTGGGAAACAGTAAAAGGGAACATCAGGAGGTTCTTCATTCTCAAAGGTGTTCAGGAGGCGAGAGAGAGGTGGGGAAAACTGTCCCAGTGCCAGGAAAGTATGCAGAACCTGCTCCTGCTGGAGACGATGGGGGTCGATGTCATGGAGGACCTCAAGGAGGTGAAGGGCCAGCAAGCCTCGCTCTTTGCCTCGGAGGCCTCCAAGATAATCTTCTGGTCCAGGGTCCGCTCGGTGGAGCAGGACGAGACATGCTCACGTTTCTTCTTCCAGAAGGTGCACAAAGAGAGGTCGGTGCTCAGCGGCCTGAAGGGAGAAGATGGCTCGGTAACGTCATCTCAGGCTGACGTCATGAGGATCAGCAAATCCTTCTTTGCAAGTCTGTATGACGCGAAGCCAACCGACAGCATGGCCTCCCAGTCATTCCTGTCCTCTATCATGGAGGTCTTAGACGACAGACTGCAGGAGAGGCTGGACCAGCCGCTATCTCTGGACGAGCTGACCAAGGCCCTAGAGTCCTTCGAAAAGAATAAAACTCCCGGAAGTGATGGCTTACCAGTCAAGCTCTATTCTACTCTGTGGGACTTGATTGGCCAGGACCTGCTGGAGGTATATGTCAGTATGCTTCAGGCAGGTACCATGAGTGAATCCATGAGGAAAGGCATCATCACCTTCATCTACAAGCAGAAGGCAGAGGGGGAGGAACTCAAAAATTGGAGACCAATCTCACTGTTGAATGTGGATTACAAAATTCTGTCAAAGGTAATCGCCAACCAGGTCAGGTCTGCTCTGGGGTCGGTGATTTACCCCGACCAAACCTGTACTGTACTGGGCAGGAAGATCGCTGAGAGTCTCGCACTCCTCAGGGATACGATCGCCTACGTGCATGACAGAGAGTTGGACATCAGTCTGGATCAGGAGAAAGCCTTTGACAGGATATCACACAGTATATGAGAGATGTTGTCTCCAAAATGGGCTTTGGGGAGGGAATCTGCAATTGGATCAGACTGCTCTGCAACAACATTGTCAGTGCAGTCTCAATCAATGGGTGGGAATCAGATAGCTTCCCAGTCAGATCTGGAGTCAGGCAGGGCTGCCATCTTTCTCCTGCCTTGTTTGTGTGCTGTATAGAGCCATTTGCCAAGTCCATCAGGAAGGATGTGAGCCTGAGGGGTGACTATTCCTGGCAGCGGGGGCCTGCAGGTTAAGGCCTCCCTGTACATGGATGATGTTGCTGTTTTCTGCTAGGATCTGCTGTCTGTACACAGACTCATGTGCATATGTGACCAGTTTGAACGGGCCTCAGGGGCCAAGGTAAACTGAGGCAAGAGCAAGGTCATGTTCTTCGGGAACTGGGCCAACCAATCCTCGATCCCGTTCACCGTCAGGACCGACCACCTGAAGGTGCTGGGTATTTGGTTCGGGGGGGGCTGGGGCATGTGCCAAGTCTTGGGATGACCGTATCAGCAAAGTGAGGCAGAATCTGGGCAGATGGAAGCTACGGTTGCTCTCCATTGCGGGAAAAAACCTGGTCATCAGGTGTGAGACACTGTCATTGCTGTTATACGTGGCACAGGTCTGGCCTATTCCCAGAATCTGTGCCTCTGCAGTCACCCGGACCATCTTCCAATTTATATGGAGGTCAAAGATGGACCAGGTCCGAAGGGACTCACTGTACAAAGATCTGGGCAACGGGGGAGAAAATACACCCAATGCCACCCTCACCCTGATGGCCACCTTTGTGTGTGGCTGCATTAAGCTGTGTGTGGATCCCCGGTACGCAAACACCAAGTGTCATTACGTACTGAGGTTCTACCTGTCCCCGGTATTGCGAAGGATGGGCCTGGCCTCACTGTCGCGGAACGCTCCGAGTAGTTGGACCGTTCCGTATCACCTGTCCTTTGTGGAGAAGTTTATGAAGAAAATCACCTTTGACCACAAGTCCATCAGGAAGTGGTCAGCACATAGTGTCCTTGAGACCCTTCGGGAAAAGGAGAGGGCGGATCCTGTCGAGCGGTTCCCTGAGCGGACTGTCAAAGCCATTTGGCAGAATGCCTCATCGCCAGAACTTTCCAACAAGCACCAAGACATGGCTTGGCTGGTGGTGAGAAGGGCTCTGCCTGTGAGATCCTTTATGCATGCCTTGACTCTCAGCCGCACCACACACTGCCCTTGAAGTGGCTGCGGGGGGGCGGGGGGGAAATGAGACTGTCACACACCTCCTTCTGGAATGTGCTTATGCAGAAGAAGTCTGGAGAGGAATGCAGTGGTGTTTGTCGAGGCTCGCGCCATGACGCGGGAATCCGTGCTCTACGGCCTGTTCCCCAGGACGCACACCGAGACGAACATCAACTGTGCCTGGAGGATCATCAACTCGGTGAAGGATGCTCTGGGCGGTCCGAAACCTGTTGATCTTTCAGCTGAAGGAGTTGACCCCGACTGAGTGTTGTAGACTGGCACATTCCAAGGTCCAGGACTACGTGTTGAGGGACTACGTGTTGGGGCAGCTGCCGCCAAGACACAGTGGGGAAAGACCACTGTGTAACATCTGCCTGCCTAAGAAGAACAGGGGCCCACACAGTCATTTGAGCTCTGCTGATGCCTCAGCTAAATATATGGACATATGATTGATAAATGTACAGACCTGTATATAAAAATGATAAATTCTGATCTCTGTATGTAAATGTTTACGTGTGTATGGTATGACCAACTGTACAGATCATCAAATTATTTTATGAATAAAGTATATTTTTGAAATAAAAAAAACATTTTATCTTTTGAATTCATTACTAAACATTGCATAACAGCAACGGGATTACACTTTCTCTAAATTCCCTTCTCTCTACCAGGGACTTCTTCATCTCTTCAAAGCTTTCTTCAGATCATTCTAACAATTCATTGTTTGGACTCAGTCCCTGCCATTTTGTGGCATGCTGTATGAGAATGCCTTTATATTGAACTTGCCAGTTTCAGATAGACAGAATCTTGTTTACAGCTGAAGGCTACATTCATGCCAAACAGCAGAACATGCATATGGTAGACTCAGCTAAGCAATGTCATAACCAAGGAATTGGATTAAAATTCTGCAGACCTGATTGCCCACCAGTTATGAATGACATTTCACAATTAAACAAACAACCGAAGAGGATTATCCCAATACACAATGCTGGGGGAGCCATGCACATCAGTGCAAAAGATAAGATGAAGTATTTGCAACCATCTTCAGTCAGAAGTGCTAAGTGGATGATCCATCTCAGCTTACTGATGTCCCCTGCATGATCCTCAAAGCCTGTCCACAAAGGACAAGGTACAAGTCAGGAGTGTGATGACACACTCTCCATTTGTTTTGATGAACTTGACACCATCCAAGACAAAGCAGTTTGCCTGACTGGCACCCCATCTAACACCATCAAATATTCACTCCCTCCACCTCAGATGCACAGTTGAAGCAGCAGTGTACCATTTACTAGATGCACTGCATCAATTTACCAAGGCTTTTTAGACAGCATCCTCCAAACTCACAACAGCTACCACCTAAAAGGGCAATGGCAATGTCCCTCCAAATTTCACACTATCAGGACTAGAAAAATATATCATTATTCCTTCGCAATCACTGGATCAAAACCAGGGAACTTTCTGCCTATTGTGGTTGTACCCTCATGAGCCAAATTGCAGTGGTTCAAAAAGACACTCTCACCATCTGCCCAATGGCAATTAGGGATGAGCAACAAATGTTGGCTTTGCCAGTAACATTCAGGAATAAAAAAAAGAAAATATCTGGCTCTGGATTAACCTTCCAATTCTTGCATAGATCAGCAGACCACAGTTTATAGATGCTAACTGATTAGATAAATACCATTATACTTCATGTACTGGTATGCTTGCTGTAGTCATGTGACCTCTATCTCTACTGTAAGTACCTTTGTATGCCATCAGTGGCAGCAATTAAAACTGTTCACCGAAAACATGGTGTCAGGGCTGGTGCAGCCAAAAATGTGTAGATTTTCACAGCTGCAAGAGAGCTAGCTACTATAAGAAACTGCAACGAAGTAACAAAACAGGTTGCAATTTTGAATTACTATGTGCATAAAAATGCGTGTGCATTTCACACTCCCTGCTGCTATAGAAATGGAAGGAGATATGAGTCAGAATTGGAGTGTCTTCCACCATCTTTGGCAAAATGATGAAGTAGCTACTGAACTAATTAAAATGAAAATGGAGCAAGTCAGGGCAGTAACCTCTATTAGTGCTGGAGAAAGAATGTCACAAGCTGTCTTGCAGCCCAGACCTCACTGGCAGCAGAAAAGCAAGACAGGAAATATTTATGCAGGCTTTGAATACACACATTGAATCCCATGTTAAAGTTAGTTATGAACAGTATGTTTTCAACATCAGAATTCAAAAGGAGAATACGTTTATTGATCAATGTGTAGTGGCATTGACAGATCTAGCTGAATCTTATGCTTTTGAACAATTCAAAGTATAAGAGATCCTACCATGGGAGCATAAATGGGAGAAAGGAAAAAATAACTTTCAAAAAGGCATCAATATGTAAAGAATGTCTGAAATTGTCAATCATGAGCTAAAACATATTTAAGGCAGAATGGTTGAGGTTTTGCATTATTGTAAGAGAAGTTCTAGGCCAAATGCGAACAATGACTTGGGCAAAAGGAAGCTACATCTTTGCAGAAAAATCAAGGCAAGAAAAAGGATGTAAATATTATGGAGGACATCACACAAAAGAAAGGACACAAATCTAACATGGGGAAAGTGTTCCAACTGCAAGAAGCTAAATCATTTCCCATATAAGTGTTTCCCTTGAAAGAAGCACAGCAGGTTTATCAAGATGAATGCCAAAGAGATGTCAACTGATGATTTTGACAAGCAACTTTACACAAGTTAGCATCATCAGGTATAAAGGTGAATGGATTGTAACTGTTAGAATGAAAACTACAGAAGGAGAGCACAAAGTGAGTGTGTGTCAGATAAACACCGATGTGCAATATCATGAACTTCACACATCTGTACCAAATGAGTCAAGTTGGTGACACAAAAATGAAACCCTTGGAAGTATGGTGGGGCTATAGAAAATAGATTAGGTTAAATTCCCTACAGAATGGAAACAGGCCCTTGATCCCAACAAGTCCACACCAACCCTCCAACAAACAACCCACCCAGACTCATTCCCCTACCCTATATTTACATCTGACTAACGCACCTACCACCTGACTTGCACATCTTTGGATTGTGGGGGGGATGCCCATGCAGACATGGGGGAGAATGTGCAAACTCCACATAAACAGTCACCCAAAGTGACAAACAAACTCAGGTCCATGGCGCTGTGAGGAGCAGTGCTAACCACTGAGCTACCATGCCATCCTGATGTGGAGTTCCAGATATTAGGCGTTGAGCAGAATTCACTTATCTCAGTTGAAGCAAGTCTCAAGTATGAACAAGGAGCAGGAGAATCGATGTTTCGGGCATGAGCCCTTCTTCAGGAATGAGGAATGAGGAACTGTCATTTTGAAACATATCCAGGACTGTCTTATCGAAAAGTATGAACAAACTTATAGTGGTAACTAAGCTGAATAGTTCAGTAATAGGTCAATTATATCTGTCATTGGTAAGAAATTTTACAGATGTTTATTTCTTACCAATGAAAGATATAATTGACCTATTACTGAACTATTCAGCTTAGTTACCACTATAAGTTTGTTCATACTTTTTGATAAGACAGCCCTGGATATGTTTCAAAATGACAGTTCCGCATTCCTCATTCCTGAAGAAGGGCTCATGCCCGAAACGTCGATTCTCCTGCTCCTTGGATGCTGCCTGACCTGCTGCGCTTTTCCAGCAACACATTTTCAGCTCTGATCTCCAGCATCTGCAGTCCTCACTTTCTCCTCAAGTATGAACAAGTAAGCTTAGGACTGAGCAGACACTGGACAAATGGGGAATGACAATGTCTTTATAGTGACAATGCTGTCACTTTACAAAGGTTATTTGCTCCTGGGTTTTTTTGAAGGTAGGTTGTAAAAGTAGAGGTGAAGAACTGGCTATTGAAGATGGCTTAAGTAAACATCTTGAGTATTTTTTTTGCAGTCTCAATGGGTGTGGCTACTTCTCACACATCCAGATTTCTGGGTTTTGATGTTTTTCAGTAACATCAGAAGCAGTTTGGGGTCTCAGAAGAGTTGGGGGCTTCAGTGAACGATTCCTAGCTGCTACTTTCACTGAAATCTCTCTTGATGTCATTTCCTTCTGGATTGGAGAACTGCATGAGAATCTATGTCTGAATTTGCCTTTGTGCCAAGGGGTGTACTTATGTAATGTTATTATGTTGGAACAGTCAATTAGTAACAGGTACCGTATCTGTTATTCGGTTGGGTTTTCAAATAGTTAAGTTATTCCAAATTCCTCTTTCTTTTCTTTGCATTGTAACAATAGCATTTAAGTAAATTGTGTTTTCCTTAACATCAAGTAGTTAACAATAGCAGTTGTGTAGCATCTGGAACATGGTCCTTCACATCTACTTTTAAATTAAAAAGTTAGGGTCCAGGCTACCTTCTTTAAACATTTTGAGGTGGGTCTGACCTGGTCCATAACAAAATGTATCATGTGGATACATGCATGATTTAAAGACTGTGTGTGCAGTGCATGTGCAGAGACTTATGAAAGTGAAACTGACTAGAATTAACCTATAGTTCTGTTAATGAATGATAATTTATAATATTTGAAATGCAAATAAAAGTACATGTTTTTTAATGAAAAGATGAATGTTTGCAGAAATAAAATTGCTGCTCACTGTACTGACAATCTTGTGACCTCTATCCCTGCTGTAAGTACCTTAGTGTGTAGTCTGCAGCAACATTAAAACATTTCACTTGCAACTGTGATTTTTAAATGTGTGTGAGCAAAGACATGAGTGTCAAACACTCAAAGCAGCTCACGTTTAGACATTATAGTTTACATAGCAAAACATCCCAAGGTGCTTTGTAGAAAATATTTCAAACAAAATTTGGCATCAAAATATTCATGAAGATATTGAGTCAGGTACCAAAGGTTTGGTTGAAGAGCAAGATTTGAAGACAGTCTCAAAGAAGAAGAGAAATGTGGAAAGGCAGAAAGGTTTAGGGACAGAATTCCAGGGTTTAGAGAATTATGTATAAAACATGTTTAAGGTACCATCAATACTCAAGAACCACTCTTTATGTCCAATTTGACATCACACTGGAGTAATAATTCATGTAATTTCAAACCCAATAGTCTGATCTGGTTCTTGCCCCAGTTCCTCTCAAACAATTCTATCCCACCCCGATGAAGGATCAGTCTGTAAACCACAGTTAGAGTGAGTTCCACTATTATATATAATATCCCAGAACACTTAATGTGTCAACTATGGAAAATTCATTAATTGTGTTTGAAAGGAATATCAACTAAACATAGAGCTACAAAGGGTAAACTTTATTTCCTGATCCCTCTCAGTATAACTCCCTGGAGGCAATGTAGTATTGATGAAGTTACTCTATTGTATCATCACTGAAATCCAGAATACCAATTTAATCTGTTGAAGACATAAACATCTGTAAAATTCTTACCAATGAAAGATATAATTGACCTATTACTGAACTATTCAGCTTAGTTACCACTATAAGTTTATTCATACTTTTCGATAAGACAGCCCTGGATATGTTTCAAAATGACAGTTCCTGATATAACAGTACACTGTGTGATTAATATTTCTAATATCAACATGTAAATCAAAAAGCTGGATTATATCTGATATGCAGAATGGGATCAGGTAGTCGAAGGAATGATAAGAAGTGGAAGGAAGTCCAGATCTCTTATTTACAATGTGTAAAGTGAGGGTGAGACATTCTAATGTATGCACTTCCCTTCTTTGTTCATATATTTTTGCTGTCACTGATTTATCATCTAGGTTAAAACTGAGTTAAAATCTAGGTTAGCTTTATCAATAGGACCTTTGATCATTGATCCCTTATGCTGCAATTAAGCTGGAATTTGCGGGTTTTGAGAAGATTTGTAGCTTAGGTTGAGGTTCTAGATGTAGGTTTGCTGACAGGTCTGCTAGGACTCTTCTGCCTGTAAGACAGAACATTTCCAGTGATGACGATAGTGGCATCTGGGACAACGTGTGTAAGATATAATTACATGGTTATGACTCTATGTCAGGCTGTTGCATGACTAGTCTCTGAGACAGCTCTCCCAATTGTGGCAATTATCCCCAGATATGGATAAAGAGGACTTAGTAGGCCCAATAGAGCTAAGTTTGTTTTGTAGTTGTATAAACTACAAATCTCTAAAAAGGAAAGAATTTGGATTGACCTAAGACTTGTGATTGATACAACAGAGTGGCTGGCTAGACCATTTCAAAAGACTGTTAAGAGACAATCACATTGCTGTGGGTCTGGAGTTCCACATAATATAGACAAGGGAAAGACAGCAGATTTCCTTCCCTAAGGGACATGAGTGAAACCAAGTGGGTTTTTAAATAAAAAATCATTATTACTCCATGATTATCATTAGATTTTTAAGTCCATTTTAAAAAATTGAATTCAGATTCCACCAAATGCCTTGGTCCCCATAGCATTCCATGGGTTTCTGGATTATTAGTCGAGCAACACTACCATGAGACCATTGCTTCTCCACATATAAATATGAATACAAAGTGCTTTGAGAGAAACATTATTTACAAGCTGTTATTTCAGATTTTGCTCGATCAGTAGGTTAATTGGAAATGTTAATGAGAAGTGTTTTATTTACTAATTTAGGTAATTTGATGTTTTACTATGATCACCACAGTTAGAGGCATATTTAATTATTCACAACTGGACTTTGAGAGACTTATCTATTTAAACTATTAAAAGTTGAATTTTATGTAAGTAAATGAATAATTTAGAATTTGTTCAGGACCACTCAACCTCAGAAAGCCATCTGGGTAGGTTCCAAAGGACAGAGCATGCCAGCTTTACTTGTGCATTTACAGTCTGGAAATTATGTACTAATCTCCTAAGGAATTTTGAGGGAAAGAGTATAAAAAGCAGTTTGGATCAGTTACAATACACAGAGATGAAGATAATCATTAATAATCTTTACATTCTGTAGGTAATTCAAAGCAGAAATCATGGGATGGAGAAACATATTTTATTGTTTGGGTTAATTGAAGTTTCCACAATAGAGATTAATGAATTTTGGAGTGGAATTCCACTGAGAAGAGAGAAATTCCACAAATTCTAAATAATGTTCTGCAGTTGAATACAGGAAGTGGAGAGTGGAAAATATGAGAAGCCAAGTGCTTTGTGATTAATTAGAACACAGAAGACACCACGTACAGTTTTGCAAAGTCTCTCAGCTTGGGAAAAAAACTTCCCACATGCAAAGTCATATATTTAATCACAACCAAATTGGCTAGAGCATCTTGGACAATACTTTAATTTGAGGTTATTGTTAAAGTTGTGCTTCTGATTACATTGATTAATTGCATAAACTTAATTCTATTTAGCTAATACTTTGTATATCAAATATTTCTCTGAAGTATTAGAAAAAACATTTGCTGTTTGACATCGGGATGACCCTGCCATATAGTTATTGATTGCAGTTGTGTTTGCAATTTTGGTATCATTTCATTTGCAGTGGAAATACTGAATTAGAGATTGTTTTTATCATGTAGTAAACCCTGCTCTGCATCTCTTAATCTACTACAATATAACTCCATCAGGAAGAATGTCTTTAAGAATCCTTGATTAGTAGCAAGGTCAATCCCCTTAAACCAGCTTTGTTATAAAATAACTGAAGCCCATTGGTAAAAGCTCAAAAATTACTGATGATGGTATTAAGGAAAACAATGTTTAACGGGTGTGTATGAAATTAAGTTTCGATTTTAGTGGATGCTTTAACTGGTTTGAACTATATTCATTATTAAAATAACAGATAAAGAAACAGGATATGAATCCATTAAACATTCATTATCCAATTTTGCCAACAATAATTTTAGATTTGATCAATAATTTACTTGTTAACTAATTCTACACAATGGGTTTCAAATAATAATAATAATCATGCCTGTCTTTACTTTTTCACATTTAACGCTTCTATACTTACGTTATTTTATATTACATAACAGTCATGTATGAAACTAATAGTCAATGACTTCATCTGAAGCTAAAATGTGAGAAGGTTCACCTTACATACGAGGTCATAGCTACCCCAGATTTCCTTGGTGAAATGTTTTTACCAGAGAAGTTAATCCCAGTGACAGTATCATATCGGTGTATTTAACTGAGTTATTGATGTTCTTTGTTGCTCAACTTCTGCAGCATAGCAGTGTTTACAATAAATTGGAGTGTATATGTCAAACCAGCATATAAGACCACCCCATTTTCCTGGCCCTAATTGTCATTTTTTTTCTTTTGTATGAACTCAATATATAAGTCAACAACGACATACTCTACTTGTGTTGGGATTCAGCCTTCATTTTTCACTTCACAAATGCATATTTAAGTTTCTGGTAACTTGTAACCAGGTGCAAAGGATCAAACAGGCATTATGCATGTGTTGCAAAGATTTGCAGGAGTTTAACTCACACTCCATTCTTTGTATTAAGACACTGATGACAATTCAAAATGGCAACCATCCACACCTAGCCAGCAGTTCACTTTTTTTTAACAGTGTGGAAACAGGCCTTTCGGCCCAACAAGTCCACGCCGACCCTCCAAAGAGCAACCCACCCAGACCCATTCCCCTACATTTACCCCTTCACCTAACACTATGGGTAATTTAACATGGCCAATTCACCTAACCTGCGCAAATTTGGACACTTGGCATTCAAGTCACCTACAATTTCCAAAGGGATATTCTGAGGCATTAAAGGCCAATTTATACTGAAACGTTTACAGTGAATTATCATTTCCATTGAAACACTTGATTTCAGTTTGTCAATTCACTGATTAAGGAACAGGAGCAGACATGGGATTTAAGATTCCACATAATTTTCTGACTTTCATCTACATTTGAAAAGCTATGTCTGCTAAAAGGTTGCATCAGCCAGAAGAAAGTGGATATGCACTGTCTCTGATTTGCAGACCTTTATGGTAATAATGGAAAATCCACATTTGATAATGCACAAATTGTTACTGTGTGCAGTGGGGGAGAAACCAGTATATAGACGCTAAGGTAAAGTCACCATAGTGTTACCAGACCATCTGGCTGCTTTCTCATTAGAGAGAGAGACAACTGATGGTGATTTAACCTTATGGTCACCATACCTCAGGCAAGGAGAGAAGTTGAGAAGATGATTCCTGCAAAGTAATCTCAGCTGGTATGGAAATTGAACCATATTATTGACGTCAGTGTGCATCGCAAACCAGCCATTCGGCCAACTGGGCTAACCAACCCCCTCTGAGAGAGCTGTGATGAATGGAATAATGCTGTCCTTCTTACAAAAATCTTTCATTTTTTGATTGAAAGACTGTTATATTTGCCTTAAATTTGACTAAATATAGTTGCCTTAACTTTGTGATTCAAATAAGTCTGTGGCTTGTGGTGAGGGTGTACGTATGCTGGGAGGAGCAAAGTTGGCTGCGCCCTGTTGTTTGCTGCAAGACCCACCCTATAATTTGCATTTACACATAAAGTATGGCCCGCCGGCCAGTTCATTTAAAAGCATGATCCACAAACACACAGTAGATAGCAGCAGGAGTAGACCATACTATTCAGTGAGGCTGCTCCGTCATCAATATGACTTTATCTCATTTTCAGCTTCACCACCACTTTCCTGCCTGCTCTCCATATGTCTTGATACTTGAGAGATTTATCGCAACCCAAATACATTCAATAATGGTGAATCCACAGCTCTTTGGGTAATGAACTCCAAAAGTTCACAAACATATGCGTAAAGAAATATCTTCTTGTTTCAGTCCTAAATGATCAATTCCTTGTCTTGAGACTGTTCTCCCATGATTTAAATTGCCTGGCCAGTGAAAACAATCTCTCAGTGTCCACTCTGCCACGTTTTTTCAGAAACCTGCTTGAGTTAACATGATCACGTTAAAAATGCCAGAGAAAACAGACTAATTCACTCAGCCTCTCAACATAGGATAGCACTCTCATCCCAGCTATCAAAGATTGAGATAATGATGTTTTCTTTCACAAGGATACAATGATAATGTAGCATGTTCACAACTTTCAGAAATTCCCTTCATGTTTTACTTTCATTTTTGAACTGCCACCAGAGAGAACATGCTACCTTATATAGAAACTAGTCATAGAGTGGTACTATGATTACTGTGATGTTATTTCAGGACCCATATGAGTTTCTCTAATTATTTTAAATTCAGTTCTAATCCTATAATCACTAGATGGAACCAGGATGGGACTTATTGCATCAGTTCCTGCAACAAAGCTCTATTTCCAAACAGAAATATCAAAGGCATTGAGGAGCCATGGTGCCATCAGCTGGGAAATGTTCTTTATTTTCAGATTTCTTTTGTCCTCTGCCTTCTTCATTCAGAGATTGCACATAAGGAAAGTTGTATTGGACTCTCAAGTACCCTGGGATTTTGACATGTATAAAACTAGTAGCCCTTTCCTCTTCCAGTTTCCATTGACCAGCTCTATCCCACTCCTTGGTCACACTGAGGTTGAACCAGAACATTTGAAATGTTGGTATTATTTCTGACCCCAAGATGAGCTTCCAAACACATTAACAACCTATCATTAAGCCCACTTATTTCCACCTCAACAGCATCATCTGATACCTTGTCTTTCACCCCATGTCATCCGTTACCAAAACTCTCAAACAAGCTGTTTTTCTCTGTCTATAGGTTCAGTGAGCCCAATGCTTTCCTTAGTGAGATTCTGCAGGTATTAATGTGAACTCACCCAGCTTGAAGCAGGTAATATACCCAATAGAGGATTGACAGGCAGTGGGTTAACTTTCTCAGCACATTGGAGCACTAATGCCTCAGGAGGCTCCAGATTTCATTGAAGCATGTTGCTCCCTTTCACAGCCTTCTGAAGCAAGACCACCATCACTCTGGACTTAGCTGATAAGTGGCAAGTAATATTCATGACACACAAGTACCAGTACAAGAGCAGGCTGAGGCTAGAAATCCTGCAGTGAGTAACTCATCTTCTAACTCCCCAAAGCCTGTCCACAAATACACGAGTCAGAACGTGATGGAATACTCCCCACTTGCCTGGATGAGTGCAGCCCCAACAACACACATGAAGTTTGACACCATCCATGACAAAGCAGCCCATTGAATGGAACCACATCCAAAAACATACAATCCCTCTATCACCGACGATCAGGAGCAGCATTGTGTACCATCTATAAAATGTACTGTATAAGCTCTTTAGACTGCATCTTCCAAGCCTTCAACTACTTCCATCTAGAAGGATAAAGGCAACAGATACCTGGGAACACCATCACCTGCAAGTTCCTCTCCAAGCCAGTCCCTATCTGGACTTGGTAATGTATTACTGTTCTTTCAGTGCCACTGGGTCAAAATCCTGGAGCTCACACCCTAACAGCATTATGGGTGTTATTGCAGCAAGTGAATTTCAACAGTTAAAGAAGATACCCACTTTCCCAAGGACAGTGTGGTGGGTAATAAATGCTGAGGTAAAAACAATGACTGCAGATGCTGAAAATCAAATACTGGATTAGTGGTGCTGGAAGAGCACAGCAGTTCAGGCAGCATCCAACGAGCAGCGAAATCAACGTTTCGGGCAAAAGCCCTTCATCAGGATTATAAATTTATTCCTGATGAAGGGCTTTTGCCCGAAACGTTGATTTCGCTGCTTGTTGGATGCTGCCTGAACTGCTGTGCTCTTCCAGCACCACTAATCCAGTAGTAGGTAATAAATGCTGGCCCAGTTAATGAAGCCCATCTGACTTAGAATGATATCATCTTTCCTTCAGTGTCATTGGGTCAAAATCCTGCATCTCCCTTTTTAACATCATAGGGGCTGTAATGATTCATTATCATCTCAAGGACAATTAAGTATAGACAGTGAATGCTACCCTTGCCAGTGATGCCTACATAAACAAATAAAATGAACAAAGAAAATGCAGAGTTTTTTTGGAGTTAGTGGCATCTTTGCAGCTAGCTGTAATGCAGTGAAGCACCGAGAATTGAGCATCGTTCTCTTACAAACTTTCTGTCTGGTCTCATGAAAGAAATGAGGAATACAGTTGCACAATTTCATCATGCTTTTAAAAAATGTATGATGATTTGAAGAGAGCAGTGTCAATACGTTGCACTCAAATTTAATACTGTATATACAATTTACAGGCCTTCCTGTTTCTCTGATCACATCAAGGTAATGTTTTATTTCACCAACTCAGGTTTCACTTGTATCTGCTTGCAGAGAATATGTGCTGAACCTTTCACAGCTGTTCATCTGACCATACGTTGTAACTTCCATGAGAAATCCCAGAGGACAGCCAAAGCCAAAGGAAGTGGTGAGGAGAATTCCAGCAGAAATTTTACCCCTATGTGAATACCAAGTTGCCACGGACATACAGCTTCCGCATAAAGTCAATTCCGAAATAATGTTTTCATTGAGACGTTAAAGCTGATAATCCTGAACAGTAAACCACTGTTTAATTAGTACTCATAATCCAGGTCAATTATGTCCTGCCTCCTGTTCACATGTAGCCTTGATCCATCTCTTGTCTCTGAGTATTTACATTTGGTTTGACTGCCAGATGCTGACAAATCTGGAATCCAATTCTGCTCCCTTGATTTCTCCAGCTCACCAGTGAAAGTGAGCAGGTGGCATTTGGCTGCAAACTCAGGACTCTGTGCAATGCAGGTTTTATTGATCTATAGAAACCAAATAATATATAATTTGTATAACAATTTATATAATATATATGGACTATATTTTTGCTCTTCCTGTGACAAGTGTCTAAACCTTTTGTTTAAAAGTGTTAATTGGTAATCTGTGGGTGTAGAGTTCATTATTCCTGTACATACAACTGAGTTGTGAATAAAAAACTATTTACCACTAGAGCACTCAGAAAATGTTACTGATTACACTCGTCCTTTCTCTCAGTGGAAAAAGCAACAGCCAAACACAGTTTCTCCATTAGAGGAACAATTAATATTTGAAGAAGCCTTACAGCAATAATGAATGCCTTTCTATCATTTTATCACTCTTAAAATATTGCATAGATCTATCTCCAAATTAAATGGGTAGAGAACATTCTCTATTGAAAGTATCACATACCTTCGGTTCAGTTGTTCCATTTGTTGGATGGAGCTAGAACGGCGCAAACCATCAAGTGTAGCAGCTGCTGTAGGTCGCTGCCATGTTGTTGTACGGTTTACGTGATCCACATAAAAAACTCTTCCATGACTATCAATCCGTGCTTCCCAGTCTAGAATTTAACAAGGTATATTTTTAGCTTCCGATTGCAGAAATCTAAGCATTATACTTCCTGAACAAATAAAACTGTAAAGATCACAAGCATCCCATTCTTGTCTGAGTTCTTACCTCTTTCAGGAGATGTGAGTTTTGCTGGTAAGCCCAGCTTTTGTTTTCCAACCTGAATTTCCCTTGGACTGAGTGGCTTCCGAAGCCATACCAGAGTAAGTTCAGAGTCAACTACTTTGCTGTGGATCTGGAGTCATAAGTAGGCCAGACCAGAAAAGAATGGCAGATTTCCTTCCCTAATTAGTTTTAGTGAACCAGATGGGCTATTACGCTAGTCAATGATAGTTTCATGGTCATCATGACCAATTTTCCAGATTTTTAATTGAATTTAAATTTCATCAACTGTTGTGGTGAAGTTTGAACTTTTCTCCCTAGAATATTAGCCTGGATCTCCAGATTACTAGTCATTACGAGACATTATCATTATATCACTAGCCAGATAGGTTGCGAATGGTGACAGTAAAAGAGTAAAATATTGTCGAAATGCCAGTGAGCAATTATTATGATTTTAAGACAAGAAGCATTCTTTATTGAGAGAGAAATAATTCAGATTTGAACCCAAAATTTTAAGTTCATTATAAATCATCAAGAAAAGCTTTTCTAATGTTAAAATAATGCTGATTTAAAACAAATGTATACTGCCTTTTAGCTAAGATATTAAGTTAATTTGTCAGTGTGCCAATTCAAAGGGTATGTAAAGTTTCATATTGGCACAATCGAGACCAAAAAGCTCATTGAAGAAACATTTCCAGTGGCTGTTTTGGATTTTAAGCTGGTTTACCCCTTTGCCCTCTCTCCATTGCTGTGATGCCCTTTGGGAGATAAAGCACAGGAGTATTAATGATTGTCGGAATTGAATCTTGTCGGAATCCCAACACAAACTGGGAATGACCTGGTACAGCTTTGCAAATAAAAACCATGAACCTTTCTCTTCGCTTGCTCTCCTCTGTGACATCCAGGATAAAGATGCAAGATCTAGGTATGCAATTACAAAGGTAATGCATGCTTTAAACACATCAAGCTAACTAGTTTATTGGAGTCTGAATCAATAAAGCTACTGTTAAAGATTTACAGATAGTTTTAATTCAACCTGTTAATTTGAATGGTCTTAAAAAAAAGTTTGCTTTCTTTAATATGAAAATACAGACTCTTACTAAACCTCAATTAGACTCTTTTCCAACTTTAAACTGATTGCCACCATAAAATAAGCTGGTACCTGATTATACAAACCACAATAAGATATATGATTTAGGTTTTTTTCCGCACAATTTTCAGATTAGGAATTATCCAGCTCTGTGTAAGCTTTAGATAGATAAGTATGCCATTTGAATCAAAACAGCAAAATAGTTTTTCTGTATTTCACTTGAAAAATAAAATGCACTAATTCCTATTTTCAGGCATCACTTCTCCATTAAGCCTATGCTTTCTCTGGCAGATTTAATTGATTTAAAAAAGCAGTTAGTTTCCTTTACAGAAATTAATCAATCATTTTCTATCTGTTCAAAACTTCATATTTACACTCTGAAAGTGGATTCAAGCATGCTGTCACCTTCTTTTTTTCCAGAATGGACATTGAAGTGAGGTGATCAGAATATAGAGGAAAAGTGAAGAATATATAGGAAAAGAGGTAATGCAGAAATGGTATAGCAAATTCTGCAATCTCTCATGTGGTCTATAGTTGAATACAGCAGTTTAAGATATTTCAGATCTTACTGATGGAAGTTATGCTAATTTTATAGCTGACATATTATTGAATAATGATGTCCTAATCAAAATGGGGTTTCGTTTTAAAACAATGGATCTTACTAGATTGATACAATAAATGCCAAATTAATACCTATTAAGCTAATTCAGTTGTAGTATATTTTAACTAAACCAGTCCTTCTATTAAACTATTTTAAGGAAAAAGCACATTGCGTACTAACGGGCCAACTTGAACTAAAGGAAAAGTAAAATATTGCTAAGTTTTGAATAATTTATTATGACCTGTATCAATATGGCAGCCATCAAAATTGCTTCTCTTCAGGAATCAGAATGGAGACCCATATCAGCCGAAATATAAAAGACTTGTGCTGTGTTCCCTACAATGGCAGAATAGTTAAGCTAAATGCAGTCATATCAATTATCATAGTTTTTTAATCTTTACTGCACACTCAAATTCAATAACAAATTAGCCCATAAATGTATCTCCTGCTCTATTTACAGAAGATAATGCAATCAGGGATCTGGAAAGAAGTTCAGACTTTAGACTGAAACATTAGTGTTAATACTTAGACTAAGCTCCAACTCAGAAACGCGCGTCTGGAATCAACAAAGAACAATAAGGCATGCGGAAGAACTTGATGTCATAAAGCAGAGGTGAAAAGATCTAGAAGAAATGGAATGAACCAGGACCCAGTCAAGTTTAGTGTGGGAAGCAACAAAGCTGCTTATCCTTGGTGAGGGCTCTCAGGCTGGAATGTTTTATCTTCTTGCATTCCAAAGGGTATGGTTAAATACCTGAAGTGGACATTCAGATAATAAGTAAATAAGTAATAAACATAACTAAGTTATGTAAACATTGTAATAACACAGTATTGAAAATTCCACATGAATCATTTTCAATTCTCAGTTGCTATTTCAAAGGGAATTGGTCTGTCCTAGAGAAACGTTCATTGACTGAAATCCATCCGTAACAAGTGGGAGCACAAAATGCAACATAGCAAACATTTCAGTGTGGAATAGGCCCTTTCTTTATACTACAGTGTATGTGGGAAAGGGAAAATTATTGCAGTAAAATTAGAAACATTGTTTGTAGGCATTTATAAGTTTACTACATATGTCTAAATAGAGGCATGCTGGGATTATAGACATATTGACTGAGGAAGAATAGATATAGTTCTCACAAACATCCATTTCCAAATAATGTTTCTACCAGGAAATTAGGATTGCAATCAGAAGGGCACAGAAGTATATCACAGATGAGTTCCAATGCCTGAAGAACAACAAAGTATGCTGACAATCTTTTAATATCTACTGTCTTTTGTTGCTGATTATCCCATGAATTGGGAGGTGAATAATACAGACTGTATAATTGCTATTGCTTACGCAGCATAGAAACATCTGTCTACCTCATCGATTCAAATTGTAGAATTTTAAAATACGTTCAAAACTGAATTTATGTCATCAATATTTGAGGTGAAATGGAACAGACACTTTGTAACATTTGATTGCATATAACTTGAGTTTAAGAAAACCTCCCTTTGGGATCTTACTGATTTGGTTTTCTACATATCATATTATCTTTGGCAATTTCTCAAATATGTTTATTTCATAAATTTAAGCTTCTTGGACATTTATTAGATTCTAGGAGATTTCTGAGTGAGTATTTATTGAAGGAGGTTTATGTTGATGATGATCTGATTTGGGCTCAACAGCACATGTTATGTTCAGGATTTGTAGATTCTTTCCATATACCATGGCCATTAGAAGAACTGTACATAACTCTTTATGGTAGTACATACACATTTGATAATCCCATTTACAGATTAGAGATTTCTGCAAGAGTTTGAGAGACAAAGGCAGAAATGCTCCTTAAGCAATATGACCACATTATTGAGGATTTCATGCAATTCTGTTTGTTATGTTATACAAATGACATAAAGGTTCTGCAGAGAGTAAAGAGAAAGATACCAGAAATATGTGGGTTACATGTCAGGAAATGGTCGACAGGCTGGGTCTCTTTTCTGTTGAAAGAGAAAGGACTGAGGTTGATCTAGTAGCAATCTTTAAAATTCTGAAGAGTTTTGATTGACTAGATACAAAAGTAATGAATGGAATTGTATAGGGGCCTGAACAATATAGGCTATGGCAAGATTTGTGGCAGAATTGCATGAGAAATCTTGAGAGGCCAATCTCAATGATGAGCTGCATCTGCCAGGTACCAAGGCAAGCTTTTTGCAGGGTAATAGCAAGTTCACAATTAATAGGGACTGTTGTTGTAAATATCTCATCAACTGCATGTCTTGTTTGTTTAATATGCAACTTCCTATCTTATCAAATGTGCTCAGCAAACTAGACACGAAGATTTCTCAACACTTGAGAGCTAGCAGCTGGTGACTTCAGCTTCCAACTGGGGAAAACTCAAGGTATAAGATGGTAGGCAGAACAGCATCGAAGAACATGCTAGGCAGTGGGAAATTATTGTCAGTGGCCACTGGGAGAACATAGAGAAACCAGGGTGGGTAAGATGTGTAGGGATGGGTAATATTAGTGCTCAAAGGCCTGGAAGGTCAGTTGGAGGTAAAGTTCACTCCTTATATGGGGGAGATGGGTGGAACTGGGCTGTGGGTGTAGTGTGAAGCAAAAGGGGTTGTGGAGGCTCACGATGGGGGTGGGGAGGATGTACCTGTCAACCAGGCAGAGCCTAGAGATGACAGTGCCCAGCATGAGCTGTATTCCTTGCTACCACTTGCTTTTCCCTAGATGTGAAATGCAACCGGAAAATGGCTGGGACAATGCTCAGGGTGAGTGGAGTCAGGGTCACATTAATGGATGAAAGTGTGGGTTCCACATCTGCTGGATGCTAGGAATTGAAGGGACGCACACATGAACCAGCAAACTCTGCTACTTTTCATTTGTAACCATTTCCTTGCTCAGTTGCAACGAATGCAGAGTGAACATGGTTAGGCTTCTAATATTGAGAAAAACACATTTCATGGTGCCATTGGTACTTGCAAATGATGCAGAAGTTAGCAGTAATTACTTAAAAAGAGGCAAATGCTGGACAAAACTGCCCCATTAATTATGAAATGGCCAAGGGTGCTATGCAGCAAAGGGATTAAAGGGTTACGTCATGCAAGTATGATCGTGGAATTTCCCGATTATGGTGAAAAGTTGAATGATTAATATGGATCTAGAATAGGAGGAGGATTGGAGCACAGCAGCAACCACCCCCACCCTCTCTACCCCTCAGCACACACACAACTTTGATGTGATAAGTTAGTTTCTCAACTGGCACAGCACATTCACCACATTGATGCTCATGCTACGACCATGGTGATGGTGGAGCAGAGTATAGAGCTCCTGAAGATGTGGTTCTGTTGACTGAACCCAGACAAGCATTGGCAAACTGACATTGCACTTCACTGACAAAATAATGGCATGTCAATGTACAAACACAAATCTCTTGGCACGTGGCTAGCATTGCTGACACTCCCTCACACAGACACCATTCTCTCAATTTGGTCTCTATTTAACCACCTGGCCACGTCATTTACTGATGCTTAACTACATTTGGTCTAACTGCCCTCTCTAAGTCACATTCTGTTCCCAATTCCGACTAGAGACTCACTGTTTGTTATTGCCCAGTAGGGAATAATTACATAACAGCAAGTGATCAGACAGCTCTAAACAGGAGATTTCATTGACAGTCAGAAATTGTGAAGACAAATGATAATAGATAATAGAATGTCAGGAATCAGAGATTAACTGATCTTGGATCCACTGCCGTTTGTGGAAGAGAATTCCAAACATCTATCTCCCTTTTTTTGTGTAGAAACGCCTCCTGACATCTCTACTGAATTGTTTGACCCTAACTTACAGACTATGCCTCCTTGTTCTAGGACTCCCAACCAGTGGGAATAGTTTATCTTTATCTACCCTGTCTTTTCCTATTGATATCTTGAAGACTTTGATCAGAGTATTCCAAGTGGAGTGTAACAAGGGTTTTGTATAACTGCAGCATAACATCTATATCCTTTTATTCCAGTCCTCTAGATATAAAGGCCAGCATTGGGTGGCATGGTGACTCAGTGGTTAGCACTGTTACCTTACAACACCAGGGACCCAGGTTCAAAACCAGCCTTGGGTGACTGTGTGAAGTTTGCACATTCTCCCTGTGTCTGCATGGGTTTCCTCCCACAATCCAAAGATGTGCAGGTTAGGTGAATTGGCCATGCTAAATTGCCTATAGTGTTCAGGGATGTATAGGTTAGGTACATTAGTCCAGGGTAAATATAATGTAGTAGGAAAATGGGTCTGGGAGGGTTACTCTTCGGCGGTTCGGTGTTGGGCTGAAGGGCCTGTTCCCACACTGTAGGGATTCTAATCAATTCCATTAGGACTCCCTGCTCATTCTCTGCATCTGATTGTGATATTTTGTAGAAGCATCTGAACACCTAAGTCTCTTTAGACATTAACTGTATTTAACTTCATAGCATCTAGAAAGTACCCTGACCTATCCTTTTTCAGTCCAAAGTGAATAACCACACAAATGATTGGTATGTTTTTAATTCATAGCCATTCAATTTACACATTAAGAAGCCAACCTTATTTCACTTTAAGAACAAAACATTGTGGCTGAAAATTACTGCAATTTAATGAATAATCGTTGTTGCTTAATGTCAAATACATTGTTTTGCAGGTCACTAAGATGTACAAAACAACCTCTGCCTGTTCAAATTTTTTGCCAACCATGTAATTCATTCATGTTATGTACCTATACAAATATAGAAGTTCTAATACAGTGATTGTCTTCTGATCAACCATAGAATCATCCAATGGAGGCTGAGCTGTGACCTTATAGAGGTTTATAAAATCATGAGAGGTATGGATAGGGTGAATAGCCAAAGTCTTTTCCCTAGGATAGGGTAGACCAAAACTGGAGAGCATAGGTTTAAGGTGAGAGGGGAAAATTTTAAAAGGGGCCTAAGGGGCAACCTTTTCACACAGAGGGTGGTACGTGTATGGTATAGAGCTACCAGAGGAAGTGGTGGAGGCTGGTACAATTACGACATTTAAAAGGCATCTGGATGGGTACATGAATAGGAAGAGTTTAGAGGGATATGGGCCAAATGCTGCCAAATGGAACTAGACTAATTTAGGATATCTGGTCAGAATGGCTCTGTTTCTATGCTGTACAACTCTGACTATGACCCAATCCATTATCATTTATCTTTTTAACTGCGATATGAAACAAAATAAAATTATCCTCCATCAGATGGAATACAAATCAACACTTCAGCATCAGGTTTGTGTCAGCATACAACTGAGAAAATGGATCATTGAACAGCTTAATATTTGGAAAGGTCCGAAAAAGACCTCAGACTAGGAAATTGCAAACATCATCTTACATTTGAAGATCTCTAAATAATGTTGGTACTGCATAAAGATGAGGTGGAATCTTCCCAGCTCTTGAATGACATGGAATTTGTGAGAAAGTTGGAGTAAAAGTCCTATTTCTTAACCAAGTGTTGAACTGTAAGTTGAGATTCTCACTCGTGTGCAGTGTGAGGCCAATTAGCATGCATTAACATCTCATTATTACATCATCTTCCTTCTTTGATATCCAGTTTCCCATTCTCCCAACCGCTGTACAGAGACTAAACGGTGACAAATGTGAAAGCTGAAAAGAGTTAATGGGTGACTGAAGCTTGCTATTTGCTCCTCTAGCTACCCCCCCCCCATCACTTAACCATATCTCAAGGCACACTCCATGGACAACGACTGCACGTATCCTGCCACACCAACCCCCCCACACCTCCACCCACACTCCCCATCTCTGCTAGCAAAGCAGGATGCCAATTACCCTCTGTCCAATATGGCCAGGAATCAAAAGGACCTTACAAGGATGTTGCGGACAGTCAGTGCTTGGCCAAATGCACTTGGGCTTATAAGATGACACCACCTCAGGGAATCCTGGGAGGTCTCAGTAGTGGCCAGCACTTCTGCCTTTAACAAATGAGAGAAAATGTAGAGTAGGTTTCATTAGGAGTGCAGTGCTTAGAAAATGAGGCAAATTTAGGAAGATAGTGTGAGAAAACCAGCTAGGGATCACAAAGAGAAATGCCCCATGAAGTTCATAAAAATTGACACTTAACAGATTTTTGGTAAGATTCAGCTCATAGGTTAGTGGATGTTGATGACTGTCAATTTTCTATTGATCGCAAAAGCAAATTGTATTTATATTGCAGCTTCAGTACAATATAATATACCAAGGTCCTCCATGGGACAGTAACAAACAATATTTCACACCAGTTCACACAAGGGATTATTAAGATACATGACTGGCCAAAGAGGTGGGTTCTAGGGAGCAACAAGAAGTTGAGGTAATCAGGTTTAAGGAGGAAATTCCAGAGCGTGCGTTCCACCAGTCCGGACAGAGAATTCTAGACACTCATCAAAAACGTTGTGTTTCCCATAATCCTTCTACAAATCACTTTAAATCTGTATTCCTTGGAAATCAGCCTCACCACTAGGTGAAACAAGCCTTCTCTGTTCATTCTATCCAGGTTCCTCATTACTTTCTACACCTTTCTTGTGAGACTCCACTGTACAGTCTCCAGAGAAATTATGTTCCTCCTGTAACGTAGAGACCATAACTGTACAGAAAATTCTGACTGTGGCTTTACCAGCTTTTTATACAATCCTGTACTTTCTCCTTGCTTTTGTATTCAATAACTTATGAATGAATGAAAACATTCCATATGTATTCCTTAGCTTTCTTTTCTGCCACCTTCAAAGGCATATGTTCCAAGGTCTCTTACTTCATCTTCCCTTATGTAGGCAGAAGTTCATTTTGGCATCAAATATACGATGGCAAGGCTGCAATTCATCTAGCTTCTTTTGGTGGCAATTACTTTGGTCTTCCAATAGTTCATTGAAGAAACTTTTGCATATCCAATATGGATATTGGAGAAGCAGCTAACAATTTAGAGATAGTGGAGGGGTGGGGAGAGGTGGTAGTGAATTAGATCTGAGTGTTATCTGCACTCATGTAGAAAGTAACATCTTGTTTTCAGGTGGTGCTGCTGAAAGGGAGCATTTCATAGATGAGATAATAGGGGGTGGGGGGAGGGGGGAGGGGGCGGAGGTGTGGTTAATTATGAATGGATCCCTGGGATAGTCCAGAAACAAATATGTAGGAGCAGAAAGAGTCATTGCAGGTCGTTTTCTGATGATGATTAAATAGATAAAAATGAAGCCAGTTAAGCCCTATGCCAGCCACCCAAGCTGGATGAGACTCCATGCAGGAGGATGCTGAATTCGACTGTCTGAAAGGCTACAGACAGCTGGAGAAGGATGAGGAAGGATCATTTATCTTTGCCACAATCATGTAGGACTATTTTTGTGACTTCGGTAAGGACTGAACTGTGGCAGGAACAGGAAAACTGGAGGGATTCAAGCATGTAGTTTCAGTATAGATCTGAGAGGTGACACTATATTCAGGGATTTGGGGAAAAAAATAAAGGATGTCATTATGCAGTAATTTGCAAGAACAGAGGTATCCTTAATTGTTATTTTGAGATGCGGCGTGATAGCAGCTGATTTGAAGGAGAGGGAGAGTATAACAGTTCTCTCGCCTCAGATACAATCAGTTAATAACAGAATATGCAACTGAATATTACTGTGCTAAATATTGATGTAAGTCAATACTGGCTAAAACTCTGCTAGTTGTTACTCAGTTCTCCATCCTGGCCATGTGCATCCTACCTGTACTGAGAGTGCCATCTGCAACATCATTTTGGCTGGTCGTTTCTCTGCTGCTCAGTGTGCAGTTCATATCCAATTCCTCAGTGTAGCTGAGCTTCTTAGCAGAAAAAAATGCCTGGTCTAAAGACAGTGTGTCACATGCACAGACACTGCATCCCTAATCAAAATACTGCAGACCAGCAAAATACGACACACCTTATTAATGATACATTTAGCAGAAATGGGAACTGAAGTTGCCCTCTGCTGGATGTAAGTTGTGAGAACACTGTAATTTTATTAGTAACACTAGTGTTCAGAGTATGAAATGGAAGAAAATGGCCAGGATAAAGAGCTGCTAGTTCTAATACTGTATTCAAAGCTCAAATGTAAAATATTAATGTCACAGTCCCAGTTAAATTGTTTGGACAGCTTCTTTCTTTTGTTAATCTTTGGTCAAGTAAAGGAAAACTGGCCTGTTGAATTATTTCTGGTTTTTCAAATGGCAGTATTAAGAACAAAGAACAAATAACAATACAGCACACGAACAGGCCCTTTGGCCTTCCAAGCCTGTACTGCCACATTTTGCCCTGCCAAACTAAAAATGTCATCACTTAGAGGATGGTATCCCTCTGTTCCCTTCCTATTCAGATAATCATTGAGGTGATTCCTGAATGCTGCTGTTTGTCTTCATCCACCACTTCTTCTGGCAGCATGTTCTGGGCGCTCACCACCCTTTGTGTGATATTGGTGGAGAAACCCAAAATGAAGAATAACTGGTTGATAACTATAATCTGTACAATATCCAGAAAGGTATTGCCCAATAGTGAGCATTGTGGGAATTAGCAGGATGTTAGCTGCTGATGGATTTGATGTAGCACAGAATGTTGTTTGTCACAGAAAAGCACTCCTGATACCTTGTTACTGCAGATACACCAGAATCAAGTCAGGTTGGGTCAAAGCTGTAGAACATCTTGGAGACTTAGCACGGTATAGCAGTATGTTAGTTGTTTTAAGCAGGTATAATGTGCATATTCCAAGAGGGATGTAGCTGGTCAAACCACAAGATTATCAAATGAAACACAAACAAAAGAGAGCAGAACACAGAATAACTTAACCTATCTGAAAACCCAACAGATTGTACCAGTTAAATGATGCTGTTCCCAATACTTGCAACAATCCTCATAAACACCCTTGGCACAAAGGTAAAATCAAACACAGGATCTTACAGAAAACATGTCAGAGAGAAGGGGGGTCAGCAATGACCTGCTTCCCTTGGGTCCAGCAGCTTCACAACTGCCTGACTGCTTTCAGTGAAAGGCCAGGCTGCCAAAAACCAAACCAAACCAGAGAAAAGCTGAGCTGGGAGAACTGGCCACTCCCCTTTCATTGTATAAGTGTTTTTTTTTAACTTAAAAGCCTTTTGCCTGAGGCAGTATCTGTTAGCTATAATCAAATTGGCCCTAAAACCCTTCAAACTTAGACTTTTCAGAGTCTGTGTCTTTTACGACCTTTCTGGAAAAAAAAAGCCAAGAACAACATTAACTTGTTAAAGTAGCAGCATCATCACAACGGTCTATGGCTACTGGCTGTATCCACCTAAGTACACGGACATTGGCATCCAACATGTACCAGCATCCATGAATACTTATGGCACATTTCCAAACCATGTACAGGATGTTGGCCCACTTCAATGCTGCACCAGCAACTCTCATTGTAATGCTGCAGCAAGGACACTGTGTGCTCTCAGACATACAATAGCTCATGGATAATGTATCAGGCTTCACTTCTGGGTTGTTCGCTTGCTCTCCTAGCAGTCTGAGCTGAGTTGGATGCTCATAGCATTCTTTCCTCGTGTTTTACTTAGTGTGTTTTATCCCCTCAGCCAGAGATACCAGGTGCATATTACTGTAGCCTTTGCTCAGGAAGTCCCAGTAGAGAATGTCCAGGGCAGCCCCTGACACCAGTCCATGCCTGCTTGGGCTGTTCAGACTCAGGATGTTCTCCTCATTAGGGATGAGGAGTTGAACGGTGGGCAGTACACCACCCGTCTTGACTCCATCTGCTATAAAGTATTTTCCTCCTGGAATTAGACAGAGGTCGATAGTATGGAAGATGAAAGTTGGTGGCACAGCTGTTACCGTTGGTGAGGGAGGGGCATGGCCTGAGTGAGTGAGTAGACAGTTCAGACACTGTACAGAGTGAGTGGTGTTGTTGTGAATTAGGGTCAGTAACAACGAGTATGGAAAGATGTTACAGACAATAGTGAGAGTGGTAGATCATGAGCATTGGTAGGAGATGTGTACAATACCAGAGGTAGAGTGGGTGCGAGGTTTCAGAGAGAAGATGTACTCTGACAGAATGGAGAAGAGTACATTGCTGGGCATTCCTCCTGTTGGTCATGCTTCTTTAGCCCAATTGGGAACCTTAGATCAGGCTGGCATGGTCTGATGTCTTGGCCTCCACCATTGATCCTGGGGGAGAAGGAAATCCATGTCAGCTCGAACCCATCGAGAACCCCAGCCGCAAAGCAGGAACCGATATATCACCACCTCCTCCCCCCTTCCTCCAGCAATGTCCAGGGCAAATGTCAGGCATTGTGCAGGGTAGCTCCAGATTGACAGGACTTGTCCAGGTGCATAATAAACTTACAGACACCAAGGGTGCAAGGAATGCCAGTGAACTCTGGGACATCTGGTGAGTGGTTCCAGGAATGTAAGATTCAGTCTTGAAGATCTTGAGGGCACTTGACAGGTTCTCTGTGGAGAGGATATGTCGTTTTATGGGAGAATCTAGAAGTGGGATCATGGTTTAAAAATCAGGGCTTCTCCATTTCAACAGAAAACAGGCAAATTGGTTTCTCTCTAAAGTCATGAGCTTTTGGAACTCTCATCCTGTGAAGGTGATGGAAGTGAAGTCCTTGAATATTTCTAAGACAAACACATTTCAACAAACGCTTGTTAAGTAAGAGAATGCCAGTTTACAATTATATTAGACATGACCTGATTCAAAGGCAAAGCAGCTTCAAGGGGCTGAATGGCTTATTCCTAGTCCTAAACTGACTGCCTTGTATACAACATCTAGTTCATTAAATATAAATTGTAATCTCCTCCTCCATTTTATTTTGCATTTTTTTTGCTTTTGTCTTTGGATGGCCTCTGTTGGAACTGACCTTTCTCCATTAACACCTCCCTCGAAACTTTTTTGATTTCTTTACTTGCACCATTATCATCCCCTTCTGCATCAAATCATCATCTTGGTCATTTAATCTCTCCTTTTCTCCTCTCTATCACACTCCTCATCCCTTTTATTCTATCCTCTCACCCCTTTCCCTGCCTCTCCATGTATTTTAAATCTGTAAAATCTCATATTTTCCAGTTGAGACAAAGTTCAAGATCTGAAACATGGGCTCTCTTTCTCTCTCCACGCCACTAGACACAATGATTATTTCCAGTATTTTCTGTTCTTATTTCAGATTTTCAGCACCCTAAGTATCTTACTTTTCTTGCTACTCTTAAAGTGGTTTTATATTGCATTACATGTGGTCTAAGGCTTTGCCTGGATATTTGAAGTGATGTATTTACTAAAATCCCATTCTGTTTTTTATACTTAGCATTCATTTAAATTCCATTGATTCCATATATATGGGACACATCGATCTACCTATTTGTAATGTCTCAAATTCATTTAAGTTCACTCAATTACGTAACCAATTTAAATTCTTTTGCAAATCTTCAGCTGTGTTATTTACAGAGCATAATTCAGCATGTAAACAATGCCAAATTTCAGTCTGCTCATTCCAGTGGTATGCCCATTATGATAATAAAATAAGACTTTCCCAGTTCTATCACTTTATCCCACTTTAACCTCATGAACATTTTACAACAATTGTGTGCATTCTTAATTCTTGGCTGGATATATGACCCAAGAATATCAAGCCTCACCCTGATATAGTTCTGGCTTCATGCCCCAAATATGAGGAATAAAGTGCATTCTGAAGGTTTAACCTGATACCATCAGATTGCACATTTCATTCTAAGCCCCACAAATCCTATACAAGGAATACTTTTTTAAATTCCTAGTTCTTGGTCATCCATATACCATCACCTAAGCAAATTAGACTTAATATTGTTCCATTTTAAATAAGGCAAGATAAAATGTCCATTTGAGGAGAGAACAAATAATGTTAAAGAGCCAGAGACCATGCAAAAATCATAAATCAAATGTTTACAGCTCTGTCTGTCTGAAAAGAACAAAACTGAGAAACTACATGATTAGAGCACAGGCATTGCTGCCAGTGTCAAACCAAAGTCAACAAGCAATCATTTGTTTTAATGGGAAAGTAAAGAGGAATAACTAAAGACAGATGGAAAAGGAGACAAAGGATAAAAATACACAATTAAAAGTATGTATCAGCTACAAGCCACTGAATAGCTTAAACTAGATCCAAGAATCAATACTTAATTCCCAGTTTGATTATTCACCTGAACATTTGATTCTGGCTTCACTGTAACGTTTTGAAAGGAACATTAATATTTACTTTCTAACAGGACATACACTCTTTTAGATTGGCCGAAAAAATTTTAACATTAAGCAGGATCTGGTCAAAATCTGAATGTGAAAAGTGATCTGTCACACATGTGACAAAGGCAATTTTTAGCTTACCATGTTGGTTCAACATGGGAGATTTTCAATTGGCCTACTCATGATAGCTCAATGTCCCCTCTAAGCTGCACAATGTACCACCATACAACTATCTGAAATGTGTTCTTCAAGGAATCAATACTCATAACCCACATTCCCATTAAAGGTGTCAGACAAAATACAAGGCTTAATAATTTGGAGCAGTTTAGAATTTAGCAAAGCATGACCAAGAGGCTAATTTAAAGGAGAAAAATAGATTATAAGAGTAAAGTTGCAAGGGACATAAAGCAAACTGTAAGAACTTCTCCAAGTATGTAAAAAGAATGAAAAGTTTAGCGCAAATGTAGACCCCTTACAATTTGAATCTGAGAATCAATTGTGGAGAACATTTAATTAACTACTTTACAACTGTCTTCACAGAAGAAGATGTAAATAATATCTCAGAAGTGCCAGGGCAGCAGGGATGTTTTAGAAAGGAAGAAATTAAGGATATTAATATTAGTAAAAACATATTGTTGGAGAAATTAATGAGACTGAAAGCTAGTAAATCCCCAGGTCTTGATAATCTACACCCAAGGTTATTAAGTAAGTGGCCAAATAAATAGTAGATGTGTTTGTTGTCATCTTCCAAAATTCTCTAAGTTCTGGAACATTCCTGGCAAACTGGAAAATGTAAATGTAACCCCACTGTTTAAAAAAGGAGGGAGGGAGAAAACTGGGAATTGCAGATCAGTTAGTCTAACAGCAACAGTGGGGAAAATATTTAAGTCTAATGTAAAGGATTTGATAACAGGACACTTAGAAAATATCAGTAAGAGTATACAGAATCAACATGGATTTATGGTTGTATGTGTTTGACAAACCTCCTCAGGTTTTACAGGAAGTAACTAATAGAATTGTTGAGGGGGAGCCAGAAGATGTGACATATTTTAATTTTCTCAAAGCCTTCAATAAAATCCCACATAAGAAGGTAAGTGTGCAAAATCAAAACACATGAAATTGGTGGTAATATACCATCATGGATTGAGAACTGGTTTAGAAACAAGAAACAGTGTGGGAATAAATGTGTCTGAGTAGAAAGTGGTGACAAGTGGGCTACCACAAGTGTCACTACTTGGGTTCCAGCTATTCACATATTCATATGTAAATTTGCTGATAATCCAAGGGAGTTTGTGTGGTGGGAGAAGGTGTGGTGAGAAGAATATAAAGAGGCTTTAGGTCAATTTAGACACTTTGGGTGTGTGGGAAAATGCACGACAGTTGCAGTAGAACATGGATAAGCGTGAAATTATCCAATTTGGAAGGAAAAACAGAATGGTAGAGTATTGTTTAAATGGTGATAGATTGGGAAAAGATGATGTACAAAGGAATCTGGATGTCCTTGTACACAAATCACTGAAAGCAAGCAGGGAACTACAGCAAGTAATTAGGAAGGCAAATGCTATGTTGGCCCTCATTGTAAGAAGGTTTCAAATGGGAGTATGGACGTCTTCCTGCAGCTGTACAAGGCCTTGATAAAATCACACCTGGTGTATTATATGCAACTTTGCTTTCCTTACGTAAGAAAACTTGCCATAGAAGCAGTGCAACAAATGTTCTTCAGACTGAATCTGGGATATAGGTTTGGTTGTGTGATTGATTGGAACTTCGAAGAATGACAGGGGATCTGATTGGAACCTACAATATTCTAATATTCAATACAGGGATGATGTTTCCCTCAGTCAGGGGGCCCAGGACAAAGAGCCATTATCTCAGGATACATGGCAGATCATTTCGGACAGAGATGAGAACAAATTTTTTCATTTAGAGGGTGGTGAATGGTGGCACACAAGACAAAGTTACTGAATATGTTTCAGAAAGAAACAGATGAATTTTTAGCAGCTAAAGGCGTCAAAGGGTAGAGGGAGAGCATGGGAGTATGATGCTGAGGTTGACAATCAGCCACAATTGCGTTGAATTGTCGAACAGGCTTTATGGGCCAAATGGCCGACTGCTCTTAATTTCTATGTTTAACATGCAAAAATATCAAATTGGCTGTGCAACATAAAGAAATATTTATGGAATCTTGTTATGTACACTCCTACCTGATCGCCCTACTATTAATTTCAATTTGGGAAGGAGGTGGCATAGTGCTAATGTCACTGAAGTAGTAATACAGAAACTCTGTTGATGTGACTGTGGAAGAGTGCTCGAGAGTGTTCATATGAAGACATATAGCACTGAGCGTGGATCACAGGGTGTAGCGAGAGCAGCTGTCTGTGTAACGTTGAACATCGTGAACTTACCTATGGTCCTGGGTGGATTCAAAGCACGAAGGATGAAACTTTGAGTCGGAATCCACATGAGGTGAGTCTGAGCTAGAGGCAGTCACCGAGGGATGTAATGTGGCTATGAATGGGTTCTGAGGAAGAGTCACTCGACCCAAGACATTAACTCTGATTTACCTCCACAGATGCTGCCAAACCTGCTGAGCTTTTCCAGCATTTGCTACTTTCATCTGGGCACAAGGGTTTGGAAGCCATCATGACAGATGGCGATATTTAAGTTCAATAAAAATTGGGCATAACAATGACCATGTAGTCATTGTCAAATGTTGTAAAAACCTGCTCTGAAGAAGGGTCACTGGACCCAAAATGTTGACTCTGCTTTCTTGACAGAGGTACTGCCTGACCTGCTGAGTTTTTCCAGCAATTTCTGATTTTGTTTCTGATTTCCAGCATTTGTGTTCTTTTTTCTCTTGACTATAAAAGTTTATCTGGAACACTGATGTCCTTCAGGAAAATTAATCTACAGTCCTTACCTGGTCTTGCTTTCATGTAACTACAGCCCCAAAGCAATTGGGGTGATTAGGGATGAGAAATAAATGCTGGCCCAGCCAATGATACTCATGTCCCATGAATAAATGAAAATCAAAAGGAAAAACATCTAGAATGTAGTGTGCAGTCAGGTTCTGTTGATCATTTTATACCATTGGCCTAAATTTCAAACATTCTCCAGGGGATTTTACATAGTTTGGCTTTTAGAAGAGAGCCATTCCTGAAATTATTTTTAAGATACAACTAAATGTCAAGTTGAAACAAAAATGGAAATTGTTAACAAAACTCAGCAGGTCTGGCAGTATCTGTGGGTAGAAAGCAGAGTTATTATTTTGAGTCCGGCGACTGATTTAACTGTAGAGGATGGGTTCGGAGAGTAAATTTATCAGGTTTAAACTGAACATGATTGTGGACTGTGTAGCATAAAGGAAACTGTGTTTTACTCTGAGTATAGTCACTGAACATGTTCAGATGGAGCAATGCCAAGTGATATTGGATCATATGGAACTAAAGAGTGGATAAGACAGTATAATGGCCTGTCTTATTATCCTCAGGATATAATTATGTTCAGGAAGGTCTTGTAGTGCAGTGGTAGTGTCCCTAGCTCTATGCCAGACGCTGTGGGGTTCAAGTCCCACCTGTCCTGGAGGTATCTCATGAAATACCTGAAGAAGTTGAGTAACGTAATGATTGTTACTTTCAGTGACTCTTATTGCACCTCAAACACAAGAGTGTCAATTTCATTTTAAAGTATGGTTTCAATGGGGAACAGATGGAAGACGTCAAAGCACACTGAGCTACTGAACCTCTAAATGAGAAAGCCATCCCTGAAGCTGAAGAAACAGTGATAGACTGAAGAAATCAATCAGACACAGTAAGCAAAAATTTACAAATGAAAGCACTTAGAGACGGGAAAGAAACAAGCTCCCAGAAAATACACCAATGACAAGCATATGAAGAAATAGGATGCTATCTTCTGGCAGGAACCCAACCTGGCAAGTTTTATTGAGAGTTGTGAGTCCACAAAGAGAGAGCAGGGTAAGGCTGCAGTGGTAACATGGATAATTAAACAGAGATCATAGCAGGCTACAGAAGACCCAGCAGGAGGGGTTTACAGAAGGATAGAAGGAACACTATTTGGTACGTGTCACAAGCCCACAGTAAGATTCTGATGTCATTGATGATAATAGACCTGCAGGATATAATGTAGAGATTTAGTAAATGGCAGATAAACTGTTTTGAATTAGATATTGGAGAAGATGTCTCTTTTTTTTATGCTACTCTATGATTAAGGCATGAAATCTTCAGACTGCTCTCCATTCAACTTTGGAACTTGGAATATAGAAGAATCAAAGGAAGAGGCCGGATGTGTACTTCACCTCAGTACAAAGGAAAAAGGATGAAAGAGACCTGTAGCTAATTCATAATCATCACCATTCTTTATTAAGTAAAACTGTTTGTCTAGTTTTAGATATTCTTCGATTAACAGACTCTGAAAAATTCAGTCCTTCTAGAATGGAAAGCCAGACTGTTGCAGGGGAACGAGGAAGTAACCTTTTATTTGTGTAAAGGCAACGATAATGAGTCATAATCAATTGTCCACCAACGACTGATTAACTCCATGGGTTTGATTATTTAAAGCAGTAAAACACATAATAAGTTGAGAAACAGACATTACAACAAACCAAATGATTTCTGCACCGAGCAGCTGATAAGTCCACAGAAGACCAACTGGTAGGCAGAAACACAACACTGTATATATGGAGTCTGTAAGGTGAATTCTCTTGAAGGCAAGGTACACATACAGCAAATAGCATGTTCATTCGGTAAAAGTAAGTCAATACTTAACTATTAACACGAAACATGAGACTTCAAGATTTCTGGTGTTGAAAAAAGGTCACCAATGATGTAAGGAGGAGGTTTTGCAGCTTCAGACTAAATTCAAGACCCAGTGAAACTTCAGTCAGAGTGGAAGGTGTAATGAATGCCTGCACAGGAAGAAGCCAGCTGTATGCAATAAATCTTAGTGACCAGGCACAGAGAACATCAACATGAACTTGACTTGATCATAGAAAAATGTCACTTTTCACAAAAGACCTACCAAAAGTACAACTTCAACTAATTAATAGAGATCACTTTTCCATTGAACGTATTCCTAAGCCTAAGATAGATCATATCAACGTTCAGTGTTGCAAAACTGTGAATCTGCAGATAAATCTGATAGTTAAAAGGGCGGCCCATCAATAAGTTGAAGTGTTTTTTCAGCAAGAGCTTACATGACCAGATTATTGAGCTCAGAATACCTTTGCAAAATTTAAAGCTGAATGAACAGCTCAGAGCTCAACTGGAATTAGCACAGTCTAACTATATCAGTGAGACTACTGAAGGGAAAAGTCAAGCTCTTAATAGCCAAACAACAGAACCAAGCCTTGCAAACTGAAAATGAGAAGATTGCAGACAATTGCAGAAATTTCACTCAGACATCTAGAATTCTCACTGGCGTGGCACAACAGAGAGAGGAAAATGTGTCTGTTATAGAAATTGCTAACAAAAATCCAGGATCAAGGTGAGTGACTAGCTGAATAAAACTTTCTGTGACAGCTAATGAGTGTGATAACCTAGTCTTTCAAAAATGAACACTGGAGACAAGGAAAGCGAGAATCTTTTTCCCCTTCTTAATAACAAGATTACAAATGGAAGGAGGCTGTCTGCAAATCCGGCTAACACTCAAGAATTCCCTTCTGTCCTGCTTTGCAGCTTACTCTGTTATCCATGATGGTACAGTTGTGCTTTTTCACTGAGTTCCATAAGACCATAAGACCATAAGACCATAAAACATGGGAGTGGAAGTAAGGCCATTCGGCCCATCGAGTCCACTCCGCCATTCAATCATGGCTGATGGGCATTTCAACTCCACTTACCCGTATTCTCCCCGTAGCCCTTAATTCCTCGAGACAACAAGAATCTATCAATCTCTGCCTTGAAGACATTTAGCGTCCCAGCCTCCACTGCGCTCTGCGGCAATGAATTCCACAGGCCCACCACTCTCTGGCTGAAGAAATGTCTCTGCATTTCTGTTCTGAATTTACCCCCTCTATTTCTAAGGCTGTGTCCACGGGTTCTAGTCTCCTCACCTAACGGAAACAATTTCCTAGCATCCACCCTTTCCAAGCCATGTATTATCTTGTACGTCTCTATTAAGTCTCCCCTTAATCTTCTAAACTTCAATGAATACAATCCCAGGATCTTCAGCCATTCCTCATATGTTAGACCTACCATTCCAGGGATCATCCGTGTGAATCTTCGCTGGACACATTCCAGTGCCAGTATGTCTTTCCTGAGGTGTGGGGACCAAAACTGGACACAGTACTCCAAATGGGGCCTAACCAGAGCTTTATAAAGTCTCAGTAGCACAACGGTGTTTTTATATTCCAACCCTCTTGAGATAAGTGACATTCGCTTTCTTAATCACGGACTCAACCTGCATGTTGATCTTTAGAGAATCCTCGACTAGCACTCCCAGATCCCTTTGTACTTTGGCTTTACGAATTTTCACACCGTTAGAAAGTAGTCTGTGCTTTTATTCTTTTTGCCAAAGTGCAAGACCTCACATTTGTTCACGTTGAATTCCATCAGCCATTTCCTGGACCACTCTCCCAAACTGTCTAGATCCTTCTGCAGCCTCCCCACTTCCTCAGTACTACCTGCCTGTCTACCTAACTTCGTATCATCTGCAAACTTCACTAGAATGCCTCCAGTCCCTTCATCCAGATCATTAATATATAATGCGAACAGCTGTGGCCCCAACACTGAACCCTGCGGGACACCGCTCGTCACCGGCTGCTATTCTGAAAAAGAACCTTTTATCCCAACTCTCTGCCTTCTGTCAGATAGCCAATCCTCAATCCATCCCAGTACCTCACCTTGAACACCATGGGCCCTCGCCTTGCTCAGCAGCCTCCCGTGTGGCACCTTATCAAAGGCCTTTTGGAAGTCTAGATAGACCACATCCACTGGGTTTCCCTGGTCTAACCTACTTGTCACCTCTTCAAAGAATACCAACAGGTTTGTCAGGCATGACCTGCCCTTACTAAATCCATGTTGACTTGTTCTAATCAGACTCTGCTCTTCTAAGAATTTAGAAACCTCATCCTTAATGATGGATTCTAGAATTTTACCAACAACCGAGGTTAAGCTAATTGGCCTATAATTTTCCATCTTTTGTCTTGATCCTTTCTTGAACAAGGGGGTTACAACAGCGATCTTCCAATCATCTGGGACTTTCCCTGACTCCAGTGACTCTTGAAAGATCTCAACCAATGCCTCCGCTATTTCCTCAGCCACCTCTCTCAGAACTCTAGGATGTATCCCATCGGGGCCAGGAGATTTATCAATTTTAAGACTTTTTAGCTTTTCTAGCACTATCTCTTTTGTAATGGCAACCATACTCAACTCAGCCCCCTGACTCCCTTTAATTGTTCGGATATTACTCATGTCTTCCACTGTGAAAACTGACGCAAAGTACTTGTTAAGTTCTCCTGCTATTTCCTTATCTCCCATCACTAGGCTTCCAGAATCAGTTTGAAGTGGCCCAATGTCTACTTTTGCCTGTTGTTTGTTTCTTATGTATTGAAAGAAACTTTTACTATCATTTCTAATATTACTGGCTAGCCTACCTTCATATTTGATCCTCTCCTTTCTTATTACTCTCTTTGTTATCCTCTGTTTGTTTTTGTAGCCTTCCCAATCTTCTGATTTCCCACTGCTCTTGGCCACTTTATAGGATCTCTCTTTTTCTTTAACACATTTCCTGACTTCCTTTGTCAGCCATGGCTGTCTAATCCCTCTCTGGATAATCTTTCTTTTCTTGGGGATGAACCTCTGTACAGTGTCCTCAATTATACCCACAAACTCCTGCCATTTTTGCTCTACTGTCTTCCCCGCGAGCCTATGCTTCCAGGCTATTTTTGTCAGTTCCTTTCTCATGCCCTCATAATTAACTTTATTTAACTGTAAGACCATTACATCCGATTTTGCCTTCTCTCTTTCAAACTCCAGACTGAACTCCACCATATTATGATCGCTGCTTCCTAAGGGTTCCCTTACTTTAAGATCTTTTATAAAGTCTGGTTCATTGCAAAGCACTAGGTCCAGAATAGCCTGCTCCCTTGTGGGCTCCATGACAAGCTGTTCCAAAAAGCCATCCTGTAAGCATTCCATGAATTCCCTTTCTTTGGATCCACTGGCAACATTATTTACCCAGTCCACCTGCATATTGAAGTCTCCCATGATCACTGTGACCTTGCCTTTCTGACATGCCTTCTCTATTTCCCGGTACATGTTGCGTCCCTGGTCCTAACCACTGTTAGGAGGTCTGTACACAACTCCAATTATGGTTTTTTTGCCTTTGTGGTTCCTCAATTCCACCCACACAAACTCCACATCATCTGATGCTATGTCATTCAGTACCATAGATTTAATTTTGTTCTTAACTCACAAGGCAACCCCACCCCCTCTGCCGACCTCCCTGTCTTTTCGATAAGTTGAAAATCCTTGGAGGTTTAACTGCCAGTCCTGACCCCCCTGTAACCAAGTCTCTGTGATGCCTACCACATCATAATCATTCACTATGATCTGTGCCATTAGTTCATCTGCTTTGTTATGAATGCTACGAGCATTCAGGTAAAGTGCCTTAATGCTAACTTTCTTATAATTAGAGATATTGGAAGTCATATGATGTCCTAAGTTATCCTTGTTTTTTTCTGCATTCCCAGTCTGCCTCAATTTTAAATCCGCCTGGACACATGCTATCCTGCTGCTTATCTTTCCATTTAACACCATACTCCCTGTCGCTTTCACTTTCCCTTCCCCCCAACTCAGGAGTTTAAAGTCCTACTGACCACCCTATTTATCCTCTTCGCTAGAACATTGGTACCTGATTGGTTCAGGTGGAGACCGTCCCAACGGTACAGATCCCCCCTGTTCCAAAACTGATGCCAATGCCCCATGAATCCCTCTTTCCCACACCAATCCCTTAGCCACGTGTTTACTTGCCTAATTTTCTTGTCCCTATGCCAATTGGCACGTGGCTCGGGCAGTAATCCGGAGATTATGACCCCTGAGGACCTGTGCTTCAATTTCCTGCCTAGTGCTTCGTAATCCCCAAACAGGTTCTCCACCCTAGTCTTGCCTATGTTGTTAGTACCAACGTGGACCACAACAACTGGATCCTCCCCCTCCTGCTCCAATATCCTTTCAAGCCGGTCGGAGATGTCCCGCACCCTGGCACCGGGCAGGCAAAACACCATGCGAGACTCCCGATCCGGCTTGCAAAAGATACTATCTGTCCCCCTAATTATAGAATCCCCTATAACCACTACTTGTCTATTAACTCCCCCCTCTTGAATGGCCTTCTGCACCATGGTGCCTTGGTCAGTTGGCTCATCCTGTCCAGAGCCCTTTTCCTGATCCGAACAGGGAGCAAGAATCTCGTTCCTAAAATGTCATTGCATATACCTAATCAGCCTCACATTGCAATAAATGTCAAAGTGACACCATTGCCTACAAAAAGAAACAAGCCTGTCCTAAAAGTAGCAGAGACATCTTCCTCTCTTTGTCTCAGAAATAGACAGGTTCTTGATTAGTAAGGGGATCAAGAATTTCACTTCCTTGTCTTCCTTTTCAAGAAACTGTGATCATTAGAATTATGGAATCCCTACAGTGTGAAAAGAAGCCATTTCACCCACTGAGTCCACACAGACCCTCTGAAGAGCATCACATCCAGACCCACCTGCTCACCCTATCCCTGTAATGCTGCATTTCCCATGGCTAACCCACAAAGTCTATCCACCCCTAGACACTACACAACAATTTAACGCAGCCAATCCACCTTACCTGCGCACCTTTGGACAGTGGGAGGAAGCCAGAGCACGTGGGGGAAACTCCTGCAGAATGGGGAGAATGTGCAAACTCCACACAGACAGTCACCTGAGGCTGGAATCAAACCTGGGGCCCTGGCACTGTGGCAGCAGTGCCAACCACTGTGCCATCATGCCAGAACAGAGTCAGGACAATAGGGTTGAGAAACATATCAGCTATGTTAGAATGGCAAAGCAGACTCAATGGATGAAATGGCATGATTGTGCTCCTATATCCTGTTGTCTCCAGCTTAATCTTCAGAATTCCCTTCACTCTTCTTCTTATCTATTATATTTGCTCCTAGTTCAGAGAGCAAATCAGCTATCATGGATAGTGAAAATTAGAGTCTTGGCATCTTCCCCTTTGAAACAGTTTTTTCTTTGATTGGTCTTCATTGGTGCCACATTCAAACCTACATGTGGCTCAGAGACCAAAAGTCAGTGCTGTCAGTAGCTGTCATCCTGCTCCACCAATTTGTTAGTTGTCCGAGGAAATATCAAGAGAGTGCTGATGTCCTACATGATCCTCTGAGAAAATTGAGCGTGCTGTCAGAAATTAGCCCTTCAAACAAATGAAATTTCTGCAGGAGCCTGAGTGGGGTTGGCAGTTGTGCTGTTGACAATGGACAATAAATATTTAATATTTATAGCTAAGTATTCATGTTAAAAAAAAAGGGGTAAATGAACTTGGGGGAAGAACTAAAGAATTAAAACCTTACTCTGGATATTATTACTGACCATTTGCAAAAGGAGCTTTAACATAGTAATATCAGATCCCATGGTCAGGCTTCTGATAAGACCTGCTCTCTTGTCATCCTCTGTAAATAGGGTAAAAACAAGGACCGCAGATGCTGGAAACCAGAGTCTAGATTAGAGTGGTGATGGAAAAGCACAGCAGTTCAGGCAGCATCCGAAGAGCAGGAAAATCGCCGTTTCGGCCAAAAGCACTTCATCAGGAATAGAGGCAGTGGAGAGATAAATCCTCTGTAAATAGCCCATGTTCAAAAATGCTTGTTTTACACTCCCAATAGATCTCATCTTACTACAGCCTCGAATTTAGTTCTTTTTTCTCCTTGCTTTACTTAAACTGAATTAAGGAAGAAACTCTGTTTCTCATTAGAATTTAAGTGTTTAATGGTTAAGTTTATTGCATCGAGTTATGTCTGACTCAAATACTGCAAGTAGCCACAGAACATATTTAGCTATACTGTTCTCATTATTGACAAAACCTTTCATCTCCCTTCACGTCAGTTTAAAAATGCTTGCAACGTGATTTTTAACTGAATTTTCTTTCCTAATAAACTGCACAAAGGAAAGTTAGTTGAAAGAACGTAGTGTTTTGGAGCTCTGAGTGGCTGTTAACTGGTTTGCGTAGTTTATGAGGGCAAAAGCGCAGCATAAAACTCTCACAGCTAATCATTTTTATGTTGGCTGAGATATCAAACAAGAACATTTGACAAAGGCAATTAAACATCAAACATGCTTGTGAATGGGATTTCCGCTGTATGAAAAGAACTTCAATCTAAAATGTGAAGATGTAAAATTCAAAAGAACTCCCACACAGTCCCAAAGAAGACACTTATGGAATATATTGTTCCCATACATACCAACTCCAAACTCAAAAGGACAGAAATTCCATAAGGACAACTAATTCAAAAGATAACACACAGTTTTGAATATAGCACCATGACTGTAAGGTAATTGAAGAAGTAAATTCATTTTTATTAGAAGGATCTTAAGAAATTTTAATCTTTTTCAATTATATTTCACAATTGATTATTGTTTCTTGTGGAAGCCTGAATTGCAATGGCCTGAATAAAACCTATCAGGGAGCTAAGTAAAATGGGAGTAGAGTTCGATTTGTCTTGCTTAAATTGTAATTGCATTAAGTTATAACATAGGGTAGTGACACTTTCATAGAGAAAGAGAGAGAGAGAGAGCAATTTTGTGATGGCAATAGGAGTCTTGCGTACCTGTTGGAGAATCAATGAGACACCCACATTGCTTCCTTTATCAGTGAACCGCAAGCTAACCACAGGCAGTCATGAGCAATGGGGGAGCATTGCTGGGGTAGCATTTCCCCAGCAATGGGCCTTTCCCAGAGCCAGGGGGTCTCTCCCAGCGACAGATCTTTCATTGGAAACATGTCTCCCACACAACAATCTGTTGAATGAGTGGTATTCTCTATTCAGTGACTGGCAGTTTTCTCACCAGTGGGAACTCATGGCTGCCACCAAGTGACACGTACATTAGTCTCAGGATGTGGAGAACACCATGAGAGAGGTTTCACAAGTTGGGGTCATGGGATAGGTGTTGTTGGAGGTTGTGTGGGAAGAGCTCTGTGTGTTCCAGTCAGTGAGCCACCCCTTCCTGATACTAGATCCCTCTAACAGGCAGCAAGTCAGCAAATCTATCCTTCCCCTCTTAAGCTGTCTTAAGATGACAAATAGCCCAGGGTTTAACCAATGTGTGAGGCCCATCTGCTGCTGAGTAGACGTATTTTCTAATCACTTACGCAGAGATGTCGTGACATATTTCTAGAGCACATGGGACTAGAGACACTACAATCAAGCCACACTATGCTGCTGGGTTAATACTAGCAGCATTCCTGATGAAGGGTTTACGCCTGAAGCATCAACCCTCCTGCTCCTCAGATGCTGCCTGACCTACTGTGCTTTTCCAGGGCCACAGTTTCTGACTCCTTAAGTGATCAGTAATCTTCATTTAAAAGCCTCAAACTAATGGCATAAAAGTAGGAAATTTTGTTACCCCCTCTACAGGGCTATAGTCAGAATGGACCAGGAAGATATTTTCTAATCATTTTGTTTGGAGATGAAACTTGAACTCAGGGTTCCTGGCTCAGAGTGAGGGTCTTTATCATTATCCCTTAGAATGCATCCAGAGTACTATGTACAATTTTTGTCACGTTAAGAAAGGAAGGACAAAATGACATTAGAATCAGTTCAGCAAGATGAGATAAAGAGGTTATTTTATATGGTAAGGTATGAGTTTAAAAGAATAAAAAGTGGTTTTATAGAAACATTTAAGACCCCAAGAGGATGTTTTCCTCATTGGAAAGTGTAAAACTAGGTAAAAAATTAGGGATCTTCTATTTAAAACTAAAATGAGGATATCCTTCTACGAGGGTTGTTGGTCTGTGGAAGTCTGTTCCCTAGAGAGTGTGGAAATTGGGTTATCACGTTTGTTCAAGCCTGAGTTATCTAGATTCTTGATCAATAAGGAAGTAAATGGTTGTGAGGGTGGGGAAGAGGGGAGTGGGAAACTGAAGTTGAGGCCAATGTCAGATCAGCTATGATCTGAACAAATGATGGAGCAGGCTCAAGGGGCTGAATGACTTATAGTTGTTCATAATTCTTGTGTTTTTGTGTGATTCATATTTCGCTAGCATTTATTTCTATCCAGATAAACAAGTTTTCTCATGTTGGTAGTTGTAATTCTCTTCTTTACTTCTATTATGTTATCCTGAATAAGTTTAGCTGCTTCATCTCTTGATTTTCCCTGTCTACTTTTTCAAAATGTTATATTTGCAATGTTTAGTTTCCAGTTCAATATTTTCTGCAGTTATCTCTCAGCAATCTCTATTAAGTCTGAATCTGCCCAACACATGATTGCCTTCATTTCCCCTGTTTCACTACCACCACTGGTCCATCCGTTTTTTAATCACATTAAGTTTAACCATTTATTGGCTCCTATTCTATAACTCTGTTTTCTTACTATCAATGTATGTTATTCTTTCTGATCCTGTCCTTCCTGCTTAAGCCTTTTTGCATTCCTCTCATCCATTTTACATTTTAAAGGTGTTTCCATTTTTTATTGACTCTTTTTACTCAGACAAATACAGGTGGAACTTATTCCCTCAGTACATCACATTCCTGTTCCAGAACTGTTGTTTATGTTGACACTGTCATATGAAAAGGAACTCCTCCTTAACCAAATATTACTCCTGCTGATCTGTCTACTCCTGAAGTAACATATCAGAATTTTGCATTAGCCACCTTTATAAAGTTTGAATTTCAGCTCATGAGGCAAATAACAGCAAAATACCTACTTGTGAGGAACTAATCTTGCTGACTCAAATGGTCTTGGAGATGCTGAGAAATCTGGCTTTATGAAATTGTGTTTATTTGATTACACTAAATGCATTTCAAGACATGTTTGTCAATTTTAAAGAAACAGGAAAATATTTCAATTTTGCACCTTGACAGAGTATGATACTTTGTCTTCCAATGATAGCCATGTATTTTTAGCAGTTCACAATTGGCTTTGGTCTATCGATGATGAATGTGTAATAAAACAACGATATTTAAATAAACTATTCTTACCTGACATTCTGCTAGAAACATTAGTTCTTAATTACCTGAGTATTCCTGGAAATGTTTAGATCTATGGTTTATGATCATTTACACTATTCACAAGAAGGTGTAACATTGTTTATGCAACTCCCTTGCATCCAAAACAATCTGTCATTTGTTTGCACTATTAAATGATAACTCCTGAGATAAGAGGTGGGCATTTGTCACAGACTGTGTGACAGTAGTTAATCTGGTGAGGTGATGGCAGATAACACTCATCTTAATGAAAAGGTTAATTCAGACTGGGCTCATGGAATCAGGGTTACAAGTTGAAAAATGAGAGTCTTTGGTTGGCACAGTTTATCAAAGCTTCTAACGTGCAATTCTTCAAAGACACAATATAAGATTAATTCAGAGGCATGAGAAGAGAGGGAAAGGTATAATCTTTACTGAAAAGATTCAAGGAATCCTGGGTTTCAAAACCTAAGACACTTCCATGTCATCTCCTCTGCTCGTTTGCTGAAGTCGTATCAAAGAAATTCTCCTTGACTCATAACTACTTGTTATTCGTATTGTGTTGTCAAGTATTGTCAAGTACAACTGAGGACCTGAATTTTATAAATCAAGAATTCGGAACCCTGAAGAGTTTTTAGGTAAATGGGTTTTATACCTCAAAACCCCAAAGTCTTACATCTGCACTACCCTGTGCTCCAAAATATAGTAGCTATATGATAGGACAGAGACTGCAGTGAATAAAACTGTATAATTGTCCATTGCCCATTTTAAGCTTTATTTGTGGCGATTTTCTTCACTTGTACAGCAAATACTAAAATAGCTTTTCAGACTCCAGTTGACTGTAATGGATACTTAGGAGAATGTGGACAACATTTATCAGAAAAACTGCATTTTAAAATATCAGATGTTGGATGGCAGTTGCCCCATATATTTGCAATCCAGTGAAACAGGAATGTCTGCTTGACCAGGATCATAAATGCGTATGCTGATCAATTAGCTTAAAGCAAAGGCCACTGGGACAAATTAGTAGAGCTGCTGGCAAGTTGACTGAGAATGCCAAGTCCAGAGAATTAGAGGCTTAGACACAGAGTGGGAGAATGAATGTACAGGTCATTCTGCTATAACACCCGTTTCATTAACGTGAATTTGCCATAACACAACTGACGAACTGGGGACACTGTTTCTAATACTATTAGTTATATTGCAATTCTGCCCCATTAGCTTAAATGGTGCTGCTATTATATGATTTTCTTAAAGCACAAGGTTGAATGAGAAAGGAACTGCTGTGTGAGAGCAGAACTAATTGTACCAGGTTACAAACGTAGCCAGTCTAACATTCAAGGAGTGGATCATGCATTCAGAAACAAGATAATTCCTGCTATTTTCCCTTAGTGTATCTCTGAAATTGATAATAAACCACAGAGTGAAATTAAATACATTTTAAATGTTTTTATCACATGGTGATCTAAAAGAACTACTCTAATGATCTCTACGGAGTAAAATAAAATTATCAACTACACTTCCAACTTCTGAGGTTTAGGGTTGAGTAATGCTCTGCTGCTAGAAAATTGAAGACTGTTATGATTTGTATTCATTGCTGAACTCCAGGGACCTGTGTAAATGTGATCACCATGTAATGCAGAACAGACAAATTCTTCTTGTGTGTGCTTAGTTTCACAATTTATCAAACTGTCCAATTTGAAAAAGAAACTGATGTTTTTACACCTTGTTTGTGAAAATGTCTTGTCCTCTGTTAATCATACAATTTGATAATCTGGGCATAAGATAGATCTTCTGTATCTGATACATAGCCATATTTGATCAAAGAAATGGAGAACATTTACTTTACTTTGGTCTTTGCTCAATTCTCTCTCTTCTGGGAAGGTCTGCAAGAGGTTTTCTTCATCACTTTCTAATTAACCCACTCAAACAATTAATTCTGAATCAGTCAACTCCAAACTAATAAGCTCAAAATGTTTCCTGTGCTGATAACACAACAGAATAAAGTCAAATAAAACAAAATCTTACTGGGAGGAAGGGGCTCATCGATGGTAGGGTAACGGTTGGTGTCTTGTCTCAAAGAGGGCAGCTGACGTATTGTCTGAGCACAGTGTGGTAAAGGGTTATCACCTACGAGAGGAAAGAAAAGCAACCATTTTGTTTTAACTTTGATAAATAAACTTAGAAATTTCCTCTGTCTCTCTTATATTACTAAAATATCAGTGCAAACCATATTAATGCTGATTTCTTGCTAACAGTACTGAGCGAGCAAAACCATGTCCTCAACTTGGCTGCATTTTAATTTTGGATAAAAGCAAATTACTGCAGAAGCTGGAATCTGAAACCAAAAAAGAGAAAGTGCTGGAAAATCTCAGCAAGTCTTGCAGCATCTGTAAGGAGAGAAAAGAGCTAACATTTTGAGTCTAACTGACCCTTTGTCAAAGGGTCAGTTAGACTCGAAACGTTAGCTCTTTTCTCTCCTTACAAATGCTGCAAGACTTGCTGAGATTTTCCAGCATTTTCTCTTTTTTGGTTGCATTTTAATTTTAATTGGTTTTAATAGAAATTCAGAACCGCCAATGGGACTATTAAACAACCATTTGGCAGAGTGTATAGGTTCACAGTAGAAGTTAAGAAAAAAAAAATTAGCTAGTGCAGGAAGTTGTGAAGATTGCTTGGAAAATTGATGGATGTACATGTCCAAAAACAAGAATGTATGGTTAGAGCATTGGGACTCATACGGCTGAATTTTTCCATAGGTTTCGAGACTCTGATGCATGAATCTGTGTATGGCCGTAGTATGCCTACAGGAGCAACTTTATCGTTGAAGGCCTCCTAATTAGCAGCCTCCACACTCACTGTCCAATTCGTGAGTGGACTGGAGGTCCAAGTGGAGGGGCCACAACATTGTCTACATAGAAGACACACCAAGAAAGATGAGTTCAGTCACAGTGGACTTCAAAGTGGAAGCACTCACAGAGGTCTCATTCTTTGGTAGTGAGAAAGGTGACAAAGTAACTAAGAAGTGTTATGGTACATATGACACTCCTGGAAGAGAACCTGCAGCCAGTCCTGGACGCATGAAAATTGTTGCCCCTAATGTTGCAAAATTAACTCAGCCACCCATAATCTCCTGGTGAGAGGCAAATTCTGCACATTGCTGGGTTCTTAACACAAAAGGGAGTTCTATGATGCCAGTAAAGTTCCTATGTCATGGTAAAAGGCCCTTAATTGGAGCTTTAATGGCTTCATTCTATGGAGAGAACTAATAGCATTGTCAGATGAAATTTGTTATTTACCTGAACAACAACAAGTTCAGTTAGTGTGGCAACCATCTAAATATAAGACCTTTACAGTGTTCAGAAATATGGGATATACAAGTTATTTTGAGAGAATAGTTATTTTTAGGATTGCCATAATTAATAAGGAAATAAGGACTTGCATTTATATAGGACTTTTGAGTTCAGAATGTCCCAGCGACTTACAGTGGATTAAAACTTTCTTGAAGTGTAATCATTTTAATTTTGGAAATGTAGCCCCCAATTTGAGCACAACAAGTTCCAACAGTCAACAATGTGTTAATGACTGGGTCATCTGCTTTAGGGATAAATGTTGCCCAGGTCTTCACAGGAACCTCTTTAAATGGATTGGATATGTTATATCAGTCTGACAGGCCTTTGTTTAATGTCTCATCCAGAAAGTAGCAATTGGAAGAGCATAGCACTTCCTTAGTAGGGCACAGAATTGCCAGTTTATGATTATGTGTTTAAGTTCACAACTTTCTAACTCTGAGGCAAGAATCCTACCATTGGCCAAAAGCTGATACTTACTACAAGGTAAGGGCTGTTTGTGCTGGTGTGTGCTACTTGTTTTGAACAGGTATAACACATCCACATGCAAAGTAAAGCTCCCTTTAATTTTGCTAGTGTGTCTCAACTTCACTCTTTTAAAAGTGCCTGCTTTTGCAGCATTTTTCACACTGGGGCCATCAACATGGGCAGTTTATTCTAAACTTGCAGCAGTTTGTGCTCTGGAATCGGATTGACACTATGCAAATTATTTTTCAACAAGCTTACACTCGAAGAACCTGAAATGAAATTAAATACAGCTCTCAGAGTGAAAGGCCAGTGAAATCAAATGTTATATCTTAGTACCTACGACCCAAGTTGTAAGTGATTTATCTATACAATTTCAAGATTAGTTAAAGTTAACAAGTTACCCGGCCCAGATGGGATGCAGCCATGGTTAATGAGGAAATTAGAAAGGAAATATCAGAAAGCTGTATGACAATCCTTTAATCTTCCTTAGATATTGGAGATGTGTCAGAAGGCTGGACGATCACAAACTGAACAAGACTCCAAACAAACTAATACCCTTAATTGGGATAAACATGACAAGTACGGGTTAATTCGTCTAAAATCAACACTGGGAAAAAGTACAAGAGAACATTATTACATAATCACAGAATTGAATACTAAGCCCCTGGTTGCCGCTTTGTATAGTAAACCAATATACTTTAGGTAATGCAGACATGGTCTAAGTTTAGGAATGAAATTGATCAGGGCTTTAGGTTCCCCATGATGGATTTAGAACATATTGCCTGAAAACATAGCGGAATCAGATTCCATTGGAATTTTCAAGGGACAATTGAATATTTATTTGAAAAGCAGCAATATGGCAATCTTTTGAGGAAAATGTTTGGTGTTGCACTAAATAGGAAATCTATTTCAAATAGTTAGTTGGCACAGAGTTGTCAGGATGAGTGGCTTATTCTGTGCTCTATGATTCCAGGAATTTATCTGTTTGCTTGTCCTCCCCTCTTAGACTCACACCATCATGTATTTCTCAGATTCAAAATCAATGATCTCACACTCCACCAGACTGACTCTGCCTACCGCTGTTTAGTCAGCTCACTTATGTACGTGTAGATCCTATTGTAGCTTTCCTATTTCTCTGTGCCCAATTTCTTGTGCTTCTTAATTTAAGGAAATTATACATTTATGTCAACACTTTTCATCACTGTATTCAGAGGAAAGTTAAACTCTAGTGTAGAACCTTGTAGAATATCACTGGTCATAGTTTGGCACACATTTTATTTATATAAATTTATCAGTTTTTTCACAGGATAAAGATCCTGTGAAGCCCAGGATCCAGACACAGCACAAAACAAAGGGTGATATCACAGGAAAACCATTGGTAGATTAGATTTCCTACAGTATGGAAACAGACCCTTTGACCCAACAAGTCCACATCGACCCTCCGAACAGTAACCCACCCAGACCCCATTCCCCTACCCTATATTTACCCCTGACTAATGCACCTAACACTATGAGCAATTTATCATGGCCAATTCACCTGACCAGCACATCTTTTGGATTGTGGGAGGAAACCGTAGCACCTGAAGGAAACACATGCACACACAGGGAGAATATGCAAATTCCACACAGACAGTCGCCCGAGGCTAGAATTGAATCCAGGTCCCTAGCACTGGTGAGGCAGCAGTGCTAACCCACAGAGCCACTGTGCCACCCTCAGCAAATTTGACAATCTGTTTTAGGTTACTTTCAAATTAAAACTATATAAGATAAATATATACAGATTATAAACTAAAAGGCAAATGAAGGGCTAAGTAATTAAAATAGAGATGATGAGCCAGGCTATGATGTAAATGCTCAATATGCGAGCTGGTGGACCTCATTGTTATACATAGTGACCGCATCTGTACCAAGTCTTGGTGTCTTGAGGAACTCTGGTTCAGAGTTGATGAGCGGGTATCTGAGCTTCAAACACTGGCACACATCAGGGAGGGGAATACTTACTTAGCTGCTAAGTTTCAGGAGGCAGTCACACCCCTTGGATTGGGTCAGTGGTCAAGGACAGGAGAGTATGACTGAGTGAGACAGGAAAAGAGATCCAGGAGGTAGCACTGAAGGATGCTCAGCCCTTGAGCTTGTTGAATAGATTTGGATTCTTGCTGCCTGTCTGGATGGAAAGTGGGGGCTGTAGGGAGGATGAGCAAACTGACCATAGCACTGTGGTACAGAGAGCCATTCAAGATGGGGAAAAAAAGAGAAAAGAGAAATGTATTTGTAATTATGGACAGTAGAGTCAGGGAATAGATACTGTTCTATGTAGCCTGGATCTAAATTCCTGAAGGCTATATCATTTAGCCATACACTGTCTCCCAGCTGGACCTTGGGCCAATTATTGATCTATCTCATAGTTGGAACGTTGATTCAGAAAACTAGAATACAAGTACAGAAAGTAATAAGGAAAACAAATGGAATTTTGGCATTTATCGGGAAAGGAATAGAATATAAAAGTAGCAAAGTGATGATGCAACTGTACAAGACATTTGTGAAACTGCACCAAGATTACCATGCACAATTTTGGCCCCTTACTTGAGGATGTATATATTTGCATTTGAGGCAGCTCAGAGAAGGTTCACTAGATTGATTCCAATAATGGAGAGTTTGTCTTATGAGGTGAAATTGAGCAGTTTAGCCCTATATTGTTTGGAGTTCAGAGGAATTACAGGATATCTACTTGAGGTATATAATATTCTAAAAAGGATTTAGAAAGTAGACATAGAAAGAATGTTTCCTCACATGGGCAATCTGTAATGAGAGGACATTATTTTACGATGAAAAGTAGTAGATTTAAAACAGAAATGGGGGAAAAATTACTTCTCTCAAATGGTCCTGAATCTGTGGAATTCACTACCACAGAGTACGGTGCATGCCAGGACATTTAAGTTTAAGTAAATTTAAGGAGGAGATAGACAGACTTTTAATTTGTAACAGGTTAAAGGGTTTTGCAGAGTGGGCAGAAGTGTGGAGTTGAGGCTGAGATAATATCAGCCATGATCATATCAAATGGCAGAGCAGGCTTGAGGAGCTGAAATGCCGACTCCTGCTCTGAGTTCTTGTGTTTCTATTTTCAAGCTTCTGTAACCTCTGTTAAATTTAATCCCAATTGCCACTTCAACATTAATAAGATAGGGAGTAAGTTAAATTTGATTTATGGAAAATGTAGTACAATGTTAGGTCGAATTTCACTACACTAATCGTGCTGACTGGTATCTATATCAGAGAGTTTACTCTGACTGTCCTATGAGCTGTTTGCTAGGACTGCACTTTCTGTCTCTCTCTCTCCTATGCAGCAGCCAATATTGCATTTGAGAAATATTGAATTAGGCTGATTTAAGAGGAACTTAGTTTGAAAGGATTAATGAAACGAACCAAAACCAAGCTTTGGTTGGAATTACTGTTCTTCAAAATAAACTGCTCTAGGTTTACAAATCGCCTGGCAGCTAGTTTCATTACGAGCAAGAGGAAGAAGCGTCAAGTCATTAATAGCATTCTCATTTATTTCTTCTTTAATGCAGTCATGTGTATTCAGGAACTTCTGGTATTTATTGAACTATCAAATATAATCCCCTTATTTTAATATTTTTCAGTATTACAGCTTTGCTAAGTTGTAGTTATTAACTATGCAAGACTACAGTTTTATTTCTCTTGCATTTGAATGTCATTATTGTATTGGAATAATATATTATAAGATAAAGGATTTGTAAAAAAATCTTTGTTTTGAGATCATCATTAAATGCTGAACAAAGGGAAACTTGTAGAAAGGTTAAAAACAAAAGTAAGGAGGCCTTAACTCTGCCTGAAAATACGCTTGTTAACGGGTCACATCGAGGTGTGAAAAACCAATGATTTAATGAGTTATGTTACATGTAAGTTTTGAGATGTAACTGTAGCAGCAGAGGCCTTTCTTCGTATCATGCATTTCAGATGAGACACAATGTGGTGAATGAGGAATATTTGTAGAAAGTTTCAGGGATGAAGTTGCAACCCCAGCTCAGGATGAACAGGAAGAATATTCAAATCATTTAGTTGCTGGAAACAACTATTCCATCGCAGTATTATTTCTTCCTAATATTTAAATAAAAGACTTAACTGTTTTCACATTCTCTGATTTTATTCAATAGTCAATTTTCCTGGACAGGGGCTCTTTTATCTCAGTTGCCTACATGACTAAAATACAATGCAGAATAAAACCAACAGTTCGGGTTCAATCCCTGCACTGTCTGTGGCAGTTTATGTTCTGACTCCTAACCTTACCCTGTACTGTGAAGTGTTACCCTCAAGCTGTAATTGCCTCTCTGTTATGAAGAAGGTAAGGAAAAGCCAGGGAACTACAGACCAGTGAGCCTCATATTGGTAGTGGGCAAGTTGTTGGAGGGAATCCTGAGGGACAGGATGTACATGTCTTTGGAAAGGCAAGGACTGATTTGGGATAGTCAACCATGGCTTTGTGCATGGGAAATCATGTCTCATGAATTTGATTGAGGTTTTTGAAACAGTAACAAAGAGGATTGATGAGGGCAGAGTGGTCGATGTGATCTATATGGACTTCAGTAAAGTGTTCGACAAGGTTCCTCATGGGAGACTGGTTAGCAAGGTTAAGTTTCATGGAATACAGGGAGAGCTAGCCATTTGGAAAGAGAACTAGCTCAAAGGTGCCAGATGGTGGTGGTGGAGGGTTGTTTTTCAGACTGGAGGCCTGAGACCAGTGCTGTGCCAAAAGAGTGTGTGCTGGGTTCACTGCTTTTTGTCATTTATATAAAGGATTTGGATGTGAACAGAGAAGTATAGTTAATAAGTTTGCAGATGTCACCAAACTGGAAGTGTAGTGGACAGTGAAGACAGTTACCTCAGAGTAAAATGGGATCTTTATCAGATGGGCCAATGGACTGAGGAGTGGCAAATGGAGTTTAATTTAGATAAATGCGAGGTGCTACATTTTGGAAAAGCAAATCAGAGCAGGACTTATACAATTAATGGTAAGGTCCTGGGGAGTGTTGCCGAACAAAGAGACCTTGGAGTGCTGGTTCATAGTTCCTTGAAAGTAGAGTTGTAGATGGACAGGATAGTGGAGAATGTGTTTGGTATGCTTTCCCTTACTGGCCAGAGGATTGAGTATAGGTGTTGGGAGGTTATGTTGTAGCTGTACAGGACATTGGTTAGGCCACTTTTGGAATATTGCGTGCAATTCTGGTTTCGTTCCTATTGGAAGGATGTTGTGAAACTTGAAATAGTTCAGAAAAGATGTTGCCAGGATTGGAGGATTTGAGCTTAGGGAGAGGCTGAATAAGCTGGAACTGTTTTCCTTGGAGTGTCAGAGGCTGAGGGGTGATAGTATTGAGGTTTATAAAATCATGAGGGGCATGGATAGAATAAACAGACAAGGTCTTTTCCCTAGTGTGGGTGAGTCCAGAACTAGAGATCATAGGTTTAGGGTTAGAGGGGAAAGATATAAAAGAGACCTAAGGGGCAACTTTTTCACACAGAGGGTGGTGTGTGCATGGAATGAGTGAGCAGAGGAGGTGGTGGAGGCTGGTACAATTACAGCATTTAAAAGGCATCTGGATGGGTATATGAATAGGAAGGGTTTGGAAGGATATGGATGAAGTGCTAGCAAATGGGAATAGATTAGGTTAGGACATCTGGTCAGCATGGACAAGTTGGAGCGATGATGACTCTATGACTCTAAGAAAGCTATGTCCTTTGTGGACCAGGGCTCCTTATATTTATCAATGCCTTATTAATGCTCTTTCATAAATCTAGATAAATCTAGACATCTTTGGCGTTACCATAGTTTACAACAGCGATAATGCCAAACTTGGGAACATTGTAAACTACAAGGAAGATGGTTATAGATTACAAAAGAATGAGTAAAAGCAATACGAACTAAAGGATACAACTCTAAAAGAACTGTAAAACAAAAGATGGTTTGGATGAATGAGCATAATTCATTAAAGATGGTTGTAATCTACGGTTGTGGAAGCAATTAAGAAGGGATAATCCTGAAGTTTGTAAATTAAGTCATTTGTTCACATTTTTCTTTAAGAGTGAATGTCTCTATTGTGGTGAAAAAGCTGGGAGTCCCCATGTATTGGAAGTCTTGTGCTTTTTCTATTTAAATCTGACTTTGGTATCCCCACTGTCTGGAACCTTGAGCGCACAGAGCACACCTGCTCAGAGTTCCACTGAATTTATTTGCATAGCCATAGGTACTCACTTGGAAATATGAAGTACCTGGATATGTGGTGGCAGGACACATTTGGCTGGGAGGGAGAAGGTCTGGAGGATGTTAAGTGTCCTTTGAGATTGCAAAACATGGGCATTAATGGGTCTGCAGAATGTAAACACCTACTGAAACTGTCAAAGCTGTCAAAGAAATGTCAAAATTCTCAAAAGAAGTTAAATGTATTTGTTTTCATAAAGAATTAGTTGAAATAATCTCAATGTTTTTTAATCAATAAGAATATTTTTAAAAGTAGTGACTTCATCAATAACTTATTTCATGCCAGCACAGTACCTGAGATTTGTCTATATTGGATACTAGGTGAGATGCATGAAAAATGGTTGGCAAAGGGTAGTTGACAGCTGACATGATTTGGCATAGGGGCTATCAAAGTTGGAAGGTACAGGGACTCAGGATGCTAGAATCATAGAACGTTTATAGCACAGAGAAAGAACACTTGGCCCTTTGTGTCTGTGCTCACTAAACAAAACAAGCCACCTTCCCTAATCCCAATTCCTAGCATTTGGACCATAACTCTGCAGGTTGCAACACTTGAGGCCCACATCCAGAAATGTGTTAACTGAGTCTATGGTTTGTGACAGTACTATCTTTTCAAGCAGAGAGTTCCAGATCCCTACCACCCTCTGGGGTGAAACTAACTTTTCTTCATCTCCCTTCAATCTTTCTTCCAATCCCTTTAAATGTATGCCTCCTAGTCATTGGCCCCTCTGCTAAGGCAAATAGACTTTATCTAAGTCCTTCTCAATCCACTCAGCCTCTTCTGCTCCAAGAAAAACAATCCTAACTTATCCTAATCTTTCCTCATAGCTAGCTTTTTGTAGTTCAGACAACATTCTCATAACCTCTGCTTTAGCGTTGGCTCTAGTACAATTACATCATTTCTATAATGAAGTGACCAGAACTGCACACAGCACTCAAGTTGTGGTATAGGAATTGACTTACACTGTTCCAGAAAACCTATCTGCTCTTATATTCAATGCTGTGGCTAATGATGGAAAGGATTCCATGTGCCTTTTTAACCACTTTTTTCCATCTGTTCTGCTACCTTTAGGGATCAGAAGACACACATTTGCTCAATCACTTGGTCCCTTATTTGCTCTGCACCAATCAGTATTGTCCCATTTATACTGTATTCCTTTGCTTTGTTTGATCTCCCCAAATGTGTTGTAGATTGAATTCCATTTATTACTTCTCTGTTTACCCAACCAATCCATTGATACCCTCCTGTAGTCTATAGCTATTGTTCCCATTGTTAACTACATGGCCAATTTTTGTATCACCTGCAAATTGCTTTGTCCAAATCATTAATGTGTAGCACAAAAAGCAGGGACCTAGTATTGAGTCCTGCCGAACCCTCCTATAAACAATCTTCCAGTTGCAACAAAATTAAAAAAAACAAAGAACAGTGTAGCATAAGAACAGACCCTTCAGCCCTCCAAGCCTGCACTGACACATTTTACCCTTTCATACTAAAACTGTCTTCACTTACAGGATCTGCATCCCTCTAAAGCCTTCCTATTCATGCATTCATTCAGCTGCTTCTTGAATGCTGCTTTTGTGTCTAACGTGTCAACAAGACCGTATTTGTCCTGCTACTGAGCTCGTTTTGTATTCATTTACCTCCATTCTCCTGGCTCCAATAAATGGGCTTTTATTTTTTAATAACCAGTCTACCATGTGGAATGTTATCATAAGCCTTGCTAAAATCCATGTAGACCACATCAACTCCATTACTGTCATCAATGCTCCTTGTTACTTATTCAAAAAATGCAATCAAGTTCATCAGACACTATCTCCCTTTAACTAAACAATTCTAACTATCCTTGATTACTCTGTGTTAGTGTCAGTTTATCCTGTCTCTCAGAATGGCTTTAAATAACTTACTCAATATTGAAATTAGACTAACTGGCTTGTAATTATTCAGGCTATCTCTTGCTCCCTTTTTAAACAACCATAAAACCTTAACACTCCTCCAATTGTCTGACAACATATTTGTATACAATCTGGATTAGAAAATTATGATTATGCCTTCCATTTTTCTTCCCTGCCTTCTTGATCAAGTTAAATTACATTTCATCTGGGCTTGTAATTTATCCACTTTCAAAGATGCTAATCCCATTAATTGTTGAAAAAAGTACACATTTGTCAATGTATTTTGTTTTGCATTCATCAGGTCGATTCATAAGAATACCATTATTGCATGAGGGGAGAGTGCTGATTGGTTGGCAAGTGGACTGTGATTGGTAGAAGCTTTACCATGGAGAATGCATCATCTAGTGATGATTGACACATAACTTCCAGGCTTTGTTTAAATCTTAATGAAGACAAGTTGACTCTGATTGATCAGGACAGTGCTTGAGAAAAGAACCAGCAAATGACTATCACCTATTGTGTTACTTTGAAACAACACAGTATGTGTACATGTTGTTTCTGCCAACAAAGAACATAGTCCTTTGCATTAATATATGTAACAATCAATCATCATTAATTGCTGCATTCTCCATGGAAACACTTTTCAAAAATAGAGTCCACTGGTCAATCAATAAGCAGCTATCTTCTCTCATACAGTATAAATGTTGGCTTTTCTATTGAATATTTATTTTTGTGAATTGTCCTGACGAATGTAAGATAAAAAGCTTTGACAAAATATGTATTTTTAAAAAATAAATATTTAAGTTTAAGACTACCAAAAACTATTTGAATCCCACTAATATTTCTCCCCCCATGATTATCACATCAATAGGTCACATTTTTCCTCCTTAATTACAGTATTTGCATTGTTCCACTCTTTTATGAAGACAGATATAAGGCATTAATTAAGAATTATATGTATAAGGGGTATGAGGGGCCATAGCAGTGGGTAGAGGGGCTTTGGCTGACATAAAAGGTATGAGGGAGCATAGGTGTGACATAGATGGTGCAGGTAGCGGCTGTGGTGCGGGAAGGAGTGTGAGGGGTTAGTGGTGCTTTTTGTTTCTTTTTTTAGTTGAACTGCAGTACACTGCCGATACACAGAGGTCAGCATTATATTCAGTCCACATTAGCAGTCAGCAGCCTCTATTCTTGTTCAGTGTTTATCTGGCCCACCTCCAAGGAGCCCTGCTGTACAGAAACAAAATATGACCTTCTGAGACTCTTTCTGCCAGGCCACGTTTGTGGAGGGGAAATATTCGGTCTCTGCATTCCTGACTTTGGAGCAATAATCAGGGCGTAGGTATTCAAAAACAAGGAAGTTATGATCAACTTCTATGCATAAACTTCTGGTGTCAACTGGAGTTGTGTGTCCAACTTTGAGGACCACACATTTGGAAGGATGTGAAAGTTTTAGTAAGAGTCAGAATATATTGATAAGAATAGGTCAAGTCATGAAATTTTTTTATTATATAGATAGATTGAAGAAGCTGGGGCTGTTCTCCTTAGAGAAGGAAACATTAGAAGAGATCCGAGAAAAGTACTCACAACCATAAAGGGTTGAGAAGAGTAAACCTATTCTCATTTGTCGTAGGATTGAAAACCATGAATATAAAGTGATGGCAAAAGCCATGACAACCTGAAGAAAAGCAAATGGTGAGAGTCTGGAATGAACTGCCTGAGAATGTGGTGGAGTTAGATTCAGTCAGGCTTTGAAAACAGAATTGAACAATTGCCTGAAGGAAAAGAGACTTGCAAGGCAATAACGATTGAGCAAGGGGATTTGGGACTAATTAAATTGCTCTTGTAGAGAGCTGACAAAGATACAATGGGCCAAACAGACTCCAATTCTACCATGCCATAAATCAGATTTTCAGCATCCAAGCCACACTCAATCTGCACTCCAGCGTGAAGATTGCATTTGTTTCTTTCAAGCCCATCACCCAAGTGGTACCAAAGTTCAAACACAAGCAAGGCATGTGGCAACTCATGCATTACCCAAAACAGGGCACATGGATTACAATCATCAAAATGTGCTATGTTTTGTTTCCGATCTAGGAAACATTTTAGAAGGGGGAATAAGATAACTTTCTGATACCTGAGTGCTTTGTGATTCACAGCAAGACTGCCTCTATTCAGTTCAAACTCATTGTCTATACAGTGAGAATACCATCAAAATATGTAATTGAGCAACCTTAGATGAAGCCAACCTGGATTCTCACAAGTGCACCTGCACAGGAACTATGTTGTCAACCTCTTAGTTATGATAACTGATCGATTTTAAAAAGGTTTTGTTGGGATCAAGTATCTCCCAATGTGTCAATGCACATGCTTGTTGATGTACATAACAATGTACTGAAGAATATGAAGCTCTGTAATGAGTAGATTCATATGAATATCCAAATTAGGAGCGAAAGTAGGTCACATGGTCTCTTGAGCCTGCCCCATCCCATTCAATAATAACAAGGCTGATCTAATTTCTCCACATTGCCCCCCAGAAATGTTGATCCTCTGGCTTATCAAGAATCCATCTATATAACTCATTCACCAACACACTATGAATGGAACACAGATGTGCTTTTTTTAACAATGTTAATACATATATAGGACAAGATATGCATTCTTGGGTCATAGGATGTGGTGCACCATATAATTGATGGCTATATCACAATACATTCAAAGGAAAGTGTGTGCAGATTAAAGATAGCACATACTCTGACCTGCACTGCCTGTGGATGTGGTCTAATTTTTAGAGCACCAAAGTGCTAGAATTAATTTGTTGACAGACTGCGAGTTTGAAAGGGTGGTATCCCGAATTGGATTTATTTATTTCAAATGATTACACATAAAATCACTGACAACTTCAGAAACCAGGGATGGAAAATGTTGTCACTCAACACAAAGGGCAACTGAAACACCCCAATACGTTGTGCCGGTGAGCCTGAGCTATACTCCAGTTGTACAATACCTGCTTGGAATGGATGTTGAAGGAGAAATCTTAATCTTAAAATTTTGTTTTGTTCCTTGGCTCATCCCCAGTCTGCAGCATTCTTCTGTTCACTCAAATTTTAACTGTTGATATTCCAGAAGCAACCAGCATTCTTCAATGAATACTGAAACCATAATTACTTTACCTAGTGGCTATTACAGTGCACCATCGCTGCTCACCAAAAAAAGATGATACATTGAAGTAGATGATGTATTTAAGGTACAGTAGTTTGACAGCTCTAAGCTAGGGCTGCCTTATTGGTTGCCTGATGTATTTCAACAGTGTAGGAATTGCACTTTGTTGTTATTTATTTCTGGACTCCTTCATAAAAGAACAACTTTCCTCTTCTACAGGGGTTAAAATGATGCAAATAGTTTCTTTAAAAAATCGCTGATTAACAACATTTGTGGTTCTAACATAAGTGTGCCAAATTTGAGAACTATGGATTATATTGAGTTGAGGTGGTCTTTGGGGAGGTCACAGGGGCCTCTTGGAACTAATGCCACTGGTGTCAGCTCTTCTTTCACTATTCCTGCGACTTTTACCCTGTGCACTAGTAAAAACATCACTTTATTTTAGGGTTTTTTGTAGCGACCTGCCATTGACCAACAACAACCAGCAGCTGTACTTCTAATGATTCAGTAACTGAGTTACAGGTTATTTATTCCACAACGTATTAAACATAGCCTTTACACCTTAAGAAATTTTTTTTAAAACCTGCATTACTGATAAGGCGAAGTGGAAATGACTGAGAAAAGAAATATATTTTTGTTCAATTACACACAAGTATAAACCACTCCTTAAGTGGTTAACATAACCTAAAAATGGTTTGGGAATACTGATTATTATTCAGTGTATGTATATTGCATATCTGATTCTAACCTTCAATGTTGTCTCCCTGTCCTGCAGCTGGACTTTCATTTCCTGACGTCCTTTCCAATGCTTGGGCTCCAGGCTCCCTTGGCCAATGAATGACGCTGTCTGCTTGTTCCCTCTCATAGTACTCAGGACTATGTCCTGAACCTGGCACAGACTCAAACGCACTGTTCTCATCCTCCTCCTCTTCTTGTGAAGAGAAAACTGTACTTTCAGACAACCGTGCACTGTCAATTGAGGAGAACCTCGTATGGCTTGAGGAGAAGTGATTTGTACCTTCATAGCAGGAAGTGCTTTGGCAGGAAGTGCTGTAACAGGAGGTGCTGTAACAAGAGGTGCTGTAACAGGACGCTCTACAACATGGTGTATTACACATGTCCCACTCATTATCGACCTGCCGTGTAGCAACTGTTCCCGTTTCGCTTTGATTTCTCTGTTGATTTTTCTCCAGTATCTGATCTAACTCAGAAAGATGTTCAACTGATGCACTACGGGGCAACATCCTTCGCCCAACATGGTTCGGCTCACTTGTGGCACAAATTATTTCAGATTCAGTTGTATCTGTTTCATTAGGTGCATTTTTATCCTCAGGATCTTTTGCCAGTGGTGGCAAGGATGGAAATTTGTTGTTGATCTCTTCCTGTGCATCCCCACCATCAAGCTGAGCAGAAGGCAAGCTATGGAGCAGACGGTGCAGAGTGATGTAGTGTGTCCGAGGGGTTTCTGGTTCACCTGAACCACAAGCTGAGGCTAGCACCGATTCCAGTTCAGATACTGGCAGTGAGAATGGTCTAATCTTCCTCCGGACTGTTCTCCTCAATATCAATGTGCTGTCTTCCTGCTCAGGCGAAGCTTCATTGTTAACAACACCAGTCTCATTTCCTTCAGTGGGATCGACATCTTCAGCAGCAGTTTCAACATCAAGGACTGACTGGCCAGAACACGCATCTTCTCCTTGAGTGACACCTTCCACTGTTTCTGTCTCACAACCACCATCTAAAACAGAGTCAGCTTGATGATGGGACAAATCAGTAAAGGTAGGCGGAGATACTTTGGATGTGGGCTCCACAAGGTCCAAAGTATCTGCTGGGAAAAGATTCTCATTGTCAGGCTCATCGACTCCATTCGCATTTTCAATGGCTTGCTCTAATTCACTGACTGGTGAATTCACATTCTTCGTACTGTTGTCTTGATTCTTTAAATCTTTGCCATTCACCTTACTTTTACTTCCATTCAATTGCTCAGCCTCTTCTACAGCCAGGTTTGTTAGAGCAGCAGACTGAGATTCAAAGCAAACCTGCTTTGTTAAGTCCCCCACCAATTGATTCTCCTGCTGTTCAACTGGTACTGTGTCATTACTGACGGAAACATCATCATCATCTACAAGAGATAGAAAAATGAGCAAATGGATGCATCTCCATAACAAACCTATATACTGCAGTGGCATATCTTATTAAAACACAACAAGTGCTGGAAATACACAACAGGTCACTAAATATCCATAAAAAAGGAAAGGTTAATCCTAATAGTGACTTTCATCTGCAAGTCATATATTACCGGTCTGACAAACAGGTCATCAGTAGTTGAAAATCTCAATCAACTCATTGCATCCAGGCCAGCCTGAGACATCACTTTCTAAGCAATGGTTGCACACTTTTTTTATGATTTTCTGGTACAAGTGCTTAGGACATAGTGGCCACTCAGGAAAAGGCTCTGGATATTTTGCGAAAACATTTTTTTGGGGCCTGAAGGAACAGAACTGTTAAATTTATTATCAACAGAAATTACTGAATACACTCAGTAGGTCTGACAGCATCTGTGGAAAGAAAATAGAGTTAATAGAACATAGAACATTACAGCGCAGTACAGGCCCTTCGGACCTCATACCAGTCTGAAGCCCATTTAACCTACACTATTCCATGTACGTCCATATGCTTGTCCAATGACGAATTAAATGTACTTAAAGTTGGCGAATCTATTACTGTTGCAGGCAAAGCATTCCATACTCTTACTACTCTCGGAGTAAAGAAACCAGCTCTGACATCTGTCCTATATCTATCACCCCTCAATTTAAAGCTATGCCCCCTCGTGCCCACCGTCACCATACTTGGAAAAAGCTCTTCCTGTCCACCCTATCTAACCCTCTGATTATCTTATATGTCTCTATTAAGTCACCTCTCAACCTTCTTCTCTCCAATGAAAACAGCCTCAAGTCCCTCAGCCTTTCCTCGTAAGACCAGGCAACATCCTAGTAAATCTCTTCTGCACCCTTTCCAAAGCTTCCACATCCTTCTTATAATGCGGTGACCAGAACTGTACACAGTACTCCAAGTGCGGCCGCACCAGAGTTTTGTACAGCTGCAGCATAACCTCATGGTTCCAGAACTCGATCCCTCTATTAATAAAAGCTAAAACACTGTATACCTTCTTAACAACCCGGTCAACCTGGGTGGCAACTTTCAAGGATCTGTGTACCTGGACACCGAGATCTCTCTGCTCATCTACACTACCAAGAATCTTACCATTAGCCCACTACTTTGCATTCTGGTTACTCTGTCCAAAGTGAATCACCTCACACTTGTCCACATTAAACTCCATTTGCCACCTCTCAGCCCAGCTCTGCAGCTTATCTATGTCTCTCTGTAACCTACAACATCCTTCGTCACTATCGACAACTTCATCAACCTTAGTGTCATCTGCAAATTTACTAACCCACCCTTCTACGCCCTCATCCAGGTCGTTTATGAAAATGACAAACAACAGTGGACCCAACACTGACCCTTGCGGTACACCACTAGTAACTGGACTCTAAGATGAACACTTCCCATCAACCACCACCCTCTGTCTTCTTTCAGCAAGCCAATTACTGATCCAAACTGCAATATCTCCCACAATCCCATTTTTCTGCATTTTGTACAAAAGCCTACTGTGGGGAACCTTATCGAATGCCTTGCTGAAATCCACATACACCACATCAACCAATTTACTCTCATCTACCTGTTTTGTCACCTCAAAGAACTCAATAAGGTTTGTGAGGCTCGACCTACCCTTCCCCAAACCGTTCTGACTGTCCCTAATCAAATTATTCTTTTCTAGATGATTATAAATCCTATCTTTTATAACCTTTTCCAACACTTTACCAACAACTGAAGTAAGGCTCTCTGGTCTATAATTACCAGGGTTGTCTCTACTCCTCTTCTTGAACAGGGGAACCACATTTGCTATCCTCCAGTCTTCTGGCACTATTCCTGTAGACAATGACGTTTAAAGATCAATGCCAAAGGCTCAGCAATCTTCTTCCTGGCTTCCCAGAGGATCCTACGATAAATCCCATTCGGCCCAGGGGACTTATCCATTTTCACACTGTGCAGGATTTCTAATACCTCTTTCCTGTGAACCTTAATCCCACCTAGTTCTGGTAACTTGTATCTCAGTATTCTCCTAGGCAACATTGTCATTTTCTAGAGTGAATACTGTCAAAAAATATTCATTTAGTGCTTCCCCTATCTACTCTGACTCCACACACAACTTCCCACTACTATCTTTGATTGGCCCTAATCTTACTCTCGTCATTCTTTTATTCCTTATAGAAAGCCTTAGGGTTTACCCTGATGCTATCTGCCAACAACTTCTCATGTCTCCTCCTGGCTTTTCTGAGCTCTCTCTTTAGCTCTTTCCTGGCTACCTTGTAACCCTCAAGCACCCTGACGGAGCCTTCACATCTCACCCCAACATAAACCTTCTTCTTCCTCTTGACCAGAGATTCCACTTCTTTCGTAAACCACGGCTCGCGTGCTGTACAGCTTCCTCCCTGCCTGACAGGTACATACTTATCGAGGACCTTGAATAAGCTCCACATTTCTAATGTGCCCATCCCCTGCAGTTTCCTTCCCCATCCTATGCTTCCTAAATCTTACCTAATCGCATCGTAATTGCCTTTACCCCAGCTGTAACTCTTGCCCAGTGGTTTACACCTATCCCTTTCTATCACTAAAGTAAACCTAACAGAATTGTGATCCCTATCACCAAAGTGCTCACCTACTTCCAAGTCTAACACCTGGCCAGGCTCATTACCCAGTACCAAATCTAATGTGGCTTCGCCCCTTGTTGGCCTGTTTACATACTGTGTCAGGAAGCCCTCCTGCACACACTGGACAAAAACTGACCCATCTATAGTGTTCCCAGTCAATATTAGGAAAGTTGAAGTCCCCCATGACAACTACCCTGTCTCTCTCACTGCTATCGAGAATCATCTTGCTATCCTTTCCTCTACATCTCTGGAGCTATTCGGAAACCTATAGAAAACTCCAAACAGGGTGACCTCTCCTTTCCTAATTCTAACCTTAGCCCATACTACCTCAGTTGACAAGTCCCCAAACATCCTTTCTGCAGCTGTAATACTGTCCTTGACCAACAATGCCATACCTTCCCCTCTTTTACCACCTTTTCTGTTCTTACTGAAACATCTAAATCCTGGAACCTGCAACAACCATTCCTGCCCCTGCTCTATCCATGTCTCCAAAATGGCCACAGCATCAAAGTCCCAGGTACCAACCCATGCTGCAAGTTCACCCACCTTATTCCGGATGCTCCTGGCGTTGAAGTAGACACACTTCAAACCAACTTCTGGCTTGCCGGTGCCATCTTGCGTCCCTGAAACTTGATTTTGGACCTCCCTACTCTCAACCTTTTCTATACTCAAACTACAATTTTGGTTTCCATCCCCCTGCTGGATTAGTTTAAACCCACCCCAATAGTCTGAGCAAAAACCTCCCCCCCAGGATATTGGTACCCCTCTGGTTCAGATGAAGACCATCCTGCTTGTAGAGGTCCCACCTACCCCAGAAAAAGCCCTAATTATCTAAGAATTCAAAACTCTCCTTCCTGCACCATCCCTTTAGCCACGTGTTCAACTCCTCTCTCTCCCTATTCCTCACCTCACTAGCATGTGGCACGAGCAACAAACCAGAGACAACAACTCTGTTCATCCTAGCTCTAAGGTTCAATCCTGGCTCTCTGAATTTCTGCCTTAAATCCCCATCTCTCTTCCTACCTATGTCATTGGTGCCTATGTGGACCACAACATGAGGCTGATCCCTCTACCCCTTACAGTTCCCAAAAACACGATAAGAGACATCATGAACCCTGGCACCTGGGAGGCAACACGCCAACCGTGAGTCTCTCTCATCCCCACAGAACCTCCTATCTGTCCCCCTAACTATGGAGTCCCCAATGACTACTGCTCTGCTCCTCTTCCCCCTTCCCTTCTGAGAAGCAGGGACAGACTCTGTGCAAGAGCCCTGTGCCCCACTGCTTTCCCCTGGTAAGTACCCCCCCCCCCCCTCAACAGTATCCAAAACGGTATACTTATTGTTGAGGGGAATGGCCACAGGGGATCCCTGCACTGCCTGTTGGTTCCCTTTCTGTCCCCTGACTGTAACCCATCTGCCTTTTTCTTGTACCTGAGTAGTGACTACCTCCCTGTAACTCCTCTCAATAACCCCCTCTGCCTCCCGAATGATCCGAGGTTCATCCAGCTCTAGCTCCAGTTCCATAACGCGGTTTTCAAGGAGCTGGAGTTGGGTGCACTTTCTGCAGATGTAGTCAGCAGGGACACTAGTGGTGACCCTTACCTCCCACATTCTGCAGGAGGAATATTCAACTGCCATAACCTCCATTCCCACTATTCTAAATTCCCAAAGAGACTGTTGAAAAATAAGGAATAATGTTTTGTGAATTAAGGAGTTTGAGAGATAACCAGTTCTGAAGAAGGGTCACTGGACCCAAAATATTAACTCTGCTTTCTCTTCACAAATGCTGACACAGCTACTGAGTTTTTCAAACAATTTCTGTTTGAACTGCACCTGCAGATCTTTTGAATTGAATTGAACTGAATTTATTGTCCCGTTTTTTGGAAAAAGGTATCATGAATTGGGCACTGAGCTAATCACTTCATAATCCACTGGATATGTTTATTCCTTCGTTCAATGTGTTTGGATGTCCCAGCTCATTTCAACATATGGAATTCTTTCCCAGCAACCTCTTTCCAACTCTTTAAACTGAACGTACTATATTTTAACTATAACTAACTTAACTATAGTTATGTCTCTATCCTGACGAAGGCTTCTGCATAAGTACTTCCTAATCCACAAAAATCATTTACTCAGACACATATCTTTGAGATCACTGACCACTTTCGCTCAGCAAAGAATATTGCCCACACAGTTCAGAACAGGAACCATAGAAATCCATGAACATTTGTTATTTCTCCATCTGGTCCTATAACATTGGAAATCAATACTTCAACCATTAGGTCATGAACTCTGAGAAACAGCTAAATGCTAATCTTTGTCACTTGCTGTTATTAGTTCACTTAGTAACAAGCTGTTGTGTGGAACATTTTAAAGACAGTTAGAAACATTTAGTAGCAGTTAGCAGATACTGGATTTAGTTTTCTATTTTGTGAAAGTAAGGAAGCAGAAATAAAGTACAGAATAGGACTAGACCATTAATGTTTGTTCCACCACTTTGTATTATCATCTCTATCATAGATTCTACCCATTTCACTGATCTTAGCTGATTCTTGATCCCTGAAAACACGCACTGCAGATTAATGCAATCAGTTTCAAGAACGAAAGATAAAGTGATGGGCAAATGAAGCAGAAATGTATCAATAATATTCCCCCATTCTTCGCTTTTCCAAATACATCAACAAAATTTTTTCTGCTTTCATAACTAATGCTGAATTAAATTAAGATTACTTACAGTGTGGAAACAGGCCCTTCGGCCCCATAAGTCCACCCCAACTCTCCGAAGAGCAACCCACCCAGACCCATTCCTCTACACCTAACACTACGGGCACTTTAGCATGGCCATTTCACCTGACCTGCACATCTTTGGACTATGGGAGGAAACCAGAGCACCCGTGGGAAACCCACGCAGACACGGGGAGAACGTACAAACTCCACACAGACAGTCACCCAAGGCAGGAATTGAACACAGATCCCTGGCACTGTGAGGCAGCAGTGCTAACCACTGTGCCACCGTGCCGCCCTAAATTATTTTCTCCCATCTTTTAGATTTTGGTTCAATTGTCAATAATCAAACACTAACCTTGATGGATTGAAGAGGTTATCTCAAATCGGAACTGCAGCTGGCCACTCACATGGTCTGTTGGCAGCCTTCGTCCTAATGTATAGCTCACCACCCTGTCCCTGAAAGATAACAAATTAGGTTATAGAACACTTTCACATGGATAATAAAGTAAGATTTTGGAACTTAATGACAATTATGAAAGCAACATTTAAGAGGCATTTATACATCAGATGAATAGGCAGAGAGTTGAAGGATACAAACCATGTACAGGCAGATGGGATTAGTTTAGAATGGCAATATCAGCACAGACACGCTGGGCTGAAAGACTTATTCCTGTGCTGTACTGTGTTCCATGTTCTGTGTTCTAGTTAATTGACCAGAGATTTACGATGCTCAAAGCATGCAGCGGGGAAACTCAGCACATTCACTTGGAATGTAAGCTTTTTGCTTGGTAAATGTTTGGAAGGACCTTGATGGCCAGCACTAAAATAAACAATGGACAGAGTTCTCTTTGGATCCAGAGCTATCAAATAAGTTGTTAGCCCAGTTAGTTAAGCAGATGGACGACAGTTTTCACTCAGTAGGTTTCTTGCCATTGAAACCGGCAGGAAAAGACAATCAGCCATTTTCTCTGCACTTCCACAGATATCACTGTAATGAAAATTGGAAAATTCAACAGTTGGTTCCTAGTGTGCTGAATGTTAACTTATGACCCATCCATAAAACCTTAAGGCAAATTAGCCCATTCAGCCCATCCAGTCTGCTCTTCCATTCAATCATGGCTGATATATTTCTCAAACCCATTGCCTGCCTTCTCCCTGTAACCCTTGACCCCCTTACTAATCAAAAACCCAACTATCTCTGTCTTAAACACAAAAACAGCTTGGCATCCACAGCCTTCTGTGGCAATGACATCCATTGATTCATCTCCCTATGGCTGAAGAAATTCTCCTCACCGCAGTTCTAAAGGGACTGAAGCTGTGAGCTCAGGTCCTAGTGTCTTTTAATAGGGGAAACATCTTCTCCATGTCCACTCTATCTAGGATGCTCAGTTTTCTGCAAGTTTCAGCAAGATCCCCCTTCATCCTTCTAAATACCACTGAGTACAGACCCAGAATCCTCATCCATTCCTCATATGATAAGCCTTTCATCCCTGGGAGTACTCTTGTGGACCCCTCCAATGCCAGCACACCATTCCTTAGATTTGAGAACCAAAACTGTTTACAATAATCTAAATGCAGCCTCGCCCTCTTGAAATGAATGCTAACATTGTATTTGGCTTCCTAACTGCTAACTAACCTGCATGTTAACCTTAAGAGAATCCTGATCTAGGACTCCTAAGTTGCTTTGTCCTTCAGATTTTCCCATTTAGAAAATAGTCCATGCCAGTATTCTTCCTACCAAAGTGCTTAAGCTCAGACTTTCTCATATTCTATCCCATCTTCTACTTCTTGCCCAATGCCCTGGCCTGTCCAAATTCTTCTGCAGCCTTCCCACTTCCTCAGCATTACCTGTCCCTCCACCTACCTTTGTGTCATCTAAAACTTAGCAACAATGCCCTCAGTTCCTATGTCCAGATCATCAGTGTAGAACATAAAACGTTGTGGTCCCAACACCAACCCCTGTGGAACTCCACTAGTCACCAGCTGCCATCCTGAAAATGACCTTTTTATCCCCACTCTCTGGCTTCGGCCAGTCAGCCAATCCTCTATCCATACCAGTACCTTGCCCTTAAAACAGTACGCTCTTATTTATCTTATTGAATATAAAAGTTGGCAAGTTCTGTGTGCATCTTGTCAAAGGCCTTCTGGAAATCTGAATAGATTACATTCAGCGGATCTTCCTTGTCTACTTGCTCATTACCTTCTCAATTTCTGTTGATAACTCAATTTATCTCAGAATAATGCATACATGGTCTGCATGCTTTGGCACAGCTCAAGTAAGTACAATAAAACTATGAACTGCTGTTGTGGAGGATCTAAAACAAAAACAGAAGTTGCTGGAGACACTCAGCAGGTCATGATGAAGGGCTTTTGCCCGAAATGTCGACTCTCCTGCTCCTCGGATGCTGCCTGACCTGCTGTGCTTTTCCAGCACCACACTTTTGACTCTGATCTCCAGCATCTGCAGTCCTCATTTTCTCACACTCAGCAGGTCTGGCAACATCTGTGGAGAGAAATGTTTTAAGTCCAGTGATCCTTCTTCAGGATCCTGCTAACATAAGTATGTTGCTTCCAGTTGAGCCAGAGGAACAGTTATAACCCTACAGCGACATCTTCAGTTTTAATCAGGAAAAAGCTCTTCATGTAGTTATTCTGTTTGTGCTGCTCCTTCAGAAATTACTTGTAAAACCCATGGCCATGACTTGGCAAGCCAGAGAGAAAATACAGAAATAAAAACAACAATACTTGGAAATGAACACTCTGATCATACAGGAGCCCCATTTTGAAGAATACAAGACAAGTCAGACCTGTATGTCTGGTTCTCAAGTTTTACCTTCATTGCCTTCTGGGATGAGCAGCATGCGAGCCATAGGGTGTGTGGAGACCATGAAGACTTCATGGGAAGGGAGTGTGAGAGATGAAGGTTCAAAGGCTCAGAATGAAGTTCTATGGTACAACGCAGGCATTTTGAACAAATGACGTCCACAGCCAGCAGCCCCCATGACTGCCTCCAACCTCTCTTCCAGAGTGGTTACTCTGACTGCAACCCACACCCACTTCCCAGCAATACAAATCTGGACTGCAGGAGTATTTTATCCAGAAGTTAGCCAGTGAAGCCAGGAATTTCCCTGACTCCTGCTTTGGTCTCCAGGATGAAAACCCAAGCCCTAACATTGGGCAGTTTGTTTTATTCAGTCATATCAGGTTAAGGCTGATGCTTCCACATTTTTGTTTTTTTTCAATTGCCTGAAATGATAACCATAAAATGACTCTCATCTTGTACACTTTAAAATGGATATCCAGGCATAGCCTTGTCCAGGGAAAGTCTTATTTCACAAATCTGATTGAGTTTTTTGAGGAAGTGACAAAAATGATTGATGAGATAAGGGCAGTCAATGTTGTCAGCATGGACTCTACTAAAGTATTCAATAAGGTCCCTCATGGTAGGCTGGTCCAGAAGAAGTCACATGGGATCCACAGTGACTTGGAAAGTTTGATACAAAGTTGGTTGGTCATATGAGACAGAGTGTAGTTGTGGGAGGGTGTTTTTCTGACTGGAGATCTGTGACAAGTGGTGTTTGACAAGGATCAGTGCTGGGACCTCTGATGTTTGTAATATGTAAAAGTAATTTGGATGAAAGTGTAGGTGGCCTGATTAGTAAGTTTGCAGATGACTCAGAAATTGGTGGAGATGTGAATAGTGAGGAAGGCTATGAAAGGATGTAGCAGGATATAGATCAACTAGAAAGTTGAGTGGAGTAATGGCAGACAGAGTTGAATTTGGACAAGTGTGAGGTGATGAATTTTGGGAGGTCAAATGAAAAAAGAAAGTATACAGTAAATGTCAGGACTCTGGGAACATTAACATACAGAGGGACCTTGGAGTCCATTTTTCCCTGAAAGTGGCAAGTGGATAAAGTACTAAGAAAAACATATGGCATGCTTTCATCAGTTAAGACATTTGAGTATAAACGTTGGCAAGTCATATTGCATCTGTATAAAACTTCAGTTAGGCCACATTTGGAGCAATGTGTGTTGTTATGGTTGCCACACAATGGGAAGGATGTAGAGGCTTTGGAGAGAGTGCAAAAGAGGTTTATCAGGATGTCGCCTTGATTACAGTGTATTAGCTATAAGGAGAGGTTGGACAAACCTGGATGATTTTCACTAGAGCAATGGAGGCTGAGGGACAAATTGATACAAGTATATAAAATTATGAGAGGCAATGGATCAGGTGGATAAGCCAGAGTCTTTTTTCCAGCTTGGAAATGTCAAATACAAGGGAGCATTGGTTTTAAGTGTGAGGGAGTAAGTTTAAAGGAGATGTACAAGGAAAGCTTTTTTTTAAACAGAGGGTGGTTGGTGCTGGATTGTGCTGCCAGGGAGTGTAGTAGAAATTGACATATTAGCAACATTTAAGCGGCATTTATACAAACCTATGAATAAGTAGGGAATAGAGGGATATCGACAAAGTGCAAGCAGATGGGATGCATTTAGAATTGCATCATGGCCGGTACAGGCTTGGGAGGCTGAAGGGCCTGTTCCCGTTCAGTTCTGTTCTATGATCCATGATATCTAGAGTGTTCATTTTCAGGTTTTATTTTTTTTCCTGATTTTTCTCTCTGTCTACCACTAGCTTCATTCATTCAATATTTTGATAAGGTCACTTTAGTTCCTTCTCAATTGTCAAACCATTTTTGATGCTATAACTTAAGATTTTGGCAGCTTAGTTATATACAGGATAATTTCTGATTTCCAATCATTTTGCTCACTCTCACAGGATCTCCCAGAAACAAAATTTTGGAAGCATAGATTTCTTGACATAGTGCTTTGATCAGTTACTGACATGTGAAAGAGTTGCCAATTAGTCACAGGTTGAGGGATTTTAGCCTTTATCTCTCCCAGTCTAAGACCCCTCCATACAATCTGAAAAACATGCAATGTAAAACTGATCAAGTGCTGCTATGACAAGGTGCCATCGTTTAAATGGGATGCTAAATCAAGAGCTAGTTTGCTTGTTTGATGAATGGAAAAGATTCCAGTCAACATTAAGACCTGAACCAATATCAATAAAAAAAGGTTTAGTGAATGTTTACTAAATTGATTAGGATGGAATTTTGCTTATTTTACAAATTGTCTGCTATGTTTCCTTCAGAACCACAGATAACTTCATTTCAGAAAGAATGAATTGGTCATGAAATCCTTTGAGAATGTCCTTTTTTATTGAAACTGTTGTGAGACAGCTTTCATGATTGTTGATGTGTGCAGTGTTCAAGTGGGAAGTGTAGTTTGCTCACTATTGTCTGTCAACAATTGTGTTCATGATTTTACAATTATTTGACTCTTCTGAGTATTTGGTGCTAATAAAATATTCCATTTCTAACCACTAGATGGCTGCATTCAACTTCTACACCATTCCACTCCTAATTTGCTGCAGGAAACATGAAGAGTGAACATGGTCTGTTTGAAGCTCTCAAACAATTGCACAACATTATTTTCATGACAGAAGGGAATGTTTTGCTTACAATGAGCTGAGGGTATTAGATGGTTTGTCACTACATGAAGTCTTTTAGCTAAGGATTAGCCAATAACACTCTATTCTAAGCCTTGTAGTGCCTGATGATGCCTTGATTTTCTCTTAAATCACTCTCAACTGAGAAAGACATTCCAAACTATCACAGAAAAATTAAACAAGTTTTCATCCTGCCATGGAGCACATGTGCAAAAATATTACATTTTAAATAAACTTCTATATTCATTATTTGTCAACAAGAGAAAGAAAATAATAATAATTTATAATAATATATAATATATCAATAATTAAAAATAATAATATATAATAGTGTATCATTTCTTTTTTAGTCAAACGCATGTGCTTTCTTTACTCATAGTGATAGCACTCACAGGATTATACTACATGTTGCCACCTTCAAGGTACTGGATTTAGCCTTGTGCCCAATAAGTTTGAAAACAATTTGCCTAACTGATAGCCAATTCCGTAAATACCAAACAGGCATACATATGGATATTCTCCTCAGCACATTCCCCTTTTATGTGGTAAGAAGCTTGACATCACATAGGACAAAGTAGCCCACTTGATTGGCACCACATCCACAAACACTCACTCTCTCCACCACTGACATTCTTTAGCAGTAGTGTGAACCATCTATAAGATGTACTGTACTGCAGAAATTCAGCACTTTCTAAACCCATAACCACTTCTATATCTAGAAGAACAAGGGCAACAGATATATGGGAACACCACCATCTTCAAGTTTCCCTCCAAAATACTTAACATCCTGACTCAAAAATATATTATGATTCTTTCAGCATTACTGGGTCAAAGTCCTGTGCTTCCCTCCCTGACAGCATTGTAAGTGTACCTACAGCACATAGTCTACAGCAGTTCAAAAAAGCAACACACCACCACCTTCTCCAGGACAAATAATGATGGGCAACAAAACAATATCACATCCCATGAATGAATAAAACGTGTTCAACTGGTGTGAAAAATATTTTTTAAATCACGTTTTAGATTTCTTAGACTCTGGATGTAGGATTGCTCACTTAGCTGGAAAGTTCAGTTTCATGAAAATGAACCTTCCAGCTTAGTGAGCAAACCTACATCCAGAACCTCAACCTGAGCTACAAATCTTCTCAAAACTCACTAATTTCTTAGACTCGTCCACAAACAATGACCAAAGTAAAACAGTCTGGGCATAGCTAATAGAGATAATGGGGATATCTGCAAGAGCTCCTGTACTGCTCCTTTTAGGGAAGGTCCACCACATTAAGTGACAGTTAGGCATTTAACAGGGCAGTGGGAAAGGGGCAAGGACTTCAGCTATAGACGTTCTACTTCCCTAAAGCTGTTGGCCAGTCAATTATCAGTTCTATTGAACACTAGTGCCCTCAGCAAAGTGGTGGTGGCTGCTGGTAGTACACCCACCCACAGCCAAGGATCGGTGTTGGATTCCTGCACCACAGCTGAATGAAACAGGCCCTTCGGCCCAACAAGTCCACACCGCCCTGCCAAAGCGCAACCCACCCATACCCCTACCTCCACCCCTTACCTAACATTACGGGCAATTTAGCATGGCCAATTCACCTGACCTGCACATCTTTGGACTGTGGGAGGAAACCGGAGCACCCGGAGGAAACCCACGCAGACACGGGGAGAACGTGCAAACTCCACACAGTCAGTCGCCTGAGGCAGGAATTGAACCCAGGTCTCTGGCGCTGTGAGACAGCAGTGCTAACCACTGTGCCACCGTGCCGCCCACGCATTGAGTGAGGGTCATCAGGGAGGAGGGCATTAGGGTCACAAGCATGAAGTGCCATTCAGCAGACACTGCCCCTCAACCCTATCATTTTCCAGTGTTGGCCCCCCTCAATATTCTGCTAAAAGTTACAATAAAATCTAGACTGTCAATAACATATTTTAATGCCAGTTGATTTGAATAATACCAAATGATATTTCATGTTGTAAAACTAAGGTGATACTTCTATAATGCAGGACAAGTGATGGGGAATATTTTTTTGGCTTTTTTTATTATTGTTAATTTTCATAAGAACTAGATTGTGAATACTTATCAATGGTGTCCTTTTAATTCTTTCTAGTTACTTGATATAAATTAACATTCAAATACTACCACAGTAGGATTTCATAATCAACATTTCTATTGAAGCTCAGGGAGAGGATTTATTTGAGCCACACCAACTCTGATCCTTGACAAGAGAATGCAGGGATGCAGTTGTTTCTAGTTTTGCATCTGTCTGACTCAGTGAAAAGGAGGTGAGGTAAAATGAGATTTGAAGGTTGACTGGACTGATTCCCGAGATGAAAGGATTACCCAAGGGGAACTGTTCCTTGAGGAGTAGAGATCAATGAGACATAGATTTAAGGTAAGGGACAGGAGGTTCAGAGGGGATGTGAGGTAAAACCTTTTCATCCAGATGGTGGTGGGAATCTGGAACTCATTGTCTGTGAGCCATTTTGAACTGAGATGAGGAGAAATTCCTTCATTCAAGCTGTGTTAATGTTGGCATTCTCTATTCCTGAAAACCACGCATACTAAATTGTTAAGTCTATTCAAAATGGGAAATCAATAGACGTCTGGATATTAAAGAAATTGAAGGATACTGGAATAATGCAGGAATGTGAAATTGAGGTAGTAGATTAGCCATTGCTCTTACTGAATTGCACAGCAAGCATGACAAGCCAAATGGCCTATTCCTGTCCCCACTTTTTAATGTCCTTATTTAATGTTTTGCTATAAATTGGCAAACCTTTTTAAGTTCAGTGTGACGAGCTATACTGCGATAGATGAGTCTGGGACCATAATAAAAATGAACAATCATGAAATTTCGCCACTCCTCTTATAAACAGACTGAAATCTTGATAAAGAATTAAACATTGCTTAGAGACTGTCACATACAAACAAGAAAAAGGCAGGTAATGCTGAAATACTGACCTTTGAATATACTGGAAACATTCTAACTTTATACACTGAAATACAAATCATCTTAATACATTGTACAGTAATAATTGCTCCGAGCAGCTGATCTAATGTATCTTAAATTGTCAAAAAAGCAAAATGTGAATCCAGTTGTTCTGCATAGTGCACTAGGACCACTACTGTTGGGATGATGGCATTTTCTAAATGAACTGATCTCAACCCTTATACTTAAATCAGTAAAAGAAAGGAAAAAAGGTATTCCATTTAAATAGGATCTTTTACAACCTCAGGAGGTCCAACAGTACTGTATGCCCAAATTAAGTGTTTTGAAGTGCAGTGGCTACTGTACCCCAGAATACATGCAAAACAACATGCAAACAGAAAGCTCTCATGGTTCAGTTAAACAATGAGAACTGTGTGTGTGTGTGTGAGACAGAAGCCAAAGCTATTGAATACCTGCCAGTGCCATCATTTCCTTAGTGTCCTGATCTGCTGCTGGATTGCTTTATTTCGCTGCATTGTGTAATGGTGCTCTATTTCCATTATGCTGCAGCTCCAACTTTAAATGTATTAGCAGTTTTTCATTAGCTTTCTAACATGTTGTGTGGGTTCCCAGCTTGCTGTAGGCTGGTTGCCCACATTGTGACTGAAAGGGACATCATGGACTGCCATGTTAAAAACCCGAAAAGCATCATCAGCCCAACGGCTGGCAGCTAATACGTCAATTGACCCACAGCATCTGATTTCATTAACTTCTTTGGTACTTTGAAAACATTTTGAAAAGTTGCCTAAGAATCACAAAAGAGAACTATAAATATTTTTTCATTTAAGTGGCTTTAATGACTTTAGAGGCTCACCTTTCTCATTTGTCAAAGATAACTACTCTTCTTTGCCAATTTGGCTTATCTCATCTAAACATCAAGTATGCTAGAATATCTAGTTCCCAACCTTGCTCACTCTGATAGTAGCCATTATGAATGGCTAGTTTATCAAGATCACTTATTTCTATCTAGCTAATCTTTGATACATGAATGCTTCACAAGCCTTTAGCTTTAAAAGTTTTTTCTATTTTCTTTGATTTCACTTTATCTCTAATGTTACATCAACTTGATATTTTTTGTTCTTTCCTGCCACTCTCTGCCAATTTTTTACTCAAATTACGACACAAGTTGACATTTTCACTTATGTACAAGAAAGGTGGCTAGGAAGAGACCATTAAATTCTGAAAGTTAAGATTTTGATAAACCTGCAGCTTAAGAAACTTAGCATTGCACAGCACAGTAGCTCAATGGTTACAATAGATCATTGATCTAGAGGTTGAGTTGAAATCACATGTTGCCAAAATGTAAAATAAAATTGTAGTTATTGGGCTAGACCAGAAAAATGATGATGAAAACGACTAGACTCTTACAATAACTCAACTAGTCCATTTGTACTCTTCAGAGTAAGTAGACTGTCACCCTTCCATAGCGCGACTGATATTTATCTTCAATCCAGCATTTGGTACCTAATGTCCTCATAGCAACTGGGAATGAGCAATGAATGCTGCTTTGTCAAAATCATCCACATCCAAATGAAAAATAAAATTAAAACAAGGTAGGAGCCTTTCTCACCAACAATGCATATTTTAAAAACACAGCATTTGTATATACTTTGCCAAAGCCAAAGAGCATATATTCTGACCAGGAGGTGAAGCAAATCCCAAACAAAGTAAAACTAAAAATCATCAAAATATATATGTGGTACCCCAACATCTTAAACATAAAAGCAGGGTTAAATTAAACTCAAGACTATTCCTTTTTTATCACATTTTGTCTTATTTGTTGCATATTCAAGTTTCACTTCTGATTTCCTGGCTTTACTACATATTTTTTAAAAAATTGAATATTTGACAAAGTAACTTATTTTGAATCATCTTTACCAGTTATTAAATTGAGACTTTTATTCCATGTAATATTAAATATATTCTTCCAGACAGGAAATATAAATAGTTATATTTTCACAGAGATACTAAAAACTTACCCTATTGCATGTCTTTCTAATAATCGTTGTACAGGCATCGAAAGCTTTCCTAGAAAACGCTTTATTATGGGACGACTCTTTGCAAACTTGTCCTTGACCTCAATTTCAAGAACATCCGTAGGGAGAGAAACAAAACTGTGCTGCTGCAAAACAGCAAGAGAAGAGAGAAACATTATCACACAAACTGATTGGTACCTACAAAATTTAACAATTAGCCAGCCTAAAGTTGCAATGTGCACCCTATAAATAACTTACATTATCTACTTTCTAATGATGACTTCACTGTATGGCATCTAAATGGATCCCAACTACAGTTAAGTCTGCTTTTTGTCTTTCTTTTACATTGTGACAGAATATCATAAATGCATCAATCATTGCTTGGCACTTCTTATGATAGTTTCACAGCACTATCATAATGATGTGGAAAAGCTTCAAGTAATTTAAAGGAAATTTGTGAATTATTTACAATGTACATGTCTGTAGATCAGTCAGCTCTGAATATTAGTGAGACCAATCTCCAGGGTAAGGTTGCGCTGCAGCATCCATACTGGAGTGCAAATATCTGGGATTTTTTCAGTTTGGAATTCAGACTTACAATGTTTTGTAGATACGTGATAAGGAAAGACAACATAGACTTATTATTCATAAAATGTTTTCATAATCCTTAAAGGCATCTTAGCAGACAATAATATTCCTATCAAGCTTTAATCCTTTCATCATGGATGTTCGTGTTCACGATGCTGAGTACAAACTCTTAATGGATAGAAAATGGTGTTGCAAATGGAAAGCAACAACACAGTCAACAATTTAAGATTAAATATAACCACTACTGAAAAATCATTGACTGTCCTCAATTGAAGGATGACAGGAATTCAGAGTCGCAGGTTTCTGCTGAAGGTCTTCTATCTGACCAGCAAGGCTAATTCTTGACCTATAGATCTTTGAGTATATGGAGTAGCACATCCCATGCTATAGTGAGATCTGACTGGAGGATTTACTTCCTTTTATTCCATTCCCAGCAGCTGCTTTTCCCCATTATTAAGAAATTTGCACTTATTTCAAACCATTTATATGTTTCAGTGGCAGATGCTGTGTGATGCTGAAGCAGTGTTGATAAAGAAGTAGGGCTACTCAGACAGCAATTTCCTGATTTTCATGTTTAATTGTGTGTCTCGAGCTGCCAGAATATACTGTCCTACTTCCTGTTCAATGATGGCAAGTACTGTCAGTGTCACGATTATTTTAGCATAAATTCTATTTAGATAATCTATCATAAATGCACTTTTATGCAAGTTGAGTATGTCTAAAACATCTAAAGATAAAATATTTTCAACAACAATATTTCCAACACCTAATAATTCAATGAGTAAATAACTCAGACTTATAAAGGATGAGATTCTCAGTGAGATGGATATTAAAGCTTTATTGTATCATGCAGCCTCAATTTTACGTCAACTTTGGCTTCTAATAACAATTGTAGCACATTTTAGATTATAGTTAGTATTAAAGTTTGCTGTTAGAAATTATTTGCCAACTCAAGAAATGGGAATGGAAACATAATTTAATATCCCTGTTGCACTTGGAGATCATTGCAGCATCAGTGCCACATGATGACTTAGAGGAGTTCTTATTTGTGCAGCTTCAGCCACAATCAGAATGCTACTGAAGAGTATTCTGTAAATTTGGGCCAAGCTTGACAAAACATTTTGATGCAACAATGGCATTAACCTTACTGTGATGAGATTCTATGGTGGTCCTTCGGTTAGTCTACTGGAATTTCAGCAGAAGAATCGGAAGTACGCCCTGACAGGTGTTGGAAGAATGTTTCTCCTCATCAGAGAATCTAGGATTAGAGGGCACAGTTTCAAGATGAAGGGATCTTCTATTTAAGAGATAAAGAGGAACGCCTTGTCTCAGAGGATTGTTAGTGCTGGAACATGTTTCCTCAGAGAGGAGCGGAGCTGCAAATCTTCTCAAAACTTGCTAAAAGGAGTGGAGGTTAGAGTGTTCAATATCAAGTTATTTGATCAACAAGAGACTCAAGGGTTACAGAAGACAGACAGAACAGTGGAGTTAAGGTCACATCAGATTAGCTATGACCTCATTGAATGGCAGAACAAGTTAAAGGTCAGATTAGTTCAGCCATGATCTTATTGACTGGCAGAGCAAGTTCAATGGACTAAATGCTCTACCCCGACTTATTTTTCTTATGTTAAGATGTAAAGCTTGTTGCTACCCATAGAGAGTGAAATTATTCTTCGACAGAAATGTAAAGTGGACAATTGCAAATCAGTAGTGAAAATGTGTTGCTGGAAAAGCACAGCAGGTCAGGCAGCATCCAAGGAGCAGGAGAATCGACGTTTCAGGCATGAGCCCTTCTTCAGGGCATTAGCCTTAAAGAAGGGCTCATGCCTGAAACGTCAATTCTCCTGCTCCTTGGATGCTGCCTGACCTGCTGTGCTTTTCCAGCAACACATTTTCAGCTCTGATCTCCAGCATCTGCAGTCCTCACTTTCTCCTAATTGCAAATCAGTAGCTTGTTTAAGCTCCTGACTGATTTTACCAAAATAAAACTAGACAGGTTGGAAAATTGGCAGCCAATTTGCAATTACATATTTTGTATTCCTGCCAATTTCTGGTCAGGTTATGGTTCCCACTCAGAGTACTACTTACTGAGACATGACTCATTACCTTCAGATAATAGGGAGGAAACATTGGCAAAATAAAAGAAGCCTCACAAAAACCAAAGTTGGAAATCATTTAAAAACCAAAAGAACTGTGGATGTTGTAAATCAGAAACAAACAGAAATTGTTGTTAATGCTCAGCAGCTCTGGCAGCGCCTATGGAGAGAAATCAGAGTTAACATTTCAGATCGAGAGACCCTTCCTCAGATCTGTTCAGAGGAAGGGTTCTCCCGTTCTGAGGAAAGGTCACTCAACCTGAAACATTAGCTCTGATTTCTGTCCAAAGATGCTGCCATAACCTGCTGAACTTTTCGAGCAATTTCTGTTTGTGTTGGAAATCATTTGCTCATTGGAAACAAAGTTTTGGCTATTTTTTGTCCCAGCCAGTAATTTTTAAAAATACATTTAACTGTAATGCTTATTCAACAGATAAACTTTGAGTCTTTTTTTTTCAGTTCTTTGAACTGTCAAATGTTTGCTTATTACCAAATATATTAGCAGAGTAACCTTTCAAAAATAGTAATTTGCCCAATAAAATTTGAAGCGGCAGATACAATTAAACCTTTTGAATGATACATGGGTACCTAGTTCACTAAATTGTTTCTGTTCCACTGATCATATTTCATGTGACTGTTTCTGTCCCTTGACGTTCACACTATTTAACATATCTTTGCTAGATTGCCATACTGTATTTTAACATAGCAATTAAGCTATATCTGTTCAAAACACATTCATAAAGTAGACTGAAACTACAAATGACTTTATATAAAAGTAAATGATGTTTTTTTTATAATGCAACCAGTTGATTAATAATCTTTTCAGTTTCATATTGCCAGTTCTCTCATTCTGAAATCATTCAGTAATATGTCTGTTTAGGATATCTGATTGGCATGGATGAATTGGACTGAAGGGTTTGTTTCTATGCTGTACATCTCTATGAGTCTATGACTCTAGTTATAAATTAAACAAACAACAGAAGTTTTGATAGTGAAATCTAACTGGTCTTAAGATGAAGACCCAAACGCATACAGAGACAGTCACAAATACTTTTCTTTTTCCTGTGTTCTCTATTTTCGTAGGATAGACACTGACAAATTTCACTAAATCAGTGCTGGTCAAAACTAATGATGGTGAAAATTCACAATGTTGAGAGGGAACCTCACCAATTGGTTGATTTTATTGAAATGTTACATTAACTCATGTTCTCTCTTCATTGATGCTGCCAAACATGCTAAGTGTTTTGAGAAGTTTCTGTTTTTAACTTAGGAAAGAAATAAAGGCTTTTGAAGTAGACACTGTAGGGATTATATGATTCAAACAAGATTCAGATGGATGACACCAGGGTTTAATGGATTTTTAAACAGCTACTGATAGCAGAAGATGTGGAACTGAGACTGAGTAATATGAACTGCAATGCATTCTAATTGAATGGTGGAACAGGTTTGTGAAGGGCTGAACAGTTCATTTTCTGTTCCTGTAGTCCTGGAAACTTGTGATTATCAGGAGAAAGGTTTAATATTACATGTTCAGACAAACTTAATCAACCACTGCAATTTTATCCCACTATTATGGTGCCTTCTTATTGTTCACAATACAGGATTACTGACAATGAAGATTCAGTATAGCTATCTTGTGCTGGATTGGATATATACACTAGCACGAATGCTTCATGCTGTGCTAACCTTCTATTCTTTTCTCTTTCTTGTGTTCATGAAGGTGAGGGGAGATTAGTGACAGGATAGCAGTCTTCCTACGAGAAGTGCTTCTAAGATATAACACAGCAACCTATACTCTATACAGCAAACCTATAATCCCTACATTCTACTCCAGTTTTGCGCTTCAGAAGAGCACCTTTCATACAATAATGCAGTATATTTAGTATTGTTCTGAATTTCCTTCTGCAAATTTTGAAAGTCAAGTAGTCCTGAAGTGGCAGGGATAAAAATCTGGGGTGATCCAGTAATGTTCGACCTTTGCCTCAAGTATCTGATAAGTGAAAGTTCTGTCAGATATGATCAGGATAACTGATTACACAAAAGGGATTTAGGAGCCAGATACAATTGTGACTATTGTAAAGTGATAATTTAAAAACTATGCATAATCAAAATGGACAACCTATGGTGAGAAGGTTTGCTGATTCCTTATGAGTTGAATGAATGAGATGAAAATCATGGTTTAGTCTCTTCTGTTTGTAGTAAGAATTAACTATTATTTTAATCTCACATATTTTTCCGTTGTCTATCAAGCTGATGAAGATGTCAAACTGTGAACAGTCTTCCTCCCTTTGTGCTTTTCCCTTTACAATTTCCCAATTTTTTTTTGTATAAGGTTGATATCTCATGGCAATCAGTCACTAAATGACATCATGCCTTTTGGTTATTTGCTTAGAAGATGAGGATTAACTCAAGGTAGACATATTCCAGCCCTCAGCCAGTTACAGTCATAGAGTCATAGAGATGGACAGTATGGAAAGACCCTTTGGTCCAACACATCCATGCCAAATAGATATCCCAGATAAATCCAGTCCCATTTGCCATAATTTGGCCCATATCCTTCTAAATCCTTCCTACTCATGTACCCATCCCCATGCCTTTTAAATGTTGTAATTGTACCAGCCTCCACCACTTCCTCTGGTAGCTCATTCCATACACGCACCATCCTCTGTGTGAAAAAGGTGGCCTTTAGATCCCTTTTAAATCTTTCCTCCTCACCTTAAACCAATGCTCTTTAGTGTTTGTCTCCCCATCCTGGAGAAAAGACCCTGTCTACTTATCTTATCCATGCCCCCCATGATTTTATAAACCTCAATAAGGTCACCCCTCAGCTTCCAAAACTCTAGAGAAAACAGCCCCAATCTAGTCAGCCTCTCCCTATAGCTCAAACCCTCCAACTCTGGCAACATTCTTGTAAATCTTTTCTGAACACTTTCAAGTTTTACAACATCCTTCCTATAGCAGGGAAACCAGAATTGCATGCAGTATTCCAATATTGGCCTGTACATGTTCTGTACAGCCTCAACATGACCTCCCATCTCCTATAATCAATGGTCTGACCAATAAAGGAAAGTATATCAAGCGTCTCTTCACTATCCTATCTACCTGAGACTCCACTTTCAAGGAGCTATTAACCTGCACTCCAAGGTCTCTTCGTTCAGCAATACTCCCCAGGATCTTACCATTAATGTGTCTAAGTCATGCCCTGATCTGCATTTCCAAAATGCAGCACCTCACATTTATCTAAATTACACAGCATCTGCCACTCCTTCACACATTGACCTATCTAATCAAGATCCCATTGTATTCTGAGGTAACCTTCTTCGCTTTCCACCATACCTCCAATTCTGGTGTCATCTGCAAACTCACTAACTATACCTCCTATATTCATATCCAAATCATGTATTAAAAAACAATGAAAATCAGTGGACCCAGCAGCGATCCTTGTGGCATACCACTGGTCACAGGCCTCTAGTCTGAAAAATAACCCTCCACCATTCCCCTCTGTCTTCTGTCTTTTAGCCAGTTCTGTATCCATATGACTAGTTCTCCTTGCATTCCATGTGATCTAACCTTGTTTACCATGTAGAACCTTGTCAAACACCTTATTGAAATCCATTTAGATCATATTCACGGCTCTGCTCTCATCAATTCTCTTTGCTACTTCTTCAAAAAAAACTCAACCAAATTCATGAGACACAATTATCCCTAATCAGTCCTTGCCGTTCCAAATACATGTGAATCCTTTCCCTCAGAATTCCTTCCATCAACTTGCCCAACACTGGTGTCAGGCTCACTGGTCTTTAGTTCCCTGGCTTTTCCTTATCACCTTTCTCAAATAGTAGCACTACGTTAGCCAACTCCCAGTCTTCCAGCACTTCACCTGTCACTATTGACGATATAAATATCTCAACAAAGCACCCAGCAATCATTTCCCTAGTTTCCCACAGAGTTCTAAGGTACATCTAATCAGGTCCTGGGGATTTATCCACCTTTATGCGTTTTAAGACATCCAGCACCTCCTCCTTTGTAATATGGACACTTTTCAAGATGTCACCATTTATTTCCCCACATTATCCATTGTAAACTCTGATGCAAAATACTTGTTTAGTATCTCCACCATTTCCTGTAGGCTTCCTTGTTGATCTTTGAAGGGCCTTATTCTCTCCCTAGTTACCCTTTTGTTCCTAATATATTTATAAAATCCCTTTGGATTTTCTTTAACTCTTTTTGCTAAAGCTATCTCATGTCCCCTTTTTGCCCTCCTGATTTCCCTCTTAAATTTACTCCTACTGCCTTTATACTCCTCTAAGGATTCATTTGATCTATCCTGTCTATACCTTACATATGCTTTCTTGACCAAAACCTCAATTTGGTTAAAACAATGACTGCAGATGCTGGAAACCAGATTCTGGATTAGTGGTGCTGGATGAGCACAGCAGTTCAGGCAGCATCCAAGGAGCTTCGAAATCGACGTTTCGGGCAAAAGCCCTTCATCAGTAATAATTCCTGATGAAAGGCTTTTGGCCGAAACGTCGATTTCGAAGCTCCTTGGATGCTGCCTGAACTGCTGTGCTCTTCCAGCACCACTAATCCAAAACCTCAATTGCTCTAGTCATCCAGCATTCCCCACAGCTACCAACTTGCCCTTCACCCTAACAGGAGCATACTGTCCCTGGACTCTCATTATCGCATTTTTGGAAGCTTCCCATTTTCCGGCCATGTCTTTATCTGCGAACATCTGCCCCCAGTCAATTTTTGAAAGTTCTTGCCTAATATCGTCAAAATTGGCTTTTCTCCAATTCAGAACTTTAACTTTTAGATCCAGTATATCTTTTTCCATGTCTACTTTACAACTATTAGAATTATGGTCGCTGGCCCCAAAGTGTTCCCCCACTGTCACCTCAGTCACCTATCCTGCCTTATTTCCCAAGAGTAAGTCAAGTTTTGCAGCTTCTCTAGTAGGTGCATCAGAAAAAATGAATCAGAAAATTTTCTTGTATACATTTAACAAATTCCTCTCCATCTAAACCCTTAACACTATGGCAGTCCCAGTCTATGTTTGGGAACTTAAAATCTCCTTCCATAACCACCCTATTATTCTTACAGATAACTGATAGCTCCATAAAAAATTGTTTCTCAATTTCCCTCTGACTGTTGGGGGGATCTACAGTACAATGCCAATAAGGTAATCATCCTTTTCCAATTTGTCAGTTCCACACAAATAATGTCTCTGAACATACTCCCAGTAATATCCACCCTAAGTATAGTCGTAATGTTATCTCTTATCAAAAACGTCACTTCCCTTCCTCTCTTGCCCTCCCCCCCATTTCCTATCCTTCTTGGAGCATCTGTATCCTGGAACATTAAGCTGCCAGTCCTGTCCATCCCTGAGCCATGTTTCTGTAATTATTATGATATCCCAGTCCCATGTTCCTAACCATGCCATGAGTTCATCTGCCTTACCCATTAGGCCTCTTGCATTGAAATAAATGCAGCTTATTTTATCAGTCCGACCTAGTTGTCTATTTTGTTCCTGCTTGCCCAGAGTATTTGACTTGCTCCCTTTCCCAAATATACCAGTCTCAGACAGATCTCTTTCCTCACTATCTCCCTACCAATACTTAGTTCCCCTTCCAATTCAGGTGCACTCTGTCCTTCTTATACAGGTCCCTTCTACCTCAGAAGATATTTCAATGATCTAAAAATGTGAATCCTTCTCTGCACCAACTCTTTGAGTTTCTGTCTGCATGTGCGCATGTATGCGTGCGTCTGTGTATCAGTGCGTGCGCATGTGTCTGTGTGTCTTAGTGTGTTTGTGTCTGTGTCTGTGTCCATGTGTCATTCTGTGTGCATGTGTCTGTGTGTCAGCAGCTGTGTCTGTGTGCAGTTGACAGTGTCTGTGCATGTCTGTTTCAGTGTGCGACTGTGTGTATGTGTTTCAGTATCTATGTCTATGTGTCTGTGTGTGTTTGTGTCAGTGTCTGTGTGTGTGTCAGTGAGTGTGTGTGTATGGGTGTGTATGTACGTTTCTGTCTGTGTCTGTTTGTGTGTGTGTGAGAGATTAGCTGATTGAGTATGTGTGTGCACGTGCGCATGTGTGTGTGGTTTCTGTGAGCATGTGTCTGTGTGTGAGTATCATGTGTCTGTGTGTGCTTCAGTATCTGTGTCTATGTGTTGGTGTGTTTGTGATGGGTGGGTGTGTGAGTTACTGTCTGTGTCCATGTTTGTGTGTTTGTGTGTGCTTGTGCACATGTGTGCTTCTCTCTATGCATGTGTGTGTCTGATTGCGTATGTGTGTGCACGTGTGTCTGTGCATGTATGTCAGTGTTTGTGCATGTGAGTGTGTATATGTCTGTCTGTGTGTGTTGGTGTCAGTGTTTGTGTCTGTGAGTGTGTGTGTGTCTGTGGGTGTGTTTGTGTGTGTGTCAGTTTCGGTGTGTTAATGTTAGTGTGAGTGTCTCTGTGCATTAGTGTGTGTGTGTGTGTGTGTGTGTATCACAACCAAACACACTTTCTGCAGACATAATTATCAGTAACATGGAAACTCTCCCTAATCTCCCAAATCCAACAGGAAGAGCATATCACTCTTTGCACTTTAACTATCTAAAGACGATGAAAATAGCACAGTCTTACTGCTCTTAAAACAGTGCTCTAGGCTAACTTATTTCTAATGTTTGTAAAGTTTAATCAAGAGACAGATCTCAATAAAACATATAATCAAAAAAGAACCCACTCTACTCACTTTCGTAGCTTTACAAAATAAACAGTAAGGTTACACTTTAAAAAGCTGCTTAGCTGCTCCCTTACTGTGAGCTCTCCCACACAGGTTTCTCCAAGGTCAGCTGTGAATTTCACTGTTTATTCATTTTTCTTAGATCAACTCCGTTGTTCAAGGATACTTGAAATCAAGCAGCAGAGGTAAAAGCTGTGCAGATGGGTCAGATGGCAGTGTAGGTTTCTTTCTTGGTCAGCATGGACGAGTTGGACCAAAGGGTCTGTTTCCATGCTGTACATCTCTATGACTCTATAACTCCATTTGAATTACTTCCCATGTGGTCACTACCTTTGTCTGACTTCCTCTTTTTTCAAAGTGCCGTCATTTTGATTTTCATTTCCACAAAGTTCCAAAACAATGCAACAGCTTATAAAACAGTAATTGCTGTTCCTCAAATCCGAGGAAATCAGCTCTAACACTGAAAATACCTCAAAAGAAGAGCAGCTCTTGTAGTCACAAATTTTTTCCTGTCCTCCATTTTAGATTACCCAGAATCCTTGTTTCATCACTTCTTTCTTGTGAGGTCTTTTTGTTAGCTTTACTCAGCTGTTTAAATATATAGGTCAGGAAGCTCCCTCTGATCAGGCCTGGAAATGTCGACCCAAAGGCCAACTTCAATATTGTGCTGTTTGTGACACAACAAGCCATTGGGAGAAATTTTCATCAATCATGGCCAACATTGCTTTGCATCAGCTTGAAGCAAAGCACTAAGAATCATTTAATCAAAGGGAGACAATGAATTTTGTAGATTTTTACAAGATAATTAAACAATCAATTTTTAGAGTTTCTCATCCTGAAATTTTACTGACTCTGTCTCTTGAATTCATGCAGATATTTTTAAGATATTAGTATCCCGTGGAATGTGTATAACTGTCATGACTGGGTTCTGGATGTTTTAGGCAGATGAAGGGTGGAAAGTAGCTAGTACAAACTGATAAACATTCATTAACTGGTTACATTTGGTGCAGAGGCAAGGTTGAACAGTACTTCACTAGAATTTTCTTCTCCCAGATCGCAGTTCCATGTGATCAGGCATTACAGTTGATGCAGCATAGATATTGGCATACAGCTATTAACACCATATATGACAGAATGGTGGAGAGGCAGTGTTGCAGACAGTGGTTTCAACAGTAGGAAATGGTTCTGAATTGTAGGGGGACCGAGGAACGTTGGCCTGAATGAAAACCACGAGTGAAAATTTCCCCTCCAAGCCACATACCATCCTGACTGGGAATTAAATGGCCATCCCTTCAATGTCATGAGGTCAAATTCCTGGAGCTCCCTTCTGAGCCATACACTGAAGGACTGCAGCAGTAAAATAAGTTCACCACCACCTTCTCCTGGGTAATTAGGGATGGGCAATTAATGCTGGCCCAGCCGTTGGCACACAAGTTGCATGAACAAATAAAAACAACCTCATCTCTCCACCCCACAATCAGATTGCCATAATTTACTGGGGCCAAATTCAGGGAAGAAAATGTGAAGTCTGAACCTTGCTTCAAAACGTGGGAAGAGAAGAAAAATACTTGTATGCTGGAATACAAAGACAGTGACCGAGTCTGGTAATAACATTAGCTTACAATGACCCTCGTGACACATGCTCAAGTCTGACTCCTCAACATCAAAATAGCAGATCCTATTCACAAATCAAGGGAGCCTGACAGAACATAACGCTGGCTACACCCTTGATGGCCAACGTGAACAATGTCTCCTTGCTGTCATCTCCATTGTGATGAAGACTACTACTAATAGACTTGCAAATGTGTCAATCAGCCATTCCAAACACAATATGGCCTGCTGCTCGTTGGATGCTGCCTGAACTGCTGTGCTCTTCCAGCACCACTAATCCAGTATTTGATTTTCAGCATCTGCAGTCATTGTTTTTACCCTGCACCTGCAAGGTCAGTCCTATACAACTCTCATCTGTATTTATGCTCGAACCCTAAAGGCTATGCCTGCTGACAAAAAAAAGTTCCACAGACTTCTGTGGATTCATCCAAACAGGCAAATGTGAATTTATCCACTACAATGTATAGAACAGGGTACTTTCCAAATGACCAGAATCTACATACAGATATGTTGACCATTCAAATGTTATTGGCAGGTACATAAAAAAGAATCAACTAGGTTAAAGAAATGTTGGGCTTTGTATCCAAAGGAATAGCATTTAAATCCTGCTTAAGCTACACAAAGCCACATTTGGAGTACTTATGACAATGAAATAGAAGCCCAAACTATTTATACATATTTTTTACTTTTAATAGCAAGATGTGTTGTTTTGAAATTAGGACTGCTACAGAAACACAGTGGATTTCAATTCACAAGTGAGTTTCTGTATGTATTGGATAGATGTGGGCCAGAACATTAGATAGAATTCTGATTAGGTAAAAACAAGGACTGCAGATGCTGGAAACCAGAGACTAGATTAGAGTGGTGCTGGAAAAGCACAGCAGGTCAGGCAGCATCCGAGGAGCTCTGGGAATTCTGATTAGCCTGTCTCAGACTGAGGCTGTTGGAATAAAGATGAAGTTAACCTACATGCCTGAGTCCTCCTGTGGTCTGTGTAAGGAGAGCTGAACACAACAACATTCTTCTACCTGCAAGCAGTTGGGTGATTGGTTCCCAGGTGGCTAAATAGATTATGGGTGTGAATGTTTGGGTCAGAAGCCATTGGACCTCCAGAGAAGAACACAGTATCTTTTCTTTGCAGTAAAAATCACCACCTGCCGAAAGCAAGCCTGTTCATTTCCCTTATCGGTACAGGGGGAAGTCACACCTGTTGGATTAAGTCATTCAGATTCAGTCAGTGATCAGGGACAGCAGGATATAATTGCAAGTGATTCCTGATGAAGGGCTTATGCCCATAATGTTAATTCTCCTGCTCCTCGGATGCTGCCTGACCTGCTGTGCTTTTCCAGTACCACATTCTCTGCTGTGATTGCAAGTGAGGCAGGTAGGGGGATCCTGAGTTCAGGAATGGAGAAGCCTCTGCTCTTGACCCTGTCCAACAGGTATGAGATGCTTGCTCCCCGTGTGGATGAGGAAAAGGGCTATGGCAAGAATGAGCCAGCTGACCACGGCACCATGATGCAGAAGGTCATTAAAGTGGGGGGAACAAAAACACAAGTGTTTGTTATATAGGGATTCTATAATTAGGGGGACAGATAGTATCCTTTGCAAGCCAGATCAGGAGTCCCGTATGATTGGTTGCCTTCCTGGTGCCAGGGTGAGGGCATTTCTGACCAGCTTCAAAGGATATTGGAGTGGGATGGGGAAGATTCAGTTGGTGTAGTCCAAATTGAGACAAACAACATAGACAAGGCTAGGATGGAGGACCTGTTTGGATGTCATCAAGCACTATGAACTAAATTAAGGAACAGGTCCTCAGAGAGTTACAATCTCTGGATTACTGCCTGAGGCACATGTAAATTGGCTTAGGGATAAGAAAATTAGGGAAGTAAACACATGGCTAAGGGAGTAGTATGGGAAACAGGGGTTGCATTTCACAGGGCATTGGCATCAGGTTTGGAATAAGAGGGATCTGTCCCAATGGGACTGTCTCCACCTGATCTGATCTGGAACCAGCTTTCTAGCGAAAATGATAAATAGGGTGGTCACGAGGACTTTAAACACAGGAAAGGAAAAATGACAAGAAGTGTGATAGCAAATAAAAAGGTAAGCAGCAGGTTAGCATGTGTGCAGGAGGATTTACCTAAAAGGCAGACTATGAAAGAAATAAAAAGAAAGGATATCTCAGGATATTATTAGAGATATTGGAAATCATGAGGGTGTGAAAACTAACATAAGGGTACTTTACCTGAATGTTCGTAGCATTCGTAACAAGGTCAATGAGTTAATGGCACAAATCATCACAAATGAATATGATGTGGTAGCCATCACAGAGACATGGTTACAGGATGGTCACAAAATATCCAGGGGCATCAGACTATTCAGAAGGACAAACAGGAAGGTAAAGGAGGTGATGTAGCTCTGATATTCTGTAGCATCAGGGCGGTGCTGAGAAATGATACAGGTTCAATGGAAAATAATTTGAAACCATTTGGGTGGAAATTAGAAATTCTAAGAAGAAAAAGTCACTGATAGGCGTAGTCTATATGGCCACCAAATAATAACAGCACATTGGGGCGGGCAATAAACAAAGAAATTGTAAAAATGGTATGGCAAGTCTCATGGGGGATCTTTAATCTACATGTCGATTGGCTGAGCCTGCTCATTCGGGGTAGCCTTGAGGAGGAGTTCGTTGAGTGTATCCATGATAGTTTTCTTGAACTGTATGTAATGGAATCGACGAGGGAGCAAGCTATTCTAGATCTGATCCTGTGTAATGACACAGGAATAACTAATGACCTCATAGCTAGGGATCCTCTTGGAAGGAGCGATCACAGTATGGTTGAATTTAGAATACAGATGGAATGTGTGAAAATAAAATCCAATACCAGCATCCTGTGCTTAAACAAAAAAAGACTACAATAGAAAGAGAGAGGACTTGGCTAAAGATGGTTGGAAACAAAGATTTTATGGTGGGACAGTTGACAAGCAGTGGAAGACTCTCAAAGCAATTTATCAAAATGCTCAGCAAAAGTATATTCGAGTGAAAATGAAGGACTGTAACAAAAAGGGGTAATCTGTCATGGGTGTCTAAGGAAATAAGGGAGACTATCAAATTGAAAGAGGAGGCATACAAAATGGTCACGATCAGCAGGAAACTAGAAGACTGGGAAAACCTTAAAGGTCAACAGAGCCACAAAAAGGGCTATAAAGAAAGGTAAGATAGTACATGAGAAAAGACAGATAGCAAAAGTTTCCTTAAATAAATACAATGAAAAAGAGTGGCTAAAGTAAACATTGGTCCTTTAGAGGATAAGAAGGGGCATTTAGTTATGGGAAATGATGAAATGGCCGAGGCATTGAACAGGTATTTTATGTCAGTCATCACAGTGGAGGACACTAATAACATGCCAGTAATTGACAAAGAGACGAAGGTAAGTGAGGACCTAAAAACAATCATTGTTACAGAAGAGATAGTGTTGGGCAAGCTAATGGAGATAAGGATAGACAAGTCTCCTGGCCCGGATGGAAGGCATCCCTAAAAGAGATGGCGGGAGGGAAATAGAAAGCACGCTGGCAGTAATTTTCCAAAATTTGCTGGACTCTGGGGCAGTTCCTGTGGATTGTAAAAACAGCAAATGTGATGCCACTGTTTAAAAAGGCTGGTAGACAAAAGATGGGGAATTATAGACAGGTTAGCTTAACTTCTGTAGTGGGGAAGCCACTTGAGTCTAATATCAAGGAAGAAATAGCAAGGCATCTAGATAGAAATTGTCCCATTGGGCAGACACAGCATAGGTTCATGAAGGGCAGGTAATGCTTAACTTATCTTTTGGAATTCTATGAAAACATTATGAGCAAGGTGGACAATGGGGACTCAGTGGATGTGGTGTACCTAGCTTTCCAAAAGGCCGTCGACAAGGTGTCACACAAGAGGCTGCTGCTTAAGATAAAGATGCATGACATTACGGTAAATTAATAGTATGGATAGAGGATTAGTTGGTTGACTAACAGGAAACAAACAGTGGGGACAAATGACTGCGATTCTGGTTGGCAATCAGTAACTAGTAGTGTGCCTCAGGGATCAGTATTGGGACCGCAATTTTTCACAATTTACATAGATGATTTGGAGTTGGGGATGACATGTAATGTGTCAAAGTTTGCTGATGACACTAAGATGAGTAGCAAAGCGAAGTGTGCAGAGGACTGTGAAATTTTGCAGAGGAACATAGATACTTTAAGTGAGTGGGCAAAGGTCTGGCAGATTGATTACAATGTTAATAAATATCCATCCATTTTGGTAGGAGTAACATTAAAAAGGACTATTACTTGAATGGTAAAAAGTTGCAGCATACTGCTACACAGAGGATCTGGGTGAACTTGTGCATGGATGACAGAAATAGGAGAAAGTGAGGACTGCAGAAGCTGGAGATCAGAGTCCAAAAGTATGTGCTGGAAAAGCACAGCCGGTCAGGCAGCACCCGAGGAGCAGGAACAAGTTAGAGTTTTGATCAACAAGCAAATCAAGGTCTATGGAGGGTGAGGGGTAGCTAAGAAAGTGCGGGTAATGTCATGGTCAGATCAGCCATGATTTTGTTGAATGGTACAGCAGGATGAATAGGGCAACTAGTTTACTCCTGCATCTATTTCTTACAATCTTACAAACCTCTTGGTCATATATTAAGTTTGTTTTGACTATCCTGTTATACTATACCCCCATACCATCATTAGTATGCCAACAACGTAATCATTTAAGGCTGTAATGTAGAGCTGAATCTTACATATTTGAAGGTAAGGGCTGGTTGCCTCACATTTTTGGAAGGTTTCTTGCTCCCAAGGCCTTGTGGATTGTTTTTTTACCATATCTTATCGAACTTGCCTCATTAATTACCTATCCAACCCCATGGGGCCCTATCTTGCCCAAATCTACCTGCACTTTACTACTCATGTTCCCAGAACAACTTGCCACCTCAGGGATATCTTGAAATTGGCTGACATTTGTGGCACTGGTGCTATCTTTAAAAGCTTGTTGTAGAGTTAAATAAGCACTGTTGGTCTGGAGCTATCTCTCTCAGTTCCTGACATTGTCCCCAGATATGGCAACCAAGGGAAGAGTTGCCCTACTATGCAGACATCAACCTGGAGATCTTGCTGGATTGGGTGATGCAGAAGTGAAATATTCCCTTCCCCCAGGACCAGCAGAGGAGACCATGACACCAGTCTACTCTAAGGTTCCTACCCAGGTCAGTGCAGCCTCAGCCATTGAGGGGAATATCCGGCAAAGTTGGAAGAAGGTCCACCAATGTAAATGACACTACCGTCTCTCTGAATGCTCACACTCACTCTATCTCTGTTCCAGCAGCCACCAAAGTACATTATCTACCATTATCACTATTGCACACCACAGCTTCGTTCATTCACTGTCACCTACCCTAACCCCCGACACCATCCTGCATGGCCTCAGTGCTGCCTACTCACACACTTAGACTACCTCCCCCCCACTCTAAAGGTAACAGCTGTACTGCCCACTTTCACTTCCTTTAATACCTTCTAAACTTTCATTTTGGGAGGAAAACAACCCCTAATAGGGCAGAAAGGATCAAGATAGGCGGTGGACTGCCCAGCATTTAGAGTCATAGAGATGTACAGCATGGAAACAGACCCTTCGGTCCATGTTGATGAGATATCCTAGGTAAATCTAGTCTCACTTGTTATAATTTGGCCTATATCCCTCTAAATCCTTTCTATTCATGTACCCATCCAAATACCTTTTAAATGTTGTAATTGTACCAGCCTCCACTACTTCCTTGGGCAGCTCATTCCATACACCCACCACTGTGTGAAAAAGTTGCTCCTTAGGTCCCTTTTAAATCTCTCCCCTCTCATCTTAAACCAACGCCCTCCATTTTTGGAAACCCTCACCCTGGGGAAAATATCATGTCTATTTACCCTAACCATGCCCCTCATGATTTTATAAACCTCTATAAGGTCGCTCCTCAGCCTCTGACACACCAGGGAAAACAGCCCGAGTCTATTCAACCTCTCCCTATATCTCAAACCCTCCAACCTTGGCAACATCCTTGTAAGTCTTTTATGAACTCTTTCATGTTTCACAACATCCTTCCTATAGCAGGGAGACCAGAACTGAACACACTATTCCAACAATGGCCAAACCAAAGTCCTGTAGAACCGTAACGTGCCCTCCCAATTCCTATACCCACTGTACTGACCAATAAAGGCAAGTTGGCTCCTCACTTTGATTGTGGAGAACATCCTGACTCTGACAGCCCCAAATGGTGGGCTGATAATGTCCAAGCAGCTGGACTGGTTACGGAAGATACGATGCCAGGACCCATGAGCAAAGGCTCTCTCTTCACTTGACTGAGATCTGTTGACAACTATGACCAGCTTCTGTCTTTGTGTCTGTGTTAAATGGCACTGCAATACTGCAGTATTGTGAACCTGACACCTGTGATATGAGCAAAAGACAAGACAGCAAGTTAATAGCCCAGAGATGCAGCCAGGTCCAACCCATGAGATTAGATTATTTACAGTGTGGAAACAGGCCCTTCGGCCCAACAAATCCACACCGACCCTCTGAAGAGCAACCCACCCAGACCCATTCCCCTACATTTATCCCTTCACCTAACATGGCCAATTCACCTAACCTGCACATTTTGGGACTGTGGGAGGAAACCGGAGCACCCGTCCCTTAGTGCACAATCTCCCTGCACTAGCATTGCAATGTTAATGCCAGGGCAGCCCAAGGTGTAATTTTGAGCTTGGAGCAAGTAGACCAGACATACGACATGTGGTTCTCAGAAGCTGGCACATATTGGATATCAATGTCCTTGAATGTGGGTTCATGTGGCTATTGCTCATGGAGCATGTCCGAAGATGTTTGTCCCCAGTGTGCAATATGGAAATCATTTGGAGCAAGCAGTGAGCTGAGTTCACCAGGTACCTGCCCTGACTTCCATGTCAAGAGTTCTCAACGTTCAATTAGTTCAATACGTTTGGTAAGATAGGAAGCCGACTATTAATGAGGCATGCTAAGCCATTAATGTTTAATGAACAATAATTTCCCTTAATTACTGTCACTGCAAATGCATAAATGATGCAGTGAATTGCTTCTGATATTGAGATAGTCCTCACCAGACTTCACATGTGATTCTGCCACAAATCCTACCAAAGCTCACATTATTCAAACCCTGACAATATTCCACCCATAATCTTGAGATTCTACTGATATGTACATGCTGCTGGAGCTTTGCTTTGTGTTTTTGACCGGTATGCCCAGTTAAATTACTTCACTGTAACACACTATTCTGTAACATTTATGCTGCCAGTAACAGTGTTATCAGTAATGGGGAAAGCAAGACTTATCTCATCATTACCAGTCAGCACAGTACAAGGTCATGCTGATATTTTTACTGCTAAGAGCTAGTTGTGTCTCACAGAATACTGACAGAATACAATGTGGTAACATTTTCCAGTCACTGTTGTCTTCTTTTCCTCTACAAACAATCAATATCAAACTGGTCTTATTGCATTTCTGCAATGATCACCAGAGCTTTCAGGATCTTGATACTATTTACAGAATAAAGCATTTTGTTTACAAAGAATACCCACTCTGTCCTCACCCCTATATTTTGTGATATGAATCTCTCTCTCTCTCTCTCTCTCTCTCTCCTACCTCTCTCTGCCAAACAGGGTTAATGGTGTTAAAAGCAATCCCAGTGCGTTTCTCTTGCCCATGGTGTGGTAAAACAGGGAAGATGCTGTGTTTTCCTGGCTGGATGGAAATCTTCAGGTAAGGATCAGGATTAAAGAACATCCCTTTCTTCAAACCAACAGCTTGAAAACCTATTCAAGACAAAGAAGAAGACTAATATAAATGTACATTATATTATATTGTAATCACATGCCAACTGTCTAGAAATCTGCAGGATTTTACATTACAATCAATCACTTTGTTTTCGCAGAGTAGGGTTACCAGCTATGAATTTGCAAACTTTTGAAACCTGAGGAAAAATCTATCAAACATCATCCATAAATTAACATTACCAGATATAAATTTGGAAAACATGATTGGCATTTACTATTCATAACATTTCCAAGTTTTATAACAGTGGATCAAATTTTAAATCTGTTGGCTTGGTGAAGAAGTATTTGACTAGCCATTTTTCTTGTGTGTTGACGTAAGATCAAAATATACAACTGCAACAGATACACTTAATTGTTTAATAGACCAAGTTGACAGGGGTGCTCTCTCAAAGCCCAGGGATGCCATGTTTGAATCTGTCAGAATTTGGCCCTTGGGCAGTTTGAGCTAATTAGGATTGGATAGGGCAATGGGTCTCATGGAGTGTGTGTGACTAGACCAGAGCATGAAAGTATCCAGATTTCCAGAACCTCTGCTTTTCAGACTACCAGTTCCACCATATTATTTCTATATAAGGGGAGAGTCCCTTGAAAAAGGTCAAACTAAAACTGCACTCCTTAATCTGATTAAATCTATTTAAATTCATATTAGAAACTGACCAAAAACAGCTAATCAAAGTTTGGTAGAAGATTTGTAGCTCGGGTAATCGTTGTTGTGGTTCTGTTCGCCAAGCTGGGAATTTGTCTTGCAAATGTTTCGTCCCCTATCTAGGTGACATCCTCAGTGCTTGGGAGCCTCATGTGAAGTGCTTCTGTGCTGTTTCCTCCGGCATTTATAGTGGCCTGTCTCTGCCGCTTCCGGTTGTCAGTTCGAGCTGTCCACTGTAGTGGCCGGTATAATGGGTCCAGGTCAATGTGTTTGGTGATAGAGTCTGTGGATGAGTGCCATGCCTCTAGGAATTCCCTGGCTGTTCTCTGTTTGGCTTGTCCTATAATGGTAGTGTTGTCCCAGTCGAATTCATGTTGCTTGTCGTCTGTGTGTGTGGCTACTAAGGATAGCTGGTCGTGTCGTTTCGTGGCTAGTTTGTGTTCGTGTATACGGATCATTAACTGTCTTCCTGTTTGTTCGATGTAGTGTTTTCTGCAGTCCTTGCATGGGATTTTGTATACTACATTGGTTTTGCTCATGTTGGGTATCGGGTCCTTTGTTCTGGTGAGTTGTTGTCTGAGCATGGCTGTTGGTTTGTGTGCTGTTATGAGTCCTAGTGGTCGCAGTAGTCTGGCTGTCAGTTCAGAAATGCTCCTGATGTATGGTAGTGTGGCTAGTCCTTTGGGTTGCGGCATGTCCTCGTTCCGTTGTCTCTCCCTTAGGCATCTGTTGATGAAATTGCGAGGGTATCCGTTTTTGGCGAATACTTTGTATAGGTGTTCCTCTTCCTCTTTTTGTAGTTCTGGTGTGCTGCAGTGTGTTGTGGCCCTTTTGAATAGTGTCCTGATGCAACTTCGTTTGTGTGTGTTGGGGTGGTTGCTTTCATAGTTTAGGACTTGGTCTGTGTGTGTGGCTTTCCTGTAAACCTTTGTGGTGAATTCTCCGTTAGGTGTTCTCCGTACCATCACATCTAGGAATGGGAGTTGGTTGCCCTTTTCTTCCTCTCTAGTGAATCGGATTCCTGTGAGTGTGGCATTGATGATCTGGTGTGTATTCTCTATTTCTGTGTTTTTAATTATTACAAAGGTGTCATCCACGTATCTGACCCAGAGTTTGGGTTGAAGTTGTGGTAAGACTGTTTGTTCTAACCTTTGCATTACTGCTTCTGCTATGAGTCCAGAGATCGGTGAGCCCATGGGTGTTCCGTTGATTTGTTCGTATATTTGGTTATTGAATGTGAAGTGTGTTGTGAGGCACAAGTCCAGTAGTTTAAGTATGCCGTCTTTGTTGATAGGTTCAACGTCCTGTTGTCTGTTATGTCTGTCCAGCAGGTTGGCTATTGTTTCTTTGGCTAGTGTTTTGTCGATGGAGGTGAACAGTGCCGTTACATCGAATGAGACCATAGTTTCTTCCTTGTCTATGTGTATATTTCTGATGATGTCCAAGAATTCCTGTGTCGATTGTATAGATTGTCTGGATCCGCTGATCAGGTGTTTCAGTTTCTGCTGTATAGGGCATTATAGGGCAAGCCAAACAGAGAACAGCCAGGGAATTCCTAGAGGCATGGCACTCATCCACAGACTCTATCAACAAACACATCGACCTGGACCCAATATACTGGCCACTACAGTGGACAGCTCGAACTGACAACCGGAAGCAGCAGAGACAGGCCACTATAAATGCCGGAGGAAACAGCACAGAAGCGCTTCACAGGAGGCTCCCAAGCACTGAGGATGTCACCTAGACAGGGGACGAAACGTTTGCAAGACAAATTCCCAGCTTGGTGAACAGAACCACAACAAAAACAGCTAATGTATATACTCAAATTGATCATAAGTGACTATTTCCATGAATCTTTACAGCTAGAAACACACTGCGTTATGCATTGTACATTTTTACTTTGCATAAACAATTTCATTGCTAATATCTCACAGAGAACTCCAGGAAATCATCTCCCTTTCCTGAATTTCCAGGCCCCACTGAAATCAAATGGAACCTGAAAATAGTGGCATGAACGCAATGTTCTGAATCTCAACATCATGCTGAGTCCAGGCAATTTTTACTGAAGCGGGTTTAGGACAAGCAGAACTATCTAGCCCCAGGAAGCAGGCAACCAGTTAGTTTTGCTTGACAAAGTACTGAAGTTGGAAACTGGGTGAGTGAGGGAAATCAGTGTAGTAAGGGAGAGGTGCTGTTCTAATCTTTTACTGTAAAACTGATGCTCTGACAAAAAGAGTGAGACACAATGATACTAGAGAGCTGAGGGTCTAGTGATATTAATTAGCTGAGCAGGAAGATGATTAGTTGGTCATTTTTACACTTTTTTTCTCTCTCTAAACTGGGGCAGCTTTTAAACTAGTGCCAGGGAGATTATAAATTTATAGCTCAATTAGTTGACCTACTCAATATTCAAATTTACACATTATCTTCAGATGGAAATTCTGTGCTTGAAACCATAATTAGTTTCTCCTAATACATAAAGATTGCAAGCCAGGTGATAGGACATAGCTGTGGCATGTGGGAGCTAGTGTCTGGCAGTGTGACCCACAGATACCACATCTGTAGTAAGCTCCTGCATAGTCTCTCCTTGTAGTTCTGTTTTACTGTTTGGAATGTAACCTCTTAATGCAACGCAATCTGCCTTTGACCCACAATTAATGATTCTGCCTTCAGTAACCTCAGTCTCATGCTCCTCTCCATCACCTCCTCTTTCTTTCAAATCCCTTTTATAGCCAATTGCTTTGATCAATATTGAGTAACCCCTCCAAAATGTTTCTGTTTTAGTTTAGTGCCATTTTTATTATGTGCAAGTGAAACACTTTGTGATGTTATACTAGGTTAAAGGTGCTATATCGATGCAAGTTGTGTTTATCAGATTAACTAAAATTACTTGAGGGCTAAGTCATCTGGAATTAAATTTGTGACCTGGTGATTCATCAGGTGGATGGTGTTATAGTCATGGAGAAGCAGTGTATTAAATGAGAGAATTTCAAGTTCTACTCTAACACTAAAAAGTTTGGCCAAAACCTAAGAGGTGATAGACTGTGATAGTAGCTCTGCAGAAAAGACAGAATCTGCCATTTATGCCATCTGTTTGGATGTTTTGCCAAAGTTATGGCATGAGATTGGAAGAACCCAGCTTAAACTTTACCCCAAGAACTTTATCAAAGATCAGATGTCTTTCATTCTATCACTCTCTAAATTAAATTTGCACATCAATTTCAAACTACCACAGTTCTGAATCATGAAAAAAGAAAAGTACTTTTCCTTTAGCATGGTTGTCACAAAAAAAACATAGCTTATACAAGATAAATTTCTCCATTTTCCAAGTTACTGTAATTATAAATTGTAATGGAATCAGAAAATATATCAAAAATATATTTTTCATACTGTCACTGAGATAAGGTAAACTTGAATACTGGGCTTAATACATATTATTGAAGTAGTGTATTCAATTCTGGATGCTGCACTTTCAGAAGGATGTTGAGACATAGACTGGGTGGAGTTCAACTAGACCTCAAGGAAAGCGGAAGCAGATTCAGTTGTAATTTTCAAAAAGGGAATTGGATGATTGTTTGAAGATGGAAATTTTGCAGGGCTATGGCAAAAGAGGAAAGTGGCATTAGGTGGGAAAAGGAGAGACAGAAAGCCTCAGGATGGACTCTCTCCAACCTTATTAACTTTGAAATTTAAAAGAAAAATCACTCAGCAACGAGGCAACCACAAGGAAAGGGCAAGTCCCCCTGCAAGAGGCTGCCAGTGCCTGGAGCTGGGACTGGGCAGATCGGAAAGGCCTCAAAGCTTGGTAGGAGCACAAGCTAAATAGTTTTTTTTCTGTGGTGTATCATTTTATAATATCATGATGTTTACACTTCAAGAATTCAACGATTATATGCAAGTATTTTTTAAACACAGCTACTTTGGAGGAATTAATAAAATTAAACAAATCACATTTCCTTATGTATAATTATTTATAGTTTATTCTGAGCAATGTCTTTGTGAAGCTTGGTTCAAACAGAAAACTATACAAAAACAATTATTACTTTGATATTGAAAATTAGAGATGGATGCATTTTAAAAAAAAAACTGTACCTGACAGTGTAAAACTGATCAGTCTTCGACTTCCCTGACATTGAACAGCATCTTCACTGGAAATGGTCTTAAAAACCTAATCAGTAGGAAAAATAGGAAAGATTAATAATGCGATTCTTTCTCAAGGGACTCAAGGCATGAAATTACAATCAAATTGAATAACAATCAAATAAAACAATCAAATTAACAGATGGAAGCCAAAGATAAAAGCATTTGTGTTCTCCCATTAAGAAAGTGTTGATAATACAAATCTTGCCAATCTAATGGTAAGAATTCTGCCAATAAGTTGTTTCAACACAGACATCACAAAGACATTGAAATTTTTGGCAACAAATATCTGAACAGAAACAGAAAAAACATTGATCAGAGTATGCAAAGATAAATTTAGATGAAGGCATGTAATTTAACTTTTTAACATATTTAGTTCAGTGTTCAAAGGACATGACAGGTTCAAGCATGGAACTAACTCCACAAGATTACATTTGTTTTTACTGGAATTGATAAGGTGGGATAAAGGGGAAATACAATAATATGGCGGTGGTAGAAATAAACATTTGGAAAATTGGGAGGAATTCACTGTCAGGTGAACATCTCTGTCAGCATCGTGCCATGAACTCTGTGTCAGGATCCTAAAACACAAAGAATTCTTTTTTTATTCACTCATGAGACATGGGTGTTTCTGGCAAGCCAGCATTTATTGCCCATCCCTGGCCGCCCTTGAACCGAGTGGCTTGTTAGGCCACTCAGAGGGCAGTTGAAAGTCAATCGCATTGCTCCAGGGTCTGGAGTTACATGTAGGCCAGAACAGGTAAGGATGGCAGATTTCCTTCCTGAAGGACATTAGTGAGTCAAATGTTATTTTTTCTGACAATTGGCAAACATTTCACAGTCATCAGTATATTAATTCCAGATATTCTTGTATATTGAATTTGAATTCAAATCCGGGTCCCCAGAACATTACCTGAGTTTCTGGATTAATAGTCGAGCAATAATACTATTAGGTTATTGCCTTCTCTCATATTCAATATGAATTAACTGGTACAAATGGTACTAGCTGCGGGAATGGAAAGCTCTGAGTAATCTGGGTAAGGCAGTCTGAAAGGTTGATAAGAGAAAAATTTGTCACATCCTCAGCTTTATTAGTAGAAAGGTAAGAGGGGAAAGCAAGGAAATTATATTTCATAAAATATTGGTTTGACCTTGTAGTGTCACGTTAAACATATCAGTAAGCTTTTAAAAGACAAGCTCACAACATCATAATAGTATTGCAGCATATGACCTGAGAATCTATAGGTCTCATATTCCATTTTATCTTGCGTCACCGGAAGAGTGCCACTCTACCGCAACATAATAGCATAAGATGAGCCCAGATACCTATGTGCATGAGAAATGTAATGTTTATACATAATAGTTGTGATAAGTATCTGTTGGATTCTTCAACACCGTGACATCCATACCCAGGTTCTGATGTTACAGGAGATAAATAAGCGTTGCCACATCAAGTAAAAACACTTTTAGAGGCAAACTCATACTAGGTCTCTTTGGAGTAGTGATTTCAATTCTGGATGCTGCACTGTCAGAAGGATGTTGAAGTCTAGACCAGGCGCAGTTCAGATTACTAGAACTCAATGAAAGAAGACTGGAAGCTGGTTCAATTGTAATTTTCAAAACGAGAATTTGATGATTGTTTGAAGATGGAAATTTTGCAGGGCTATGGCAAAAGGGGGAGGGAGAGAGAGGAAAAAAAACCTGAGGATGGACTCTCCCCAACTATTTAATTTTGAAATGTAAAAAAATTCCCTTGGCAACTGGGCAACTACAGTGAAAGGGAAATTCCTGCTTTGAGGAGCTGCCTGTGCTTACAGCTGAGACTGTGCAGATAGGGATGACCTCAAAGCTTGCCCACAAGGCTAGATTGCTTCTTTCTGTGCCATATTATTCTCTAATTCTGTGATGATAGAAAGAACATTACACAGTCATGCTGAGATAGACCATAAATGCATATCTGTATATAGGTGTCTTTATCTGAACATTTATTTGTAACATTCTGTTACATATGATGTTTGTTATCACAAAAGGGATACCATGCCAGGGTAGTGTTCGAAGATATTATGCAGGATGTCCATAAACGTGTATATTTAGTGTTAGTTTAAAGCAAACAGACTGTTCTTAAGAAGTACGAAAAGGAAATCAGTTCTTGTTTCTTGAGCCACATTTGATGACGTGGACTTGGGCCAGAGTAGACAGAATTCCTTCCGCACTCATTATAATTACTGAAGCACGTATCCCCACTGAATTACTGATATAATTAGGCAAACCCATCCACTTTCTGAGCAGGCCAATCACAGGCCTATTTAAAACATTAATGTACTTTCAAAATGATATTGCATTTTTTTACTGCAAGATTTCACTGTGGAATGGCTGTAGAAGAAAGTGCAGAATGACGAGTTGCTCAGAAGCCCCAAATTCTGTGTGAAGGAGATCTTACGAGAGAAGTCAGAGTGAGGAGGGCATTTTCCTTTCCAGGTAGTGGGCGAAGGATCTTAAAGTATCAATCATACCCAAGATGGAGAGAAGTCTGGAGATTGTCAGCTTCATAAACAACTGGAGCTAGATGAAACAGGGAATAGACTTAAATTACCTCGCAAAACCAACAACTCTTCACTGCTATATATCCATCAACAGTACATGATAACAGTCTGTAGCCTCCTTGCTACCACTCTCAACATTTTCTCCCATCTACAACATCCTTCATTATCAACATCATGAGCTGCTAGTGAGCTGGAACAGATTCCTCTGAAGTTTGTAGAATAGAAAATGGTGAGGCTAAGGTCTTACTGAATCTATGAAAACACCCATTAGATCAAACTGCACTATGATTCCTGTCACTAGCTTTTGTGCAACCCATTAGTACCATCCTTATGCTTGGTATTTTATCTTCACTCTAAGCCTTTCCACAGGGACTGCAGGCGATGGAAAGCACATACCTCAGACAAGGAATATCCTTCTGAGAATGAATAGTCACATCCAAATGCCAGCGCAGAAACTGATATCCAAGACAAGAGTCCAGGGTGTTGCAGTAGCATATTAGCATGGATAGAGGATTAGATAACTAATAGAAGAAAGGGGATTGGGATAAGGGGTTCATTTTCAGGACAGCAACCTGTAATTACTGGTGTATCACCAAGATCAGTACTGGGGCCACAATTATTTACAATTTATATTCATGACTTTGATGAGGGAAGTCAATATAATACCAACAAGTTTGTGGGTGATGCAAAAATAGGCGGGAAAGCAAATGGTGCGGATGTCACAAAGAGTGTGGCAGAGGGATCCAGACAGTTTAAATTAGTGGGCAAAATCTGAGCAGATGGGATACAATCTGGAGAAACATGAGGTGACACACTTTGGCAGGAGAAATAGAGGAGCTGAATAGTATTTAAAATGGAGAAGTCTGCGAAAAGCTACAACAGAGGGATTTGGGAGGCCTTGTGTCTAAATCACTAAAGGTTAGCATAAAAGTTCAGTGGATAATAGGGAAAGAAAGTGGAATGTTGGTCTTTATTTCAAAGGATGAAAATGTGAGGACTGCAGAGTCTGGAGATCAGAGTGTGGTGCTGGAAAAACACGCAGGTCAAGAAAGTCTGATGAAGGGCTTATGTCTGAAACATCAATTCTCCTGCTCCTTGGATGCTGACTGACCTGCTGTGCTTTTCCAACACCACACTCACAATTTTATTTCAAAGAGAGTGGAGTATCCAACCTCTAGAACCCTCCTCTAGCTTATCTCTCCATGCTTCAGGCTCTCTGCCCTTATTCCTGATTAAGTGCTTTTGCCCGAAACATTGATTTTACTGCTCCTCGGATGCTGCCTGAACTGCTGTGCTCTTCCAGCACCACTAATCCAGAATCTGGTTTCCAGCATCTACAGTCATTGTTTTTACCTATTAAAATAGGGAAGCCTTGCTAAAAGTATACATGGTACTAGATTGACCACACCTGGAATACTATGAACTGTTTTGGTTCCCTTATTTAAGGAAAAATATACTGGCCTGGGAGGCAATCCAGAGAATGTTCTTCTGAGGTGAGATTGAGTAGGTTACATCTGTATTTATTGGAGTTTAGAAGAATGAGATGTGATCTTTTTAAAACATACAAGATTCTTAGGGGATGTAACAGGGTCGATGTGGAGAGTTTGTTTCTTCCTTGTAGGAGAGGTTAGTGACTGAGGGCATAACGTCAGAGTATGGAATTACGTTTTCAGACAATGGTAAGGAGGAAATTCTTCTCTCAGTGGGTCGTGAAATGAAATGCTGAACTCTTTATTGCACAGAGCTGTTAAGGCTGGGTCGATAAATATGTTTGATGTTTAGATAGACAGATTTTAATCAGGAAAGGATTCAAAGATTGTGAGAAAAAGGTAGGAAAGTAGCATTGTGGATTACAAAATCAACCAAGATCTCATTAGCAGAGTAGACTTGATAGGCTGAATAGCCTACTTCTACTCCAATGTCATATGTCTTATAATTGATTGGTTATTCTTAACCAATTGACCTGATGCTGGTGGATAAAGAATCCTTGACGCTCAATCCTTGATCCTTTCATGTGTTCAAATCTCCTGTCATGGCAGCTCCAAGTCTGGAGGAAATGCCTACAGTCTGTGTGGAATCATCTCTACATGGCACCAGCACTCTGCAATCTGCCTTGGATAGGATGTCTATCTTCAGAGTGGGTGAAGCATGTTCTCACAATATAAAGCAATGTTCATAGACTTTGCAACTTTGATGGAATCCTGAAATCAAAATGATTGGGTTTCTTTCTCTTTTTGTAATGAATAGTATTTGTTCACGTCTTGAGTGTATGGATCGTGACATTTTTCTAAGTACAGTAATATTTTTGTTGTTTTCGTTGCTTCATTGCGAACATTTCCATGTCTCTCCACTTAATACTGCAGTTCCTACAGAGTTGACATACATCATCTTAATCTTTCCTGAATCAGTTCTAATATCTTTGTTCAGCTCAGCTTGCACAAATATTTTAGGAAATATAATAAATTGATCAATGAAAGGGAGCAAAAACTGAACCAAGGGCAAATTGCCATTTAGCTTATCCTGTAAATACTATCTTATGGTGATTTCCCCCACAGATTGATAAACATTTTTACTATATTATAAAGAAGGAGAAAAAGCGATTAAGGATTGTTATATTGATATAGGACATTGACTAATTGCAGTGGTATATAATTGTGGTTATTATTTTAATATTGCTTGCACACTGTCAGTGACACATAAAATGTACAGCATGTTGTTTGTCTTATCGAAGGAAGTCCAATGCTGGCCAGGTCTGAAATTAGTCGTGAGTGTGGTGCTGGAAAAACACAGCAGGCCCGACGGGCAGGAGAATCAAGGAGCCCTTAATCAGGGCTTATGCCCGAAATGTTGATTCTCCTGTTCCATGATGCTGCCTGACCTGCTGTGCTTTTCCAGCACCACACTCTCGACTCTGATCTCCAGCATCTGCAGTCCTCACTTTTTCTCAGCTCTGAAATTAGCCACGCAGTTGGTGTTAAAACCTGATTTAGTTAGGTTACTGTATAACAGTGAATATTATCGTGGCCATATTTAGAGACTCCAATAAGTGCACTCTGTTGATTTGTAGCACACTTTTTCTGGAAAGGAGAGAAGAAGAAGAGCATGTAAGTCCAGAATACAATTTCTGTCATCATTAACTGTTATGGACAGCGTTTTTCATGGGTGCATGGTGACTCAGTGGTTAGCACTGCTGCTTCACAGCACCAGGGACCTGGCTTCAATTCCTGCTTTGGGTGACTGTCTGTGTGGAGTTTGCACATTCTCCCTGTGCCTGCACGGGGTTTCCCCCCGGTGTTCTGGTTTTCTCCCACAGTCCAAAGATGCGCTAGTCAGGTGAATTGGCTGTGCTAAATTGCCCATAGTGTTAGGTGCTTTAGTCAGGGGTAAATATGGGGCAGGGGAATGGGAATGGGTCTGGGTGTGTTACTCTTTGGACGGTTGGTGTGTGGACTTGTTGGCCCAAAGGGCCTGTTTCCATACTGTAGGGAATCTAGTCATGTAAAATAGAATGCAGAGATCAGGTCTGATTTCATTTCTCCGCCACTGATGGTAGCTCAGCCTGTAAGAGATAATGTTATCCATTGTCATCTTCATCGGTTTTGATTATGTTGGTCTGGTAAGTGATTCTTATACACTTGCTTGACTATTTAAGTTTGTGAATGGAGCTAGGATTGCATCAGACTGGCAATCTTCTGGAAAGGATCTGGAATGTATAAGAGAACATTTGTATTGGAACATTTGTAGTTGCGAAGTGGTTTAAATTTCTGTAAATAAACTATTTAGATTTAGAGCTAGAGTCATTTCTGCACTGCCCTGAAATAAATAAGACGTACTGCAAATCCAACTATATTGAACATGGAAGGCATTGGTGCATGAGATTTATCAATGAACATTTGATCCCAGACACTTTGAGAATACCAATGTGACAGTGAATGAAATTGTGATAATGCAGATATTGCATGTTTAGTTAAGGAATGGGAGTTGATGCAGAGTAGAAAACAGAGGAGGATAAAGTAGCATCAGAAAAAGCTGCACAAAATATCTTAATTTTAGAGATAAAGCATTTCAATAACTTTTCACACAGTACAGACTGCAAGAGCAATTGCTAATTCACTGGCAGGGTCAGATGGGGAAAATCATAAAGAGAGATGTGGTTTGAGTTATAGAGTCTATTCTTTAGGAGGTCTTGAGGCATTGTATAAATCCCCTGTTCAGCTCTGCTGGATATGGGACCTGCCTCTTTGCTCTGCCTATGGTAAAGATTATAGCAAGGTGGATTGGATCTGCTTGTGGGCAGAAGAGGAGAAATATATTCCCCAAGAATGGTTACCAGAAACTGAAGTTTAGAGGTCCTGGGACTGAAGTGATATCTAACAGAGAGAAACAGAATGAACACATTGGATTTTTGTGGAGTCAGGGAGATTCTGCAGACAGTGTATGAGACCTGGTTCTGATATTCCTGCCCCATTCTTGTTGCCCATAACTTTTGCTGATGTGAAATAAGCATGGAGGAAGTGAGTTCACACCTTACATTCTTCACTAGGTCAGCTCCATGCTTCAGTAAACACCCTTGCAATTTTCATGGGATTGGCTCAGCTTCTCAATGACTCAATATTAAATCTGGAAGGCTGTTAAATGCCCATTGTTAAAGTTTATGTGAACATAAATCAGACACAAAGTTAAGTGCTGGAGCTCCTGAAGTTTTGGCTACATGGGCATTGTTTTGGTACCAAACTGGCATTCACCACTGCGGGTGCACAGGTTTGATACAGCCCATAGTGAACATCAAGCTTTAGCATGGGCATTACACTTAAAATGCATTATTTTAAGGCAAAGTGGACATTGTTGGTAAGACCATCATGTGATGCTTGTTGAGCTGCTGGACTAATTCAAAGGGAATTAAGAGTCACATGTAGTCCAGACCAAGTACGTAGGGCAGATTTATTTCCCTAAAGGCCAACAGTGAATCAGATGGGTTTTTTTGGCAATTGGTGACCGTTTCATGATTCCCCAATACTGAGGCTAGCTTATAATTTCCAAATTATTAATTTAATTTAAATTCTACCAGTTGATATGGTGTGTTTGAGCCCCATTTTGCCAGAAGATTAGCTGAGCCTCTGGATTACTAGTCCAGTGGTACTGCTACTACACTCTTCCCTTCGAGTGAGATCTAGAAGTAGGCAGATTGGGCAGATAGAGATGCCAAGGAGCATATATAATACTGCCTTGATGACAGTGCTGTCATTTTCAATTTGACCACTTCAGCTCATCCTCTCAAACACACACAGTTGAGCACATATTCAGGTTTAAGAAAGCCATTTAAGAGGTATATAGATGGACACTTGAAGCACCATAGCATACAAGACTACAGTACACTTGCTGAAAAATGGGATTTGAAGAGATAGATACTTGATAACCAGTTCAGACATCATGGGACAAAGGGCCTTTTTCCATGCTGTAAAACACTATGACTCAACAGCAGCTAGGAATTCCTGCTCCTCCCTTAATCTCTGCTATTTAAAAAAAATCATTAAATCCCTTTAGGATTAATTATTGGCTGATTTTCACTGTCTCTGCCTGAGGTTGGAAAAATGTTGTGATCCTACTACATTTTTAAGTTGGTGAAGTCAGCAATGCTGCACAGGGAGAAGGCTTTTCTTCTGATCTCAAGTGTTCTGGTCAGACCATTTGTTCCCACTTACTGTTATTGTACTTACCTGCCCGCTTGGTCTGCAACACAACAGGGAGAGATTGATTCAAGGCAGCACAGAGGGACAAGCAAGGACACACACACACACACACACACACACACACACACACACACACACACACACACACACACACAATGAGCTGCACCCGATGTCATAGAATCCCTGTAATGTGGAAAGAGGCAATTTGGTCCATCGAGTCTGCACTAACTCAACGAAGAGCATCCCACTCATACCCACCCCTCCCCTCCCTATTCTGTAACCCTGCATTTCCCATGGCTAACCCATCTAGTCTGCACATCCCTGGACTTTGGGGAGGTGGGGGGGAAAAACAGAGCACCTGGAGGAAACCCATACAAATACAGGGAGAACATTCAAACTTCATACAGTCACCCAAGGCTGGAAACAAAGCCAGGTCCCTAGCACTGTGAAGCAGTAGTGCTAACCACTGTGCCAGCTAGTTTCTGTTTCTATTTTAGCATCGGAGAAATGTGTTCTCAAATGGGAGGGGAAGAGTCCCATTCTGTATGAGTGTATCATGGAAGTGGATGTTTAAAAACTTGCTAAATCCCTAAGGCTAGACACATCTGTGGAAATGTTTCCTCTACAGAAAGAATTAAGTCTTCAATGGAATTCTGGGTGAAGAATAAAGTCATCGCATGTTATGTGGCAGCAGGGGATGAAGTAGCTGTCTGTGCCAAAGCCCAGTGTCAAAGATGAAAATGTTTACAAACAGAATTAGATTCCCCACTCATGAAAGAAACAGCTTTTCAATCAGTTGGAGTTTTGGTGCACTAACTGAAATTCAGCTTTCACTTATGCTTTCAATCGACCCAAACTGAAAACAGAATAGAATAGCATAAGTGTTTCCATAATCAATCTGCTGGAAAGAGAGAGGGTGAAGTTAATTTTAACTTTAACTGTTCAGTAGATATTGAGCAAGGGCAGTTAAAAGTTTCCAATTAGCCCATTCCATTTCTGATGTGTTGATTCGTTTTTACGGATCTGTAGGATGCCTGTCTGAATCGGGGGGAAGCATTAGATACTTAAGAAATTCGGATATTATTATTTAATTCACGTTGCAATAGTAATGCCTTGCATTTTCCTGCCTATTCTTTTATATGCCCCATTTTACCTCTCAACCTTCATGTAAGCCTTCGTCACTTATACATCCTCGACCCAGCTCCTACCTGCTATATCAGCATCCAAACTTCCTCTTTACTCAAAATGCTTAACAAAGGAAATTGAGAGAAATATATAGTGTCATAGAATCACAGAGATGTCCCACCACGGAAACAGACCATACGGTCCAACTTGTCCATAACAATCAGACATCCGAAAATAATCTAGTCCCATTTGCCAGCATTTGGCCCATATCCCTCAAAACCCTGCGTATTCAGGTACCCAGATGCCTTTTAAATGTTGTAATTGTACCAATCTCTACTAATTCATCTGGCAGCTCATTCTATACACACACCATCCTCTGCTTGAAAAAGCTGCCCTTTAGATCCCTTTTAAGTCATTCCCCTCTAACTTTAAATCTATGCCCTGTAGATTTGGACTCCCCTATCCTGGGGAAAAGACTTTGGTTGTTCACCCTAACAATGTCCCTCATTATTTTATAAGCCTCAGTAAGATCACCCCGCAGCCTCCAAAGCTCCAGGGAAAACAGCCCAGCTATTCAGCCCCTCCCTATAGCTCAAACTCTCCAACCCTGTCCACATCCTTGTAAATCTTTTCTGAACCCTTTCAAGTTTCACAATATCTTTCTGATAGGAAGGAGACCAGAATTGCACGGAGTATTCCAACAGTTCCAACAGCCGCAACATGACCTCCCAACCCCTGTACTCAATACTCTGACCCTAGCCTATTCAACCTCTCCCTATAGCTCAAATCCTCCAACCCTGTCCACATCCTTGTAAATCTTTTCTGAACCCTTTCAAGTTTCACAACGTATTTCCTATATCTGGAAGACCAGAATTGAACACAGTATTCCAAAAGTGTCCTAACTAATGCCCTTACAGTTGCAACACAATCTCCCAACTCTTCCCCACAATGCATTGACAAACATAAGCAGGTATACCAAATGCCTTCCCCAATATCCTGTCTACCTGTAAGAACCAGACAGATATTGGACCAGGATCGGAGTGACTTATAGCAAGAGAGAGACAGGAACAATGTGAAAGGCAGTCAGCCAGTGTGGCAATGAAGAAAATGAGAATTTGAAAGTTAGAAAAAGAGAAAAATCAATGAGAAGTTGAAGGAAACAATCAGAGGAAGAGAGGTGAAGCATATTCAATATGTTGTAACTAGTGTAGCACTCTGGACATATACTTTGACTAACTGTGAACAACACTATGGAAATTTAACATGTTTACATGCATTCACAATCTGTCAAGCCAAACATTTTTTTTATGTGGAGCACATGTTGTATAAACATTCAATGTATCTTTACTCATTTAGAACACTTGGTAATTGATTTACTTAGTGTGCTTATTTCGCAGCTACATCATATAAGTAAGTAATGATCCCATGTAGAATTGCTGTGAATGGTAACTAAATGGTCATTTAAGGCACCAAAGGATTAAACTGGATAGCCCCAAGATTGACTGGTTGGAATGAAATGTCTGATTAACACCTTACTCAAAACAATATAGGTAAATGCAAACTTAGTGCTGCCTTGTTTTGTACTGACGATGGCATGCATGCCAGTGTTGAATGTGCTACTGAGTGCTGCATGCTTCATCAGAGGGACTATGATGTTGTAGCCACTACGGAGACGTGGGTTTCACAGGTGCAGGAATGGTTGTTAGATATTCCAGGATTTAGAATGTTTAAAAAGAACAGGGAGGGTGGAAAAATAGGAGGGGGTGTAGCATTGCTAATCAGAGAGTGCATCACAGCTACACAAACAAAGGTTGTTGAGGAAGGTTTGTCTACTGAGTCAGTATGCGTGGAAGTTAGGAACAGCAAGGGAACAGCCACCTCATTGGGTTTTTCTACAGACCCCCAATAGCAGTAGGGAGATTGAAGAACTCATAGACTGGCAGATTTTGGAAAAATGCAGATGTATTAGGGTTGTTGTTATGCGTGACTTCAACTTTCCCAATATTGACTGGAACCACCTTAGTGCAGGTACTTGGATGGAGCAGTTTTTGTCAGGTGTGTTCAGGAGGGCTTCCTTACTCAGTATGTGGACAGGCCAACGAGGGGAGAGGCCATTTTAGATTTGGTGCTCCGCAATGAGCCAGGACAGGTGTCAGATCTCGTGGTGGGAGAACAGTTTGGTGACAGTGACCACAACTGCCTCACATTTACCATAGCCTTGGAGAGGGGAAGGAACAGTTACCAAGAGAAGATATTTAATTAGAGAAAAGGAAATTATAACGCTATCTGACAGGAGTTGGGAAGTACAGATTGGGAGCAATTGGTCCACAGAAAGGGCACAACAGACATGTGGAGACTTTTTAAGGAACAACTGTTCCAAGTGATGCACGAATTTGTTCCTCTGAGACAGGCAAGAAGGGGTAAGATTAAGGAGCCTTAGATGACAAGAACAGAGGAGCCTCTCGTCAAAAGGAAGAAGGCAGCTTACGTGAGGTGGAGGAAGCAAGGATCTACCACAGCTTTAGAGGATTACAGGCTTACAAGAAAGGAGCTCAGAATTGCACCTAAATTGGAAGGGGACTAATATACTGGCAGGGAAATTTGCTAGAACTGCATGGAAGAATTTAAATTAGTAAAGTGGGGGGCGAGGGGTGGGACCCACGGAGATAGTGAGGAAAGAGATCGATCTGAGACAGGTACAGCAGACAACAGAAGTGAGTCAAACAGTCAGGGCAGGCAGGGACAAGGTAGGACTAATAAATTAAACTGTATTTATTTCAATGCAAGGGGCCTAACAGGGAAGGCAGATGAACTCAGGGCATGGTTAGGAACATGGGACTGGGATATAATAGCAGTTATGGAAACATAGCTCAGGGATGGGCAGGACTGGCAGCTTAATGTTCCAGGATACAAATACTACACGAAAGGATAGAAAGGGAGGCAAAAGAGGAGGGGGAGTGGCATTTTTGATAAGGGATAGCATTACAGCTGTGCTGAGGGAGGATATTCCCGGAAATACATGCAGGGAAGTTATTTGGGTGGAACTGAGAAATAAGAAAGGGATGATCACCTTATTAGGATTGTACTATAGACCCCCCCAATATTCAGAGGGAAATTCAGAAAAAAACTTGAATGGAGATCTCAGCTATCTGTAAGAATAATAGGGTAGTTATGGTAGGGGATTTTAACTTTCCAAACATCGACTGGGACTGCCATAATGTTAAAGGTTTAGTTGGAGAGGAATTTCTTAAGTGTGTACAAGACAATTTTCTGATTCAGTATGTGGATGTGAAGGTGCAAAACTAGAGAAGGTGCAAAACTTGACCTACTCTTGGGAAATAAGGCAGGGCAGGTGACGGAGGTGTCAGTGGGGGAGCACTTTGGGGCCAGCAACATAATTCTATTCGTTTTAAAATAGTGATGGAAAAGGATAGACCAGATCTAAAAGTTGAAGTTCTAAATTGGAGAAAGGCCAATTTTGACAGTATTAGGCAAGAACTTTCGAAAGCTGATTGGAGGCAGATGTTCGCAGGTAAAGGGACGGCTGGAAAATGGGAAGCCTTCAGAAATGAGATAACAAGAATCCAGAGAAAAGTATATTTCTGTCAGGGTGAAAGGGAAGACTGGTAGGTATAGGGAATGCTGGATGACTAAAGAAATTGAGGGTTTGGTTAAGAAAAAGAAGGAAGCATATGTCAGGTATAGACAGGATAGATCGAGTGAATCCTTAGAAGAATATAAAGGAAGTAGGAGTATACTTAACAGGGAAATCAAGAGGGCAAAACAGGGACATGAGATAGCTTTGGCAAATAGAATTAAGGAGAATCCAAAGGGTTTTTACAAATATAGTAAGGACAAAAGGGTAACTAGGGAGAAAATAGGACCCCTCAAAGATCAGCAAGGTGGCCTTTGTGTGGAGCCACGGAAAATGGGGGGGATATGAAATGAATATTTTGCATCAGTATTTACTGTGGAAAAGGATATGGAAGATATAGACTGTAGGGAAATAGATGGTGACATCTTGCAAAATGTCCAGATTACAGAGGAGGAAGTGCTGGATGTCTTGAAATGGTTAAAGGTGGATAAATCCCCAGGACCTGATCAGGTGTACCTGAGAACTCTGTGGGAAGCTAGAGAAGTGATTGCTGGGCCTCTTGCTGAGATATTTGTAACATCGATAGTCACAGGTGAGGTGCCAGAAGACTGGAGGTTGTCTAACGTGGTGCCATTGTTTAAGAAGGGTGGTAAGGACAAGCCAGGGAACTGTAGACCAGTGAGCCTGACCTCAGTGATGGGCAAGTTGTTGGAGGGAATCCTGAGGGACAGAATGTACATTTATTTGGATAGGTAAGGACTGATTCGGGATAGTCAACATGGCTTTGTGCATGGGAAATCATGTCTCACAAACTTGATTAAATTTTTTGAAGAAGTAACAAAGAAGATTGATGAGGGCAGAGCAGTAGATGTGATCTATATGGACTTCAGTAAGGCGTTTGACAAGGTTCATCATGGAAGACTGATTAGCAAGGTTAGATCTCATGGAATACAGGGAGAACTAGCCATTTGGATACAGAACTGGCTCAAAGGTAGAAGACAGAGGGTGGTGGTGCAGGGTTGTTTTTCAGACTGGAGGCCTGTGACCAGTGGAGTGCCACAAGGATCAGTGCTGGGCCCTCTACTTTTTGTCATTTACATAAATGATTTGGATGTGAGCATAAGAGGTACCAAAATGCAGATGACACCAAAATTAGAGGTGTAGTGGACAGCGAAGAGGGTTACCTCAGATTACAACAGGATCTGTACCAGATGGGCCAATGGGCTGAGAAGTGGCAGATGGAGTTTAATTCAGATAAATGCGAGGTGCTGCATTTTGGGAAAGCAAATTTTAGCAGGACTTATACACTTAATGGTAAGGTCCTAGGGAGGGTTGCTGAACAAAGAGACCTTGGAGTGCAGGTTCATAGCTCCTTGAAAGTGGAGTCGCAGGTCGATAGGATAGTGAAGAAGGCGTTTGGTATGCTTTCCTTTCTTGGTCAGAGTATTGAGTACAGGAGTTGGGAGGTCATGTTGCAGCTGTACAGGTCATTGATTAGGCCACTGTGGGAATATTGCATGCAATTCTGGTCTCCTTCCTCTCGGAAAGATGTTGTGAAACTTGTAAGAGTTCAGAAAAGATTTACAAGGATGCTGCCAGGGTTGGAGGATCTGAGCTACAGGGAGAGGCTGAATAGGCTGGGGCTATTTTCCCTCGAGCATTTGAGGCTGAGGGGTGACCTTATAGAAGTTTACAAAATTATGAGGGGCATGGATAGAATAAATAGACCAAGTCTTTTCCCTGGGGTCAGGGCGTCCAGAACTAGAGGGCATAGGTTTAGGGTGAGAGGGAAAAGATATAAAAGAGACCTAAGGGGCAACATTTTCACGCAGAGGGTGGTACGTGTATGAAATGAGCTGCCCAGAGGATGTGGTGGGGGCTGGTACAATTGCAACTTTTAAGAGGCATCTGGATGGGTATATGAATAGGAAGGGTTTGGAGGGATATGGGCCGGGTGCTGGCAGGTGGGACTAGATTGGGTTGGAATATCTGATCGGCATGGACGGGTTGGACCAAAGGGTCTGTTTCCATGCTGCACATCTCTATGACTTGATGACTCTAAATGAACTGAGAAGAGCCAGGAGGGGGCATGAAAAAGTTTTGGCAGGAAGGGTTAGTGAGAAAGTAGGGCCAGCCAGGTATAGTGTAGGGAACCTGTGCTTAGAGTCTGAGCAGCTTGGGGAAGCCTTAAATGAGTTTTTTTACTTTGGTTTTCACTGAGGAAAAGGGCTTTGTTCTGAAGAAGAACTTCAAGGAGCTGGGAAACAGGCTTGAACAGATCAAGATTGCTGAAGTTCATGTGCTGGAAATTTTGGCAAACATTAAGATTGATAGGTCCCCAGGGCCAGACCAGATTTATCCTCGGCTGCTCCAGGAAGTGAGAAAGGAGGTTGCTAAGCCACTGGTGAAGATCTTTGCTTCCTCAGTCTCCACGGGTGTCGTACTGGAGGATTGGAGGGAGCCGAATGTTTTTCCTCTTTTCAAGAAGGGGAAATAGGGACATTCCTGGCAATTACAGACCAGTCAGTCTTACATCTGTGGTCAGCAAGGTTTTGGAAAGTGTTCTGAGGGATAGGATTTATGACTATTTGGCAAAACATAGTGTGATTAAAGGCAGCCAGCATGGCCTTGTGAGGGGAAGATCGTGCCTCACAAATCTTATTGAGTTCTTCGAGGAGGTATCAAGACAGGTCAACGAAGGTCGAGTAGTGGATGCAATGTATATGCACTTCAGCAAGGCATTTGATAGGGTTCCCCATGGTAGGCTCATTCATAAAGTCAAGAGGTATGGGATACAGGGAGATTTGGCTATCTGGATTCAGAATTGGTTGGCTGACAGAAGGCAGAGAGTGGTTGTAAATGGAAAGTATTCTGCCTGGAAGTCAGTGGTGAGTGGTGTCTCACAAAGCTCTATTCTTGGGCTTCTGCTCTTTGTAGTTTTTATAAATGACTTGGATGAGGAGGTTGTGGGGTGGGTTAGTAAATTCACAGATTATACAAAGGTTGGAGGTGCCATTGATAATATTGAGGGCTACTGCAGGCTGCAGCGTGACATAGACAGGATGCAGAGCTGGGCTGAGAAATGGCAGATGGGATTCAGCCTGGATAAATGCAAAGCGATGTATTTTGGAAGGTCAAACTTGAATGCTGAATATCGGATTAAAAACAGGATTCTTGGCAGTGTGGAGGAACAGAGGGATCTGGATGTGCAAATGCATAGATCACTCAAAGTTGCCACCCAAGTGGATAGGGTTGTTAAGAAAGCATATGGTGTTTTTGGCTTTCATTAACAGGAGAATCGAGTTTAAGAGCCACAAGGTTTTGCTGCAGCTCTACAAGACCCTGGTGAGACCACACTTGGAATATTGTGTCCAGTTCTGGTCGTCTTATTATAGGAAAGATACGGAGGCTTTGGAGAGCAATGAAGATTTACCAGGATGCTGCCTGGACTGGAGGGCTTGTCTTACCAAGAGCGGTTGACTAAGCTCAGACTTTTCTCTCTGGAGAGATGGAGGAAGAGAGGTGACCTGATTGAGGTACACAAGGTAATGAGAGGCATGAATAGAATCAATGGACAGGACTGACTGGCATGAGGGGTCATCATTTTAAGATATTAGGAGGAAGGTATAGAGAGAAGTCAGAGGAAGGTCTTTACGCAGTGAGGTGTGAATGCATGGAATGCATTGCCAGCGATGGTGGTTGAAGCAAAGTCATTAGGGACATCTTAGTGACTGCTGGACATGAACACGGACAGCAGTGAATTGAGGGGTGCATAGGTTAGGTTATTATATTTTAGAATAGGAAAATTCCTCAGCATAACATCGTGGGCCAAAGGGCCTGTTTCTGTGCTGTATTTTTCTATGTTCTATGTTCTAGAGACTCAAAGTTTACAGGAACACAAAATATTAACTTGCACTCCTTAAGCAAGAGTTGCATTCTGACTTCTGTAGGGGCTGGAATTAGTTAAAGATGAATTGAAAGCCAGAGAACATGCCACTCTAACTTCCAGATATTGTGTTGAAGGCTTTGGTTCATGAGGTACACAGGAGGAGAGATAATCCCCAAGAGGTCAGGAAGTCCTCCAGATAAACACTGCAGTAGATCACTTTTGATTTCAATACAAGCAGTCTAATCCTGAAATCTTGGACATGTTTAATGACTTACAATAAATTGTCATGATCAGTGAATGTATATTCACATGCCATACCCTGTAAACTGTACCATGAGCCACACTACCTGTTCTGTTTATTACAGTCTTTTCAGTTGTCTGCCAGCAATTTCTATCATCACAACTCAAACCTCAAGTTCAGAACTTTATGCCTCACTCTCACACTGAGCATTATCTCAAGCCACACATTCATACCTCACAGCTTGTGCACACTCTAGCTCTTCAAAAGTGGCAGGTACATCATCCAAATATATTGCACTCTGTTTACTGACACATATCCTCTCTCTTGCTAGGCCAGTTGGTGCACAATAAAAGGCAGTAGCAGCTAATTGGTGGGGATGCAGGTAGGGATGCCCATACTCATCTCCATAAAGGCACTTGCAGACCTAACCATGATGCAGCATCTGATTACTGACGTCTCATGTTCCATTACAGAAAAAGCAGAGGACAGTCAATGCGTTGCAATCGTATTGCAGACAGTATTGCAATCGAACCTCAAACTCAAATCGTGTTATTTCTGCTTGATGTCAGGTAAGTTCAGTACAACTATTCTAGATTTCTTCTGATTCCAGGAAGGTTCCAGTCGATTGGAAAATGGCTAATGTGACACCCATCTTCAGGAACGAAGGAAGACAAAGCAGGAAACTATAGGTCAGTTAGCCTAACATCTGTCACTGGGAAAATGCTGGAATCTATTATTCAGAAAGAAATAGCAGGGCAAATAAGAAAGGGTAACACAATCAAACAGACCCAACATGTTTTTGTGAAAGTGAAATTGTGTTTGACAAATTTTCTACAGAATACAACAATCAGAGTTGAAAAAGGGAAATTTGCAGATGTAGTGTACTTGGACTTTAAGAAGACATTAAATAAGTTGTCACATATAAGGTAATGCACAAGATAGGAGCTCACAGTATTGGGGTTAATGTTTTAGCATGAATTGAGGTTTGGTTAACAGAAAGAGAGAATCATGATTAAGGGGTCTTTTTTAGGTTGAAAAGATATAAGTTGTGGAGTGCTACAAGGATTAATCCTTGGGTCTCAATTGGAAGGGGCAGAGTGTAACGTATCATCGGCAAAACTAGATGCAAGTATAGGTGGAAGGGTATGTTGTGTTAAGGACATATGGAATCTGCAAAGGGATATAGATAGGTTGTGTGAGTGAGTGAAAACTTGACTGATGGACTTTAATATAGAAAGGCGTGAGGTCATATATTTTGGCAGGAAGAACTAAAGGGCAAGTTATAATTCAAGTGTAAAGAGACTCCAAAAAAGTGCAAACCAGAGGATCTGGATGTTCTCGTGTATGAAATACAAAATGTCAATTTCAGGTGCAGCAAGTAATTAAAATGACAAATGGAATTTCTGCCTTTGTTACGGGGAGGCGGGGGGTTGGGATTTAAAAATAGAGAAGTGTTGCTACAACTGTACAGGACACAGGGGAGGTCACACCTGGTGTATAGTGTACAATTATGGTTCCTGTATTTTAAAAAAAGGTATGGAAGGAGTTCAAAAGAGATTCATTAGGGTGATTCCTGGGATGAAGGGGTTGACTTATCAAGAAAGGCTAAATAGGAAAAGCCATTACTCATTTGAGTTTAGAATAAAGAAGGTGAACATATTTAAACATATACATTTCTGAGGGAGCTTGACAGGGTAACTGTCGAGAAGATATTTTAAAATGGGAGAAATCTAAAACTAGGAAATATAATAATAGAATAAGGGAGCCCTCATTTAAAACTGCAATATGATGAAATTTTCTCTCCCAGTGGGAGCTGAATATCTGGAGTTTTCTAAACTGTTTGGAGGCTAGATCACTGAAAGTAGTTAAAGCGGATGTGCAAAGATTTTTGAAACAACAAGGAGTTGATAGCTGGTGCAGCTCAGTCATGAATGGCAGGACAGCTGTGGGGGCCAAATGGTCAACTGCTGATCTGTTTCCTTCTATTCTGATGAAATCATGCTTGAGAATATTAGTGTTCAATGGAGATTACAGACTCTCACAAAGATCCTGCAGTCTGTCCTTCAATCAGCTATGAAGGTTATTGAAGTGCTGCCTCATATGAGTGAAGCACGATTCTGTTGGTTCTCTCTCAAGGAATATTTAGTGGCTCTGTACTAAATGACTCAACAGGAAGTGCCAGGAAGAAAGGATCATAAAAGTTTTGGGTGCCCTTGAATATTGAGCCCTCAAGTTTGTGACGCACTATTCCAAGCACGACCTGTGTAACTTTTCACACCTGTGCAAGGATGTGCATAAATGTAGGTAAAAACAATAACTGCAGATGCTGGAAAGCAAATACTGGATTAGTGGTGCTGGAAGAGCACAGCAGTTCAGGCAGCATCCAACGAGCAGCGAAATCGACGTTTCGGGCAAAAGCCCTTCATCAGGAATAAAGGCAGTGAGCCTGAAGCGTGGAGAGATAAGCTAGAGGAGGGTGGGGGTGGGGAGAGAGTAGCATAGAGTACAATGGGTGAGTGGGGGAGGAGATGAAGGTGATAGGTCAAGGAGGAGAGGGTGGAGTGGATAGGTGGAAAAGGAGATAGGCAGGTCGAACAAGTCCGGACAAGTCAAGGGGACAGTGCTGAGCTGGAAGTTTGAAACTAGGATGAGGTAGGGGAAGGGGAAATGAGGAAGCTGTTGAAGTCTACATTGATGCCCTGGGGTTGAAGTGTTCCGAGGCGGAAGATGAGGCGTTCTTCCTCCAGGCGTCTGGTGGTGAGGGACCGGCGGTGAAGGAGGCCCAGGACCTCCATGTCCTCGGCAGAGTGGGAGGGAGAGTTGAAATGTTGGGCCACGGGGCGGTTGGGTTGATTGGTGCGGGTGTCTCGGAGATGTTCCCTAAAGTGCTCTGCAAGGAGGCGCCCAATCTCCCCAATGTAGAGGAGACCGCATCGGGAGCAACGGATACAATAAATGATATTAGTGGATGTGCAGGTAAAACTTTGATGGATGTGGAAGGCTCCTTTAGGGCCTTGGATAGAGGTGAGGGAGGAGGTGTGGGCACAGGTTTTACAGTTCCTGCAGTGGCAGGGGAAAGTGCCAGAATGGGAGGGTGGGTCGTAGGGGGGTGTGGACCTGACCAGGTAGTCACGGAGGGAACGGTCTTTGCGGAAGGAGGAAAGGGGTGGGGAGGGAAATATATCCCTGGTGGTGGAGTCTGTTTGGAGGTGGCTGAAATGTCGGCGGATGATTTGGTTTATGCGAAGCTTTGTAGGATGGAAGGTGAGCACCAGGGGCGTTCTGTCCTTGTTACGGTTGGAGGGGTGGGGTCTGAGGGCGGAGGTGCGGGATGTGGACGAGATGCGTTGGAGGGCATCTTTAACCACGTGGGAAGGGAAATTGCGGTCTCTAAAGAAGGAGGCCATCTGGTGTGTTCTATGGTGGAACTGGTCCTCCTGGGAGCAGATACGGCGGAGGCGGAGAAATTGGGAATACGGTACGGCATTTTTGCAAGAGATAGGGTGGGAAGAGGTGTAATCCAGGTAGCTGTGGGAGTCGGTGGGTTTGTAAAAAATGTCAGTGTCAAGTTGGTCATCACTAATGGAGATGGAGAGGTCCAGGAAGGGGAGCGAGGTGTCAGAGATGGTCCAGGTAAATTTAAGGTCAGGGTGGAATGTGTTAGCGAAGTTGATGAATTGCTCAACCTCCTCGCGGGAGCACAAGGTGGCACCAATCCAGTCATCAATGTAGCGGAGGAAGAGGTGGGGAGTGGTGCCAGTGTAATTACAGAAGATCAACTGTTCTACATAGCCAACAAAGAGACAGGCATAGCTGGGGCCCCTACGTGTGCCCATGGTTACGCCTTTGGTCTGGAGGAAGTGGGAGGATTCAAAGGAGAAATTGTTAAGGGTGAGGACCAGTTCAGCCAAACGAATGAGAGTGTCAGTGGAAGGGTACTGTTGGGGACGTCTGGAGAGGGAAAAACGGAGGGCTTGGAGGCCCTGGTCATGGCGGATGGAGGTGTAGAGGGATTGGATATCCATGGTAACGATGAGGCATTGGGGGCCGGGGAAACGGAAGTCTTGGAGGAGGTGGAGGGCGTGGGTGATGTCTCGAACGTATCTGGGGAGTTTCTGGACTAGGGGGGATAGGACAGTGTTGAGGTAGGTAGACATGAGTTCAGTGGGGCAGGAGCATGCTGAGACAATGGGTCGGCCAGGGTGGTCAGGCTTGTGGATCTTGGGAAGGAGGTAGAACTGGGCAGTGCGGGGTTCCCGGACTATGAGGTTGGAAGCTGTGGGTGGGAGATCTCCTGAGGTGATGAGGTTCTGTATGGTCTGGGAGATGATGGTTTGGTGATGGGGGGTGGGGTTATGGTCGAGGGGGCAGTAGGAAGAGGTGTCCTCGAGTTGGCGTTTGGCTTCAGCGGTGTAGAGGTCAGTGCGCCAGACTACCACTGCGCCCCCTTTATCCACTGGCTTGATGGTGAGGTTGGGATTAGAGCAGACGGATTGGAGGGCTGCGCGTTGTGAGGGTGAGAGGTTGGAGTGGGGGAGGGGGGTCGACAGGTTGAGGCGGTTAATGTCCCAGCGGCAGTTGGAAATGAAGAGGTCGAAGGCAGGTAATAGGCCAGCGCGGGGTGTCCAGGTGGATGCATTGTGTTGGAGGTGGGCGAAGGGGTCCTCGGAAGGTGGGCGGGAATCCTGATTGTGAAAGTAAGCTCGGAGGCGGAGACGACGGAAGAATTGTTCGATGTCACGGCGTGTATTAAATTCATTGATGCGTGGACGGAGGGGGATGAAGATGAGTCCTTTGCTGAGGACTGATCATTCATCTTCAGTGTGTGGGAGGTCTGGAGGGATGGTGAAAACTCGGCAGGGCCGGGAGCTGGGATCTGGTGTGGGTGTGGAGCTGGGAGTGGGGTCGGAGCCAGTACCTGGAGTGGGTGTGATGGTGGGGGGAATGGGGGTGGAGGCATGAGCAGGGGTAATGTTCCCCTTGGGGTTCTGGGGGGGTAGGGATAGTGACAGTGGGGTCTGTGGGGGGCGTGTCAACCGAATGCAGGTGAGTGGCGCTGGTGGGGTGGAAGTGGTGGTGATCATGGCAGTAGGGGTGGCGGAAGTCACTGAGGGTGTGGCATCAGCGATGATGTGAGGGCCGGAAGTGGCTGTGGGATTGGCCATGATGGGGGCAGAAGTGACATCATCACTCAGCGTGGGGGTGGTAGCTGCATCAGCCGCATGGCTAATGGCGTTTCCGAGGCCAGGGGAATCTTCTGGGATGTTTGAGGAGCGCTGGTTATGGAGGTGGGTGGATAAAAGTTTGTTGCACTTACAGTTTTTGATGTTTGAGATGGAATTGAAATACTGTTTGTTGAGAGTATGAATTCTCCTGAGGATGTAGTACAGAGTGGGTCCTTTGCAATTCTGAGAGAGTGTGGCCCTCAGCTGGGGCAGGGCTGACTGTAGAGAGGTTAGGTGCCGGCGCATTGCTGCAAGCGTGGAGCGGAGGATCTTGAAGGAGAACTGTTGCTGGTGTTTTTGAATCTGTAGTCTGTACTGTTTGTCCTGTTCGGGTCCGAACTCTGCTGGTTTAAAGGTGGTCCGGAGTCCGTGTGGGATGAGTTGGTTACGGAGGCATGCACTGACGAAGCAAATGTGGCTGTGGTAGCGAGTTTGTTTCACGACATGGCTGAAGAGCTTCAGAGCAGAGGAAATGACCTGGGAGTTGCAGTGGGAGAGGGACTCCCTGAGATTCTTGTAGAGAGAGGAGGAAAACCCCTTGAAGGCAGGCATCCTTGCAAGAGGATTTGCAGTAGAGTTAAAATCAACGAGGTAAAAACAATAACTGTGGAGACTGGCAGTGACCACACCCAGTGTAGATGGATTAAGTGTTTTCTTCTATCTGAACACATGGGCTCTACTCATAAACAAGGTGAGAATTTTGAAAGGGCAATTGGACTAATCTGGTGCTTTCACAGTACAAGATGAAGACACTTGCGCACAGGGCACACACACAGTGTCCAATTGTGTACAATACAAATCCTGATCATAGATGATCATGATCATCACAGATTATAGATATTCACCACTATAGAGCACAAATTGTTACTGATGATTTTACAAGTGGCATTTGAAGCAACTGTCAATAAAAGAGAACCCTGGCTGCAGGAGGCCACAAAACTGATTTTCTCTTAACCCCCACCCATAAATATCTGCCAACATGCTCTTTTTTGCAAGTGCTGCCTTTCTTGTGTGATGCAGAAAATGAGGGGACAAGGTATCCTCACTGATACAGCACTTACAATCTCCTACTGTATTTGCATAACACAGCTTGTGGTGTGTTATAAGGTTCCCATTGTCAAAGATCGATGTACAAGTATGCCAATTCACTCATTGTCAGAGTCCTCCATGTCCCACTATATGGAGAACTATGCTGAAGTTTCTAGGGCTGGATGCCTTACAGGATGGTTACCCTGCACAACCATGGCAGATCACACCAATCTGCAGTCCTCACTTTCTCCTCCATTCTGCAACCCCTTGACTGAGGCCAAGCACAGATACGATGCTGTTCATTCTTTGACAGGTTATGGTGCAGCAGACAATAGAAGAGGCACTGATACTTGTTTTGGTATGGGAGGGGTATTGTGGGTACTTGAAATACAGTGCAGACAGATTGTGCTATATAATCCTAGCATGTTTTGCTTTGTACAACTGGAGCAACAAGGGGCTATGACGGATGCTGAAAAGTTGGGAGAGTAACAACTGTCTTCCAAGAAAGAAAAATGATGTCATTGAGAATGGGTGGGGTTTTCAACCTACAGAATGGTAGAGTGATGCAACATCAGGTGTAACAAGCCAGGACCTTAAACACCTCCCAGTCCCATTAGGTACGAGATGGTTGCAATGATCATACGTTAACTGTCATTTTGTTACTGCTTGAAAAGCAAGCAGTTCCTCTCTGTTCCCAGAAGCAAATGCAGTTTCTCTTTATTTGTTTTGTTCTTCTCCTTAGACATGAGATGGCCCAACATGGGACAAAAGATGTCTGGCTACACTGGCCTTTGGGGAATGAGTAGCATCCAGTTAGGCAAGTTCTAAGATACCATGACACTATAATTTGGTTCATAAATTCCAATTAATTTACAAACATACACTTATATTTGCAATGAAGTGTCAGCTACACCACCGATATTTGCTGAGAAATGTATGTGCACAGTGAAAGTTAGCTCCTGACTGACAGCGTTTGACCAGATATATGGCTGGGATCTGGAAATGGGAATCCGGTCATCCCAGTAGTGGTGAGAATTGGCACTGGTGGTGAGAGGGATACTACAGCAAGAAGGACATCAGAGAGGCAAGGTACATAGCTACAGAGGTGAGAAAATACTAAGGAGAAATCTCACTGCGCCACACAGAGAGGAATTCTCAATGAAACTGGCATTTCACTGATTTCTGGTAAAAATTCAGCCCGATGTGTGAAAAAGGTTTTTTTCTCAAACCACAGTTTCTTTTTTAGTGAATCAGTTTAAATCTATGCTGTCTTTTACAAGTAAAAACTATTCTTTTTTCCTATATACGGTACTCCATCAAGGTCACTCATGGTTTTGTAAACTGCTCAAAGATCTGTTCCTAGTCTTCTCTGCAAGTAGTAAAGTCCCAATCTCTAAATAACTAACCTTACGTAATTTTCCTTATCCCTGTAAACATTCATGTAAACCTCTTCTGCATGCTTTCAATGTATTCACGTTCTTTCTATCCTGTGGTGCCCACAAATGTGCATAGTACTCCAGTTGAGGTCTTATACAATTTCAGCATAACTTTCCTGTTCTTGTACTCTATGCTCCTATTCATAAAGGATGCTATGTGTTTTATTAACTTCTCTGTCCACCTGCCCTGCTACCTTCAATGATCGATGCACATAAACACCAGGTCTCTCTGCTCTTGCACCCTGTTTAGAATCTTACCATTTATTTTATATTGTCTCTTAATGTTCTTCCAACTAAAAATGCTTCACTTCACAGTTCTCGACATTAAACCTCATCTGCCACTTAATTTCCCACTCCAACAACTCGTCAATATTCTTTTGGAGTTCCTTGTCAGAGATTACAATGCTTAAAGTTTTGAATCATTTGCAAACTTTAAAAATGCTTCCTGCACACCAAAATCTAGATCATTAACATATGTTAGGACAGACAACTCCTGGAGAATTCCACTACGAGGAGAAAGTGAGGACTGCAGATGCTGGAGATCAGAGCTTAAAAATGTGTTGTTGGAAAAGCGCAGCAGGTCAGGCAGCATCAAAGGAGCAGGAGAATCGACGTTTTGGACATAAGCCCTTCTTCAGGAATCATGCTTTCAACGTATTCACATTCTTTCTATCCTGTGGTGCCCAGAACTTGCATAGTACTCCAGTTGAGGTCCTGAAGAAGGGCTTATGCCGGAAACATCGATTCTCCTGTTCCTTTGATGCTGCCTGGCCTGCTGTGCTTTTCCAGCAACACAATTTTGAATTCCACTACAAACCTTACTCCAGCCCAAAAAATATCCATTGACAATTACTTTCTGCTTCATGTCACTCAGCCAATTTTATAGAACATAGAACATAGAAGAATACAGCGCATTACAGGCCCTTCGGCCCTCGATTTTGCGCCGATCAAAGCCCACCTAACCTACACTAACCCACTATCCTCCATATACCTATCCAATGCCCACTTAAATACCCATAAAGAAGAAGATTCCACCACTGCTACTGGCAGGGCATTCCATGAACTTACGACTCGCTGAGTGAAGAACCTACCCCTTACATCAGTCCTATTTCTACCCCCCCTTAATTTAAAGCTATGCCCCCTTGTAATAGCTGACTCCATACGTGGAAAAAGGTTTTCACTGTTAACCCTATCTAACCACCTAATCATCTTGTACACCTCTATCAAGTCACCCCTAAACCTTCTTTTCTCCAATGAAAACAGCCCCAAGTGCCTCAGCCTTTCCTCATAGGATCTTCCTACCATACCAGGCAACATCCTGGTAAACTTCCTCTGCACCCGTTCCAGTGCCTCCACATCCTTCCTATAGTATGGTGACCAAAACTGCACACAATATTCCAGATGCGAACGCACCAGAGTCTTATACAACTGCAGCATGACCTCAGGACTCCGGAACTCAATTCCTCTACCAATAAAAGCCAGTACGCCATATGCCTTCTTCACCACACTATTTACCTGGGTGGCAACTTTCAGAGATCTGTGTACATGGACACCAAGATCCCTCTGCTCTTCCACACTACCAAGTATCCGACCATTAGCCCAGTACCCCATCTTTTTATTACTCTTACCAAAGTGAATCACCTCACACTTAGCTACATTGAACTCCATTTGCCACCTTTCTGCCCAGCTCTGCAGCTTCTCTATATCCCGCTGTAACCTGCCATATCCTTCCTCACTGTCTACAACTCCTCCGACTTTCGTATCATCCGCAAACTTGCTCACCCAACCTTCTAACCCTTCCTCCAGGTCATTTATAAAAATGACAAACAGCAATGGTCCCAAAACAGATCCTTGCGGAACACCGCTAGTGACGGCACTCCAAGATGAACCTTTGCCATCAACTACTACCCTCTGTCTTCTTCCAGTCAGCCAATTCCTAATCCAAACCTCCAACTCACCCTCAATGCCATATCTCTGTATTTTCTGCAGTAGCCTACCATGGGGGACCTTATCAAACGCCTTACTAAAATCCATATATACCACATCTACCGCTTTCCCCTCATCTACCTCCTTAGTCACCTTCTCAAAGAATTCAATAAGGTTTGTGAGGCATGACCTGCCCTTCACAAAACCATGCTGACTATCCTTGATCACATTATTCTTATCCAGATGTGCATAAATCCTATCCCTTACAATTCTCTCTAAGACTTTGCCCACAACAGAAGTGAGACTCACTGGCCTATAGTTACTAGGATTATCCCTACTCCCCTTCTTGAACAAGGGAACCACGTTTGCTAGCCTCCAGTCCTCTGGCACTACTCCTGTAGACAAAGAGGACACAAAAATCAAGGCCAATGGCTCTGCAATCTCCTCCCTTGCTTCCCAGAGAATCCTAGGATAAATGCCATCAGGCCCAGGGGACTTATCTATTTTCACCCTTGCCAGAATTTCCAACACCTCTTCTCTACATATCTCAAAGCCATCCATTCTACTTATTCATGCCTCAGTATTCATATCGACAACAATGTCCTGTTCCTGAGTGAATACTGACGAAAAGTATTCATTCAGTGCCTCCCCAATCTCTTCAGCCTCCACACGCAACTTCCCATTACTATCCTTGATTGGACCTATTCCTTCCCTAGTCATTCTTTTATTCCTAACATACCTATAGAAAGCCTTAGGGTTTTCCCTAATCCTACCAACTAAGGACCTTTCATGTCCCCTCCTTGCTGCTCTTAGCTCTCTCTTCAGGTCCTTCCGGGCTACCTTATAACTCTCAATCGCCCCTATTGAACCCTCACGCCTCATCTTTACAAAGGCCGCCCTCTTCCCTTTAACAAGGGATTCCAACTCCTTATTAAACCACGGCTCCCTCACATGACCCTTTCCTCCCTGCCTGATAGGTACGTACTTATCAAGGACACTCAATAGTTGCTCCTTGAACAAGTTTCACATATCAATTACGCTCTTGCCTTGGAATCTCCTTTTCCAATCCACACATCCTAAGTCATGCCTCAACGCATCATAATTTCCCTGCCCCCAGCTATAACTCTTGCCCTGTAGTACACACTTATCCCTCTCCATCACTAGAGTAAAAATCACCGAATTGTGGTCACTGTCCCCAAAGTGCTCACCTACCTCTAGTTCTAATACCTGGTCTGGTTCGTTACCCAGAACCAAATCCAGTATGGCCTCCCCTCTTGTTGGCTTATCTACATATTGTGTCAGGAAACTCTCCTGCACACATTGCACAAACACTGACCCATCTAACGAACTTGAGCTATAGCTTTCCCAATCAATATCAGGAAAGTTAAAGTCTCCCATAACAATCACCCTATTACTGTCACTCTTCTCCTGAATCATCTTCACAATCCTTTCTTCAACGATTCTAGGACTATTAGGAGGCCTGTAAAAGACTCCTAACAGGGTGACCTCACCTCTCCTATTCCTAACCTCAACCCAAACTACCTCAGATGGCAAATCTTCGTCCATCTTCCTTTCCACCGCTGTAATACTATCTTTGACAAGCAAAGCCACACACCCCCTCTTTTAGCCCCACATCTGACACTACTAAAACATTTAAACCCTGGAACCTGCAACAGCCAATCCTGTCCCTGATCTAGCCATGTCTCCGTAATAGCCACAACATCGAAGTCCCAGGTACCAACCCACGCTGCAAGTTCACCTACCTTATTTCGTATACTTCTGGCATTAAAGTATACACACTTCAAGCCACTCTTCTGTTTACAGGCACCCTCCTTTAAGATTGATGCCATATTCCTAACCTCCCTACACTCCAGGTCCTGCACCCTAAAGCTACAGTCTGGGTTCCCATGCCCCTGCAGAGTGACCACAATTTTGTATCCATGTTGCTGCTGTCCCTTTAATACTGTGAGCTATAGCTTTCCTCAACTCTGTTGTGTGACACTGTATCAAATACCTTCTGAAAGTCCACATATACACATCAACAGCATTACCCTAGTTGAATCATTTCTATTTCCTTTATCGTGCCAGGGAGCTCTAGATTTGTTCATCTTCCCTTTCCCTTTTGAGGGAATCTACCTTCCCTGTACCTGAACCATTTGCTCTTTGAAAATAGCCTATTGTTCAGCTGCTGCTTTTCCTGCCAAGCTTTGTTTCCAGTTGTCTGATCAACTCGGATTTTGCGCCAATAAAGGCTGCTCTTCCAAAGTTTATTATTCTTACTCTGGCATGACCAACATAATTTTTGATTGTTATCCTGATCTTTATGATACAAAGTTCACTGTCCCCCAAATGGTCCCCAGTATCACGTGTTCTACTTGATCCAACTCATTCCAAAGAACCAGGTCTTTCTTATTGGACTAATGCACACTACTGTAGGAAATCCTCCTAAACACAATCTAGAAACATATGTCCCTTAATGCTAAATCAATAACCTATATATAGACTGGGATAGTGGTAAAATTCCCAATTATTACCACTCAAGGCTGTTTACACTTCTCTGTAATTTCCTTGCAGATTTGTTCCTCCATTTCCTCCCACTAGTTGGTGGACCATAGATTACACTGAGCAATGTGATTGTCCCTTTCTTATTGTTTAATCTCCAAGAAATTAATTCTGTCCTATAAGCATCTGAAACATTTACTTTCTCCAAGATTGAAATGTTTTCCTTAACCAAAAATGCTAGTCACCTCTCTCTTTTTTTATTTCTTATCTTTGCTGAACACCTTAGGGAGGTTACGGCATAATAGAATGTCAATGGACTAGTAACTCAGAATAGGCGAAAATGAGGACTGCAGGTTAGAGTCAAGAGTGTGATCCTGGAAAAGCACAGCAGGTCAGGAAGCATTGAGGAGCAGGAGAGTCGACGTTTCAGGCAAAAGCCCTTCGTTATTCTTGATGGGAAAACGTCAACTCTCTTGCTACTTGGATGCTGCCTGAGCTGCTGTGCTTTTGCAGCACCACACTCTCGACACTAATAACTCAAAATCCCAGATTAACGTTCTGGGGATATGTCATGGAGTCATAGAGATGTACAGCACAGAAACAGACCCTTTGGTACAACTCAGCCATGCCGACCAGATATCCCAACCCACTCTAATCCCACCTGCCAGCACCCAGACCATATCCCTCCAAACCCTTCCTATTCATATCCCCATCCAGATGCCTTTTAAATGTTGCAATCTTACTAGCCTTCACCACTTTCTCTGCATGAAAATGTTGCCCTTTAGGTCTCTTTTATATCTTTCCCTTCTCACTCTAAACCTCAGCCCTCTAGTTCTGGACTCTCTACCCCAGTGAAGGGACTTTGTCTATTTATTGTGTCCATGCCCCTTATGATTTTATAAACCTCTAAAAGGTCACCCCTCAATTTCTGATGCTCCAGGGAAAACAGCCCTAGCCTATTCAACCTCTCCATATAGCTCAAATCCTCCAACCTTGGTAACATCCTTATAAATCTTTTCTGAACCCTTTCACAATATCCTGCTGATAGGAAGGAGACCAGAATTGCATGAAATATTCCAACAGTGGCCTAACCAATGTCCTGTACAGTCGCAATATGACCTCCCAACTCCTGTTCTCAATACTCTGACCAATAAAGAAAAGTATACCAAACGCCTTCTTCACTAAGCTATCTACCTATGATTCCACTTTCAAGGAGCTATGCACTCCAAGATCTCTTTGTTCAGCAACACTCCCTAGGACCTTACCATTAAGGTCCATGTGTTTGAATCCCATTATGGTAGATCGTCAAATTTGAATTCAGTAAAAAATAAATGAGTAGCTAGGCTAATGGCAGCCTAGTAACCATTGTTATAAATACCCACCTGATTCAATAATGCTCTTTGGGGAAGGGACAATGCCTCCTTGTGCAGTCTGGCTGACATGTGATTTCAGACCCACAACAATATAGTTGACTTTGAAAAGGTTTTGTAAACCACTCAGTTCAGGGGCTAATGGATGGGCAAGGCTTGCCCAATAAGCAATGCCCGCATCCGATGAATAAATAAAAACAACTTGTAACCAGGAATATATACCACCAAACCTTTCCTTGAGGCAACTTTCTGTTATTGGTACAATATTAATATAGTATAAGGTAAAATACATTGATGTCTTTATTACAGTGAAGTGCTCAAAGGGCACAGTACTACAATTGAAGTTGAATCAGTGTTTTATAAAAGCTTCATCGTAATTTCCTTGCTTATGAACTCTGTGCCTCCCTTTATAAGGTTCCATGGTCCTTATGCCATTCTAATTGCTTTCCCAGCTTCCTCAGATAGAGACAAAAAAACTGCAGATGCTGGAATCCAAAGTGGACAGGCAGGAGGCTGAAAGAACACAAGAAGCCAGGCAGCATCAGAAGGTGGAGAAGTTGACATTTCAGGTGTAACCCTTCTCCACCTCCTGATGCTGCCTGACTTGCTGTGTTCTTCCAGACTCTGCCTTACCAGCTTTCTCTGCCAGATTCAATAAGTTGTGCACATCTACCCCAGGTCTCTCTGCTCCTGCACCCACATTAGAAATCTTTTAAAGATTTTAATTGCTCTGACTTTAGCCATGCTGCCTCCCTCCCTCTAGCCGTGTGTAAATCACTATTTTTGGTCCCTAGCTGGCCCAACTCCTCACTTTACCAATCAGTTACTATCTAGATGCTTATGTAAGATGTTGGGATTTTGTTTTATATTAGCAGCTAATATCTTCTCATATTCACTTTTTGCTGCTGTTATTCCTCTTTCACTTCCCCCATCTGAATACTCTGTATTCAACTTGCTTTTCACTTGTATTATCAACATGGCACTTGTTATATGTACCACTTGTAGCTTCAACTCATAGCTTGTTTTCATTCTGGGAGCTCTGACTTAGTAAGCCCTGCATTTATCCCTTCTAAGCAAAATACCTCCACTCTACATAATCTACTGTCTCTTTAAAAGCAGCTCAAGGTTCCATTACAGTTCTGTCTGCAAATCTTTGATTCCAATTTATTTCTGCACAATCCATTCTCATGCCATTGAAGTTGGTTTCCTCTCAGTTAAGTACTTTCACATGAAATTGTTTCTTGTTTTTTTCCAATTTCAAAGTTAAACCTTATGAAGTCATGATCACCTTCTCACATAGTTCCATAAGACCACAGGTAATAGGAACAGGGACGAGGCCATTCAACCCCTTGAGCCTGTTCCACAGTTCAATAGGATCATAGCTGATCCAATGTTTCTCATATCCGCTTTCCTGCAATTTGATTCCCCCACTGATCAAGAATCTATATATTACCCCATTGATAACTGATCCACTTAAGTCCCCAGAACCAGATCCAGCAATATCTCTATTTATAGGACAGAAACACACCAATCCAGAAAACTTTCCTGAGCATATCTTAGAACTCTGCCAAAACAACAGGAAAATATAGCAAGTGCTGGAAATTGGAAATGAAAACAAGATGAAGGAAACTCTCAGCACTCATTTTACATTATTCCACAAAACATATGTGTGTAATAATGAATGAAAAAAAAACTGAACTTGACCAGCATTATCCCATCATAAAAGTATGTTTTACAAATGTTGGTGCAATGTAGACAATGCTCATTTGAATGAGTTACAATATGCTGCCAAAGAAGAACATTCATTATAGAGCAGAGGTAAGATTTGGCAAATAAAAGCTTCTTTAATGTAATGGCCTATAGATTGAGTCTCACTAGCGAAAGATTCTCATCTTGCCAATCAACACTTGTTTGGAGAACATCAAGAACCGTGTTAGTGCCAGTCTCAAACAATTTTTTCAACTCTCACACCAAGATCCACAACTTTCAGGGCTTTGAAGATTCCACCTCTTACTGACATTGCTTTACAAACACAGAAAATATCCACAATACTTCAACCTTTGTTCGGGATATGTCCAGTTGTTTTATTAATACAGGTAGTTCTTCTCTCATTCAATAGTTGTGTTCTAGTACAATCCCACACCATAGGAAAATTGTGCTTTAGAAACAGTGCTTAGAGTATTGGCAATGTAATCACATTACAGCCAGTACACATGATTCAAAGTTCGCGCTTTAGAAACAATATCCCTAATTCATCAATCCTATTATAGCAAATACACATTAATAAAATGTGTGTTATAGCAGAACAACCTGTAATTCTTTACAATGACAGACAGAAATAAGACCTGAGTGGAGCAGATTTAAAGCATCTAATTAAATGTTAAACAGTGTCAAAGAAGCATAAGTAGATTAGAAAAATATCATAAATTAGCTTGGTCAAATGTGGGGTAAGGTTTTTTTTAATTACAAAAGATACAGAGTCACCTTGTATAGACCACAAAAATAATGTATGGATAAATTGACACAGCTATTATCATATGATTTGCTACAATACAATAGCAATACCATCTGTTGCTTTCAGTGACTACAAACCGTGGTGAGAAAGAGGATAATTTCTATTTTTAATTCTACTTTTGGTCACATCTAATCTTGTCAGCCCAGAACTGGAAATTAAGGTGTGATTATGGAATGATAAGTATATTTATATATAGTAAACACATTGAAGCAACAACTTACAGGTACAGAAGGATTTCTCACACTGATGCTTGGGGTTGTTGCTCGTAGTGCTCCACTTGCTCCATGGTAATACTTAAAGCAGATTTTTGTTTCAGCTGGAAGATAGATTAAGGTCATGTTCAAGCTTTAGGAGATCACAATATGAAACATTACTTTTCATTCCAGTTTTTTTTTCCCTTCTGGTGGTTTGTACTAAACATGAGTTACATTTTGATTAATTTTATATGTATTCTTCATTTTAGAAACTTACGATCTCCCCCCCACCCCCCGCCCCCCCAACCCACCCCTCCCTGTGACATTTTAAGTTTTTAAAAATTGTTTTTTTCTCATGTGGAAAGGTTTCATAAGTGCTCATCATGTTCTGATACTTCACCCAAGTAATCATTGTTCACTTGTGAACTTTGACAGCAAGTGCCATTGGAGCATTTCACTGTGCAGTCAAGTATCATGTCATTCTCATACAATATTTACAAGCACAACCAGGAAGATCCCCAGTCAGCAGTTAGGGAGACACATCCTGGTAATTTCCTCTCTCTAATCTCTAGTGCATTACAAAGAAGCAGTGATATGCCGATCACAAAATACTGTGAACAAACGTAACTAAGCACAAAGCTTGAACAGATATTGTTAAAAAAAATCCTTTTGTGATGTTGTTTGTTCATTGTCATCAGCTTCCCAGAATGCTGACTGCTATCAATTTCTGCCTTTGTCTTGTGCTGACCTTATAAACTGTAAACAACTTATTTTTTTTTAAGATTCATTTTCTGAAACATTGAATATAGTGAGTGACTCCACAAAATTTATTTCTACGTAAGAATGCATTGTAAAATGTTCACATGTGGAGACGTTCAACACAACACAGTAGCCCACTCCAGCAATGGGTCTGAGATTAACTTAAAAAAACAATTTGACAGCAAAAAGATGAAATTTAGCTCAAAGAAAATCTATCAAAGATACCATTTATCTTTTTTTAATCTTACAAGGATTTTTCCAGAGTCAAGGCACACAGCAACATTAGAGATTGGGAGATTTATGAAGTAACATAAATTCATAACTATGAATTCCCAGAAAAAAAAGTGTCCGGTAAAATGGAAGAGCTGTATTAACAGTTTCACTTGATTGGAATGAAGCTCTTAAATTGTTTTCTGTCATTTGCACTCTAAGTTAACTTTTGGCCCAGTAGCAAAATCTCAGGAGTAAGGATTACAATAAGTCTTTCACCTAAAACACACTTACCAGTAACTGCAGCATAATTCCCTTCACTCCCTATTGTTCAATTCAATTACATCAATGGTCCTCCGCATCTTAGTAAAAACTCTAATATTGGTGCCTAGAACGAGCACCTGAAACAGATATTAGACTGTATTGCATATGGAAAAAGACCTATGCCTGTTTGAAAAACTCTCCTTGAAATTAAGAAGAACTGTCATATTCAGAATAATGTGTCTCCATTGCTGGAGGTCACCAGCAAGAAAAATAAAGCTGTAAAAATAATGAATATGGAACCAGGAGGACCAAGACTGTGCCTCCCATCTCTACAAAGTCACAATAAAACTTAATTAGCCACTTCAATTTCCTGCGTGATTATCCTTCTAACCATCCTCTCTCCCAATCACCTACTAACAACCCAGGGGCCATCCAAAAGACCCCTGCGTCTACCTTTGCCACGGTGAAACCAATTAGCTGCCACGGAATGTCTGTTTGACACCCACAGCTCTCCAATGATGAGTTGTTAAAAATCTATGCCCAATTGATGTTAAGCTTGGTACCTGGTTTGCACTCCCAGGACACTGCCTATTTTCACCCAGGTAGCTTTGAAGTTGCAAAGGAAAGCTAAGTTAAAAGATTTCATCTTTTTCACGAGAAGCCAGAGTTCAGAAGAAAATCACACAGACTCTTAAATCCAAGATGTTAACAGATTCGAGGAACGTGACAGGAAAAAATGTTCTAATATCAGGAAAATTGCTAAGTTGAATGCAGCGCACTGCTTCATTCCTTTCAGAGTGATGCATCACGTGCTCATTCTTTTCCAGGGCAGACTGTATTACTGATGAAATAAAGTGTTTGACCCATGGCTCCTGATTTGCAGGGAGTATTAGTTACACATGTCTTGATGTGGATGTGCTGGTGTTGGACTGGGATGGACAAAGTTAAAAATCACACAACACTAGGTTATAGTCCAACAGGTTTATTTGGAAGCACAGCCTTCAGAGTGAAGCTGGTGTTGTATGATTTTTAACATCTAGCGTTGTCACTGTTATTGCAGCATGTGTCCTGTTCTGTGTTTTCATAAGCAGGCTGAGCACAATTAGTCAGACGGACATCACAGAATTGTTACAGCGCAGAAGAAGACCATTTGGCCCATCTCATCGGCTCCAGCTCTCTGAGCATTTTGACTTAAAGGCAACCTCATGCCTTTGTTCCAGCACAATATTTCTATTTAATTAATCATCCAATGCCTTCTTGAATGTCTCACTTGAATCTTCCTCCACCACACATCCATACATTCTGCAGAATACAATATTTTGAAACTGAACAAGTTGCAAGATGTTGAGCATTTAGCTTGTATTTATTGCTCAAACACAGCCACTTCCTCCATTCTTCGCATAGTATTAATAAAGCAAACAGTGATTAAAGCAACCTGGACAGATTCCCATAAATAATGACAATGTCATTAGCCTTAGTTAAAATCTGACAGACAAATATTTGCAATCATGGACTTACTATTTGCTTAAAAAAATGCTTAAAATTGAATATTACTTCTTATTCAAAAGAATCGGTTCCCAATCAGTTTTTCCATCCTAAACTGATTAAATATGCATCGCACCTTTCTGGATAACACTGGAGCTAAAATGTGAGTATGGCTGCATCTAACATCCATATAGGTCTGATGAATGCAACTAAGTAAGTGTCTATAGATAATAAATGTGTATAGCATTCCTTACCTAAAAGTAGATGTAAGATATAAAGGAACAATAAATATTGGCACTGAAAAAGAGGAATTTTTGACATGTCACTATGGCCTCCTCAGTTAATTCTCATTAATATCCAGGATATCAACACTTTTTAATCTTAGCCATTTGGTAATAGAGATGACTATATTGTGAATCATAATGTTCTCAAACAGCTTAAGGTTTAGCACTCTAATATGCAAGAAGTGTGATGAAAATCCTTTTTACACATTCAAACAGAACTTCCACTGCACTTCTGACAAAGTTAGGGAGATGGATCAGGAGCAGCTCTGATTTCCATCAGATCTAATGTGCATTTCATTCCAAGTACATAACAGAGACTGACACTTTATTATCAGTCTGGACTTTGTATGTTTCAATTGGCTTCCTGTTCATTCTGCCAGTGAGGAACATCTCAGAATACTTGTTAAAACTTTACTGATGAGTTAATCACTTGTGTTGAATGCATTTATAATTTTTCTCAATTGAACACTTGTGAATGTGGTTATCTTCTGTTTATTTTTCAAATGGTCAAAAGATTTAATCATGAAATTACAATTTCCAGTGTTTCCTTCAGTTGCTGTACGTGATGTGTTTTATTCAGTGTAATGACCTTACAAAGGTCTTCCAGGTGGCCATGCACATGTATTATTTATCACAGGATAAAGTCTGCACACAGCTTCTCAGATTGCTGCATTCCTGTGGACCTGCAGAACCTAGCAGTTACATTGATTATATTCTTTGTTCCTTTGAGAGTGGCATAATTAGTGTTTTATTGTTCCTGGCTAAAGCCTGCCCCTAACATAACATGCCAAATCAATGAAATAGCTCTGAAACTACAGAACACAAAACCTTCCAATAGTTGTTGGAAAATAAATGAAATAACAACTTTAGGGTTGTGGGTATTTTTTCTTAGTGTGATTTGACACCACTAAGGAGAAATATTCATAGTATTCAATACATAGCATAGAATAAAAGCTGTGCAATGAAAGTGTAATTCCCCTTACTGCTTAATTATTTCAACCCCCTTAAAAGAGGCTTTAATAAATCTAAAGTCTAAAGCCTAAATGTTTAGATCTACAGTAAATTTGACATTCAATCAGGAAAAGTGAAATTTATAATTTATATCTCTCATTGAACATTGAGATTCACCACTTGAATAATCTACACAGGAATCATCTCCACCTTTCACTTACATCAACATCTTCAGTGATCACAACCCTATTGTACACTTCACTAAAATCAACTATAAGATTAAGAATTTGTAGCTAAAGGAATAAACTGGACATTAAATCCAGAGTGCAGTCCCATTAGGCAGTTGGTATTTCCTTCAAACAAGCACCTGTTCAAACAAGCAATGTCCAAGCCACATAGCCTTTCAATTCTCCTCCACAAATTAGCTTCCAATGTTAATGTACAGGTTCAGATGCTAGGCGGGTCTGCAACCTTTAAAATTGTACTTTGCTTATGCAGCAAACAAAGCAGAAATTTCCTACCGTGAAAGCTAGACTATGAAGACTATGTACTTTGGCATGGACAATGGTCCACATTTCACAGCAAGTGAATGCAGAATGCCTCTGAATGACCATGAGCTACTCACATTTATGTCAACATTGCTGTTCTACAGGGAACCAGCTTTGATGACATGAGCTCCATAGCGAGGTTAACTCCGCCCCCACCCCCACTCCAGCCTATCACCCTCACCTTATCACCCTCACCTTAACCCCCTTTCACCTATCGCATCTCCAATGCCCCTCCCCCAGTCCCTCCTCCCTACTTTTTATCTTAGCCTGCTTGGCACACTTTCCTCATTCCTGAAGAAGGGCTCATGCCCGAAACGTCGATTCTCCTGCTCCTTGGATGCTGCCTGACCTGCTGCGCTTTTCCAGCAACACATTTTCAACTCTGATCTCCAGCATCTGCAGTCCTCACTTTCTCCTACATGTACAGAAGGCCATGAAGATGCTATAGACTTTGCAGTCAGTAAAAGATTGATGCAGTCAATTCAGCCATCAGTAGCCACCTCTGAATACCCCACTTCTCTAAAGGAAATGCTGCCAACATCTGCATTCATGCACTAACATGAGTTTTGACATTTCAGGCAAAGATGCCAATGGAACTATCTTGACCTACTTATCACCAGAGAAATGTGATCTGCCCAATGTTTCACATGGAGGAGAAAGTGAGGACTGCAGATGCTGGAGATCAGAGCTGAAAATGTGTTGCTGGAAAAGCACAGCAGGTCAGGCAGCATCCAAGGAGCAGGAGAATTGGCGTTTCGGGCATTAGCCCTTCTTCAGGAAGGAGGAAAGTCATTCCTGAAGAAGGGCTAATGCCCGAAACGTCGATTCCAATGTTTCACATGCATTCACCTGCACTAAGTACTCTGAGGCACTTTCTTATCAGTGCCAGAATGAAGATACAAGCCCCAAGGTTTCACACTTCTAAATACAACATGTTATTGTGCATCAATATTCCCGTTGCAAGCACTGATGCAAAATACCAGCACTACTCACAAAGGCTGACCAAGACAACAATGATATTTACATTGAAGCAGTTTGGAAGTTGCTGAATTCAGTAAATTATGATGCAGCATTAATAATATTTAGGAAAGATGGAACCCACAACAAAGGCTGGTTGCAGATCGACTCAGCAGAGATTACATCTACAATTGGAGCAAATAGCAAAGCCTCCCCAGTATATAACAGAATCCCAAAGCTTGGACAAGGAACGTCTCGAATGGGTCAAGAGGTAGAATGGGATCAAGAAGGCCCCTCATCCTAGCATCAACAAAGTTGCCCCCCTAAAAACATTAGATGTGAAGTACTCACTGACAAAAGTAAAACAGGTGTCAACATCAAACACAGCAACCCACAAAGATACCTGCTAAAAACTTCACATGCAGCATTCAGGGAAGAACCCTAACTCTCAGATTCAACTCTTTAGCAAAAGTTTCCCATTTATAATTACCCCATCCCAAAGGATTTAGTTTGTTGCAGGTCCACCATCATAGTGAGATGGAAGGATGCTAACTAGGGAATTACAGGTAATTAAAACTACTTGGACATTCCTGTCTACTATGACTGAGATTTCCTCAACGTGATTAGATGTTTAGCCTGTTGGTTGACAACAGAGATTTCCTCCAGTTAGCAGCAGAATGAAATCTCTATAGAGATTACCACACCTTTGTAGGCACATTTAAGTTGATTGTTGAGCAGTAACATTTTGTTGCTTACCACAAAGTCAAAACTAATATATAAATAAAAAATGAATTACATAAAATTACATTTCTACAGATAATGTCAGTGAAAATTAAATGAATAAAAAACACTGAGTACTTCTCCTTTTAGTGGCCCATGTTTCTGTGTTTAAAATTAATCTCAGAAAAATGGGCTCATGTGTTTGCAGTGGGGAGCGATGAAAATACCCAGTTATTACTCATTAAAGTCCAGTAGGGCCTTTAAAAAGAAACTTATGCTGTTTACAAATGGTTTTATGACTTTGCACATGACATTTGGCAATCTTCTACCAACATAATTATGCAGAAACTTAGTAAGCAGTTCTATTTTTAACATTTCATCTATTTCTAAAATACAAGTAAAGCATTTTTGCTGTTTTCTTAAAATCTTAGTACTATCAGTCTTGATCTGATCATTTTCACTAACATAACAATGTTTCATTATCTACCAGTTTCCAATATATTTAACCCATCCATTCAGAAACAACAACCAACATTTCAATTTAAAAATATATCTTTTGCACATGAATATTAAAGTTAATTTTAGTTGTTTCAAATTACAATCAGTTATGAAGCAATTTTTGACCTTTTGTAAACATTCTGTACCTTATATATCAGTACCCAGTGATTTGTCATTAGTACCAATGCAATGATTATGTGTGAACTATTCCTGTGCCACCTCCAGATCAATTGCTGTGTCATTGGATTGGTCTCTTCCAATTATCTAGACCAACAATATAATCACTCAAATGAGCTAGCATGGTCCAATGATTGTGTCTCTACTTTTGAGTCAGGACATTCAGGTTCAAATCCCACTCACACTAAAGGTGTATCACAACATATCAGAATAGATTGATTTAAAATATCTGTAATCACATAAACAAGATTTCCCTTCTGGTCAACTTATTCCTATACTAAACAGTGCTCATTTTTAAATTATTCTGCATATTCTCTGACCACAGTACCAAACTACTTTATTATTAACTGCTCTGTGTCTTAAATGTATTTTATCTAATTTTGTTCTTACCCTCTGACATAAATCAGCATTTTGCCCCATTCCCCCTTCTTCTGTTTTATGCCTTTCCTTCGGGAGTGCATTGTAAGATCTGAGTATTATCTGTTATCAAAAGGTTAGTGGAACACACTGAAGTTAATGAAATTCTGGAATCATATTAGAGTATGACTATGAATGAGATTGCAACCCTCAATGCATTCCACAAAAGTAAGGAAGTTGCCGAGTGACACTGTTGCAGATTACCATTCTTGAATTGAAGACACTGTCCCTTAACACGTGCAAACTTAAAACTGACTTTAGAAACATGTCTGTAAGAGGGCTCAGCATATGAACATGGAACAAGGGCAGGCCACTCAACCCTTCAGGCCTGCTCCAGCATTCAATAAGTTCATTGGTAGTCTGATTTTAACTTCAACTCTACATTTATGCATCCTCCCAATGATCTTACATCCCCTCAATAATCGAGAACCACCTACATCTGCCTGAAAAATATTTAAAGATTCTGCTCCCACTGCCTTTTGAGATAGAGAATTTACAAAAAACCTACAGAGAATTGTTTTTCTATTTATATTTTAAATGGGTGCACTCTTGTTTTTAAACTATGTCGCTCAGATCTAGATTCTCTCAAAAGTGGAAGTACACTTTCACAATCCATCCAGTCAAGTCCCCTCAGGATCTTATATGTTTCAGTTAAGTCAGCTTTGACGCTTCTGATCTCTAGAGGATACAGGCCTATCCTGTCTAACCTTTCCTCAGAAGGCAATCTGCTCATTCCAGTAAACTAGCTGAGTAATCCTTCTCTGAATGTCTTCCAACACATTAACATCCCTCTGTAAATGACCAGTGCTGTGCACAGTACTCAAGGTGTGTTCTCAGCAATGTCCTGCATAACTGATGCATAACTTCCCTACTCTTGCATGTGATTCCCCACACAAAGAACATAACATTTTCCTGACTACTTGCTGTACCTGCATACTAACCTTCTGTGATTCACGCGCTAGGACACCCAGGTCTCTCTGTATTCAGAGCTCTGAAGGTGATATATTATTTTTGCCAAAATCATGAGAAACAATAAAATCCAGGCCAAGGTTTTTTGCAAAGCTGACGTGAAAGGAGACCAGTGATGAGGCTACAACCATGAAATTGGCAGAACGAGATGGTTGAAGATTACACAGAAGTTCTTTTCCTCAGCTGCTAAGAATGTTCCACTGGATTTCAGCAAGATCCAAGTCATAGCACACAGGTTCACAGTCACAGAATCAGCAAGCTGGAACCAACCATTGCCTTACAGTCACCACCTATTTGAATGCCCACATTCCCAAGCTTGAGCTAATAATGGATCTAAAGTTAGTTCAGGAGTCTGGACATTCCCTAATGGGAGTGCATGATCTATACAAACAGAAGTTGATATTAAGAGATGCACTCTGTCAGAGATCAAGAGAAATAACACATACAAGGTAAAATTTAAAGGGCTAAAGAGAAAATCCCAGCACCCACAATAAAAACTAAGGTTGCAGATTGACAACTTATTTCATCATTGATACAACTAAGATAGATCTTACAAATTGATTCAGCTGTCTACTCAGCATGCAAATCACTAATCTTGATCAAAATGTCCTTCAAAATTCTGTCTGCTTTGCATAGAGTAAGGGACTTACTAAACTCCATGCCCAAGATGGTTATGCATCACCTTTCAATGAACATGAACCAGATGTTATAACGTCCTGGCAGCATCTGTGGAGAGAAATCAAGTCATCATTTCAGGTCAAGTGACTCTTCCTCAGTTCTAGGGTCACTTGACCCAAACCGTTAACTCTGATTTCTCTTCATTGATGCTGCCAGGACCTCTGAGCTTTTCCAGCAATTTCTTGCTTTTGTTTTTGATTTACAGCATCTGCAGATTGTTCAGTTTTTATTTGTTATGGGGTCCTTGTGTGCTGCTGACTTACTTACAAATGATTGAACATAATGAATACACATGGTAAGCAAATGTTTTGCAAATAGGAGCCCACTGTGAGATGGGGTGAAGCCCAAACCACCATGAACACACTACTGACCTAATCTCTAAAGGTGAACCTGCCAATGTGAAAATGAAATTTCAGCTTCTGCCTAACAAGTCACCGTGCCAATCATATTTCCTATCCCTACATCCCCACTAAATACCCAATCCCAGAGATACTATTTCCAACTGGGCAATATCACAGTGATCAGCAAATGTATGTTGAAAATAGTTGAAATCAAACTCAAGTATGTTGTTAGGATTTGATCATCTATTTTTCAAGGCTGCTACAGTTCCAAAGAAATAAAGAACACATTTCCACAGTTCCAGATCCAGCATAGAAAACTGCAACTGCAATATTAAGATAAATATCCAAGATTAACACAGTCTGCTTGTTTACATCGAGAATAAAGAGAAATTCTACAATTGAGCACCACAGGCCAATTTGCAGGACTCAGGAGTTGACTCTTTTCATGATAGTTAAGCAGTTGAGGAATGATTTCAAGTTGTTTAAGATTAAATTTCAATTCCTTTTGGTCTTCTCAGTTTTAATTCCTGTTACAGGAGGGATTGAATGCTTTGTTGCAAGACATAGATAAAAATAGTAACCAATAAATTATCTTGGAGTATGTGCAACACTTCCTACGCCATATATTGTAGAATGTGAAGTCCACGGGCTAGACTTCCCCAGTTAACACTGAACCAATAATATATGAAAGGTAGTCAATTCAGAATATCGGTAATGTTCTATGTTTCTGAATTTTGGACATCAAACTAATGTTGGCTTTGTCAAGCACCAAATAATTTCTTAGAACTGTTCTTTCTACAAAACCCTAATTCTCTAGCTTTCTGACTGTCATACAGTCTGTCTATTTCTTACTGATTCTCTCACAACTTCTCTCATATTCTCATGATCTCTCTGTCACAAACCCTTTGTCTATTCTCTCTTCCTTTATAAATCTCTCTGGTCTGTAGGTTTCTAAAACTCTTTCGTTATGGTTTTCTTTTTTTTCTGAATAACAGTTAGTCATTTTTGAAGGTTAATGTCACAGCAAAGCAATGATTATCAATTTAACCAATTAACAAGAAGTGTGAGTTTTTTGATCCATATAAAAACTGTGCAGCTGAAATTATGCTAATGCTGTACTTCAGCATTTTCATGCCCAGGCAAACTGCACAGTGATTACTCTGAAATATTAGAATAATTTTGCATAGCTGCAAACAGCTTTACCCTTGTGCAGGCACATGTGAATTATCTAGCCTTTGATTCTAAATTAACGAGATCTCTGCCCTCAAGGAAATGCATGTATATTAAGCCAAGCATTGATTTCATCCTTTATTAAACTTTGAACTGGGTTTTAGATGTAAGCTATCATCTAGGATAGCGTGGGGGCAGGGAAGCATTCCAAAAGGAACAAAAGGAAACAAAATGAGATGCATCAAGCTGTGAACAAAGTGGCAACATGGCACTCTATTTCCAGGATCCAGAAATGAATAGAGAGCTTTACGAAGTAGGTGCAAGGAGGGTTTCCTGATACAATCCTATGTCACACCAGGGCATACCAAGTGTAAAAAATCTCCATGCAGTGCCCATTACCTGTGGGAACTTGGGACAAGTGGGGAATAATATGATCCAATCTGATAGTGAAATAACACCAATAATGTTTTTTATTGCATGGATGGCAGTAAAATTGCTTTCCACAATTTCCACCTGATCCCCCCTGCAGTTGACCCCCAGGCGAAGCCTGCTCTCACTCATAACTCTGTTTGCATCTCGTGGTTACCCTTACCCGAGAAACATAGAGCTACAAAGCTACAAGATATTTTAGAACAATGGTATCCAATCCTTGTGAGCACAAGGTTTTTCTTTGAATGTAAGTGCAATTGAGGATCTATCCTGAAGAAAATAAAGAGCAATTTATTTACAGTGCTACATAAATCTAAAACCAAGTATATTCTGTTTTTCATTTGTCCTCAACTCACCAGGTCTCAGGCTGACATCTGTGACTACACATTATCTGCCAGTGCCTTGGAGTCAGGGTTATCGTTTGAGTTTCCTAATCAATGACAGTCCACCAAATAGATGCTTTTGAGGTGGGTATGATACTTGGACTTCGTTATCTTCACTTCAGAGATTGCTGTCTCACAGAATGTATGGAATCAAAGTAAACTTTCACTTTAAAAGTACAAGTTGATAGGAGTGCATATTTCTGTCGATTGATCTGACTTTCAGTTTAATATCATTTTGTATCGTGATTATCTCCAAATAAACTCCACTACTTTGTAAATCAAACACCTGATGGAATTTAGTAGCAAATGCAACAATGACGATCTGATGCAAACATAACAATTTCTTCCATTGCATCAAAGTCATGAAATCGCCAGTTGAATTCCTTTGCTAACCTCCTCAGGTATGCACAGAGATTTCCTGGGTGGAATCATTTTTTATTTGTTGTTGATGATTTTCTTTCAGTATTTTTCCCAGACTCAGCATTTTTTATAATCGGGATACCACAGACACTGTTTCAATCTGAATGCAATCAGAGCACTTCTGTCCTTTCCTTTAGGCTCACGGTTCAGCTCATTCAATTTTGACATTATGTCTTAGGGAACGTGAAATCAAGCAACTACATATTGTCTAACAGCTCACTGCTCACTTCACCCCTTCATTTAAGAAAAGTGACGATTTCAGAGGTCATTACCTCAACAAGATGACAGTGCAGTAGAGCTCCTGTGCTGGACCTCATCTGCACTGACCACTTTTCTTTATTGTTTTTGTCTCTTTCCTTGTTTTTATTCTTTAATTGACTTAATTACTTTACTTAATTACCTCGCTTTACTACCATCGCCAGCAGCAAGGAGTTCCAGTGTGGACTTGGGTGGGCTCAGCAGGGACCTCATGGCAGTGAGTGGGCCAAATGGGGACCTCATGGCAGTGTGTGGGCCCAGCAGGGATCTCATGGCAGTGAGTGGGCCCAGCAGGGACCTCATGGCAGTGAGTGGGCCAAATGGGGACCTCATGGCAGTGTGTGGGCCCAGCAGGGATCTCATGGCAGTGAGTGGGCCCAGCAGGGACCTCATGGCAGTGAGTGGGCCCAGCAGGGACCTCATGGCAGTGAGTGGGCCCAGCAGGGACCTCATGGCAGTGAGTGGGCCAAATGGGGACCTCATGGCAGTGTGTGGGCCCAGCAGGGATCTCATGGCAGTGTGGGCCCAGCAGGGACCTCATGGCAGTGAGTGGGCCCAGCAGGGATCTCATGGCAGTGAGTGGGCCCAGCAGGGACCTCATGGCAGTGAGTGGGCCCAGCAGGGACCTCATGGCAGTGAGTGGGCCCAGTGGGGACCTCATGGCAGTGAGTGGGCCCAGTGGGAACTTCAGGGCAGTGAGTGGGCCCAGCAGGGACCTAACAGCAGTGGGCAGGCCTGGTGGGAATCCATGGCAGTGTGTGGGCGGAGTGAGGACCATATGGCAGTGAGTGGACCCAGCAGGGACCTCGTGGTGGTCAGTGGGCCCAGCGGGGATCTCATGGTGGTAAATGGGCCCAGCGGGGATCTCATGGCAGCGAGTGGGCCCAGTGGGGACCTTGTGGTGGTGAGTGGGCCCAGGGGGTCCTCTTGTTGGTGAGTGGGCCCAGCAGGGTCCTCGTGGTGGTGAATGGGCCCAGCAGGGACCACATGGTGGTAGTGAGTGAACTCTTACTTACTTTTCCAGGATGAGCATGGGTTCTGGCATTGAAATCAGTGGCTGCTACATTGGTGGAGGTGACATTGGTGAGGTAGGCCCAGTGGCAAAAGATGGTGCCTGAGAATCAGTGACTTTGCCATTCGTTGCGTCTGGCACTGGTGGTGATGAAGCGAAGGCAGAAGGGCATCACGGCAACATCAGAGGTGGGTCCAGTGACATGAGATACAACTCAGTTATGGTGGGTCAGGCACATGCAATAATGAGGTGGTAATGGAGGAGAATCAGCCCAGTGGCAGAAGATGGTGCCTAAAAAGTGGCAGCTTCTGTGCTGGTTAGGTCTGGTGTAGTTGGCGGTGCGGCTGTTGGGGAGAGATAGCCGTGCAGTCGTTGATGATGAGCTGGCTCAAGAATGATAGACTCTCTTTAAGCTATATCTTTCTATTTGTTTCTTATTGTTAAAACTATTCAAAATGGCGTCAAATCATGGTGCCCACCTTCGAAAAGCTTTTCGCACCTGACAATAAAATCATTCATTCATTCAAATAGAGTCATAGAGATGTACAGCATGGAAACAGACCCTTCGGTCCAACCCGTCCATGCCGACCAGATATCCCAACCCAATCTAGTCCCACCTGCCAACACCCAGCCCATATCCCTCCAAACCCTTCCTATTCATATACCCGTCCAAATGCCTCTTAAATGTTGCAATTGTACCAGCCTCCTTTCAAGTTTCACAACATCTTTCCAATAGGAAAGAGACCAGAATTGCACGCAATATTCCAATAGTGGCCTAACCAATGCCCTGTACAGCCGAAACATGACTTCCCAACTCCTGTACTAAATACACTGACCAATAAAGGGAAGCACACCAAGCGCCTTCTTCACTATCCTATCTACCTGCGACTCCACTTTCAAGGAGCTATGAACATGCACTCCAAGGTAACTTTGTTCAGCAACACTCCCTAGGACCTTACCATTAAGTTATAAGTCCTGCTAAGATTAGATTTGCTTTCCCAAAATGCAGCACCTCACATTTATCTAAATTAAACTCCATCTGCCACTTCTCAGTCCATTTGCCCATCTGGTCAAGATCCTGTTGTAATCTGAGGTAACCCTCTTTGCTGTCCACTACACCTCCAATTTTGGTGTCATCTGCAAACTTACTAACTGTACCTCTTATGCTCGCATCCAAATCATTTATGTAAATGACAAAAAGTAGAGGACCCAGCACCGATCCTTGTGGCACTCCTCTGGTCACAGGTCTCCAGTCTGAAAAACAACCCTCCACCACCACCCTCTGTCTTCTTCCTTTGAGCCAGTTCTGTATCCAAATGGCTAGTTCTCCCTGTATTCCATGAGATCTAACCTTGCTAATCAGTCTCCCATGGGGAACCTTGTCGAACGCCTTACTGAAGTCCATATAGATCACAGTTACAGCTCTGCCCTCATCAATCCTCTTTGTTACTTCCTCAAAAACTTCAATCAAGTTTGTGAGACATGATTTCCTACGCACAAAGCCATGTTGACTATCCCTAATCAGCCCTTGCCTTTCCAAATACATGTACATCTTGTCCCTCAGGATTCCCTCCAACAACTTGCCACGACCAACATCAGGCTCACTGGTCTACAGTTCCCTGGCTTGTCCTTACCGCCCTTCTTAAACAGTGGCACCACGTTAGACAACCTCCAGTCTTCCGGCACCTCACCTGTGACTATTGATGATACAAATATCTCAGCAAGAGGCCCAGCAGTCACTTCTCTAGCTTCCCACAGAGTTCTAGGGTACACCTGATCAGGTCCTGGGGATTTATCCACCTTAATGCATTTCAAGACATCCAGCACTTCCTCCTCTGTAATATGGACATTTTGCAAGGTGTCACTATCTATTTCCTTACAGTCTATATCTTCCATATCCTTTTCCACAGTAAATATTGATGCAAAATACTGGTCTAGAATCTCCCCCATTTTCTACGGCTCCACACAAAGGCTGCCTTGCTGATCTTTGAAGGGTCCTATTTTCTCCCTAGTTACCCTTTTGTCCTAAACGTATTTGTAAAAACCCTTTGGATTCCTAAAAAATTTCCCTCAACTTAATTATTTTACATCAGCAAAAAGGATTTGTTGACCAAAGGGCATCTCTGAGTTTGTGTTAAGGGTTTACACATGTTGAAGAACTCCTGTTCAAATCAAATTTACAATTTTATCAACAACCTTCCAGGTGTGGGCAAAATCTATAGCTTTACTCATTGACACTTGCCACTGGAAAATACAGTGATAGTTGACAAAAGATGGGACATTGCGATCATTTCTGTAAAATCTTGTCACATTCACTCTATCCAGGCCTCTCAATATTTTGTAAGTTTAAATGAGATTCGCCTCATCCTTCTAAGCTCCGAGTACAAATCCTCCTCATATGACAAGCACTTCATCCCTGGTAGCATTCTTGTAAACCTTGTCTGGAACCCTCCAGTGCCCACACATCCTTCCTTGGATACAAAACCCAAAACTGCTCACAGTATTCCAAATGCAGACTGATCAGAGCTTTGTATAGCCTCAGCAGTACATCACTGCTCTTGTATTCTAGCCGTCTTGAAATGAATGCCAACACTGCATTTGTCTTTTAGATTAGATTAGATTAGATTAGATTACTTACAGAGTGGAAACAGGCCCTTCGGCCCAACAAGTCCACACCGCCCCGCCGAAGCGCAACCCACCCATACCCCTACATTTACCCCTTACCTAACTCTACGGGCAATTTAGATTGGCCAATTCACCTGACCTGCACATCTTTGGAGTGTGGGAGGAAACCGGAGCACCCGGAGGAAACCCACGCAGACACGGGGAGAATGTGCAAACTCCACACAGACAGTCGCCTGAGGTGGGAATTGAACCCAGGTCTCTGGCGCTGTGAGGCAGCAGTGCTAACCACTGTGCCACCGTGCCGCCGAGAATCATGAACGAGAACTCCTGAATTCCTTTGTGCTTAGATTTTCCAAACCTTTTCCCATTTAAAAAATAATTTGCACCTCTATTCTTCCTACCAATTTGCATAATCTCACATTTTCCCACATTGCAATTCATTTGCCATTTCTTTGCCCACTCTCCCAGTCTGTCCAAGTCCTTCTGCAGCCTCCTGACCTCCCCACCACTACCTTCATCACCTCATACCTTTGTGTTATATGCAAGTTTAGCAACAAAGTCCTCAGTTCCTTCATCCAGATTGTTAATATATAATGTGAATGTTTGTGGTCCCAACACTGAGCCCTCAGGGCTCTACTAGTCATTGGCTGCCATTCTGAAAAACACCCCTTCATTCCTACTCTCTCCTTCTGGCAGTCAGCCGATCCTCTTATCCATGCCAGTATCTTGCTCTAACACCATATTTAGCTGTTTCCCATGTGACACCTTTTCAAAGGCCTTCTGAAAATCCAAATAGATCACATCCACTGTCTCTCCTTTGTCTAACTTGTTCATTACCTCCTCAAAGAATTCTAACAGATTTGTTAGGCATGACCTTCCCTTAACAAAGTCATGCTCTCTGATCCCTATTTTACCATACACTTCTGCAAATACTACACAATCTCATCCTTAATAATGGACTCTAAAATCTTACTGACCAAGGTCAGGCTAAATGACATAATTTCCTGTCTTCTGCTTTCTTCCATTCTTAAAAAGGAGTGTTACAGTAGCTATTTTTCAGTCCTCTAGAAACCTCCCTGACTCCAGTGGTTTCTTAAAGCTCATAGAACATAGAACATAGAACATAGAACATAGAACAATAGAACATAGAGCATAGAACATAGAACACTACAGCGCAGAACAGGCCCTTCAGCCCTTGATGTTGCGCCGACCTGTGAACTATTCTCAGCTCGTCCCCCTACACTATCCCATGTGCTTATCTAATGTGGCAGAGTTGACTACCTTAGCAGGTAGGGGCATTCCACACCCTTTCTCTGCTTAAAGAACTTGCGTCTGACATCTGTCTAAACTCTACCACCCCTCAATTTGTAGTTATGTCCTCTCATACAAGCTGACGTCATCATCCTGGGAAAAAGTATTTCACTGTCTACCCTATCTAATCCTCTGATCATCTTGTATGTCTCTATCAAATCCCCCCTTAGCCTTCTTCTTTCCAATGAGAACAGACCCAAGTCTCTCAGCCTTTCCTCATAAGACCTTCCCTCCAGACCACTGTACGTTATCACTTACAATGCATCTACAATGTCCTCAGCTACCTCTGTCAGAATTGCAAGTGTAGTCCATCTTGTCTGGGTGATGTATCTACCTTCAGACCTTTCAGTTTCCTCAGCACCTTCTCTTTAGAGAAGGGCACTACACTCACCTTTGCACCCTGACTTTATGTTTTGGTATGCTACTGGTATCTTCCACTGTGAAGACTGATACAAAGTGCCTATTTAGTTCCTCTGCCATTTCTTTGTTACCGATTACGACATCCCCACCTCATTTTATAGTGGACCAATGTCTACTCTTGCTTCTCTCTTATCTTTTAGATAATTTAAAAAACTGTTGCAATCTTATTTTATATTACTAGCTAGCTTATCCTCATATTCCATCATCTCCCCCTTTTTACCTTTTTAGTTGTTCCCTGTTGAAATTTTAAGGGCTTCCCAATCCTCTGGCTTCCCCCTAATCTTCATCACATTGTATGCTTTACCTTTTGCTTTTACGCTGTCCCTGACTTCCCTTGTCAGTAGTCCTCCCCTTCGTATGCTCCTTCTTCCTTGGGATGAATTACTGTTGTCCATCCTGAATTACCCCCAGAAAATCCTGCCATCGTTGCTCCACTGTCTTCCCTGCTAGGCGCCCCTTCCAATCAGCTCTGGCCAGCTCCTTTCTCATGTCTTTGTAGTTGCGTTTTCCGAATTACCGTTATGTCTGATTCCAGCTTCTCCATCTCAAGCTGCAGGATGAATTCCATCATATTGTGGTCACTGCCCCAAAGGGATACCTTCACCTTGAGCTCCATAATCAAGTCAAGATAAACCAACCAGCTTGATTGCTTTCTGATCAAGCACCTTCAAAACCCATTCCCTCTACCGCTGATGCAATGGCATTAGTGCAACTCACACACAAAATGCAGAGCATTGATTCATCAAGACTACTTTAATAGCACTTTCCAATCCACAACCTCTACCATCTAGAAGGGCAGCAGATGAAGACCATGATCTGCAAGTTCTCCTCCAAATTACTCACCATCCTGACTTGGAAATATATTGCTGTTCCTCCAGTTAAAAATCACAACAGTAAATTATAGTCCAGAAGGCTTATTTGGAAGTATTGGCTCCTTCATTGGGTAGCTGTGGAGCAGGATCATAAGGCACAGGATTTAGAGCAAAAAATCACAGTGTCATGCAATTGATATGATATATTGAACAAACCTAGTTTGCTGTTCTAGGTTTGTTCAATATATCGAATCAGTTGCATGCCACTGTGATCTTTTGCTATAAACTCTGTGTCTTATGATCCTGCTCCACAGATGCCTGACAAAAGAACAGCACTCTGAAAGCCAGTACTTTCCAAAGAAACCTGTTGGACTATAACCTAGTGTTGTGTGATTTTTAATTTTGGGCAAAAGTGAGGACTGCAGATGCTAGAGATCAGAGTCGAGAATAGAATGGTGCTGTAAAAGCCCAGCAGGTCAGGCAGCATCTGAGGAGCAGGAAAATCAATGTTTTGGGCAGGAACCCTTCATGAAAAATGAGAAGCTCATTCCTGATGAAAGGCTCCTGCCCAAAACGTCGATTTTCCTGCTCCTCGGATTGCTGCCTGACCTGCTCTGCTTTTCCAGCACCACGCTAATCTTGATTTTTAACTTTGTCCATCCCAGTCCAATACTAGCACCTCCTCACCTTGTGTCTTCAGTGTCACTGGGTTAAAATCCTGGAACCATCTCCCTAACAGCATTGTGGGTCTATATAGAGCACATGCACTGCAGCGGTTCAAGAAAACAGCTCACCACCACCCTTTCAAGATCAACTAGGCATGAACAATTCATGCTGGTCAAGCTAGCAATGCTCACATCCCAAGCTCTGGAGAATACCATAGGCTTTGATAAAAGTCCCATTAAATTCAGATTGGCAGCACCTGAGGGTTGGATGCTACCTTTGCTATGTGGGGACCAAAATGGCATCTGCGATGTATCCCCACATTGATGCCACAGGTCATTGATGTTTCTGTTCAATCAGGTGGATAGGTTAGTGAGACAAGTGGGTAAGTTTGAGATGTTGTATGTTGGCAAGGTGATGACTGGGCAGTTGGAGGTTCAGAGGGTAGTGCCAGTTAATCACGGTGTCAGGTGAGTAATTGTGAAGTCAGGGAGATAGCCAGGGTGACAGTGGAGTAGTCAGGTATTGAGAAGGGGTTATTGGGTTGGGTTGATAAAGGGTTCATTGAGAGGTAGGGTGGTGTAAATGATTGAGCTATCAATATGGACATAACCAAGTGTTAGCTTCAATTTTAACATTACCTGGGTAACTACCCAGTCAATTTTGCAGAATGGTCTTTGATTCTAACTCAGAGTCCGGGACATTGTAAGATGATCCTTTGGGAACTACCCATCAGGAATTGAAACTGCCCAGGCAATTCCCCCTTAGGTCAGCGCATCAGAACTTCCACAGTGTCCAAACATGTATCTCTAACCGTACATTCAGTCTCTGATGATCTAGATAGTGGAAGACTTTCTCAAAGATCTTCTCCTGCAACCTAGGTATCATGCTTTGTATTTGAATGCTGATGGATTTGGCCATGCTGAGAAAGGGTTCCAAGTTCTGTGCCAAGTCCTTAACCAACTTGTTTCTGAACTCCTCCATGCACCTTGACATTGACTGGAGGCTTTCCAATAGGTACCAATCATGTACCAATTCTTCACAGCTCTACCAATATGCTCAGTGACTCCTCAGCAATAGAGCTTTGTGTAACTGCAACCTCACCAGGCATGTGTCTGTTCATTCCATCAACCTGCCTTTATCCACTTGAAGTCTACCACTAGATAGGTTCCTCACAGCTCTCAATAATCATATGTATTCTGTCATCAGGGAATTTTGAATTTTAAAGTAATGTTGATCTTTTTGATGTTGAACTTGCTTTGTGCACCTCCTGTGAAGCCATAATCTTGTATACCTCACTCTGTCTAAGCACCCAATGATCTGCATGTCTTTGTTTGCTATGATCTGCCTGTACCACTTGTAAAACAGAGCTTTTCCCTTTACTTAGCTACATGTGACTACAATAAATCAAAAAATCAATGTGCTCTACACACTTGGTTCCACATATGAGTATATATCGGGTAAAGCAGTAGTCCTCGTATTGGCACAATATACTTCCCTCCAGCCAAAATCAACCATTCCGAATTATATTTGTTTCTTATCAGCTTACATCCATACTGCTGCTGTGCTTTTTCATTTCAAGAGCTTCAACTGTGCTGACAAGCATCTTAGGTAGCACTTTATCATATTATATGCATCACATCAAATGCTTTGCCTGAATCAACCCGGTAATGACACTGCATGAGGAAACAAAATCAAGTTACTTAAATATAATTTGCCTTTTAATCCACATTGGGTTTTTTTAATTAATCCACATTTGAGCAAATGTCTCTTAACGTCCACCTGGATTATTGTTCAATATTGGATGATGTCAAGGTTAAACTGACTGACTTCAGTTGCTACCTGGTAACTTCAAATCCTTTGTTGAATGATTCAATGATGGCAGTTTCCTCCTTCCCTTCTCTTAGCTTCCTCTAATGAGACCTATACTGTCCTGATGACTTAGCACTTTAAATACATTCAGCTTTTACAATGCCTCTTCATCAATTGTCATCCAGTCCATTGTTTCAACTCCCTATCCTTTCATTATGATTTAGGCAGCATCTTTTACCTTGTTAAACTCAGTTGGAATTTTTGACGTCAATAGTTCACCCATACTCTCTACCTCCAGGCATTGTTCCCTGTGTAGATCACTCCTCTTCTGATGACCCTTTCATAATTCATATACCTTGAGAAGACTTCTGGATTTCCTTTCTGCTAGCTACCAATATCTACTCATAATCTCTTTCTTTCTAATTTCCTTTTCTTTTTCAGTTCCTTTATGAACTTCCTATATTCAGTTCTCACGTGCATTATCAACATGATATCTGTCTTATGTATCCTTTGTCCACTTGACCTTACTGTTTATCACATTTTTCACCAAGGAAGCTCTGACTTTCTTTTGGGCCTTTTCAATGTTTATCCTAAGATACTATCTACACTGTTCCCTAACTGTTCCTTTACTGATATGGAATCCACTTGACCCATCTATTTCCAGAACAAGATCCAGCATTGTCTCTCTCTTTAAAAGGCCAGAAATATATTGCTCAAAGTAAACCTTACCTGAACATATTTTATAAACTGGAACCTCTCTATGTCTTTTACGTTATCCAAATTGATTTAAAATAATTAAATCTAACATAATTATTATTCTATTGTTTTTGCCGATGTTCCCTTTCATTCTGAAGTTCATACCTGCTGTTACTAGGTTATACATTAACAATCGGAATTATTTTTCTGCACTCGCTACATGACTTGAACCTTGTGAAAGGAGAGACAGACTTGTTAAATTGTTTCATAGTGTGGACTTGGAGGAGTTTGGAAAGGATCAGTTGGACATAACAAATAATGAAGTACTGTGAAAAATCAACAAAGAAAGAAATGGAGGGAAGAGGAAGGAATAGAATATCAATGTCCAAGGCTTGAAAATTTAAAAAAGTCATTGGCAAATGAAATGAGTGGCACAGAATAGAGAAACAAGAAAAACTGCTATGAGCCAGGGAACTGCCTTCAGGCAGAGCAAACATGATAATGATGATGACGACAATGATCATTTCGTATATCTCTGTAATTTCCTTGCAAATTTACTTCTCTGTGTATTTTGTACAAATCTACATATTTTCTGCAACATGGAGGAACGTGATAGTTGGGCAATTTGTTTTGAGCACGTGCTTGCCTACTGGCAGTGTGTGTAAGCTGTGGGATGTGGTAGTGAGGCTTTCAGCAGCATTCAGTAAATGAATGTAAGGTGAAGAATATGAATGTCCTATATGAGGCATGATTAATAGAGATTTTCAGAAAGAAGTGCTGGGAGTATGGTTAATTTAGCCAGAGTCTATGACTAGTGACATAGTTAGTAGAATATGACATTTCAAGTTATACTCACTACCCTTGATCACTTATTTAAGATCCAAATTCCATAGGGATACCATATTTGTTGGAACTTGACTCCTGGCACTGACATCCACACTTGCTGCCTGTGAGCATGTGTCTGGCAGGCATCCAGGTTCCTTGCAGAAAATGAATCCTTTGCCTCCTTTCAAGCTCATTGTTATGAAGTTGAAGATGTGTACTGTCCCTTTAAGAGAGAGTGAATGCTGTTCTTAACTGAGAGATTACAAGCACCTGTGTATACGACCAGACGGCAGTGCCAGAGTGCACTGGAAAATTGAAAATATTTGGCTGTGAAACGGATACCTGAGGTGGTTGCTGTTTGACAACAATTCAAATTCAACCAATCAGTTTAAATTATGCCCTAGGATACTAAAACCCAGTCGAGCTTGGATTTATTGTTTTGCCAACATTAAACCAATGAGACGATCCGATGTTGGGGATATAAAAATGCAGACATTTTGAAAATTGAAAAGAAAGCAACTGCCATAGAGAGAAACTGAACAAATTAGGAAACATTCTCCATCAAAGATACCTCTTTTATACAAAACATATTTGCAGTAAAAAGAAAGAAGACGACCCAGGGAGATCTTATCCAGAAGAAGGAAGACACAGAAGACAACAGTGGCTGTGTGGTTTGAAATTAAGTTGATGTAATTTTAATAAGTGTTTATTAAAGCAGTATATTGTTATAGAGTTGGAAGCAAGTAATAAGCAGTTAAGAGAAAGGGGGACTTAGAGTTGTGAATAGTTGTGGAATGTTCACTGGTAGAGTTAAAAAATAAATTCATGTTATTTTCTTCAAATAATGGAATGTAGGAGTTCTTTGTCACTCATATTTTGACAGATTATGAGACAAGGTGAGCTTTTCCGGGTGTTTAGTTTAGTTAACAGAAGGATTCACCACTGTATCATAATACTCATTCACCAATGTGAATCTTAGAGTCTGCTCTTTTCCCTGTAATGTCACTATTCACTATTCTCCTCCCACCATCCTACCTGTTGTGGAGGTTGCTGTTCTGGACATATCCAGTTGCTTTGGCTTTGGACTAAATGGAGTTACAATTTTTGCTTTGGGCATGCTCCCAGCTATGAATGATGCCCCATTATTCCCTTCATTTGACCGCAAGACCCCATTCCCTCCATGGGGCTTGCCGGACTGATCCTAATGATAGTGTCCCCAAATTCCGATGAATCTGGTCCCAAGCAGCTCCTCCAGGTGGACCACTGTAGTCCCAATGGTGAACACTGTTGTCATAGAGTTGCTGCTGTGAATGGAGAGTTGATTGAGCCCTCTGATTGGTCCAATGGGAGGCAGGTCTTCACCCATAATGTCTGTGACTATAAAACTGATACCAGCATCTCCAACACAGACCCTCTTTCAGAACTCTACAAACATGTCCAACTCACAACATCCTCGCCACCCCCTCCATCCACCGTATGACAATCCCCAGACTCCCCCGATGCACTAACAAAACTTCCAATCCACTCTGGTTATAACCCCATCCAAGTCCTGACTAGCCCCTAGTCTGACAATCCTTGTTAATCCAACTAGGCACTGCACCAAGCCACCACCATACCCACCTGCTTAGTTCAGAGTGATGATGAAAGGATAAATATTAGCCAGGACATGATGAAGAACAAAATAGTTCAGAGAGCTTTTATGTCCACATGAAAGAGTTGATCGGGCATCAGTTCAATGATTTATCTGAAAGGTAGTATCTCTGGCAATGTGGCACTCCTTCAATTGTGGTCTGTGGGAATACTGTACCCTATAGTAGGTTTTCTGAACCTGAGTGGTAAAGCATTCCAAAGATTCACAATCCTCTGTGAGAAGACATTCCTCCTCATCTCTGTCCTAAATGTGCAACTACTTATTCTGAGGTTATGCCCTCTGGTCAGATACTCTCCCACAATGGGAATCAATCTTTCTGCATTTACCCTGAGAAATCCTCTAAAAATCATGTGTGTCTCGCATTCTTCTATATTCCAAAAGTACAGGCCCAAGCTCCACAACCACGAGACAGTCCCTGTATGTCTGGTTTCAATCGGGTTAACCTTCTCTGGACTGCCTCCAGAGCCTGTATGCAGTACAACCTTGATTATCCGAACTGAGGTATGTTCAATAACCGGCACGCAAATTACCGCTTGTTTACGATCAGATCAGTTTCAGTTAAACAGCATTATGGCGTGTACTGCTGGATAACCGAGGCATGTTCAGATAACCAGCACTCATAAATTACGACTTGTTTATGATCAGATCAGTTATCTGAAAAATCCGTTATCTGAACAAAATACTTCCCACATGTCTCAGTTGGATAATCGAGCTGCTCTGTATCTTTAGTTAGATAAGGCACCCAAAACTATTCACCGTATTCCAGTTGCGATCTCACTGGTGCCTTATATAGTTTTAACAAGCCACAATCCCTAGTGTTATGGTCCATTCCTTTTGAAATCAATGCCAAAATTCCATTGGTCTTTCCTATGATCTGCTGAACTTGGATGCTAGCTTTTTATGATTCATGGACGAGTACTCTCAAATCCCTCTGTGCAGTAGTTTTTTAACAACCTTTCTCTCTTTAAAATGTATTCACCTCTCATCCTCAACAATTGCTTTCCCATTTTTTTTCTGTTATCCACAAACTTGGCTTTGCTAAATAATGGTGGGCCGAGCACTGATCTTTGTAGCACAATACTACTTATTGCTGTCCTGAAAGTGTACATGCACCCCCCACCTACCCTCCACCACCACCTCCATCCTAACACTCTGTCTTCTATCAGTTAGTTCATCTCTATCCATGCTAATATACAACTCCAACACCACGGCTCTTATTAAGTAGCCTAATGTATGGCACCTTCTCAAAATCCAATTACATTGTATCCACAGCATCCCCTTTAGCTATCTTTCATGTTACCTCCTCAAAGGATTCTGGCTAATTTGTCTGGTATATTTTCCCTTTCACGAAGACATGCTGGCTCTGCTTGATCGTATTACATATTTCTAAATGCTCTGCTATTACATCCTTTATAATAGACTAACATTTTCCCAACAGCATACTTTCAGCTAACTGGTCTGTAGCTTCCTAATCTGTCTCTTTCTTATTTTAAGCAAAGGTGTTACACTGACAGTCCTCTGAAACTTTTCCAGAATCCAAAGCTTCCTGAAAGATTACTACCAGTGCATCCATTATCCCTGTAGTTGCTTCCATTAATATCCTAGGATGCATCACAATAGGTCAACAGAATTATGGCCTTTTGCTCCATTAATTTCCCTAGCACTTTTTTTTTGTAGTGGTAGTTATTGTATTTAATTCCCATCCTGTTGCCTTTGACAATTAGTAATTTTGAAGGTAACACAGTGTCTCACAATTCTCACTCTTCAGTCAACTTGGAACATGTGACAGAAGACTTGTCTACTTCCGTTCTTAGCTATTGCCTGTATTAGGTGGCCTATCCTTCTCCAGTTGTATCTCTCACATATACGGCAGAAATCTATAACCCCAGGAAAGTAGGTGAAGCATCTTGCAGGTGGTGTTTGTTCAACATAGAAACATAAGAAAGCAAGGACCAGGAAAAGCTCAGTCAGCAGATCAGACACAGTTTTGGAAAGAGCAACTTGAATGTAACCAGGTGCAGGTTCTGTTCTATTTATTTAACCTCCCTTGGGGTAGTTTACATAAATAGTCACAATTCCCAAAGGTAATTATACAACTTCTGAGGTAAAGAGAAAAATATTCAAATGTTGGAAATCTAAACTAGAAATAGAAAATGCTAGAAATATATAACAGCTCAGCTTGTACCTGAGAAAGAGTAAATGATGAATATTTCAGGTTTAGATTCTCCATTCGCATTGACAACTAGACGGTAAAATATTCAAACTAAAGCAAAATACTGCAGATACTGAAAATCTGAAACAAAGACAGGGAATTCAAGAGAAACTCAGCAGGTCTGTTAGCATCTGTGTGGAGACATCTAGCTAATGTCGTGAGTCTGACATGATTCTTCTTCAGAACTGCATAAAATGCTGCTTTAGAATAAATCAAAATAGTTGGGGGCGGGGTGTCAGTTGGGAGCACAGTCTGAGGAAAGGACAAAATAAAAGATTAGCATTACTAACTCCTGCCACAAAAACAGACAGTTAATGAGTAAAATTGGAAGCTGACTGGCTTTGAAAAACATGGAAACAGTTCATTGATAAAGAGTATTTTAGTATGGCCCGGAGAATGCCTTCATAAGAGGATGCGAAACTAACTAAATGAGCTGGTCAGTGGACATGAGAAACGTACAACTCAAACATTAAATGAAAAGATGGAAGAAGCAGGCAGTGGAAAAGAAAAGCCGGAAAGTTAAGAGCAAAGAGCTGCATAGGTTAAAGCTGACTGTTCGATTGGCATTTGATCCACCAACCTAAACATGCATTCCCTCCAACATTAGCAGCAGTTTGTATCACATGAAGATTCACTGCAACAAGCCTCCATCAACAATATCTTGCAAACCCATGACGTCTTCCACCTACAAGGACAGCAGACTCATGGGAACGCCATCATCTACATGTTTCACTCTACGCAACATTCCGACTTGGAACTAAAATACAGTTTCTTCAATGGATCAAAGATCCAACAACCCTTTGAGAAAAGAAATTCCTCCTCATCTCTGTCCTAAATGTGCAACCACTTATTCTGATGTTATTCCCTCTGGTCAGACATTCTCCCACAAGGGGAATCAATCTTTTTGCATTTACCCTGAGAAATCCTCTAAAAATCATGTGTGCCTCGCATTCTTCTATATTCCAAAAGTACAGGCTCAATCTCCACAACCACGAGACAGTCCCTGTATGTCTGGTTTCAATCGGGGGGACCTTCTTTGGACTGCCTCCAGTGCCTGTATGCAGTACAACCTCGATTATCCGAACTGAGGCATGTTCAATAACCGGCACTCAAATTACTGCTTGTTTACAATCAGATCAGTTATCTGAACAATCAGTTATTCACACAAAATACTCCCTGCCTGTTCCATTTGGATAATTGAGGTTGTTCTGTATCTTTAGTTAGGTAAGGGGCCCAAACCTATTCACTATATCCTAGTTGTCATCTGACTGGTGCCTTGTACAGTTTTAGCAAGCCCCACCCCCCTAGTTTTATGCTGCATTTCCTTTGAAATCAAGGCCAACATTTCTCTTTCCTATGATCTGCTGAACTTGGATGCTAGCTTTTTATGATTCATGGACAAGTACTCCCAAACCTCTCTGTTCAGTAGCTTTTTGCAATTTTTCTCTCTTTAAAATGTATTCACCTCCTCTATTCTTCCTGTCAAAATAAACAATCTCACATTTCTCTACAATGCATCCCATCTGTGACATTTTTCGCACTTACTTAACTTGTCTATTTCTATAGTCCTCTGCAGACTTCATGTGTCATCATCTTGCTTTATTTTTCTGTCATCCACAAAATCACCATTGCTAAATAATGATGGGCCTAGCACTGATCCTTGTAGTACACTCCTAGTTATTGATGTCCTGAAAATGCACATGCACCATCCACCTACCCACCACCGCCACCACCTCCCCCAACCCCAGCACCCTGCCACCACCACCTCCATCCTAACACTCTGTCTTCTATCAGTTAGTTAATCTCTATCCATGCTAATATACAACTCCAGCACCACGGGCTCTTATTAAGTAGCCTAATGTATGGCACGTTCTCAAAATCCAAATATATTATATCCACAGTGTCCTCTGTAGCTATCCTTCATGTTACCTCCTCAAAGGATTCTGGCTAATTTGCCAGGTATAATTTCCCCTTCACAAAGACACACTGACTCTGCTTTGATAATAGTATACATTTCTAAATGCTCTGCTATTACATATTTTATAATAGACTAACATTTTCTCAACAACATATATTAATCTAATTTGTCTATAGCTTCCAGATCTGTCTCTTTCTTATTGAATATAAATGTGTTACACTGACTGGTTTCCAATCCTCTGAAACTTTTCCAGAATCCAAAGGTTCCTGAAAGACTACTAATAGTGCACCCATTATCTCTGTAGTTGCTCCTATTAATGTCCTAGGATGCATCACAATAAGTCAACATGGTATTTTGCTCCATTAGTTTCCCTAGCACTTTTTTTTGTAGTGATAGTTATTGTATTTAATTCCCATCCTGTTGCCTTTGACACTTAGTAATTTTGAAGGTAACACAGTGTCTCTCAATTCTCACTATTCAGTGCACCTTGGCACATATATCAGAAGACTTGTCTATTTCTGTTCTTAGCTATTGCCTGCATTAGGTGGTCTATCCTTCTCCAGTTGTATCTCTCAGGTATACGGCAGAAATCTATAACCCCAGGAAAGTAGCTGAAGCATCTTGCAGGTGGTGTTTGTTCAACATAGAAACTAAGAAAGCAAGGACCAGGAAAAGCTCAGTCAGCAGATCAGACACAGTTTTGGAAAGAGCAACTTGAATGTAACCAAGCACAGGTTCTGTTCTATTTATTTAACCTCCCTTGGGGTAGTTTACATAAATAGTCACCATTCCCAAAGGTAATTGGGAAAAGTGCTGTAGAAATGTTCAGCACAGAACAGGCCCTTTGGCCCACGATGTTGTGCTGAGGTTTAATCCAAATGTAAAATATAATAACTTAACCTACGCACCCCTCAACTCACTGCTTTCCATATGCATGTCCAGCGGTCGCTTAAGTGTTCCGAATGACTCTACTTCCACCACCACAGCTGGCAATGCATTCCATGCATTCACAGTTTTCTGTGTAAAGGATCTACCTCTGACGTGTCCTCTATACTTTCCTCCTAATAAATTATGTCTATGACCCCTCGTACCAGTCAGTCCTGCCTTGGGGAAAAGTCTCTGACTATCGACTCTATCTATTCCACTCATTATCTTGTATATCTCAATCAGGTCTCCTCTCTTCCTCCTTCTCTCCAGAGAGAAAAGTCTGAGCTTATTCAACCTTTCTTCATAAGGCAAGCCCTCCAGTCCAGGCAACATCCTGGTAAACCTTCTTTGCACCCTCTCCAAAGCCTGTGTATCTTTTCTATAGTAGGGCGACCAGAACTGGACATAATATTCCAAGTGGGTAAAAACAATGACTGCAGATGCTGGAAACCAGATTCTGGATTAGTGGTGCTGGAAGAGCACTGCAGTTCAGGCAGCATCCAAATAGCTTCGAAATCGACGTTTCGGGCAAAAGCCCTTCATCAGGAATAAAGGCAGTGAGTCTGAAGCGTGGAGAGATATCTCTAGCTTATCTCTCCACGCTTCAGGCTCACTGCCTTTATTCCTGATGAAGGGCTTTTGCCCGAAACGTCGATTTCGAAGCTATTTGGATGCTGCCTGAACTGCTGTGCTCTTCCAGCACCACTAATCCAGAACAATATTCCAAGTGTCGTTCCACCAGGGACTTGTAGCGCTGTAGCAAAACCTCGTGGCTCTTAAACTCGGTCCCCATGTTAATGAAAGCCAAATCACCATATGCTTTCTTAACAACCCTATCCACTTGGGTGGCAACTTTGAGGTATTTATGTACTTGCACACCTAGATCCCTCTGTTCCTCCACACTGCCAAGAATCCTGACTTTAATCCTATATTCAGCATTTGAGTTCGACCTTCCAAAATGCATCACTTCGCATTTATCCAGGTTGAACTCCATCTGCCATTTCTCAGCCCAGCTCTGCATCCTGTCTTTGTTGCGCTGCAGCCTGCAGTAGCCCTCAATACTATCGATGGCACCTCCAACCTTTGTGTCATCTGCAAATTTATTAACCAACCCCTCAACCTCCTCATCCAAGTCATTTATTAAACACTACAAAGAGCAGAGGCCCAAAAACAGAGCCCTGTGGGACCCCACTCAACACTAATTATGCAAATTTTGAGGCAAAGAGAAAAATATTTAAATACTGGAAATAGAAACTACCACCACCACCATCCTAACGCTCTGTCTTCTATCAGTTACTTAATCTCTATGCATGTTAATATACAACTCCAACATCATAGGCTTTTATTACGTAGTCTAATGTGTGGCACCTTCACAAAATCCAAACATATTATATCGACAGCATCCTCTGTAGCTATCCTTCAACCTCCTCAAAGGATTCTGGCTGATTTGTCAGGTATAATATCCCCTTCACGAAGACATGCTAACTCTGCTTGCTCATATTATACATTTCTAAATGTTCTGCTATTACATCCTTTATAATCGACTAACATTTTCCAAACAACATACTTTAAGATAACTGGCCTATAGCTTCCTGATCTGTCTTTTTCTTATTTTAAACAAAGGTGTTACACTGACAGGTTTCCAATCCTCTGAGATTTTTCCAGAATCCAAAGATTCCTGAAAAACTATGAATAGTGCATCCATTATCTCTGTAGCTGCTTCCGTTAATATCCTAGGATCCATCACAATAGGTCAACAGAATTATTCGCTCCATTAGTTTCCCAAGCACTTTATTTGTAGTGATAGTCATTGTATTTAAATTCCCATCCTTTTGCCTTTGACTATTAGTAATTTTGCAGTGACTTGCAACTCTCACTATTCAGTGCACCTTGGCACATATATCAGAAGACTTGTCTACTTCCGTTCTTAGCTATTGCCTGCATTAGGTGGCCTATCCTTCTCCAGTTGTATCTCTCACGTATACGGCAGAAATCTATAACCCCAGGAAAGTAGGTGAAGCATCTTGCAGGTGGTGTTTGTTCAACATAGAAACTAAGAAAGCAAGGACCAGGAAAAGCTCAGTCAGCAGATCAGACACAGTTTTGGAAAGAGCAACTTGAATGTAACCAGGTGCAGGTTCTGTTCTGTTTATTTAACCTCCCTTGGGGTAGTTTACATAAATAGTCACAATTCTCAAAGGTAATTATATAACTTCTGAGGTAAAGAGAAAAATATTCAAATGTTGGAAATCTAAACAAGAAATAGAAAATGCTAGAAATATATAACAGCTCAGCCAGTACCTGAGAAAGAGTAAATGATGAATATTTCAGGTTTAGATTCTCCACTCGCATTGACAACTAGAGGGTAAAATATTCAAACTAAAGCAAAATACTGCAGATGCTGAAAATCTGAAACAAAGACAGGGAATTCAAGAGAAACCTAGCAGGTCTGGTAGCATCTGTGTGGAGACAGCTAGCTAATGTCGTGAATCTGATATGATTCTTCTTCAGAACTGCATAAAATGCTGCTTTAGAATAAATCAAAATAGTTGGGGGCGGGGTGTCAGTTGGGAGCACAGTCTGAGGGAAGGACAAAATAAAAGGTTAGCATTACTAACTCCTGCCACAAAAATAGACAGTTAATGTGTAAAATTGGAAGCTGACTGGCTTTGAAAAACATGGAAACAGTTCATTGATAAAGAGTATTTTAGTATGGCCCTGAGAATGCCTTCATAAGAGGATGCGAAACTAACTAAATGAGCTGGTCAGTGGACATGAGAAACGTACAACTCAAACATTAAATGAAAAGATGGAAGAAGAAGGCAGTGGAAAAGCAAAGCCAGAAAGTTAAGAGCAAAGAGCTGCAGAGGTTAACGCCGACTGATTGGCATTTGATCCACCAACCTAAACATGCATTCCCTCCAACATTAGCAGCAGTTTGTATCACATGAAGATTCACTGCAGCAAGCCTCCATCAACAATATCTTCCAAACCCATAACGTCTTCCACCTACAAGGACAGCAGACTCATGGGGACAACATCACCTACATGTTTCACCCCACGCAACATTCCGACTTGGAACTAAAATACAGTTTCTTCAATGGATCAATAGTGAAAGTCACTATAGCCCAGGATACTGTAGGCTGCTCTCTCTGGTGATGAGATTAGCTTGAAGCAAGGTTGAGAGTATAAGCCTTCTTGGGTACCTCATCGAATGCAGGAATTGAACCAATGCTGTTGGTATCACAAAATCCTGGAAATCCCTCCCTGAAAGCACTGTGGGTTAAATTTGAAAACTCACCAGTTTTTAAAAAGCCATTCCATCCTACATTCCATCTACATGAAATGATACAACAGATCACCACAATAAAATCACGAGCAGATGACAGTACAGGGACCTGAGTTCAATTCCAACCTTCGGTGACTGTCAGAATGGAGTTTGCACATTCTCCCTGCGTGGGTTTCCTCCAGGTGCTCCGGTTTCCTCCCACAGTCCAAAGATGTGCAGGTGAAAAAAAAGTGGGCAGCACGGTGGCACAGTGGTTAGCACTGCTGCCTCACAGCGCCAGAGACCCGAGTTCAATCCCGCCTCAGGCAACTGTCTGTGTGGAGTTTGCACATTCTCCCTGTGTCTGCCCAGGTTTCCTCTGAGTGCTCTGGTTTCCTCCCACAGTCCAAAAATGTGCAGGTTAGGTGAATTGGCCATGACCAATTGCCCATAGTGTTAGGTGAAGGGGTAATCGTAGGGGAATGGGTCTGGGTGGGTTGCTCTTCGGAGGGTCGGTGTGGACTTGTTGGGCCGAAGGGCCTGTTTCCACACTGTAAGTAATCTAATCTGTAAAAATGCAGCCGTCTCCAGAAACACTCCTATCTATGAAATAACAAAGTGTGCACAGCAAGTTTGTACATTATGTGTACATTAGAAACTTCGCTCTCCCAGAAAGAAAACATGGAAGACCATGTGGAAGAAAAGGATTGGTACTGCAGTGTTGCAATCATAGTTCTGTTGTATTAGCTTCCCTTCTGCATCTCCATGACTTACAGGAGCCTGCTCTGATAAGAGTAAATATACTATATTGGATTGTGGTAAATACGTGGGAGCTTTGAGAAGACCCCTGTGTAGAAGCACATATAGAGATGAATGAAAGGATGATACATCTGCTGCAGTGGGCTTGAGAAGTGCTAGACAAGAAATATTTGTGTGATTGAACAAATAGAACATAGAACATTACAGTGCAGTACAGGCCCTTCGACCCTCAATGTTGCACCAACCTGTCATACCAGTCTGAAGCCCATCTAACCTATACTATTCCATGTACATCCATATGCTTGTCCAATGACAACTTAAATGTACTTAATGTTGACGAATCTACTATCATTGCAGGCAAAGCATTCCATACCCTTACTACTCTCTGAGTAAAGAAACTACCTCTGACATCTGTCCTATATCTATCACCCCTCAATTTAAAGCTATGACCCCTCGTGCTCACCGTCACCATACTTGGAAAAAAGCTCTACCTGTCCACCCTATCTAACCCTCTGATTATCTTATATGTCTCTATTAAGTCGCCTCTCAACCTTCTTCTCTCCAATGAAAACAGCCTCAAGTCCCTCAGCCTTTCCTTGTAAGACCTTCCCTCCATACCAGGCAACATCCTAGTAAATCTCCTCTGCACCCTTTCCAAAGCTTCCACATCCTTCTTATAATGCGGTGACCAGAACTGTACACAATACTCCAAGAGCGGCCGCACCAGAGTTTTGTACAGCTGTAGCATAACCTCATGGTTCCAGAACTCGATCCCTCTATTAATAAAATCTAAAACACTGTATGCCTTCTTAACAACCCTGTCAACCTGGGTGGCAACGTTCAAGGATCTGTGTATCTGGACATCAAGATCTCTCTGCTCATCTACACTACTAAGAATCTTACCATTAGCCCAGTACTTTGCATTCTGGTTACTCCGACCAAAGTGAATCACCTCACACTTGTCCGCATTAAACTCCATTTGCCACCTCTCAGCCCAGCTCTGCAGCTTATCTATGTCTCTCTGTAACCTACAACATCCTTTGTCACTATCCACAACTCCACCGACCTTAATGTCATCTGCAAATTTACTAACCCACCCATCTACGCCCTCATCCAGGTCGTTTATGAAAATGACAAACAGCACCCAACACCGACCCTTGCGGTACACCACTAGTAACTAGACTCTAAGATGAACACTTCCCATCAACCACCACACTCTGTCTTCTTTCAGCAAGCCAATTACTGATCCAAACTGCAATATCTCCCACAATCCCATTTTTCTGCATTTTGTACAATAGCCTACTGTGGGGAACCTTATCAAACGCCTTGTTGAAATCCATATACACCACATTAACCGGTTTACTCTCATCTACCTGTTTGGTCACCTTCTCAAAGAAATCAATAAGGTTTGTGAGGCACAACCTACCCTTCCCAAAACCATGCTGACTATCCCTAATCAAATTATTATTTTCTAAATGATTATAAATCCTATCTCTTATAATCTTTTCCAACACTTTACCAACAACTGAAGTAAGGCTCACTGGTCTATAATTACCAGGGTTGTCTCTACTCCCCTTCCTGAACAGGGGAACCACATTTGCTATCCTCCAGTCTTCTGGCACTATTCCTGTAGACAATGATGATTTAAAAATCAATGCCAAAGGCTCAGCAATCTCCTCCCTGGATTCCCAGAGGATCCTAGGATAAATCCCATCCGGCCCAGGGGACTTATCTATTTTCACACTGTGCAGGATTTCTAATACCTCTTCCTTGTGGACCTCAATCACACCTAGTCGAGTAGCCCGTTTCTCAGTAATCTCCTCGACAACATTGTCGTTTTCTAGAGTGAATACTGTTGAAAAGTATTCATTAAGTGCTTCCCCTATCTCCTCTGACTCCATACACAACTTCCCACTACTATCTTTGATTGGTCCTAATCTTACTCTCGATATTCTTTTATTCCTTAAATACCTATAGAAAGCTTTAGGGTTTACCCTGATCCTATCCGCCAACAACTTCTTATGTCTCCTCCTGGCTCTTCTGAGCTCTCTCTTTAGGTTGAGAAATGAATTAGGATCTCCCAGAGGGAACTGTCATTACAGAAAGCAGAGACAATGGAAGAATTCTTACCATCTGCATAAATCCATTATTTAACCTGTCTATTGATTCAAATTCTTTTTATCCTCATCTGTTCTCTTCTTTTTGCTATTCATTCTTCCTTTTCACTGCCTTTCTAATCACACAATTATATATTTGATCTTTGCAATTATACATTTAACCTATACTCTTTCATCATCCTCCCAAAAAACACTAAACCAGTGTGTTTGAAGTAGTTAAAATCCTTTGGACATGTGGAGCTAATTATAGGGTTTCAGAGTTATACTGCACATCAATGTCTGTTCATTTAATCAACAAGGCAACAAAAAAGATTATAACTTACTTACTAATGATCTACAGCGAACAATTAAGTGGAGCTGCAGGATAAAAATCTTAAAATTCAGTCCGATAATCGTGAACAAAATGATTGTCTTTCTTTACAAAAAAAAATCAGTGAACAAATTGGGAAATTCTAAGCTGCTTGAAAGCTTTTGTTAATGCAAGACTTCTCAGTTTTAATGAGCAACATTGCCGAGCTGCAGACAACATGCTGAGAGACTGTCTGAATCTTGTCATGTGGTGCTGGAACAGCTACAATCTGAATTATACTGTGTTTGGGACTTCTTTCCAAAGGTTACCAGTACTGAAGGAGCCAAAAGCAACCATGCGAACCTCAGGCTGACACTGTATTTAGCCTCATGTTGAGGGAAACACTGCTTTCTTTGTCCAAATACTGCTTAATGGATTTGAAAGTGAAGGGAGAGCAAAAATTACCCTTTGAAGAAAGACTATCCAACAGTTCAACAGAAAGGGACAGCACTTAAGAAAATAATCATTTTAGACTCAAAGAAAAACCCTACCCATGTGATACTTAATGGATAGAGATGGAAAATAATGCCAGTAAGAGGCAATGGTATTGCAACTGGACTAGTCATCCAAAAATCCAAATAAATCAATGGGGACCTGGGTTCAAATCTGACTTGGGGCAGAGGGTGGAATTTGAAGAATCATACTCCACTTGAAGTAATAAGATTTGTTGTTTTTATTTATTTTTTCTTTTTTTGTTATTTCATTGAAGGTGAAGGCTCCAAATATGATCCCATTCTCAATGATGTAACAGCCCAGCACATCAGTACAAAAAATAAGTCTGAAACATTTGCAATAATATTCAGCCAGAAGTGCCAAGTGGATGACCTATCTTGGCCTCCTCCAGTGGTCCCCAGCATCACAGATACCGCTCTTCAGCCAATTCGATTCACTCCACGTGATATCAAGAAATGGTTGGAGGCACTGGATACTGTAAAGGCAATAGACAGTGACATTCATACGAATGTAGTGAAGACTTATGTGCCAGACCCTGTCTCATTCCTAGCCAAGTTGTTCCAGTACAGCTACAGCATTGGCATCCAACCAATCATAAGGAAAGTTTGCTGAGGTATGACCCACAAAAAGAAAGATAAGATTAGATTCCCTACAGTGTGGAAACAGGCCCTTCAGCCCAATAAGTCCACACCAACCCTCCAAAGAGTAACCCACCCAGACCCATTTCCCTCTGATTAATGCAGCTAACACTATGGGCAATTTAGCATGGCCTATTCACCTAACCTGCATGTCTTTGGACTATGCGAGGAAACCAGAGCACCCAGAGGAAACTCATGCAGACACAAGGAGAATGTGCAAACTCCACACAGACAGTCGCCCAAGGCTGGAATAAAACCTGGGACCCTGGTGGTGTAAGGCAACAGTGCAAATCACTGAGCCACCGTGACGCCTCAAACCAATCCAAACCAATCAACTATCATCCCATTGGCCTACTCTCAATCATCAGTAAAGTGATGGAAAGGGGCCATAATATCAAATTTACTTGATCAGCAAGAGTCTACTCATTGATGCCCCAGTTCAGGTTTCACCAGGGCCACTTAGCTCCTCACCTCATTACAGCCTTGATTCAAACACGGACAAAAAAAAAGCAGAATTCCAGAGATGAACTGAGAGGGACTGCCTTTGACAGTGAAGCTGCATTTGACTGAAAGGCACCGTGAAGCCTGAGCAAAACTCTAATCAATGGGGATCTGAGGGAAAAATCTCCACAAGAGTTTGGAGTCATACCTGGCACAAAAGAAAATGGCTGTGGTTGTTGGAGGTCAGTCATCTCAGCTCCAGGACATCACAGCGGGAGTTTCTCAGGGTAGTGTCCTAGGCCCAATCACCTTCAGCTGCTCCAGCAATGACCTGTTCCTGGTTTTAGGTAACAAAGCTAGGCAAGTGTTAAAAGTATCAGCGGGATGAATTGGGTATCAGAAAAACCTCCAGGTCTTGCAGGGTGACACAGACTTGTGATGGAGCACAACCCTCAAGATTATCTGACAAGTGTGGTGCATCACAAAACAGAACAATTTTAGAAGACATGGCAGTTCTTTCTACATTACATCGACATGGACCTATCAGCGGTACTGATTAGGACCTTTATATTGCCATGAGGGCCATATATGGTGATCCAGGGACCCCCAGGGTGGGGGGAGCCGAGTAAATATAAGAGTATAATAACCGTTGCTCCAATGGATGGGAACTTTGGTGGAGGAGCAGGGAGTGGAGTAATGTAATGTAATGTAATTTTCGTGAATTATAATTTAATTTAATGTTTTTTATATAATTTGAATTTATTTTAATTTGGGTTAAGTAAATATAAGATGACTATATCTTGAAGAGTAGTAGGCAGCTTATTGTTAATGTTACTGTAATATAATAGTAGAATATTATTTCTACTTTTCTGTGCTTCTGCACTTTTACAACTTCTTATTTTTTTGTCAAAGAGTGAAAAAATTTTCCATAAATATGTACATTAAAAAAACGTGTCAGTGGGGCAGCATTTTGCAAGGAGCCTTCATAACTCTGTTGGATTCAAGATTCTTATGGAAAGGGAAAAGAATAGGTCTGAAATCAATGTGTTCAAGTGGGGTAAGGTTGATTTTATTAAGACCAGATATGGTTTGGCCACTATGGACTGGGAGCAGATACGTTCAGGTAAATCTGTCCCAGAACAATAGGATGGATTCAAGAAGATAATAGGAGAGTACAGGGCCAACATTCCTAACAATGAAAAAGGGTAGGACTATCAAATTCAATGAATTCTAGATATTGAGGGATACACAAGATTGGATTAAGAGATAAAGAGAGATTTGGGGCAGATATCTAGGGCTCAAAACAGGAAAAGCCTTATAGAGTTACAGATGTGCAAGAACTTAGAAAGGAGTTTAGGAAAGCTATAGGAGGATGTAAAAGGATACTTGCAGATAAAATAAAGGAAAATTCTAAGATCTTTTACAGGTACATTAAGGGCAAAAGGATAACTTGGGAAAGAGTAGGGTCCTTTAAGAACCACAGTGGTAATTTGTGCGTGGAGACAGAGGATGTATGCACAGTTATAATCAAAGCTTTGGGTTGATTTTCACTCAAAAAAGGAATGATATAAGTATAGAAATCAGGGAAAGGGTTTGTATTGATTAAGTTAGCCCAGTTAGAGAGGAGGTTCTGAGTAATCAATAAATGCCCAGAGCCAGATGAAATGTATTGCAGGTTTTTGAGTAAGGCAAGGGAGGAAATAGTGGGGCGCTTGCAAACATTTTTTTTGATTTTCCTCTGGCCATAGCAGAGCTGCCACAGGATTGGAGGGTCCCAATATTCAAGAAGGGAGCAAGAGATAAACTAGAAAACTACAGGCCAGTCATTCTAACTTCAGTAATGGAGAAATAATTGGAAGCGATTCTGAGAGACAGAATCAATCTGTCTCTCAATACTTTTGATGTAATCTTCTTGTATTTCAGCAAGGTTTTTCATAAGGTTCCACATGGGAGACTGATTGCAAAGATAAGAGCTAATAGGATTCAAGGAAATTTGGTAAATTGAATCGACAGTGCTGAGTGGCTGAAAGCAGAGTGTGATGGTTGAGGAATATTTTCTGACTAGAAATTTGTGTGCAGTGAGATCTCAAAGTGGCTAGTACTGGGGCCCTTGCTGTTTATATAAATGATTTAGAATTGAGTATAGAAGGGTTGGCCACTAAGTTTACAGAAGATACCAATATTGGTGGGGTATTAAATAGTGAAGAGGATAGCCTAGTTTACAAAAGAATACAGATGGGGCTGGTCAGATGGACCATTCAGTGGAACGTGGAATTCAATCCACATAAAGGTGGGGTGACACAATTGGTAGGGACAAACAAGGCAACGGAATACATCATGAACAGTAGAACCATGGAATGGACCTCAGATCAGAGGGACCATGGAGTGCATGTCCACCAGTCTCATACATTAGTGAGACATGTAGATAAATTAATTGAGGATTTATATAGGATATTTGCCTTTATTAGCCGAGGCACAGAGTTTAGGAGCAGGGAGGTTATGTTCAAACTGTGTAAGAAGTTGAATTAAATTGAATTTATTGTCATGTGCACCGAGGCACAGTGAAAAGCTTTGTCTTGCAAGCAATACAGGCAGATCACATAGTTAAATAGCAAAGCTAAGTAAATAATAGGTAATCAGCAGCAAAAACAAAAACATAGGTACAGGCGAATGTTAAGTACTTGAGAGTCCATTCAGTATTCTAACAACAGTATGGTAGAAACTGTTTCAAAACTGACTGGTGCATGTGTTCAGGCTTCTGTACCTTCTCCCCTATGGTAGAGGTTGTAGATAAACATTGCCAGGGTGGGATGGATCCTTGAGAATGCTTGCGGCCTTTTCTTGACAGCGGGCCTGGTAGATGGATTCTATAGATGGGAGGCTGGCCTTTGTGATTATCTGGGCTGAGTTCACCACTCTCTGTAACCATCTCCGATCTTGAATGGTACAGTTGCCATTCCAGGTAGTGGTACATCCTGACAGAATGCTCTCAATGGCACATCTATAAAAGTTGGCAAGGGTATTCGCCGTCATGCCAAATTTTCTCAGCTGCCTGAGGAAGAAGAGACGTTGTTGGGCCTTTGTAACCAGAACGTCCACATGAAGAGTCCAAGAAAGCTTTATGTGCAATCTGGAGGTGTGGGGAAAAACATTTTCACCCAGAGTTTGGTGGGAACAGGAAACTCACTGCCTGTAAGGGTAGTAGGGGCAGAAACCCTCATAACATTTAAGAAGTATTTAAATGCAGACTTGTGATGCCAAGACATACAAGTCTATAGGCCAAGAGTTGGAAAATGGGATAGGAATAGTGGCTGTTTAGTCTGGCATGGACACAATGGACCAAAGGGCTATAGCTATGACTCTCTCACTTTCCATCCATCAGAAGGTCAGAAGTGGCAATGTTCGCAAATGACTGTATGATGGTCAGCATTATTTGTGACTCCTCAGATACTGAAACAGTCTATGTTCAAATTCAGCAAGGCCTGTCTTCATGGATTAAATGGCCCACTCCAATTTCTTTTTCATATGGTTACATATTTGGTTCTGTCTGTTTGGAGATGGAACTGGTATTTGTATGTTGCAGCTTGCTGAATTTGTATGCTGCAGCTTGCTGAAATGAATAAAAAGATTTGCAGATGTCTTATTCCACTGCTGCTGCTGGGATGTTGTCTCAACATACAGACTTTACAATATCCTGTAACTTCAACCATTCCTTGATATCACATGGAATTATTTGAATTAGGCTGAAGAAAAGACATTCCTAACTGAGGATTATTGCAAATGCATCAGTCTGGTTTTTTGCACTGACCTGCTGGTCTCCCCCATCATTGAAGATGTGGTTATCTGATCGAACCTTTCCCTTCAGTTTGGTATTTAACTGTCCTACACCATTCACAACTGGATGTGGAGGACTACAAAGCTTTGATCTGATCCCCTTGTTGTGGAATTGATTGGACTCAATGGGCTGAAGGGCCTTTTTTTGTGCTATAGACCTCTCATGACTATATCTTAAAGTATAGTCAGTTTTCTGAACAGCATAAACAATTTAAGTAAAGCACTTGCTGGATGGTCAGTTGGTTTCAACTGGTTTGCCTTTATATACTCACAAAACATTTTCTCACTGCTGTGCTCTGGGACAAAGATTTTCTGATCCAATCCCGGGATATTTTGACACATTCCAAATATAAATAAAAGCCGCCTATTAATTAAAATTCCACACCCCAGCATAACTGAGGCTCTTAATCGATGCTCTGGAGTTAATTATTGTTCTCAGTGGGCAGTTCTTACTGCTCTTAGCCAAGCTACCAGTTGGAAGATTTCACAAATGTTCTGGGGTGGGAGGACAGGTGCAAGGAAGGAAGTATAAGTGGAGATTTGTCTTTACGTTGTCAAATGTTCCTGTCTCATATCGGCTCATTATAAACTGTCAACTTATAAAGAGATGGTCAGGTTTATCTGAGCTTACAAATACCAACTTCATTTGGCTTTTATTGTTTTATTTCTGGCTTTATCACCTAACTGAGGGTGGGTCTATACATCCTACACTATTGTCAGATGATTACATGTCTGCTTGTAGGTTACAAGGGAAAAATGTAAGTACTGACAGTATGGAAAGCTGCACAAATATTAATGATTGTTGGATGTGAATTTTCTCTCAGCCTCAATCCTTATTTCACAAAATACTAAAATGCACCACTAGTGCATGACCTTTAGGTCAGGAGTCACAAACAGAAATACTTTCTGGGAATTCAAATTCATGTTAATCAATAAATTGTATAAAATTTCACAAGGAGTAGTTTATATGGATTTTATCATAATTTGTGGTGTGATTATAATTCTACCAATATGTAACTCGCCTTTCCTCCTTCCATAATTATAAATAGTCAGCTCTGGCCTCTGTGGTTTGAAAACTGCAAAATCACTGCAGTAGGAACCTCCACCTTGTGATGCCCTTATCTACATCAGCAGCACACACCTCTTCTACTGGGGCTGGAGATCCATCAGTGCTGGAGGGTATCCTGGTGGCATATCAGCTCTGGGAGACCACCATCACTCCTAACTGGACTTTACTGGCCCCCTCCTACAAAACAGCCCTCTTGCTCCATGTTGCAACAATTGTGGGGCCCTAATCTATTGCAACACAGAAACAAAAACACAGTCCAGAATGTCATAAAAGGGACATTCTATTTGCATGCTCAAATTAAAGACATAAACCAAATGCTCATCTTTTGCCAGGGATAGGGACATTGACATCTCACAGACAACAAGAAATGTGGATGCTGCTCCATTGCAACTCTCCAGTGTATCATGAAGGACCATGCAATTATAAGTTGATGTAGAAAATAAATATGGGACAAAAAACAGAAATTGCTGGAAAAGCTCAGCAGGTGTAGCAGTATCTGCGGATAGAAATCAAGGTTAATATTTTAGGTCCAGTGAGCTTTTCCATCAATTTCTGCTTTTGTTTCGGATTTCCAGCATTTGCGGTTCTTTCAGTTTTTATAAAATAAAGATGGGATCTGGGCTTGACTGTGAGAGTCAGCGGATCTTGGGGCACCAACTTCTCCTCATCTCCCATGTCCAGGGTAAATATCAGGAACCTTGCATGACAACTCTGGATAGCCTGTGCCTGCCTGGGTGCACGACAGACTTTTAAAGATGGTGCAGGACGAGGGATGCTCAGTAAGGAGTTATTCCTGGAGCATTGTGTGATAAGATGAGGAATCAATCAGACATGAGAGAGTCCCCAGGGATGGGTAGGTAGTAAAGAAGGTGAGTTTGGTAAGATATGGAGAGAAATCTCACTAGGCCTCACGGTGCCAATCAGTCCAAAAAGCTTGGCACAATTGCACTTAGCTAAAAATAGCAAGACCCGGACTCTGAGACAGAGACAGGATATGGGGAGTCAAGGAGTGAATTAACCACTGCAGGATTTCTACCCTCTGATGTGCTCTTGCAATGACAGCATTTATAAGGATGGTTCAGCTCAGCTTCTGTGCAACCCTCAGGGTATTGATAGCATAAAAGGGAGGTTACTAGAATATATTAAAAAGACCTTATATAATGGCTTAGTGCTGGCACTAAGTGTTAAAATTGGAAAATGTTCCACTTCTTACTTAAGACATCAATCAGTAACACATCTCAATCCTTTTTTCCTATACTGTATTGCTGTTTAGTTAGAAATTTTATTTGATGAGCCATTAAATAATCTAAGGTAAAAATGGAAAATAGACCTTCACATCAATATTTATTTGATTTATTACTGAGCTTTGTGCAATTGCAGCAAAACTTTCAGGGAATTTTTTCTGTACCCTGTGTAGAGGGTTACCTCCACCAACAGTAAAAGTGCTGCATTGACATAGTAGAACAGCTATGTATTTAAATATATTGTATCGTAAAGGAATCATCAAGGGAAAAAGCACATTATATAAGCAACAAAAAGAAGGATCAGTTTGGCAGGTGGATTTTCACAGGACTTCATTCATTGAGCAGAAGACTGGCAGCAAGCCCGCTACACAACAAACAGAACTATTCAATGCCCACTTTATTTCAGTTGGGGAAAAAGAAGCTCATTTCTGGGGAAATTTACTGTGAATATATTAAGCTTTTTTTTGAGCAGAGGCTTGACAACTGGGTGGTCTTACCCCAACAGAAAATATTATGGGGGACTTCAATAAGCAGGAGCAATGGGAAAATCAGGTTGGTCGTAGATCCCAAGAAAACAAACTTGTGGATTGTCTATGAGATGGTTTTTTGGAGCAACCCACAAAGGAACAGGCAGTTCTGGATTTGGTGATGTGGAATGAGGCAGATGATTAAGGTGAAGGAATCTCTCAGAGACAGTGACCACAATATGATGGAATTCACCTACAGTTTGAGGGGGAGAAGCGAGAATCAGATGTAATGGTATTACAATTGAGTGAAGGTTAACTATAAAAACATGAGGTAGGAGCTGGCCAGAGTGGATTGGAAGGGGAGATTAGTGGGGAGCAGCAATGGCGAATTTAATACCCCTGTTTAAGAACTGAGGGAGAAAGAAGACAGGAAACTATAGGCTGGTTAAGTCTGACCTCGGTCGTTGGTAAGATTTTAAAGCCCATTATTAGGAATGAGATTGCGGAGTACTTGGAAGTACATGGTAAAATTGGGCTGAATCAGCACAGCTTCATCAAGAGCAAGTTGTACATGCCAAATCTGTTGGAATTCTTTGAGGAGGTAATAAGCAAGTTACTGATCAGTAAGTTTCACACGGTCAGAGAAGAGTGATCAAAACCAAAGCAAAATACAACCTGAATGTGTACAGTATATAGTTTGGGAATTTAGAGGCAATGTGCGAATATTGTGCAGAGGGGAAGAGGTGTTTTTTGCTTGCTTTATTTTGGCTTATAGCCTGTAAGGTTTTTTGAACAGAAGTAATTGGAGCCCCAGCTCAAAAAAATGATATCACAGGTAAACCATAAAATCATTGGTTTGTGATAGTCAAATTAGTAACTATCTACTAAAGATTACCTTCAGTTTGAAGGTAATTAGGGGATTCATTTACTGGCTATAAACTAAAAAACTGGTCCAACCTTTTTAAAAAATCAAATCACAAATTAAGTAATTAAAAGAGAGATGCCAGACCATGCAATGTGTTGTAACTGCATGATGTGGGAGCTGGTGGACCCCATTGTTATTCATAGTGACCACATTTGTACCAAGTGTTGGTAACTTGAGAAACTCCTGCTCAGAGATGGTAGTTTGGAGTTTGAGCTTCAAACTCTCAGGAAGGGGAGAGTTACCTGGACACTGTGTTTCAGGAGACTGTCACAACCTTTGGATTAACTGCCTCAAATTCAGTCAACGGTCAGGAACAGGAAGCTGTGACTATGAGCGAGGCAGGAAGAGAGATCCAGGAGGTAGTGCTGAAGGAGCCTTGTCATGTCTAACAGGTTTGAGATTCTTGCTCCCTGTGTGGATGAGAGTGGGGGCTGTAGGGAGGATGAGCAAACTGACCATAGCATCATGGTACAGAGAGCCATTCAAGACAGGGGAGAAAAGAGAAATATAGTTTAAATCAGTAATAGTATAATCAGGGGAATAGACACTATTCTCTGTGGCTAGTGTCAAAAGTTCCAAAGGTTATGTTAACTGCCTGGTGTCTGGGTTCAGGATGTCTTATCTGGGCTGCAGAGAAATTTGGAGTGGGAGGGGAAACATCCAATTGTCATGGTCTACATAGGTACCAATAAAATAGGTAGAAAGAGGAAAGAGGTAAAAACAATGACTGCAGCTGCTGGAAACCAGATTCTGGATTAGTGGTGCTGGAAGAGCACAGCAGTTCAGGCAGCATCCGAGGAGCAGTACAATCAATGTTTCGGGCAAAAGCCCTTCATCAGGAATAAAGGCAGAGAGCCTGAAGCATGGAGAGATAAGCTAGAGGAGGGTGGGGGTGGGAAGAAAGTAGCATAGAGTACAATGGGTGAGTGGGGGAGGAGATGAAGGTGATAGGTCAGTGCGGGGGGGGAGGATGGAGTGGATAGGTGGAAAGGAAGATAGGCAGGTAGGACAAGTCATGGGGACAGTGCTGAGCTGGAAGTTTGGAACTAGGGTGAGGTGGGGGAAGGGGAAATGAGGGAACTGTTGAAGTCCACATTGATGCCCTGGGGTTGAAGTGTTCCAAGGCAGAAGATAAGGCATTCTTCCTCCAGGCATCTGGTGGTGAGGGAGCGGCAGTGAAGGAGGCCCAGGACCTCCATGTCCTCGGCAGAGTGGGAGGGGGAGTTGAAATGTTGGGCCATAGGGCGGTGTGGTTGATTGGTGCGGGTGTCCCGGAGATGTTCCCTAAAGCGCTCTGCTTGGAGGCGTCCAGTCTCCCCAGTGTAGAGGACACTGCATCGGGAGCAATGGATACAATAAATAATATTAGTGGATGTGCAGTTGATGGATGTAGAAGGCTTCTTTAGGGCCTTGGATGGAGGTGAGGGAGGAGGTGTGGGCGCAGGTTTTACAGTTCCTGCGGTAGCAGGGGAAGATGCCAGGATTGGAGGGTGGGTTGTAGGGGGGGCGTGGACCTGACCAGGTAGTCACGGAGGGAATGGTCTTTGCGGAAGGCAGAAAGGGGTGGGGAGGGAAATATATCCCTGGTGGTGGGGTCTTTTTGGAGGTGGCGGAAATGTCGGCGGATGATTTGGTTTATGCGAAGGTTGGTAGGGTGGAAGGTGAGCACCAGGGACGTTCTGTCCTTGTTACGGTTTGAGGGGTGGGGTCTGAGGGCAGAGGTGCGGGATGTGGACGAGACGCGTTGGAGGGCATCTTTAACCACATGGGAAGGGAAATTGTGGTCTCTAAAGAAGGAGGCCATCTGGTGTGTTCTGTGGTGGAACTGGTCCTCCTGGGAGCAGATACAGCGGAGGCAGATGAATTGGGAATACGGGATGGCATTCAGGACTCACCTTCATCCCCCTCCGTCCACACATCAATGAAGTTAATACACGCCGTGACGTCGAACACTTCTTCCGCCGCCTCCGCTTCCACCTCCAAGCTTACTTTCACAATCAGGACTCCTGCCCACCTTCCGAGGACCCCTTCGCCCACCTCCAACACACTGCATCCACCTGGACACCCTGCACTGGTCTACTACCTGCCCTCGACCTCTTAATTTCCAACTGCCGCTGGGACATTAACCGCCTCAACCTGTCTACCTCCCTCCCCCACTCCAACCTCTCACCCTCACAATGCGCAGCCCTCCAATCCCTCTGCTCCAACCCCAACCTCACCATCAAGCCAGCAGATAAAGGGGGCGCAGTGGTAGTCTGGCGCACTGACCTCTACACCGCTGAAGCCAAACGCCAACTCGAGGACACCTCTTCCTACCACCCCCTCGACCATGACCCCACCCCCCATCACCAAACCATCATCTCCCAGACCATACAGAACCTCATCACGTCAAGAGATCTCCCACCCACAGCTTCCAACCTCATAGTTCGGGAACCCCGCACTGCCCGGTTCTACCTCCTTCCCAAGATCCACAAGCCTGACCACTCTAGCCGACCCATTGTCTCAGAATCCTCCTACCTCACTGAACTCATCACTACCTACCTCGAACTGTCATATTCCCCCTAGTCCAGGAACTCCCCACATACGTTCAATACACCACTCAGGCCCTCCACCTCCTCCAAGACTTCCGTTTCCCTGGCCCCCAATGCCTCATCTTCACCATGGATATCCAATCCCTCTACACCTCCATCCGCCATGGCCAAGGCCTCCAAGCCCTCCGTTTTTCCTCTCCCGACGTTCCCAACAGTACCCTTCCACCGACACACTCATTCATTTGGCCAAACTGGTCCACACCCTTAACAATTTCTCCTTCGAATCCTCCCACCTCTTTCAGGGGGGTCCTGGGCCTCCTTCACCGCCGCTCCCTCACCACCTGGAGGAAGAACGCCTCATCTTCCACCTCGGAACACTTCAACCCCAGAGCATCAATGTGGACTTCAAGTTTCCTCATTTCCCCTTCCCCCACCTCACCCTAGTTCCAAACTTCCAGCTCAGGAAAAGGTCAGGAATTCAACTTCAGACACAGCAGACAAGGGACAACTATGAGAATGGGGACAGTCAACACAGGACTGAGCATGTTGTACTTAAATGCATGCAGCATATGATACAAAGTGAATGAGTCTGTAATGCAAATGGAAATTGGCAGATACCAGGGGATCAGGGCTGGGAACTAAATCCCCAAAGATACAGATCCTAATGGAAGGCTAGGCAGATAGGCAGAGTGGGCGTGGTTACCCTGTCAGTAAGAAATTGAATTAAATCAATAGCAAGAAATGATATTGAGTTGGCTCCTTGGGAGGCAGAGGACAGGAAACTATAGGCCACTTAGTCTGACCTTGGTCATTAGTAAGATATTAGAATCCATTATTAAGGATAAGATTGCGGAGAGCTTGGAAGCGTATAGTAAAGTAGGCCTGAGTCAGCATGACTTTGTCAAGGGGAGGACATACCTGACAAATCTGTTAGAATTCTCTGAGGGGGTAACAAGTAAGTTTATAAAGGAGAGCTAGTGGACATGATTGATTTGGATTTCCTGAAGGCCTTTGAGAATGTGCCATATAGGAAACTATTAAACAAGTTAAGAGCCCATGGTGTTAGGGGCAAGGTACGGGCATGGATAGAGAATCAGCTGGCTGGCAGAAGGTGGGGAGTGGCATAAAGGGGTCTTTTTCAAGATGGCAGCCAGTGACTAGTGGAGTTCTGCAGGTGTTGGGACCACCACATTATGAATTAACAATCTAAACAAAGGAACTAAGGAAGTTGTTATGAAATTTGCTAATGACATAAAGATAGATTGGATGGCCTGATAGTTTTGAGGAAGTGAGGAGGCTGCAGAAGAACCTAAACAGGCTAGAATAGTAGGGAAGGAAGTGACAGATGGAATACAATGTGGGAAAGTGTGAGGTAAATAGGGAAAGGCTTTAGAAAGCTGAAGCACAAATGGACTTAGGAGCCCTAGTTCAGGATTCTCTTCAGGTTAATTTGCAATTTCAGTTGACAGTTAGGAAGGCAAATGCAATGTAACCATTTATTTCAAGAGGGCTAGAATATAACAGCAGAGATGTACTGCTGAGGCTGTATAAGGCTCTGGCCAGACTGTATTTGAAATATTGTAAACAGCTTTGGTCCCGTATCTAAGATTAAAATGCTGGCATTGGAGGGCACCAGAGGAGGCTTATAAGAATGATCACAGGGACAAAGTTTTTGTCATATGAGGACTCTGAGTGGTTGAGGACTTTGAGTCTGTACTCAGTTAAGTTTAGAAGGATGAGGAGTGATCTCATTGAAACTTAGAGAAGTCTGGATAGAGTTGACGTGAAGAAGGTTTTCTCACTAGTAGATTTGGTGGACCGAATGGCCTAAACCTATTCTTATATCATAAGGTCTTTTGTTCTGTAATGGCTGCCCCATTTGCTTTCACTTTTATCATTCGCTGCGAGCTCCTCAAAGAACGATTTCCTATTCTTCTTGCTTGCCATTATTTTGGACCTTCTGGGTTATTGGGGCTGCTCATTCCTCCACCTTGTCTTTTAGGCTGTGGTTAAATGCAATTGGAACTCATTTTGACAGATCCTGAGTTGGTCTCACATCTCATCTACTTTGAAATGATATTCACCAGGATGATATCCATGACCTGTAAAAAAAATCTGTGCAATCGTCTAGGAGAGTTCCATTATAAAGCTTTAGTCTTGTCTTACCTCATTTTTGGATTACTGTTTTGAGATACTTGTATGGTTTGTGCGAAAAGTCATGACTTGCACAAAGCACCATTGTCACATTCACTTTATGCTTTCTTTCTGCAGTCATCACTCTAACAGGCACAAACCATTTATTACCTTTAGACCAGGTGATGCCAACCTATCATATGATGTAGAGGGATTTGTCAGAACCATGGGCTGACATCTTTCCAGCCGTTATCTTTGTTGGCTTGCATTCCTTCTTCCTGGCTAAATTCTTGCATGCTGAATTCGGATGTGATTCAGCTTCTTGCAGTTACAACACTGCTTTCTCCACACTGGACATGCTCTCTTTTTATTTAAGGGTGGCCTCCACAATGTTCAAACCACATCCTCCTATTGTGACTTTTCCGCTGAAAATTTTTTTTTTCCAAACATGTTGTTTGCATTCAGGCTGGAATTGCTCTCAAAATAATGCAAAGCTTTGTCTGTTTTTCCATTAGATGCTCCAGCTGATGCAGAACTTCCACATAAGTCAACCGCCTTCTTGAGAGTAAGTTTTATTTCCCTCAGGGGACGTGCTGTCAAGGCAAGATCTCCCTAAGCCCAAACTATCACTGATGAGACCATCTTCTGGCTGGCCAAGCAAGGTGTACCAGCGGTGTCACACATTGATCAGTAATCTCTCTCTTTTCCTGAGCTCTGACATTGAACTTATCCTGTTCATAAGTAACATTAACGGAGAGTTCAAAATTGGTCATAATGTCACTGAACTAATCACCAAGAATCCCAAGTTAATGTTTTAGGGGCTTGAGTTTCAATTCCATGATAACATATGGTGAAATTAAATTTAATAGAAAGCTAACCTCAGAGCAACTAGATAGCCATTGTCAATTGTTGGAAAGGTTTGTGTGTGTACATCTTTGATTGTTCCTCCTTACCCTTCATTTTTTTTGTGTGTGAAGTTGTCCCTTTTCACATTGTAAAGTCTTAGAAGACATTTTTCTGTGTGAGAGTCACAACATAAACACAACTTGTTGTTCAAACGTGAGATCCAGGTTTACTTTAAAATAGATAATGCACTTGGTTATCAATTATTACAGAGAAATAGGCCAACTGAATCTGTCTCAAAAATTCATCTGTCATTAATTCTGGAATAACACAGAAGGTGCCTGTCAGTGATTTCTAACCCTGAGAATGACAAAACATACAATGTCAGGAGGAAGTTAATGAATTTTTAATAGAAGATCATTTTTTGGCTGCAAATGAAGGGTTGAATATTATAGTTTACATTTTTTTAGATTCAGAGGGTTTTACATCAGTGATTGCATGTTTGAAAAACAAGATCCCAGTGACAAGACTCTTGATTTAAAACTATGCTGCACAGAATTAACTCATCTGTCTTAAAAAAAGGTCCATTGTCCCTTGAGGGCCCAAGGAAGATATGCTTTATGTCATCTCCCATTAGTTCATCCTGTTTACAAACACCATCAGCCGTCAGTCTTTGGGTGAGATATTTGTGAAATATGCCACAAGATCGGTAAGTCATAGATATTCTCAAACAAGGGATAGATAAAAACTATATATAGCCTCAGGTTCCAAATGAGAATAAATCACATCAATTAGAAGGAAAAAGAGATTGTACTTTTGTGACAATTATTCTATCTTTTCAACAATACCGTATTTTTAGAAAGCACATTTGTTACCCTGATATGAAAGCCTGTTACAATTTCAGCAAAATCAGGGCTGCAGACACCCATGGGGGTCCATCATGCAATTGAAAACAGATTAAAGCTTTTGAGTTTTAAGAACAAATGGAAAATACTGTGGATGTTGGAAATTCTGAAAATTATCAGCAGGCCGTGCAGAATTTGTAGGGTGAGAACCAGAGTGTATATTCCAGATCAATGACCTTCCCTCTTACAGGGCTGTAAATTGACACTAAGAGATATGGTAATGGTAATGTAAAAGTGAATTAATTATTCATAATGACACAGGGGAAACATTGGCATAAAACAGTTTCTTTAATACAGAAGAGTTGGAGGTTCACTACAGGGTATGTAACTTTACAGGATGTCCAAATTTGGGACTGAAGACCACCCTTCTGTAAAAGCATTGGTACCACTGAATTGCAAAGGTTCAGGCTGTTTCACTGCAGCCACCCAGTTCCTCTAACTCTGGTTATAAGACTGCTATTGGTATCAGGGGTTAATGGATGCACTGGCAGTAATCTCCCCAAAAAATTTAGATTTTCAAAAAAGTCACAAAGGATTGGAAAACTACCAACGTAACTCCAAATTTAAATGAGAAGGAAATAAAAAAGCTAACTATAAGCCAGTTAGTTGAACATCTATTATTGAGAAAATGTTAGAGTCTATTACAAAGGGCTGAACAGTAAAGCATGCAGAAATGTATAATATAATCAGGCAGAGTCAGCAGGGCTTCATGAAGGGGAAATCATGCCTGGCAAATTTATTAGAAATTCTTTGAAGTGTGAACAGGCAGGAAATACTGTATAAAGGTGAATTTGATGACAGTATATTTGCATCAATTACTCAAGCCATTCATATATATTGTAAGTAATTGTGGCATGTCATAGGGATCAGTGCTGGGGCCACAATTATTTACAATATATTGATGAGGATGAAAGAAGTGAATGCACTATTATCACATTTACGAATGACACAAAATGGGTGGGAAGGCAAGTTGTGAGGATGGCACAAAGAGTCTGCAGAAGGCTATAAACAGGTTAAGCGAGTGGGCAAAATATTGGCAGATGGAAAAATATGAGGTTATGCACATAAGGCAGCAAACATAAAAGTGCTGAATATTATTTAAGTGGAAAGGGACTACAAAAAGCTATGGCACAGAGGGATTTAGCAATCTTAGTATATAAATTACAAAAAGCTAGCAGACAAGTTCAGCAGGAAATAGGGAAGGCAAATGGATGTCGATCTTTATTTCAAAGGGAGTGGAGAATAAAAACACAGAGATGTTGCTAAAAATATATGAGGCTTGAGTCGAATCATAGCTAGAATACGGTGAACAATTTGGTCCCATTATCTAAGGTAAGATATACTGGCTTTGGAGGCAGTCCGGAGAAGCTTTATGAGGCTGATCCTGGGTACAGGGAGAGCTGTAGAGGCTGGGATGTTAAGTATACTCAAGGCTTGGGATAGAAAGATTTTTCATTAAGGAAGCAAGGATTATGGGGATGTGGAGTTAAGGCTTCTCTATCGGCCATGATCTCATTGAATAGTGAAGCAGATTCGATGGGTTGAATGACTTACTTCTGTTCTTATGTCTTAAGATCTTATGGAAATTGACAATCCACTATCATCTCCCAGCTACTGGTTTCATTGTGCAGACTGATAACTTGGGTGGGGAAGTGGATGGAAGTGCCTCCTTTGGACTTTCAACAGACCCTTCCCAAGGTCTTCACCCTACCCCAGCTGTCTTCCCCCTTGTCTCTCTATTCCAACACTTGATCACCCCCATTGCTCCCACTTACCAGGACCTTCGAGACTCGGCACAGTGATGGCATTGCCCAACTCTGGCACAGCAGGCCATTCTGTCAGTACTGGAGAACCACTGGCCTCTGACTGAGCAGCCACTCATTGAGATTGCTCCTGTTACTGAGCTGTTAACTAGCCAACTAGAGGCAGGCTCATCTCAGGGTTTTATTGATGGGGCAGTACCCTTCCATTCCACATTCTGTCCTCCCCCAAATGTAAAATATCAAATCCCTTATTTCAGTGAACGTTTCTTGTCAGGCCTATTAAGCATGTCACAAAAGATTACAGCCTGTCATGCTTGGGGAGGTAATACTTAAAATCATTCCACAAAGATTATGCATCATGTCCTTTCACTGTAATCTAGCTATATGATTCATTTTTGCTGATGGTGTGGGATCAGGCAAGGAACTTCAAGCAGATGCTGGGATGACCAGATCAAGATGTTCCACATTTACTGACAACTTTTGCAATGGACGTGGAAGCTATGGAAACACAGGATCGTCCTAATCTCCTCAGAGCATTCATCCATTTTGTATTCTTTTTGAAAAACATCAGTACTGTGGAAGAGAACAGCAAAAGTAACATGTACATGGGATGTCTTTTATCAGTGCAATCTGCATAAGATTCTGAGCATCATATGAGGAGACTGCATCACCAATGAGGATAGATGCAGAGTGTTGTTCAGAGGTGCCCCAGGACATCACGATGGAGAGGCAGCTGATGTTGCCAGGGTGCATCCTTCAACTCTGGAGGTGTGTACTACCAGAGAGGCTGCAACAGAGTCAATACTATCAAAGGGAAGAAGATGAGCCCAGCCAAAGAAACCTGGTGAAATACACTTTCAGAGAATCTTCAAGAGTAGAATGTCACTTGGCCTGGATTGATAGCAAGCCTAATGAACCAGGTCCAGTGTCAGAATTGTGTTGCCCATTGCCATGCATGGGACTAGAGAATTCATGTCTAAAAGATTGTGGAACATTGCACAATCAATACATCATGTCTGTTTTCTAGGAAACAGTTACTGACCGGCACAGTGATATTTCTGAACAAATACTGCCTGAACACTAATGCAATCTGGGTGCAGCAGAGTGACACCTCAAGTGAATCTGTATATCCATAGTTCTGTCAGTACTACAACCCTGTGCAAAAAAATGTGACAGCAATAGGAAAATCTGCACTTGGGAACATTACATACTCAACTTCTAAATGTTCCCTTTGAGTGTTTTTACTCTGATGTGACTATGTCATTTGAATAAAACTGATCAGCAATAGAAACCATAGGAACAGCTAGATCAAAAAGACTACAATCCATCTTGTTTCCACCCTGCTGGTTGTATGATACAATGATAATGGAATTATCAACTACTCATAATAATTAATCTCTGACAATTCATCAAGTAATTTTTGAGATTCCCCCAGTGTTTACAGAAGCATATTCAGCAAACGCATCCATATTAAAAAGATGGGAGTGCAGAAAAATGACATAATTAGCCCAAACTGCTGCAGAGCTGGGATTGCATGTTAGCATAAAAACTGTGTTCAGAACTTTCCACTCTGTTCTTTGATTTGTGACCTGCCAAATGCCGCTGGTAATTTAGCAAATCTGACACAGCACTTATTGCTCCAGAAAAATGCTCTGCACCTCACTGCATTCAGTTCTGCAGCATGTGGTGAAAAACCTGCCCCTTTTTGCTGAAGGGGTGATGCAGTCCGAGAGGGTCATAAGAAATACCGAATTAGCAAAATACTTAAAAGGAATGAGTTGCAGTATCAGGGAATACCAGGCTTCACCCCTGAATCATGTGGTTATTGCTGGTGCAAAAGCTCCATTACAGATGTCTGCAGAGGTTACTGCAAATATTCTTGTTCAGCGCATTTAACTTCTGTATATTTTTCTTTATTACTTTATAGGATTTTGTTGTCACTAGCAAGGCAAGCATTCGTTATCTAGCTGTGATTGTCCTTGCACCATGTAGCTTGCTAGACCACTTGAGGGGGCAGTTCAGTGCTAATCATGTTTTTGCATCATTTGAAGTATCATTATGCAGAATTCAGTATAACCAATGCTACATCCCTGTTTCAAACAGATGAATGGTGCACAGTCAACATCTCTCCTATCAGGCATATTTTGAAATATGAGTCAAGATTAGAATGGTACTGGAAAAGCACAGCAGGTCAGGCAGCATCCAAGGTGCAGGACAATCGATGTTTCAGGCAAAAGCCTTCATCAGTCCATTTTCGAATATTGACAGACCAGGGGAACTCAAATAGCAATATGTTATGCAACAATTTTTGTTTTCTTCCTGATAAAGCTAATTTATTATTTATATTTTCAATAGAAGGTATTTACTCTTTATTTTTAAAAGAGTGTGTCAGACATGAGCAATCTGATGCCATTTTCTTTACAAACCTGGCATCAATGCACCGAAAGTTCTGCAAAAAAGTCAGAAATAAAGACCATGTCTCATTTAAAATCGTCAGAATAGCTCGTCATTGTACTTACACTCCACAAAGTAGGAACTTGGCTCAATTTTCCAAATGATCTGTCCTCGGTGTGAACCATTAACCCCACGGTTCTTGTAGTCCAGAAAGTTTTCAGACAGAACTTCATCTGTGATTGAAAAGGAAACATATAATTGCAAAACGGTATTATAAGATTGAATATTACAATGGCAATGTAGGCCCTACACAGCTGGATTAAGGAAAATCTGGGAATCATGGAAACTTCACATAGGGAATAAAAATAAGAATAAAATGACTGCAAAACCTAGCTGAGGGATTGACTAAATACAGGAAGCTACGAAAATGCAATCTGAACAGCTCACTGCTGTAGTTTGAACCCCAAATCTAGAAATCAGTCTTAGAGATTTTACTGCCAATACACATTGACTTGATAGAACTGGTGTTAGGGAATTGTCTTGTTTTAAAGTCAGGTCTGACAAAGGCCGGCAGGGCAGGAGCTCAGCCCATTTCCTCAATGTGTGCTAGTTAAAAGCTGTAACATCCTTATTGCGCATTAACTGAAAAAATACTTTGCTGATCGCCAGAAAGGTCTTATCATGATAAGCAATAACCAAACAACTTTCAACACTTGTCTCTTTGCAAGCTGGCAATAATTTATAATTGCTTTTCAATACTTCAAAATATTTCACACATTATAGACATTTCTAATCAACCTGTTCAGAGATGTTACAACTCGACCTAATGCTTCCTAGCCTAGAGGTAGGTACACTACCACTGCATCACAAGAGTCCCTAGGTTACACGTTATAAACCTTGTTTCCCCTCATACCGCTATGTCAGTGACTTTCTTCCTTGTCCAATTCTATGAGTGGCTGTCAACCTTCAGGATGAAGAGTCACCGAATTCAAAACATTAACTCTGCTTTCTTCCCACAGATGCTGCCAGACCTGCAGAGTTTCTCTAACAATTTCTGCTTTTGAAGTCAATCTTCATGTCTTTACACCGACAGTGACCAGTGATAAACTGCTCCATTTATCCTCAAAACTTCATCCTAATATATTTTCATTCATTCATGGGATGTGGACATCAGGAAGCTTAATCCAACCTCTATCCTCACACTACTAAGAAAGCTCAGTGGTATTTTTCCTTAATCCAAAGAACATTTAAGGCATTCACCACCAACATTGTCTCCTTTGTTTTTGTAATGCATGGCCTATTTACATAAGTGCACATGAGGCCTACATTTTTCTTATGAAGTCATACACTTGGAACCAATATGCTCTCGGCCTGATTGGGAACTTTTGGGTTATTGTGTTTGCGATTTGAGGAAATGCTGTTCACTGCTCCAAAACCTCACTGAACATAATCTCAGGAATGCTTTCTCATTGTGATGAAACCACTGATATTCAGTAGCAGCAGTGCTTGCCAACTGTAAGATGCACCACAGAAACTCAGCAAGGCTCCTTCGACAGCATCTTCCAAACCACTACCATCTTGAAGGACAAAGGCAGCAGATACACGGGAACACCTTCAAGTTGTTCTCAAGTTACACACCATCCTCAATTGGATATGTATCGTCTTTCCTTCACTGTCACAAGATCAAAATCCTGGAAGTCCTCCCCTAAGAACACCATATAGACTGCAGCAGTTTGAGAAGGGCATTCATTACCATCTTCTCCAGGGCAATTAAGAATGGGCATTAAATGCTGCCACAAACAGTAAAGTCCAGATCCCATGAATGGATACATGAAAATATTATACAGTATTAACCTTACTAAGGATAGCTTGTGGATTTCTTTTTTTAAATATTTTAAAAATGTGTTTGTTTCCAATAAGGCTGAATCTGATTCTTTCAAATGTGAGGCGCCAACTACAATGATGCCCTTCCCAACAAAAGTTACTCAGTCTTACAGACTGGGTGATATTAACTTGAAGCAGTATCAAATGGGCTTTCTTGAGATGGTGGGATATCCTTTTGTGAAGGTGGAGTCAGGTTGTAAGTGTAATAGTCAAATAGGAATCCAGTTCCTGGAAAGATGGTGTCAGGAACGCACCAAAAATAAAACCATAGAAAATGTCATATCCAAGATTCACTTTAGTCATGTGGAAGCCACGTTATTAGAGATAAGTGGATAAAATTATACTCAACAATTAGAAAATGTCTTTAGCTTTTTTCTTAAAAAGGTTATTTGCAGCCAACGTTCTTCCAGTGATTTGCCTGTTGCTGATATATGAGAGGTATGCTGTAGATTACCCAGACATAACATAGGTTTTGAAGGAATGCCAATGTCACTTTTGAAATCTGAGTTCTCACGAACTGTATCAAATCTTCTGATGAATCAATCCTAATGGCCTAGTGGTATTGTGCACTTTGATTTCATAAAAGCCAATGATAAAGTGCATAAAGGGCAGACAGCAAAGTTCTATCTGTTCTAGTCGCTGAACGGTGAAATGCTTGCATTTGCTTGGTCAGAGATCAGCTAATAATGATAGCAGCCTTTTGTGAAATTCACTTACTGGTAGAGTTCAGCATGTATAAGTGTTAAGTCTGTAGCTCTTTGTTATTTTTATCAATAATGAAGATATCAATAGTTTGAATCTTCAAGATACCCTTCAATTTATCTCTCAATGCTGTGAGATATAATTGGACGGGTGTAGTTCCAGGCATGTAGCATTACCCACTTCAGTTTGAAAGGCAGGAGAAGAATCTAAGAGGAAATTACTGCCAATGCCAGAATCTGTACTGATAACAACAAATGCTGGAGATCACAGCAAGTCAGGCAGCATCCATGGAGACAGCCATCTAGGCTCGAAATGTTAGCTTGCTTTCTCTCCCTGGATGCTGCCTGACCCACTGTGATCTCCAGCATTTGTTGTTTTCAAAAGAATCTAAGGGTTCAGAAATCATTTGAAAGGACACAAGCAATCTCATGAGGGTACAATAAAAGTAAATGGGGTTTTAGAATTCATATTCAAAGGGACACAGACCTAAGTATATATGGTGGACAACTAGTTTTGCTATTTATCACCAGATTTGGCTTACTAATAGAATTAAATATTGTGTTCCACTTTCTTATATCATCATTGCATAAGCGTGACATTATCCATTTTGGCCAAAAGAATAAAAAGGCAACTTATCAGCTAAACGGAAAGAACTTTTAACATGCTATAGTGCAGAAAGATCTAGCTGTCCTCATGCACAAATATCACAAAGCTAGTATGCAGGTAATAAGGAGAGAAATAAAATTATGGCATTTATTTCTAAAGGAATGGAGTATAAAAGCAGGAAAGTGTAGTTGCAACTGTACAAAGCATTGGTATGACAGCATCTGGAATACTGCATACTGCTTTTCTCCACTTACTTGAGGAAGAGTGTAATTGTATTGAAGATAGTTCCGAGAAAGTTCATTTATATTAATTCCACAAAGAAATGGTTTGTCTTATGAGGAGAGATTGCACAGTTAGGTTTATACTTGCTAGAGTGTAGAAGGATGAGAGGAGATCGAAGATATTAAAGAGGATTGACAAAGCAGACATAGAGTTGATGTTTCCCCTTGTTGGACAATCTAGAATGAAAGGTCATAGTTTTAACATAAGGGGGAGCAAATGTAAAACAGAGATATGGAGGAATTACTTCTGTCAAAGGGCTGGGAATATAGAACATAGAACAGAGAAAAATACAGTGCAGTACAGGCCCTTTGGCCCTCGATGTTGCGCTGATCCAAGCCCACCTAACCTATACTAGCCCACTATCCTCCATATGTCTATCCAATGCCCGTTTAAATGCCCATAAAGAGGGACTGGCAGGGCATTCCAGGAACTCACGACTCTCTGAGTAAAGAATCTACCCCTAACATCTATCCTATACCTACCACCCCTTAATTTAAAGCTATGCCCCCTCGTAATAGCTGACTCCATACGTGGAAAAAGGTTCTCATGGTCAACCCTATCCAAACCCCTAATCATCTTGTACACCTCTATCAAGTCACCCCTAAACCTTTTTTTCTCCAATGAAAACAGCTCCCAGTGCCTCAGCCTTTCCTCATATGATCTTCCTACCATACCAGGCAACATCCTGGTAAACCTCCTCTGCATCCGTTCCAGTGCCTCCACATCCTTCCTATAGTATGGCGACCAAAACTGCACACAATACTCCAGATGCGGCCGCACCAGAGTCTTATACAACTGCAACATGACCTCAGGACTCCGGAACTCAATTCCTCTACCAATAAAAGCCAGTACGCCATATGCCTTCTTCACCACACTATTTACCTGGGTGGCAACTTTCAGAGATCTGTGTACATGGACACCAAGATCCCTCTGCTCATTCACACTACCAAGTATCCGACCATTAGCCCAGTACCCCATCTTCTTGTTACTCTTACCAAAGTGAATCACTTGACACTTACCTACATTGAACTCCATTTGCCACCTTTCTGCCCAGCTCTGCAGCTTATCTATATCCCGCTGTAACCTGCCACATCCTTCCTCACTGTCAACAACTCCACCGACTTTCATATCATCTGCAAACTTGCTCACTCAACCTTCTAGCCCTCCTCCAGGTCATTTATAAAAATGACAAACAGCAATGGTCCCAAAACAGATCCTTGTGGAACACCGCTAGTAACTGCACTCCAAGATGAACCTTTACCATCAACTACTGCCCTCTGTCTTCTTCCAGCCAGCCAATTCCTAATCCAAACCTCCAACTCACCCTCAATGCCATACCTCCGTATTTTTTGCAGTAGCCTACCATGGGGAACCTTATCAAACGCCTTACTAAAATCCATATACACCACATCTACCGCTTTACCCTCATCCACCTCCATAGTCACCTTCTCAAAGAATTCAGGAAGGTTTGTGAGGCACGATCTGCCCTTCACAAAACCATGCTGACTATCCTTGATCACATTATTCCTATCCAGATGTTCATAAATCCTATCCCTTACAATTCTCTCTAAGACTTTGCCCACAACAGAAGTGAGACTCACCGGCCTATAGTTACTAGGGTTATCCCTACTCCCCTTCTTGAACAAGGGAACCACATTTGCTGTCCTCCAGTATTCTGCTATTCCTGTAGACAATGAGGACATAAAAATCAAGGCCAATGGCTCTGCAATCTCCTCCCTTGCTTCCCAGAGAATCTTAGGATAAATGCCATCAGGCCCAGGGGACTTATCTATTTTCACCCTTTCCAGAATTTCCAACACCTCTTCCTTACATACCTCAAAGCCATCCATTCTAATTAATTGTGACTCAGTATTCACATCGGCAACAATGTCCTGTTCCTGAGTGAATACTGACGAAAAGTATTTATTCAGTGTCTCCCCAATCTCTTCAGCCTCCACATGCAGCTTCCCACTACTATCCTTGACTGGACCTATTCCTACCCTAGTCATTCTTTTATTCCTGACATACCTATAGAAAGCCTTTGGGTTTTCCCTAATCCTACCAACCAAGGACTTTTCATGTCCCCTCCTTGCTGCTCTTAGCTCTCTCTTCAGATCCTTCCTGGCTACCTTATAACTCTCAATCGCACCAATTGAACCTTCACGCCTCATCTTTACATAGGCCGCCCTCTTCCATTTAACAAGGGATTCCAATTCCTTATTAAACCACGGCTCCCTCACACAACCCTTTCCTCACTGTCTGACAGGTACATACTTATCAAGGACACTCAATAGTTGCTCCTTGAACAAGCTCCACATATCGATTGCACCCTTCCCTTGAAGCCTACTTTTCCAAGCCATGCATCCTAAGTCATGCCTCACCGCATCATAATTTCCCTGTCTCCAGCTATAACTCTTGCCCTGCAGTGCACACTTATCCCTCTCCATCACTAGAGTAAAAGTCAACGAATTGTGGTCACTGTCCCCAAAGTGCTCACCTACCTCCAATTCTAACACCTGGCCTGGTTCGTTACCCAGAACCAAATCCAGTATGGCCTCACCTCTTGTTGGCCTGTCTACATATTGTGTCAGGAAACCTTCCTGCACACATTGGACAAACACCAACCCATCTAATGAACTCGAGCTATAGCTTTCCCAGTCAATATCTGGAAAGTTAAAGTCTCCCATAAAAACCACCCTATTACTTTCACTCTTCTCCTGAATCATCCTCGCAATCCTTTCTTCTACATCTCTAGGACTATTAGGAATCTATGGATTTAACTATCCCAGTGCAGTGGATGGTAGGACACTGAATAAGTTAAAGGAGGAGATATTCAGATCTTCACTTAGTAATGGGTGGAAGGGTTATGAGCAGGTTTGTGGAGTTGAGATAAAGATGAGATCATCCATGGCCGAATTTAAACGGTGAAGCAGGCCCAAGGGGCTGACATGTCTAATCCTGCTCCTAGTTCTTATGTTTTCCCATTTCTCACTATTCCAGATTTGAATGAAATACAATGGTAACCCTTGCTTCTGCTCTTAATGATAAACTACCTTTTTTAAATCCTTTTCCCCAGCTATATCAATCCTCAAATTCAATAAGAAGTACAATGTACGCATGGATCACTCATTCACTGGCCTCTGATCCTCCCTTCGCCCACTCTGGATAAACCATCACCAAGGGAATGATTTTTCAGTCACTGAGGTGACAAGATTAATGGATAGAGTAATTACTTAATTGGGAATGAGACCAAAAATCAATCAGATTCTGGCCATTGAGGGAAACGTTTGCAATTAAATTATCCCTCCTAGATGATAAGATGGCTTTCTTGCCCTTATTTACAGAAGTGATTTTAATCAACTTGCTCAGAGATGTTGTTGCACATGTCTGCAGTAGGTGCAAGTTGAACCCAGACCTCCTGGGTCAGAGGTAGGAACACAACCACTGTGCGACAAGAGTCCTAAGAAGCCTAAATACATGCATTGGCATCTCATGAATTATAAATACCGCTGGAATGGACTTTCCCTTCCCAGTTAAATTTCTGCCCAATCAAGATGCTTGATGCTATAGAAACTCCATTGTATAAAACAAGAATGTGCCCATTGTCTTTGCTCTTTAGTCTCCTGGTCAAGTAAGTACAAAACTTTGACTGCCACTCCCAAAAACTTTTCAAACTGTCCTCCCTTTCACTTTTGCTGTAACCTCTACAATTGCGAAGGCACCTCTTTGGAAACGAGGGCAGGGTGGAGTTTGGCATGCACCAGCCTCTCCTTCACAGTTGGCACTAGCTTTGGTGCACAGTCAGGCTATAGCTTTTGTCTCACTATAATACAGAAGGCAAGCAAGTCAACTTATGGTTGAGAGGGACACTTTAGTGCAAAAGTCAAGGCAGGAGACTCAAGTTGCAAGAAAGACTGAAGCATCATTATTGGGAAGGGGAGGGTATTCATGCCACTATAAGGCTTGGTACTATGCTAAAATCAAAGATGGCACATGTGCCCACAACTTATATGGCAAACATTGTGCATGTACATTGAAGAGCATAGCGTTGTGTGAAAGAGAAAGGGTGGCATATTGAATTGGATGAGGGTTGAATCCAGTCAGCCCGAGGGCCAGGCCATTTCTAGTGTGAGAGTTTAGCCACAGTCAGTGAAGCAAGTGATCCAACAGTCCAGAAATTAGCTGTTATAGTCAGGGGATTGGGTTATTATCAGTCCTGGAAGTTAAATAGTATTGGTCAGTCAGGATCATACTGCAGATTCAATCTAGGGGAAGAACCCTAACCACAGTCCTACAAACTCTGTCTGGGGGTGGGCCATGGTCAATTCGGGAATAGGTTAGATATCATCCACAGACATTTAAGTTCTATTCATGGCATTATCTAAACTTAAGGCAGGTCACCTAGGGTTGGGACTGGTTGTATGTTCTGAGAGCTTGTTCACAGTCATAGGAAACAATTAATATTGATGGGTGAGCAGATGATTTTGGGTGCTGCAGAGATGGGGGGTGTGTTCAGGACAAGTTATCATCACTTTGGCCTTGACATGGGGAGAGTCAGCAATGGCATCAACAGTCAGGGGGTTCTGAGTAAAGTTGATAGCAACATAAAAGTGGCTGAACCAAAATGGAGAGATAGGTAGAGGAGAGTGACAGGTCATCAGGGAAACAGATACACTAGCAGAGGTGAAGAAAAAGGGATCTTTCTGACTTCATGGGTTACCCGCAGAGCCTGTAAGTCACTGCAATTAACACAAGCTCTTAAGCTCACAATATTGATCTGAAAAATCAACTGTTAGATTCTGTTTGCTTTAACCTTGGAATTTTCCCTTTTATCATTTGAATTCTACTTTGAGACATTCCCAGCATTATCACCTCAGTATAATGTACTTCTGTGGCTCTTGATTTCCCTACTTCCTTACTGCTTTGCAGTATCCACTCACTATAGTGTCTATACTTGTTGTGAGTTTAAGGACTGCCTTTTTCACCTATAGCCTTCTCAGACATTTTCTGCACCTTTAATTTGAAGATTTTCTCTTACCCAAGAAGGATTTTTAACTGTACTCACAGAACTCTGAGATATTCACTTCCTAACCAAACCTCTATCTGCTTGAGATCAATGGGATCTGTAACTACTTCTGGAACTTCTGTAATCTGTATCTGCCCAATGGAATTGGAAATTACCAAGTGGGACAAATCCTTAAAAGCTTTTCTTCCCAGAGTGATCCTCACACACATCCAAAGTAAAGGCTATGCCCGAGAGTACGACTGGTTCTCTTTTGTTGGTCTTTCTCAGAGTTCATGCTGACTGCTTGCTTGTTCAAGTGCTTGCAGCTGCTGAATGAGTAGTTCTCAAAGTATAAAGTGGCCAGGAGGCTGGATTCAGCCCAACTTTCTCGAGAGGTGAGTCCAAACATGTCTGGACAGGTTGATCATAAAATATTTTGAAGTGGTAAAACTGTAAACTCACTCGGTCCTCTGTAAACTTCCTCTCCTGGGTCTAATGGATTTTTCACCGTTACACTTTTCGGGCTTAAACACCAACTGTCCACCACTAATTGCCATTGGGCATGATGGGTGGGAAGGATGGTGGCACCAATCCTCTTGCCTTGACAGGATTTCAGAACCAATTTGGCTTAAAGTGGTAGAGGAATAGCCATTAGTGAGCGTTAACAAGATGCTCTCATTTTAACAAGATACAGATTATAGTATGATGGCCATGAGGTACAAATGGGGAAACAAGGACCACACCTTCACAATCCAGAGCTTTTTTCCCAATTTCCTCACCAAGGGCTGTATGGCAGCATCAGATTGGTTGGAGCTTAAAAATGTGTCCAATGTTAACCCTTACAGAACCATTACCTTTACAACATGGCGGAGTGAGACTGACTGATTCCCCTGTGTGTGAGATGACAGAAAAAAGATGGTGTCACTTACTCTTGCTGAGCACAGGAGGTCATCAGCTTTCTTGTGGCACAGCCTGATATCCTGTTGCTGTACCCCAGGAACAAGGATAGACCTTCTCTCTAGTGAGGCAAAAGTGAGGACTGCAGATGCTGGAGATCAGAATGAGCCCTCATTCCTGATGAATGGCTTTTGCCCGAACCGCCTATTTTCCTGCTTCTCAGATGCTGCCTGACCTGCTGTGCTTTTCCAGCACGACTCTAATCTTGACTCTTCTCTCTAGTGACCCTACCCAGCAATATCTGTAAGGCAGCGTGGGTAGACCTGGGAGTCTGTTTTGACTCCTTGGAAGGCATTTCTGGGTTTCTGGAGGGGATGGAGTGGGGTAGGAATTTGTTTGCTGTTGGCAGGAGTGGGAAGCCCACCACATGCTTCTGAAAAATTCCTGGATTACAGCCAGAGGAGTAGTATCTAGTTGGCCTTTAAATACAGCATCAATTATTCAACTCAGACATCACCTCTGTTGTGATGATGAGCTGGGAAGCATGTGATTACATGAGATAGATGATGCTAAGATATGATGCTAAGACACTGTGACCATACTTTAAGTTCAAAAAGGAAACTTCCAGCCGACGATCCACAGCGCTCTCCCATTCCCCACTCAAACCCTAAATGGGACACCTAACCCACAATACACTATGGTTATAAATCACTGCAGGTACTTTATGTATTGCCTTTGTATTCTTGGGAAGGCACTGCAGCTGTTCTGTTGTAAACATCCATTCCATTGTTGCTTCCAATTCTTTTCTGAGTCTCAGAGGAGGACATTTCTGGATGTTGCAATGGATTTTCCTACCGCTGCTGTTCAATGATTACAGCAGCTGATTGCCAAAAATAGAGGAGTACATCTTGTGTACCGCTGCAGTTTTCGGTAGTGAGACCAATAGCTTGAGCAGCATCTTCAATTTAATATTAATTACAGGGAAAGCTGGTCCTGCACATTATTGGCAGGTTGAGTTGGTTTAAAGGGGATATGATCAGACTGGCAGGAAATGGCAAGGGGTGTAATCCAAGGATCTATTCTGGATTCTCGTCAGATATTCATTCATGATTGGATATGGAATGAAAAGTTGTATATTTGTAATAATACTAAATTAGGAGGCACAGTAAATGACATCGATGCAAGCAGGAATATGCAGAAAGACATAGACAGAAATGTGAATGGACACAGCAACGACTCATGGAGTTCAATGTGGGCAAATGAGAGCTCATTCATTTTGAAGGCAATAAAAAATAAATCTGAATACTGTCTGAATTATAAGAAACTAGGAACTTCTGAGGAGCAAAGTATTTTGGGTGTCCAAGTACACAAATCACATTTTTAAATACAATCATGAGGACATGGGTGGCAGTGGCTGGCCAGCATTTATTGAGTATAAATGTTGGCAAGTCCTGTTGCAGCTCTGTAAGATTTTAGTTAGGCCACATTTGAAATGCTGCATGCAGTTATGGTCACCACACTTTAGGAAGGATGTGGAGGCTTTGGAGAGGGTGCAAAAGAGATTTACCAAGATGTTGTCTGCGTTGGAGTGTGTTTTCACAAAAGTGTCAGAGGCTGAGGGGTGACCTGATTGAAGTAGCTAAAATTATGAGAGGAATGCATAGTCAGTCTTTTTCTCAGCGTGGAAATGCCAAATACCAGTGGGCATAGTTTTAGCATGAGAGAGGAAAAGTTTAAAAGCAGATATGTGAAGAAAGTTTTTTTTTAACATTGAGAGTGGAACGCATTGCCTGAGAGGTGGTAGAAACAGATACATTAGCGAAGTTTAAGAGGCATTTAAACAGACACATGAACAGGCAAGGAATAGAGGGATACAGGCCATGTGCAGGCAAATGAGATTAAATTACAATTGCACCATGGTCAGCAGAGACATGGTGCACCAAAGGGCCTGTTCTTGTGCTGTACTGATCTATGTTCTATGTTATTGCCCATCCCAAGTTATCCTTGAGAAGGTAGTGGTGAGCTGAACTATTGCAATCCATGTGCTGTGGGTTGATCCACGATGCTATTAGAGAGATAATACCTAGATTTTGGCTCAGTGTCAGTGAAGGAACGGCAATATATTTCCCAGTCTGGAAGGTGAATGGCTGGGAGGGAAACTTGCAGGTGGTGGTGTTCCTATATATCTGTTGCCTTGTCCTTCTAGATGGAGGTGGTCATGAGTTTAGTAAGTGCTGCTTAAGGAAATTTGGTGAAGTTCTGCAGTGCATATTGTCGATAGTACACACTGCTGCTACTCAACATCAGTGGTGGAGGATGTGGTACCAATCAAGCAGGCTGCTTTGTCCTGGATGGTGTCAAGCTCCTTAAGTGTTGTTGGAGCTGGACTCATCCAGGCAAGTGGAGAGTATCCCATCACACTCCTGACTTGTGCCTTGTTGATGGTGGACAGGCTCTGGAGAGTCAGGAGGTCAGTTATTTGCCATAGTATTCCTAGCCTCTGACCTATTGTTACAGACACTATTTATTTATCCACAGGAAAAACAACACTCAAAAGGTCAGTTGGAATGCTGACTTTTAGCAAAGTGTCTGAATTAGAGTGGATGAAGTTATGTTTCAGTTGTTTAGATCCTTGGCTGGACCCAATCCAGAATATTGCATTCAGTTTTGGTCCTGTAACTCAGTAAGGATACAATAGCCATGAAGAGAGAGAAGCACAGGTTTGTTAGACTAATACCAGTGTTCCTCAAGTTCTGTCATTACTTACTGAATTACAGCAAAGTGCCATGAATTCTTTGACGACAGTAGGGAAAGGGGATAGGCCCTGGATCCAGCTCAGTTGAAACAAGGATTGAAGCATGTGCTGTTGGCCAGGCCCTAGGACAAGGGCAGGCCTGCAGTGCAAAAATCAGGGAAGATATTAAGACCACCAAGCCATCCAGCACCATACAGGAAGCAATTGGTTTCCTGACTATCCCATTGTCACTCATTTTACCTGAAAATAAAGAGATTGTTTAGAACAAACTTATAAACTTCATATTTATAATAATATCTTCCGCAGACTCAAGTAGACTGAGCTGGTGGGAAACGCACTGGACAAATATTTATGACCATGAAAGTGGCTCTGTTTTTAGGAGTGGAAAATTAAAAACTGAAAAAGAACCAAGTTCAACATTCAAGAGAACATTCAGTTTTGTGTGCCACAATGTGGGTTGTAACAGATTGGAAATTCTTCTGACTGTAAGTTTGAGGAGGGTAGCAAGAAGATCATGCTGCTAATGTGCAGTGTTGTTTTCTGATCCTTTCCAAGGGCTTTCTGAAGTCTCACATTCTGGGGAAACTTTCAACATCAACGTTCGGAAGTGAAAATGTCTTACTTGACTCAAAAGGTTAACTCCAATTCTCTTTCCACAGATTCTGCCAGATCTGCTGAGTTCTTTCAGCTCTTCCTGCTTTTGTTCTGGATTTCCAAGGTTCGCAGTATTTTGCTTTTATTTTCCTGAGTAAATGCTGCCTGGTAAATAACTGATACCCCAAACAACAGAAACAATTCTCCTTCCAACTTTTTAAAACAACAACAAATGCCACACTGCAACTATATCGTATATCTCTCTTTCTACTGAATAGCTGTTCTCAAAAAGACTCAACATCAATCTCAGTTTCCAATGGCTATGCTTCTCCACATTGCTCAGAGACACAACATCAAGTGATCACCAAAAGTTGCTTCTCTCAGTTTTCAGAGAAGTCCTGAACTAAATAGATTATGAAGAGATGGTGGTGTAGTGGTACAATCCCTGGACTAATGATTCAGAAACAAATGCTGCCTGACCTGCTGCGCTTTTCCAGCAACACATTTTCAGCTCTGATCTCCAGCATCTGCAGTCCTCACTTTCTCCTAATGATTCAGAAACCCAGGGTAAAGATGTAGGGACATAGATGTTCAAGTACCTCAATAGCAGTTGGTGAAATTTGAATTTAATAAAAATCTGAAATTAAAAGCTAGTTCAATAGTAACTGCATAACCATTTGTAATTGTCATAAAAACCTATCTGCTTCGCTAATGTCCTTTAAGAAAATAAATCTGGTGTCCTTACTCAGTCTGGTTTATATGTGATTCCAGACTGGTTGACTCTTTACTGCCCTCTCAACTAGCCTAGCAAGCCAGTCAGTTTCAAGGGACAATTATGTTTGTGCAAAAAATGCGGGCCGAGTCAGCAGCACCAACACTAATAAAAAGGCCCGTTTTCACAAATCGTTCCCCCCTCCCCTGTAATACCCGGCAGCTCCAAGGCCTACCAAGATGAATCTTCTGGATTCTGCAGATTGCCGTATGACATATCTATTTGATCAGAGATTGTCTTCTCCTTTGCATTCTGCCTGGTGTCCACAGAAAAGAGACACTCCAAAGAACACACTAGCTTTGGCTTTTCACCTTTCTGTCTGAAATCTCGGAGACAAAGTCTGCCCACAGGCAGCACCAGCTGCTCTTGCTTTTGTTTCAGGACAGCACATTTTGCACCTTGCTCATTGCAACACTTCATAACCTCTCAGTTCCCAATGGTAATAAGTCAGCTGGCCAGTTGCCTGACAGAATGCATGCAAGATTACATGAATCTCATCATCACTCATTTTACCTGAGATTAAAGAGGCCGTTTAGAACAAATTTATAAACTTCACATTTTTTGACAGTATCTTCTGCAGACTTGAGTAGAATGAGCTGGTGGGAAATATACTGGAGGAATATTTATATCTATGGAAGTGACTCTGTTTTTAAAAGGAGGAAGAATAAAGGATAAGAAAGAAGAAACCTTTTAGAGTAAATTCAACATTCAGCTCTGGGTGCCACAAAGTGGGTAGCAACAGATCAAATGCCCATTACCTACTATTGCTGTCAACACTACACCACTATCAATGTTGAAATTTACCCAGTCCTTGTTAGCATCATGGTACATTAGGCAAAAATGAGTATTCAGCTTGCAGGATTTTATACTCAATAAATACATTTAAGGTGTAAGTGAATCAAGTTCTTAACTGTCTAGTCTTTCTTCAATTGGTTTGGCAGTGCCCAATAAGCACTGCAGAACTGAGTGCACATCTCCTTGAAGAGATGTGCCTGTAGTATTCTATCAGTAAAACACTGCTGCCATTTCTCGGCAGAATGTCCATTTATTTTCATTTGATCATGCCAAAATGCTTGACCATAAAAATATCTCAGACCTACCTGCTAAGAGTGATGAATTTTCATACAAGCTTTTACTATCGCTATGAACATTTGAGCTGAATTACTTTATGTCTTTCACATGAATAATATTGATGCTATAATTTTCAAATTACAGCAATATAAATATGAACATTAGCTATTTACAATGGTTAGTTATACATTGAATTAAAAACATTTTGTGATAGTTTAGATTTCATAAGGATATCTGGCCCCTTATTTATCTGCCACATTTTGACATTGTTATTTATATAAATGTAGATTCTTGTCTCATGTTGGAACTGTTCTATATTGACAATGGAGGAGTAAATCACAGCACTAGAGGTAGAAGTGGACTCAAAAGCGATCCCCCATCTAGAAAAACTACTAGGAAGAAACTAGAAATGACATGAAAATAGGTCAAGATTAGAGTGGTGCTGGAAAAGTACAGTAGGTCAGGCAGCATCCGACGAGCGGGAAAATCAACGTTTTGGGCAAAAGGCCTTCATCTGGAAGGTTCCTGATGAAGGGTTTTTACCTGAAATCATCAGCAGTACCCACTTTAGATTAGATTACTTACAGTGTGGAAACAGACCCTTCGGCCCAACAAGTCCACACCGACCCGCCGAAGCGCAACCCACCCAGGCCCATTCCCTTACATTTACCCCTTCACCCAACACTACAGGCAATTTAACTTGGCCAATTCACCTAACCTGCACATTTTTGGACTGTGGGAGGAAACCAGAGCACCCGGAGGAAACTCACGCAGACACAGGGAGAACGTGCAAACTCCACACAGAGAGTCGCCTGAGGTGGGAATTGAACCCGGGTCTCTGGCGCTGTGAGGCAGCAGTGCTAACCACTGTGCCATCGTGCCGTTCCACCTGACATGAAAACAAACAAGCCATGCATGAACATTTTGATATTCATTATGCTCTTTGGGGATGAACAAATGGTGGTGGGACTTTAAAAAATGGCCACCAACTAACCAGCTAGGGCTTTCGCTTTGGTGTCCATCCTTAGTCATTTTCATGAAGACAGGAGAGGGATTCGGCCTAGCAACTGCCCAATCTTATGAATGAGGTTATCGCTAGTGCTGTGGCCACATAGAAGCCCTACCAAAGCTAAGGATTTTTAAACTAAGTTTCATGGACACCAACCATTAACAGCTTACCAGTTAGTGTTTCACTCAAGTTTAATCTCCTCCAAATGAGGTCCCTGAAAGCATTGCACTGGACATTTCAGGGACAATTCAGAAGGTTCACAGCAACAACCTGCTTGTCTGGAAGATCTAGACTGCTTACAGCGTGACAAGTTTATACAGACAGGTGCAGACCTAAGAATTTATGTGGATAACACTGACAGGAAATTCATGAAAATGGCAGTTCTTTAGTACTCTCACATATATACATGCACATGAACACACATGTTTATATAATTGTGAATGTCATCAAGCTGCAACTCTCCAATCATTCACATTGTCAGGTCTCTCTGTCATCAAACCTTAAATGTGACTTGCTGAGCACTGCATTCAAGAGTTCTTTAGGGCACACAGGAGAGAATTAAATTTGTTTTAAGTGGTTGCTCCTTGTCATTCCATTATTTGATGATACTGTTTTTGATTTTTTTGATCAAAACTAAACAAAAGTACAAAGTTTAGAGTGTTCACACAACAGAAGCCAAAGATTATAATGTATTTTCAAAAACAGACCAAAGCTACAAGGCATTTTCAAAATCATCACTTTCAAAAATAATTTCTTGTATTTGGAACATGACAGCAGAAGCAAATCACTGAGCTTGGTTGGGTCTGGGGTGGAAGGGGTTAAGTTCTGAGGGCTTGCTGGTTTGAGTTGAGTTTGGAGGTGTGCAGTTTGGCAGAATGGAGAAGGAGAGGATGGGGAAGAGGGGGGAGGGTTGGGACACTGTTTTGCTGCTGCAAATATTTGAATGAACAAATGCAATATTTTCTTAATATAGTCATGTGAAAGATCTACTGTAATTCAATTAATAGAGTAAATGTTTTACATTTATCCTCACAATGTACATAACAAATTAATTTTTACTTGGTGTCAATGTTTTCTGTGTTTAATAATAAGATTATACAGTAAATACAGAGTAATAAATGAAAGCATAATATAATAATTTTAATGGCTTATTTGAAGGTTACTATATATCATTCTGACACAAATAAGTTTAATGCAAAACAAATTCCTAGAGATTTAAACATAATTTTTTGCATAATTCTGCAATGCAAATGCACAAATAATATTACAACAACCCTTTTGGGTACACTGTTTGAAAATGTCTCTGCTATTCACAGCAATATTTCAGTCAGCTGCCTTCATTTTTCTGCAATACATTACCTCTGAACACTCAGATAAAAAAGTGTTCTAAATAAAATATGAGACTGCATTTTGTTCCAGCAACTAGCAGGAGATTGCTTCTCCAGGGGGTTGGCTCAATGCTATTAACTGGCCACTGTCAGGTCTCTAATACAAGCAAACCCTCAGTGGGGTGGAAAACCCACCTCTGAGAGCTGCCAGTCAGTCAGATTCTAGCATCTCTCCACTGCCAGCAGAATCACTGGGTGGAATGGTTGGTGTTAACAATACACAAAGGCTGAGCCTGAGGACTGATATTACATGCCAGACCCAGGAGAGGGAATGTGGGATGGTGGAGGTCACCAGAGGGGTGAGCAGTGTTATCAGACAAGAGGTGAAACAGGATGGTGGTACAGACTCAATGGGCCAAAGGGCCTCTTCTATACTGTATATTTCTGTGGATGGCTTTCAGAGATCTCTCTCCCAATGCTGGGACTTGCAATTGTGCAAGGATTGTTGTCAATGAAGGAGCCCTGCCCCCCCCTCCCCCCGCAACAAAGAAATTCTGACTTGAGGTTATGGGTGGCCTTCAGAAGCCCAGGAGAACTACTCCCCTCCCATTTAATCCTTGAACCATCAAAAAAGTCCAGTGCATTCAAAGATAATTGGTTTTAAGTGACTCATTAATGAACATAACACCTTTCCTGCTACTGCTGAGCAAGATTCTTATCTGGCCTTTCCAATCCTCACTTTAACTGGGGCTAATTTTCCCAATGTCAGGAAATCTAATGGAAGGTCTCCCATCCAGTTCTCCCAACACCTCCTTTCCCCTGTCAACAAACCCATCCAGCCAGCTGCAGTAAATACAGCCCTAAATATCTAGGCTATATCTCCAAGGATAAGAAACGATTTAGTGAAAAACAGAACTCAAATCACATTTGCCATTCTTGGTTCTATATTATGGGTCAGCTTTCAGCTGTGAACAACTTTCTTTTGGCCATGGCTATCAGAAACTTTTTATCTGGAAACCAAAGGAGTGAAATATTCAGCACTTCAAGGTCAGGAAGCAATGGAGTAGACTACAGATGAAGGGCTTATGCCCGAAATGTCAATTCTCCTGCTCCTCGGATGCTGCCTGACCTGCTGTGCTCTTCCATCACCACACTTTCCGACTCTGATCTCCAGCATCTGCAGTCCTCACTTTCTACTAGCCTACAGAGCACCAAGGGAGAAGATAGAGTTTAAAACCAAACCCAGAACTGTTCTTTACAGAAGGCATCCCAGACACCACCATCACCATCCCTGGATATGTACTGCCCCACCAGCAAGACAGACCCTGCAGAGGTGGTGACATTCTGGTATATATCAGTTAGGAGGTCGTTGTTCTGGACGCCCTCAACATTGATTCTAGAGCTCTTGATGTCTCATGGAATCAGGTCAGACATGGGCATGGAAACCTCCTGCCAATACAACCTACTGACCCTATTCCTTGTTGATTAATCAGTGCTCCTCTGTATTGAACACCACTTGGTGGAAGTACGGAAAGTGGTAAAGATATAGAATTCACTCAGGGTAAAGGGCCTCAATGATGAGATGCAATGCAATAATTTGCCCAAGATCCTTAGACAGTGCTTTCCAAACCCACAGCCACTTCCACCTAGAAGAGTGAGGGCAGCTAATACATGAGAATGCTACCACCTGCAAATTCCTCTCTAAGCCATTCACCATCTTGACTTGGAAATATATTACTGTTCCTTCACTGTCACTGGGTCAAAGTCCTGAAATTCCTTCCCTAATGGCATGGTAAGTCTAATTACTGCACATGTACTGCAGCCATTCTAGAAGATGACTCACTACCACCTTCTTAAGGTCAAATAGAGATGGGTAATAAATGTTGACCAGCAACACCCACATCCCACAACTGAATAAAAATAAACTTAAATCCCTTAGATTTTAATCATTTTCCAAAATTCCCTAGATCCCAACAGATTTGAAAAGTAAATGTAATGTTTTTCTTCGTGAAATGTGGGAGATAGAAAGCAGAAACTATTGGCCAGTTAACCTAACACCTGCCTTAATGAAATTGCTAGAATCCATTATAAAGCAGGTTATAGAGACATAGAGATGTACAGCACAAAAACAGACCTTTCGGTCCAATTCATCCATGCCGACCAAATATCCAAGCACAATCTAGTCCCACCTGCTAGCAACTGGCCCATATCCCTCCAAACCCTTCCTATTCATATACCCATCCAGATGCCTGTTAAATGCTGCAATTGTACCAGCCTCCACCGCTTTCTCTGGCAACCCATTCCACACATGCACCACCCTTAGTTCTCTTTTATATCTTTCCCCTCTCACCCTAATCCTATGCCCTCTAGTTCTGGACTTCCACACACCAGGGAAAAGATCTTATTCAAAGATCAATCTTTGAATCACGTCATATTGTATAATATTCAATGTTTTTCTAAACATATGTCATACGGAAAGCCAGAAAACAATCAGGGATGTGATCAAAACAAGGCCTTGTTTATTATTTTCAGGCCAGTTTGTCATCTGGTTTGATCTAAGTTATGTTCATACAAGGCATTTGGATATTTTGTGCTGGATGAATATTTGAAATAATTTAAGGATCAATAACTACAGCCACTGCACATAATTAATTGCTCAAGTCCCCAGGTAAGCAATCAATGATTGGAAAACTCCTTACCTACAAGATACATTCCAATCCAGTCCCCGGCATCTACCTCCTCTTTGATGTCCCAACAGATGATGAGGTCCTGGGACTGGCCAATGGTATATCGTGAGCTGCTGACCATCAAGGTGGAACGACTCCCTGAATTCACCAGGTTTGTGTCACTGTTTGCTCTTGGGATGGTGACAGCCATGTTGCGGAATTGCTCCGGGTTATAGCTGTACCTGAGGGGATCTTTGCATCGACGACGATTCTGAGAGTTTCTGGAAGGTGATGCCATGGCTGCCAGACCCAGAAACCTATTCTGGTACAAATTCTGAAATAATACAATTGGATTTTTTTATTAGCAGGTCAAAATTCCAGTTCCAGTTGTCAATGATTAATCAATGATATCTATTGTTATGAATAAATGAATAATGATAGAATGAGGACCAATATGTTTATCAAACACATTCTGCAAATGTACTTCAGTCATGATGATCAGCATTTGTATAATACCTCCAACTGTCATGTTAAGTATTAATGAACATTCATTATAAAATGGAAGCTCAGCACTCATGAGGTACAATGGAATTAGGCAGCATGCTGCTGTAAGCATTTTCTCCTCACTAAAAAAATGTTATACTGAAGATCTTTACCTAAAGTACAGAAAGACAAAGAATAGAAAAATCATTCAAAACTGTGTTTATAAGAAAATGTACTAATTTCACACTTTTTACGTGCTTAATAGAGAAGTTAGTTTGCCTCAGAAAGTATTTTAAAATGTATTCACTAACAACTTTCAATATCCACCACACTGTGGTTAGAGAAGTGCACCTTACCATACATTCTGACTTGCCTTCTACTATAGCACCTCCAGTCTATCCTCTTGAACAATATTGTCTACTTTAAATAACAGCTATCATACGTAACTCAGAAACTGGTATAAGAGATATGTATTATCCATCCTAAAGGAAAACCTCAAGTGTAATGAAAGATCTCTTGACTTCAAAGGTTAGTAATCAATTGTGTCTTAATTAGTTATTTTTGTTTCATCTTTCTGAAGATTTTACAAAGGAATTTTTTGTTATTAAGCTGGAGGACCTATGATTTTTCAGAATTTTTAATTATTTCTCATTGCACAATCTTCTTAAAAGACTGTCAAAGGACATGTTGGTTCACACAATCTGCAGCTTCCTTCCTACATAAGCCACAATTAAAATTGATGCTGATAGGGGACATCAGGTAATTTAGCAGCTGTCCTGCTTCAAAATACTGAACATGAAGTGCACATTAATAACCAAAAATTCACACTGACATTTCACAGTTTTTGTCAGAGTTTTAAGGAGAGAAATCATTTCTGATGCCCCAAGGCATGTTAATTGACTGCCTGTGAGTCTCTCAAGAGGCAGCTCAGCAGCTGAGTTGATTTGAACTAAAGGGCTGTCCATGAACATCTCTCTTAGTCCTTTATGTCAGATTTAGTTTATTGTAATGGAGGCATCATAGATTCAGACAGAGCAAAAACTACAATATGGCTCAAAAATAAGATTGTAGTGGATCTCAGCCAGCAGTCCTGAAATGAAATAAATCTTTCGGCTTTGATTAAAATTTACATAGAAATAAAATTGTATCATAAAAACAATAACCTTGGTAAATTTCAAACAGCTAGTGACTTCTAATCTCTTTAAATATTGAAGGAAAATCTTCTTGCCTCTTAATCTGGAATTAAAATCTTAGCATAGATAATTCGTAGCAGTGGAGAAAATATCGTGCCCGAATTAATATGATGTTTAAGAGAATAAAAAGTTAAATAAGTGAAAGGTAAAATGCAACAAAAGCACAAAAGGCAAGATTTTGAACCAAGATAGCAGAAAAATATGCTGCAGGAAAAAACAAGAGATGCCACCTTTCTGGTGTATAGTACTTCAGTACACATTTGCAGTCACAAATAAATACAATATTTTAACAGTTATATAATTCTGTCATGCTTCCAAATAGCAACAAACAGAAAACCAGTCTGTTCACAATGACATTAACCAGCTAAGATAACCTTGCAATAAGGCAAAACAAAGATAGCTAATCCACAAAAGAAAAATCTTCATGAATTAAATCAATTTCATCTGTCTCATATTATATGGTTTGGATACATGACAGGGCCTATGTTTTTTATTGCATCACTTCTTAAATTTAAAAAAACTTCTATTCTCCTTTCACTTTCTATTAACCACCAACTAATTTTTTTTAAACAAAAGTTTCTATTCTTTGCTTAGAAGCTCCATTCTTACCTCGCTCCCTGATGGCGCGAAAGTTCCACTGTGGAACAGGACCTTGAGGCCACAGGTTGATCAACTCGATTCAGACAACAGAACTCTGAGTCCTGCCAATACAATCAGCAGGGAGAGAGGTAAGTATGGAACTTGTAAACACATTATAAAAGCCGTGCTTTATCATTGTGTGAGTGTGCACTGGATCTGCGTTGGTTCGTTGTTGTGGATTGACTACTCTGAGAGGTGCAAAGGATTGAAATATTAAATCTGTGGGATTTAAGTACAAATCCAATTCAGCTCAGTGGATTGAAAGTCTCTTCACTGCCTGTCAGCTGTGACTGCTTAAGTTGAGTTTGAGCAGTTTTAATGGAATACCATTAAATAATTAAAATAGTGGATCTACATTCCATGAAACAAGCTATAACCCCGTATCAATTGATATCCTCATTTAACAGTCACTGCAGTAGGAAACACAATTATCAGCAAAGTATGTCAACGGTCAGCCAAGGATGGGGTTTTTAACTGTTTATCTGATCCTGGCTGTTGCCCGACATAGGTTCAGTTGATGCTGATACTGAATAATACGTGAGAAATCGATTGATTTCTGAAAAGTAATATTCATCAACTTTAAATGAGTGCATTTAGATTTTAAAGATTGTTTGGTGAATGGCCTTTGACATGCTCTATTCTACTCTCAGTTATTTGTTGAATGTTGCAGAACACAATTACAAAAGTGGATGCAGACCCCAGGTTGCAAATGAGTTTCATTCTTGAGTGTATTCAGACGACAACCTGAATGTAAGTTGGAACACAATACAAGGCAACGTAAAATAGCTGTTCATAAGTACAGGGAACACTTACATGTTGGATTTTTAAAATTAATATTAAAACAACCTGTATGGAATCTTATTCATTAATCAGACATTTTTAAATCAGGGACCACTTGTAAATGTAAATTTTCAAATCTGTGATTTACTTATACTTTACAATTTAGTTCCAAAGTGCTTTGCTAATTTTCAAAATATAAATTCTGTAAGAAGTATATTCTGGCTGCTATTCACAAAGAGGAGCACTGCATAATTTAAAACAGAAAATGCTGAAAACCCTCAGCAGGTCAGACAGCATCTATGGAGAGTTAATTGGCAGAATTTAAATATAGGTCATGGGGTCTCACCCATGAGAACTGCTTGCCAGTAGATGCTGGTACATCTCCATTGCTCCACAGTGCCATCGGGAGTGGTAGCTGGTGGAGGTAATGGATCCACTAGAACCTGAGAATAAAGGAGTGATGAGGATCTTACGGACCATCTACGAGTCTCAATTAGTGCCTGGATGTGAAGGTTCTTGAAAGGTTTTCCTGCCTCAGATGGAACAGGAGTAGGTGGATATAATAGGTTCTTTCAGCCTGTTTGGATAAGAATGGGGGCTATAGGGTGGGTGAGATAACTGACCATGGCAAAATGGCACAAGAAACCATTCTAGTAGGCAGAGCAACAAAGAATGAAGTGGTAGTACGTGATAGTATAGTGAAGGAGATTGCCACCATTCTCTGCAGCAAAGAATGAGAGCTCAGATGGCAGAGTAGCCAGTTTTGTCAGGGTCTGGTACGTCTGCTCAGGGCTTGAAAGAAACTGTAATGGGAGGGACTGGATTCAGCAATCGTGGTCCAGAGGTACGAACAACACGGTTATAACGAGGAAAGAGGTCCTGCATAGACAGTCTGAGGGGCTTGTCTCTAAATTTAAAAAGCAATAATCCAGAGATTGTAGCTTTTGAATTATTATCTGAGCCTTATGCAAATTGTCTTTGGGTACATAAAATCTGTGAGGTAAATATGTGACTCAAAGATGACAGATGTAGGAGAACAGGGTTCTGGCTTTTGGGTCTCTGGAATCAATATTGGAAAAGCAGGGGATATACTGCTGGGTGGGTTTACACTTAAACTGTGCAAAATTAGAAAGGGTTTTAAACTAAATAATGGAGGCAAAGGATCAATGTGGAAAGATATGGTATATGAAAGTGTAGAGACAAGGTAAGAGAGGAAAACAGTAAAATGGAGAATGAAGGTCAAAGAATGACAGGAAGGAGCACAGAGAAAATTTTAAGGAAGTCACAGATAATCAAGGCTAGATTGTACAAAGATCACAAAAAGATCAAAACTAAAGGCTTTGTAATTGAAAATGTGTAGCATTTACAACCAAGTAAATATATTGATAGCCTACATAAAAGTAAATAAATACAATCTGATAGCAATTGTGGGGGCATGGTCCCAGATGTTCAAGCAACGGGTCCTGAATATTGTGGGGTACATTATATTCAACAAAAATAGGAAAGTAGATCACGGTGGACAGGTAGCATTATTGTTCAAGGATGGTATTTGTGCAATCGTTCAAGGTGACATTGGTTCAGGAGATCAGGACATGGAATTGGTTTGGGTGAAAATGAGGAATAGTAGGGGAATTAAGATCATAATGGAAATAGTCTATAACCCCCACAACAGTAGCCAAATTAGGAATAAAGTATTCAAGAAGAAATATTGGATGCATGCGATAAAGGAATAGCAAATAATCATAGGCAATTTTAATCTATATATAAACTGGAAAAAACAGATTGGGAGTAGAAGCACAGATGATGATTTCATAGAATGTTTTCAAGATATTTTCTCAAAGCAAAACAGACCAGAAAGAAGATTATATTTGAGTTAATACTTTGTGATGTGGCAGGGTTAATTAACGACCTCATAGTTAAGGCACACTTAGATTGCAATGATCGCAATATGACTGTCTTTTACATATCCAGTTTGAAATAGAGAAGACTTTGTCTCCTACTAGTGTTCTAAAAATAAAGGCGGGCAGCCAAGTGAGCCTGGAAGTTGAGGTACCTGAACTGAACAGGCATAGTAGGCTAGGGGATAGATCAATTGATTCACGGTGGCAGATATTTAAGGAGGTATTTCAGAATACGCAGAATAAATTTGTTCAAATTATAAAGAAAAATGCTAAAGGGAATAGCCAACATCTGTGGCCAATGAAAAAAGTTAAAGCATAGCTTAGGAAAAAAGCATTTAACTCTACAAAGATGCAAAGCTGGTCAGGTGCTTTGTTAAAAGATAATCCTGATTAGCTTTTTAAAAGTATGAGAGAAATCTAGTTCAGTATGTAAAATGGATGGCAAAGTTTTGACAGGTATTTAAAGAGGAAAAGAATAAATAAAATGAGTATGAGTAAAATAGCTCTCTAGAGTATGAGAATGGGAGTTAATACTAAATAATAAGGTGGATAAAATAAACAAATATTTAGCTTGTCTTCACAAAAGTGAATGCAAACATATTCCAATGATGGCTATAAAACAGGAAGTCAAAGGGAGATACACCTTAAAAGTTGCTAATGTGCCTTCTTCCACTGCCTCCACTGGAGGAGTGCACCAGGCACCCACCATCATCTGTGTGAAAAACATTCCCTGCACTTTTTCACTAAACTTTCTTTCTCTCAGATTGAACCAGTGCCCTCATGTAGTTAATCGTTCCACCCTGGAAAAAAGTCTCTGATGATACACCTTATCTCTGACTCTCGTAATTTTGTAGACCTCTGACAGATCACCTCTCAGATACTTTGCGGTGAAAACAACCTGAGTTTATCCAACCTCTCCTCATAACTAAAACCCTCCAGACCAGACAACATCCTAGTAAACCTTGTGCACCCTCTCCAAAATCTCCACATACTAATGGAAGTGTGGTGACCAGAACTGCACTCAGCATTCCAAATGTGGCTAACTAAAGTTTTTTTTAGATTAGGTTAGACTAAATTTCCTACAGTATAGAAATTTTTGTACAGCTGTAACATATCTTGCCAACCTTTCCATTTGATGCCCTGGCTGATGAAGGCAAGCGTGCTGTATGCCTTCTTGACCACCTTATCTACCTGTGTTACCACTTCAGGGATCTGTGGACAGGTAGGCCCAGATCCCTCTGCATATCAATACTCCTAAGCATTCTGCCATTTATTGCATAATTCGTACCTGAATTTGATCTTGCAAAATGCATTACCTCACATTTGTTTGGATTAAACTCCATCTGCCATTTCACTGCCCAAATCTGCAATCTGTCTATTATCCCAATGTATCCTTTGCCAATCCTCCTCATTATCTGCAACTCTGCCAATTTTGGTGTCATCCACAAATACACTAATCAGATCACCTACATTTTCCTCCAGAACATTTGTATAAATTACAAACAACCAAGGTCCGTTCCTGCAGAACACCGCCAATTACTTATCTCCATTCCTAAAAGCACCCTTCCACCACTAATCTCAGTCTTCTAATGACCAAGCCAGTTCTATAAACTTCTAGCCTGCTCACCCCAGGTATCATGAGACACTAATTTATGTACGAGCTTGCCATAATGCCTTATCAAATGCATTACTAAAGTCCATGTAAACAAGATCCATGGCCTTCCCTCATCAATCATTCTTGTCACCTCCTCAAAAATTAAGGTAGTGAAACATGACCTTCCCCACGCAAACTCATACCACTCATATCACTAACAAGTCCATTGGCTTCCAATTTATTCATATTTGGAAGCATATGCAAAAATGGGTCTTTGTCAGATTGGCAGGATGTGACAAGTGGAGTCTCACAGTGCTCTGTGCTAGGGTCTTAAATTTTTACAATCTACATCAATTACAAAGATGAGGGGATAAAGTGAATGGTCGCTAAATTTGCAGACAACACAAAAATACTATCCTGTGAGGAAGACATAAGGAAGGTGCAGACAAATATGCTTAGGTTAGGTGAAAAGGCAAAAATCTGGCAAATGGAGAATAGTGTGGAAAATTGTGGCATTGTCCCCTTTGGGCAAGAAGAATAAAAAAAGCAGAGTATTACTCAAAAGGAAAATGACTGCAGAATTCTGAGGTGCAGAGGGATTTGGGTGCTTTGATGCATGAGTTATACAAACTTAGGTGCAGGTGCAGCAAGTAATCAAGAAGAATAACAGATTTCTATCCTTAATTACAATAGAATTTGAACAAAAGTGAAGATGTTATGCTTCAGCTACACAGGGCATTGAATATCTCAAATACTGTGCGCAGTCTCGGTCTCCTTATTTAAGGAAGGATGCTTTGGAGAAGGTTTACTCGATCAATGCCTGGGATGTGCTGGTTGTCTTATGAGGATAGTTTGTCAGACTACGCTTGGTCCATGCTGAAAGTAAGGTTAGCAGTTCCATTGGATCAGAGGGGAATTCCTTCCTCTGTTAATGAGGTCATGAGGCTTTCTTTCTGACAGCACCAAGTCTGCCACAGGAAAATAGCTTTCATTGAGCTTCCAGCCTCCTGATATCCAGATGGACCAAAAGGTTGGGACGACTGTAAAATCAGACCCAGCTTTTTTTTTGTCACAATTGTCATCTTAATTTCCTGTCTGCCTCTATGTGCAGATAGTTGATTTTCTTTCTACACTGCCCAGGGAGAACTTTCTCATGGCAGGAATGAATCAGGGAGCCATGTTGAAATACCTTCCACTCATTTTACTGGCCCGCTAGCCAATAATACCCAATATAAAAAGCCAATAGAAACCAGCCTCTTGGTTCCATTTGTCTCTCTAAAGATGCTGCCAAATCTTGCTTGGTGCCAGGTTTGTAATCATACTGGGTCTATGGTGGCCAGCACAGCTTGTATACCATCATGGAGCAGGCTGAGGATACGGATGAATTACAGAGGGCAATCAAATTTAAAGAGGACATTCCATATTAGTTATTAGTTCTGAAGGCCTTTGTGAGGATAAAAAAAGGTCAAATGAAGAGTGGCCATCCATGAGGCATGGTGGACATTTAGCAGCAGCTGAATTGTAGTCCAATAAAACCGCATGGCCTGGCACCCTACAATTACCATCAATCCAGGGGAACATCTCTTATTCAATGACGAGTGCAGGTGGGCTTGCCAGGATTAATGCTAGACAGACTAAAATGAGATGTCTCCTGCTGAAGGTACAACAGAGGACTACTTATGTACCAAATAAGCACCAAGCAATAGACACAGCTAAGCAATTGCAATCGGTCAGATTTAAGCTCTGCAATCGTACCACATCCAATCGTGAATGGTGTTCAACAGCTAGACAACTCACTGGAGAAGGGGTCTCCGCCTATACTCCCTTCCTTGAAGATGGGAAAGACCAATACATCAGTACAAAGGAAACAGCTGAAGCATTCATAAGCTCAGCTAGAAATGCCAAGTTGGTAATATATCTCAGCTTCCTCCAAAGGTCTCTAGCATCACAGATGCCAATCTTTAGCCAATTCAATTCACTCCATATCATTCTAATAAATAGCTGGAGGCACTGAATACTATGGGCCTGACAATAGTACTGAAGACGTGCTCCACTTTTTGTTGTGCCCGTAGCCAACGTATTACAGTACAGCTAAAACAATGACTTTGGTGGAATTTTCCAATGTGGAGAATTATCCAGGTATGTCCTGTACATGAAAAACACAACAAATCCAACCCAGCCAATTACCACACCAAGGGTTCACTATCGATAATCGGTAAATTGATTATCAAGCAGCATCCGCTCAGCAATAATATGGTCAATGATGCCCGGTTAGGGTTCTGCCAGGGCCACCCAGCTCCTGACCTCATTTCAGCCTTGGTTCAAACAGGACAAAAGATCTGAATTCCAGAGGTGAGAGTGACAGCCCTTGACATTAATGGCACGTTTGTGGCATAAAGGAGTCCTAACAAAATTGGAATCAATGGGAATCGCAAAGGAAGACAATTATGGTTGTTGGAGATCAACCATCCCAGCTCTTATATATCTCTGCAGGAGTTCCTCAGGATAGTGTCCTCAGCCCAACCATCTTCAGTTGCTTCATCAATGACTTTCCCTCCATCATAAGGTCAGAAGTGGAGATATTCCCTGATGACTGCACAATGTTCAGCACCATTCATGATTCCTCAGTTGTTGAAGCAGTTCATGTCCAAATGCTACAAGACCTGGACAATATACCAGCATGGGCTCACAAGTGGCAAGCAATGTCTGCACCACAAAGGAATCAAGCAATTAAATCTCTAAAATGAGAGAATGTAACCATCAGTCTCTTGGTATTTAATGGCATTAGCATTATTGAATCACCAACTATCAACATACTGAGGGGCTAGAAGAGCAAGTCAGAAGCTCAAAGTCTTGCAACAAGTAACATACCTCCTGCCTCCCTGAACCCTGTCCACCCTTTACAAGGCACAAGTCAGGAGTCTAATGGAATGCACCCCACTTGCCTGGATGTGTGCAGCTCCAAAAACACTCAAGAAGCTTGACACCATCCAAGACAAAGCAGACACAACATTCACAAATATTAATTCTGTCTGTCACTGATACGCATTAGCAGTAAAGTGCACCATTCACAATAAGCATTGCTGCAACTTACCAAGGTTCCTGAGTCAGCAATTTCAAACCCATGACCACTACCTTTTCGTCAGGCAGCTGAAAAATGGGAATGACACCATCTGCAAGTTCTCCTCCAAACCACCCAGCATCCTGACTTGAAATATATCACAGTTCCCTCAAAATCAATGTCAAAATTGTGAAACTTCCTCCCTAACAATATTGTGGGTCTCCCTTCAGCACCACCTTCTCATGGGAAAATTGGGATTGGCGATAAATGCTGGCCCAGCCAGTGACATTGTCTTGCCCCAAAATGATTTTTTTAAAACCCTCTTACCACAAGTGGCCTTAGTTCATTTCTTGAAGATAGTCTAAATTATGGCACCTCAAAAATCTGTGGCATGTTTCTCCTCCTTCCGAGATGTGGGAGGTGAGGTCATGTATTCAGAGTCCATCTCTGAAATAATTTACTATTTTAGCAGGGATTATGTCTTCACCGATGACCTTGTTGGCTCTGTTGTCTGATGGTCTTTTCAGCCTTGTGTCAGGCTAGGGGTTGTGCTGAGATTTTGATGAGTAGCTGTTGAATGCAGTTCAATGAACTCTAGTTGAGTATGTTCTTTTTGAGAAGATCCTCAATGTGCTACTTCAATGGGTGATAACTGTTTCTCTATCCTTGATTATTAGCACTAAGTTCTTAGCTCTCAATGGGGTCATCCTTGGGAGCTTGGGCCACAGGTAGCCTTAATTGCATTGAAGAATCCATACACACAGCATCATCAGGCAGGTGAGTGACTGTATTTTTTCTGCTCTTTCTGCCCATTAACTGTTATGTAGCTCTTTTTTTTGTTGGAGCTTGGCCTTTATTTGAGTTGCTTTCTTTGTAGTGAAATTTCCAGCTAAGGAACACATCAGCACTTACAATTTAATAGCTAAATGAGGAGTGACAGGAATCCATCTTAGGAATATGTATCAATTATATAGCTCATTTCAGGGGGAAGATGTTCTGATACCCTTTATTGCAAATCCATTCTATAAAATGTTGCATTGTCATCTAACTAGAACACTGTATCAAAGAAATGGCTGCACTGCTTTGAAAACCCTTCTTTTTCAAGAACATCTCAGCACTTCTCTCAACTATCGATTAGAAACCTCATGTCCAGTGTAGAACATCACCATTCCCACTGCAGCAGGTTCCAGTTTCAATCTTTGGTCTATGCTGAATAACCAACCTGTAATTCGAGGCAAACAGCTTAGAAGCTCTATTGTCTAGGAAGATGAGAAGTCTGCCAAAGCTCCTGTCCCTAATTATTATCTAGAAGCTCATTCTGGAAAATCCAGGTGGGAATAGTATCAACTAGGATGCCCTCCAATGTGGAATGACCTAAAAATATTCACTTTCTACACCTGTGTGTGATGACCAGCCATCTTGAGGAGGTGCCAAAGGATCGAGAACAGAAAATCATGATATAACAGGGGTCAAAGACATTAGGAAAGGAGGGATAATTGGAGAAACAAAATGCACCACTGTATTCGTTAAACACAACATAATCAAGGGTTTTGAAAATGTATGAGGTATGTGCAACTGAAAGGATATTTAGGAAAATCTACAATTGTTATATGTGGATACAATGTGGGTATCCTGGGGATCTTGACTGAGAACTGTAACATTTACCCCAATAATATTGAAAACAGCAATATTCAGGTTTAATCCTTAAAAGCTAGAAAGGAGCCAGGTGTCAAGGTGACATTTATTTTAAAGACAATTATTTATCCTTCTCATCATCCTCTTTCCTGTCCTGAGAGAACATTCTTGTACTGACTTACTGTCTAATGGCCACCACCACCTTTTGCTGTCTTGGCCAGATGTTTTTTTTTAATCTATTGGAGTTGGATGAGGAGTTACAGAAGAAAATCCAAGAATGGGGGAAAGTAGCTTAGGTGCATCCAAACTCTGGTTGATTTTCATAACAAAAGTGGGCACAGGATAGCAAACAGAATGGAAGTGCTGACTAACTCTGTCTTTTTTAGTTTAGGTGTTTGGTGATTAATTGTAACACTTTAGCATAAACTAAACTAGATCTCAAATTTATGTTCCAAATCATTTAATCCCACACTGGCTGGCAAGCATATTCATCAGAGCCATCTCTATCTATAGATTTTAAGAACTTCTTCAACATTTTGATAATAACAGCAGTAATCCAGCTACTTCTTAGAAAAATGTGCCATTCATCCTATCAAATCTGCATCCATGATCTGTATCTACATGTACTACAATTCAGGATTCTCCAATCTTGTTTTTTTAGCATCAGGGTAATGTTAAAATAATTTGGATCTAGAAATTCATATTTCCTGTTCCCAATGCCATCAGTTTCTTCTATAGTTCATGCAACTATTCAATTTTTAAGACCTCTTATCAAGCAACAATTTAAGACAAAAAAAAGTCCCAATCACCCTTTGTAATTTTTTTTCAAACTTCCCATTTGTTTTTCACTATTGGAAATATCCCTTCTTGTAATTGCCAATTAAATCCAATTGACAATTGGCTACTGCCCAGTAAATGGAGCTGTTCTGAAGCAGTGTCAAAAGCCTTTACTGAGGAATATTCAGAGTCTTTGTTCAAATTGCCTGATTTCCTTGCATCTCCTGAAAGAACGTTGCTGCAAATGTCACGTCTGAATTACTGACATCACTGTGACTGCAGGAATTGATAGCTCTGTGACAAGCATAATGATACAATTGGTAACTAAGCCTTTCTTAACCATTTGTACATTTATCACATTGAGTCTTGTCACCTCAGTGCTGTAATGTCCATAAAGATGTTAATACAAGATTGAGATTTCAATAAATGTGAAAGCACTATTTAATATATTTTCTGGTTTCAAATTAAATCAAGAGTGCTTTACTACAAAAGAAAGACATCTGTAGGATCCATTTTAATTCCAGGTTCAGTCAAGTTAGGTTATGTTCAGAATGCACTTCATTCTTTTATTAATGGTGGTCTGAGTGAGGTGAACTTGTAAAGCAGCAGCATCCATATTAATAGAACAGAGGTTGGTATCAAACACCATGGGGCATTTTCCTGCACTAATGGTACTATATAAATGTAAATTGTTGTTTATCACCTCACACATACAGCCTGTGTGAACTGTGGCTGAGCAAAATAAGCTTCCAAAGAGGTAAGGATGTTAATTGAGTGCAAGAGGCCAGTCAAATACAGAAGCACAGGAAAGGAGAGAGTATGAGAACAGTTGTGTGATGATAAGAGATTGAGGCAATCGTGCTGTTCCTAAAACGCTGCTGGATCGAGACAAGTGAGATTGAGACAGATATATGGCAACTGTGTTATAGAGAAGAAATGGTTACAAACCAAATCAAGGAAGGAACTAAACAAGATTGATGAGCAGAAGAGAATGCTATTAGAAGTAATAATAATCAGAAACACAGAGATTGAGTCTGACAGGAGAGAAACTGAGGAAAGAAACTTGAAGACCTCTGCTGGAACTTGTCCAAGTTCAAACAAGATACCAACTTATCAGATTATTGGATAACCAGATAGTGGAGACAACTTGTGCTACTTGAAACCTACAGAAATGGGGAAAGATGGGACATTAGCGTATTTCAAAGATGACTTGTGTACTGTATTGAAATTTGGTTTAGCGCTGTATGATGAGTGCTATGAGAGACTTTTTCTTTAACTTAACCTGTTCAGCCAAATTATGACACATGTCCTGGGCAGGTGGGACTTGATCCTATACCTTCTGGCTCAGGGAAATGAGCAATGCCACAGCATCACAAGGCTTCTACAGTACTATGATACGACAAGAAGCTGCACAGTAAAAATGGAGAATTCAATCTATTATAGACCTGGACATTAACTTGATTCAGATCCACCTGTATTCAGCAATTTTATCAGCACATGGTCTCAATCTGTAGGTAGCTAAATGTATTAATGATTTTAGGAAAGATGAATGAGTCTATATGTTATATTGTACTTTAGACATCATATACACAGGGAAATCCCTGAAAGGGCAGCAGAGCAGATCTTTGCTGCTCTAATTAAGTATATGCCTCAAATACTCTAAACATTTGAAAGGTGAGTTAATCTTACTTTTAATCTTACAATTTGAAACAGAAGTCACTGTTAACATTATCACCAACAATATACAAACATAGAAACTAACAAGACCAGCAAGCAACTTAGTCGAGTAAAACTCAATTTCCAATATGATGCTGTATGGATTTAATTCCTTTTGAAAGCTATGTAACTAGGTTAGATGTATTATGGCTATAGAATATTTAACAAATTGCAATACAGGTATTGCTACTTCACAAATGCATAAACAAAGAAAAATCATTTTAAACTTCATTTGGCTTAGCCTGCTTTCTCTATGAAAAACCATGCTTTTTCAGATTACTCTGTCTGAATGAATGAATCTTTATCGATCTTTAATCAAAACCCTGTCTATTTATTTCGTAAAAAGAATCCAGTGATCTACATTCAATAGACTTATTCCTTGTATCGCAAAGCCTCTTCGCACTAATGGGAGAACCTTCATTAGAAAGCAAAGGCATTTCTTGATTTTATTTTGATCAAAGTTGATTTGAAGTTATAAACAATTCTCTAACATACTCAAATAAATAAACCAATTAATTCACGGCTTGGATTTTAATAGTTTATGTGCCATCTGAACGCATTTTCCATAATATCTGTTTGGGTGGAACATACAAGCTGCCTGTTGGAATCCTACACTTTGGTCTTTTCACTAAATTGCATGCATTAACAAGGCTCAGTAAATTGACATTATCATTTCATGCTACCATGATGTGATGCAGATTTAAATGCTTTTAAGGAAATATGATGCATTATAGAAACAAATATTCTTGCATGTACCTACCTGTGGTGTGAGTACCTTTAAATAACATAAAGCTTTAATTACATTTTTTTTAAAAATGCCCAAAGATTCTTAACCATCAATATGTTGGACTGCATTCCATTGTCAATGATGGTGAGTGTGTAATGGATAGTGATAAGTGACAAAAGCAGGAAAAAACACTAACCTTAACACTACACAGATGCAGCAGCATAATGACTCACTAACTGCAAGCACATCAAATCCTGGGAAAAGGTTAATGAAATTACTTAGCATTGGTTCCATGACACAAATCATAGAAATTACATTCATATACATTTTGTACACATAATTCACGTACAAATCGTTTTTAAATTTGAAGTTTTGCAAAACACATTTATAATGAATAAGTAATGAAATTAAACCACTAATTTTAATACTGCAGGCATTCCACATCTCATTAGAATACCCTTCCATAACAAGCAGCTTATTCCCACAGGTATAGGGAAATACATACTTGGGTAATAGGTCTGCTTGCCGTCCCCCAACCAGTTCATCAGAGTTACTATTATTCTTAAACTTTAAGCACATTTTTGTAAAATGCGTTAACAGAAAAAGGGACAACCTTTAGAAAGGGCCCAACATCTTTTAAGTGAGAAAGATAGAGTGAGGATATAAAGTCTGATTAACTACAGATCATCTAAATTAAATGCATTTGTCATTGACTTTACTTATTAAAAAGACAAAGCGAATAATATGCTGCTCATGCAGTAAACGATTAACAGAATCTTCATTTCAACTATTCCCTCCCTCTAATGTTTCTGTTAGACAGCCAGGAATTTGAAAAATTAAGTTCTCTACTGAAAAAGATAAGACATACCCAAGGGCCTGTTTTGTTGCTCATTTTAATAATTAAAGTGCTTTAAAGTTAAATCTCCCACAATATTTCAGTATCATTCAAGTAAATTTACAACACCCAGTTCATCTTCAATAAATAACGTGACAATATTGCAAATACATTTAGAAAAAGGCCTTCAGTTCATTTTATTTCATAATATTAACTGTACATTTCACACTGCAGTAACAATTGATTTCTTAAAACAGCACAGAGATTCAGCAATTAACGATTCAATCTAGGAATGTGAATTTTGCATGTGAAAAAGATTCTTTCACCAACATCCATTAGTCTTGCCACACAGCAGATGTGAAAGCAAAAATTAACCATTTCAAAACAGTTTAAAGTCCAGCCTTCCAACTGTATATGGTACAGATTGCAAAGTTCTTAACCCTATGCTATGAGACCTGTAAAAGGTGTGGATAAAGGAAAATTTAACAAAATAATAGGTTTTCCACTCAAGGGTGCTTTTCTATGTATCTCCTTCACATTCTGCCTGCATGTCACTTTTCCACCGAAAATGTTGATATTTTCTTCTTTGCATCATCTGTCACCCATATAGATGTGATTCTTCTGAAAAACAGGATAAAGGGCTATAGAGAACTAGGAGGAGATGGAGTTGAGATCAGGAAAAGATTAGCAGTGATCATGTTAAATTGCAGTGTGGGCTCAAAGGGTTAAATTGCCTGCTCTCACTCCAAATCCCAATGTTCCCATGGTCGTATCCATCTGCCCAGGTCTGCTGGCCCTCCCCTCCCTGTGCCCCGCTCCTTGATACATTATACCTTGACCTGTTTGCTCATGCCTACACCTTCTATTTGATCTGGTCTCTCTCACCTAATTCACCTACAGCAAATAAAAATGAAATCAAGTCCTTAAAAGTTGAAATGTATAAATCTAAGCATTGATGAGTCATTTTTGGATTTGATTTTCCAAAAATAATCAAAAGTAATGTGTGACTTTCCTCTTTCCTCATTTAGTCTTATAATAAAAGGTAAATCTGTCCCAGTCAAGTTGAAGCAATGTCTTTTGGTGAGATAATCTTTCTTCACTGTTGGCTGCAAGAATTCTCCATGAAATGAGATTAGTTGAGATTAGACAATGTCAAGCAAATTCATGGTCAGAAGATCCACTGCACCAAGATTAATTGGTAACCTCATCCAGACAGGCATGGAGATGATGACTATTTGGAAGATATAAATGTACAATGTGGGTGTATTTCATTGTTTGGTAGGAGGTGGGACAAAGAGAGAGACAGTGTAGGAGCTAATTAGAGTGCACTTTATTCTGTGGTTTCTACTGCTGTATGCGGCTTGCCTAATTATAATATCATGGACTGGATTTTTCTCCAGTAGTTAATTGTACAGAGATATGAAATCTACAATTTCAAAGCTTGAAATTCTTGAGGCATTACTGAAAAGCAATTCTGTCAAAGGAAACTGAAACAGAAAAGGTTTTGAAGCCAAGAACTCTGATCAAAACACAAAAGGAGACATAGCCAGCAGAGCTCAGTAAATAATGAATCCACTGGTTCACTATTGGCAGACAGAAGCCGACAGAGTCAAATCCAGAAACTGAGAATAAGCAAAGATATAGGTGCTGACATTGTTTCTGTTACTTAAGTATAACCTGGGTGGATCTATGCATGTAGACTATCATTAGCAGAGTTCGGGATTTTCTGCATGATCAAGACCATGCCCAGGAAATATGGATTGGTTGTGTACTGCTGACAATCAAGATAAATCCAAGAAGCAAAAGAGCTGAAATTCTTTGTAAGGCTGACAGAGTTTTGAAAGGCTTCATGACTGACAGTAATGGCAGATTTGCTGAATGGACTCCTAAGTCAATGTGTAAAGCTTATCCTAGGTGTAGCTGCCATTTATTGTGTAATTTTTAGATATTATTTTCCACAGTCTGCCTGTTAATTCATGTTTTACTAATATTTATTCTAAGTTTTAGATTATATAGGTTAGCTAAGATCATTATTAGTGTTTACTATGTGTTGTAAAAATTATTTTTAAAAAATAAATGTGAAATCCTGTGGTTTCATTCATGTCGTTACTAATTTCACATGTTTTCTTTTTATATACAAAGTGTAGTATTGACCACGATCAGTGCATCAGCAATGAAAAATGAAGGAAATTGCAATGGCCCCAGTAATAAATTCCTGTTCCATCCATTGCAATCTTCTTGCCCCAATCCCAGAAAGATGATTCAATTGTTGTGTTTTGATCACCACTTTTAAATGTTGATGAGGCCACAGGCCCTTATAAGTTGACCATTTCTCTCATCGACATTGCTACCACTAGGTGGCTGCATGTCATGATACAGTGAGCCCACAATTACAAATGTGGAGTTGAGGATAGGAATCAGACCAGCCTTGATCTTATTGAATGACAGAGCAGTTTTCAGGAATCATATCAATGTAAGCAAGAGAAGGTTGTACAGAAGTACAATAACATGACCTGTCCCTTCCTTCAGCACTATACCTTGTTCTAAAGGGAATCAGAAGGTGAATGAGAATGTCCACAGAGTTACTCTGTGCACTCAAGAATTATTTTGTGCAGTGTATTGTAAATTGCATGGTGCCTTTTGCCTACTCAAGGCTACCATACCTATTTATCAGCAGGAGTCATCTTGAAGGAGAAAAAGCAATCCGTATTTTATCAGCATGTGTAGTTTTTCTATTCCTTATGGAATCTTACTGTTGCTCAACAATTTCACATTTTAATTCATTATTTCCTCCAGAACAGGCCTTCTTGGTGTAATTATCATCCTGTTGACAGTCCAACCCACACAATTAATTAGCCCCAGTCTAGGATGCCCTGCCAGAACCTTCTTTTAGTTAGCACAGTCTGCTAAGACATGTCAGCCAACAATTATTGTACATTCAAGTAAAAGCAAAATACTGCAGATACTGGAAATCTAAAATGTAAAACAAAAATACTGGAGGAACTCAGCAGGTCTGGTGGCATCTGTGGAAAAAGATACAGAATTAAAATTGCAAGTCTGATATGGATTATGACTCTTCCTCAAAACTAAGCACATTGGACTCAAAACATTAACTCTGTTTCTCTCTCCAAAATGCTGCCAGATCTACTGAGTTTCTCCAACATTTTCTATTTTTAATTATTGCACACTGTGTGAGTATAGAATGTTACGATCATATAGGTATATATGCCACACTGTTATAAAATAATAAAGATCTGAAGGCAACATAATTCACCCAGCTAAGAAAGGTCACTGTCAATTCCCCAGGTCATTTTAGTGTTCTGGCTGGAAATTGCCCACTTCCTAAACTTACAAAAAAGTCATATAAAATGATCAAGAAGGTCAAACAGGCTTATGAGCATTTTGCAAAGTGTGATTTTTACCTGTTGCGAAACCCAAGCAATATGACGTTTGATTGTGACTTTTCACCAGGTAGTCCAGTTTCCTCCCATAGTCCAAAAATGTGCAGATTAGGTGGATTGGCCGTACTAAATTGCCTTATAGTGTCAATAACGTGGAGGCTAGGTGGATTAGCTATGGGAAATTCAGGATCACAGGGATAGGGTGAGGGTGTGGATATGGACACGATGCTCTTCAGAGGTTCAGTGCAAACTCAATGATCCAAATGGCCTGTACCTGCACTGTAAGGATTCTATTATGAGAGTAATTTCACACCCAATCCATCAGAAGTCCCAGCATATACACCTGTTCTAAGATTAAGGCTCATATGATTCCAGTTTACACCAATGGGAAAATGCACCATAGCAACAAGGAAACCTGGAAAATCCATTGAAAGAAGACACGATACAAAGATTCAAACAAATGGAAATATGTTCAGTAAACTTAATCATAGAATCACCGAATCCCTACAGTGGAAGCAGGCCATTCAGCCCATCATGTCCATACTGCCCCTCTGAAGAGTTAACCGCATATGCTATCCTTTGTGGTCCTGCATTTCCCAGGCTAATCCAGCTAGCCTGCACATCCCTGGACATTACGGGCAATTTAGCATGGTGAATCCACCTAATCTGCACATCTTTGGACTGTGGGAGGAAACTGGAGCACCTGGAGGAAACCCACACAGACATGGGGAGAATGTGTAAATGCCAAACTGTAGGAGAGTGCAAGTGAATGTGTTAATGACCATTCAACTACAGTTGGCTGATTTAACACTATTGTTACTAGGAGAGTGAACATTTATATAATCTCTGTAAAATTCACATACAATCTTAGCACAAATTGGTAAACAGCAAAGACAGCTAATGTTCCATGACTGGCTACTTAGCTGAATATTCAAATCTGAAAGAACTATAATTATTTCAAATTCATTTAAAATTAATTTGAAAGGATTTAAATCAGTTTGGGATTGAAGGAGCAGGTAAAGAAAAAGTGAAACCAGAGTGATTGAGCTAAAGGTACGGAAACAATGGATTGAATCTTACCAGGCTCTGGAGTGACATGGGTTACAGCATGATATATAGCAGAATCGGGTGAAATGTTCAGTGAGGCCAATCTCAATGTCAGAAAAACTCACTGCATTTTGTTCACTTTTCTCAAGAGGTATGGCAAAATTCTCACTAGGCAGTGGTAAGTTCCCAATTGACATTCATTGTTGCTGGTTAAATACCTTGTTAACAGCATACCTCACCAGGGGTTGCAATCTTACCAAACTCACCATACACAGTAACTGTTGGAAAAACTTGGCATAAAACCAGAACGAGGTTCTTGGAGAGTTCAACTTGCCACTTGCTCCAACAGACATCCATGTTGGACACAGGCACCAACATCTTAGGCATCCTCCATGGGCAATGGCTGTGCACAAATCCTATGTCCCATGGACATTGGCATCAAATATGTGTCAGCCTCGAAGAACCCTCATGGTACATCTCTGATTTACTTACAGGATGGTTCTACATTGGAATGTTGCACCTTTGCAAAGACAATTATCCTTGTAATGTTCCAACATGGACACGGTGTGCTCAGGTACATGCCTCCAGCTGATGGATGATACCGGGCTGCATCTCAGTCTCATTGTCATCACAGCCTCCCAGCATCTTCCGCAATCCTCCCACATCCCTGCACACTCCATACGCAGCATCCCCCTCAATCCCTCTACATCCCTGCACACTCCTTACCCAGCATTCTCCTCAATCCCTCCACATCCCTGCACGCTCCATACCCAGCATCCTCCTCAACATCTCCACATCCCTGCACACTCCATACGCAGCATCCCCCTCAATCCCTCTACATCCCTGCACACTCCTTACCCAGCATTCTCCTCAATCCCTCCACATTCCTGCACACTCCATATCCAGTATCCTCCTCAACCTCTCCACATCCCTGCACACTCCATACCCAATGTCCTCCTCAATCCCTCCACATCCCTGCATACTCCCTATCCAGCACCCTCCTGAATCCTTCACATCCTTGTACATTCCACACCCAACATCATCCTCAATCTCTCCACATCCCTGCACACTTTATACCTAATATCCTCCTTAATCCCTCCACATCCCTGCCACACTCTATACCCAGAATCCTCCTCAACCCCTCCACATCCCTGCACACTCTTACCCATAATCCTCCTCAATCCCTCCAAATCCCTGCACAGTCCATACCCAGCATCCTCCTCAATCCCTCCACATCCCTGTACACTCCATACTCAGTATCCTCCTCAATTCCTCCACATCCATGCACAATCTGTACCTAGCATTGTCCTCAACCCCTCCAAATTCCTGCACTCTTAATTCCCAGCATCGTCCTCAATTCATTCACATCTCTGCCCAATCCATTCCCAGCATTCTCGTCAACCCGTCTACAGTCCTGCACACTGCAAACCCAACATCCTCCTCAATCCCTTCACATCCCTGCACACTGCAAACCCAACATCCTCCTCAATCCCTTCACATCCCTGCACACTGCAAACCCAACACCCTCCTCAATCCCTTCACATCCCTGCACATTGCAAACCCAACACCCTCCTCAATCCCTTCACATCCCTGCACACTGCAAACCCAACATCCTCCTCAATCCCTTCACATCCCTGCACACTGCAAACCCAACATCCTCCTCAATCCCTTCACATCCCTGCACACTGCAAACCCAACACCCTCCTCAATCCCTTCACATCCCTGCACACTGCAAACCCAACAGCCTCCTCAATCCTTCACATCCCTGCACATTCCATACCCAACATCCTCCTCAATCCTTCACATCCCTGCACACTGCAAACGCAACATCCTCCTCAATCCCTTCTCATCCCTGCACACTGCAAACCCAACATCCTCCTCAATCTCTTCACATCCCTGTACATTCCTGAAGAAGGGCTTATGCCCGAAACGTCGATTCTCCTGTTACTAGTAGAAGTGGCCCATCACCAACCTTACCATCAGTCTTGCTCTCGAACTCATTGATACATAACTTGAGCATGTCAACAGTTTACTTTGGAGCACAGAGACACCTATAACTTGCATAATTCTGCCAGGTTGTACAGTATGCATTGGCACACGTAGAAGCACAGTAAGTGATGGTGCAGGAGGAGCAGAGATGGTGAGTGAGTAGGATGTGCAGAAGGCAGAGAGAGTTGATGATATAGGACAAGGAGTGGGCTGTTGACTTTGAGTGGACATGACATGTGTAACTATGAGATTGCAGAACATGAGCATTGATGAGATGAGTGTGCAATGGCAGAGGTAGAATGAGTGCTGGACCTGTGAGTGTGAGGTAACAGAAAATATTGCTGACCTTGACAGAGCACAAAAGATCATTAACCTTTCTCTGCACCGTTAGACCTCCTTTAACCCAGACATGGCACTGACAAGGGCTATTATCAGAGCCCAGGCAGCTGGATCTGGCATCATTGAGCAGGAAGAAGTTCATCCCTCCTTATCCACCACCCTATCACAGCAGCTCCAGATCACTGTCTGTGAGAGGGGAAACGAGTTTTATTTCTGAGCCATGTCCTCAGTGCTAATTGTCAAGCACTGAAGTGAGTGAGGCGATTTCTGGCCAACAGTATCTCAAGCAGTGTACCACTGAGCTTTAAATATGGTTCCAGCAGATTGAATTCCACAAGATTCTGGTAGTGCTGAGCACTTCTGTCTCTCCAGCCTTGCAATTGCACAAGGAGGGTACTTACTGAAGAGCCTGATAATATAATAAATAAGGTGAAAAACATGAGAGTGCATGAGAAAGGTTACCAAGAGCCATGGCAGACCAGAGACCATGAATGCTATTCAACAAAGCATTTCAACTGAAAATTGCAAAATTCAGCCCAATGTGTTTGTTGTTTCTATGCCCAGTCTCTGTACCAAAGGTACAAATACAGATACAAAAAGTAGGTGTGTGCTTCCTCTCTTTCCCAGTTTCCATGGGTCAGAGGTTATTTCCCATCTAAGATAGGCCTTTGACGGGATCTCTGCCATTCAGAGCGCATTTGCAATTGTTGGAGAAAGAAAAACATTACTAAGGCACTAATTGCATAATGTGGTGAAAGGAAGGGAAGGCACTTGCACAGAGGAGCCCTGAAGCCCTTACTGGGCTGAGCTATGAATGAAATCTTGTAAGATTGTGTGACATGAGGAGAGGACCAGGCGTTACACACTGAGTCAGCTCTCTGCACAGAACATTCAGGAAACCTTCCACCATGATCTGCTGCCATCACTCCCTTCACTGTTCCTGTGGTCAGCAACCTTTCCCCCTTTCATTGAAGACCTCATTTTCCACGCAACATACAAACATACAAGAAGTAATTTCTTAGAGTTAAACTGATCTTTTTCCTCTATTATGATTTTGAGGTTGGAAGGTCTCTGATATTTACAACTAGATCTATACATTTGTGATAGTTCTCTGTGATCAGCTTGATGAGGCAGATGTTAAACATCATTGATAGGAAAAGTATCCTTATCGTCACAGTCCTAAAATGTTATGTTATGCTTCCCTTTGTTCCGCACTCTTCTTACAGTCATACAGTCACAGGGATCTACAGCACAGGAAAAAGACCCTTTGGTTCATCAATGCTGTGCCAGTCAAAAACAACCACCTAACTATCCTAATTCCATTTTCTAGCCTTGTATACCCTGGCATTACTGGTGCATATCTAAATACATCTGAGCAATCCCTCCATCTGTTTTGGATACATTGACAGGATGCAGATTAGTGGTTGTGATTTGCCCATTTGATTCAAATAGAACCTCCAACCTCAAATCATTGTTCTCCTGTACTTTTATCCACAAATGTTTTTCCTTTTCCCTATTGCTTTCTGATTTCAGCTGCTTTCACTCTGACGTTCTCAGGCCCTGATATTGATGGTTTACGCAAATTGTATGAAAGTTGTGACCTATCGTAGTGAGACAGGCAGGTAAAGTGGTGAAGAAGTCATATGATATAATGATATACTTACCATTATCAGTCAAGGCATAGAGTCTAAGAACAGGATGGTTATGCTGGGACTATATAAAACACTGATAGACTATAGCTAGAGTATCATATGCAGTTCTTTGATTTGATTTGTTCTGATTTATTATTGTCACATGTATTGAGATACAGTGAAAAGTATTATTTTGTGTGCTATCCAGACACATCATACCTTACTTAAGGATATCAGGGTAATAGACCAGAATGCAGAACATGGTGTTACAGCCACAGAATGTGCAGAGAAAGATCAACTTTAATATGTGAGAGGTCTGTTCATAAGTCTGTCTGATAACAACGGGGATGTGATTGCACTGGAGATGGCGCAGAGATTTACCAGGATGTTGCCTGTGCTGGAGAGTTTAATTAGGAAGAGATTGAATAGACTGGGTTGCTTTCCTTGGAGAGGGGACATAATTCAGATATATAAAATCATGACGGACATAGCTAGGATAGACAGGAAGGAACTTTTACCCTTGACGGAGGGATCAATGACCGGGCGCATATATTTAGGTAGGGGACATGATGTCTAGAGGAGATGTGAGGATTGTTTTTCTTCCAGAGACTGGTGGGAACCTGGAACTCAGTACCTCTGAGGGTCATACAGGCAGAAACCCTCCAACATTTAACATGTATTTGGATGTGCACTTGTAATGTCGATGACTCTAAGTGCTGGAAAATAGAATTAGGATAGTTAGGTGGTTGTTTTTGACTGACACAGAATTGATGGACCAAAGGGTCTTTTTCCTATGCTGTAGATCTCTATGACTGTATGACTCTGTGAGTAGTGGACAGGAATGTGGAATAATTCAATCAGCAATGATCTAAGTGAATGGTGAGTAGATTTGAGGAGCAGCAAGGTCAACTCCTGCTTTGATTACATATATTGATATTGATTTCTGCTGTAGCATTTTCCAGCCATTTACAATGTAAATCGTAAACAACATACAGAAAACGTTGAATCCTAAGGGCAGTTAGCAGTTCTCTAAAAATCATCAACTTGGAGTTGATGTCTTTATTGGCCATGGGGGTCAGTGAGAGTCATAGTTTAACAAGTTTCTTATTCATCAAACAAGCTGCACAGTTTCTGAGGAATATTTCTATACAGCAATCCACTAATAAACACCAGACTGTTCCACAGGATCATTGTTTCATCTTAACACCACCCTGAAGTCCTCTGTGGGCAGGATATAGTACAGGATGCTGTAGTACTCTTGGAAAAGCTGCTCTGAGCTCCATGTACAGAACAATTGGTACGTTGGCCTTTGACTAGAAAAAAAGTGAACCTGTATAGGATGATATTTTTGTTAGGCTTTTATCCTAACACTTCTGGTCTGGGATTATCACTAAATGCCTTACTAAATGGTAATCTAATTTATTATCTTCTCCTCTGCTCAGAGTAATACCACGGCTGAGCAAGATTTTCTCTAAGCAGCACATAACAATCAGCATCCATATGCCAATTGTGCTTCTAATTGACTTCTAATTCTGCAAGTTACTGCGGCACACAGACCATGTAGACCCATGCAACTGGAAAGAAAATTGGAGAGAATAATTTATCATTAGTCCTCCTGTTGCAAATAAAAATCCATGACTGCTGAAACATGACTCTCTCAAGCTGTTTGAAAAGAAATCACCATGGCTACAGGAATACCTATAAGTTAATGATTAATTCATCAGATAGACAGAAAAAAACACATATGTCACTACTTCAAAATTCAAGCTTAAGATAAATTACATGAAAAATGGCTGTGTCCCCTGACATTGGCAAAAGGTTGTCATTGGATATGCAATAAGTTCTGGGCAAATGACCTTTAGTGAAATGCCTACTCAGTAAAAAAACATGGTGATGACCAAATAAGTTTCATAGGTATCAGCTATTGGGATGGAATGACAGCACTGCTATTCTGGCAGTGGAAAATGCACATTTGCAATGCAAACCTTTTAGTGGTGTCAGCAGGCACAGCTATAAAACTAAATATAAATCTGACAGTTTACATCACAAACTGCACATCTTTGCAGAATTAAACCATTTTCAGCATGGGTTGCACTTTTTCTGATGTGTACATTTCCACACAATTTTGAAATTATATCATTAGAATTCAAACTTATTCTTATGATTATTCTAAATCCCTGGAAGACTTAGGCACTTAGGAAATCAATAAAGTAGAAAGAGAATCAAGAAAGAGAGAAAATAGAGAAGTTTGTAGGAAAAACATTAAATACTAGAATCTAATCAACATGAGTGGTGATCTAGCTTGCCAAATCCATGTGAGGTACTTTAAGGCTGTTTTTGTTGCTTTGCCCAGACTCCTATTATGAAATACTAGATCGCATTTCTTCTCTGAATTGTTGGGAAAACAACAATACCAACTTGCATTAATATAACACCTTTAATACAACATCCCAAGGGTCTTCACAGAAACATTATAAAACAAGACTCAATTACTAACCACATAAAGAAATATTACATCTGATGCACAAAAGTTTAGTCAAAGAGGCAGATTTTAAGGAGAAAAGTAAGTTATGGAGGCAGAGAGGTATGGGAAGTGAATTCCAGAGTTGAGCAACTGGGCAACTGAAGACAACCATCAGTAATCAATCAAATTAATCCCCACTTATTGCTTCCTGCCACCAAGTTCCTTCCCTTTACTTTCTCTTCCTACTTCCTCTTCATTTCATTTCACTCTGCTTTCTATCTTAATTTATTCATTCCTAAATAGAGTTCAATTATCAGGTGTTGGGGTTGGTCCCACTGTTCACTCATTGGTCTCAGCCCAACTCTCTGCTATAAAGCAAGTTTATAGTTACAAACCATTTTGTCATATCTACAACACCATAATGAACATGGTTCAGATATTTATAATTCTGAAACAGCAATTGATCACAGTGACACAAGTCACAGGATACAACAGGTGGTAAAATTAAACTATAATAGAATAATTAAAAAAGCAATCAAATGACTTGTTAATGGCTTTTTCAAAAACGCTTTCTTATAGGGTGACAGAACCTCAAAATATTTTTCACAATTTCATAGCTGTTAAGTCTATAGTGACGATAGTGAAAATGCTATCAATTGCCTTCTATCTCCATTGTACAGCTGTGGCACGTATATCGGTCTTGGGTCAATGAATATATTATCAACATCTCCACGTTTGTAAAGGAACTATTATTCAGCCTGGCAAATTGAAACTACTGTCACCTCCTGTCATCCATAATCAAAATCCATCACAAATACAAATGTTTCAATGAGACACAGACCTCATGAGAGACTTCAGTTCCATTAATCAATTTGAGATTTTAAAAAAAATTACAGCTCCATATCAGTAAAACTTATACAGTCCCATTGTCTCAGAAAACTCACTGACCTAATTATGGACTTTTTTTACAGGAGTAATGAGTAAACACGCTTCATTTCTGTGTGGGGGCAGTGTTTGTAGAGGAATAAGATGGTGTTATTTTCTGGGTCTGTAGATTATGAAGGAGCAAAAATGGCCTTTGCAGTGATATGTACTTCTTGTCAAATGTGGGAGTTTAAAGAGAGTTTAAGGGTTACTGTGGATTATATGTGCCATAAATGCTGTTGGATGCGAATCTTATCAGATCAAGTGGATCGGTTGGAGAGACAGATAGAAGCGATGAGGAATTTGCAACAGCAACAGAATGTGACGGATAGCAGTTATAGTAAGGGGGGAAAGTCTCAGATACAGTCACATAGATGGGTTAACTCCAGGAAGGGTGAGAGAGGTCGGCACCGAGGGTAGGAGTCTTATTTCAAACAGGTATGCTGTTTTGGAAAATGTAGGAGGTGATGGATTCTCAGGGGAATGTTGCACAAACAGCTAAGTTTCTGGTATTGAGACTGGCTCTAATACAACAAGGGGAATGTCGGCTTCCAAGAGATCAATTGTGTTAGGGGATTCTGTAGTCAGAGGTACAGACAGATGTTACTGTGGCCAGCAGAGAAAAAGCAGAATGGTATGTTGTTTCCCTGGTGCCAGGATCATGGATGTCTCAGAGAGGGTGCAGAATGTTCTCACGGGGGAGAGAGGCCAGCAGGAGGTCATTGTCCACATTGGAACCAACGAGATTGGAAGTGAAAAGGTTGAGACTCTGAAGGGAGATTACAGAGAGTTAGGCAGAAATTTAAAACAGAGGTCCTCAAGGGTAGTAATATCTGGATTACTCCCAGTACTACGAGCTAGTAAGGGCAGGAATAGGAGGATAGAGCAGATGAATGCATGGCTGAGGAGCTGGTGTATGGGAGAAGGATTCACATTTTTGGATCATTGGAATCACTTTTGGGATAGAAGTGACCTGTACAAGAAGGACAGATTGCATCTAAATTGGAAGGGGACTAATATACTGGCAGGGAAATTTGCGAGAACTGCTTGGGAGGATTGAAACTAGTAAGGTGGGGGGGTGGGACCCAGGGAGATAGTGAGGAAGGAGATCGATCTGAGACGGGTACAGCTGAGAACAGAAGTCAGGGCAAGGTAGGACTAATAAAGTAAATTGCATTTATTTCAATGCAAGGGGCCGAACAGGGAAGGCAGGTGAGCTCAGGGCATGGTTAGGAACATGAGACTGGGATATCATAGCAATTATGGAAACATGGCTCAGGGATAGGCAGGACTGGCAGCTTAATGTTCCAGGATACAAATGCTACAGGAAGGATAGAAAGGGAGGCAAGGGAGGAGGGGGAATGGCATTTTTGATAAGGGATAGCATTACAGCTGTGCTGAGGGAGGATATTCCCGGAAATATATCCAGGGAAGTTATTTGGGTGGAACCGAGAAATAAGAAAGGGATAATCACCTTATTGGGTTTGTATTATAGACCCCCTAATAGTCAGAGGGAAATTGAGAAACAAACTTGTAAGGAGATCTCAGCTATCTGTAAGAATAATAGGGTAGTTACGGTAGGGGATTTTAACTTTCCAAACATCGACTGGGACTGCCATAATGTTAAAGGTTTAGATGGAGAGGAATTTGTTAAGTGTGTACAAGACAATTTTCTGATTCAGTATGTGGGTGTACCTACTAGAGAAGGTGCAAAACTTGACCTACTCTTGGCAAATAAGGCAGGGCAGGTGACTGAGGTGTCAGTGGGGGAGCACTTTAGGGCCAGCAACATAATTCTATTCGTTTTAAAATAGTGATGGAAAAGGATAGACCAGATCTAAAAGTTGAAATCCTCAATTGGAGAAAGGCCAATTTTGACAGTATTAGGCAAGAACTTTTGAAAGCTGATTGGAGGCAGATGTTCACAGGTAAAGGGACGGCTGGAAAATGGGAAGCCTTCAGAAATGAGATAACAAGAATACAGAGAAAGTATATTCCTGTCAGGGTGAAAGGGAAGGCTGGTCGGTATAGGGAATGTGGATGAATAAAGAAATTGAGGGTTTGGTTAAGAAAAAGAAGGTAGCATATGTCAGGTATAGACAGGATAGATCGAGTGAATCCTTAGAAGATTATAAAGGAAGTAGGAGTATACTTAAGAGAGAAATCAGGAGGGCAAAACGGGGACATGAGATAGCTTTGGCAAATTGAATTAAGGAGAATCCAAAGAGTTTTTACAAATATATTAAGGACAAAAGGGTAACTAGGGGTGAATAGGACCCTTCAAAGATCAGCAAGGTGACCTTTGTGTGGAGCCACAGAAAATGGGGGAGATACTAAATGAATATTTTGCATCAGTATTTACTGTGGAAAAGGATATGGAAGATATAGACTATAGGGAAATAGATGGTGACATCTTGCAAAATGTCCAGATTACAGAGGAGGAAGTGCTGGATGTCTTGAAACGGTTAAAAGTGGATAAATCCCCAGGACCTGATCAGGTGTACCCGAGAACTCTGTGGGAAGCTAGAGAAGTGATTGCTGGGCCTCTTACTGAGATATTTGTATCATCGATAGTCACAGGTGAGGTGCCGGAAGACTGGAGGTTGGCAAACGCGGTGCCACTGTTTAAGAAGGGCGGTAAAGACAAGCCAGGAACTATAGACCGATGAGCCTGACCTCAGTTGGGGGCAAGTTGTTGGAGAGAATCCTGAGGGACAGGATGTACATGTATTTGGAAAGGCAAGAACTGATTCGGGACAGTCAACATGGCTTTGTGCGTGGGAAATCATGTCTCACAAACTTGATTGAGTTTTTTGAAGAAGTAACAAAGAAGATTGATGAGGGCAGAGCAGTAAATGTGATTTATATGGAATTTAGTAAGGCGTTCGGCGAGGTTCCCCATGGGAGACTGATTAGCAAGGTTAGATCTCATGGAATACAGGGAGAACTAGCCATTTGTATACAGAACTGGCTCAAAGGTAGACGACAGAGGGTGGTGGTGGAGGGTTGTTTTTCAGACTGGAGGCCTGTGACCAGTTGAGTGCCACAAGGTTCGGTGCTGGGTCCTCGACTTTTTGTCATTTACATAAATGATTTGGATGCGAGCATAAGAGGTACAGTTAGTAAGTTTGCAGATGACACCAAAATTGGAGGTGTAGTGGAAAGCGAGGAGGGTTACCTCAGATTACAACAAGATCTGGACCAGATGGGTCAATGGGCTGAGATGTGGCAGATGGAGTTTAATTCAGATAAATGCGAGATGCTGCATTTTGGGAAAGCAAATCAGAGCAGGACTTATACACTTAATGGTAAGGTCCTCGGGAGTGTTGCTGAACAAAGAGACTTTGGAGTGTAGGTTCATAGCTCCTTGAAAATGGAGTCGCAGGTAGATAGGATAGTGAAGAAGACGTTTGGTGTGCTTTCCTTTATTGGTCAGAGTATTGAGTACAGGAGTTGGGAGGTCATGTTGCGGCTGTACAGGACATTGGTTCAGCCACTGTAGGAATATTGTATGCAAATCTGGTCTCCTTCCTATTGGAAAGATGTTGTGAAACTTGAAAGAGTTCAGAAAAGATTTACAAGGATGTTGCCAGGGTTGGAGGATCTGAGCTATAGGGAGAGGCTGAACAGGCTGGGTGCATTTTCCCTGGAGTGTCGGAGGCTGAGGGGTGACCTTATCGAGGTTTACAAAATTATGAGGGGCATGGATAGGATAAATCGACAAAGTCTTTTCCTTGGGGTCAGGGAGTCCAGAACTAGAGGGCATAGATTTAGGGTGAGAAGGGAAAGATAGAAAAGAGACCTAAGGGGCAACTTTTTCACTCAGAGGTTGGTACGTGTTTGGAATGAGCTGCCAGAGGATGTGGCGGAGGCTGGTACAATTGTAACATTTTAGAGGCATTCGGATGGGTATATGAACAGGAAGGGTTTGGAGGGATATGGGCCGGGTGCTGGCAGGTGGGACTAGATTGGGTGTGGATATCTGATCGGCATGGACAGTTTGGACCGAAGGGTCTGTTTCCATGCTGTACATCTCTGTGACTCTATGACTCTAAATGTTTGCTTTTATTTGAATTCATATCCCTTTATAAAATTACATGTGCCGAATAATTCTGTGCCTTATCACAAGTTCTATTTGGAGCTGAATGACAGAATTCAAGATCGACTATTGGTGTGAGCATTTTTAAGATGGTGGGAAGTCATGATAGTGAAAGGGAATAGCAATTTATCCAGTCCATTATAAGTTTGGAGTGACCTCAGTTTGGCATTCTACACTAAATTTACATTACAACATTAAGATTGAAAAAGCTATTTAAATGTATAGAAAATACTTTATTTTTTTGCTGATGAGCTGGTCATAACAGCATTTCTATGGCACCATTACCATGGAAAAAATCCAAAGGTTCATCTAAACCAAAAAGGAGATATTAGAATGCATGACCAAAAATTAGGTCAAGATAACTCCAAGGAGAAGAAAAGGAAGGATTTAGCAGTTAAAATCTAGAGCAGTGACTTATATGGTTGATGATAACAGTAGGGCAAAAGGAAGAGGGATGCCGAAGGGTTTGATGACGAAGTATCAACATTAGCAGCCTGTGAGACCAGGTGAGGATTCAGGGAAGTGAACAGAAGGGCTTTAAGCTTCAATTTAGGAACTGTAAAATGGAAGTACTATAATGGTCTGGGAAAGGAGGACAACACAGTAAACCTGAGTGGAAATGTACAGGCGGGTCATGGGTGGATGGACAGCATCAGAATAGTCAACTCTGGACATAACAAAAAAGACACCAGCTGATATTAAGATTATGGAAGTAAGTGGAGAGGGACCAAAGGTTCTTTCTTCTCAGTGTTTATACTTACTAAAGGCAGCAAGCTGGACAACACAGAAGCAGTCGATGTGTGGAGAGATACGATGGGAGTCATTACTATACACGGAGAAGCTAACACAATGCTTTGGGATAATTTTGCCTAGATGTACCATGTCAGAGTGTCATAAAATTAGGGTCTGAGTCATTATGGCACCAAGGAGACCAAATAATCTACTATGTATATGCTAAGCCCATGTAAAAAAGGAAAGAAAAGGGTTTAAAGATACATTCTTGAGGGATTTCAGATGTGGGAGCAGTGTAAGATTGAGCTATTTAAGGTGTGGGATTGAACAATGTAAGCAGGGTAGTTGCCAATTACTTGAGAATGGGGTAAAGGAACTGGAAGGAGAAAGTGAGGACTGCAGATTCTGGAGATCAGAGCTGAAAATGTGTTGCTGGAAAAGTGCAGCAGGTCAGGCAGCATCCAAGGAGCAGGAGAATCGACATTTCGGGCATGAGCCCTTCTTCAGGAATGAGGAAAGTATGCCAAGCAGGCTAAGATAAAAGGTAGGGAGGAGGGACTTGGGGAAGTGGCTTTGGAAATGCGTTAGGTGGAAGGAGGTTAAGGTGAGGGTGATAGGCTGGAGTGGGGGTGGGGACGGACAAGTCAGGAAGAAGATTGCAGGTTAGGAAGGTGGTGCTGAGTTCGAGGGTTGGGACTGAGACAAGGTGGAGGGAGGGGAAATGAGGAAACTGGAGAAATCTGAGTTCATCCCTTGTGGTTGGGGGGTTCCTAGGCGGAAGATGAGGCGCTCTTCCTCCAGCCGTCGTGTTGCTATGGTCTGGTGATGGAGGAGTCCAAGGATCTGCATGTCCTTGGTGGGCTGGGAGGGGGAGTTGAAGTGTTGAGCCACGGGGAGGTTGGGTTGGTTGGTCTGGGTGTCCCAGAGGTGTTCTCTGAAACGTTCCGCAAGTAGGCGGCCTGTCTCCCCAATATAGAGGAAGCCACATTGGGTGCAGCAGATGCAGTAAATGATGTGTGTGGAAGTGCAGGTGAATTAACTGGAGTTGAGTTTCATGAAGAATATGAATTCAGTGAAGGCACGTGGGAAGATAGCAGGGATAACAGACAAATACCCAGGTTTATGCCCACAGTGGGGAAAGCTGCCTCATGACCAAGAAGCAAGCAGAAGTGGCTGTCGGACTAGCTGACTATTTTCTTTTTGAGATGTCACTACTGTGACTGGCTGTGTTCCCACCTAAGTTAGAAAAGGGAAGAATCCCCAGAATGCTATGGATTTATAGAGCCAATTCAGTTTTTAAATAAGGTAAAGACACATTAACTTGTGTCTTTTTGACAGATATTTCACTTTCTCTACATTTTCCTGAAATAGTTTTCTCAAAATATAACTAATTGCATTTAAATTCATTTAAACACATCCTTCACCTTTCTTGCTATTTATCCCATACATCATTAGCTCTTTGTTGAAATTTTTCAGGTTCCTGCCAGCTTATGGAATTCTTTAAGGAGATAATCAAAAGCTGTACATTAGGTTACTGCTGCAGGTATCATATGCCTGGATTTGCACAAGGCCTTTGGCATGGTGCAATACAGTAGGATCATGACATAAATTAATGTATGTGAAGTCAAGGGCTGCATATCCTAATCTGCAAATTTGTTAAAAAGAATTAAAAATCAGCAAATGGAGTTTTGAGAAAAGTAGAAAAATCATCCAATTAAAGCATTATTGGGACCATTATAAATCCTAATTTACAATAACGATTTGGTCTTCAGAGCATGTAAATCAATATCAACATTACTGGATGATATAAAACTGGGGATCCAAATTGGTGTGGGAGCAGGAAGACGCCATTCAGCCCAATGAGCTGGCCTAACCACTCTAGATTATGGCTGATCATCTCCTTAATTTACACTACCTTCATATCCCTTAGTGTCATAAGTCTCCATAAACTTTGTGATTCATCTTGAATTTGCTTCTGGGGTAGAGGAATTTCACCAAGGCACCCAGGCTCTGAGTGAAGAAATTTCATCTTGACTCAGTCCGAAATGATCTGCCCCTTATCCTTTACATTATCCCTTGTTTTGAGTCCAGAACCAGAGGAAACATTTTATCTATAACCACCATGTGAGAATTTTGTATGTTTTAATGAGATTCTTCAAAAATCCAGACTCTCTAGGGAATACAGACCCAGTTTCCTCAATTTCTTCTCATAAAATAATCCTACCTTTCCTGGGATTAATCTGGTTAACTCCGTTGAATGCCATCTATGGCAAGTATATGTTGGATAGGAGGTCAACATTTTGCATAAAACTCTATATATAGCCTCAGCAAGGCAAGACATCTGTACATCTACATTCAAATCCCATTGAAGTTAATACCAACATAGCGTATGCCTTCCTGTGTGCCTACCCACCTGCGGGCTAGCTTTCAGACACAGTGGATAAATGCAACATAGTACAAGGAAGACTCAGAAAACATTAGATGGGCAGCTAAGTGCCAAATTAACCAACATAGATACCCTGTCCAAAAACTGAAAGTGCTGGAGAAACTCAGCAACTCTGGTAGCATTTGTGGAGAAAAAACAGAGTTAATGTTTAGAGTGCAGTGACCCTTCTTCTGGACTACGTTGTGGAGAAGGGTCACTGAACCTGAAACATTGACTCTGCTTTCTCTCCACATATGCTGCCAGACCTGCTGAGTTCATCCAAAAATGTCTATTTTTGTTTCAAATTTCCAGCATTCGCATTTCCTTGTTTTATTTGAACATAAATAACTGTGCAATAATACACTTTGGGTGACAAAACAAAACAATCACTGACACCATTCTGTTTTCCCTGGAGCGTTGAAGGCTGAGGGGTGACCTTATAGAGGTTTATAAAATCATGAGGGGCATGGATAGGATAAATAGACAAGATCTTTTCCCTGGAGTGGGGGAGTCCAGAACTAGAGGGCATAGATTTAGGGTGAGAGGGGAAAGACATAAAAGAGACCTAAGGAGCAATTTTTTTCATACAAGGGTGGTACGTGTATGGAATGAGCTTCCAGAAGAAATGGTGGAGGCTAGTACGATTGCAACATTTAAAAGGCATCTGGATGGGTTTCTGAATAGAAAGGGTTTGGAGGGATATGGGCCAGGTGCTGGCAGGTGGGAGTAGATTGGGTTGGGATATCTGGTCGGCATGGACAAGTTGGACCAAAGGGTCTGTTTCCATGCTGTACACCTCTATGACTCTGTGACAGTATGACCATTTGGAAACAGGATGCAATACAGAATGGAATATGAAAGGAATTAAGAAAATAGTAAAAAAGTTAAAACAGCATCATGGCAATTAAAATGTTAAAGCACAGGAGCCTATTTCAAAGAATATTGAGTTCTAAAGTAGAAAAGCTTTATACCCATATGGGATCCTGGTCTGATGGCACTTATGATTACCTATGTAACGTTCCGGTCTCTCTACCATAAGAAGGATATACAGTGAGAATGTTTCCCCTTGCAGGAAAATCCTAAAATAGGGACCATAAATATAGGGTAGTTACTCATAAATTCATTTGGGAAATGGGAAATATGCTTATTCAGAATGTTTAAAATGTTGAGGCTCACTGCCATATGCTGTGGCTGAAGCAAAAAGTTAGAAATGCTTTCAAAAGGAAACAATGCTGGCACATCAAAAAAGAGGGTAGATGATATGCTGACATGAGAGATAATAGGATATGCAAAAACACAGAAATATAAAACACTACTATACTTCAGGTTGGCTGTGGGCCTGTTTCTGCACCGTATATTCAATTAGTTTGAAATTTTTAAGGTCACCTGATGTTTGAATGCTTTAACTTATTTTTATTTTAATCAGCCTTGTCAATTTCTTTTTAAAATTTGAACAATTCAGTTAGATCTTTTCAAATTCTCTGTACTTAAAACAGTATCAAGCTTCCTGCAGTTTAAAGTCTTGACAACCAGAACTATTGCTCATCTTAAGAGCAGTAATATTTTTCCTTTGATTAGGTGTAAAGAACTGTATATAGTATTCCAGGGGAAAGTTCACTACAGAAATACGAATTTCTTCTCATTTGAGCTTTACTGTTCTCTGCACATCTTTCTTGAAATTCTGATCATAATTATCTTTGAAATTTTCAAATTTCTTGCAATATATTCAGTGGAAAATTAACAGAAGTGTCAAGGACGCAGAGTAGATTAGATTCCCAACAGTGTGGAAACAGGTCATTTGGCCCAACAACACCGACCCTCTGAACAGTAACCCATACCCCTAATTAATGCACCTAACACTATGGGCAATTTAGCATGGCCAATTCACCTGACCTGCACATCTTGGGATTCTGGGGGATAAACCCACACAGACACAGGGAGAATGTGCAAACTTCATACAGACAGTCACCCAAAGTGGAAATTGAACCTGTGTCCCTGGTGCTATGAGGCAGCTGTGCTAACCACTGAGCCGCTGTGCTGCCCCAAAGTACATACCCACTTGCCCTGTTCCTAGGAAGTTATCATCACCTTCTGCTGATGTTAGAACAGTAGAGTGAGGAATCTCTGCAGAATTTCTACTCCACTAAAAGCTTGATACATCTCCATTATGAAGCAAAGATTTTGCTGTACTTTTAACTTCAAGAACAACTGCTGAGCAAATGTGTAAAGATTTATGATGTAGTGATGTGAAGTTAGGTGCAACTGGAGCCCGAGTCCATAAGATTCCAGAAGGTATGCTCCATTACCACCCCTTGTATAAAGCTATGTTTAATTAAGCCTGTTAATATTAAATCACATGATTGTTGACCTGATTGTACTACATCCATCACTTCATAGCTTTCAAAGGAGTTACACTTGATTGTGTCAACGAACAATCTTTGGACTAAAGAACGATGAATACCTGAAATGATTGTCTAAGTCAGGTAGTAGAAGCAAGAAGTCTGGAATCATGTTGTAAAGGAAACATGAGAGACTTCTATGGAAAGTCTTGGATGAGCTGAATAACATCGCACATTTGCTTTCAGGTTCATGACTTGTGAGTGACTTGCAAACTGAGTGCAGTTTACACTTGTATGAAATATTGAAAATGTGAAACTAACCCTCATGAAAGAAAAACAATATGTATCAATTCTGAGAGCAGTTTTATGTATCTGGACTAAGAATAGTTTCACAATGTCTTCACAGCATGAAACTATATTGAGTTTTCCACTGGCACTTCATACAAACCTTCTGCTGTAGTAATCATTGCACTGCCAACCAAGTACAATCTGAATAGAGCTTCATATAGAAACATAATATAACCTCTTGCCTGTGGCATGTAAAATGAAATGGTTCTGATCGGGCAATTTGAAATCATTTCCATGTGGTGCAATCTCCTTGTGCAAGCTGTAATGAAATAAGTGGAGCACAACATATCATAAAGAAAGATTTATTGGGTAATATCAGAATAACTGGTGCAATACCATAAAGTATTTTAGAACTCAGTTAAGGATCAATGCTCAATTGAATAAGGTTTAACATAATCCTATTATAAATATTAGTTGACAGGAATCATCATCTATTTGTATAGCAACACAGATCATAGCAGCCCATAAATTTCCAAGCTAAAAGGTTACACTGTCAAGCCACTCCAGGAATCTCCCAATTCCACAGTAGAGGTCCTGTCAGGAAGCTTCTAATTTGGTTGTGGCACCCTTTTAAACTTTCCCATTCTCTCACCTAGGAAACAAAGTTGCAGGGATTAAAATATGACAGCATTCACCCCAAAATTTCAGAATTCTCTGTTCCATTGTTTCCACTGTTGAATAGAACTCCTCCACAAGAATTGGATTCATTTCATCCCAGCTCATAGGGTCCATATTACTTAACAAGAACAACTACTGCTTCTCTACTACAAAAGGGATCTGCGCTGGGAGCTGGATGGCAATTTGCCCATTCAGTTACAGAGAAAGAATGATTATAAAGCTGGAAAGATAGGAGGGGAAGGTGGTGATGTCATGCTATCATTGCTGTGTACTCATCTGGAGATCTATGTTCTGCTCTGGGGAGCAGGGTTCAATCACACTGCAGATGGTGGAATTTGAATTAATAGGGGAGAACATCTGAATTAAGATGTCTAATGATGATGATGATATTATTGTCTAAAATAAAAGTTTCCTGTTGTAGTGTAGTGGTAGTTTCCCTACCACTGGGACAGTAGGTTTAAATCCTATCTGCTCCAGAGGTGTGGCTGAACAAGTCATTGAGGCTACAAAGCAAAATGATTTTTTTGCCCAAAAGAGAACAATCTTTTGCTTGGAAATATTTTGTGGCTATTGGAAGACTCAGCTTAGAACTCATTCCAGGGAGTAAAAGCCTAGATGTGTCAAGACTATTAAGCTTTGTTTATGGATTCTTTTCATAAAAATTCATTCGTAGGAAGTGGGTGTTGTTGGCTGTGCCCATATTTATTGTCCATCCACAATTGCCATTAAGAAGGTGGTGGTGATCTGCCTTCTTGAACCATTGCAGTTCTTAAGTTTTAGGGACACCCAACACCCAACACCCAACAATTAGGGAGGGAATGCCAAGATTTTGACTCAGGGGCATTGAAGGAATGGTGATATAGCTGCAAAACAGAATGGTGTTTGGTTTGAAGGGAAACTTGAAGGGGAACTGCTGCTACTGAGCAACAGTGGTGAAGGAATTAATGTTGAAAGGTGGTGGATAGGTTGTCAGTCAAGCAGGCTGCTTTGTCCTGTATGGCGTCAAGTTTCTTGATCATTGTTAGAATTGCATTCATTCAGGCAAATGGGTATATTTCATCACATTCCTTACTTGCGCCTGGTAGATGGTGGACAGGATTTGGGGAGTCAGGGATGACGTACTCACCAAAACTCACAGCCTTTGATCTGTTATTGCAGCCACAATATTTATATGTCTGGTTCAGTTCTAGTTCTGATCAATGGTGACCCCCAAGGATGTTTATAATGGGGGATTCAGTTATCATAATGCCTTTGAATGTCAAAGGACAATGGTTAGATTCGCTCTTGTTGATGTTTGTCATTGTCTGGCACTTGTGCAGTACAAATGTTATTTGACATCTGTCAACTCAAACCTGACTTGTGCAGGTTTTGCTGCATTAGTATGGGAACTGTTTCAGTCTCAAAGGACTCGCGAATGGTGTTGAACATTGTGCAATCATTGGTGAGCAACCCCATTTCTGACCTTATGATGGAGAGAAGGTCATTGATGAAACAACTAAATATGGTTGGAACCAGGATATTATCTTAAGGAGCTCTCACAAGGTTGCCAGGAATTGAACTGATTGACGGTTAATAATCATAATCTTTCCAAGTGGTAGGTATGACTGCAACGAATGAAGAGTTACCTCTGGCCCCACACAGCATCTCCCACTGCCTCCAGTTTTACTAGGGTCCCTTGATACCACACTTGGTCAATTTCTGTCTTGATCTCAAGGTTAGTCATTGGCATTCCCCCGTGGAATTCAGTTGTTTTAGCCATGTATAGGCACAGGTTGAAATGAGGAGTTGAGTGGTCCTGGCAGAACCTGACAGAGCATCAGAAAGCAGATTCTTCTTCTTCAAGTGCCACTTGATAGCATTATTGATGAACCCTTCCTTCCATCACTTTGATGATGATCATGCGGGCCAGTAATTGGCTGGGTGGGATTTGTCCTGCTTTCTGTGCACAGAATATACTTGGACAAATTTCCACATTGGTACTGTTGTAACTGTACAGGAACAGCTTGTCTAGGGGCACAGCAATTTCCAAAGCACAAATTCTCCAGTACTATTGCTGAAATGGTGTCAGGACCCAGATCCTTTGCACTATCCAGTGCCTCCAGCTATTTCTTCACAGATCATTTGAAGTGAATCAAATTGGCTGAAAACCAGCATTTGCAATGCTGGACATATCTGGAGGCTGCCAAGGTGAATTATTCCACCCTGATGGCTGAAGGTGGATGCAAATACTTCAGCCTTGCCTCTCTTGATTGTTGTAACATAGTGGGGAAATATAGAAAGAGAGATTAGGGGATCATATAGCAGACATAAGGTGATTATATTGATAGAATGGATTTAGTAAAGGGAGGTCATGCCTGACAAACCTGTTGGAATTTTTTGAAGAGGTAACAAGTAGGTTAGACCAGGGGAACCCAGTGGATGTGGTCTATCTGGACTTTCAAAAGGCCTTTGATAAGGTGCCACACGGGAGACTGCTGAGCAAGGTGAGGGCCCGTGGTGTTCGAGGTGAGCTGCTGGGATGGATTGAGGATTGGCTATCTAACAGAAGGCAGAGAGTTGGGATAAAAGGTTCTTTTTCAGAATGGCAGCCGGTGACGAGCGGTGTCCCGCAGGGTTCGGTGCTGGGGCCACAGCTGTTCGCATTATATATTAATGATTTGGATGAGGGAACCGGGGGCATTCTAGCGAAGTTTGCCGATGATACAAAGTTAGGTAGACAGGCAGGTAGTACTGAGGAAGTGGGGAGGCTACAGAAGGATCTAGACAGGTTGGGAGAGTGGTCCAGGAAATGGCTGATGGAATTTAACGTGAGCAAGTGCGAGGTCTTGCACTTTGGCAAAAAGAATATAGGAATGGACTACTTTCTAAATGGTGAGAAACTTAATAAAGCCAAAGCACAAAGGGATCTGGGAGTGCTAGTCGAGGATTCTCTAAAGGTAAACATGCAGGTTGAGTCTGTGATTAAGAAAGCGAATGCAATGTTGTCTCTTATCTCAAGAGGGTTGGAATATAAAAGCAGAGATGTACTACTAAGACTTTATAAAGCTCTGGTTAGGCCCCATTTGGAGTACTGTGTCCAGTTTTGGTCCCCACACCTCAGGAAGGACATACTGGCACTGGAACGTGTCCAGCGGAGATTCACACGGATGATCCCTGGAATGACAGGTCTAGCATATGAGGAACGGCTGAGGATACTGGGATTGTATTCGTTGGAGTTTAGAAGATTAAGGGGAGATCTAATAGAGACGTACAAAATAATACATGGCTTTGAAAAGGTGGATGCTAGAAAATTGTTTCTGTTAGGCGAGGAGACTAGGACCCGTGGACACAGCCTTAGAATTAGAGGGGGTCATTTCAGAACGGAAATGCGGAGACATTTCTTCAGCCAGAGAGTGGTGGGCCTGTGGAATTCATTGCCACGGAGTGCAGTGGAAGCCGGGACGCTAAATGTCTTCAAGGCCGAGATTGATAGGTTCTTGTTGTCTAGAGGAATTAAGGGCTACGGGGAGAACGCTGGCAAGTGGAGCTGAAATGCGCATCAGCCATGATTGAATGGCGGAGTGGACTCGATGGGCCGAATGGCCTTACTTCCACTCCTATGTCTTATGGTCTTATGGTCTTACTGTTCTCATAGGCCAGGAAAAGCAAAAAAACACAAGTAGTGCAGGCAATGAATTATTTCTGAAACAATGGGAGGAAGTTTAATTCCCAAAGAATTAGCTTTGAGGTGAGCTAAAGTGCTAAAAATCTAAGTTGTAACCCCATTCCGACCTCGACTCATCCAATTCCAGTTTTAACAGGAAGCATGGAGGTGCTGGAGGCCTATTCACCACCAGGAGATTTGTATTCACCCACATTAAATCTAATCCTGATGTGGACATAAGTACTTTCCACAAAGCTGCTGAATCCTACAGAGTGTCCTGGCTAAAGCCCTGCATTCAGACACTGCTCCCGCTCCCCCCACCCCCCTCCCAACCACCTGACAGTCTTCGAGTTTTCTGATCTCACTCAATGAGCCTCCACACTCCTAAATGTTTGTAGACTACTTTTTTTAAAATATATTTCTATTTGTGATATCAGCAATCTTTCTGCTGCATCAGCCTTGTATGAACAAATGGGGAATTGGATTTTATCCTTGTGTGAAAAGCTAATGCAGAAATGCATTTCTTTAGGGTTTGTTTACTGCAACTTGGCTTGATTCAACCAAAAGAACTGCGGATGCTATAAATCAGAAACAGAAACAGAAATTTCTGGAAAACCTCAGCAGGTCTGGCAGCATCTATGTAGAGAAATTAGAGGACCAGGACTGATGTCTTTGTGGATTATTTGCTAGAGCAGTTGGGGAGGGTTTAAACTAAATTGATTGGGGGGTGAGAACTTAGGCAAAAAGTCAGAGGAAGGGGAATTGAGGGCAATATCAAATGACAGAAAGGGGAATAAGAGAAATTATTGGTAGAGGAATCAAAGACCAGAATCAAACAAGACCACAGTAAAAATCATGGGAATGGGATAAGGAACATTAAAAAAGACAAGTATAAGATATTTTGCATGAATAAATGGAGTATTCAAAACGAAGTAGATGAACTAATTGTGCAAGGAGATGCAAACACTTGTATTTGGATTACAGAGATATGGCTGCTGGGTGACCAGTGATGGGATTTTCAGGGTATTCAGTATTTAGGTAAGACAGACAGAAAGGAAAAGGCTAGGAAGTTGCATAACTGGGTAAAGAGAATATAAACACAGTGTTAGTGGCATGGTGGCTCAGTGGTTAGCACTAGATTAGAGTGGTGCTGGAAAAGCACAGCCAGTCGGGCAGCATCCAAGGAGCAGGAAAATTGACATTTCAGGCAAAAGCCCTTCATCAGCCCTTAATCTGGACTCTGATTTCCAGCATTTGCAGTCCTCACTTTTGCCCAGTGGTTAGCACTGCTGTCTCACGGTGCCAGGGATGTGGGTTCGATTCCAGCCTCGGGGGAGTGTTTGCACAACCTCCCTGTGTCTGTGTGGGTTTCCTCCCACAGTCCAAAGATGTGTAGGTTAGGTGAATTGGCCATGCTAAATTGCCCATAACATTCAGGGACATGTAGGCTAGGTGCATTAGTCAGGGGGAATGTAGACTAATAGGCATAGGGGAATGGGTCAGGGTAGGATACTCTTTGAAGGGTCAGTATGAACTTGTTAGGCCAAATGGCATATTTCTACACTGTAGGGATTCTATGATATTGTGGAAAGGTATTAGCTCAAACAATATAGAATCCATGCAGCTAAAATTAAGAAATACCAAGGGGCAAAAAATATTAGTGGGGATGGTATATAGACCACCAAACTGTTGTGGTAATGTTCAAAATGGCATTAGACAGGAAATTAGAGAAGTATGCAGTAAAGGCACATCTCCAAGTATGTCTGACTTTAATCTGCACGTAGATTGGATACATCAAGTTAGTCAAAATACCATAGAGGAGGAATTCATAGAGTGCATACTGATGGTTTTCTGGAACAACACATTGAAGAAACAACTTGAGAACAGACATCTTAGATGGGCTATTATGCAATGAGAATGGAATAATTGGTAATGTAGTTGTAAGAGACCCCTTTGGGTTCAGCGACCATTATATGGTAGAATTCTTCATCAGGATGAGGTAGTTGATTCTCAGGGTCCTGCATATTACTAAAGGAAACTATGATGTATGAGGTGTGAGTTGGCTGTGAAGGATTGGGAAATGTTACTGAAAGGAATGACAGTGGATAGGCAATGGCAAGCATTCAGACATAAAATATCTGGCACAGGATTATAAAGAAGTGGCCAAAACAGAGGGAGGTCAGAGCTTCCAGCAGATGCAAACAAGCAGCAAGTTGGTAAGTAAAAGACAATGGAGCTAAAGATTGGGAACAGTTTAGAAGTCAGCAAAGGACGACAAGAGATTGATTAAGGAGGGGGAAATAAAATATAAGAGTAAGCTTGTGGGGAACATAAGACAGAACTGTAAAAGAGAAAAAGTGTTAAAAACTAATGTAAATCCCTTACAATCAGAAACAGACTAATTTTTAAAGAGGACCAAAAAATGGCTGACAAACTAAATTTGTACTTTGCTTCTGTCTTCACAAAGGTGGATATGAATAATGTCCCAGAAATTATGGGAATACAGTGAGAGGGAAGAACTAAAGCAAATCTGTCTTAGTAGAGAAATGGTGTTGGAGAAATTGATGGGATTATAGGCTGATCAAGCCCCAGATCCTGATAATCTACATCCCAGAGTACTTAAGGAAGTGGCTTTAGAACTAGTAGTCATCTTCCAAGTTTCTTTAGATGCTAGAACAGTTCCCACAGATTGGAGGGTAGCTAACATAACTCCTCTATTTAAAAAGTGAGGTAGAGACAAAACAGGGGATTATAGGTATTGGGGAAGTTGCTAGAGTCCATTATCAAGGATTTTATTGCAGAATATTTAGAAAACAGGGGTAGAATCAGACATAGACAGTACGGATTTACAACAGGAAATAATGCTTGACAAATCTACCGAATTCTTCGACTAAGTCCCACATAAGAGATGAATATATAAAATTCAAACATGTAGGATTGGGGGTAATGTATTGAGATGGTTGGAAAATTGGCTGGCAGTCGGGAAACAAAGAGTAGGATTTCTTTTCCTGAATGGCAGAGTGACTAGTAGGGTCCCATGGGATCACTACTAGGGCTCCAGCCAGTCACTACATATATTAACAACTTTGACGAGGGAGCGAAATGTAAAGTCTCAAAATTTGCAGATGACACAAAGCTGGGTGAAAAGGTGAGCTATGAGGAGGATACAGAGATGTTGTGGAGTGATTCGGACAAGTGCACAGTGGATGAAATACAATGTGGATAAATATAAGGTTATCCACTTTGGTAGCAAAAATAGGAAGGAATACTATTATTTGAAAGATTATAAATTGAGAAAGGGGAATGTTCAGCAAGACCTCTGTGTCCTCACACATAGTCACTGAAAGTAAGCATGCAGCTGCAGCAGACAGTGAAGGAAGCACACTATATGTTGGCCTTCTTAGCGAGAGGATTTGAGGACAGGAACAGGTACGTCTTGCTGCAATTATACAGGACCTTGGTGAGACGAGACCTGGAAAATTGTGTGCAGTTTTGGTCTCCTAATCTGAGAAAAGATGTTCTTGCTATAGAGGGAGTGCAGCGAAGGTTTATCAAATCAATTTTTGGGATGGTAGAACTGATGTTTAAGGAGAAATTGAGTTGGTTAGGACTGTATTCACTGAAATTTAAAAGCATGAGGGGGATCTCATAGAAACCTATAAAATGGTAACAGGACTAGCCAAGTAAGATGCAGGAAGGATGTTCCCAATATAAGAGGAGTTTGGAGCCAGGGGCTTTAATTTAAGGATAAGGGATACCTTTTAGGTTTGAGGTGAGTTATAAGTCTATGGAATTCACTACCACAGAAAGTGGCTGAGGCCAAAACATTGTGCTTTCAAAAACACGTAGATATATCTGTGGTTGCTAAAGGCATCAAGATATATAGGAAGAGGGTGGGATTAGGATATCAATCTCAATGATCAGCCATGATCATATTAAATGATAGAGCAGACTCAAGGCATTGAATGGTCTATTCCTGCTCCTATCTACTGTGCTGAAAATGTGTTGCTGGAAAAGTGCAGCAGATCAGGCAGCATCCAAGGAGCAGGAGAATCGACATTTCGGGCATGAGCCCTTCTTCAGGAATGAGGAAAGTGTGCCAAGCAGGCTAAGATAAAAGGTAGGGAGGAGGGACTTGGGGGAGGGGTGTTGGAAATGCAATAGGTGCAAGGAGGTTAAGGTGAGGGTGATAAGGTGAGGGTGATAGACCGGAGTGGGGGTGGGGGCGGAGAGGTTAGGAAGAAGATTGCAGGTTAGGAAGGTGGTGCTGAGTTCGAGGGTTGGGACTGAGACAAGGTGGGAGGAGGGGAAATGAGGAAACAGGAGAAATCTGAGTTCATCCCTAGTGATTGGAGGGTTTCCAGACGGAAGATGAGGTGCTCTTCCTCCAGCCATCGTGTTGCTATGGTCTGACAATGGAGGAGTCCAAGGACCTGCATGTCCTTGGTGGAGTAGGAGGGGGAGTTGAAGTGTTGAGCCACGGGGTGGTTGGGTTAGTTGGTCCAGTGTCCCAGAAGTGTTCTCTGAAACGTTCCGCAAGTAGGCGGCCTGTCTCCCCAATATAGAGAAGGCCACATCGGGTGCAGCGGATGCAGTAAATGATGTGTGTGGAGGTGCAGGTGAATTTGTGGTGGATATGGAAGGATCCCTTGGGGCCTTGGAGAGAAGTAAGGGGGGAGGTGTGGGCGCAAGTTTTGCATTTCTTGCAGTCGCAGGGGAAGGTGCCAGTAGTGGAGATTAGGTTGGTGGGGGGTGTGGACCTGACGAGGGAGTCACAAAGGGAGTGGTCTTTTCGGAACCCTGATAGGGGAGGGGAGGGAAATATATCCCTGGTGGGGGTGTCCGTTTGGAGGTGGCGGAAATGATGACGGATGATACAATGTATATGGATGTTAGTGGGATGGTAGGTGAGGACCAGTGGGGTTCTGTCCTGGTGGCGATTGGAGGGGCGGGGCGCAAGGGCGGAGGAGCGGGAAGTCGAGGAGATGTGGTGGAGAGCATCGTCAACGACGTCTGGGGGGAACTTGCGGTCTTTGAAGAAAGAGACCATCTGGGTTGTTCGGTATCCTTCCATATCTGCCACAAATTCACGTGCAATCCTTCCATATCCACCACAAATTCACCTGCACCTCCACACACATCATTTACTGCATTTAGGACATTTGAACATACTAGGGACAGACTGCCTTCAATAACAGCACTGTTAACTTGTTTCTGTCAAGGGCACAGGACATGTTTGAGATAGATCCTCAGAAGGGAATGGGAGTAAATGTCTGAAGAGATACTATCTGGAGCATGTTTAAATGGCAGGTGTGCATAAAAGCATTTAATGGTCTTAGTCAGATTGTCAAGGTAAAGGCATTTACATATCACATCTTTCTCACCACACCACAAACTGCTCACATTGTTCAATTCACCACATCTCTATTACTCAAGCAGCTGTACATCCTGGAACTCAAAGACAGACACAGAAAATAGACAGACACACACACACATACACAGCACATTACACAATCACATTGACATACAAAGTTGAATTTTAGAAATGTTGGGCAAAACTGTTGAACCAGACGGGAGACTCCAATGGAGTCCTGGTGTTGGGACAATAGAAGGCAATTGAACACATTGTAGTAACGAAGACAGTGATGTGCATTGACTTAATTGAACCTAACAGAGACATCCATGATTGAATTATTTCATTTGTACATATGCAACAGAGGGTGCAGGTAGGAGGACATTGTAATAAAATGCTTGGCTATTAGCATAATACATTACACTGCCTCCCCATCTTTAAAAAGACAACTTACACACTAAAATGTAAGTGGTACATATACATGCTTCATTTCCAACAAAACAACTAAACTGACAAAAAATACCTGTAATTTATCAAGTTGGGTTGCAGCTTTGTTATTACTGTAACTACAAATAAAACATGTGACCAAAATTACCGGAGTAATTCTCATGTAAAAGTATTAATTTTTTTCCTTACATTTAGAGGGTTCTTATCAAAAATATTATTTGACACACAATAAAGAACAGAACAATTTCATCTTTCTTCCTTCAAGCATACTTTCCATTAACTTATCTGGCTTCTTTCACTTTCTAGCTGGATATTTTGTTTCTTTTCCAATAGCTCAACTTAACTCTCTCAACATCTAACTGTGTCAAAATTGAATGTTGTTTCTGATATCAATTCCTCCTAACAGCTGTGACTGTGACTAATTTAATGAAATCAAAGACCTCAGCTCACTTGGTACTGTGACAGCAGAAAACTTGTAGTTTATTTTTGATGTTCACTTTCGTTTCAACTGTCACTTTCAACAGTATTGGGAATTTGGACTGTATAAGGTTTATCCTGCTCTTATTTTATCTGATTTCTTCTTTCAAGCAAATGGTCTGTGTGACAATAGTGAACTCGCACTCCAATCTTCACTCGCTGTATGAATGGACCTACTCTCTTCACAAAAACTCCAATCACAGACGTTACTTTTCACTCCCAGGTTTATTCCATTAAGTGTCATGCTTGGTATATTATGACTCAACTTCACTTTAACTTATTTTTTTTTTAACTTTGCTATTAGTGTCAAGCTTAAGTAAATCAACCTTGTCCAACAAACATGTTTAAACACAGACTCATAAGGTGAGCAATTCACAGTAGAGTCATAGAGATGTACAGCATGGAAACAGAACCTTCGATCTAACATGTCCATGCTGGCCAGATATCCAAATGTAATCTAGTCCCATTCACCAGCACTAAGCCCACATCCCTCTAAATCCTTCCTATTCATTTACCCATCCAAATGCCTTTTAAATGTTGTAATTGTACCAGCCTCCACCACTTCCTCTTACAGTTCATTCCATACACACACAACTCTCTGCGTGAAAACATTGCCCTTTAGGTCCTTTATATATCTTTCCCCTCTCACCGTAAAGCTATACCCTTGAGCTCTGGACACCCCACTCCAGGGAACATACCTTGTTTATTTACCCTAACCTCACATGATTTTATAAACCTCTATAAGGTCACCCCTCAGCCTCCGACGCTCCAGGGAAAACAGCCCCAGCCTGTTCAGCCTCTCTCTGTAGCTCAAATTCTCCAATCCTGGCAACATCCTTGTAAAGCTTTTCTGATCTTTTTCAAGTTTCACAACACCCTGTCGATAGGAGGGAGACAAGAATTGCACACAATATTCCAAAAGTGGCCTAAACAATGTCCTGTACAGACACAACATGACCTCCCAACTCCCATACCCAATGCTCTGCCCAATAAGGGAAAGCATACCAAATGCCTTCTTCACTATCCTATCTACCTTCAACTCCACTTTCAAGGAGCTATGAACCTGCACTCCAAGGTCTCTTTGTTCAGCAATATTCCCCAGGGTTGTTCTGCAAAAGAATAGAAAATTGTCTACCCTGTGTCAGAGAACATAGAAATTACATATAGCTTGCGAACTAACAACAGACTTTTTGCAAAGACCTTACCAGAATCAAACCACTCCTTTCTGCAACCCCTTTCAATGATGCCAACATGGAGACATAGAGGTTGTTTGATTCCATCCTTGCTCAAATATTTCAAACTTCTCTGACACAAATTGTCAGGCAAATTAGCTTCTCAAATCCTTCACAGTTTCGGCATGTGTGGTATTAGGCAAGAACTCAACATTTATCCTTGGCTATATCCTTGGTAAAAACAAAATATGGTTTCCCTTGCACTTCAAAGAATTCCACATATTTGCATTCCCATAGTTTTATCAAATTTGTCCAAGGAATTAAAAGTATTTTGGCAGGATAATATTTCATGATGAGACACACTTCAGAACTTTTCAGCAACTCTTCAATAACCCAGTTGGATCTACCAGAAAGAACTGCTTGCCATTCCTTATAAATGGACTATCTGATGTGCTTTCAAAGAAGTTTCTCTAACAATTTCTCTCTAGAAACTGGTGGACTAATCATTTTTCAACTTCAAAGGAACCACTCTTGATCTACACTATACAAAATGATGCAGCAATTTCTTATTATATCACTCTTTAGAACATGTATTCAAGACAGAATGAAGCATCTTACAGAGCTGTACATTCTTCTGAGGTTCTTCATTAGTGTGTCTTGCAGACACTACAGCATAAATTAATTCACAGGTAACTGAGGTATGGCATGGTGGCTCAGTGGTTAGCACTGTTGCCTCACAGTGCCAGAGACATGGGTTCAATTCCCACCTTGGGTGACTGTCTGTGTGGAGTTTGCACATTTGCCCCATGTCTGTGTGGGTTTCCTCCCCCCAGTCCAAAGATGTGCAGGTTAGGTGAATTGGCTATGCTAAATTGCCATAGCGTTAGGTGGATTAGTCAGGGGTAAACATAGGGGGGTAGGTTTCTGTTTGGAGGGTCGGTGTGGACTTGTTGGGCCGAATGGCCTGTTTCCACACTGTAGAGAATCTAATCATCTAAAAAAATTAGTTAGCATTCATGGGAAAGCTCAAAGAATATTTTTATGATCTGAGTTTCAGTATTTAAGACCATTCTATTGGGCCATTGAAACACCATTCATTTCTGAAATCATGCTGCAGCTGGGGTAGTGTTTCATTCTTTGAATAAACATGATCATTATATCAAGAACTAGGTGGAGAGTTAATAAAATGAACTTCCTACCTCACAAATATTTGTGAGACTTAGTTACAAGATTTATGATCGTTCATTCCTTTTTCTCAACTTGTGAGAAATATGGCTGATTTCAGTAAAGTACACGAAGCATACGTTTTCGGACTCTCCACATATTCTTCAACGATGTAGGTTAATACCACACCTATCCACTGTGGTGAGGTGTTACATACAAATGGGATCTTCGTGTGTCAAACAACACAATAAGTCAACTGTATTTTCTTGAATTCTTCAAATTTTTGGGAACAGGAAGAGGCCATTCAATTCAACAAGCCTGCCCTTCCATTCCAGATTATAAATGATTTTCTCATCAAGGCTACTTTATCACACTACCTTCATATCCCTTCATTAGCCTGGTCTCCAGAAACCTATCGATTTCTATCTCGAACTTGCACAGTTATTGAGCTTCCACAGTCTACTGTTGGAGAGAATTCTGCAGATTCGCTCCCCTTTGAATGAACAACTTTTTCCTCATCTCAATCTTAAATCCTTTGAACCCTTTATCCTGAGATTGTGTTCCCTGGTTTTAGACTCATGAGCCAGGGGAAACATCCTATCTACATCCAACCTGCCACACCTGTAAGAATTTTAAAAGTTTCAATGAGATGACCTCTCATTCTTAAAAACTCTAATGATTACAGTCAAAGTTTCCTCAATTTCTCTTCAGAAGACAGTCTCGTCATCCTTGGAAAAATTCTGTCCTTCTGTTTTTCTCAAACAAGTGGAAAACATTATGTTTTCTCATATTCTGTTCCATTTGCCACATAGATTGTCTAAGTCCTCCTGAAAAGTCCTTTCATCCTCCTCACAACTTACACTCCCACTTAGCTTGGTATCATCAGCAAAATTTGAAATATTATAACAGGTATCATCCAAATAACATTCGTTTTTTAATATAGATTGTGAATAGTTGTGGAGCTGACAGTCACCTTTGCTTTCTGTCTATTAACTAGTTCTCAATCAGTACCACTATAATCCCCACAGTTCCTGCATTTTATTTACAAATCCCTTGTGTGGGACCTCATCAATGCTCTTCTGAAAGTTCAAATGATCTACTGGCTCTCCTCTGTCTTTGGTACAAATAACATTCTCAAAAGATTCCAATAATTTTGTCAAACATGATTTCCCTTTCATAAATGCGTGCTGAATCTGCAAATTTTGCCATTCTTTTCTAAATGTTCTGCTATCACATCCTTTATAATAGATTGGAGCATTTTCCCTACAATAAGATCTAACTAACAGGTCTATAATTTTACACTTACCCTTTTCATTCCTTCTCACAATCCTAAATATCTCCTGTCCCCACCAGCAATAAGCAGATATTTTACCTTGCTAATTTTTGTCTTTTGATATATCAGTCAACGTTTTACAGTCCTCCTTACATTGCTTACTAGCTTGCATTTACTTTCTCTTTACCCTTTCGTTATCACTTTATTAGTCCTCCTTTGTGAGTGATAAACTGCAGCCAATCCTCAGGCTTATGACTACTTCTGGTATTCTTATAAGCCACTTTGATCTATTGAAATCTTTAACTTATTTAGTTAACTATAATTGATGTGCATGGGTGGGCAAAAGAGTGGCTCAGTGGTTAGCACCGCTGCTTTGCAGCAGCAGGGGCCCGGGTTTGATTCCAGCCTCGGGCAACTGTCTGCATGGAGTTTGCACAGTCTGCGTGGGTTTCCTCTGGGTGCTCCAGTTTCCTCCCACAGTCCAAAGATGTGCTAGCCAGGTGAATTAGCCATGTTAAATTGCCCATAATGATAGGTGCATTATTAGGGAGTGGGTGGGTAGGTTTCTGTCCAGAGGGGTGGTGTGGACTAGTTGGGCTGAAGGGCCTGTTGCCACACTGTAGGGAATCTAATCATATTTCCCTTTGGTCACCTTGCCTGAGCAGAATGTATACAAGTTGCCTTTCTTTGAATACTGGCCATTGTCCCTCTACCATCAAATCTTTTAATATATTTTCCCAATCCACCATGTCCAAGGAACCCCCCAAAACCTAAGTTTCCTTTGCTTAGATTCAACATCTACAACAAAGAGCCATTTAGGGTGGCATGGTGACTCAGTGGTTAGCACTGCTGTCTCACAGCACCATGGTCCTGGGCTTGATTCTGGCCTTGGGCGACTGTCTATGTGGAGTTTGCTTATTTTCCCCGTGTCTGCGTGGGTTCCTCCTACAATCCAAAAAGGTGTGCCAGTCAGGTGAATTGCTCATGCTAAATTGTCCATAGTGTTAGGTGCATTTGTCAGGGGTAAATATGGGTCTGTGTGGATTACTCTTCAGAGGGTCAGTGTGGACTTGGTGGGCCAAAGGGCTTGTTCCCATACTGTAGGAATTTAATCTAATCTACTTTGCATTCAAACCTCATGTAAAGTTCTAGCGTATTATGGACACTATCATGACATGGAAACAGATGGACAAACCAAATCAGGCTTTCTACCTCTGTGTTGACAACACAGTGAAAGTAAACACTTGAAGACCCCCAATAATTCATCTAGTAGCTCGTCAGCACAGTTTTGGGAACCAGTTCCAGACTTTGTGAATAATTAATCCCAGACACTGGTTTTGTATCGCAAGCAAAAGACTTAACCATTTATTAAATACACAAAAACTTTAGCAAAGTAAAAAAAAACAAGGCAAGCTGATTATGCTTTAAACCCAAAACATTAGTTTTCCATCCCCATTCACACAAAAGGCAGACAGACAAACAAACACACACAATTAAAGAATGAATAAAATACTAAAACTCTACTTTCACGATACATTGTTTCACAAATGTAGATGAGGTTTTCTTGGTTGTTTTTCTGAAATGTTGGTCAGGGTCACTTTCTAAATTCACCAGGTGAAGGTACCAATACCCTCAACTCAGCTTTCTACTCTTTGGTCTTCAGGATGTTGGTGTAGCAGATTAGGCAGGGAGTTTTCAAACCTTCATGCTGTCTTGTCAGCAGACAAGCTCATCTGTTCAGCAAACATAGTTTAAAAATCAACTTAATTCTGTGTCTGTCTGATAGGCTGATTTCCTCTTTCCAAGGCCTGTTACTATCCAACAACTCCCATCTGCTTCAACATAGGGTTCCTTTCAGACTTGCTGGAACCAATTCCCAGGTAGTGACCTCATTAAAAGCCCCCTTCTGCTCTCTCTTTAAATACAATGCTCTTCTCAGGGTTGCTGTGTATGTTAGAACCTTTTAAATTAAGAATCAGCCTGCAATGAGCCTCCAGCCCTGACTTCACAAATAGATAAAGCATTTTTGGCATGTCTTTTCCTTTTATCAAAAGCTTCTCAAATTTCACAAGTTATGTAGAGTTCACAATTCCAAACCAAAACTGGGAAAAGAATTTAAAAATTATACGATGAAAAATCAGCAAGAGCTCTAACAGTCACTAATTACCAAAGATTCCTTTATAGAAAAGGCTATTAATAACCTTTCGTATTGCACAACATCAAATTAAAAAATAACCCAAAACTTAGTTGGCTCCTTAACATACTGTTCCGGAAAGTCATCTCATTCACACTGTAAGAGTTTAAGTTTCTTGGCATTAGTGCTGAATTGATTAACACAGTCTAAATGCCAATTGAAGTCTCCCATTAGAATTAATATTATCCATGTTTGTAGATTTTTAATTTCTTGATTTATACTATGGCAACATTAGTACTACAGTTTATTGTTCTATAAACAACTCTCACCAACTTTTGCATCCCCTTGCTGTTTCTTAGCTCCACCCCTTTTGGGAGTGCTACCCCCACCTCCTTTATCTTTTTATCTATCTTTCTTACATGCAAAATATCCTTGGATACTCAGTTCCCAATCTTGGTCCCCCTATAGGTAATTCACTGTGATGGCACTCTATCTAAATTAGAACCATTTTCTTCAATTTGGATATTCAAATTGTAAAGACTGTAACTTTTTAATTTACTTTAATATTGATTGCGGACTGAATTGAGAAAGGGCTGTTTCACATCAAAGAACCAAGCAAGAAATTGCTGTACCGTATAAAGCAGTTACTGAAACTCACTGTAAGTCATTTGTGTACATTGTTGTTTTGCGTGCAGTGAGGTGGGGAGAAGTGCAAGAGGAGACAGCCCGACTCTCGGGATCTCTGTACAAAGTGAAATTCAGCCAAAAACAAGTTGCTGATTAGCTTGTGGAGTAGTGACCAGTTGTGGATACCAAGCATCATCAGCCTAAAGACAACTCTGATTGGTTCCTGGGTACCTGACCAGCTTGGAGCTTTGAATGTTACAGTGAGAAATCTTCAGACATGTGGAAGGCAAAATGGTGTCTCCAACTCTCTTTTTCTGGTATAAAATATACCTAGTCTTAAGAAAGCAGTTATTTTCTCCTATTGGTTACTGTAAGCTTTAACCAGTAACTAAGTGACTTTGCAGCAAATGCACCATTGCCATGTGCATCCTGTCCAGAAGTGAAAGAAACCTTACAAAAAGAGATTGAAGTACAGAAAGGGCTGGCAAATAAAGGAATCATCTCCACGATGTCTGATGACTGGTGTTATTGATCTGTGATTCCCAGATATTTTTCCCTCTACCCATGAAACCAATGATTTTTGTTTTTGGTCTGTCTGTGTTTGGGAACTTTAGAAGCAGATTGAAGGTTTAACCACAAATGTCACAGCTTGTATGTCTTATATGCCTCATTCCTGATGCCTTTGCCCCAAGCATCGATTTTCCTGCTCCTCAAATACTGTCTGACCTGCTGTGCTTTTCTAGCACCACTCTAACCTTGACTCTGATCTCCAGCATCTGCAGTACTCACTTTCGCCTAGCAGTTTACATTCACCTATAATTAGAATTGTGATTATTTGTGACAGATAATGTTTTTTTGTTAAGTACAAAAGCCTGGCCTGTGTTTTCTATTAACCTAAATCTATCAGAAAAGTATGATGAGGATTTTACATATTTTGATAAAATTGTTAACTTTTGTGATGATTCTGGGAAAGCAGAGTTTGATTACTAATGAGGCAAAACAAAATCACCCACCACTTTGCCTGTGTCCATTTAGATCAAATGCCTTTAATCCTGCTTTTTAAAAAAAATGTTATCAGATTCTACTTTGTGCTTGCTGATGCTTTTTCTAGTTTGGTTTTCTATAGTTTTGCTATCACTAAATATGTGCTCCCTCTCGGGTTCTCTGAAAACCTAGTTGAAAGTTTCCCGAACAGCATGAGGATGGTATAAGTCACAAGTTTCACATCACCTGCATGTGAAGGAAAGTGATTTGAAGAATTATTGTAATTTCTTTCCAAGAAAACAGACACTACTACAGTTGCATCAACAATGAAGGCGAGTTGTGAATCTCCATTTCTGAGACCCCTAGAATTTAACCTTAATTGCTTTCATTTTTTATATGCTACCGAGTACAACTCTGGATCTTCTGGCTCAGTATTATTAACTTCTGTTCCTGTGTCTGTCACATTAAGGACTTCCAGGCTCCTGATCTAACTTCATATCCACTACAGTAATAACCTGGTATATGGCTGCAACATGGTGCTTTACTCTCGGATATGTCACTTGGATATGACCAATATCCTCGTAGCTTCCATTAAAAATGAAGTAATTATAATGGTCAAATAGTTATCACAACAATAGTATGAACTAAATTCTGATCCTTAAATTAAACTTGGTTGTTGTCATCTGGATCTCACAGAAATCTGGTGGATCTACCTGGCTGGTTCAGGTAAAGAACTTCCTTGCAGCTATCTCTTAAGTTGCTCATCAGAAGAATTTGAATATTGTAGAATTAGAGGGACACGCTGTCAAATGCTTTCAGCTTACACTTTAGAATCCCTGCATTATGGAAAGAGGCCATTTGGTTCATTGAGTTTGCACCAACTCTCTGTACAGTTACACAGCAAGACCCACCCCATCCATACTATGGGACGATTGAGCATGGCTTGCAATTCATCTTTGGACTATGGGAGGAAACCAGAGCTTTTGCCAGAACTCCCCCCCCCCCCACCCCCCTCACCCCCCCAACCACTACAACCACCACCACCACAGACACAGGGGTACAACTCAAACTCTACATAGGCAGCCACCAAAGGCTGGAATCAAACTCAGGTCTCCCACACTGTAAGGTAGCAGTGTTAACTACTCAGCCACCATGCTGCCCCCGAGGTGTGCTCATATCAGACACATTTTGCATCATGAGTTTTGAAATTCCATAGGCTGTTCATTCCATCCAGCCAAGGTGCCTGGCCGTATATTTACATGGATCAGCTATTTATTGCAGGTAAATGGCTCAAATAGTTACTCAGAAACCAGTTCTTTACACTGCACCAAAGTAATATAGATACAAAGACATAAAATGTACAACAGGAGCAGCAATTCATTCTGCAGGAGAAATGGCTGCACAGTGTTTAGCAAGTTGGTTACAGTGTTGCTATGGTGAACCCATCAATTATCCCTCAACTGTTCTCCATCAAGTTGTTATTTAAATTCAGAAAAGGCAAGTTGACTATGATTTGGTTAAGTGCTGCCATGGGGAATACATTAACCTTTTGTTTTATTGAAAAGGTTCAAGGTTTGGACATTTTCTTGCTTGGCACAGAGGACAGAACCTCTGCAGATACATATATGTAGCTTCCAGCAATCATAAGTGAGCTACATTATGAGCCTGATCAATGATCTTAAACTGACTGAGAGTGCAATTCCTAGCACAGTCAGGATTGAGATCCTCCCAGTTTCCTCCTGGACAGACTTTCCAGATCCCAGGTGATGGTGGTTAGGTTATGGACAAGGCTGTGTAACACCACATAAGGACACCCTTTTGAGGGTGTACTGTAGGGAAGCTCCCTAACCTCCCCCAAACCAAGTGATCCAAGCAGTGAAACGATTAGCAGAGAAGCTTTTTTGTTTAAAGTGTTTGGGTTGTTCCATGGAATTCAGTGAGAATCTTCTGATCTTTTATGTGCTCAGAGGGTAAAAGTGGATTGTCAGACTCATGTAAAGGACTGACATCTGCTCACAAACATACCCCAAAAGTGAATCATCTCTGGAATGTGCTTATCCTTTTCTAGCAGATCAAAAGACTCTGGAAAAGGATATGAAAGATATAGAATGTAGGGAAATAGATGGTGATACCTTGAAAAATGTCCATATTACAGAGGAGGAAGTATTGGATGTCTTGAAATGCATAAAGGTGGATAAATCCCCAGGATTTGATCAGGTGTACCCTAGAACTCTGTGGGAAGCTAGAGAAGTGATTGCTGGGCCTCTTGCTGAGATATTTGTATCATCGATAGTCACAGGTGAGATGCCAGAAGACTGGAGGTTGGAAAACATGGTGCCACTGTTTAAGAAGGGTGGTAAAGGCAAGCCAGGGAACTAAAGACCAGTGAGCCTGATGTCGATGGTGGGCAAGTTGTTAGAGGGAATCCTGAGGGACAAGATGTACATGTATTTGGAAAGGCAAGGACTGATTAAGGATAGTCAACATGGCTTTGAGCATGGGAAATCATGTCTCACAAACTTGATTGAGTTTTTTTGAAGAAGTAACAAAAAAATGGATGAGGGCAGAGCAGTAGATGTGATCTATATGGACTTCAGTAAGGCATTGGACAAGGTTCCCCATGGGAGGCTGATTAGCAAGGTTAGATCTCATGGAATACAGGGAGAACTAGCCATTTGGATACAGAACTGGCTCAAAGGTAGAAGACAGAGGGTGGTGGTGGAGGGTTGTTTGTCAGACTGGAGGCCTGTGACCAGTGGAGTGCCACTAGGATCAGTGCTGGGGCCTCTACTTTTTGTCATTTATATAAATGATTTGGATGCGAGCATAAGAGGTATGGTTAGTAAGTTTGCAGATGACACCAAAATTGTAGATGTGGTGGACAGCGAAGAAGGTTACCTCAGATTACAACAAGATCTTGATCAGATGGGGCAATGGGCTGAGAAGTGGCAGATGGAGTTTAATTCCAATAAATGCGTGGTGCTGCATTTCGGGAAAGCAAATCTTAGCAGGACTTATACACTTAATGGTAAGGTCCTCGGGAGTGTTGCTGAACAAAGAGACCTTGGAGTGCAGATTCATTGCTCCTTGAAAGTGGAGTTGCAGGTAGATAGGATAGTGAAGAAGGCATTTGGTATGCTTTCCTTTATTGGTCAGAGTATTGAGTACAGGAGTTGGGAGGTCATGTTACGGCTGTACAGGTCATTGGTTAGGCCACTGTTGGAATATTGCATGCAATTCTGGTCTCCTTCTTATCGGAAAGATGTTGTGAAACCTGAAAGGGTTCAGAAAAGATTTACAAGGATGTTGCCAGGATTAAAGGACTATAAGGAGAAGCTGAACAGGGTAGGGTTGTTTTCCCTGGAGTGTTGGAGGCCCAGGGGTGACCTTATAGAGGTTTACAAAATTATGAGGGGCACGGATAAGATAGATAGACAAAGTTTTTTTTCCCTAGGGTTGGGGAGTCCAGAACTTAAGGGCATAGGTTTAGGGTGAGAGGGGAAAGATATAAAAGAGGCCGAAGGGGCAATATTTTCACACAGAGGATGGTACATGTATGGAATGAGCTGTCAGAGGATGTGGTGGAGGCTGGTACAATTGCAACATTTAAGAGGCATTTGTATGGGGATATGAATAGGAAGAGTTTGGAGGGACATGGGCTGGGTGCTGGCAGGTGGGACTAGATTGGGTTGGGATATCTGGTCAGCATGGTTGGGTTGGACTGAAGGCCTGTTTCCCTGCTGTACATCTCTATGGCTCTATGACCTGCACTGCATCTATATATATATATATATCTTGAAATTATTCAGATTGTGTGTCCATGATGCATTAAATTCTAAATCTGGTGACTTTTGATTTGTGGAAGGGACTACTGGAGCTGCAAAGGCTTTATACATCTCTCATAAAAAGGACCTGAAGATTGACTGTTGTATAGACTGAGTAACAAAAGACACAGCTACTTGAAATGAAAGAAGTAGCTGTCTCACAGCTAATATACAAGCTAGTTGATATACAAGAGAAGACTTCAATTATATCAACATAAGAGTGAAAATTTACCTAGATGTCATGATTTTGATGGGTACAAGTCAAGAATTTATCTTTACCTTGATAGTTAGTTTCTTACTATTTTTCTTCCATCAATCAATCAAAACCCTGAAGACTCAAGTTTCTATAAGTTTAGCAGTGTTACATTGCAAGTAAATTGAAGTTTCCAATCCTATCAGCTACATTTTAAAACTGAAAACCTGAAGGACAAAAGGATATTGCCAATGGTCCCTGGGTATAACAATAAATGCACTCTGGCTGATTTTCTTCTTCCAGAGCTCAGACACACTGAGACCATCTGAACACTCCAACTGCCCAAAACTAACTGAGCCCATGTGCCACATACACCTGGGATCCCTTGTTTGTCAGTTACAATACTTCACCAGGCAATATATTTACCTGCTAAATGATAATGCATGTTTAAATATTACATTTTAATATGAAGCAATGTACAAGTTTTACTCTTGTCATCTTTTACTTAATTGTTCTCCATGTATGGTTATCACTGGCAGGCCTGTCATTTGTTGTTCTTCTCACATTGCCCTGCAATAGTGGAGCTGAATTGTTAGCTTCAATCTCTGTTCACAAATGTGGAAGTTTCAGTTATTGAGAAAAGTGACAGCCCGAAACTACTCAGCAGGACTTGGAGTGGATGGTACCCAGTACAATGATGCCCCAGATTCTGCAGCGATAATGACAGTTAAACTGTTAGCACTCATCATTATCCACAGAACTGACAGCAGCTTCTGAAGTTCTCACACGTACAGAATAACGTGCAAATCCAAAAGTTAGAAACTTCCAGTTTCTCCAGAGGAGGGCTATCGAGTCAACCTTTGAATTATCCAGCACTATTTTGATTTCATTTCATTTACATTGACCGAGGTACAGTGAAAAGTTTTGTTTTGTGTGCAGTACAGGCAGATCAAACCATACAAATTGCAATAGGTTAATAGAACTGAGCAAAGCATACAGTGTTATAGCAGCAAGGAAGGTGTAGAAAGAGCGAGATCAACATTTAAATTTGAAACTTGCGAGTCTGTTCTTGAAAATGGGCTGTTGTTGAAAATGTTGGTACGTGTTTAAACTTTTGTATCTACGGCCCAATGGAAGAGGTTAGAAGAGATTATTTATCCTCCCTCTGTAGAAATATAGCATTACTCTTTTTCAATCCTGCCATACATTCCCTGCTTCCTTTTCTCTTTTTCATTTCTCTATTCTTTCAGGCAGATTAGTCTCATTCTTGTCCAAGACAGGCAGCCACTATTTCAAAATCCTGGATCTGAGGCTTGTTCAGCTTTTGGAGTTGATTTCATCGAATCGGATGAAATGAGGAGAGACACACCATCGTGACCAAGTTTCATGTGGGGAGGGTGGAGGGCAGACATCCCATCTGGAGATCAATTAATGACTGTAACCTCCACTTAATCGGTTCACTCCCACCCAGGATGGTCATCATATTTGTCAGCAGCCTTCAGAAGTGGTTGCTTCCTTCCTAGGCACTCTGCACCTAATAAAAGGGGCATCAGGAAAGGGAAGCCCACTGACAGCCATTGCCCTGCCCTTACTTCCAGTCCCCTCCCTCTGCCACTGTTGGCAGCCACCTCCTCCTACCCACATGCACCTCTGCCTGGGGCTCCATGGATTTCCATTTTTAGGCCTGACTTAAAAAGCGATCAAACATGGCCAAGACAAGCTGAATTCTCTGGTTTACCTTAAACTGCAACACAGGAGATATTCTATAAATTCAAAGATTATGTGGTGGTCATCCAAAATCATTATTGCACAAAGTCTTGCATTGGGTTTCCAGGTTCAATGCACAGTACCTATCTGACATCAAACACTTCATAACCCCCAAAAAACAAACTAAATTTGTATCATTGGAACTGTGTTAATGTTCAGTCCTATACCAAGATAGATCTGCATTGAATTGTAAAACCTGAATTTGAAAATTTCTGGTTCATTGAAGATTTCTCAATGCTACCTAGCAGTAGTATGGTTAAGCTATGAGTTAACAACTGAAAGACTAACAAACAAACTTTGTAGGCAATTGAACCAATGCTGTGTCCTATTCATAATCAAGATGTTATGAAAGGTTTGTATTTCCTGTAATAGGTTGATGGGTATAGTGTTAGCATCTCACAGGCTGTTCTGGTTTGTCAAACTGATTGATATCCAGCAGTGAGAGTTGCAGACCTGCTTATCCTGTTGATTTAAACTTGGGAAGGAGCTGTTACAAAGTTGATATTCTTGCTTTGATTACTAACCATGTTTCCCATATTTGACTTATTGCAATTCAAATGCTTTTTTCTACAACCTTGAAGAGACTGAAACATCCCAAAAATCCAATAATGTTTTAAAAAGGTGCGTGAAGTTCCTTAGAACTCTAAAAAGTTAAAGTAATACCATCAACCAACGAATTTAATTGCAACTTCACATCCGTTGCAGTGAGAAGAGGATAATTTAAAAAACACAGTGGCTGTGGACAATGGCTGTTATCACAGATAATGATTTATCAAGTTATCTCAAAAGGAGAAGCTAAATACTTGGACAATGCCAGCCGACTGAAAGGAATTTAGGGTTTGAATTATCTCATCATTCCACACAGCATTCGACAGGGCTCTGCCTCAGTCATGGGGAAAGTGAGTACTGCAGATGCTGGAGATCAGAGTCAAGATTAGAGTGGTGCTGAAAAAGCACAGCAGGTCAGGCAACATCCGAGGAGCAGGAAAATCGACGTTTCGGGCATAAGCACTTCATCGGGAACGGGCCATTCTTGATGAAGGGCTTTTGCCCGAAACGTCAATTTTCCTTCTTCTTGGATGCTGCCTGACCTGCCGTGCTTTTCCAGCACCACTCTAATCTTGACTCTGCCTCAGTTATCACAAGGGTTGGCTTTTGGTAATTAAGGAAGGCTTCAGACTGTAAAAGCTACAGCAAGTGTCCACCCTTTATAAAACTAAAGGATTGAGAAGCCTGGACCAAGCAAGGTCTAAACTTTCGAAGTTCGAGCTTTTTCACACTCCAGCCCTCAGAGCTGCAGTGGGTCAGGGCAATAACACCTCGTAATACTAGGTGTACTGAATCTGGGGATCTCGACCAGAATTATGACCTGGCACCCTAACTCTTGGAATGGGAGCAGGGTGGGGGTGGGGAGGAGTGGGTGATCAGACAGAAAGACAGCGGGGAGGGTGAAAAAATACCATTCAGGACTCAAGGAGTCTTCATTTTCTAGGGGTTAAATGGATAAATAAGTAGTTCTTCCCCTGGAAACTCCAGTACTCCCAGTGCATTTAGTTTCTGTCAGTATTTCCACCACTTCAAGAGGGAAACTCCCACAGTCAGAGAGGCTTAATATTTTCACATGCACATTTGAAAGTGGCAGGACAAGTTGATAAAGCTGTTAAAAAAAACAGCAGATGGGATGCTAAGCAAGATAAATGGAGGCACAGAACATGCAAGCAGGGAAGTCATTTCAACCTTTTCAAATTACCGCTTCAGCCACAACTAGAACATTGTACACCATTCATTGGCAACATACTTGAGGAAGGCTTTCAAAACCTGGAGAGAATGTACAGAGAAAGAAGATAATAGACAATAGACAATAAACAATTTGTGCAGGAGTAGGCCATTCGGCCTTCGAGCCAGCACCACTATTCATTATGATCATGGTTGATCATCCACAATCAGTATCCTGTTCCTGCCTTAACCCTGTAACCCTTGATTCCACTATCTTTCAGAGCTCTATCCAGCTCTTTCTTGAAAGTATCCAGACACTTGGCCTCCAATGCCTTCTGGGGCAGAGCATTCTATATATCCGCCACTCTCTGGGTGAAGAAGTTTCTCCTCAACTCTGTTCTAATGGCCTACCCCTTATTTTTAAACTCTGTCCTCTGGTTCTCACCCATCAGCGGAAACATGCTTCCTGCCTCCAGAGTGTCCAATCCTCTAACAATCTTATATGTCTTAATCAGATCCCCTGTCATTCTTCTAAACTCAAGTGTATACAAGCCAGTCGCTCCAATCTTTCATAGTCCTGCCATTCCGGGAATTGACCTTGTGAAACTCTGCTGCACTCCCTCAATAGCCAAAATGTCCCTCCTCACATTTGGAGACCAAAACTGCACACAATTCTCCAGGTGTGGTCTCACCAGGGCCCTTTACAGCTGTAGAAGGACCTCTTTGCTCCTATACTCAATTCCTCTTGATATGAAGCCAGTGTGGCATTACCTTTCTTCACTGCCTGCTGTACCTGCATGCTTGCTTTCATGGACTAATGTACAAGAACACTTAGATCTCATTGTACTTAGAATCATAGAGTCATAGAGATGCACAGCATTGAAACAGACCCTTCGGTCCAACCCGTCCATGCCAACCAGATATTCCAACCCAATCTAGTCCCACCTGCCAGCACCCGGCCCATATCCCTCCAAACCCTTCCTATTCATATACCCATCCAAATGCCTCTTAAATGTTGCAATTGTACCAGCCTCCACCACATCCCCTGGCAGCTCTTTCCATACCCGTACCACCCTCTGTGTGAAAAAGTTGCCCCTTAGGTCTCTTTTATATCTTTCCCCTCCCACCCTAAATCTACGCACTATAGTTCTGGACTCTCCCACCCCAGGGAAAAGACTTTGTCTATTTATCCTATCCATGCCCCTCATAATTTTGTAAACCTCTATAAGGTCACCCCTCAGCCTCCGATGCTCCAGGGAAAACAGCCCCAGCCTGTTCAGCCTCTCCCTGCAGCTCAGATCCTCCAACCCTGGCAACATGCTTGTAAATCTTTTCTGAACGCTTTCAAGTTTCACAACATCTTTCCGATAGGAAGGAGACCAGAATTGCACGCAATATTCCAACAGTGGCCTAAACAATGTCCTGTACAGCCACAACATCACCTACCAACTGCTGTACTCAATACTCTGACCAATACCAAATGCCTTCTTCACTATCCTATCTACCTACAACTCCACTTTCAAGGAGCTATGAACCTGCAGTCCAAGGTCTCTTTGTTCAGCAACACTCCCTAGGACATTACCATTAAGTGTATAAGTCCTGCTAAGATTTGCTTTCCCAAAATGCAGCACCTCGCATTTATCTGAATTAAACTCCATCTGCCACTTCTCAGCCCATTGGCCCATCTAGTCCAGATCCTGTTGAAATCTGAGGTAACCTTCTTTGCTGTCCACTATACCTCCAATTTTGGTGTCATCTGCAAACTTACTAACCACACTTCTTATGCTCGCATCCAAATCATTTATGTAAATGACAAAAAGTAGAAAACCCAGCACCGATCCTTGTGGCGCTCCACTGGTCACAGGCCTCCAGTCTGAAAAACAACCCTCCACCACCACCCTCTGTCTTCTACCTTTGAGCCAGTTCAGTATCCAAGTGGCTAGTTCTCCCTGTATTCCATGAGATCTAACCTTGCTAATCAGTCTCCCATGGGGAACCTTGTCGAATGCCTTACTGAAGTCCATATAGATCACATCTACTGCTTTGCCCTCATCCATTTTTTTGTTACTTCTTCAAAAAACTCAATCAAGTTTGTGAGACATGATTTCCCATGCACAACGCCATGTTGACTATCCTTGCCTTTCCAAATACATGTCTATCCTGTCCCTCAGGATTCCCTCCAACAACTTGCCCACCACCGATGTCAGGCTCACTGGTCTTTAGTTCCCTGGCTTGTCTTTACCACCCTTCTTAAACAGTGGCACCATGTTTGCCAACCTCCAGTCTTCCAGCACCTTACCTGTGACTATTGATAATACAAATATCTCAGCAAGAGGCCCCTTTACCTAACTTGACTCCATTGAGATAGTAATCTGCCTTCCTGTTCTTGCTACCAAAGTGGATAATCACACATTTATCCACATTAAACTGCAACTGCCATGCATCCGTCCACTCACCTAGCCTGTCCAGGTCACCCTGTATTCTCATAACATCCTCCTCACATTTCACCCTGCCACCCAGCTTTCTGTCATCAGCAAATTTGCTAATATTTCTTTTAATGCATTCATCTATATCATTAATGTATACTGCAAACAGCTGCAGTCCCAGCACCGAAAGTTGCGGTAGCCCACTGATCGCTGCCTGCCATTCCAACAAGGACCCGTTCATCACTCCTCTTTGCTTCCTGTCAGTCAGCCAATTTTCAATTCAAGTCAGTATTTTGCCCCAGTACCATGTGCCCTAATTTTGCTCACTAATCTCCTGATTGGGACTTTACCAAAGGCTTTCTGAAAGTCCAGGTACACTGCATCCATTGGTTCTCCCTTGTCCAGCTTCATAGTTACATCATCAAAAAATACCAGATTAGTCAGCACAATTTCCACTTCATAAATCCATGCTGACTCTGATATATCCTGTTACTGCTATCCAAATGAGTCGCAATTCCATCTTTTATAATTGACTCCAGCATCTTTCCCACCACTGACGTCAGGCTAACCAGACGATAATTCCCTGTTTTCTCTCTCCCTCCCTTCTTGAAAAGTGGGACACAATCAGCCACCCCACCCTCCCCCCACCCTCCCCACCAATCAGCAGGAACTGATCCTGAATCTATAGAACATTGGAAAATGATCACCAATGTGTCCACGATTTCTAGAGGCATTTCCTTAAGACAGAGGGTGGTGGTGGAGGGTTGTTTTTCAGACTGGAGGCCTGTGAGTAGTGGAGTGCCACAAGGATTGGTGCTGGGTCCACTACTTTTCGTCATTTATATAAATGATTTGGATGTGAGCATAAGAGGTATAATTAGTAATTTTGCAGAAGACACCAAAATTGGAAATGCAGTGGACAGTGAAGAAGGTTACCATGGATTACAACGGAATCTCGAGCAAATAGGCCAATGGGCTGAGGAGTGGCAGATGGAGTTTAATCTCGATAAATGTGAGGTGCTGCTTTTTGGAAAAGCAAATATTAGCAGGACTTATACACTTAATGGTAAGGCCCTTGGGAGTGTTGCTGAACAAAGAGACCTTGGAGTGCAGGTTCATAGCTCCTTGAAAGTAGAGTCGCAGTAGATAGGATAGTGAAGAAGGCATTTGGTAAGCTTTTCTGTATTGGTCAGAGTATTGAGTACAGGAGTTGGGAGGTCATGTTTTGGCTGTACAGGACATTGGTTAGGCCACTGTTGGAATATTGCATGCAATTCTGGTCTCCTTCCTATCGGAATGATGTTGTGAAACTTGAAAGGGTTCAGAAAAGAATTACAAGCATGTTGCCAGGTTGGAGGATTTGAGCTACAGGGAGAGCTTGAATAGGCTAGGGCTATTTTCCCTGGAGCATCGGATGCTGAGGGATGATGTTAAAGACGTTTATAAAATCATGAGTGGCATGGATAGAGTAAGTAAACAAGGTCTTTTCCCTGGGGTGGGAGAGTCCAGAACTGGAAGGCATAGTTTTAGGATGAGAGGGGAAAGATATAAAAGAGACCTAAGGGGCAACTTTTTCACACAGAGTATGGTGCGTGTGTGGACTGGGCTGCCAGAGGATGTGGTGGAGGCTAGTACAATTGCATCAGGATGCATATATGAGTGTGATTTGGAGGGATATGGGCAGATGGGACTAGATTGGGTTGGGATATCTGCTCGGCATGGACGAGTTGGACTGAAGGGTCTGTTTCAATGCTGTACATCTCTATGACTCTAAGAACGATGCCTGGATGCTGGATTTCAGTTATATGAAAGGACTAGGCAGTGGATATTGTTTTTCACAGATTAAAAGAGTTATCAAGAGATTTGCTTGAAGTATTCACAATTGTGATTGTTTTCATACAATAAACTTAGCAAAATTGTTTATACTGGCAGCTGGGTTTTTTTTTAATTTCAATCATAGCTGAGCAAACATTTATTACCTGTCCCTAGTTGCCTTTGAGAAGGTGCTAATGAGCTGGCTTCTTGAACTGCTGAAGTCCATGTGCTGGAGTTAGAGCCACAAAACCATTGGGAGGGAGAGCCAGGATTTTGATCTGATGATACTAAAGGAATAGATATACATTTCCAAGTTAGGATGGTGAGTGGTTTGGAAGAAAATTTAATAGATGGTGGTATTCCCATGTATCTGCAGCACGTGCTCTTCCAGATAGTAGTGGCCATGGGTTTGAAAGATGCTGCCTAAAGATCTTTGGTGAATTTTATCGAATTCAACAGCCTGTTTTCTCCCCATAACCTTTGGTACCATTTGCCCCAAGTGATGCATCTAGCTGCCCCTTAAATACATTCAATGTTTTGGCATCAACTACTTCCTATGGTAGTGAATTCCACAGACCCACCACTCTTTGGGTGAAGAAAAATCTCCTCATCTCCACCCCCAAACGGTCTATCCTGAATCCTCAGACTGTGACCCCTGGTTCTGGACACACCACCATCAGGAACATCTTCCCTGCATCTACCCTGTCCAGGCCTGTTAGAATTTTATTAATCTCAAGGAAATCCCCCCCTCACTCATCTGAACTGTAGCGAAAACAATCCTGACCTGGCCAATCTCTCCTTATACATCAGTCCCGCCATCCCCAGAATCAGCCTGGTAAACCTTCACTGCAGTCCCTCGACAGCAAGAGTATCTTTCCTCAGAAAAGGAGATCACAACTGCACAATATTCTCGGTGTGGCCTCACCAAGGCCCTGTTTAACTGTAACAGCACATTCCTGCTCCTCTACTCAAAACCTCTCACGATGAAGGTCAACATATGCCAGTTGCCTTCTTTATCACCTGCTGCACCTGCATGCTTACCTTCAGCAACTGGTATACAAGGACACCCAGGTCCTGCTGCACACTCCCCTCTCCCAATTTACAGCCATGATGCTGCTGCCCTGCTTCATGGTAATGGTAAAATGGGGAATATGCTGGGCCATGAGGTTACAGATTGTTTTGGAGTACAATTCTGCTCGTACTGATGGCCCTCAGTGACTCATCGATATCCAGTTTGAGTTGCGGGATGTGTTCAAATTCTATCCCATTTACCACAGTGATAGTGCCATCCAACTTGATGGAAGGTATTTTCAATGTAAAGATGGGACTTCTTTTCCACAAAAACTGTGCCGTGGTCACTCTTAAAAATACAGACATGGGTGGACGCATCTGAGGCAGGCAGAATGGCAAAGGTGTGGTCAAGTATATGCTTCCCTCTTGTTGCCTCCTTCACTACTTGCAACAGACTCTATCTGACAGTCATGCCCTTTAGAACGCGACTACATTCTACGCCCTTGCCATCCTCAGTGCTTCCTTGAAGTGGTCTTCAACATGGAAGAGGACTGATACATCAAACAAGGGAGGAGATGCCCATGTTTAACCTGATTCCATTAGACTTCATGGCAGAGTCAAATTGAGGACTCCCTGAGTAACCCCCACCTCAACTGTCATGACCTCTGCTGTATTTGATCTATTAGTGGAACAGGCCATACCCAGGAATGGTGATGGTGGTGTTGGGACATTGTAACATGATTCTGTAAGTATGACTATGTCAGGCTGTCGCTGGACTAGTCTGTGAGTCAGCCCTCTGAATTTTGGTAGAAGGCCCAGATGTTAGGAAGGAGGACATTACAGAGACAGGAGGCCCATGATTGTTGTTTCTGGCACCTTAGTTGATGTCATGTAGTCTGTTTGCTTTCATTCCTTTTTTGAGATCAGACCAGGTAAAGGATGGCAGTTTCTATCCCAAACGACACAGTGAACTTATCCTGTATGATCCTGCAAGCTGGACCCAAATTGTGATATAGTACATCCACTCCTGGAATCTCCTCTGAACTGAATTCCCAAAGGACTCACCTTCATCCCCCTCCGTCCACGCATCAATGAATTTAATACACGCCGTGACGTCGAATAGTTCTTCTGTCGCCTCCGCCTCCGAGCTTACTTTCACAATCAGGATTCCCGCCCACCTTCCGAGGACCCCTTCACCCACCTCCAACACAATGCATCCACCTGGACACCCCGCGCTGGCCTATTACCTGCCCTTGACCTCTTCATTTCCGACTGCCGCCAGAACATTAACCGCCTCAACCTGTCTACCCCCCCCCCCCCCACTCCAACCTCTCACCCTCACAAAGCGCAGCCCTCCAATCCCTCTGCTCCAATCCCGACCTCACCATCAAGTCAGCAGATAAAGGGGGCGCAGTGGTAGTCTGGCGCACTGAACTCTACATTGCTGAAGCCAAATGCCAACTCGAGGACACCTCTTCCTACTGCCGCCTCGACCATGACCCCACCCCCCATCACCAAAACATCATCTCCCAGACCATACAGAACCTCATCACCTCAGGAGATCTCCCACCCACAGCTTCCAATCTCATAGTCCGGGAACCCCGCACTGCCCGGTTCTACCTCCTTCCCAAGATCCACAAGCCTGACCACCCTGGCCGACCCATTGTCTCAGCATGCTCCTGCCCCACTGAACTCATCTCTACCTACCTCAACACTGTCCTATCCCCCCTAGTCCAGGAACTCCCCACATACGTTCGAGACACCACCCACGCCCTCCACCTCCTCTAAGACTTCCATTTCCCCGGCCCCCAAAGCCTCATCTTCACCATGGATATCCAATCCCTCTACACCTCCATTCGCCATGACCAGGGCCTCCAAGCCCTCTGTTTTTTCCTCTCCAGACATCCCCAACAGTACCCTTCCACCGACACTCTCATTCGTTTAGCTGAACTAGTCCTCACCCTTAACAATTTCTCCTTTGAATCCTCGCACTTCCTCCAGACCAAAGGGGTAGCCATGGGCACACGTATGGGCCCCAGCTATGCCTGTCTCTTTGTTGGCTACGTAGAGCAGTTGATCTTCCGTAATTACACCGGCACCACTCCCCACCTCTTCCTCCACTACACTGATGACTGCATTGGCGCCACCTCGTGCTCCCGCGAGGAGGTTGAGCAATTCATCAACTTCACCAACACATTCACCCTGACCTTAAATTTACCTGGACCATCTCTGACACCTCCCTCCCCTGCCTGGACCTCTCCATCTCCATTAATGACGACCGACTTGACATTGACATTTTTTATAAACCCACCAACTCCCACAGCTACCTGGATTACACCTCTTCCCACCCTACCTCTTGCAAAAATGCCATCCCATATTCCTCATTCCTCCGCCTTTGCCGTATCTGCTCCCAGGAGGACCAGTTCCACCACAGAACACACCAGATGGCCTCCTTCTTTAGAGACCGCAATTTACCTTCCCATATGGTTAAAGATGCCCTCCAACGCATCTCGTCCACATCCCGCACCTCCGCCCTCAGATCCCACCCATCCAACCGTAACAAGGACAGAACGCCCCTGGTGCTCACCTTCCACCCTACCAACCTTCGCATAAACCAAATCATCCGCCGACATTTCCGCCACCTCCAAAAAGACAGCACCACCAGAGATATATTTCGCTCCCCACCCCTTTCCGCCTTCCGCAAAGACCATTCCCTCCGTGACTACCTGGTCAGGTCCACACCCCCCTACGACCCACCCTCCCATCCTGGCAACTTCCCCTGGCACCGCAGGAATTGCAAAACCTGCGCCCACACCTCCTCCCTCACCTCCATCTAAGGCCCTAAAGGAGCCTTCCACATCCATCAAAGTTTTATCTGCACATCCACTAATATCATTTATTGTATCTGTTGCTCCCGATGCGGTCTCCTCTACATTGGGGAGACCAGACGCCTCCTAGCAGAGCGCTTTAGGGAACATCTCCGGGACACCCGCACCAATTAACCACACCGCCCTGTGGCCCAACATTTCAACGCCCCCTCCCACTCTGCCAAGGACATGGAGGTCCTGGGCCTCCTTCACCCACCGCTCCCTCACCACCCGACGCCTGGAGGAAGAACGCCTCATCTTCTGCCTCAGAACACTTCAACCCCAGGGCATCAATGTGGACTTCAACAGTTTCCTCATTTCCCCTTCCCCCACCTCACCCTAGTTCCAAACTTCCAGCTCAGCACTGTCCCCATGACTTGTCCGGACTTATCCTACCTGCCTATCTCCTTTTCCACCTATCCACTCCACCCTCTCCTCCCTGACCTATCACCTTCATCCCCTCCCCCACTCACCCCCACTTATCTTTCCACGCTTCAGGCTCACTGCCTTTATTCCTGATGAAGGACTTTTGCCTGAAACGTCGATTTCGCTGCATGCTGGATGCTGCCTGAACTGCTGTGCTCTTCCAGCACCACTAATCCAGAATCTGGTTTCCAGCATCTGCAGTCATTGTTTTTACCTCGCTGAATTCCTATGAGGTTGAGAAGCTCATGTCAGTGGAAGTGTCCCAAGTTTCAGGTTGTACACTTCTATTTCAGACAAGGAGCTCAATGTTGAATTTATTGATGACTTACAGCTTCTCAAATTTTCTATTAAGCTATTTTCAATATTATTAACCTCATGGACCTAAAACCCCACAATCTTCCATTTTAATTGGCTTTTAAACTCTATTGATCCATGTTACACAAAGACAATTTGTGATCTCCTTTATTTAAGGGAATGTGCTTATTCTGTATATTTGTCATCTTGATTTAAAATGCATCATGCCTTCCAGTGTTTCATTATCTCCTTTAGCTGCACCTCAGCCTCACAAAAAGCTTTCAGCACTAGACCCACAATTCTGAGAGCACATTGGTCATGTACTCCTAGTCCTGCCTCAGTTGTGTAGACAGTTTTGAAGCTGGAAGCATTTGTGTTTCAAATTTTCAACTACTTTACTTCTGACTGTATCCTTACACCTCTTTTGGGGCTTAAAATGTTCCCACAGGAATTCAAACTTTTTTCTGAGTCCACATTCATCTTTGCAGTATTCAGATGTTTATAAAGAGTCTACCTCTTCCGGAGATGTGTATCTATTTGTGCTATGGATATAATCAACTTCTCTCCATCATGTATTGAAAATTAGAATACTCCTTTCAACATGATCACTGTCCTGATGGGAGGTTAATAGTATCAATACATAAATGCATAAAAGATGTTCAAGGAAACAAAAGAATATGACTTAATGTAATTTGTTTTTCACCTGCTGTTCATACAAATTGCCAGATTTTAATTTACACTGCAAATGATTGGATTCTTTTCAACTTCACCACAATCAAAATACTTGAACTGTCTGACATCTTTTAAATACAAAACGTGAAGGTTGTTGGAGATGAATAGGATCTCCCACCCAGGTTCAGAGATGGTGCCATGTGATTAACTGATTTCCATTGATTGCAGTGCAGTCAGTATATGTCAACAGCATTCCACCTGCTCATTGGAATGAGTGCCTTATGCTGTCAATGCTAAGCATGCTGTACTTTAGTGACACCCATGATTCAAAGTTTGTTTCTCAGAGCTAAACATATCAATGAGTTTGTAGAAGGTTTCATTGTTTGGATGAGATAGTGAGACAAGGTTTTTAGCCCTTAACCCATCCCTCCTCCCCTTATATCAATATCAGGTGAAGTGGGAGCAGATGAGAAATATAAATAAGGCCCGAGTTTCTGAAGAGTGCTAATCATAGTCAGATTGTCACTCTTTAAATTTCCTATTTTCCTATTTTGAGAAAGAACTCAACATTTCTAGCAGGAGATTCTAAACACAGATCCCACAGAAATATGGAGTAGACATTCAATCCAATTGTGTTCTTGTCATGCGATATAGTCAGGGCAATCATGTCCTTTTCTCTTTGGCACTAGTTGCCATGTTCTAGGATGTAAATGGCTAGAGGACAGCTGCTTTGAAATCTCATATGCACTTAGCTCCTGCCAAAGGATAAGTGAGGTCAGAGTGCCAGATGGTTGGGGTAAATGGGAAGGGAGCCAGGTAAGAGACTCCATTCTGAAGAAAGGTCACTAGACTCTAAATGTCAACTCTGCTTTCTCACTACAGATGCTGCCAGATCTGCTGTTTCTCCAGCAATTTCTGTTAATGTGTTGAGGTGATTGGGTGACTACAGTAGATTGGGATTAGTATGGGGTTAATGCAGCCTGGCAGGGGAATGCAGGCAGTGGGTGATGTAAATACTTTTCCAGAAAGAGCAGAGCTAGTCCAGGAGGAGGGGAGTGGCATCAGGCCCAGTGGGAGGGCAGCTTGGGTATTGGATCTCAAGCCCAGCAGCAGTGTAGAGTGTTGTCAGGTCCTCGAGCCCGTGGGGGATGTAAAGGGTCAGATGAGGTTTGGTAACTTTGAAATGGAAAAACACTTTCATAGTTACTCAGGAATTAGTTTAGGTTTTTAATTAACTAACCATTTCTGGGTAACTATTCACTTAACTCCAGTGAAACACTTCATGTTCTCTGATTTAAATGGATACTTATGAATGGTTCTAGGTGCAGGGAGATTGCCCATTGGAATCTTCAATTTCCAGGCAACTCCCTTCTACTACATCTGGGATTCTGCAGGATCCTTATGTTCAATTACCATGTATCTGCAAAGCCGACCAGTTCCAACCACAATAAGATTATCTTTTATTTTTATTCACCTGTGGGATGCAGGTGTCATTGGCTGGTCAGAATTTATGGCCTGAACCTAGTTGCCCTTGAGAAGATGGTGGTGAAGTACCTCCTGAACCGTTGCAGTCTATGTGCTTTCGGTAGACCCACAATACCCTTAGGGAAGGAATTCCCAGATTTTGACACTGTGATGGTGAAGGAAGAGTGATGTATTTCCAAGTCAGGATGGTGAGTGACTTGTAGGGAAACTTGCTGGTGGTGGTGGTCCCATGTAACTGCTGCTCTTGTCCTTCTGAATGGAAGTAGTAGTGGATTTGCAAAGTGCTGTTGAAGGACCCTTTGTGAATTTCTGCAGTGCATCTTGTAGATAGTACACACTGCTGCTACTGAGCATCAGTGGTGGAGGGAGTGGATGTTTGTGGATGTGGTGTCAATCAATCAGGCTGCTTTGTCCTGGGTGGTGTCAAGCTTCTTGAATGTTGTTAGAGCTGCACCTATTCAGGCAAGTGGGGAGTATTCCATCACACTTCTAACTTATGCACTGTAGATAGTGGACAGGCTCTGGGGAGTCAGCTGGTGATTTCCTCATCGTATTATTCCTTGCTTCTGACCTACCCTTGTAGCCCTTGCATTTATATGGTGATTCCAGTTGAATTTCTAGTCTTTGGTAACACACAGCATGTTGGTAGTGGGGAATTCAGAGATGGTAATGCCATTGAACGCCAGGAGATGGTAATTAAATTGGCTGTTATTTGAGATGGCCATCACCTGGCATCTGTGTGGCATGAATGGTACTTGCATAGTATGTGGTAATCAGCAGGAGGTTTCCTCGCCCATGTTTAACCTGACGCTGTGAGACGTTGTCAATTTTGAGGAGTCCAGCGTCAATGCTGCTGCACCAACACCAACTTTTGAGGAGCCCTGCAACTTCTTCATCAGCCATCTGGGCACGACACTGTCTTTAACGCATGAGTGAAGGAACCCTCACCTGGACTCAAGAATGTACTTGAATTCATGGGCATATTTTACTTTTGACATGCATTGTTGTAGAACACTTTTCTTTCCTCTGTCTGTCTTGTTTGTGTGAAGTTGTGAAGACAATCCTGAGTTTGAATGTGCTCCTGGAAAATTTTACTGGAAAAAGAAGCAATCTAGATCTATTCTACTAGGATGATCCCAGGTATTGATGGATTTTGTTATGGGGAGAGGTTAACTCACTTGCTCCTATACTCACTGGAGTTTTGAAGATTGAAAAGCTACTTTATTGAAACATGCAAGATTTTTAGGAGACTTAAGATTGTGGTAGAGTCTAGGACCAGAGGGCACAACCTTAAAATAAATATTTAAATGCTTTATGATTTAAATGTAAAGACAGCTGGCTGCAAGAGTATTTTTAATCCGACTTCACAACAGGGGTGAATTATTGTTTATGACTAGAAAGCAAGGAGAATTAAAAAGTTCATATCTGTCTCTCTCCATTGTTCATTCACATTTATGCATTGACACATATTTAACCATGGTCAATATCCTATCAGTATCTTTGCTTTGCATTAAGTGCCTTCTCTTGTATTCTTCCTGAAAACCATAGCAATTTGATTTGGTATTTTCCTTTTCAAATACAGAGTAGACATAATTAGTTTATATTCATTAAAATTCAGTTAATAATTATCTCAAAGCAGATACTCTATCCTCAAAGAACCCCTGATGAAAGGACTTATCTGTAAATACCTGTCACTCTTGGAGGGGCAATTTCAGTTTGTGTTCTTCTGATGTGACATGTAAGACCTCGGTCATTACAGATTGGGCAGGCCCAAACACTTTTGAAATAGTTGACAAAGTGTTGCAGTGTGTGGGTAGAACTGCCAGACACAGTGTAATGAGCTGTCAAAACCATTCAGCACAGGACAGCAAAGGAGTAGCAACTTACATAGGTATGAGAAAGTGAGATAATGTATCAGAAACCAGAAATAAGATAGCCTACAACAATGAAGGCAAACACTGAGAAAGAACAGAGAACAATCAAAGTAAGATACAAAATGTCAACTCCCTGCAGAATTATATACGGTGAGACACACAGAGAGACAGAGAAAATCAAACAATGCAGGTAGTTCTATAATGTGAGGGTTGTGTTCTTGTGCAACCCCACATCATAGAAAAATCGTGCTTTAGAAACAGTGCTTAAAGTGTTGCCAATGAAATCACATTATAAAAGTTTGCGCTTTAGAAAGTGCCCCCAGTTTATCAATCACATTACAGCGAACTCACGTTAACAAAACACACTTTATAGCAGAACAACTTGCATCCATATCCAAGGTAGCTGACCAGAAGGACAGCACAGCATAAAATTTTACTATATTCAGAAATCCATCACAACAGGGGCATTTAATGTACTAATCCCAACATTAATACATTACTGTATAAAGTATTTAAGTATTTGCAGCTCAATTTTAAATCATTATCACTAGGGAGAATACAGGTATAAAGAATTTAAATACAATTCCTTAAGATATCCCTTAAAACAAGATCACATACTTTGAATTATAAATAAGTACTTACCTGAAAACTTGAAGTAGTAGTTTCTGAGCCCTACAATATATTATTTAATAAATACTCCTTCCTCATATTCTATTTTTGAAATTTCACTCAAGGGAATTCAGTGGAGAGGCCTATAGAATGTTCCACGTAATGTCTGAAGAGTAAAGGCAATCTGACATCAGTCAAGGGAATCCTATTACAAGTACTGGCATCAATGTGAACATTCTTTTGCTATTTTATTTAATCTCCGCCAAGCTTATTTTCACTCCAAAGGGAGTCTTTTGGCATGTCCTACTTCCTCATTACGTACTGCATGTTGTAGATCACAGTGTCCCATAGGGAAACATGCAGAAACTGATTTATTTTTAATAGGTTATTTAAAACAATTAATACCTGGAATGTAAGTAATTACTATTCCTAGGACTCTTACCATAAAGAATGGTCTATGTGAGAAAAATGACTATCAAAGGCAGTTGACACACCATATACTTCCAAATCACACAAATATACTGCCAGTCCTTTAGCATTGTTGGGTCAGCATATTGGAACTCACTCTCTAACAACACTGAGGGAATGCTTTCACCAGATGGAAAGCAGGAACTCAAGAAAGTGGCATACTACCACCACCTTCTCAAGGTCAATTCGAGACAAGCAAGGAGTGTTGATCATGCCAGTAAAGTCCACATCCTGAGAATGAATAAAAAAAAGCAGCACCATATTTCTATGTAGTGTGGCACAATCTACTTATGGATGTCGCTTTAATATTTAACTGGCAATTACTTCTACAATAAGAAATACAAAACAAGCAAAGTTTTTTTTAGCTCAGAGAATGTGGTGTTAAATCCATTTATAATTTGTACTCCTTAGGTTTATTGAATTGCCGAAGAGGAGTTTTAATATCATTAGAGAAACAAATACAGATAGTGTTTCAAAACCAGCAACCTTTGGCACTTGTCTATGCTGGACGGAGTGGATCAGGCTGAGCTGGGGTTGGTGGGATCAAGGTTGCTTAGACCACAGGGAAAAAACAAACGCTCCATATCAAGACCCATTGGCACAACACAGCAACACCTAGGCAAACAAGCTGGTAAATTGCTTTATCACATAATAATAATCAAATTTAATGTCTCCTTGATTTTAAACATGTCCAGTTTTCAGTTTGATGGATTCCCGATGCTGTACCTGTACTGGAAAATTCAGTAACTGTCCTCCAATTCCTAAATGTGAATGGAAATTGCCATTAAGATTCCAGGTTTCTTTTACTTTATGATCAGGTTAACAGAATCTATGCAGATGAAGCCTGTGAGCATCCCATTTCCAAGGGCCAGATGGTTTACTGCTTGAATTGGTCTCCTGTGGCATGACTTCTGCCCAGAGGTAGGTGCTATAATTTTAATTTAATTCCACTAAATTATCATCCATTAGTTTGCCCTTATCTTCCAATTTAGAGTAGATTGTAAGCTATGATCGATGCTAACAAAACCTTGATGATTATCTCTTCAGCTTTCCATTTGCTTTCACTAAATATTTGTAGCTTCCTGTGAAATGCCTTTATGTATACTATCCACTTCAAGTGATCATGTACAGAATTCACTGTGATTTAAATACGAAAATATCAGTCACAGATAAAAAATTGTTTTTTTAAGTGTTTTCTTACTGGCATTAAATGAAAGTGGAGAAGAATGGAGAGATAATTGGAGCAGCCTGCATTGGTTGGCCTCTGACCCTCATTGTCAGGCTTTAGAGAATATTGTCTCCTGGATTACACAGGAGATGCATTACTTCACTGCTTTAAAGGACAGCAGTGTGTCTGTAGAGGCAGTGGAAGTAGGTGGTATTGGAATTTCATAAAGGATCAAATCGGTCATCAGCAGAGAGAGGGATAAAAGGAGGTGATTGCTAGAGTGCATTTTAATTTATTGCTAAGAATTTAGCTGTCCTTCTAGCTAAGTTATTCCAGTGTAGCTGTAGCATTGGTATCTACCAACACTGTAGAAGATCAACCTTTTGATCTAAAATCAAGATAAGTTTAAACAGACCAATTTCCAACCTATCAGCCGAGACCCAACCAACAGCAAATTGCATTTAAATAGGAAATAATCTTAAAGGTAAGGATATTCTACTTTGGATGTACAGGGCGTTGGTGAGAGCTGACTATTATGTACGGTTTTGGTCTCCTTATTTAAGGAAGGATGTGAATGCGTTAAAGGTGATTCGGGAATGACTTTTTGATTGCTACCTGGATTGAACTGGTTGTCTTATAAGAGTAGATTGAACAAGCAGAGCTTCCAGTGGAATGTAAAACAGTTAAAAGTGATTTCATTTAAGTATATCCTAATGGTTTGGATCTTTTGTCCTGTGGGTCAGTCCTGAGGTAGGAGGCACTGTTTTAAAATTAGTGGTTGCCCTTTCAGGACAACGACGAGGAGAGTTTGTTTTTCTTTCAGGACTGTGCAACATTGGAACACTCTGCCTCAGAGGCAGTGGAGTCAGCATCATTAAATATTTTAAGGTAGAGGTGGTTAGATTCTTGTAAGACAGGAAATTCAAGGGTTATTAGTGGGAGATGACAGTGTGGAATTAGAAACACAAACAAACCAGCTGTGATCTTACTGAACAGTGAAGCAGGCTTGAAAGACCAAATCGTCTAATTCTGATCTTATTTCACATAGAAATGTAGACAATAGGAACAGGAGTAGATAATGTGATCCCTTAAATCCATTCCACCATTCAGCACAACCATGGCTGATCCTCTACCTTAACACCATACTCCCACTCTTTCCATGCGCTCTCTGACACATTTGACTAGATATCTATTTATTTGATTATTAAATATATTTGTGACTTTGCCTCCACAGCCTTCTGAAGTAAGGAATTCCACTGGCTCACCACCCTATGAACAAAGAAATCTCTCCTCATCTCAGTCAGAAATAGCCTACTGCATACCGGAAGACCATCAGCCCTTGACCTGGACACCATCCCCAAACCCTCCCAAACAAGAGAAGCCTCCTCACTGCATCCAGTCTGTCCACCCCAATCAGAGTTGAATACATTTCAAAGAGATCCTCTCTCATTCTTCTAAACTCCAGTGAATACACAGGGCCAGACGACCCAACCTCTCCTCACACAACAAACGTGTCATACCACTAATCAGTCCAGCAATCTTCTTTGGCAAGTATATCTTTTCTTAAGAAAGGATACTAAAACAGCATGCAGCATTTCAGAAGTGGTCTCTCCAAGGCCCTGGACAGTACAGCTAGACTTTGCTATTCATGTACTTAAAACCTCTTGCAAAGAAGGCCAACATACCATTAACCTTCTTAATTGCTTGCTATACCTATATGTTTACATCCTCCTCACCACTCTCACTTGCACCTAGTATTGCGTCATCAGCAACTTAGAAATATTACACTTGATTCCCTCCTTCAAATCATTGATAAAAATTATGAATGACTGCAGCCCATGTACTTATTCTTGCAGTACCCTTTGTTACTACCTCCCACTCTGAAAATGCCTCATTTATTTCTACTCTCTCTGTCCCAATTCTGAATCCATGTTAGTATATTACAAACAATCCCATGTGCTTTAATCTTACACACTATGCTCCTATGTGGGACTTTATCAAACTTTTTGCTGGAAATCCAAATACACCACATCCACTAATCCTCCCTCATTTATTCTACAAGTTATATCCTCAAAAAACTCTGATAGATTTGTCAACCATAATTTTCTTTTCATAAATCCAAGTTAACTTTGTATAATCCTGCTGGTATTTTTAAGCACATTGTTATTCAATGCTTTGTTCAGCTACTCGTCTGTAATTCCTAGTTAACTCCCTGTCTCCTTGTTTATTACATTGAGATTACATTTTCCGCCCTCCAATCTGCCAGTTCTCTTCCTGAATCTACAGAATTTTAGAAGGTGACAACTAACACATCCATTATCTGTATAGCTACCTCCTTTCAGTACGCTGGGATGCTACTTAGCAGGCCCTGGGAATTTATCAGCTTTCAGTCTCATTAATTTCTCCAACACATTTTAACAAATACTAATTTTCTTCAATTCTTCTTTCCCAAAAGACCCTTGCCTCTCTAGCATTTCTGAGAAGTTATGTTGTGGCTTCTGTGAAAACAGAACTGAATTAGTTGTTTAATTGCTCTGTTATTTCTTTGTTCTCCATTACCAATTCTGCCATTTCAGTTGTAAAGGGCACACATTTGGTTTCACAAATCTTTTCTTTTCCCATACTTACAGAGGCTCAGATGGGTCTGTTTTTGTATCCCTTGCATGTTTATTCTCATTCTATTTTACCCCTCTTGTCATCTTTTGCTAAATTCTAAACTGCTTCCAGTCTTGCAACTTTTTCTAGCAACTTTCTATGATTCCTCTTTCAATTTGATCATTTTCCTTCCCTTCTTTTTTGTTAGCCATGCTGGGCTACTTGCCCTACTGCATTCTTTCACCTGAATGGAATGTATAACAACTGCAATATATGCATTCTTTCCTTAAATATTAACCATTTATTAGCTACTGTCACACCTTTTAACCAAGATACCCAATCTATTGCAGTCAACTCAACCCTTGTCTTTGCAGTTCACTTTGTTAAGAGTTAGAACCCTGGTTTTGGATTACTACCTCACTTTCTCTCACTGTGAAGAATTCTATTAAGTTATCTTTGGATCATGTGTTTAACATGAAAAAAAAATCTAAGGTACTTCGCAGGATCCATGTCCACATCAAGCCAAAGAAAGCTGACGACAAGCTTACTTAAAGTGAAACATTTACATTGAAGAGGGAATAGCTACAATTAGAAGCACAGGAAATGGATTTCTGTGAAATAACTTGTTGATTACTAAATTTGTTCATGCAGAAAAATAAAACTACTGTCAGAAAAATAATGACAAACCAAAGCAACCTTGAGCAAGAGGATTATGCGTTCTAAAATATAATGGTCCTAACCAACACCTCCAAAAAGAGCCATGGACCTAAAACAGGGTGACCACAACCTAATTACACCCAGAGTCTCACTCACGTGAGAAGAATGGAGTCATGGAACCCTATAAATACCACAACCAGGTTCTTGATGCTTTTGACAGATGAGGACTGGAGACTATATTAATACAAATTAATGAACATTTATTAATTTTTCCAGCATCATGCATAACTCCATCAGAAGATATTTCCCTCCGGTCCCCAGTCGCATTAGATGTGACATCATCTGATATTGCTGTTGATGTACTTTTTCCATTGGCATAATAGTTAATAACCCCTCATTCTACATGCACCACTAGTAAAGTTCCCCAAAATGTATGTTTTTGACTATGGGTAGGCAAGTAAGAAGTTGAGGAGGAGTTCAAATGTAATGCAATTACTTGCTTACCATCTGCTAAACTTAAAGGGCTGAGTGTCAATATTGAGCTTCATGGAGGCTTTCTCTCCCTGAGCTCCAGCAAGTTATTTCATGCAATCCCCACTGCTTGTCTCATTGAGATTGTGCCATATCTTGATGGGGGTTCAATTGGAGCTACTGTGTGCTCATCACCTCCAGAACCTTCTGGGATTTGCTCACCCAATTCCACATTTAGATCCCATCTGTGCCCCAG